>NC_138182.1:70093819-71409465 GCF_964194105.1 Spermophilus citellus | reverse complement strand
GACTTCCCTACTCTGACATCTTGTAATTTCAAGTTGATCTTTTGACATTGCCAAGTTTCTTATTTTTATTAGTATCTGAAAGTTTACTAATGTACCATGTCTTCAAGCCTTAACATTCTTTTTTTCTTCCTGATGTAGTACATTGGTAGTACTGTCTACACAGATTTTTCTTTGATTTAATGAACTTATCATTTCCAAAAATGTTTTTCCAAGAGACTTTTATCTCATTACTATAATGTTCTTTCAAAATTTCTCTCATCTTCATTAATTTATTTCTAAGTTTTCTTACTTAAATATTTTTACAATAAATTATTTCTTCAGCATGCTTGTCAATCTTGGTATGTGAATTGAGTTATTGGGAAATTTGGAACTTTTGATGGTTACTTATTATGTGGCTCTCTCATATTACTTATATTAGTATGTTGAGGATAATGCATGTATTTGGCTAGATTTCCCTTCTGCTATCCAATGTGGGTCATTTAATTGTTGATATGTTCTGAGCAGAGGATATGTCTCATTTTCAAAGCTCCAACTCAATAAGAGAAAAGTTCTAGGATCATTCAGTTTCATAGGAAAGTTTGACACCAGTAAGAGCCACAACTTGGAGGCAAAGAACATGTAAATTTATAACAAAAATATGTTTGAGATGATGTCTCTAAATTATCTAAGCAATGTGAAGTGGGAAGTAATAATGTAAAATGCAAAAGAAAGGTATTAGTGATTCCAAAATTAATACAGAAATAGACAAAAAAAAGCAAAAAAAAAATATAAAAATAAATCAAAAGTGGTGGAAGGGAAAATCTACAGAAGGAAAATGAGGGTGAAAAGTGAAAATGAGAAATGATGCAAATAAAAATGAGAGATACAAAAACAAGTACATAGAAAAACCCATTAAAACAATAGAAAGATTATATAAATTATACATATTAAAGCATAAATAATGAGGAAAAACTTTTTTAAAAAACTACAAAAATCCAAAACCAACAACATTTCTTACACAGGAAATATTGATGTAATTAAATGTAGAATTCTGATGTGATTAAAATGTAGAAATTTGTTTCCACAACTTCTGTCTTTAGAATTGATCAGTCTTTTGGGTTTTCTGGCTAGCAACTACAGTTCTACTTATTTCTTCTCAATTCTAGCCTGAAAAGACTGGAGTCTTTACTGTGAAGTACCCTCCTGTAATCCTACCAGGATGTGTTACAGGACCATTTTCAGAAGCAGAGGTAAATCATATTCAATATTGGCTTTGTGAACCTGGATATAGTGTAAGAGCTGCCCCCAAAGCATGGAGACTGTGGAATATTCTATACACTAAAACTCATCTTGAAATATTGCCAAATAATGCATGAAATACAATAAGTATTTACTTAATATATTTTTCCAAACTCATTTAGGCTTTCAAGAAAATAATTAATACTCCTACAAATCAATCAGTACCAATGAAAGAAGCAAAGACACTCAAATCAGGTAAATTTTGCAATACAATTTCTCTGTAAAGATGTATACGAAAACATTTGACATGCCAGCAGTCTGTATATTTTAATTCATTTAAAAACTTCATTGTATACTGGCTGAATATTTTGTATCTTCTGTGTGTCTGGAAATATTCCCTCAATTCAAGTCTTCATCATCTTTATTTTGTGTTGTTGCCTTCTAATTATTCATCACCATTTATGCGTTTGCACCTCACATACATCCTGCTGGTGACATTTGTAGGTCATCTAGTTACAGTGCAAATATGAACAAGAACCACTTCATACAACATGGGGTCCAAGTATTTTAAAGTTAACTAGAAATTTTTCATGATATAAATTCTACCTGCATATATTTAACTCTTTCCTCTGTCTTTTTAGTCATCTGTCATTACTCCTCATCAATCCCCATAATTTTTTTAAAAAAACATCAAATTGTATACTTTATTTATTTATTTATTTATTTATTTTTATGTGGTGCTGAGGATTAAAACCAGTGCTTCCCACATGCAAGGCAAGTGCTTTACAACTGAGCCACAACCCCTGTCCCCAAACCCCATATTTTTTGACAAATAAAGATGCCATTGAATATTTTACTTTCTCTCTTGCAACTGTCTTTCCTGCCCTCTCCATTTCCTGTCCTGGCTACTTACATCACAACTTAATACAGAGCTCAGGCCCTACCTGCAGAAAAGCTATCACATGTGAAGCCTTTTGTCCATACTAGCATGTACCAGGAGCTCAATCAAATATCTGGTCAAGTAAATAAGATTGGAGATAAAATTGTTCCTTCCAATCTAGGAGCAATGGGGTAAGACCTGTAAATGAAGAATTTACAGTATGAGTTGCAAAGAATCAGTAGAAAAATTGGTCAAGTACTAAAAAAGACCGAGGAAGGAAACACCAGCCTACATACATAGGAAAGTAATGTAGATTAATTCTACTATTCCTGCTCCCTCTTTTCTAATCTACTGAACTTCTAGTTTACTTCAATCCCTTGTTGTGTGTTAACATCTACATATCAGAGAGAACATTTGACTTTTGGGTTTTGGGGATTGGCTTATTCTGCTTAGGTCAATACAAGAATAACTCAAAAGAACAAGTAAAAAATATCTATCTATTTATAAGAAAAGAATCTCCTAGCAACTCAGGATTACAGACTTGGGAAAAGTATCTTCATAGGCACCAAGTTAGAGCACTATCCTATAATATTAGTCATGGTACTTTTGAGTAAAGTGAAATGAAACCATTAAATCTTATATTTAAATCTTAAATATTTTATATTTTAGAACAACTTCATTAAGTGTAATAGATATAAAATAAAGAGAAAACACCAGCCTATGTCATTAGTGAGAGTTAAGGAAGACTTCATATAGGACAGTGAGTCCCAAATGCAGAAAATAAATTTGTTAGAATAAAAGAAAAAACTTTTCATAGATAAGGGACAGGGCATTATTAACAAAGGTGTAATAATATCAGTCATTTTGGAAATCACCAGTAGTGATTGAAAGCTACTTATTCTTGTTTGAAAGCTACTTATTCTAAGGTAGAACATAGTGAACAGTATGAATTATCATGTTTCTGTGGAACTATAAATTTTGTTTCTGAGGACTTTGCATTTATCTTGAGTGGTGAATCTTTGAGATACTTGTGTGCATTGAACCTGGTGACATCTAGCCCAAGAGGTTTCTGAAATTTTGGGTTAGTATAGATATTTCCTAGAGGAGTCAGTATTAGCTGGGCATAGTGAAGCATATCTATAATCTATCCTATCTATAGGAGGATGGCATATTTAAAGCCAGCCTGAGCATTTTCCAGAGATGGTGTCTTCAAATAATATAAAAGACCTAGGGATGAAAGTCAGTTGCAGAATGTTTGAGAAGCTTTGGGTTCAATCCCAGGGCCTCACCCAATCCCTCACAATCAGAACAAAAATTATAAGATAATCACCTAAAAGTCAAAATTAATTTAAATGCATATTTGGGAGAATATAAATAGATTATTGTTAGAGATATTTATTTTTATTTTGCTAGAGGATCCCTCTTTATAACTCTCTAAGTCATTTAAGTATATCTATATATTTGTCAGCAAAACCATATTTACATGTGACTCCGGAGGATGGGAGAAAAATTCTTGGTGGTACCCAAATCCAGCAGCCAAAGGTATGTAAACATTTAAGTTCCTGACTTCCTGTATTTTTCCTTGTTTTAATAATGAAGAATAGGCTAAATGAAATTACCTTTCAAATGAATGTTAGAATGGAAAGATCATTTATTATTTCATAAGCCAAAAGCATTCAAACTGGTTGTGAATCTACAAATAATTTAAGAATTCATGGTGCCTATAGATCAATTTTATGCTTGGGATTGAGGCAAAAAAATATTTTGATTGTTTGTGCTTCTATTTTGATAATCTCCTTAAATGATCAACTAATAACTGGTTGAAATTAGGAACAAATTTAACAGAAAGGGCCACTGAATGCATTCATGTTAAAAGGTGGTCATTTTTTCTGGCTGAAAATTTTAGTATTACCAGCCTGTAATATCATGGTCAAAGATTTCATTGTGCCTTGTCTTCAGTGATTTTTTTTCAAAGTAGGAAACTGACTCATTAGAGGAAAACAGCTGCCTGAGCAATTAGGTAAGAGAGGAAATAAATAGGAAAGGAAGAAATCAAAATATCACTGTTTGTAGAAGACATGGTACTTGACCTAGAAGATCCAACAAACTCCATGAAAAAGTTCTAGAGATAATGGACAAATTTGGCAAAGTAGCAGGTTCCATAATGCACATGAAAAAAATCAGTCTGCTTTCCCATATACCAAAAATGAATCTTCTGAGAAAGCAATTAGAAAAACATTTTTTCACAATATCCTTAAAAGATACCTAGGGTTGTTTCTTTTTTTAAAGTATTTTTATTTTAGTTGTTGATGGATTTAATTTAATTTATTTATTTATATGTGGTACTGAGAATTGAACCCAGTGCCTCACATATGCTAGGCAAGGGCTCTACCACTGACCCACAGCCCCAGCCCCTTAGGGATATTTCTAACCAAGGAAGTGAATGACTTCCACATGAAAATTGTGGAACACATTGAATCAAGTAATTGAAGAAGACCTCAAAAGGTGGAAAGACCTTCCATATGTATGGATAAGTAGAATTAATATTATTAAAAGGCCCATACTACCAATAGAAATATACAGATTCAATGCAATCTCCATCAAAAATGCCAGTGATATTTTTCACAGAACTAGGAAACAATAGTTCTAAAATTGATTTGGAAGAATAATAAACCCAGAAGAGCCAAAGTAATTCAAAGACAAAACAGTGATGCTGGAGGTATTATAAAACCTGATTTCAAATTATACTACAGAGCTATAGTAACAAAGCTGCATGATACAGGCATGAAATAGACACCTAGCTCTATGGTACAGAATAGAAGACATCTATTCTTTGTCACCTGTTCTTTGACAAAGATGCCAAAAACATACACTGGAGAAAAGAAAGCCTTTTTCACAAATGGTGCTGAGACAACTGGTTATCCATATATAGAAGAGTAAAATTAAATCCTTGTCTTACCCTGCACAAAAATCATTTCAAAGTTGATCAAAGACTTAGGAATTAGAACAGAACCTATGCAACTCCTAGAAGAAAACATTGGGCCAACACTCCAACATAAAGGCACAGGCAACTAAGACCACTAAAGCTCAGGAAATGATCCAAGAGTTTATCAATGGGATGGCATCCAATTTCTGCACAGAAAAGGAAACCAAGGGAATGTGCAGAGAGAAACTACAGAATGGGAGAAAATCTTGGCTAGGTATACTTCTGACAGAGGATTATCTAGAATAGATACACCAAAAAATATAATAACCCAATTCATAAATTGACAAATGAACAGGCACTTCTCAAGAGAAGAAATAAAAATTGCCAACAAACATTTGAAAACAATGTACATCATTAGCAATTAGGGAAATGCAAATCAAAGCACTGAAATTTTATTTTACACCAGTCAGAATGGCATCTATCAGGAATAAAAAATAATAAACAATGCTGCAGAGGATGTGGAGGAAATGGAATACTTCACACTTTTGATGGGATTATAAATTATGAATTATAAATCACTACAACAATTATGGAAATCAGCATGGAGGCTCTTCCAAATATTAGGCTTAGAATCACCAATATACAGCTGTACCACTCCTTGGTTTTTCTTCTAAATTAAAAAAGTTATAATATTATGATAATACATGGATACCCATATTTATATCAGCACAGTTCACAATAGTTACACCATAGTAGCAGCCTAGGTGTCTGCCAATGGATGAATTGTTAAAGTAAATGTAATGGATATACACAATGTAGTTTTATTCAGTCATCAAGAAAACTGAAATTATTTCATTTACAGTAAAATGGATGCAATGGAGACCATTATATTAGCAAAATAAGTCAATCTCAGAAGGCTGAGGGGCATTTTTTATTTACATGCAATAGCTAGAGAGAAAAAGGAAAAGAAAGGTGGAGGCTGATGTCATGAAAATCAAAGGGAGATAACTAGAGGAAAAGAACCAAGGAATGGAGGGTGGGGATGAACGGGGAAATTCCTGGGGAGTGATATTGGGCAAATTATATATTAGTACATTGTGTGCATTGTATGAATATGTAAGAACATATTCAGTCAGTATATGTGACTATAATGCACCAGAAAAATGTGGAAGAAAGACAAAAAGAAAGAAAGAAGAATAGCCAGTCCCTTTTAAGGGGATTGCCTCCCAGGATGGGACATTTGCTGTTAGAGCACTAAAGATAACTTCCCAGTTTATTTCTGTACTATGTCAGAAATCACTAAAAATTATGAACCATGCTTTATCCAACCTCTTTTGTGGATATTAGAATGTAAAAGTGTGGGTGCAGTTATTGGGGAATTATAACATTTGGGAGGGGTGTTATTGTCCTGTTTTCCCTTATACTCAGTATTACTATCCGAAGGTTTATGCATGCATTTGGATGTATTTCTTCTTCATTGTTATATGTGGGTCTTTTTGGAGAACTGCTTTCTCTGTGCACTGGCCCTGGGCAAAGGCTATATCTCAGTGTCAAACCCCAAATGGGCATGACCAAAGAGGTAGGTTTACCCATCATCATCTCTTTCAGAGGAAAGAATAATAACCAGCAAGAGCAACAAACTAGAAGGAAAATAAACTTCAACTAATAATTGAATGCTTATTTAAAAGCATCTCTGAGACTCCAATAACCAAAGAGAAGAAATGGGAAACCACAGACTGCATGGATGAAAAAAAAGGCAACAGTGACAGTTAAATTAACTAAACTCAGAAAAATAGGTGAAAAAAAGTGGTAAGATGGAGCAGAGAGGAAGAAATGAGGGGAAATGAATAAAAATAAGATAATGGCATTAAAATGAGAACAAAAAGTGATATGGAGAGAAAAAAAACAAATTAAAAGGAAAAAATGAGATAAGAAGAGCTGTTTTTCCTTTATTCCAATGATTCTGGGATGCCGTGTTTCCATATTGTTTCTTTGTGCTTTTAAATCTCTGGCCATCATGCAAAAGTATATTTTTTATTCTCCACATGTTTCTGGAGTTTTCTATTCTTTTGATATCTAATTTCATTTCATTATGATATTAGGAGATGGAGGGCATTATCTTAATTTTTTTTTGTATTTGCTATGAGTTGTTTTGTGTCCTAGATATATGATCTACTGAACTGATGGTTCTATGTGCTGCTGAGTACAATGTGTATCTGCTATTGTCAGATAAAATATTCTGTACACATCTGTTAAATCTCTTCATTTTGAGGAAAAGCAGAATTTGAGGAACTTTGGTGATATTTGTCCATATGATGTAGACATAGGTGAAAGTCCTGTATTGAAGTCAAGCCCACTTAGGACTTGTTACATTAGGTAGAATAGGTTTTTTTTTTTTGTTTTCTTTTTTAAATGACATTTTGTGTACTGTCATTCAGGCATGAATATATACTGTCATTTATCTTCTTATTGGATTGTTCCCTTTACCAATATTTATTTTTTTGACCTCCAGACAATTACTTCTTAAAGAATAAAATTTGAAATATGAGAATAGCTACTCTTATTTCCTTTGGCTTCCACTTGGATGTAATTTCATTTTCTATCCTTTCACTTTTATTCTATGAATGTCTTTACCAATCAGGCATACTTCTTGCAGAATAGTTGGATTATTTTTATTAATTCAACATTTCTTGTATTTCATGTCTTATAATTGAAGAATTTACTGAATTCTTTCATTTAATTTCTAATATAGGATTTGCTTTTAATTTAAATTTGCTTATCTACTGTATGCTTTCCCTTGCTCTTCTCGTGGATTTTAATCTAATGTATGGAATTTTCCTTTGAGCATCTTGTGAACACTGGCTTGATTGTCAAAATGTTTTAGTTCATTTTTGTCTTGGAAGGCCTTTATTTGATCTTTGAATCTGAAGGATAACTTCAATGCATATAGCCATGTAGGCTGGCAGTATTTCACTTTTAGGGCTTGAAATATATCATTGCAGGTGCTCCAATCCTTTAGAGTTACACTGATGCCTTATCATTTATAAGGCAGTTGGTCCTTCTCCCTTGAATTTTAAAATCTCTCTTTGCTCTGAGTTTTGGAATTTCATCTGAAACACAGAATGGAGAGTTCCTTATTTGATTATGTCCATTGGGGATTCTAAATGCCTCTTGTGTCTTGATGTTCATCATGTTTTCATGGCAAAAGAGATTTTCTGTTAAAATTTCATTGAATAATAATAATAAATGTTCATTGAGTAAGTGTTTTATATTATTCATCTCCATCTGCACTCTTTTCTCATGGCCCGAGCATTCAATTTGGTCATTTTTTTTATTAGAGGTTTATACCTATACATAGTAGTTGAGTTCATTCCAATATGCTCCCCTTTTTCTGGAAATTGATTTCAGTTCATGATGCCCCTTTTTTCTTCCCAATCTCCCTTCTCTCTCCCATTGTCCTTCCTCTATTCTACTAGACTTTTTTGTACTTGCCCATGAATTTTTATGTGGTTGGTCCTTTGTGTGATCATTCCTTTACCTATTTCTTTCCATTAATTTACTCTAGCTTTCCATATGAATGAAAACATTTGACCTTTGAGTTTCTGATATTGGCTAAATTCACTTCATATAATAGTCTCCATTTCTATGTATTTGCCAATACCATAATTTCATCCTTTTAAATGGCTGAGTAGAACTCCAGTGTGTGTGTGTGTGTGTGTGTGTGTGTGTGTGTGTGTGTCACAGTTTCTTAATCCATTTATCTATTGATGGGCATCTGGGTTGATTGCATAATTCAGGTATTGTAAATTGTGCTGCTATCAACATTGATGTGGCTGTATCACTGTTATATGCAGATTTTAGATCTTTTAGCTGTGTCTTATGGTGTGTTCATCCCTAGTTTGTTGAGGAATCTTCAAACTGCTTTTGAGAGTGTACTAGTCTGCAGCCATACCAAAAATGTCCACATGTCCCTTTCTTGGCACAACCTCACCAGCATTTATAGATGTTTGGATTCTTGACTGTTTGGAGTCAGATGAAATCTAAGCATAATTTTGATTTGCATTTTCTTGATTGCTAGAGATGTCAAATATTTCTTCATAATATATTGGTCTTTTGTGATTTTTTTCTATTGAGAAGTTACTGTTTAGTTATTTTACCCATTTATTAATTTTGATTTTTTGTGTGTATGTGTGTGTGCTGTTAAGGTTTTTTTCATTATTTGTAGATTTGTATATTGTAGATATTAATATCCTATTGGAAAAAGTAGTTTTCCAAGATTTAATCCCATTTGTAGTTCTGTCTTCATGCTCTTAATTGTTTACAAAGCAGTGCAGAAACTTTTTAGTTTAATACCATACCACTTATTGATTTCTGTTTTATTTCTTGTGCTCTATGGCTCATGTAAAGGATTTTGGTGTCAGCTCCTCTGTGATTGAGTGATACTCCTGTTTTCTTCTAGGTCTTTGATACATTTCAATTTGAGTTTTGTACAGAGTGAAATACAGAGTTCTAATTTTACTTTTACTATATACAACTGTCCCATTTTCTAGCATCATTTGTTAAAAGGGTGTCTTTGTTCCAAGATATATTTTTGTCATCTTTGTCAAATGTCACATGGTGGAGGTTTCTGGGTTTTTCTGTGACCCTGTTATTGCATTGTTCTTCATGCCTCTTTTGGTGCCAATACCATGCTGTTTTTATTACTACAACTTTGTAGTATAATTTTACATTGTGTGTAATGATACCTCTTGCTTCACTTTCCTTGCTTAGTATTGCTTTGGTTATTCTGAGTCTCCTATTCTTACAAATAAATTTAATAATTTTTTTAACTCTTTGAAGAATATCATTGTTATCATTGATGGGGATTGCATTAAATCTGTATATTGCTTTTGGTAATATGGCCATTTTGGCAATATTAATTCTGCCTATCCACAAACATGGGCTGAATTTTCATCTTTAAGGTCTCAATTTTTTTCAGTGTTCTATCATTTTTATTGTAGAGCTATAATCCTCCTTATTTAGATTAATTTCCAAGTATGTTTTTATTTGATTTGATATTGTTGCAAATGGGATTGTCTTCCTGATTTCTTTTCTCTGAAATGAATTATTTTTGAGGTATAGGAAAGCTATTCATTCATGGATGTTTAACTTGTATCCTGCTACTTTGCTAAATTCATTTTTAAGCTCTAGAGGTCTTCTGGTGGAATATTTTGGACCCTCTAGATATAGGATCATAATGAGAGAATAGGATCATATTGTCAGTAAACAGAGATAATCTGACTTCTTTTCCTATTCATATCCCTGGATTTCATTTTCCGGCCTGATTGCTTTGGTTCATTTTTAAAGGAGTATAATGAATAGCAATGGTGGGAGTGGATAGCTTTTTCTTGTTCCTAAGTTTAGTGGAAGTCCTTTTTGTTTTTCACCTTTTAGTATGATGTTGGCTTTGGGTTTGTCATAATGGCCTTTATGGTGATGAGGTAACTTCCTTTGATCTGTAGCTTCTCCCACTTTTTGTAATATGAATGGGTGTTGAATTTTATTGAAGGTCTTTTTTGCATCTATTGAGATAATCACATGATTTTTGTTCTCAATTTTGCTTACGTGATGCATCACATTTATTGATTCATGTATGTTTACCCAGCCTTGCTTCCCTGGAATGAAACTCAGTTGATTATGGTGTAGTATCTTCTTGATGTGTTTTTGAATGTAGTTTGACAATGTTATTTAGAACTTCTTCATGTATGTTCATCAGGGATAATATTCTGTAGTTTTCTTCTCTTGGTCATCTTTGTCTGATGTTGGTATCAAGGTTATACTAGCTCCATAAAAAGTATTGGGGAGTGTCCCCTTTCTTTCAATTTCTTGAGAGAGACTGATATTTCTTCTCTGTAAAGTTTTGTCTTCTCTGTAAAGTTTTGTTATGAATCAATCTAATGAAGTGAAAGGTTTCTACAATGAAAACTAAAGAACACTAAATAAAGAAATTTAAAAAGACCTTAGATGATGGAAAGATCTGCTGTTTTTGGATAGGTAGAATTAACATTGTAAAATGGTCCTAATAACAAAAGGACTATATGGATTTAATGTAATTCTTATTTAAATCCTAAGGACATTCTTCATAGAAATAGAAAAAAAAAGAAGTCATGAAATTTGTTTAGAAAAATAATAAACTCCGAATAGATAAAGCAATCTTTAGCAATAAAAGTGAAACAGGAGACATCACAATATCAGACCTTGAATTATACTACAGGTGTATAGTAACAAAAATGGCATGGTGTTAGCATCAAAATAGACATGCAGACCTCTGGTACAGAATAAAATACACATAGACAATCCCACATAAATACAATTATCTTATTTTAGAGAAAGGCATACAGTGGAGAAAAAATAGTCTTTTCAACAAATGGTGCTGGGAAAACTGGAAATCCATATGTAACAAAATGAAATTAAATTTCTATCTCTCACTCTGCATAAAACTCACCTGTAAATGGATCAAGAACTTGAGCATTAGACCAGAAACTCTGAGCCTAATAGAAGAAAATGTAGGCCCAAATATACATCATGTTGGCTTAGGAACTGACTTCCTTAAAAAGACTCCTAAAATGCAAGAATTAAAATCAAGAATTAACAAATCGATTAGAATCAAATTAAAATGCTTCTTCATAGCAAAGGAAACAAGAATTTGAAGAGATAGCCTACAGAATTGGAGAAAGTCTTTGCCACCTGAATCTCAGATAGAGCATTAATCTCCAAGATATACTAAATTTTCAAATAATATTAACACAAAATAAACAAAGAATCTAATTAATAAATGGGCAAAGGAACTGAACAGGCACTTAAATAAGAAGAAATATGATTGATCAACAGATATATAAAAACTATTCAATATTTCTATCAGTTAATGAAACTCAAATTAAAACTACACTGAGATTTCATCTCACTCCAGTCAGAATGGCAATTGTCAAGAATACAAATAACAATATTGGTGAGAATGTGAGGGGAAAAGTACTCACATACATTCCTAGTGGGACTGAAAATTGGTACAACCTCTGGAAAGCAGTAGGGAGATTCCTCAGCAAACCTGAAATGGAATCATCCTTCCTCAGTAGATACCCCCCAAATTTAAACTCATCATACTACAGTGATGTAGACACATATTTATTGCAGCTCAATTCACAATAGCTAATCTATGGAAGCAGCCTAGGTGCCATTCAACAGATGAATGGATAAAGAAAAATAACACACACACACACACACACACACACACACATATAATGGAATACTAATCAGCAATAAGAGAAGTAAAATTGTGGCATTTGCTGATAATGGATGGAACAGGAGACTATCATTCTAAGGGAAATAAGCTAATCCCCCAAAACCAAAGGCCAAATGTTCTCTCTGATACGCAGATGCTAACTCACAATAAGGGTGGGTGGGTAGGTAGGGAAGAATTGAAGTACTTTGGATTAGACAAATGGGAATGAAGTAAAGGGAAGAGGGATGGGAACAGAAAGATAGTAGAATGAATCAGACATTCATTACATTCTTATGTGCATATATGATTACATGACCAATGTAAATCTACATAATGTACAACCAGAAGAATGAGAGGTTATGCTCCATGTATGTATAATATGTGAAAATACATTCTACTGTCATGTATAACTAATAAGAACAAATAAAAAAAGAAATATATTGATGATAAACTCTTGTTTTCAGTTGGTTAAAAAAGCAAATAGTAGTATGAGCAGATGCTATATAAACCATTTAGTTTTGAACAATGGTAAAAATGCAATTAATTAGGGAAAAAGTAAATTTGATGGGAAGTTAGAATAGACCACAATTTTATAAAGTGAAAAAAGAGAATGTAGAAGAGCAGTAGCAGGCAATGTTTATTCAGAGGAATGGGAAAAATAGAAAAATCATGGTGTTGGAGAGAGGGAGAGAGAATATTAGAATTTGGCCAAGAGTAAAAGATAATATTGGGAGAGAAATAAGTAAAATATACACATGAAAATAATAGAATATCAAACAATCCAATAAATCTGTACCTTCACAAGGCAATGCTAGCAAAAGAGAATTACATTAAAAATGCTAAATATGAGAGAACACAAGACAAATGTATGTGTGTGTGTGTATGTGTTCTAAATATGAGAACACAAGACAAATATGTGTGTGTATATATATATATAATATATGATACAATATATATCAAATTATTATATAACATATCATATATAATATATATCAAATTATATAATAATTTGATTATTATACAAATAATCAGAACAGCCAGCATATATATCCCCCCCTCTCTTTCTCTCTCTCTTTCTCTCTCTCTCTCTCACAACACACACACACACACATGGAAGGAATAAGGTAAACATTGTTAAAAAATACATATAAATAAAGCTACCTTCTGATGTGATGGAATTTTTCTTAAAAATCTACATTATAATTAATAATTTCTTAGTGTTCTTTGTTCCTTGATTTTTTTACAGTCAATTTTTTAAATTTTTTGTTCAGCTGTTTGACAATGTTGATATGTAAATTGAGTTGTTGTGGAAATAGAAACCTTGCTGGTTTCTTATTGTATTGTTCCCTCATGTTACTTATGTTAATATACTGTTTTGTGCATGTATTTGGATTGATTTTTCATCTGATATTTGACGTGAGTCATTGTATTGAGATTTCTCTGTTGAATATGTCCTGAGATATAGTTAAGTCATATTTTCAAAGCTCTGACTCGATGTGATAAAGTGATAGGATCATTCATTCAAAACAATTTCTAAGAGAATGTCACCAGGAAGAGCAACAACTTCAAAGAAAAGCATTTGTTAATATGTAAGAAAATATGTTTAAAATGATGACTCTAAATTATCTAACCAATGTGAAGAGAGTGTTAATAATGCAGAAAGCACAAAAAATTGGTATAAGTGATTCCAAAATTAATATTCCAAGAGAGAAAAAGTTAAAAAATTTTTAAAAATGAAGGAAAAAGTGGTGGAA
Organism: Spermophilus citellus; assembly: GCF_964194105.1. Taxonomy (NCBI): domain Eukaryota; kingdom Metazoa; phylum Chordata; class Mammalia; order Rodentia; family Sciuridae; genus Spermophilus; species Spermophilus citellus. The sequence goes on along the minus strand of NC_138182.1, from coordinate 71,395,429 downwards.
GGTAAAATCTACAGGAGGAAAATGAGGGTGAAAATGAAAAAGGGAAATGATGCAAAGAGAAATGAGAGATGAGAAAACAAGTACAAAAAAAATTGAAAAAAGGAAAAGACAATGAATAGATTAAAACATAAATAATGATTAAAGATATAAAAAACTAAAAAACATTCAAGACCTAGACAATTTTTCCTTGCTGATGTAATTAAAAAGTGGATGCTTATTTCTACAACATCTATTTTTAGAATTAATCAGTCTTCTAGGTTTTCTGGCTAGCAACTACGTCTCCTTATTTGTTCTCAATTCTAGTCCAAGAAGACTGGAGTCTCTATTGTGACATACCCTCCTGTATGCCTACCAGGAAGTGTTACAGAACCATTTTCAGAAGCAGAAATAAATTGTCTTGAACATGGAAATATTTGTTGGGCTGCAGTAGGAGCTGCCCAAAAACATGCACAAATTGAGACTGTGGAGCATTCTATACTGTAAAATTAAGCTTGCCATATTACCTATCTTTTGTTTGAAATACACAACATTTATTTAATATATTTTTTTCAAAATCATTTAGGCCTTCCTTGAAATAAATGATACTCCTCCAAATCAATCAGTATGGATGAAGGATGCAAAGATACTTAAATCAGGTAAATCTGTAATATGAGTTCTCTGGAAAGATGTGTATGAAAACATTTGAAATGTTTGCAGTCTGTATACTTTTAATTCATTTTAAAATTTCATTTTATACTGGCACTGAAAACTTTGCATCTTGTATCTGGAAACATTTCCCCAGTTCAGGTTGATATCTTGTTTATTTTGTACCATTGCCTTCACCACTGTTTATGCTTATGTACCTCACATTGCTCCTGCCCATGGCATTTGTAGTGTTCTAGCTACAGTGCAAATATGAGTATGAACCACTGTGTACAATATGATAGTCCAAATATTTTAATTTTTTTTAGTTGTTGATGGAAAACTTTTATTTATTAATTTATATGTGGTGCTGAGAATCGAACCCAGTGCCTCACACATGCTAGGCAAGCACTTAACCTTGCCCTACAACTGCGCTACAACCTCAGCCCTAGTCCAAGTATTTTAAAGTTAACTATAAATCTTTCTTTATACAAATCATGCCTAACTCTGTATATTTAACCCTTACCCTTGTCTTTAATGTTCCCTGTCATTACTCCTCATTAATCTCCATATTTTTTGACATAGAATTGTTGTCTTTTTCTCTTGCAACTTTCATGCTTTCACCATTTCCTGCCCATGGCTATTAACTACACACCATAAGAAACAGCTCAGGCCACATTTCTGACAACTTTTATCCACAATAGCACATTCCAGGAGCTCAGTCAATTGTTAGGTCACGTAAAGATTGTTGACAAAGTTGACTGATAAATTTATTTTCTCCAACACATGAGTAAAGAGTGAAATTTGTAAATGAATAATTTACAGAAGAAGTTGTGAAGAATCAGTAGAAGAAATTAATAAAGTATTAAGAAAGGACCAAGCAAAGAAACACCAGACTATGTTCATAGGAAAGTGATATCAGAATCATTCCACTGTTCCTGCTCCATTCTCTTCATTCCCCTTTTCTAATCTAACTCCTAGTTTACCCCCACCCATTGTTGTGTGTTAGCATCTACATATCAGAGGGAATATTTGGGGGTTTTTTTGGGGGGATGGGGGTTATTTCACTTAAATCATATAGAAATACTAGTTAGGATCTTAATTAGTATAAGATGTACTCTGAATTTGTGTAAATATGTCAAAATACAATCTAATGTCATGTATAACACAATTGAACAAATAAAAATTGTATGTACTTTAAAAATACTCACAAAGCTGGGCTGGGGTTGTGGCTCAGTGGCAGAGCATTTGCCTAGCATGTGGGAGGCACTGGGTTTGATTCTCAGCATCTCGTATCAATAAATGAAAGAAAGGTCCATTGACAACTGAAAAAATATTTTAAAAAATGCAAAGCAACTCAGGTTTCTAGAAATGGGCAGAAAATCTTCATAGGACCTCATTATCCTATTATATTATCTGTAGTACTTATTTTGTTCCAATTAGTTATACATGACAGGAGAACGCATTTGACACATCATGCAGAAATTGAGTATAACTTCTCATTCTTTTTGTGTACATGATATAGAGAGAGTTACAGAGGTCATATAATCAAATATGCACAAAGGATAATAGTGATTCTTTTGATTAAGGAGAAATGAAACTGTTGGACTCTTTAATCTTAAATGTAAATCTTAAATACTTTATTGTTTATCAGTCTTCATTAAAGTGTAATAGATATAAAAACAAAAATAAAACAAACACCACCCTATGTCAGCAGAGAAAGACATAATTAAGCAAGACTCCATGAAAGGTCTGAGTCATAAAAGAAGAAAAGAAATCTATCAGAATAGAAGACAAAAACATTTCAGATGTGAGGAAATTGGCGTAATTGATAAAGGTGTAATGCTATCAGTCATGTTGGAAATTACTAGTACTGAAGAGAGGGGCTGTTTCAAAATTCCTCTTCTGAGGCAGAGCCTGGTAAACAGTGTGAATTGTCATATTTCTATGGGATTTTAAAATTTTGTTTCTGAGGACTTTCCATTTGTTTGAGTGGTAAATCTTGGACATGCTTGTGTGCATTGAACCTGGTGACTTGTAGTAGCTTCCCAAGAGGTTTTTAAAGTTTTGGATTAGTCTCAGTATTTCCTAGAGAAGTCAATAATAGCTGGGTGCAGTGAAGCACATCTGTAATCCCAGCTATGTGAGGGGCTGAGGCAGGAGGATTGCAGCTTTCAAGCCATCCTGGGAATGCTGAGTGACAGTGTCTCAAAATACTATTAAAGACCTAGGGATGAAACTCGGTGGCAGAATATTGCAATACATGCACAAGTCCATGGGTTCATTTCCAGGAGCACACCCACTCACACACAGTGGCAATATAAATTTAAAAGTAAGTATTCAGCTAACAGTTAAGCTTAATGTAAATACAGATATGGGAAAATATAAATAAATTATTGTTAGATATACTTATTTTTATTATGCTAGAGGACCCATCTTTATAATTGTTCTATGCCATGTGAGTAAATCTATACTTTCATCAGCAGAACCACATTTAGATGTGACACCAAAGGAAGGGCAAGATACTCTTGATGGTACTGAACACCAGCAGTCAAAGGTATGTAAACACTTAAATTCAAGTTTCTGACTTCCTATACTTATCATTGCTTTCTTAATGAAGAATAGGTCAAATGAAATTACCTTTCAAAGCAAAGTTAGAATGGGAAGATCATCAATTATTTCATAGTTCTAAAAATATTCAAACTGGTTATGAATCTTCAAATTTCAGAATTCATGGTAGATCATAGATCAATTTCATCCTTGGGATTGAGGAGAATTTTTTTATTGTTTGTGCTTCCATTTGGCTATCCTCCTTAAATGATCAATGAGTTATGATCAAATATGAGAATAATTGATAACTGGTTGAAATTATGAACAAATGTAACAGCAGTGGCCATTGAATGTATTCATGTTTAAGTGTGGTCACATCTCATGGTTCAAATATTTCATTGTGTCTTAACTTCTGTTGACTCAGCCACACTCTTTTTGTGGGTGTCTTCCAGCCTAGAGAAGTCAGATCACAGTGGGTCTTGGAACTCTGAAATCAAATGCCTGGCTTTTCTGATCTCTCATGACTAAAACCAAGAAAATAAGAGCCCTAATGAAGATGGGTCCTGGCCAGGCACTCTGAAACTGCAGGGAAAAGTCTTCATTGCACCTGTGCTCCCTTGACTTGTCAGGCAGAATCCAGGTCCCTTCTTCTGAAAACCATTCATTTAACTTGAGTGGCATGAGCTTTTGTTGAAATGGCTGGGATTCCCTCACTGGGCCTCCTGGAGGGCAACTTTCCCTCTTCACCCTAACCAGTTTTGTTCTGACACTAATGCAGTCTGATTCTTTGGTAAATTCTTTTATAGAACCCAGTACTTCTGGGTTTCATCTGGTATCTGGCTCTCTATAGTTATACAGCAGTGTTTTATAGCATCACCTCAACATACAGCCACACACCAGTTGAACTGTGTCAAATCCAGGGAGCAGCTGACAAGCACAGTGTGCTTATGCACTCCCATTTTTCTCCCTTGGTACACTTTTCCTTAGCTCTTTCCTAACTGGAAATTGCTGCATACTCTCCCCCATAATGTTCGCTGTTATATACAGGTAAAATAAAGGAACATTTTTCTTACTATTTTGGTACTTTGTTAAATGATTTTTCCTCTCAGTAAAAATTTTCCCAAAAGATATTAACATTTCTGAAGTCTTTGATTAGCTAAAATGAAGCAACTGTGAGAATGCTCCATTTCTGCTCAGCAAACAATAATTCAAATTGTCTTATCAAATATTAGTGTTAACACAAAATACTTTGTCTTTAAAATGTTTCAAATGTATAAAGCTGTCTAACATCAGGTGTATTTCTAAGAATATTTTTAAATATTCTCTTATTTTTGGTAGAAAATATTGAGTATGGTTAGGTGTAGAGATGTTATATCTTTGTGAAGTTATACACATCATTTAGTATGTTGTCAGTGAATGTTTTCTTCTGTCTTTGCATTCTTGTTTTAGAGTCATTAGCCATAACATTGAAAGTTAAGCTTAATTGGAGAGGATATACAAAATTCTTTCAAATTGTTTAATTTTTAAGCATGTACTTGTCTAGTATTTATTCTTATTGATTTTAAAAGTGGAAATTTAGCTGTCTGCATTTAAATAGTAATTAAGACTCTGCAACTCAACACTGACATTAATTTTAACAGCACATTTGTGAGATTTGTTCACCAAAGTGCTTTGATCATTTTTCTCGGGATGCACTTCAAATGGAAAAGCATATTGTGGAAGGTAAGAGCCACATATTTTTAAAATGTTTGTTAGACAAAATATTTTTTTTAAAAATTCTAAGCAGTAAATATATTTGAGTAATTGAGGATACGAACGTACTAAATACTTGGACCAAAAGGGAAAGGTAATAGGGATATATCTTCTCATGTCTTAGTGACAGGTAAAATTCAGAGTGTGATCAGATGATCCAAACTATTAATTCTATTTCAAAACCTGATAAGAGCAATGTTGGGAAATACTGAAGATAAAAGTAGAAAGTGGAATGAAGAATGAGCAAAGCAGAGTGCAGGGAGTAAATGGATAAAAAAGAACCAGATGTGCACTCTGAAGGGGAAAACTCAGGTCATACATTAGAAAGAGGGAGAGCAGCATATGAAAATTGTGAGGAGAATATATGAGTTTCCAGTACCAAACCTGGTCTGAAATACAGTGCTATTTTTTCCCACTTTTCTTTTCTTCCTATTGGTGAGAATGGCATTAAAAAATGAAATACTAGGTCATCCAGAGCTACCTTGAGTTTACCACAAATAAACATATGTTCCCACAGCCATATACATAATTTGACAACATATACAATGCTGCTATTTCCAATGACAGTAGATACTCCACAGGATATGAGAATGGGGATTAGAGCAGACTTGGTTATGGAGTGATCACCAAAACCACAACCTCATGAAATGACCAGTGGACATATTGAATCTTTATACAGCTTCGATTTGGGGGACAGGAGATTGAGGCTCGATTGAAAATATGAAATTAAGGTAGAGGATTCAGTGTTGGACTCCTATAGGCCAGATTCCTCCAGTTCTATGAGTTATTTGTTGGAGATGAGGTTCAAAATACACATTGCAATTCAGAAGGTCTTTGATTCTGCATTTCCAATGCATTCTAAGGTGATTAGAATGTTCATGGTCATTAAACCACATTAAGAGAACTAAGGTAATGGATTTCTATTTCAAGAATGCTCAGTGAAGAGCAATGTGATGATAGCTGAGGACAAAAACCAGATGAATGGAAGGCAAATATTTTGATTTCATTTCAGAACATGCTTCTTGACAAGGTGTAAGAATAAAGAATAAGAACAAAGAAATATTATTTGATACTGTTCTGAATTGGGAAAGAACTAATTAGAAAGGATTCATAAACAGAACCTCAAACACGATGATCAAGAACACAGTGTAAGAAGTTCTTTTTGAAAAGCTGAAGAGTAGGTGCAATGATGGAGGAAAGAAGAAAGATATTTAGGTACATAAGGAGATAAGGATGAGGAAGGACAAAATGCATTTAATCTGAGTTCCTTCCAAAAAACTATGACTACTATTTATTCATAGATGCTTTAATAAAGATGAAAATGGTAGAATGTGGTCAAATGTGAGAAAGTCATTTCACTCTGACACACTTTCAGGAGAGGAGCCTGCATTTTGCAGGGAAGTTAATGGTTCACATGGGATAACAATGATTGTAGAAGCATTGGATGTTTTCAAAAGACAGCACTCATCTCATTCCCAACTCTGGGAAGGGGGAAATAGTTCAATGGAATCCAGGGCTTTCAGCAAGCTACAAAGGTGCTCGACTCCTCAGTGACACAGGACATCATTCAGAGATCATTCTGTGAGAGTCATTTCATGGAAATACTTGAAAAATGACCAAGATATAGGAAAGCAGATTCATTGGGAAAAAAGTCTTTATAGAACTTATATTTTGAGTGTCCAAAGACTTACTTTTCATGGGCCTTCCCACAAGTTTTAAGTATGGAAACTTATCCGTGGAAAATACTTCTGCAATCACACACAGTTGACCCTTTCCCTTTGCATTACCATACTTTGAGATATTAATCTTACCATCCATTGCTTTCTCAGAACTGGGCCCTCTGTCTTCTCCTGTGTCTGCATCAAGCAAGCTCAAGTTGTCAAAACCAGAGGATGCAAGAAAGAAAGGCACACCTGTGTCCCCCATGGGTATGGAAATCAAGAATGTGTTTAATGAGCCTTTCTGCTGAAAGTGAATATCACAGGCAGTCAGTTGAGGGAGAGTTCTTGGATCAGAAATGAATGACCCCTTTCAATAATTCTAAACAATTGGTACTCATTGACTTCTACAACACCTGGAAAAAAAGAACAGGTGTTGGGAGTCCATCGAACTGAACAACTCCCATATGTGTCAACGAAGATATCAGTCATCACAGTCTTCCTCACTGTGCCTCTTTCCGTTGGCGTCCATTCACTTTCCTCTTTAATCTATGGCTATTGCAAAGAGTCTCAGGGTTGGAAACTTCACTGCTTGTGTTGATTCAACCTATGTTTCTGCCCCTGTTTAAGGTGGTACCATGCAGCCTTGTGGTTTTGAGAACCCAAAACCAGGAAATATGCACACAAACCCTAAAGGGCCAAAGGCTACCAAAGTTATTCCCAAAGTGAAGCATGAGTATCCAGCTCCTTCTTAATATGAGAACAAGGTATGGCTGGTTTGGTCACATGCATGGCTAATTGACTCTATGTCCCTTTTCCTTTTCAGTATCTCAGACGGCTCCTTCCTTGAAGGTAATTGCACCTTGCGCTTCTCTTCCTAAGACCTACACATGGCAGTAATTACACAGCTTTTATTTATCATTTTCCCAAACCCATCCAGCCTCCCACTGGATTGAGACATTCTCGTGAAACTACAGACATAGAGATGAAGGGTGCCAGGAAGAAGGATGTCAAGACTATTACATCAGGTACATTTTGCACTAGGAGTTCTTTGGAAAGGCGTCTATGGACACACCTGAAATGGTGGCATTATGTGAAAACCTCTGAAAGGCTCCCATTCCTCATTCTTTTGTATCCCCCATTGGAAGGGGAGATTGGATACAGAAAAGGCCAGTGTCAACGTGGGCATTCACGTTGGTACAAAATTGCCTTTTCAACGTGAGAAAAATACCATTCAAGGCAACCATTAACTCAGTGGTGTGTAAAACCCAAGATCCACCACTGGATTTAGGGATTTATAATCATGAATGAGGAAGCTTAGGCTAACGTGCTGCAGAGTTTCCAGATGTGCAGTGGACAGCTAGGTGGTAGTGTCAGGCTCCTGAGAGACTGAGGTCCATATTGCACTTGGACACAAAAATAGATGGTGAGCCAGTGAGACATGTGAAGAAGCCGCAAAGAAACAATCAGATTGCCTGCTACCACGACAGCCAGCGTGCTGTGTGATGGCTCACAACCTTATTGTGCTCTATGCACGGATTTACTCAGTCAGTGACCTCCTCCTTCTATGTGCTTCATTCTGCACTCACTTACTATGTTATGTCACTATACGTTTCCCCTCTCCTCTTTCCTATAGAAAAAGTATTGTATTATCAGGACATAGGCAATAGCTTCCTTGCATGGTCTCTCAGGCTGCCCATCCAAAGTTCCTCCTTCACGACACTGATGCCATCGACCCTATTCCTATTCATGCCTGTAATAGTCATTTTCAAGGGAGGGAATTGAACCCAGGACCTTGACATGCAAAGCAGTTTCTCTACCACTGAGCCTGAATGCCAGCTCTTCTGATTCATTGAGGACTTTGGCAATTCCAAGGCTCAGGACATCGCACGCCAAACATGAAGAACACTTTCCTCAGTGTAGGCAGCTGAGCAGCACAGAAACCAGATGGTGAACACAAAAACCTGAATCCTGTCCTCTAGTTCCTGTCCCATCTGATTGGATACGTTTTATAGACTTGTGAAATGATCCCCCGTTCTAGGCACACAGATTTTTAGTTGAATTCACTTAGGAAGCTCATTGATCCCTCGCACTGAGGACTTCGTGTCCTCTACGTGTCTGCATACCTTCCTCCAGTCCAGGTGGCATTCGAAATTATATTCTACACATTCGCCACCAATTTCGCACAGGCCCCTCGCATTCCATGTACCCGGGGGATGTGTCACGTTGCTCTCGCTACACTGCACGTATGAGGCATGAACCTCGGTGTACCCACGTTGCCTTTATGCACTGATGTTTTATGCACGTGATGGTCCCAGTGTTGTCAAGTCAACTAGAAACCTTTCAGAGTGTAAATCGGGCCTCTCTCGGTGTATGCATCCCTGTCCCCTGTCCTTTCAGTCACTTGACTCCACTCCAACTGTATTTGTTTTGAGCCATGCAGATGCCATTGAATCATGGTCTCTTTCTCTCCCTTGCAAATCCCTTCCTTGCTGTCACCATTTCCGACCCCTGGCTGCCCCCCATGCTCACTTATTGAGACACTGCTCTGGCCCTACCTGCAGGAACACCACCACATCTGAAGTCTTTTATCCACACTAGCACTTACCAGGAGCTCAGTCAACTATCAGGTCAAGTAAATCAAGACTCTTGGCAATGGTGACTGCTACCATTGACTGAGGATGGGACCCATAGTGTTGTTCCCTGCAATCCAGAAATCATGATGATCCAGAGCTCAGGGAATCATCCAGTAGAAAAACAAGTAAAGAGCTAGCCAAGGAGCAATGCAAGAAACAGCAGTCTGTGTACCTAGGAAATTTATGTCAGCTTCATCCAATGGTTTTCCTAATATCTGGCATAAGATCCCAAGGGAGGAAATCCGGTGGCAGAGTGTTTGCCAAGCATGCCAAAGTCCATGGGTCCCATTCCAGGTTCACTCACTCACACACAGTAGCAATGTAAGTAAAAAAATCAGCATTCAGCTGAAAGTGAAGCTGCACGTAAATGCATGTGTGGGAAAAGAGAAGTGAATTACTGTTAGAACTGTGTATTTCCATTAGGACACAGCATCCCTGTTCAGGATGTTCTAATTCATTTATGTAAATCTGCATATTTGTCAGCAGAAGCACATTTCCATGTGAAGGCAGAGGAAGCGGGCACAACCCTTGGTGGTTCCAAGAAGTGGAAGCCAAAGGTATGTAAACATGTCCATTTCCCTTCCTGGCTTCCCAGCATTTGCCTTGCTCTACTAATGGACAGTGGGCCTCATGAAATTACCTCTCTGACTATTCTCATCAAGCTGAGATCATCACTGAATCCTTCGGTCTAAAAACAGTTGGAAACTTTAAGAATGTGCAAACCATTTCAGAATTCATGGTACCTTATTGAACTAGTTGCTCCTTAGGTCTGAGGCCTAAAATTGCTTGGGGTTTTCTGCTTCCATTTGGAGAACCTCCTGAAATGATCAATGACTTATGATCAAATATTAGACTGATTTAAGAGCTGGTTATTATGATGGACTCATGAAAAACACCAATGGCCACCGAATGGACTCATGTTCAAGGGTGGTCCCTACTTGTGGCCCAAAAGGTTAGGATTATACTACTAGCCTCTAACCAAGGGCCATGGATTTCAATAGGCCTTGTCTTCAGTGTCTATTCCCCATTAGAGAACTGGGTCAATTCTGGAACACAGCTTCCTGAGTATTCAGGCAAGAGAGCCATGAGAAAACGGGGGAAGGGGCAAGAATAGGAAAGGCAGATGTTAAAATATTACTGTTGGCACAAGAATAGGATCTTGTGTCTCCAAGATCCAAGAAACTACCCCAAAGGCTTGCAGAAGTAATAAACAATTTGACCAAAAAAGCAGGATAGAAAATGAATATTTAAAAAGGAAGAAAGAAAGAGAAAGAAAAAAGAAAGAAAGGGAAAGAAAGAAAGAAAAGAAAGACACCTGTGCTTTCCCATAGGCCCACGTTGAATGTTCGGACTATGCAATCAGGAAAGGCATTTTCATTCCCATGATATTCTGAGTTGCCCTGCTAGATTCCTCCACACTCTTTTTGTGCCTGTCTCCTGGCCTATTCAATTTTCATGTACCAGGGCGTCTTGAAAATGTGTACTCAAAATCACTTTTATGCCTTGGTACCCTGTTCTGTCACTGTTTGCTTTTTGACTACAACGTGCTGCCTACACAACCACATCATGAAGCCCAAGTTAGGTAAATGCAAAATGGAGAAATCTTTCTCTCCCTAATTTGGCATCATATGCAAAGGATGAGTCTTCCTCTCGGTAAAAATTTCCCCAAAGGTTTTTTAGATTGCAAAAGTTTTTGTTCAGCTAAGGAGGCCCAGGTAATGCTGTTCTGTTTCCCTTCAGCATAGCATAATTCAAATTCTTACAAACCAACGTGATTCTATCCCAAATGTCCTGTCATCAGAATGTTGCCTGTGTGTAATGCTGGCTGATATCTGAATTTGTCAGAATGTGTTCGAGTATATTTTAAATATCATTCTCTCCTTTATGCTAGAAAACGTTGAGTTGGGTTAGGTGTTACAGGAGTAGTATGTCTGCGCAGTTTCGCGCATCAGATAGTATGTTTTGGGAGGATGTGTTTCTTCTGTGGTGGCGTTCTCCTTTCAGAGTCAGTAGCCATGTGAAGATGAAAGTTGGTCTTCGTGGGGGAGGATATATGAAGTTCTCTTTTCAATCGTTCAATTTTGGAAGATTAGACTTGTCTAGTTTTTTAATCCTTACTGACGTGCACAGCCCAAGCGACATGTCTGCTTTAAAATGCTGATTCAGAATGGGTTATTGATATGAATTTTAAAGGATATCAATTTTGATATTAATTTTGCCAGAGAGTCTCTGAGATTTGCTCAGGAGAGAACTTGGATGGTTCCTCTGAGGATATGCTTGAAAAGGAAGCCCATACTCTGGAAGGTAAGAGCCTTTATATTTTTCATATAAAAAATTACAGTGGACAGCATATTTATTTCAATCCTAAGCAGCAGTCTATTTGAATAGTGGAAGACAGGAATCTACTGAGTAGTGGAAGGTAACAATGGGTACATCTCCTGCCTTTGGAGGGACAGGTAACATCCAGAGTGTCATGAGGTGATTGGAACCAATGATTCAAAACCTGAGCAGACTAAGGCTGGGAAACCCTGGAGGGGACAGTAGAAGGTGGATTGAAGAAGGAGCAAAACAGAGTACAGGGAGTCAATGGAGAGAAAAGAAGCAAGCAGGTGTGCACCGTGAAGGGGGGAATCTCAGATGACTGGCTACAGAGAGAGAAAGAGAGAGACAGGGAGAGAAGCATATTAGAGATGCCAGAAAGCCTTGTGAGCTTCAGGGACCAAACTTGGCATGAGATGTAGTGCCAGTTGTTCCAATCTTCCTGTCTTCCTCCTGGAGAGAAAGGCGTTCAGGAACTCAGTCCCAGGTCATGCAGAGCTACCTTGATGGACCACCCGTAAACTGACATGGTCCCACAGCCACAAACAGAATTGGACATCCTAAGAAATGCTGGTATTTTTTGGAGTACCCTCCTGGACTTGGGAAGTGTAGGGTTGGTTACGGATTGATCACCAAGGCCCCAGCCTGACCGAAGGTCCACTGCAAAAATTGACTCCTTATACATCTTTGATTTGGGGGACCTGGTAGAGAGGAGACTGTGGCTCGATTCCAAATAGGCAGTTGAAGTTGAAGAATTTAGGGTTGGACTCCCACAGACTGCATCTCTCCACTCCCGTGGGTCATCTGTTGGGGACCAGGTTCAAAATACGCACTGCAATTCGGCAGGTCTTGGATTCGGCATCTGTAATGGGTTCTAAGGTGATTCCAATGCTCCTGGCCCTCAGAGCACATTCTGAGGAGTCAGGGAATGGACTTCTCCTTAATGAAGCCTCAGTGAAGAGCCATGGGGAGATAGCTGAGGACCAAAGGAGACTTATGGAAGGCCAAGGATTTGCTTTCATCTCTGAGCATGGCTCTTGACAAGGGGGAAGGTCCTTGTAAGGTTATTTGAGAAAAAGAGTGAGTGGGAGAAATCCCTACAAAGACAATCAAGTGGACAATCAAGATGGAGACCACCATGGTCGAGGTTCTTTCTGAAAAGCAGAAGGGTAAGGGAAAGGAGGAAGGCAAGCAAGAAGTCAGCTGGGTACATTTGGAGAGTGTGATGAGGAAACAGGGAATGCATCTCAGCTGTTTTCAGTAGGTCTGCCTTCAAATGAAAACTGGGAGTACTGTCTGTCCCTAGATTATTCAAAGTAGAGGAGAATGGTACATGGAGTCAAACTAGAGCAAGTCATTTCCCTGTGCCGCACGTGCAGGCCTGGAGCCTGCATTTTGCAGTGATGTCAGTGGTTCAGAGGGGATGTCTATGATTGTAGAAGCACTGGCTTTTTTCAAAAAGACCGCTCTCATCTCCTTCCCTATTCTGGGCAGGGGGACATAGTGCGATGGAATCCAGAGCTTTTAGCAAGCTACAAATGTGCTCTAGTCCTGAGTGACTCCTGACCCTATTCAGAGCTCATTTTGTGAGACAGTCATTTCATGGAAATCCTTGAAAGATGACCAACATAGAGGAAAGCAGATTCGGTGGAAACTGAAGACTTGGGAGAGCTCATACTTTGAGTATCCAAAGACTTATTTTTCATGGGCCTTCCCACAAGTTATAAGTATGGAAAGTTATGGGAAGGAAAGACTTCTGCGATAACACAGTCGACCCTTTTCCCTTTGCTTTACCATACTTTGAGACTTTAATCTTACCATCCATTGTTTCCTAGAACTGAGTCCTCTGTCTTCTCCCGTGATTGCATCAAGAAAGCCCAAGTTGCCTAAAGCGGAGGATGCAAGGAAGGAGGGCACACCAGTGTCCCCCGTGGGTATGGAAATCAAGAATGTTTTTAATGAGCCCTTCTGCTGAAAGTGTATATCTCAGCCAATCGGTGGGGGGAAAGTTCTTGGATCAGAAATGGATGACCCCTTTCACTGCACTCTACACCATTGGTGCTCCCTGACTTCTAGCACAACTGGAGGAACAGCACAGGTGTTGGGAGTGCAGCGCACTGAAGAACTCCCATATGTGTCAAGGAAGATATCTGCCATCACATCCTTCCTCACTGTGCCTCTCTCCGTTGGCATCCATTCGCTTTCCTCTTTGATTTATGGCTATTGCAAAGAGTCTCGGGGTTGGAAACTTCACTGCTTGTGTTGATTCAACCTATGTTTCTGCCCCTGTTTAAGGTGGTACCATGCAGCCTTGTGGTTTTGAGAACCCAAAACCAGGAAATATGCACACAAACCCTAAAGGGCCAAAGGCTACCAAAGTTATTCCCAAAGTGAAGCATGAGTGTCCAGCTCCTTCTTAATATGAGACCAAGGTATGGCTGGTTTGGTCACATGCATGGCTAATTGACTCTATGTCCCTTTTCCTTTTCAGTATCTCAGACGGCTCCTTCCTTGAAGGTAATTGCACCTTGCGCTTCTCTTCCTAAGACCTACACATGGCAGTAATTACACAGCTTTTATTTGATATCATTTTCCCAAACCCATCCAGCCTCCCACTGGATTGAGACATTCTCGTGAAACTACAGACATAGAGATGAAGGGTGCCAGGAAGAAGGATGTCAAGACTATTACATCAGGTACATTTTGCACTAGGAGTTCTTTGGAAAGGCGTCTATGGACACACCTGAAATGGTGGCATTATGTGAAAACCTCTGAAAGGCTCCCATTCCTGATTCTTTTGTATCCCCCATTGGAAGGGGAGATTGGATACAGAAAAGGCCAGTGTCAACGTGGGCATTCACGTTGGTACAAAATTGCCTTTATCAACGTGAGAAAAATACCATTCAAGGCAACCATTAACTCAGTGGTGGGTAAAACCCAAGATCCACTACTGGATTTAGGGATTTATAATCATGAATGAGGAAGCTTAGGCTAACGTGCTGCAGAGTTTCCAGATGTGCAGTGGACAGCTAGGCGGTAGTGTCAGGCTCCTGAGAGACTGAGCTCCATATTGGACTTGGACACAAAAATAGATGGTGAGCCAGTGAGACATGTGAAGAAGCCACGTAAAAACAATCAGATTGAGTGCTATCACGACACCCAGCGTGCTCTTTGATGGCTCACACCCATATTGTGCTCTATGCACGGATTTACTCAGTCAGTGACCTCCTCCTTCTGTGTGCTTTATTCTGCACTCACTATGTTACCTCACTATACGTTTCCCCTCTCCTCTTTCCTATAGAAAAAGTATGGTATTATCAGGACATAGGCAATAGCTTCCTTGCATGGTCTCTCAGGCTGCCCATCCAAAGTTCCTCCTTCACGACACTGATGCCATCGACCCTATTCCTATTCATGCCTGTAATAGTCATTTTCAAGGGAGGGAATTGAACCCAGGACCTTGACATGCAAAGCAGTTTCTCTACCACTGAGCCTGAATGCCAGCTCTTCTGATTCATTGAGGACTTTGGCAATTCCAAGGCTCAGGACATCGCACGCCAAACATGAAGAACACTTTCCTCAGTGTAGGCAGCTGAGCAGCACAGAAACCAGATGGTGAACACAAAAACCTGAATCCTGTCCTCTAGTTCCTGTCCCATCTGATTGGATACGTTTTACAGACTTGTGAAATCATCCCCCATTCTAGGCACACAGATTTTTAGTTGAATTCACTTAAGAAGCTCATTGTTCCCTCGCACTGACGACTTCGTGTCCTCTACGTGTCTGCATACCTTCCCCCAGTCCAGGTGTGCATCCAAATTATATTCTACACAATCGCCACCAATTTCGCACAGGCCCCTCGCATTCGATATACCCGGGGGATGTGTCACGTTGCTCTCGCTACACTGCACGTATGAGGCATGAACCTCGGTGTACCCACGTTGCCTTTATGCACTGATGTTTTATGCACGTGATGGTCCCAGTGTTGTCAAGTCAACTAGAAACCTTTCAGAGTGTAAATCGGGCCTCTCTCAGTGTATGCATCCCTGTCCCCTGTCCTTTCAGTCACTTGACACGACTCCAACTGTATTTGTTTTGAGCCATGCAGATGCCATTGAATCATGGTCTCTTTCTCTCCCTTGCAAATCCCTTCCTTGCTGTCACCATTTCCGACCCCTGGCTGCCCCCCATGCTCACTCATTGAGACACTGCTCTGGCCCTACCTGCAGGAACACCACCACATCTGAAGTCTTTTATCCACACTAGCACTTACCAGGAGCTCAGTCAACTATCAGGTCAAGTAAATCAAGACTCTTGGCAATGGTGACTGATACCATTGACTGAGGATGGGACCCATATTGTTGTTCCCTGCAATCCAGAAATCATGATGATCCAGAGCTCAGGGAATCATCCAGTGGAAAAACAAGTAAAGAGCTAGCCAAGGAGCAATGCAAGAAACAGCAGTCTGTGTACCTAGGAAATTTATGTCAGCTTCATCCAATGGTTTTCCTAATACCTAGCATAAGATCCCAAGGGAGGAAATCCGGTGGCAGAGTGTTTGCCAAGCATGCCAAAGTCCATGGGTCCCATTCCAGGTTCACTCACTCACACACAGTAGCAATGTAAGTAAAAAAATCAGCATTCAGCTGAAAGTGAAGCTGCACATAAATGCATGTGTGGGAAAAGAGAAGTGAATTACTGTTAGAACTGTGTATTTCCATTAGGACACAGCATCCCTGTTCAGGATGTTCTAATTCATTTATGTAAATCTGCATATTTGTCAGCAGAAGCACATTTCCATGTGAAGGCAGAGGAAGCGGGCACAACCATTGGTGGTTCCAAGAAGTGGAAGCCAAAGGTATGTAAACATGTCCATTTCCCTTCCTGGCTTCCCAACATTTGCCTTGCTCTACTAATGGACAGTGGGCCTCATGAAATTACCTCTCTGACTATTCTCATCAAGCCGAGATCATCACTGAATCCTTCGGTCTAAAAACAGTTGGAAACTTTAAGAATGTGCAAACCATTTCAGAATTCATGGTACCTTATTGAACTAGTTGCTCCTTAGGTCTGAGGCCTAAAATTGCTTGGGGTTTTCTGCTTCCATTTGGAGAACCTCCTGAAATGATCAATGACTTATGATCAAATATTAGACTGATTTAAGAGCTGGTTATTATGATGAACTCATGAAAAACACCAATGGCCACCGAATGGACTCATGTTCAAGGGTGGTCCCTACTTGTGGCCCAAAAGGTTAGGATTATACTACTAGCCTCTAACCAAGGGCCATGGATTTCAATAGGCCTTGTCTTCAGGGTCTATTCCCCATTAGAGAACTGGGTCAATTCTGGAACACAGCTTCCTGAGCATTCAGGCAAGAGAGCCATGAGAAAACGGGGGAAGGGGCAAGAATAGGAAAGGCAGATGTTAAAATATTACTGTTGGCACAAGAATAGGATCTTGTGTCTCCAAGATCCAAGAAACTACCCCAAAGGCTTGCAGAAGTAATAAACAAATTGACCAAAAAAGCAGGATAGAAAATGAATATTTAAAAAGGAAGAAAGAAAGAGAAAGAAAAAAAGAAAGAAAGGGAAAGAAAGAAAGAAAAGAAAGACACCTGTGCTTTCCCATAGGCCCACGTTGAATGTTCGGACTATGCAATCAGGAAAGGCATTTTCATTCCCATGATATTCTGAGTTGCCCTGCTAGATTCCTCCGCACTCTTTTTGTGCCTGTCTCCTGGCCTATTCAATTTTCATGTACCAGGGCGTCTTGAAAATGTGTACTCAAAATCACTTTTATGCCTTGGTACCCTGTTCTGTCACTGTTTGCTTTTTGACTACAACGTGCTGCCTACACAACCACATCATTAAGCCCAAGTCAGGTAAATGCAAAATGGAGAAATCTTTCTCTCCCTAATTTGGCATCACATGCGAAGGATGAGTCTTCCTCTCGGTAAAAATTTCCCCAAAGGTTTTTTAGATTGCAAAAGTTTTTGTTCAGCTAAGGAGCCCCAGGTAATGCTGTTCTGTTTCCCTTCAGCATAGCATAATTCAAATTCTTACAAACCAACGTGATTCTATCCCAAATGTCCTGTCATCAGAATGTTGCCTGTGTGTAATGCTGGCTGATATCCGAATTTGTCAGAATGTGTTCGAGTATATTTTAAATATCATTCTCTCCTTTATGCTAGAAAACGTTGAGTCGGGTTAGGTGTTACAGGAGTAGTATGTCTGCGCAGTTTCGCGCATCATATCGTATGTTTTGGGAGGATGTGTTTCTTCTGTGGTGGTGTTCTCCTTTCAGAGTCAGTAGCCATGTGAAGATGAAAGTTGGTCTTCGTGGGGGAGGATATATGAAGTTCTCTTTTCAATCGTTCAATTTTGGAAGATTAGACTTGTCTAGTTTTTTAATCCTTACTGACGTGCACAGCCCAAGCGACATGTCTGCTTTATAATGCTGATTCAGAATGGGTTATTGATATGAATTTTAAAGGATATCAATTTTGATATTAATTTTGCCAGAGAGTCTCTGAGATTTGCTCAGGAGAGAACTTGGATGGTTCCTCTGAGGATATGCTTGAAAAGGAAGCCCATACTCTGGAAGGTAAGAGCCTTTATATTTTTCATATAAAAAATTACAGTGGACAGCATATTTATTTCAATCCTAAGCAGCAGTCTATTTGAATAGTGGAAGACAGGAATCTACTGAGTAGTGGAAGGTAACAATGGGTACATCTCCTGCCTTTGGAGGGACAGGTAACATCCAGAGTGTCATGAGGTGATTGGAACCAATGATTCAAAACCTGAGCAGACTAAGGCTGGGAAACCCTGGAGGGGACAGTAGAAGGTGGATTGAAGAAGGAGCAAAACAGAGTACAGGGAGTCAATGGAGAGAAAAGAAGCAAGCAGGTGTGCACCGTGAAGGGGGGAATCTCAGATGACTGGCTACAGAGAGAGAAAGAGAGAGACAGGGAGAGAAGCATATTAGAGATGCCAGAAAGCCTTGTGAGCTTCAGGGACCAAACTTGGCATGAGATGTAGTGCCAGTTGTTCCAATCTTCCTGTCTTCCTCCTGGAGAGAAAGGCGTTCAGGAACTCAGTCCCAGGTCATGCAGAGCTACCTTGATGGACCACCCGTAAACTGACATGGTCCCACAGCCACAAACAGAATTGGACATCCTAAGAAATGCTGGTATTTTTTGGAGTACCCTCCTGGACTTGGGAAGTGTAGGGTTGGTTACGGATTGATCACCAAGGCCCCAGCCTGACCGAAGGTCCACTGCAAAAATTGACTCCTTATACATCTTTGATTTGGGGGACCTGGTAGAGAGGAGACTGTGGCTCGATTCCAAATAGGCAGTTGAAGTTGAAGAATTTAGGGTTGGACTCCCACAGACTGCATCTCTCCACTCCCGTGGGTCATCTGTTGGGGACCAGGTTCAAAATACGCACTGCAATTCGGCAGGTCTTGGATTCGGCATCTGTAATGGGTTCTAAGGTGATTCCAATGCTCCTGGCCCTCAGAGCACATTCTGAGGAGTCAGGGAATGGACTTCTCCTTAATGAAGCCTCAGTGAAGAGCCATGGGGAGATAGCTGAGGACCAAAGGAGACTTATGGAAGGCCAAGGATTTGCTTTCATCTCTGAGCATGGCTCTTGACAAGGGGGAAGGTCCTTGTAAGGTTATTTGAGAAAAAGAGTGAGTGGGAGAAATCCCTACAAAGACAATCAAGTGGACAATCAAGATGGAGACCACCATGGTCGAGGTTCTTTCTGAAAAGCAGAAGGGTAAGGGAAAGGAGGAAGGCAAGCAAGAAGTCAGCTGGGTACATTTGGAGAGTGTGATGAGGAAACAGGGAATGCATCTCAGCTGTTTTCAGTAGGTCTGCCTTCAAATGAAAACTGGGAGTACTGTCTGTCCCTAGATTATTCAAAGTAGAGGAGAATGGTACATGGAGTCAAACTAGAGCAAGTCATTTCCCTGTGCCGCACGTGCAGGCCTGGAGCCTGCATTTTGCAGTGATGTCAGTGGTTCAGAGGGGATGTCTATGATTGTAGAAGCACTGGCTTTTTTCAAAAAGACCGCTCTCATCTCCTTCCCTATTCTGGGCAGGGGGACATAGTGCGATGGAATCCAGAGCTTTTAGCAAGCTACAAATGTGCTCTAGTCCTGAGTGACTCCTGACCCTATTCAGAGCTCATTTTGTGAGACAGTCATTTCATGGAAATCCTTGAAAGATGACCAACATAGAGGAAAGCAGATTCGGTGGAAACTGAAGACTTGGGAGAGCTCATACTTTGAGTATCCAAAGACTTATTTTTCATGGGCCTTCCCACAAGTTATAAGTATGGAAAGTTATGGGAAGGAAAGACTTCTGCGATAACACAGTCGACCCTTTTCCCTTTGCTTTACCATACTTTGAGACTTTAATCTTACCATCCATTGTTTCCTAGAACTGAGTCCTCTGTCTTCTCCCGTGATTGCATCAAGAAAGCCCAAGTTGCCTAAAGCGGAGGATGCAAGGAAGGAGGGCACACCAGTGTCCCCCGTGGGTATGGAAATCAAGAATGTTTTTAATGAGCCCTTCTGCTGAAAGTGTATATCTCAGCCAATCGGTGGGGGAAAAGTTCTTGGATCAGAAATGGATGACCCCTTTCACTGCACTCTACACCATTGGTGCTCCCTGACTTCTAGCACAACTGGAGGAACAGCACAGGTGTTGGGAGTGCAGCACACTGAAGAATTCCCATATGTGTCAAGGAAGATATCTGCCATCACATCCTTCCTCACTGTGCCTCTCTCCGTTGGCATCCTTTCGCTTTCCTCTTTGATTTATGGCTATTGCAAAGAGTCTCAGGGTTGGAAACTTCACTGCTTGTGTTGATTCAACCTACGTTTCTGCCCCTGTTTAAGGTGGTACCATGCAACCTTGTGGTTTTGAGAACCCAAAACCAGGAAATATGCACACAAACCCTAAAGGGCCAAAGGCTACCAAAGTTATTCCCAAAGTGAAGCATGAGTGTCCAGCTCCTTCTTAATATGAGACCAAGGTATGGCTGGTTTGGTCACATGCATGGCTAATTGACTCTATGTCCCTTTTCCTTTTCAGTATCTCAGACGGCTCCTTCCTTGAAGGTAATTGCACCTTGCGCTTCTCTTCCTAAGACCTACACATGGCAGTAATTACACAGCTTTTATTTGATATCATTTTCCCAAACCCATCCAGCCTCCCACTGGATTGAGACATTCTCGTGAAACTACAGACATAGAGATGAAGGGTGCCAGGAAGAAGGATGTCAAGACTATTACATCAGGTACATTTTGCACTAGGAGTTCTTTGGAAAGGCGTCTATGGACACACCTGAAATGGTGGCATTATGTGAAAACCTCTGAAAGGCTCCCATTCCTGATTCTTTTGTATCCCCCATTGGAAGGGGAGATTGGATACAGAAAAGGCCAGTGTCAACGTGGGCATTCACGTTGGTACAAAATTGCCTTTATCAACGTGAGAAAAATACCATTCAAGGCAACCATTAACTCAGTGGTGGGTAAAACCCAAGATCCACTACTGGATTTAGGGATTTATAATCATGAATGAGGAAGCTTAGGCTAACGTGCTGCAGAGTTTCCAGATGTGCAGTGGACAGCTAGGCGGTAGTGTCAGGCTCCTGAGAGACTGAGCTCCATATTGGACTTGGACACAAAAATAGATGGTGAGCCAGTGAGACATGTGAAGAAGCCACGTAAAAACAATCAGATTGAGTGCTATCACGACACCCAGCGTGCTCTTTGATGGCTCACACCCATATTGTGCTCTATGCACGGATTTACTCAGTCAGTGACCTCCTCTTTCTGTGTGCTTTATTCTGCACTCACTTACTATGTTACCTCACTATACGTTTCCCCTCTCCTCTTTCCTATAGAAAAAGTATGGTATTATCAGGACATAGGCAATAGCTTCCTTGCATGGTCTCTCAGGCTGCCCATCCAAAGTTCCTCCTTCACGACACTGATGCCATCGACCCTATTCCTATTCATGCCTGTAATAGTCATTTTCAAGGGAGGGAATTGAACCCAGGACCTTGACATGCAAAGCAGTTTCTCTACCACTGAGCCTGAATGCCAGCTCTTCTGATTCATTGAGGACTTTGGCAATTCCAAGGCTCAGGACATCACACGCCAAACATGAAGAACACTTTCCTCAGTGTAGGCAGCTGAGCAGCACAGAAACCAGATGTTGGATACAAACACCTGAATCCTGTCCTCTAGTTCCTGTCCCATCTGATTGGATACGTTTTACAGACTTGTGAAATGATCCCCCATTCTAGGCACACAGATTTTTAGTTGAATTCACTTAAGAAGCTCATTGTTCCCTCGCACTGACGACTTCGTGTCCTCTACGTGTCTGCATACCTTCCCCCAGTCCAGGTGTGCATCCAAATTATATTCTACACAATCGCCACCAATTTCGCACAGGCCCCTCGCATTCCATGTACCCAGGGGATGTGTCACGTTGCTCTCGCTACACTGCACGTATGAGGCATGAACCTCGGTGTACCCACGTTGCCTTTATGCACTGATGTTTTATGCACGTGATGGTCCCAGTGTTGTCAAGTCAACTAGAAACCTTTCAGAGTGTAAATCGGGCCTCTCTCGGTGTATGCATCCCTGTCCCCTGTCCTTTCAGTCACTTGACACGACTCCAACTGTATTTGTTTTGAGCCATGCAGATGCCATTGAATCATGGTCTCTTTCTCTCCCTTGCAAATCCCTTCCTTGCTGTCACCATTTCCGACCCCTGGCTGCCCCCCATGCTCACTCATTGAGACACTGCTCTGGCCCTACCTGCAGGAACACCACCACATCTGAAGTCTTTTATCCACACTAGCACTTACCAGGAGCTCAGTCAACTATCAGGTCAAGTAAATCAAGACTCTTGGCAATGGTGACTGATACCATTGACTGAGGATGGGACCCATATTGTTGTTCCCTGCAATCCAGAAATCATGATGATCCAGAGCTCAGGGAATCATCCAGTGGAAAAACAAGTAAAGAGCTAGCCAAGGAGCAATGCAAGAAACAGCAGTCTGTGTACCTAGGAAATTTATGTCAGCTTCATCCAATGGTTTTCCTAATATCTGGCATAAGATCCCAAGGGAGGAAATCCGGTGGCAGAGTGTTTGCCAAGCATGCCAAAGTCCATGGGTCCCATTCCAGGTTCACTCACTCACACACAGTAGCAATGTAAGTAAAAAAATCAGCATTCAGCTGAAAGTGAAGCTGCACGTAAATGCATGTGTGGGAAAAGAGAAGTGAATTACTGTTAGAACTGTGTATTTCCATTAGGACACAGCATCCCTGTTCAGGATGTTCTAATTCATTTATGTAAATCTGCATATTTGTCAGCAGAAGCACATTTCCATGTGAAGGCAGAGGAAGCGGGCACAACCCTTGGTGGTTCCAAGAAGTGGAAGCCAAAGGTATGTAAACATGTTCATTTCCCTTCCTGGCTTCCCAACATTTGCCTTGCTCTACTAATGGACAGTAGGCCCCATGAAATTACCTCTCTGACTACTCTCATCAAGCCGAGATCATCACTGAATCCTTCGGTCTAAAAACACTTGGAAACTTTAAGAATGTGCAAACCATTTCAGAATTCATGGTACCTTATTGAACTAGTTGCTCCTTAGGTCTGAGGCCTAAAATTGCTTGGGGTTTTCTGCTTCCATTTGGATAACCTCCTGAAATGATCAATGACTTATGATCAAATATTAGACTGATTTAAGAGCTGGTTATTATGATGAACTCATGAAAAACACCAATGGCCACCGAATGGACTCATGTTCAAGGGTGGTCCCTACTTGTGGCCCAAAAGGTTAGGATTATACTACTAGCCTCTAACCAAGGGCCATGGATTTCAATAGGCCTTGTCTTCAGTGTCTATTCCCCATTAGAGAACTGGGTCAATTCTGGAACACAGCTTCCTGAGCATTCAGGCAAGAGAGCCATGAGAAAACGGGGGAAGGGGCAAGAATAGGAAAGGCAGATGTTAAAATATTACTGTTGGCACAAGAATAGGATCTTGTGTCTCCAAGATCCAAGAAACTACCCCAAAGGCTTGCAGAAGTAATAAACAAATTGACCAAAATAGCAGGATAGGAAATGAATATTTAAAAACAAAGAAAGAAAGAAAGAAAGAGAAAGAAAAAAAGAAAGGGAAAGAAAGAAAGAAAAGAAAGACACCTGTGCTTTCCCATAGACCCACATTGAATGTTCGGACTATGCAATCAGGAAAGGCATTTTCATTCCCATGATATTCTGAGTTGCCCTGCTAGATTCCTCCGCACTCTTTTTGTGCCTGTCTCCTGGCCTATTCAATTTTCATGCACCAGGGCGTCTTGAAAATGTGTACTCAAAATCACTTTTATGCCTTGGTACCCTGTTCTGTCACTGTTTGCTTTTTGACTACAACGTGCTGCCTACACAACCACATCATTAAGCCCAAGTCAGGTAAATGCAAAATGGAGAAATCTTTCTCTCCCTAATTTGGCATCACATGCGAAGGATGAGTCTTCCTCTCGGTAAAAATTTCCCCAAAGGTTTTTTAGATTGCAAAAGTTTTTGTTCAGCTAAGGAGCCCCAGGTAATGCTGTTCTGTTTCCCTTCAGCATAGCATAATTCAAATTCTTACAAACCAACGTGATTCTATCCCAAATGTCCTGTCATCAGAATGTTGCCTGTGTGTAATGCTGGCTGATATCCGAATTTGTCAGAATGTGTTCGAGTATATTTTAAATATCATTCTCTCCTTTATGCTAGAAAACGTTGAGTCGGGTTAGGTGTTACAGGAGTAGTATGTCTGCGCAGTTTCGCGCATCATATCGTATGTTTTGGGAGGATGTGTTTCTTCTGTGGTGGTGTTCTCCTTTCAGAGTCAGTAGCCATGTGAAGATGAAAGTTGGTCTTCGTGGGGGAGGATATATGAAGTTCTCTTTTCAATCGTTCAATTTTGGAAGATTAGACTTGTCTAGTTTTTTAATCCTTACTGACGTGCACAGCCCAAGCGACATGTCTGCTTTATAATGCTGATTCAGAATGGGTTATTGATATGAATTTTAAAGGATATCAATTTTGATATTAATTTTGCCAGAGAGTCTCTGAGATTTGCTCAGGAGAGAACTTGGATGGTTCCTCTGAGGATATGCTTGAAAAGGAAGCCCATACTCTGGAAGGTAAGAGCCTTTATATTTTTCATATAAAAAGTTACAGTGGACAGCATATTTATTTCAATCCTAAGCAGCAGTCTATTTGAATAGTGGAAGACAGGAATCTACTGAGTAGTGGAAGGTAACAATGGGTACATCTCCTGCCTTTGGAGGGACAGGTAACATCCAGAGTGTCATGAGGTGATTGGAACCAATGATTCAAAACCTGAGCAGACTAAGGCTGGGAAACCCTGGAGGGGACAGTAGAAGGTGGATTGAAGAAGGAGCAAAACAGAGTACAGGGAGTCAATGGAGAGAAAAGAAGCAAGCAGGTGTGCACCGTGAAGGGGGGAATCTCAGATGACTGGCTACAGAGAGAGAAAGAGAGAGACAGGGAGAGAAGCATATTAGAGATGCCAGAAAGCCTTGTGAGCTTCAGGGACCAAACTTGGCATGAGATGTAGTGCCAGTTGTTCCAATCTTCCTGTCTTCCTCCTGGAGAGAAAGGCATTCAGGAACTCAGTCCCAGGTCATGCAGAGCTACCTTGATGGACCACCCGTAAACTGACATGGTCCCACAGCCACAAACAGAATTGGACATCCTAAGAAATGCTGGTATTTTTTGGAGTACCCTCCTGGACTTGGGAAGTGTAGGGTTGGTTACGGATTGATCACCAAGGCCCCAGCCTGACCGAAGGTCCACTGCAAAAATTGACTCCTTATACATCTTTGATTTGGGGGACCTGGTAGAGAGGAGACTGTGGCTCGATTCCAAATAGGCAGTTGAAGTTGAAGAATTTAGGGTTGGACTCCCACAGACTGCATCTCTCCACTCCCGTGGGTCATCTGTTGGGGACCAGGTTCAAAATACGCACTGCAATTCGGCAGGTCTTGGATTCGGCATCTGTAATGGGTTCTAAGGTGATTCCAATGCTCCTGGCCCTCAGAGCACATTCTGAGGAGTCAGGGAATGGACTTCTCCTTAATGAAGCCTCAGTGAAGAGCCATGGGGAGATAGCTGAGGACCAAAGGAGACTTATGGAAGGCCAAGGATTTGCTTTCATCTCTGAGCATGGCTCTTGACAAGGGGGAAGGTCCTTGTAAGGTTATTTGAGAAAAAGAGTGAGTGGGAGAAATCCCTACAAAGACAATCAAGTGGACAATCAAGATGGAGACCACCATGGTCGAGGTTCTTTCTGAAAAGCAGAAGGGTAAGGGAAAGGAGGAAGGCAAGCAAGAAGTCAGCTGGGTACATTTGGAGAGTGTGATGAGGAAACAGGGAATGCATCTCAGCTGTTTTCAGTAGGTCTGCCTTCAAATGAAAACTGGGAGTACTGTCTGTCCCTAGATTATTCAAAGTAGAGGAGAATGGTACATGGAGTCAAACTAGAGCAAGTCATTTCCCTGTGCCGCACGTGCAGGCCTGGAGCCTGCATTTTGCAGTGATGTCAGTGGTTCAGAGGGGATGTCTATGATTGTAGAAGCACTGGCTTTTTTCAAAAAGACCGCTCTCATCTCCTTCCCTATTCTGGGCAGGGGGACATAGTGCGATGGAATCCAGAGCTTTTAGCAAGCTACAAATGTGCTCTAGTCCTGAGTGACTCCTGACCCTATTCAGAGCTCATTTTGTGAGACAGTCATTTCATGGAAATCCTTGAAAGATGACCAACATAGAGGAAAGCAGATTCGGTGGAAACTGAAGACTTGGGAGAGCTCATACTTTGAGTATCCAAAGACTTATTTTTCATGGGCCTTCCCACAAGTTATAAGTATGGAAAGTTATGGGAAGGAAAGACTTCTGCGATAACACAGTCGACCCTTTTCCCTTTGCTTTACCATACTTTGAGACTTTAATCTTACCATCCATTGTTTCCTAGAACTGAGTCCTCTGTCTTCTCCCGTGATTGCATCAAGAAAGCCCAAGTTGCCTAAAGCGGAGGATGCAAGGAAGGAGGGCACACCAGTGTCCCCCGTGGGTATGGAAATCAAGAATGTTTTTAATGAGCCCTTCTGCTGAAAGTGTATATCTCAGCCAATCGGTGGGGGGAAAGTTCTTGGATCAGAAATGGATGACCCCTTTCACTGCACTCTACACCATTGGTGCTCCCTGACTTCTAGCACAACTGGAGGAACAGCACAGGTGTTGGGAGTGCAGCGCACTGAAGAACTCCCATATGTGTCAAGGAAGATATCTGCCATCACATCCTTCCTCACTGTGCCTCTCTCCGTTGGCATCCATTCGCTTTCCTCTTTGATTTATGGCTATTGCAAAGAGTCTCGGGGTTGGAAACTTCACTGCTTGTGTTGATTCAACCTATGTTTCTGCCCCTGTTTAAGGTGGTACCATGCAGCCTTGTGGTTTTGAGAACCCAAAACCAGGAAATATGCACACAAACCCTAAAGGGCCAAAGGCTACCAAAGTTATTCCCAAAGTGAAGCATGAGTGTCCAGCTCCTTCTTAATATGAGACCAAGGTATGGCTGGTTTGGTCACATGCATGGCTAATTGACTCTATGTCCCTTTTCCTTTTCAGTATCTCAGACGGCTCCTTCCTTGAAGGTAATTGCACCTTGCGCTTCTCTTCCTAAGACCTACACATGGCAGTAATTACACAGCTTTTATTTGATATCATTTTCCCAAACCCATCCAGCCTCCCACTGGATTGAGACATTCTCGTGAAACTACAGACATAGAGATGAAGGGTGCCAGGAAGAAGGATGTCAAGACTATTACATCAGGTACATTTTGCACTAGGAGTTCTTTGGAAAGGCGTCTATGGACACACCTGAAATGGTGACATTATGTGAAAACCTCTGAAAGGCTCCCATTCCTCATTCTTTTGTATCCCCCATTGGAAGGGGAGATTGGATACAGAAAAGGCCAGTGTCAACGTGGGCATTCACGTTGGTACAAAATTGCCTTTATCAACGTGAGAAAAATACCATTCAAGGCAACCATTAACTCAGTGGTGGGTAAAACCCAAGATCCACTACTGGATTTAGGGATTTATAATCATGAATGAGGAAGCTTAGGCTAACGTGCTGCAGAGTTTCCAGATGTGCAGTGGACAGCTAGGCGGTAGTGTCAGGCTCCTGAGAGACTGAGCTCCATATTGGACTTGGACACAAAAATAGATGGTGAGCCAGTGAGACATGTGAAGAAGCCACGTAAAAACAATCAGATTGAGTGCTATCACGACACCCAGCGTGCTCTTTGATGGCTCACACCCATATTGTGCTCTATGCACGGATTTACTCAGTCAGTGACCTCCTCCTTCTGTGTGCTTTATTCTGCACTCACTATGTTACCTCACTATACGTTTCCCCTCTCCTCTTTCCTATAGAAAAAGTATGGTATTATCAGGACATAGGCAATAGCTTCCTTGCATGGTCTCTCAGGCTGCCCATCCAAAGTTCCTCCTTCACGACACTGATGCCATCGACCCTATTCCTATTCATGCCTGTAATAGTCATTTTCAAGGGAGGGAATTGAACCCAGGACCTTGACATGCAAAGCAGTTTCTCTACCACTGAGCCTGAATGCCAGCTCTTCTGATTCATTGAGGACTTTGGCAATTCCAAGGCTCAGGACATCGCACGCCAAACATGAAGAACACTTTCCTCAGTGTAGGCAGCTGAGCAGCACAGAAACCAGATGGTGAACACAAAAACCTGAATCCTGTCCTCTAGTTCCTGTCCCATCTGATTGGATACGTTTTACAGACTTGTGAAATCATCCCCCATTCTAGGCACACAGATTTTTAGTTGAATTCACTTAAGAAGCTCATTGTTCCCTCGCACTGACGACTTCGTGTCCTCTACGTGTCTGCATACCTTCCCCCAGTCCAGGTGTGCATCCAAATTATATTCTACACAATCGCCACCAATTTCGCACAGGCCCCTCGCATTCGATATACCCGGGGGATGTGTCACGTTGCTCTCGCTACACTGCACGTATGAGGCATGAACCTCGGTGTACCCACGTTGCCTTTATGCACTGATGTTTTATGCACGTGATGGTCCCAGTGTTGTCAAGTCAACTAGAAACCTTTCAGAGTGTAAATCGGGCCTCTCTCAGTGTATGCATCCCTGTCCCCTGTCCTTTCAGTCACTTGACACGACTCCAACTGTATTTGTTTTGAGCCATGCAGATGCCATTGAATCATGGTCTCTTTCTCTCCCTTGCAAATCCCTTCCTTGCTGTCACCATTTCCGACCCCTGGCTGCCCCCCATGCTCACTCATTGAGACACTGCTCTGGCCCTACCTGCAGGAACACCACCACATCTGAAGTCTTTTATCCACACTAGCACTTACCAGGAGCTCAGTCAACTATCAGGTCAAGTAAATCAAGACTCTTGGCAATGGTGACTGATACCATTGACTGAGGATGGGACCCATATTGTTGTTCCCTGCAATCCAGAAATCATGATGATCCAGAGCTCAGGGAATCATCCAGTGGAAAAACAAGTAAAGAGCTAGCCAAGGAGCAATGCAAGAAACAGCAGTCTGTGTACCTAGGAAATTTATGTCAGCTTCATCCAATGGTTTTCCTAATACCTAGCATAAGATCCCAAGGGAGGAAATCCGGTGGCAGAGTGTTTGCCAAGCATGCCAAAGTCCATGGGTCCCATTCCAGGTTCACTCACTCACACACAGTAGCAATGTAAGTAAAAAAATCAGCATTCAGCTGAAAGTGAAGCTGCACATAAATGCATGTGTGGGAAAAGAGAAGTGAATTACTGTTAGAACTGTGTATTTCCATTAGGACACAGCATCCCTGTTCAGGATGTTCTAATTCATTTATGTAAATCTGCATATTTGTCAGCAGAAGCACATTTCCATGTGAAGGCAGAGGAAGCGGGCACAACCATTGGTGGTTCCAAGAAGTGGAAGCCAAAGGTATGTAAACATGTCCATTTCCCTTCCTGGCTTCCCAGCATTTGCCTTGCTCTACTAATGGACAGTGGGCCTCATGAAATTACCTCTCTGACTATTCTCATCAAGCCGAGATCATCACTGAATCCTTCGGTCTAAAAACAGTTGGAAACTTTAAGAATGTGCAAACCATTTCAGAATTCATGGTACCTTATTGAACTAGTTGCTCCTTAGGTCTGAGGCCTAAAATTGCTTGGGGTTTTCTGCTTCCATTTGGAGAACCTCCTGAAATGATCAATGACTTATGATCAAATATTAGACTGATTTAAGAGCTGGTTATTATGATGAACTCATGAAAAACACCAATGGCCACCGAATGGACTCATGTTCAAGGGTGGTCCCTACTTGTGGCCCAAAAGGTTAGGATTATACTACTAGCCTCTAACCAAGGGCCATGGATTTCAATAGGCCTTGTCTTCAGGGTCTATTCCCCATTAGAGAACTGGGTCAATTCTGGAACACAGCTTCCTGAGCATTCAGGCAAGAGAGCCATGAGAAAACGGGGGAAGGGGCAAGAATAGGAAAGGCAGATGTTAAAATATTACTGTTGGCACAAGAATAGGATCTTGTGTCTCCAAGATCCAAGAAACTACCCCAAAGGCTTGCAGAAGTAATAAACAAATTGACCAAAAAAGCAGGATAGAAAATGAATATTTAAAAAGGAAGAAAGAAAGAGAAAGAAAAAAAGAAAGAAAGGGAAAGAAAGAAAGAAAAGAAAGACACCTGTGCTTTCCCATAGGCCCACGTTGAATGTTCGGACTATGCAATCAGGAAAGGCATTTTCATTCCCATGATATTCTGAGTTGCCCTGCTAGATTCCTCCGCACTCTTTTTGTGCCTGTCTCCTGGCCTATTCAATTTTCATGTACCAGGGCGTCTTGAAAATGTGTACTCAAAATCACTTTTATGCCTTGGTACCCTGTTCTGTCACTGTTTGCTTTTTGACTACAACGTGCTGCCTACACAACCACATCATTAAGCCCAAGTCAGGTAAATGCAAAATGGAGAAATCTTTCTCTCCCTAATTTGGCATCACATGCGAAGGATGAGTCTTCCTCTCGGTAAAAATTTCCCCAAAGGTTTTTTAGATTGCAAAAGTTTTTGTTCAGCTAAGGAGCCCCAGGTAATGCTGTTCTGTTTCCCTTCAGCATAGCATAATTCAAATTCTTACAAACCAACGTGATTCTATCCCAAATGTCCTGTCATCAGAATGTTGCCTGTGTGTAATGCTGGCTGATATCCGAATTTGTCAGAATGTGTTCGAGTATATTTTAAATATCATTCTCTCCTTTATGCTAGAAAACGTTGAGTCGGGTTAGGTGTTACAGGAGTAGTATGTCTGCGCAGTTTCGCGCATCATATCGTATGTTTTGGGAGGATGTGTTTCTTCTGTGGTGGTGTTCTCCTTTCAGAGTCAGTAGCCATGTGAAGATGAAAGTTGGTCTTCGTGGGGGAGGATATATGAAGTTCTCTTTTCAATCGTTCAATTTTGGAAGATTAGACTTGTCTAGTTTTTTAATCCTTACTGACGTGCACAGCCCAAGCGACATGTCTGCTTTATAATGCTGATTCAGAATGGGTTATTGATATGAATTTTAAAGGATATCAATTTTGATATTAATTTTGCCAGAGAGTCTCTGAGATTTGCTCAGGAGAGAACTTGGATGGTTCCTCTGAGGATATGCTTGAAAAGGAAGCCCATACTCTGGAAGGTAAGAGCCTTTATATTTTTCATATAAAAAATTACAGTGGACAGCATATTTATTTCAATCCTAAGCAGCAGTCTATTTGAATAGTGGAAGACAGGAATCTACTGAGTAGTGGAAGGTAACAATGGGTACATCTCCTGCCTTTGGAGGGACAGGTAACATCCAGAGTGTCATGAGGTGATTGGAACCAATGATTCAAAACCTGAGCAGACTAAGGCTGGGAAACCCTGGAGGGGACAGTAGAAGGTGGATTGAAGAAGGAGCAAAACAGAGTACAGGGAGTCAATGGAGAGAAAAGAAGCAAGCAGGTGTGCACCGTGAAGGGGGGAATCTCAGATGACTGGCTACAGAGAGAGAAAGAGAGAGACAGGGAGAGAAGCATATTAGAGATGCCAGAAAGCCTTGTGAGCTTCAGGGACCAAACTTGGCATGAGATGTAGTGCCAGTTGTTCCAATCTTCCTGTCTTCCTCCTGGAGAGAAAGGCGTTCAGGAACTCAGTCCCAGGTCATGCAGAGCTACCTTGATGGACCACCCGTAAACTGACATGGTCCCACAGCCACAAACAGAATTGGACATCCTAAGAAATGCTGGTATTTTTTGGAGTACCCTCCTGGACTTGGGAAGTGTAGGGTTGGTTACGGATTGATCACCAAGGCCCCAGCCTGACCGAAGGTCCACTGCAAAAATTGACTCCTTATACATCTTTGATTTGGGGGACCTGGTAGAGAGGAGACTGTGGCTCGATTCCAAATAGGCAGTTGAAGTTGAAGAATTTAGGGTTGGACTCCCACAGACTGCATCTCTCCACTCCCGTGGGTCATCTGTTGGGGACCAGGTTCAAAATACGCACTGCAATTCGGCAGGTCTTGGATTCGGCATCTGTAATGGGTTCTAAGGTGATTCCAATGCTCCTGGCCCTCAGAGCACATTCTGAGGAGTCAGGGAATGGACTTCTCCTTAATGAAGCCTCAGTGAAGAGCCATGGGGAGATAGCTGAGGACCAAAGGAGACTTATGGAAGGCCAAGGATTTGCTTTCATCTCTGAGCATGGCTCTTGACAAGGGGGAAGGTCCTTGTAAGGTTATTTGAGAAAAAGAGTGAGTGGGAGAAATCCCTACAAAGACAATCAAGTGGACAATCAAGATGGAGACCACCATGGTCGAGGTTCTTTCTGAAAAGCAGAAGGGTAAGGGAAAGGAGGAAGGCAAGCAAGAAGTCAGCTGGGTACATTTGGAGAGTGTGATGAGGAAACAGGGAATGCATCTCAGCTGTTTTCAGTAGGTCTGCCTTCAAATGAAAACTGGGAGTACTGTCTGTCCCTAGATTATTCAAAGTAGAGGAGAATGGTACATGGAGTCAAACTAGAGCAAGTCATTTCCCTGTGCCGCACGTGCAGGCCTGGAGCCTGCATTTTGCAGTGATGTCAGTGGTTCAGAGGGGATGTCTATGATTGTAGAAGCACTGGCTTTTTTCAAAAAGACCGCTCTCATCTC
Organism: Spermophilus citellus; assembly: GCF_964194105.1. Classification (NCBI taxonomy): domain Eukaryota; kingdom Metazoa; phylum Chordata; class Mammalia; order Rodentia; family Sciuridae; genus Spermophilus; species Spermophilus citellus. Next base: position 71,362,546 of record NC_138182.1, on the reverse strand, counting down.
CTTCCCTATTCTGGGCAGGGGGACATAGTGCGATGGAATCCAGAGCTTTTAGCAAGCTACAAATGTGCTCTAGTCCTGAGTGACTCCTGACCCTATTCAGAGCTCATTTTGTGAGACAGTCATTTCATGGAAATCCTTGAAAGATGACCAACATAGAGGAAAGCAGATTCGGTGGAAACTGAAGACTTGGGAGAGCTCATACTTTGAGTATCCAAAGACTTATTTTTCATGGGCCTTCCCACAAGTTATAAGTATGGAAAGTTATGGGAAGGAAAGACTTCTGCGATAACACAGTCGACCCTTTTCCCTTTGCTTTACCATACTTTGAGACTTTAATCTTACCATCCATTGTTTCCTAGAACTGAGTCCTCTGTCTTCTCCCGTGATTGCATCAAGAAAGCCCAAGTTGCCTAAAGCGGAGGATGCAAGGAAGGAGGGCACACCAGTGTCCCCCGTGGGTATGGAAATCAAGAATGTTTTTAATGAGCCCTTCTGCTGAAAGTGTATATCTCAGCCAATCGGTGGGGGAAAAGTTCTTGGATCAGAAATGGATGACCCCTTTCACTGCACTCTACACCATTGGTGCTCCCTGACTTCTAGCACAACTGGAGGAACAGCACAGGTGTTGGGAGTGCAGCACACTGAAGAATTCCCATATGTGTCAAGGAAGATATCTGCCATCACATCCTTCCTCACTGTGCCTCTCTCCGTTGGCATCCTTTCGCTTTCCTCTTTGATTTATGGCTATTGCAAAGAGTCTCAGGGTTGGAAACTTCACTGCTTGTGTTGATTCAACCTACGTTTCTGCCCCTGTTTAAGGTGGTACCATGCAACCTTGTGGTTTTGAGAACCCAAAACCAGGAAATATGCACACAAACCCTAAAGGGCCAAAGGCTACCAAAGTTATTCCCAAAGTGAAGCATGAGTGTCCAGCTCCTTCTTAATATGAGACCAAGGTATGGCTGGTTTGGTCACATGCATGGCTAATTGACTCTATGTCCCTTTTCCTTTTCAGTATCTCAGACGGCTCCTTCCTTGAAGGTAATTGCACCTTGCGCTTCTCTTCCTAAGACCTACACATGGCAGTAATTACACAGCTTTTATTTGATATCATTTTCCCAAACCCATCCAGCCTCCCACTGGATTGAGACATTCTCGTGAAACTACAGACATAGAGATGAAGGGTGCCAGGAAGAAGGATGTCAAGACTATTACATCAGGTACATTTTGCACTAGGAGTTCTTTGGAAAGGCGTCTATGGACACACCTGAAATGGTGGCATTATGTGAAAACCTCTGAAAGGCTCCCATTCCTGATTCTTTTGTATCCCCCATTGGAAGGGGAGATTGGATACAGAAAAGGCCAGTGTCAACGTGGGCATTCACGTTGGTACAAAATTGCCTTTATCAACGTGAGAAAAATACCATTCAAGGCAACCATTAACTCAGTGGTGGGTAAAACCCAAGATCCACTACTGGATTTAGGGATTTATAATCATGAATGAGGAAGCTTAGGCTAACGTGCTGCAGAGTTTCCAGATGTGCAGTGGACAGCTAGGCGGTAGTGTCAGGCTCCTGAGAGACTGAGCTCCATATTGGACTTGGACACAAAAATAGATGGTGAGCCAGTGAGACATGTGAAGAAGCCACGTAAAAACAATCAGATTGAGTGCTATCACGACACCCAGCGTGCTCTTTGATGGCTCACACCCATATTGTGCTCTATGCACGGATTTACTCAGTCAGTGACCTCCTCTTTCTGTGTGCTTTATTCTGCACTCACTTACTATGTTACCTCACTATACGTTTCCCCTCTCCTCTTTCCTATAGAAAAAGTATGGTATTATCAGGACATAGGCAATAGCTTCCTTGCATGGTCTCTCAGGCTGCCCATCCAAAGTTCCTCCTTCACGACACTGATGCCATCGACCCTATTCCTATTCATGCCTGTAATAGTCATTTTCAAGGGAGGGAATTGAACCCAGGACCTTGACATGCAAAGCAGTTTCTCTACCACTGAGCCTGAATGCCAGCTCTTCTGATTCATTGAGGACTTTGGCAATTCCAAGGCTCAGGACATCACACGCCAAACATGAAGAACACTTTCCTCAGTGTAGGCAGCTGAGCAGCACAGAAACCAGATGTTGGATACAAACACCTGAATCCTGTCCTCTAGTTCCTGTCCCATCTGATTGGATACGTTTTACAGACTTGTGAAATGATCCCCCATTCTAGGCACACAGATTTTTAGTTGAATTCACTTAAGAAGCTCATTGTTCCCTCGCACTGACGACTTCGTGTCCTCTACGTGTCTGCATACCTTCCCCCAGTCCAGGTGTGCATCCAAATTATATTCTACACAATCGCCACCAATTTCGCACAGGCCCCTCGCATTCCATGTACCCAGGGGATGTGTCACGTTGCTCTCGCTACACTGCACGTATGAGGCATGAACCTCGGTGTACCCACGTTGCCTTTATGCACTGATGTTTTATGCACGTGATGGTCCCAGTGTTGTCAAGTCAACTAGAAACCTTTCAGAGTGTAAATCGGGCCTCTCTCGGTGTATGCATCCCTGTCCCCTGTCCTTTCAGTCACTTGACACGACTCCAACTGTATTTGTTTTGAGCCATGCAGATGCCATTGAATCATGGTCTCTTTCTCTCCCTTGCAAATCCCTTCCTTGCTGTCACCATTTCCGACCCCTGGCTGCCCCCCATGCTCACTCATTGAGACACTGCTCTGGCCCTACCTGCAGGAACACCACCACATCTGAAGTCTTTTATCCACACTAGCACTTACCAGGAGCTCAGTCAACTATCAGGTCAAGTAAATCAAGACTCTTGGCAATGGTGACTGATACCATTGACTGAGGATGGGACCCATATTGTTGTTCCCTGCAATCCAGAAATCATGATGATCCAGAGCTCAGGGAATCATCCAGTGGAAAAACAAGTAAAGAGCTAGCCAAGGAGCAATGCAAGAAACAGCAGTCTGTGTACCTAGGAAATTTATGTCAGCTTCATCCAATGGTTTTCCTAATACCTTGCATAAGATCCCAAGGGAGGAAATCCGGTGGCAGAGTGTTTGCCAAGCATGCCAAAGTCCATGGGTCCCATTCCAGGTTCACTCACTCACACACAGTAGCAATGTAAGTAAAAAAATCAGCATTCAGCTGAAAGTGAAGCTGCACGTAAATGCATGTGTGGGAAAAGAGAAGTGAATTACTGTTAGAACTGTGTATTTCCATTAGGACACAGCATCCCTGTTCAGGATGTTCTAATTCATTTATGTAAATCTGCATATTTGTCAGCAGAAGCACATTTCCATGTGAAGGCAGAGGAAGCGGGCACAACCCTTGGTGGTTCCAAGAAGTGGAAGCCAAAGGTATGTAAACATGTCCATTTCCCTTCCTGGCTTCCCAACATTTGCCTTGCTCTACTAATGGACAGTAGGCCCCATGAAATTACCTCTCTGACTACTCTCATCAAGCCGAGATCATCACTGAATCCTTCGGTCTAAAAACACTTGGAAACTTTAAGAATGTGCAAACCATTTCAGAATTCATGGTACCTTATTGAACTAGTTGCTCCTTAGGTCTGAGGCCTAAAATTGCTTGGGGTTTTCTGCTTCCATTTGGATAACCTCCTGAAATGATCAATGACTTATGATCAAATATTAGACTGATTTAAGAGCTGGTTATTATGATGAACTCATGAAAAACACCAATGGCCACCGAATGGACTCATGTTCAAGGGTGGTCCCTACTTGTGGCCCAAAAGGTTAGGATTATACTACTAGCCTCTAACCAAGGGCCATGGATTTCAATAGGCCTTGTCTTCAGTGTCTATTCCCCATTAGAGAACTGGGTCAATTCTGGAACACAGCTTCCTGAGCATTCAGGCAAGAGAGCCATGAGAAAACGGGGGAAGGGGCAAGAATAGGAAAGGCAGATGTTAAAATATTACTGTTGGCACAAGAATAGGATCTTGTGTCTCCAAGATCCAAGAAACTACCCCAAAGGCTTGCAGAAGTAATAAACAAATTGACCAAAATAGCAGGATAGGAAATGAATATTTAAAAACAAAGAAAGAAAGAAAGAAAGAGAAAGAAAAAAAGAAAGAAAGGGAAAGAAAGAAAGAAAAGAAAGACACCTGTGCTTTCCCATAGACCCACATTGAATGTTCGGACTATGCAATCAGGAAAGGCATTTTCATTCCCATGATATTCTGAGTTGCCCTGCTAGATTCCTCCGCACTCTTTTTGTGCCTGTCTCCTGGCCTATTCAATTTTCATGCACCAGGGCGTCTTGAAAATGTGTACTCAAAATCACTTTTATGCCTTGGTACCCTGTTCTGTCACTGTTTGCTTTTTGACTACAACGTGCTGCCTACACAACCACATCATTAAGCCCAAGTCAGGTAAATGCAAAATGGAGAAATCTTTCTCTCCCTAATTTGGCATCACATGCGAAGGATGAGTCTTCCTCTTGGTAAAAATTTCCCCAAAGGTTTTTTAGATTGCAAAAGTTTTTGTTCAGCTAAGGAGCCCCAGGTAATGCTGTTCTGTTTCCCTTCAGCATAGCATAATTCAAATTCTTACAAACCAACGTGATTCTATCCCAAATGTCCTGTCATCAGAATGTTGCCTGTGTGTAATGCTGGCTGATATCCGAATTTGTCAGAATGTGTTCGAGTATATTTTAAATATCATTCTCTCCTTTATGCTAGAAAACGTTGAGTCGGGTTAGGTGTTACAGGAGTAGTATGTCTGCGCAGTTTCGCGCATCATATCGTATGTTTTGGGAGGATGTGTTTCTTCTGTGGTGGTGTTCTCCTTTCAGAGTCAGTAGCCATGTGAAGATGAAAGTTGGTCTTCGTGGGGGAGGATATATGAAGTTCTCTTTTCAATCGTTCAATTTTGGAAGATTAGACTTGTCTAGTTTTTTAATCCTTACTGACGTGCACAGCCCAAGCGACATGTCTGCTTTATAATGCTGATTCAGAATGGGTTATTGATATGAATTTTAAAGGATATCAATTTTGATATTAATTTTGCCAGAGAGTCTCTGAGATTTGCTCAGGAGAGAACTTGGATGGTTCCTCTGAGGATATGCTTGAAAAGGAAGCCCATACTCTGGAAGGTAAGAGCCTTTATATTTTTCATATAAAAAATTACAGTGGACAGCATATTTATTTCAATCCTAAGCAGCAGTCTATTTGAATAGTGGAAGACAGGAATCTACTGAGTAGTGGAAGGTAACAATGGGTACATCTCCTGCCTTTGGAGGGACAGGTAACATCCAGAGTGTCATGAGGTGATTGGAACCAATGATTCAAAACCTGAGCAGACTAAGGCTGGGAAACCCTGGAGGGGACAGTAGAAGGTGGATTGAAGAAGGAGCAAAACAGAGTACAGGGAGTCAATGGAGAGAAAAGAAGCAAGCAGGTGTGCACCGTGAAGGGGGGAATCTCAGATGACTGGCTACAGAGAGAGAAAGAGAGAGACAGGGAGAGAAGCATATTAGAGATGCCAGAAAGCCTTGTGAGCTTCAGGGACCAAACTTGGCATGAGATGTAGTGCCAGTTGTTCCAATCTTCCTGTCTTCCTCCTGGAGAGAAAGGCGTTCAGGAACTCAGTCCCAGGTCATGCAGAGCTACCTTGATGGACCACCCGTAAACTGACATGGTCCCACAGCCACAAACAGAATTGGACATCCTAAGAAATGCTGGTATTTTTTGGAGTACCCTCCTGGACTTGGGAAGTGTAGGGTTGGTTACGGATTGATCACCAAGGCCCCAGCCTGACCGAAGGTCCACTGCAAAAATTGACTCCTTATACATCTTTGATTTGGGGGACCTGGTAGAGAGGAGACTGTGGCTCGATTCCAAATAGGCAGTTGAAGTTGAAGAATTTAGGGTTGGACTCCCACAGACTGCATCTCTCCACTCCCGTGGGTCATCTGTTGGGGACCAGGTTCAAAATACGCACTGCAATTCGGCAGGTCTTGGATTCGGCATCTGTAATGGGTTCTAAGGTGATTCCAATGCTCCTGGCCCTCAGAGCACATTCTGAGGAGTCAGGGAATGGACTTCTCCTTAATGAAGCCTCAGTGAAGAGCCATGGGGAGATAGCTGAGGACCAAAGGAGACTTATGGAAGGCCAAGGATTTGCTTTCATCTCTGAGCATGGCTCTTGACAAGGGGGAAGGTCCTTGTAAGGTTATTTGAGAAAAAGAGTGAGTGGGAGAAATCCCTACAAAGACAATCAAGTGGACAATCAAGATGGAGACCACCATGGTCGAGGTTCTTTCTGAAAAGCAGAAGGGTAAGGGAAAGGAGGAAGGCAAGCAAGAAGTCAGCTGGGTACATTTGGAGAGTGTGATGAGGAAACAGGGAATGCATCTCAGCTGTTTTCAGTAGGTCTGCCTTCAAATGAAAACTGGGAGTACTGTCTGTCCCTAGATTATTCAAAGTAGAGGAGAATGGTACATGGAGTCAAACTAGAGCAAGTCATTTCCCTGTGCCGCACGTGCAGGCCTGGAGCCTGCATTTTGCAGTGATGTCAGTGGTTCAGAGGGGATGTCTATGATTGTAGAAGCACTGGCTTTTTTCAAAAAGACCGCTCTCATCTCCTTCCCTATTCTGGGCAGGGGGACATAGTGCGATGGAATCCAGAGCTTTTAGCAAGCTACAAATGTGCTCTAGTCCTGAGTGACTCCTGACCCTATTCAGAGCTCATTTTGTGAGACAGTCATTTCATGGAAATCCTTGAAAGATGACCAACATAGAGGAAAGCAGATTCGGTGGAAACTGAAGACTTGGGAGAGCTCATACTTTGAGTATCCAAAGACTTATTTTTCATGGGCCTTCCCACAAGTTATAAGTATGGAAAGTTATGGGAAGGAAAGACTTCTGCGATAACACAGTCGACCCTTTTCCCTTTGCTTTACCATACTTTGAGACTTTAATCTTACCATCCATTGTTTCCTAGAACTGAGTCCTCTGTCTTCTCCCGTGATTGCATCAAGAAAGCCCAAGTTGCCTAAAGCGGAGGATGCAAGGAAGGAGGGCACACCAGTGTCCCCCGTGGGTATGGAAATCAAGAATGTTTTTAATGAGCCCTTCTGCTGAAAGTGTATATCTCAGCCAATCGGTGGGGGGAAAGTTCTTGGATCAGAAATGGATGACCCCTTTCACTGCACTCTACACCATTGGTGCTCCCTGACTTCTAGCACAACTGGAGGAACAGCACAGGTGTTGGGAGTGCAGCGCACTGAAGAACTCCCATATGTGTCAAGGAAGATATCTGCCATCACATCCTTCCTCACTGTGCCTCTCTCCGTTGGCATCCATTCGCTTTCCTCTTTGATTTATGGCTATTGCAAAGAGTCTCGGGGTTGGAAACTTCACTGCTTGTGTTGATTCAACCTATGTTTCTGCCCCTGTTTAAGGTGGTACCATGCAGCCTTGTGGTTTTGAGAACCCAAAACCAGGAAATATGCACACAAACCCTAAAGGGCCAAAGGCTACCAAAGTTATTCCCAAAGTGAAGCATGAGTGTCCAGCTCCTTCTTAATATGAGACCAAGGTATGGCTGGTTTGGTCACATGCATGGCTAATTGACTCTATGTCCCTTTTCCTTTTCAGTATCTCAGACGGCTCCTTCCTTGAAGGTAATTGCACCTTGCGCTTCTCTTCCTAAGACCTACACATGGCAGTAATTACACAGCTTTTATTTGATATCATTTTCCCAAACCCATCCAGCCTCCCACTGGATTGAGACATTCTCGTGAAACTACAGACATAGAGATGAAGGGTGCCAGGAAGAAGGATGTCAAGACTATTACATCAGGTACATTTTGCACTAGGAGTTCTTTGGAAAGGCGTCTATGGACACACCTGAAATGGTGACATTATGTGAAAACCTCTGAAAGGCTCCCATTCCTCATTCTTTTGTATCCCCCATTGGAAGGGGAGATTGGATACAGAAAAGGCCAGTGTCAACGTGGGCATTCACGTTGGTACAAAATTGCCTTTATCAACGTGAGAAAAATACCATTCAAGGCAACCATTAACTCAGTGGTGGGTAAAACCCAAGATCCACTACTGGATTTAGGGATTTATAATCATGAATGAGGAAGCTTAGGCTAACGTGCTGCAGAGTTTCCAGATGTGCAGTGGACAGCTAGGCGGTAGTGTCAGGCTCCTGAGAGACTGAGCTCCATATTGGACTTGGACACAAAAATAGATGGTGAGCCAGTGAGACATGTGAAGAAGCCACATAAAAACAATCAGATTGAGTGCTATCACGACACCCAGCGTGCTCTTTGATGGCTCACACCCATATTGTGCTCTATGCACGGATTTACTCAGTCAGTGACCTCCTCCTTCTGTGTGCTTTATTCTGCACTCACTATGTTACCTCACTATACATTTCCCCTCTCCTCTTTCCTATAGAAAAAGTATGGTATTATCAGGACATAGGCAATAGCTTCCTTGCATGGTCTCTCAGGCTGCCCATCCAAAGTTCCTCCTTCACGACACTGATGCCATCGACCCTATTCCTATTCATGCCTGTAATAGTCATTTTCAAGGGAGGGAATTGAACCCAGGACCTTGACATGCAAAGCAGTTTCTCTACCACTGAGCCTGAATGCCAGCTCTTCTGATTCATTGAGGACTTTGGCAATTCCAAGGCTCAGGACATCGCACGCCAAACATGAAGAACACTTTCCTCAGTGTAGGCAGCTGAGCAGCACAGAAACCAGATGGTGAACACAAAAACCTGAATCCTGTCCTCTAGTTCCTGTCCCATCTGATTGGATACGTTTTACAGACTTGTGAAATGATCCCCCATTCTAGGCACACAGATTTTTAGTTGAATTCACTTAAGAAGCTCATTGTTCCCTCGCACTGACGACTTCGTGTCCTCTACGTGTCTGCATACCTTCCCCCAGTCCAGGTGTGCATCCAAATTATATTCTACACAATCGCCACCAATTTCGCACAGGCCCCTCGCATTCCATGTACCCGGGGGATGTGTCACGTTGCTCTCGCTACACTGCACGTATGAGGCATGAACCTCGGTGTACCCACGTTGCCTTTATGCACTGATGTTTTATGCACGTGATGGTCCCAGTGTTGTCAAGTCAACTAGAAACCTTTCAGAGTGTAAATCGGGCCTCTCTCAGTGTATGCATCCCTGTCCCCTGTCCTTTCAGTCACTTGACACGACTCCAACTGTATTTGTTTTGAGCCATGCAGATGCCATTGAATCATGGTCTCTTTCTCTCCCTTGCAAATCCCTTCCTTGCTGTCACCATTTCCGACCCCTGGCTGCCCCCCATGCTCACTCATTGAGACACTGCTCTGGCCCTACCTGCAGGAACACCACCACATCTGAAGTCTTTTATCCACACTAGCACTTACCAGGAGCTCAGTCAACTATCAGGTCAAGTAAATCAAGACTCTTGGCAATGGTGACTGATACCATTGACTGAGGATGGGACCCATATTGTTGTTCCCTGCAATCCAGAAATCATGATGATCCAGAGCTCAGGGAATCATCCAGTGGAAAAACAAGTAAAGAGCTAGCCAAGGAGCAATGCAAGAAACAGCAGTCTGTGTACCTAGGAAATTTATGTCAGCTTCATCCAATGGTTTTCCTAATACCTAGCATAAGATCCCAAGGGAGGAAATCCGGTGGCAGAGTGTTTGCCAAGCATGCCAAAGTCCATGGGTCCCATTCCAGGTTCACTCACTCACACACAGTAGCAATGTAAGTAAAAAAATCAGCATTCAGCTGAAAGTGAAGCTGCACATAAATGCATGTGTGGGAAAAGAGAAGTGAATTACTGTTAGAACTGTGTATTTCCATTAGGACACAGCATCCCTGTTCAGGATGTTCTAATTCATTTATGTAAATCTGCATATTTGTCAGCAGAAGCACATTTCCATGTGAAGGCAGAGGAAGCGGGCACAACCATTGGTGGTTCCAAGAAGTGGAAGCCAAAGGTATGTAAACATGTCCATTTCCCTTCCTGGCTTCCCAGCATTTGCCTTGCTCTACTAATGGACAGTGGGCCTCATGAAATTACCTCTCTGACTATTCTCATCAAGCCGAGATCATCACTGAATCCTTCGGTCTAAAAACAGTTGGAAACTTTAAGAATGTGCAAACCATTTCAGAATTCATGGTACCTTATTGAACTAGTTGCTCCTTAGGTCTGAGGCCTAAAATTGCTTGGGGTTTTCTGCTTCCATTTGGAGAACCTCCTGAAATGATCAATGACTTATGATCAAATATTAGACTGATTTAAGAGCTGGTTATTATGATGAACTCATGAAAAACACCAATGGCCACCGAATGGACTCATGTTCAAGGGTGGTCCCTACTTGTGGCCCAAAAGGTTAGGATTATACTACTAGCCTCTAACCAAGGGCCATGGATTTCAATAGGCCTTGTCTTCAGGGTCTATTCCCCATTAGAGAACTGGGTCAATTCTGGAACACAGCTTCCTGAGCATTCAGGCAAGAGAGCCATGAGAAAACGGGGGAAGGGGCAAGAATAGGAAAGGCAGATGTTAAAATATTACTGTTGGCACAAGAATAGGATCTTGTGTCTCCAAGATCCAAGAAACTACCCCAAAGGCTTGCAGAAGTAATAAACAAATTGACCAAAAAAGCAGGATAGAAAATGAATATTTAAAAAGGAAGAAAGAAAGAGAAAGAAAAAAAGAAAGAAAGGGAAAGAAAGAAAGAAAAGAAAGACACCTGTGCTTTCCCATAGGCCCACGTTGAATGTTCGGACTATGCAATCAGGAAAGGCATTTTCATTCCCATGATATTCTGAGTTGCCCTGCTAGATTCCTCCGCACTCTTTTTGTGCCTGTCTCCTGGCCTATTCAATTTTCATGTACCAGGGCGTCTTGAAAATGTGTACTCAAAATCACTTTTATGCCTTGGTACCCTGTTCTGTCACTGTTTGCTTTTTGACTACAACGTGCTGCCTACACAACCACATCATTAAGCCCAAGTCAGGTAAATGCAAAATGGAGAAATCTTTCTCTCCCTAATTTGGCATCACATGCGAAGGATGAGTCTTCCTCTCGGTAAAAATTTCCCCAAAGGTTTTTTAGATTGCAAAAGTTTTTGTTCAGCTAAGGAGCCCCAGGTAATGCTGTTCTGTTTCCCTTCAGCATAGCATAATTCAAATTCTTACAAACCAACGTGATTCTATCCCAAATGTCCTGTCATCAGAATGTTGCCTGTGTGTAATGCTGGCTGATATCCGAATTTGTCAGAATGTGTTCGAGTATATTTTAAATATCATTCTCTCCTTTATGCTAGAAAACGTTGAGTCGGGTTAGGTGTTACAGGAGTAGTATGTCTGCGCAGTTTCGCGCATCATATCGTATGTTTTGGGAGGATGTGTTTCTTCTGTGGTGGTGTTCTCCTTTCAGAGTCAGTAGCCATGTGAAGATGAAAGTTGGTCTTCGTGGGGGAGGATATATGAAGTTCTCTTTTCAATCGTTCAATTTTGGAAGATTAGACTTGTCTAGTTTTTTAATCCTTACTGACGTGCACAGCCCAAGCGACATGTCTGCTTTATAATGCTGATTCAGAATGGGTTATTGATATGAATTTTAAAGGATATCAATTTTGATATTAATTTTGCCAGAGAGTCTCTGAGATTTGCTCAGGAGAGAACTTGGATGGTTCCTCTGAGGATATGCTTGAAAAGGAAGCCCATACTCTGGAAGGTAAGAGCCTTTATATTTTTCATATAAAAAATTACAGTGGACAGCATATTTATTTCAATCCTAAGCAGCAGTCTATTTGAATAGTGGAAGACAGGAATCTACTGAGTAGTGGAAGGTAACAATGGGTACATCTCCTGCCTTTGGAGGGACAGGTAACATCCAGAGTGTCATGAGGTGATTGGAACCAATGATTCAAAACCTGAGCAGACTAAGGCTGGGAAACCCTGGAGGGGACAGTAGAAGGTGGATTGAAGAAGGAGCAAAACAGAGTACAGGGAGTCAATGGAGAGAAAAGAAGCAAGCAGGTGTGCACCGTGAAGGGGGGAATCTCAGATGACTGGCTACAGAGAGAGAAAGAGAGAGACAGGGAGAGAAGCATATTAGAGATGCCAGAAAGCCTTGTGAGCTTCAGGGACCAAACTTGGCATGAGATGTAGTGCCAGTTGTTCCAATCTTCCTGTCTTCCTCCTGGAGAGAAAGGCGTTCAGGAACTCAGTCCCAGGTCATGCAGAGCTACCTTGATGGACCACCCATAAACTGACATGGTCCCACAGCCACAAACAGAATTGGACATCCTAAGAAATGCTGGTATTTTTTGGAGTACCCTCCTGGACTTGGGAAGTGTAGGGTTGGTTACGGATTGATCACCAAGGCCCCAGCCTGACCGAAGGTCCACTGCAAAAATTGACTCCTTATACATCTTTGATTTGGGGGACCTGGTAGAGAGGAGACTGTGGCTCGATTCCAAATAGGCAGTTGAAGTTGAAGAATTTAGGGTTGGACTCCCACAGACTGCATCTCTCCACTCCCGTGGGTCATCTGTTGGGGACCAGGTTCAAAATACGCACTGCAATTCGGCAGGTCTTGGATTCGGCATCTGTAATGGGTCCTAAGGTGATTCCAATGCTCCTGGCCCTCAGAGCACATTCTGAGGAGTCAGGGAATGGACTTCTCCTTAATGAAGCCTCAGTGAAGAGCCATGGGGAGATAGCTGAGGACCAAAGGAGACTTATGGAAGGCCAAGGATTTGCTTTCATCTCTGAGCATGGCTCTTGACAATGGGGAAGGTCCTTGTAAGGTTATTTGAGAAAAAGAGTGAGTGGGAGAAATCCCTACAAAGACAATCAAGTGGACAATCAAGATGGAGACCACCATGGTCGAGGTTCTTTCTGAAAAGCAGAAGGGTAAGGGAAAGGAGGAAGGCAAGCAAGAAGTCAGCTGGGTACATTTGGAGAGTGTGATGAGGAAACAGGGAATGCATCTCAGCTGTTTTCAGTAGGTCTGCCTTCAAATGAAAACTGGGAGTACTGTCTGTCCCTAGATTATTCAAAGTAGAGGAGAATGGTACATGGAGTCAAACTAGAGCAAGTCATTTCCCTGTGCCGCACGTGCAGGCCTGGAGCCTGCATTTTGCAGTGATGTCAGTGGTTCAGAGGGGATGTCTATGATTGTAGAAGCACTGGCTTTTTTCAAAAAGACCGCTCTCATCTCCTTCCCTATTCTGGGCAGGGGGACATAGTGCGATGGAATCCAGAGCTTTTAGCAAGCTACAAATGTGCTCTAGTCCTGAGTGACTCCTGACCCTATTCAGAGCTCATTTTGTGAGACAGTCATTTCATGGAAATCCTTGAAAGATGACCAACATAGAGGAAAGCAGATTCGGTGGAAACTGAAGACTTGGGAGAGCTCATACTTTGAGTATCCAAAGACTTATTTTTCATGGGCCTTCCCACAAGTTATAAGTATGGAAAGTTATGGGAAGGAAAGACTTCTGCGATAACACAGTCGACCCTTTTCCCTTTGCTTTACCATACTTTGAGACTTTAATCTTACCATCCATTGTTTCCTAGAACTGAGTCCTCTGTCTTCTCCCGTGATTGCATCAAGAAAGCCCAAGTTGCCTAAAGTGGAGGATGCAAGGAAGGAGGGCACACCAGTGTCCCCCGTGGGTATGGAAATCAAGAATGTTTTTAATGAGCCCTTCTGCTGAAAGTGTATATCTCAGCCAATCGGTGGGGGGAAAGTTCTTGGATCAGAAATGGATGACCCCTTTCACTGCACTCTACACCATTGGTGCTCCCTGACTTCTAGCACAACTGGAGGAACAGCACAGGTGTTGGGAGTGCAGCGCACTGAAGAACTCCCATATGTGTCAAGGAAGATATCTGCCATCACATCCTTCCTCACTGTGCCTCTCTCCGTTGGCATCCATTCGCTTTCCTCTTTGATTTATGGCTATTGCAAAGAGTCTCGGGGTTGGAAACTTCACTGCTTGTGTTGATTCAACCTATGTTTCTGCCCCTGTTTAAGGTGGTACCATGCAGCCTTGTGGTTTTGAGAACCCAAAACCAGGAAATATGCACACAAACCCTAAAGGGCCAAAGGCTACCAAAGTTATTCCCAAAGTGAAGCATGAGTGTCCAGCTCCTTCTTAATATGAGACCAAGGTATGGCTGGTTTGGTCACATACATGGCTAATTGACTCTATGTCCCTTTTCCTTTTCAGTATCTCAGACGGCTCCTTCCTTGAAGGTAATTGCACCTTGCGCTTCTCTTCCTAAGACCTACACATGGCAGTAATTACACAGCTTTTATTTGATATCATTTTCCCAAACCCATCCAGCCTCCCACTGGATTGAGACATTCTCGTGAAACTACAGACATAGAGATGAAGGGTGCCAGGAAGAAGGATGTCAAGACTATTACATCAGGTACATTTTGCACTAGGAGTTCTTTGGAAAGGCGTCTATGGACACACCTGAAATGGTGGCATTATGTGAAAACCTCTGAAAGGCTCCCATTCCTGATTCTTTTGTATCCCCCATTGGAAGGGGAGATTGGATACAGAAAAGGCCAGTGTCAACGTGGGCATTCACGTTGGTACAAAATTGCCTTTATCAACGTGAGAAAAATACCATTCAAGGCAACCATTAACTCAGTGGTGGGTAAAACCCAAGATCCACTACTGGATTTAGGGATTTATAATCATGAATGAGGAAGCTTAGGCTAACGTGCTGCAGAGTTTCCAGATGTGCAGTGGACAGCTAGGCGGTAGTGTCAGGCTCCTGAGAGACTGAGCTCCATATTGGACTTGGACACAAAAATAGATGGTGAGCCAGTGAGACATGTGAAGAAGCCACGTAAAAACAATCAGATTGAGTGCTATCACGACACCCAGCGTGCTCTTTGATGGCTCACACCCATATTGTGCTCTATGCACGGATTTACTCAGTCAGTGACCTCCTCCTTCTGTGTGCTTTATTCTGCACTCACTATGTTACCTCACTATACGTTTCCCCTCTCCTCTTTCCTATAGAAAAAGTATGGTATTATCAGGACATAGGCAATAGCTTCCTTGCATGGTCTCTCAGGCTGCCCATCCAAAGTTCCTCCTTCACGACACTGATGCCATCGACCCTATTCCTATTCATGCCTGTAATAGTCATTTTCAAGGGAGGGAATTGAACCCAGGACCTTGACATGCAAAGCAGTTTCTCTACCACTGAGCCTGAATGCCAGCTCTTCTGATTCATTGAGGACTTTGGCAATTCCAAGGCTCAGGACATCGCACGCCAAACATGAAGAACACTTTCCTCAGTGTAGGCAGCTGAGCAGCACAGAAACCAGATGGTGAACACAAAAACCTGAATCCTGTCCTCTAGTTCCTGTCCCATCTGATTGGATACGTTTTACAGACTTGTGAAATCATCCCCCATTCTAGGCACACAGATTTTTAGTTGAATTCACTTAAGAAGCTCATTGTTCCCTCGCACTGACGACTTCGTGTCCTCTACGTGTCTGCATACCTTCCCCCAGTCCAGGTGTGCATCCAAATTATATTCTACACAATCGCCACCAATTTCGCACAGGCCCCTCGCATTCGATATACCCGGGGGATGTGTCACGTTGCTCTCGCTACACTGCACGTATGAGGCATGAACCTCGGTGTACCCACGTTGCCTTTATGCACTGATGTTTTATGCACGTGATGGTCCCAGTGTTGTCAAGTCAACTAGAAACCTTTCAGAGTGTAAATCGGGCCTCTCTCAGTGTATGCATCCCTGTCCCCTGTCCTTTCAGTCACTTGACACGACTCCAACTGTATTTGTTTTGAGCCATGCAGATGCCATTGAATCATGGTCTCTTTCTCTCCCTTGCAAATCCCTTCCTTGCTGTCACCATTTCCGACCCCTGGCTGCCCCCCATGCTCACTCATTGAGACACTGCTCTGGCCCTACCTGCAGGAACACCACCACATCTGAAGTCTTTTATCCACACTAGCACTTACCAGGAGCTCAGTCAACTATCAGGTCAAGTAAATCAAGACTCTTGGCAATGGTGACTGATACCATTGACTGAGGATGGGACCCATATTGTTGTTCCCTGCAATCCAGAAATCATGATGATCCAGAGCTCAGGGAATCATCCAGTGGAAAAACAAATAAAGAGCTAGCCAAGGAGCAATGCAAGAAACAGCAGTCTGTGTACCTAGGAAATTTATGTCAGCTTCATCCAATGGTTTTCCTAATACCTAGCATAAGATCCCAAGGGAGGAAATCCGGTGGCAGAGTGTTTGCCAAGCATGCCAAAGTCCATGGGTCCCATTCCAGGTTCACTCACTCACACACAGTAGCAATGTAAGTAAAAAAATCAGCATTCAGCTGAAAGTGAAGCTGCACATAAATGCATGTGTGGGAAAAGAGAAGTGAATTACTGTTAGAACTGTGTATTTCCATTAGGACACAGCATCCCTGTTCAGGATGTTCTAATTCATTTATGTAAATCTGCATATTTGTCAGCAGAAGCACATTTCCATGTGAAGGCAGAGGAAGCGGGCACAACCCTTGGTGGTTCCAAGAAGTGGAAGCCAAAGGTATGTAAACATGTCCATTTCCCTTCCTGGCTTCCCAGCATTTGCCTTGCTCTACTAATGGACAGTGGGCCTCATGAAATTACCTCTCTGACTATTCTCATCAAGCCGAGATCATCACTGAATCCTTCGGTCTAAAAACAGTTGGAAACTTTAAGAATGTGCAAACCATTTCAGAATTCATGGTACCTTATTGAACTAGTTGCTCCTTAGGTCTGAGGCCTAAAATTGCTTGGGGTTTTCTGCTTCCATTTGGAGAACCTCCTGAAATGATCAATGACTTATGATCAAATATTAGACTGATTTAAGAGCTGGTTATTATGATGGACTCATGAAAAACACCAATGGCCACCGAATGGACTCATGTTCAAGGGTGGTCCCTACTTGTGGCCCAAAAGGTTAGGATTATACTACTAGCCTCTAACCAAGGGCCATGGATTTCAATAGGCCTTGTCTTCAGGGTCTATTCCCCATTAGAGAACTGGGTCAATTCTGGAACACAGCTTCCTGAGCATTCAGGCAAGAGAGCCATGAGAAAACGGGGGAAGGGGCAAGAATAGGAAAGGCAGATGTTAAAATATTACTGTTGGCACAAGAATAGGATCTTGTGTCTCCAAGATCCAAGAAACTACCCCAAAGGCTTGCAGAAGTAATAAACAAATTGACCAAAAAAGCAGGATAGAAAATGAATATTTAAAAAGG
Source organism: Spermophilus citellus (assembly GCF_964194105.1). NCBI lineage: Eukaryota > Metazoa > Chordata > Mammalia > Rodentia > Sciuridae > Spermophilus > Spermophilus citellus. The sequence goes on along the minus strand of NC_138182.1, from coordinate 71,345,211 downwards.
AAGAAAGAAAGAGAAAGAAAAAAAGAAAGAAAGGGAAAGAAAGAAAGAAAAGAAAGACACCTGTGCTTTCCCATAGGCCCACGTTGAATGTTCGGACTATGCAATCAGGAAAGGCATTTTCATTCCCATGATATTCTGAGTTGCCCTGCTAGATTCCTCCGCACTCTTTTTGTGCCTGTCTCCTGGCCTATTCAATTTTCATGTACCAGGGCGTCTTGAAAATGTGTACTCAAAATCACTTTTATGCCTTGGTACCCTGTTCTGTCACTGTTTGCTTTTTGACTACAACGTGCTGCCTACACAACCACATCATTAAGCCCAAGTCAGGTAAATGCAAAATGGAGAAATCTTTCTCTCCCTAATTTGGCATCACATGCGAAGGATGAGTCTTCCTCTCGGTAAAAATTTCCCCAAAGGTTTTTTAGATTGCAAAAGTTTTTGTTCAGCTAAGGAGCCCCAGGTAATGCTGTTCTGTTTCCCTTCAGCATAGCATAATTCAAATTCTTACAAACCAACGTGATTCTATCCCAAATGTCCTGTCATCAGAATGTTGCCTGTGTGTAATGCTGGCTGATATCCGAATTTGTCAGAATGTGTTCGAGTATATTTTAAATATCATTCTCTCCTTTATGCTAGAAAACGTTGAGTCGGGTTAGGTGTTACAAGAGTAGTATGTCTGCGCAGTTTCGCGCATCATATCGTATGTTTTGGGAGGATGTGTTTCTTCTGTGGTGGTGTTCTCCTTTCAGAGTCAGTACCCATGTGAAGATGAAAGTTGGTCTTCGTGGGGGAGGATATATGAAGTTCTCTTTTCAATCGTTCAATTATGGAAGATTAGACTTCTCTAGTTTTTTAATCCTTACTGACGTGCACAGCCCAAGCGACATGTCTGCTTTAAAATGCTGATTCAGAATGGGTTATTGATATGAATTTTAATGGATATCAATTTTGATATTAATTTTACCAGAGAGTCTCTGAGATTTGCTCAGGAGAGAACTTGGATGGTTCCTCTGAGGATATGCTTGAAAAGGAAGCCCATACTCTGGAAGGTAAGAGCCTTTATATTTTTCATATAAAAAATTACAGTGGACAGCATATTTATTTCAATCCTAACCAGCAGTCTATTTGAACAGTGGAAGACAGGAATCTACTGAGTAGTGGAAGGTAACAATGGGTACATCTCCTGCCTTTGGAGGGACAGGTAACATCCAGAGTGTCATGAGGTGATTGGAACCAATGATTCAAAACCTGAGCAGACTAAGGCTGGGAAACACTGGAGGGGACCGTAGAAGGTGGATTGAAGAAGGAGCAAAACAGAGTACAGGGAGTCAATGGAGAGAAAAGAAGCAAGCAGGTGTGCACCGTGAAGGGGGGAATCTCAGATGACTGGCTACAGAGAGAGAAAGAGAGAGACAGGGAGAGAAGCATATTAGAGATGCCAGAAAGCCTTGTGAGCTTCAAGGACCAAACTTGGCATGAGATGTAGTGCCAGTTGTTCCAATCTTCCTGTCTTCCTCCTGGTGAGAAAGGCGTTCAGGAACTCAGTCCCTGGTCATGCAGAGCTACCTTGATGGACCACCCGTAAACTGACATGGTCCCACAGCCGCAAACAGAAATGAACATCCTAAGAAATGCTGGTATTTTTTGGAGCACCCTCCTGGACTTGGGAAGTGTAGGGTTGGTTACGGATTGATCACCAAGGCCCCAGCCTGACCAAAGGTCTACTGCAAAAATTGACTCCTTATACATCTTTGATTTGGGGGACCTGGTAGAGAGGAGACTGTGGCTCGATTCCAAATAGGCAGTTGAAGTTGAAGAATTTAGGTTTGGACTCCCACAGACTGCATCTCTCCACTCCCGTGGGTCATCTGTTGGGGACCAGGTTCAAAATACGCACTGCAATTCGGCAGGTCTTGAATTCTGCATCTGTAATGGGTTCTAAGGTGATTCCAATGCTCCTGGCCCTCAGAGCACATTCTGAGGAGTCAGGGAATGGACTTCTCCTTAATGAAGCCTCAGTGAAGAGCCATGGGGAGGTAGCTGAGGACCAAAGGAGACTTATGGAAGGCCAAGGATTTGCTTTCATCTCTGAGCATGGCTCTTGACAATGGGGAAGGTCCTTGTAAGGTTATTTGAGAAAAAGAGTGAGTGGGAGAAATCCCTACAAATACTATCAAGTGGACAATCAAGATGGAGACCACCATGGTCGAGGTTCTTTCTGAAAAGCAGAAGGGTAAGGGAAAGGAGGAAGGCAAGCAAGAAGTCAGCTGGGTACATTTGGAGAGTGTGATGAGGAAGCAGGGAATGCATCTCTTGTGTCTTCAGTAGGTCTGCCTTCAAATGAAAACTGGGAGTACTGTCTGTCCCTAGATTATTCAAAGTAGAGGAGAATGGTACATGGAGTCAAACTAGAGCAAGTCATTTCCCTGTGCCGCACTTGCAGGCCTGGAGCCTGCATTTTGCAGTGATGTCAGTGGTTCAGAGGGGATGTCTATGATTGTAGAAGCACTGGCTTTTTTCAAAAAGACCACTCTCATCTCCTTCCCTATTCTGGGCAGGGGGACATAGTGCGATGGAATCCAGAGCTTTTAGCAAGCTACAAATGTGCTCTAGTCCTGAGTGACTCCTGACCCTATTCAGAGCTCATTTTGTGAGACAGTCATTTCATGGAAATCCTTGAAAGATGACCAACATATAGGAAAGCAGATTCGGTGGGAACTGAAGACTTGGGAGAGCTCATACTTTGAGTATCCAAAGACTTATTTTTCATGAGCCTTCCCACAAATTTTAAGTATGGAAAGTTATGGGTAGGAAAGACTTCTGCGATAACACAGTCGACACTTTCCCTTTGCTTTAACATACTTTGAGACTTTAATCTTACCATACCATTGTTTCCTAGAACTGGGCCCTCTGTCTTCTCCCGTGATTGCATCAAGAAAGCCCAAGTTGCCTAAAGCGGAGGATGCAAGGAAGGAGGGCACACCAGTGTCCCCCGTGGGTATGGAAATCAAGAATGTTTTTAATGAGCCCTTCTGCTGAAAGTGTATATCTCAGCCAATCGGTGGGGGGAAAGTTCTTGGATCAGAAATGGATGACCCCTTTCACTGCACTCTACACCATTGGTGCTCCCTGACTTCTAGCACAACTGGAGGAACAGCACAGGTGTTGGGAGTGCAGCACACTGAAGAACTCCCATATGTGTCAAGGAAGATATCTGCCATCACATCCTTCCTCACTGTGCCTCTCTCCGTTGGCATCCTTTCGCTTTCCTCTTTGATTTATGGCTATTGCAAAGAGTCTCAGGGTTGGAAACTTCACTGCTTGTGTTGATTCAACCTACGTTTCTGCCCCTGTTTAAGGTGGTACCATGCAACCTTGTGGTTTTGAGAACCCAAAACCAGGAAATATGCACACAAACCCTAAAGGGCCAAAGGCTACCAAAGTTATTCCCAAAGTGAAGCATGAGTGTCCAGCTCCTTCTTAATATGAGACCAAGGTATGGCTGGTTTGGTCACATGCATGGCTAATTGACTCTATGTCCCTTTTCCTTTTCAGTATCTCAGACGGCTCCTTCCTTGAAGGTAATTGCACCTTGCGCTTCTCTTCCTAAGACCTACACATGGCTGTAAATACACAGCTTTTATTTGATATCATTTTCCCAAACCCATCCAGCCTCCCACTGGATTGAGACATTCTCGTGAAACTACAGACATAGAGATGAAGGGTGCCAGGAAGAAGGATGTCAAGACTATTACATCAGGTACATTTTGCACTAGGAGTTCTTTGGAAAGGCGTCTATGGACACACCTGAAATGGTGGCATTATGTGAAAACCTCTGAAAGGCTCCCATTCCTCATTCTTTTGTATCCCCCATTGGAAGGGGAGATTGGATACAGAAAAGGCCAGTGTCAACGTGGGCATTCACGTTGGTACAAAATTGCCTTTATCAACGTGAGAAAAATACCATTCAAGGCAACCATTAACTCAGTGGTGGGTAAAACCCAAGATCCACTACTGGATTTAGGGATTTATAATCATGAATGAGGAAGCTTAGGCTAACGTGCTGCAGAGTTTCCAGATGTGCAGTGGACAGCTAGGCGGTAGTGTCAGGCTCCTGAGAGACTGAGCTCCATATTGGACTTGGACACAAAAATAGATGGTGAGCCAGTGAGACATGTGAAGAAGCCACGTAAAAACAATCAGATTGAGTGCTATCACGACACCCAGCGTGCTCTTTGATGGCTCACACCCATATTGTGCTCTATGCACGGATTTACTCAGTCAGTGACCTCCTCCTTCTGTGTGCTTTATTCTGCACTCACTATGTTACCTCACTATACGTTTCCCCTCTCCTCTTTCCTATAGAAAAAGTATGGTATTATCAGGACATAGGCAATAGCTTCCTTGCATGGTCTCTCAGGCTGCCCATCCAAAGTTCCTCCTTCACGACACTGATGCCATCGACCCTATTCCTATTCATGCCTGTAATAGTCATTTTCAAGGGAGGGAATTGAACCCAGGACCTTGACATGCAAAGCAGTTTCTCTACCACTGAGCCTGAATGCCAGCTCTTCTGATTCATTGAGGACTTTGGCAATTCCAAGGCTCAGGACATCGCACGCCAAACATGAAGAACACTTTCCTCAGTGTAGGCAGCTGAGCAGCACAGAAACCAGATGGTGAACACAAAAACCTGAATCCTGTCCTCTAGTTCCTGTCCCATCTGATTGGATACGTTTTATAGACTTGTGAAATGATCCCCCGTTCTAGGCACACAGATTTTTAGTTGAATTCACTTAGGAAGCTCATTGATCCCTCGCACTGAGGACTTCGTGTCCTCTACGTGTCTGCATACCTTCCTCCAGTCCAGGTGGCATTCGAAATTATATTCTACACATTCGCCACCAATTTCGCACAGGCCCCTCGCATTCGATGTACCCGGGGGATGTGTCACGTTGCTCTCGCTACACTGCACGTATGAGGCATGAACCTCGGTGTACCCACGTTGCCTTTATGCACTGATGTTTTATGCACGTGATGGTCCCAGTGTTGTCAAGTCAACTAGAAACCTTTCAGAGTGTAAATCGGGCCTCTCTCGGTGTATGCATCCCTGTCCCCTGTCCTTTCAGTCACTTGACACGACTCCAACTGTATTTGTTTTGAGCCATGCAGATGCCATTGAATCATGGTCTCTTTCTCTCCCTTGCAAATCCCTTCCTTGCTGTCACCATTTCCGACCCCTGGCTGCCCCCCATGCTCACTTATTGAGACACTGCTCTGGCCCTACCTGCAGGAACACCACCACATCTGAAGTCTTTTATCCACACTAGCACTTACCAGGAGCTCAGTCAACTATCAGGTCAAGTAAATCAAGACTCTTGGCAATGGTGACTGATACCATTGACTGAGGATGGGAACCATAGTGTTGTTCCCTGCAATCCAGAAATCATGATGATCCAGAGCTCAGGGAATCATCCAGTGGAAAAACAAGTAAAGAGCTAGCCAAGGAGCAATGCAAGAAACAGCAGTCTGTGTACCTAGGAAATTTATGTCAGCTTCATCCAATGGTTTTCCTAATACCTGGCATAAGATCCCAAGGGAGGAAATCCGGTGGCAGAGTGTTTGCCAAGCATGCCAAAGTCCATGGGTCCCATTCCAGGTTCACTCACTCACACACAGTAGCAATGTAAGTAAAAAAATCAGCATTCAGCTGAAAGTGAAGCTGCACGTAAATGCATGTGTGGGAAAAGAGAAGTGAATTACTGTTAGAACTGTGTATTTCCATTAGGACACAGCATCCCTGTTCAGGATGTTCTAATTCATTTATGTAAATCTGCATATTTGTCAGCAGAAGCACATTTCCATGTGAAGGCAGAGGAAGCGGGCACAACCCTTGGTGGTTCCAAGAAGTGGAAGCCAAAGGTATGTAAACATGGCCATTTCCCTTCCTGGCTTCCCAACATTTGCCTTGCTCTACTAATGGACAGTAGGTCCCATGAAATTACCTCTCTGACTATTCTCATCAAGCCGAGATCATCACTGAATCCTTCGGTCTAAAAACAGTTGGAAACTTTAAGAATGTGCAAACCATTTCAGAATTCATGGTACCTTATTGAACTAGATGCTCCTTAAGTCTGAGGCCTAAAATTGCTTGGGGTTTTCTGCTTCCATTTGGAGAACCTCCTGAAATGATCAATGACTTATGATCAAATATTAGACTGATTTAAGAGCTGGTTATTATGATGGACACATGAAAAACACCAATGGCCACCGAATGGACTCATGTTCAAGGGTGGTCCCTACTTGTGGTCCAAAAGGTTAGGATTATACTACTAGCCTCTAACCAAGGGCCATGGATTTCAATAGGCCTTATCTTCAGTGTCTATTCCCCATTAGAGAACTGGGTCAATTCTGGAATACAGCTTCCTGAACATTCAGGGAAGAGAGCCATGAGAAAATGGGGGAAGGGGCAAGAATAGGAAAGGCAGATGTTAAAATATTACTGTTGGCACAAGAATAGGATCTTGTGTCTCCAAGATCCAAGAAACTACCCCAAAGGCTTGCAGAAGTAATAAACAAATTGACCAAAAAAGCAGGATAGAAAATGAATATTTAAAAAGGAAGAAAGAAAGAGAAAGAAAAAAGAAAGAAAGGGAAAGAAAGAAAGAAAAGAAAGAAACCTGTGCTTTCCCATAGACCCACGTTGAATGTTCGGACTATGCAATCAGGAAAGGCATTTTCATTCCCATGCTATTCTGAGTTGCCCTGCTAGATTCCTCCACACTCTTTTTCTGCCTGTCTCCTGGCCTATTCAATTTTCATGTACCAGGGCGTCTTGAAAATGTGTACTCAAAATCACTTTTATGCCTTGGTACCCTGTTCTGTCACTTTTTGCTTTTTGACTACAAAGTGCTGCCTACACAACCACATCATGAAGCCCAAGTTAGGTAAATGCAAAATGGAGAAATCTTTCTCTCCCTAATTTGGCATCATATGCGAAGGATGAGTCTTCCTCTCGGTAAAAATTTCCCCAAAGGTTTTTTAGATTGCAAAAGTTTTTGTTCAGCTAAGGAGGCCCAGGTAATGCTGTTCTGTTTCCCTTCAGCATAGCATAATTCAAATTCTTACAAACCAACGTGATTCTATCCCAAATGTCCTGTCATCAGAATGTTGCCTGTGTGTAATGCTGGCTGATATCCGAATTTGCCAGAATGTGTTCGAGTATATTTTAAATATCATTCTCTCCTTTATGCTAGAAAACGTTGAGTCGGGTTAGGTGTTACAGGAGTAGTATGTCTGCGCAGTTTCGCGCATCAGATCGTATGTTTTGGGAGGCTGTGTTTCTTCTGTGGTGGCCTTCTCCTTTCAGAGTCAGTAGCCATGTGAAGATGAAAGTTGGTCTTCATGGGGGAGGATATATGAAGTTCTCTTTTCAATCGTTCAATTTTGGAAGATTAGACTTGTCTAGTTTTTTAATCCTTACTGACGTGCACAGCCCAAGCGATATATATGTCTGCTTTAAAATGCTGATTCAGAATGGGTTATTGATATGAATTTTAAATGATATCAATTTGTTATGAATTTTACCAGAGAGTCTCTGAGATTTGCATAGGAGAGCGCTTTGATGGTTTCTCTGAGGATGCATTTGAAAAGGAAACGCATACTCTGGATGGTAAGTGCCAAACTCTTTCAAATTTTTTCAGTGGCCAAAATATTTACTTAAAACCCTAATTTGAAGTATATTTGAGTTGTTTTAGACATGAATCTTCTTAGTATTGCTTTCACAATGTGGAAGGTAACAAGAGGTATATCTTGTACCATTTGTGGAACAGGTAAACTTCACAGTGTCATCAGATGATTGGAGTAACTGATTCAAATCCCGAGTAGATTTATATTGGGAAACACTGGAGGGGAGAGTAGAATGTGGATTGAAGAAGGAGGAAGGCAGCTTGCAGAGAGTCAATGGAGACAAGAGGAGCAGGTGTACACTGTGAATGGGGGAAAATCATGTTTATTTTCAGAAATAGAGAGACAGAGAGAGAGAGGGTGAGAAACATATTGGAGATGCCCAAAATCCTTGTGAGTTTTAGGGACCAAATATGTCATGAGATGTAGTGCCAAGTTGTTTCACTCTTCTTGTCTTCTTTCAGATGTAGCGCCAAATTTTTTCACTCTTCTTGTCTTCTTTCCAGTGAGAAAGGCATTCAGGAATGAAGTCCCAGGTCATGCAGATATACCTTGATTCAATACCCATAAACTTATATGTTTCAACAGCCACATATAGAATTGAACATCCTATGAAATGCTCATTTTTAGCACTATGGGGGATTAGGGATCATAGGATTGGTCATGGACAAATGTAGATCCCTGTGGTAGTGGTTCTTTTTGAAAACCAGAAGGGTGGAGAAAAGGAGCAAGCCAAGAAAGAATGTAGCTAAGTACAGTTATGAAATAATGTCATTTTCCAGAGACATAGATTTTTCCTTGAATTCATTTAACAACTCTGTAAAAGCATCTATAAAAACACTTGAAATTGTGGCCCTATGTGAAAACCTCTGAAAGTTTTTCATTCATAGTTCTTTTGTATCCCCAATTTGAAGTGAAGATTGGGTACAAAAAGACCAATGTCAATGTGTACATTCATCTTTGTACAAAATTGCCTTATGAGCATAAGAAAAATATTTTTAAAGGCAACTATTGTCTCAGATACATGTCAAATCCAAAATGCACCACTGGACTCTTTGCATGTTTTAGTGTGAATATCCCTGAAGTATAATTTTATGAAGAGGAAAGCAGTAAAGATAGGAAAGTAGAAAAGTGTAATTTCATATGGTTATTAGGGCAAATGAGGTGGTGATGTAGGATGTGTTGGTTATGAGGATGGAAGAGTGTATACAGAAGTAAAAATTTCAAGGAAGAATGAAAGAGTATAGTAGAATTTGTCTGTTAGCAATGAAAAGAGAAAAGGTGTGAAACAGAGTAGTGAAATAAACAATACCAAACAAAACAAAAATTTACTACTTCAAAACCCTTAACACTCAAAAAGCTGAGCAAGAAAAAATGACTAGTTTCATTTAAAAAGCCCAGAAATAGGAAGACAGATATATATGTGTGTGTGTATATATATATATATATAACACACTCAAAAAAATGAAAAAATGGTAAAAATTTTAATTTGTTTTAGTTAGTTATACATAACACTAGAATGCATTTATATAGTTTCATATATCATACAAAGGTGGGATATAATTTTTCATTTTTCTGAGTGTAGAAGTTGTAAAATTACATTGGTCTTGTAGTAATATATATATATGTATATATATATATTATACGTATATTTATATATATATAAATTAATAATGTCTGTTTTGTTCTACTATCCTTTCTATCCTCACATCCCCTCTCCTCCCTTTACTTCCCTCTATCTAATCTAAGGTATATCTATTCTTTTCCAGTGCCACATACCCCTTATTGTGAATTAACATCTGCATATTAGAGAAAACATTTGACCTTCGTTTTCTTTTTTTTGCAATTTAGTTTATTTTGCTTAACATGATATTCTCCAACTCCACCATTGTCTGGCAAATGCTATAATTTCATTCTTCTTTAAAGCTTAGTGATATTCCATTGAAGATACATACCACATTTTCTTTATCCATTCCTATATTGCATGGCACCTAGGTATGTTCCATTGTTTAGCTACTGTGAATTACTATTCTGAAGTAGAACATAGTAAACAGTGTGGATCTTCATGTTTCTATGGTATTTTAAAATTTTGTTTCTGAGAACTTTCCACTTGTCTTGAGTGGTGAATCTTTGAGATGCTTGTGTGCACTGATATGATGACATCTAGTGTCTCCCCAAAAGATTTTTTGAAGTTTTGGATGAGTAAAAATACTTCCTTCAGAAGTCAGTATTTGCTGGAGACACTGAGAACTTCTGTAATCACAGTTGCTTGGGGGATGACTGCAGTTTCCAGCCAGCCTGAGTACTTTAGAGAGGCAGGATGTCAAAATAATATAAAAGGTCTAGAGATGAAATTCAGTGCCAGAATATTTGCCAGATATGCATAAGCCTTGAGTTCAATTCCCAACCTAAATAATGGCAATATAAATTACAATCTAAACATGCAGCTAAAATTTAAGCTTAATTAAATGCATATTTGGGAAAATGTAAGTTAAGTTATTATTAGAGGTATTTATTTAATTTTGATAGAATACTCTCTTTTAAAAAAAGTGGTCTAGTAGTTTACATAAATCTATACATTTGTCCTCAGAACCACCCTTAGATGTGCCACCAGAGAAAGGTCAAAAAACTCTTGATGGTAAAGAGAAGAAAAAGGCAAAGGTATGTAAACCTGTGACTTTAAATTCCTTGTTTCCTATAGTGTTCCTTGCTTTGATAATGAAGAGTTGGCTAAATGAAATTAGTTTTCAGAAGAGCCTTAGAATCTGATACTTAAGTCTGAACTTAAGCATTTAATTGGTTATGAATTTACAAATACTATAAGAAACCATGATAATAGAAAGTTTTATTTCTGATGGTTACTGTGCTTCCTTTTGGATAATCTCCTTATATTATCAATGAAATAACATTAAATATAAAACTTATTAACAACGGTTGAAATTTTGAACAAATATAACAGTCATGGTCACTGAGCACTACCATGTGAAAGGCTTTTAATTCCCAGTGACTCAAAGATTTCATTGAAACTTGACTTTAGTGTCAGTGTCAAGGTAGGACAGAGGCTCCTTATAGAAACACAACTTCCATCTTGAATATTACATTCCAGATTGGACTTTGCTGTTAGGGAACTTATAATAACTTCCCAGCTCATTTCCTTTCCATGTAGAAAATCAGTAATAATTACGAAGGGGTTTACTTCAACCTCTTAGTGAATGGAAGTATACCGTGTAGTTTGGGGGCAACTCTGAAATTTTTTAGGTATGTTATTGCCCTGTTTTCTCTCATAAGCTGTATTGCTATGATGAGGTTTGTGTATGCATTTGGATTGATTTGTCTTCCAAGATATATGTTGGGTCATTTTACTGAAGCAATTTCTCTGTGGAGAAATTGACCTTGGCAGGGGTTATATCATCTCAGTGTCAGAGCCCCACTGAGATTGACCAAAGTGCTAGGTTTACCCATCAACATCTGTTCAAAGTAGAGAATAATTACCAGCAACAACTACAACTTAGAAAAAAAATCAACTACCAATGGAATACTTTACAAAATGATCTCCATGCCTCAAGTAACAGAAGAGAAAAACTATTTTAGATTTCAATGTGCTGATGCAATTCACATAAATGTGTCTCTGCCTAGGAATTATAATTTTAGAATCCAATAACTTTAGGGGATTCTTGTAAGGAAATGTAGTTCTGCTTGTTCTCCTGAGCTCAAGTCCAGATAGAACAATCCTGGTGGTGAAGTATGAAGACAGATCTCTCCCACTCTCAAGGGGTGCTGAGGGCAAGTTTTCATTTACAGAGGAATAGTCATACTTGTTTTATACCCAGGGATGTGAGTCTGGGAAAAACTGGAACTGCCTGAAAAACCCTGCCACAACACGGAGCCTGGGGACTGATCTGTATTGCAATCCCCACTTCTGGAATCCTTTTAGCAAATGTGCTCAGGAGTATGCAATTCTCAAGTCCCTGTAGGATTTCCTCCCTCCCTCTCTCTGATTAGGACAAAGTTGGCTTCCTTGCACATCTGTGCTTGGGTAGTGTACTGCAGGAATGAAGCTTTCCACCAGAACCTGTCTCAGCACTCTTGGAATCTTCTCCCTCTTGAAAGCACAGAAAGCTGTTTTCCCTGTCACTAAACTGAAAGCACCAATTTGCAATGGGCCGTGGCCCCACTGCTCTGCACTCCATAGACTGGCCAAATAGCTTACCAAAACTCTTACTGTCCTTACATCCCAGTCATTCTCTCTTCTAATGTCATAGAGATGGCCGGTTTGTGTTGGAGATGCAAGTGTTCTTGACCTCTGACACAGACAGACTCAGCTAAAGAGCATTTCTAACTAGGTTTCCCCCTCTGGGATCCATCAGAGACCCCAAGGACATCCCTGAACCAATGTCAGTGGTGGAAATGAGGGCAATCCCCCCAGGTGCCTCTGAAATTTAAGTATGTCCATAATTGGGATATCTGCTCACCTGTGTGAACAGTGATTCTTACCAGATGATGGTCTATCCATAGCTACAAACATCACATTGAAATGAAAGTCCCTGTCTTTTTTTCCCTTGGGTAGACTATAGGTGCATTTCTTCAGCTGCTCAGAGCTCCCAGCACATGTGCACCTTAGGTTTCTCTCCTATAACCCAGCATGACTCTTGTGAATACCTCATGACACAGTGAATTCATGTCAGAGTTGAGCCTTGAAGTCAAAATTTCTGATCTCTCATGAAGAAATCTGAGAATAGGAGCCCTAGTGAATGAAGTCTCCCAGGCAGGCACTCTGAGAAGCTGCAGGAAAGAATCCCAGTACACTTATCTTCCCTTGACACATCAGGCAGAATCCAAGTCTCTCCTTTGCTGAAAATGATTGGTTGACTGTACTGGACTTGGCTTTTGTTAGGATTGCTGGTATTCTCCCATTGAGCTCACCAGAGTGCAGCTTTCCTCTTCAACTCAGCCAGGTTTTGCCTGGCGCTGCTGCAGTCCATTTGTCTTAGGAATGCCTTTGTTATTCACTGGTTCCCTCTAATTGCACTCTGGTTATCCCATAGCCACACTATATCTTGGCATAGCTGCACACCACTCAGGTATCAGTCAGTTTTGTGTCTGTCTGTGTACCTCTTTCCTTCCTTGGGGAACTTTTTTTAAAAATATTTTTTTTAGTTTTAGATGGACACAATACCTTTATTTTATTTATTTATTTATTTTTACATGGTACTGAGAATCTAACCCAGTACCTCACATGTGCCAGGCAAGTGCTCTATCACTGAGCCACAACCTCAGCCCTCCTTGGTAAATGTTTTGTTGTTCTTCCTTAACTGGAAATAATTTCATGCTCAACCTGATGGTTATGTACTGTTGGTTAAAGGGAATAGACAGAAACCTATTTCTTAGTACTATGCCATTTTTTCAAATAATTTTTTATCAGGAAAATTTTAACAAAAGATAATTAGACTTTGTAAACTCTTGCTGATCTAAAAGAAGCAACATCAATACTATATTATTTCTTTTTAATATGACATAATCCAGACTCTTTTATCAAAACCAGTTTCTTATTCATACACTAAAATAAGTCAGTCACTGGAATGAATTCAATATTCAATGCTGAATAACAGCATGTGTATTTGTAAGAATTTTTTAAAATCAGTTTTTATTAAATATCCTCTATTGGTGGGAAATGAAGTGTTGGATCAGGTACACTGAAGTTTATTCCTTGTGGGAATATGCACATCATCTATTGTATTGTCAGTAAATATGTCTCTTTGTGCTTCGTTTTGGTTTTACAGTGTCAGTTTCCATACGGAGATAAAAGTGCAGCTTAATCTGGAGAGTGTATATGAGGTTCTGGTTTGAAATATTTCGATTTTCATTAGGCACTAGTCTAATTTTTACTCATTGATCTCAAAACTATAAATTTCGATGTCTTATTAGATTGTGATTAGAAATCTTTATGCCACTCATTATTGATATTCACTTTACCAGGGTTGTTTTGGGAGGCTTCTGAAGATGTTTCATATTCATTCATCTGAAAATGATGATGATGCAAATCAAAGAGAAAAACACAAAGTAAAAGAACATATAGAAGGTAAGAATTATACATGAAAATAATTCATGATATGAGATGTTTATTTTCAACCTGACCACCAGTATATTCTAGTAGTTGAATAAATGTACTATTGAAATTGTATTGAGGAAAAAAACAGAAGTTAAGTTTTATAGAAACAATTTGTCTGGCAGGTAGGAGGATTTTCAATACTTTCACTGTCTCTTACTGTTGCAAACCCATTGAATTGATTCTGATCACACAGAGCAATGTTTTGTTTACCATAACTACATATAAACCCATATAAGTCCGCTATGTATGTATATGATTTAACATCATCATCTAAAATGTTACTACTTCCTAGGACAGAAAATAGCAGAGAGAAACAAAATGCGAAAGAGAAAAAACAGATTGCTTTTTGGGTGAATGCAAAGTCGTCATTTGTTCAAATGTCTACTGAAAAGTGTGATTTGTATACAGCTTACAACAGGGATGTGAACAGGAGGAGTCTGGGGTAACTCCAAATAGGAAGTTGAGGTAGAGAACTTAGAAATGAATCAGTATAGTCCAAGAATCTCAACATTTAATGAGTCATCAGTCATTATAATGTCCAGAATGCACATTCAAATTCAGCAGTTCTTTGATTCTACCTTTCTAATAAAATCAAAGGTGATTCCAATGTTCCTGCTCCCTAGACCACATACTGGGTAGAGGGAACAAACCTCTCTATAGAAAAAGTATTGAGAGAAATGTCAGTGAAGACCATTGGATCATAGTTCAGACTATAACTAGATCATAGGGAAACATCAATCTTGTCTATAATTTGAGTATGTCTCTTGACAGGTAAGAAGGAAGCAGAAATTAAGAAACTGAGAGGATGAATTTCATTTGGCTTCAGTATATTTGAATCAGTAAAAAAATGAGATTTTATTGGTCCTGAGTTTATTGGAAGATGTAGGGCTGCTAATATTGTGTAATCTACAGCTACTCATTTCTCCTCTCCTTAACAACAACCAGGCATTGGGAATGGGTGTTGCATCATGTATTTTTCACCTGAGATATATATCATTTTAGAAACTTTGGTTATCTTATTAAAGTTTCTAAAATTTTTTCATTTAGGGGAGTGATGGTACTATGAATTGACCTCATGGTCTTGGGCCTGCTATGGTTATACTCTTTTGTGAGTGACAGTCTCATTCTTAGATAGCTAATTTTCTGATAAGATCCTTTAAAGACTAACATGATATATCAAAAGAGTTTAGTTTTTTAAGCAGAAGACTTTGTAGAGTTAATTCCTTGAACACAATAATTTTTATTTTAAATCTAATTATTTTGAATTATAATTGTTCTTGATATGTGATAACTCTGACACATGCTGTCTTCTTTGTGATTACCACATTTTAGTAATTTTTTTACTTTTTTTATTATTAGTTGTTCAAAACATTACAAAGCTCTGGACATATCATATTTTATACATTTGATTCAAGCAGATTATGAACTCCCATTTTTACCCCGTATACATATTGCAGATTCACATCGGTTTCACATCCACTTTTTTACATACTCCCATACTAGTGTCTGTTGTATTCTGCTGCCCTTCCTATCCTCTACTATCCCCCCTCCCCTCCCCTCCCCTCTCCTCCCATCTTCTCTCTCTACCCCATCTACCCCCTCACTTCCTCTTATATGTAATTTTGTATAACAATGAGGGTCTCCTTCCTTTACCATGCAATTTCCCTTCTCTCTCTCTCTTTCCCTCCCACCTCTCGTCCCTGTTTAATGGTGATCTTCTTCTCATGCTCTTCCTCCCTATTCTGTTCTTAGTTGCTCTCCTTAGCTTCCTATGTCTTCTCTCATGAGTGGATCAAGAAATGATAATATGGCTAAACCAGAGGAAATAAGAATTATCAGTGTACCTATTTCTCCCATAGGTATGGAAAAACAAGAATATTTTCATTAGCTGTCATTCTAAAAGTATGTCTGAGCTGACCAGTGCAGAGAACTTCTTTTAATGAGCAACAAATTGTACAATTATCTGGGCCCTTATGACAGCTTTGTATTATTAAACTTGTAGAAGAAATGGAGGGATATTACACACAAATATAATGTGATGGATTAAATATTTTTTAATTATATTAAAGATACACACTGTTACATTCTGAAATCAACTTTCACATTTAGCCTGTCAAGGTCCTGCTTTTGTCCTCTGATTAGAGGTCACATTTTTCTCCATCAGTCTGCATGTTTAGGATTGTAAATACACATTCCTAATTTATTTTGGCCATTAGAAACATAATCTCATTTTTGGAAACATAACTACATATTCCTGGGTGTTCTTCAGTACATTTTGGTCACGTGGCTCTACCAACCACAAAAAGGAGACACACCCAAAAGTATAATAATCATTATCAAAGCTAAGCACAGTGATTCAGCTCCATACTAATTCAGCAGGAATGGATGAGTGGTTTTTGTCCTATTTTAATGGTTAATGATATATGTCCCTTTTGCTTTTCAGTGTCTCAAGAGAAATTTCCTAAGGTAAAAGTAATTTGATTTTTATTTGTATCTTGGATTAGTGATTGCACATGGTATGAAGAATGTGATATTTATTTTCTTTTCCAAATGCATCCAGCCTACCACTACCATGAAAGATTCTTTTCCAAATGAAGCAGGAGGGATCAAGGCCATAAGGACACTCAAACCTGGTAAATTTCACAGTACAAATTCTCTAAAATGAATTATATTATATTAAAACTTGTGAATTAGTATGCTCTTCCTATTCCTAATTCTTTTTTCCCTTCATTTGAAATGATGATTTTGCACAATCATGGCCAGTGTCAATCTTGGCACCCATGATTAAAAGTATATATTAATAAGAAAGATTTTTAAGTTGTAACATTTATCTCAAATATTTCTATGTTTTAAGCTCTGCTATTGGAGTCACTACACATTTTAGGGCTTCACAGAGGTGGATTATTTTTCCCCAATATTGAAATATTTTTACTGCAGTGAGGTAGGCAGTGAGACCTAGTATAATTCCAGTTTCTTATGAGATTGAGGCAGGATTTCAATGCCAGTCTGGGAAATAGGAAAACTCATCTCTTCAAATAATTCATTTTATTTCCATTATGACATCCAGCCTATTGAGAAATTGCACTGAAAATGTTGTATATTGTGTCACACTTTATGTGATGCCCACAACACTCATGGGATCAGGACTGCACTTAGAAAATCAAACAATATATTGTATATATCTAATGAATTTTCTCAGACCTTTAGAATTGTATTGTATTGTATTGTATAGAGAACAATCATTCACGTCATTGAATAGTGACCACAAGTGATAAATTCAAAGTTACTTATGTGTACCACTGATGTTTTTCCTCTCATTTTTGTCACTATTCCTTTGTTTTGTTTTGTTTTGTTTCTATGGTGGGGATTGAATCCCATTTATTTTTCAAACTAAACAGCTCTTTGCCACTAAGATTCACCACCAGTCTTCTATCCTTTTTTTAATTGGCTGTTTTTATTTTTTCATAAATTAGGATTCATTTGGACACAATTATGAAATTATGGAATATTTGTTGCTCTAGTTTGGATCCCAGTATTTGACTTTTCCTTCTTGACTTTCTTCCCCTGTTACTAGGTCTTCTTTATCCCCTCTATTCTATTATTTAGTGTATTTGTGTTTATCTTGTTTATTTATTTATTTGTGGTACTAGGGATTGCCACATTCCCAGCATTTTTTATTTTTTATTTTGAGACAGGATCTCAGTAGGTTTCTTATACTCTCACTAAGTTACTCAGGCTGGTTTCAAAAGTGCCATCCTTCCACTTCCTATTCCTGAGCCATTGGGATGACAGGCATGCACTAACACACCTGATTATGTTTGTTTGTTTGTTTGTTTGTATTAGAGTCTTGTGAATATACATAATGGAGAGATTCCCTGTGGTATATTCATATATGGACATGAGAAACTTATGTCAAATTCATTCTGCTTTTCTTCCCTTATCCTATCTCTTCTCCCTTACCCCTAGCCCCCTTCATCTAATCCATGGGTCTTTCTTCTTCTTTAATGGAATCCTCCTCCCCCCCCACCCACAGCTTTTTCCTTTCTTTCTCACTTTCCCTTTTTTTCCCTATTATTTTGGACTAGCTTTCACATGTCAGAGAAAACTTTTGACCTTTGACTTTTCAAACCTAGTTTATTTCACCTAGCATGATAGTTTCCAGTTCCATCCACTTACCAGAAAATGCCATAATTTTGTTGTTCTTTATGGCTTACTAATACTCTGTTATGTTTAGTTACTACATTTTCTTTAGGAATAACCCAATCAGCTAATGGGCAAAAGATCTAAACATATACTTCTCAAATGAAGACATTTAAGTGGCCAACAAATATATGAACACATGCTCAACATCTCTAGCAATAAGGGAGATGCAAGTCAAAATTACACTGAGATTTCATCTCACTTCTGTTAAAATTGACATCATCAAGCATACAAGTAATAATAAGTTTGGGGAAGAATATGGGGGGTACACTCAAACACTGTTGTTGGAATTGCAAATTAGCACAGCCTCTCATGAAACTATGAAGGTTTCTCAAAAAACACTATGAATGTCATATGATCCAGCTTCCCACTCTTTGGAATATATCCAAAAGATCTAAATTCAGCACACCATAGGGAAATAGGCTCACAGTATAATAGCCAAGTTTGTAATAGCCAAGCACAGTTTGTAATAGCCAATCTATGGGGAATAAACCAAGGTAACCTTCAAGAGATGAATGTTAAGGAAATGTGATATATATACACAACTGGGGAGCACTGGGCTGGCTTCCTGTGTTCACAAACCCTCATCCACCAGGACCCCAAGACTGCTGGAGTAGAGCATGTGTCCCTCCCTCTTTGGGGATGAGCTGACTCCATGAGTCACCATCACGAAAGGGCTTCTAGTCCTGGCCACTGATGGGGTTCATCCTGAGAAGCCATTCAGAGCCAGGGGATCACAACACAAATGTAGCCTGCTCCCTGGGCTTGTGGGGTATGCACACAACACAATATCACCATAATACAGGAACCCTGGGCCAGGTCAAAGGGCATTTCATTCCCAGCTCTATTAATAGTCATGAGTAGAGTCTCATTTTCCACAGACTTCGATTTGTACTTTTAATAATTTAGTGAAACATAATCTTCCTGGGGGCTGAAAATGTAGGATCCTATGTGATCCTGAGGATGTTCCCTCCATTTAGGCCCCTGTCATCTTTATTTTGCTCTATTGTCTTATACTTATTTATCTCCCTCCATTTATGCTTATACCCCTCATTTCCATCCTGCCCACAACATTAGAGTGATTTTATTTTGATGCATGTATA
Organism: Spermophilus citellus; assembly: GCF_964194105.1. Taxonomy (NCBI): domain Eukaryota; kingdom Metazoa; phylum Chordata; class Mammalia; order Rodentia; family Sciuridae; genus Spermophilus; species Spermophilus citellus. The sequence continues at coordinate 71,326,113 of NC_138182.1, read as the reverse complement.
CCTATGAACCACCACTCTTGAGAATACTCATGTCAATCACCTTAAACTCACCTAGAAAACATTGATAGAATGAGTTCTGTTCAACTATTTTTATCCTTTTCTTCATTTTTCCCTGTCCTCTGCCATTCCTCCTCACTATCCCAATATTTTTGACAAACACAGACCCTACTTAACAGGTGCCACCCTCTCTTGTAACGGCTTTCATGTTCTCTTCCTTTATTTCTCTCTGGCTAGTATGCTTTAACTCTCAGCTTAGGACTAATTCAAGCAAAATCATCCCCCACACCATTTATCTACATTAGCACTTACCAGGGACTCAAAATATAATTATGGGGTCAAAGAAATAAAGGCTGGGTACACAAAGATGACTACAAATATTTTCTCCTGTTCACAAGTAAAAGAAATTTACATGTAGAAAAATAATTTACAATTTAAGCCATAAAGGTGTAGAAACACGCTGAAGTGTGGCCTAAGGAAAGAAACTTTTATTTATCTATTTTTATTAAGAGAACAACAGCCCAAATCAAGGAACAATTCAGAGAACACCACATCTTTAGAGTAGAAAAGAAATTTGTCAGAAGTGTGGACAAACAAAAGGGGCAGAGTGTTCATTGTAAAGGAGTAAAGTACCAGGCACTTTGGAAACCATTAAAGATGCACAGGGCCTGATTGAAACTTACTATTAGGAAGTAGAGAATAATGTAGTGTGTGGATTTTTATGTTTTTATGGTATTGAAAAGTTGTTTTCTTTTTTCTGAGGATTTGTCATTTTATGTTCAGTGGGTGAATTTGTAGATGAATTTTTGGGGTATTTGTTTGCACTGAAGCTAACAACATCCAGTTCTCCCCAAGTGGTTTGTTTGGGTCAGTAGAAGTATTTTCTAAAGAAGTCAGCAGAACACATCTGTATAGCCTAGGTGTTCAGGTGGCTGAGGCCTGGTGGACAATTGGTGTCAGGCTATTCTGGGCACCTTAATGAGACCCCATCTCAAAAGAAAATCAAAAGTACTCTCAGCAGTTGAGAGTGTGCTAAGAATGCAGTGGAATAAATGTGACATAGTTTTCCTGTGCATACATGTGAAAACACCATGGTGAATCTCACCATTGTGTACATCCACAAAAATGGCATCCTGATTAGAATAAGATATAGCCCATATGATTATATAATAATACTAAAATGAATTTGCCTGTCAAAAAAAAGTATGCACAAGTCATTGATTTTAGTACAAAGTACCACATTATAAATAATAATTATGCAGGTAATGTTTAAATTCAATTTATAATTGATAAAATAAATGTTATTGTTATTATTAGTACTAGGCATTTTCATTTTACTCTATGATTGTTCTTCTAACTATTCAAAGTAGTGTAAATAGACTAATACATTTGTTGGCAGAACCATCTTTAATAGTGAAAACAGAAGAAAAGAAAAGCGTACTTGATGACCCTGAAAATAAGCAGCCAAAGGTATGCAATCATGTAAACTTCAAACCCATTTTTCATGCTATTTTCCTTGCTTCAACAAATTAGATGAATCCAAATGAAATTGTCTTTCAGAATAGTCTTTTAGTATCCTAAGGTGAATGAAAACTCTACAATATTAAGAAAAGAAATTGATTCTTAAGGTAGCCATACTGTCAAAAATTCAATACAATTCAATGTGATACCAATCAAAACACCAATCATGTTTTTCACAGAATTAGCAAAAACAGTTCTAAAATTCATTTGGAAGAAAAAAGGACTCAAAATGGCCAAATCAATTCCAAGTTAAAAAAGCAATGCTGGAGGCATCACAATACCTGACTTCAAATTATACTACAGAGCTATAGTTAACAAAAAATAATCATGTTGGCATAAAAAAGACACATAGATGAATGGTACAGAGGAGAAGACACAGATAAACCCACACCCGTGCAGGCATCTGATCCTGCATCTCAGAGGTTGTAAATTACTACAACCTCTGAGAAAAGACAGCCTTTTAAACAAAAGGTGCTGGGAAAATTGTTTTTCCAAGCATAGAAGGATGTGACTAGAAACTTGTCTCACAGCCTCTCCCCCAGATCAACTCAATAGTGGATCAAAGACCTAGGAATTAGAACAAAACCTATGTAACTTCTGAAAGAAAACATCAGGTCAACACTCCAAGATTTAGGCACAGGCAACTGCTTTCTCACTAGGACCCCTAAAGCTCATAAAATAATGCCCAGAATTAATCAAGGGGATGGCCTCAAATTAAAAAGATTCTGCACAGCAAAGAAAACAATGAGGAATGTGAAAGAAAACCTACAGAATGGGAGAAAATCTTTGCTAGCTACTCTTCTGACAGAGGATTAATACCTAGAATATAGAAAAAAAACTCAAAAAGAATTTACTCCACAAAATTAGAAGAGCCCAATTAGTAAAAGGCCAATGAATTAAACAGACACTTCTCAAAAGAAGAAATAAAATGGCTGACAAATATATGAACAAATGTCCAACATAGTAATAAGGGAAATGCAAATCAAAACTACACTGAGATTTTATTTCATACCAGTCAGAATGGCAGCTGTCAATAATATAAATAATAATAAATGCTGGAGAGGATGTGGAGAAAAGGAGCACTTTATTTTTGGGGGGAGATTGTAAATTACTACAACCTTTATAAAATCAGTATGGAAGCTTCTCCAAAGAATAGGAATATAATCACCACATAACAAAGCTATACCATTCCTAGGTTTATGTCCTAAAGGAACCAAAATATCATACTGTACTGATGAGCACAAGTCGCAATGGTTCACACTTTGGAAACAGCATAGCTATCTGCCACACACACATACTACAAAAATTAATATGGAGGTTCTTCAAAAGACTAGGCCTGGAGCCACCATGTGACACTGCTATACTACTTCTCAGTATTCTTCTAAAGAATTAAAATCACCATACTACAGTGATACATACATGCCATGTTTATAGCAACACAATTCATAATAATCAAACTATGGATCCAGCCTAGGTTTCCATCAGCAGATGAATGGGTGAAGAGAATGTGGTGCACATACACAATGGCATTTGATTCAGCCATAAAGACAAATAAAATCATGTCATTTGCAGGAAAATTAACAAGCTAGTGACCATTATGTTAAGTGAAATAAGTTACTCTCAGAAAATCAAGGGGTATATTTTTGCTCTCATGTATGAAAGCTAGAGGAAAAAAAGGAAAAGAAAAGTGAGGGGAAAATCTCATGGAAATTAAAGAAAGGTCCTTAGAGGAAAAAGTTAGGTGAGGAGGGAGAGGAGAAGTGCTGGGGAGCAATACTAATCAAATTATATTGTTATATTTGACATATGTATGATTGTGTAACAAATCCCATCATTATATACAACTATAGTACACCAATAAAAAGTGTGGGGGAAAAATCAAAGTGGAAGAGACTTTCCAATTTCCCATGTATACATTAGTTTTACTCCCACGTAGATAATGGGGCTAATTGCTAATATATCCTGCTATAGTTATGGAAAGTGAAATCTGTATTTGAGTAAGCTCCTTCACCCTTGATATCCCAGGATCCAAATGAGAAAAGAACATCCAATGACAATGAGAGAGAAAGTGCTCAATGCAACAAGGGGAAATCTTCCTACTGTTACTGAGGCCCAGAATGCCACATCCCTAATCCTGGCTGTTTAATATAAAATCCAAGGAGTAAATATTGAACAGAGCACATCTTGTGTCAACTTTTATTAATTTCTTCCAGTCATATAGGGTATGCAAATATTAGGTAGCAAAGAGTGGACAAAAATAAAAGCACAGAATGAAGAATTGTTCTTTTTGCAGTTTTGAAAAAAGTTGTTTGTTCAACTCAAACAGAAATGACAAAAATTCAATGATATTGTATAAAATTAAAAACCAAAAAGATTATTAAGAACTAATGTCATGATGACCAAACTAAATCGATTAATGAAATCAGTGATGAGAACAAAATCTTAATTCTTCTTACTAAAAAGTAACTATTATCCTTGGTCTTTCATTAAAGGTGGAAATAACAAGGAAGAAGTATAAAATTAATCAGATGGAAGTGTCACAAATCCTGCATCATAGTGAGGAGGACACTGATAACAATGGTGATGAATTCATTGAACAAAGAAAGAACAGAAATGCTGATCTCCAAAGGTATTTTCTTAAGAAAAATGAAGAACATGATGGGTAAGGCAAAGGCAGTACTCCCAGTAGTAATTAAGCCATTAGATGCCATTTTTCATATATATATTGACACATTTATTTTAAAATGATAATCAAGTTTGGCAATTATGAGGGTAAATACATTCTTCTGTCCTGTTGATAAATGAAATTTGTCAGTACTTTTGCAAGGGTGATTTATTTACATGCACCAAAATTTCAAATATTATTCCATAAATCTACCAGCTTCACTTCTGTTACTTATCTTTCTGGAACAAGAAAACATGATTTACAAATGTACATGAACACATTTGTTGAAGATATGAATTCTACATCATACAAAATGTACAAAGGTGAATGTATCTGATATATGCAACAACGTGTCCATTGAAGACATGCAGTGCATATGCTGAGAACATTTATGGAAACAGTATATATTAAATGTGTATTAAGAGCATTCAGTGTGGCATTGTCATATCAAATAGGGGTTAGTTTAAATTGTCTTCAATAATGAAAAAGTTAAATTTTCATATCTATAAAATAATCAACCACACAAGCACTTAAAATGAGACTAGCTCTCTAGTGTACTGTTTATTTCACAAGTAAAGTATATTTAAGGCAGTTATTTTAATGACACTTCTTAATCCTGATTTTGTTTTTGTACTCACTTTGAGTTACAAAAAGAAGCTGCCTGCTGCACTGGCACTCTGCCTTGTTACAGTAGTGCTACTCACCAGTAGATTTGGGGTACCTGTTTCCAATTCCCAAGTGCTCAAATAATGAATCATCAGATTAATCTGAATATTGTGAATGCATTGCACATGGGGGTCAATGTTTCATCAATACTTTATTATATTGGGTAAAATCTATTAAAACTTCTATCAAATCTTCAATATACTGAAGTAGGAGTTGGCAAACTTTTTCTGCAAAGAGACAGTAAATATTTTAGTCTTTGTGGACAAGAGCATCTTTGTGACTATAGTCTGAAACACATTATAGTCACATCTGGATGGGTATGGAGTGCATTTCACTAAAACTTTTTTTAATAAGAGAATGGAAATACGTCTATGGGAAGTATTTGCTCAGCATGCCCTTGACTCTGGGTTTTATTCCCAGCACCACAAAACAATAGAACTTTCTTTAGAAAAATATGCAAAATGATGGATTGGGCCCACAGGCACTAATTTGTTGACTTTTGTGCTAAATTCAAGATTAGCTAATGAAGTGAATCTTCCTTGTAAAGGTCAATTGCATCTATGTCATCATCTTTTTTAAAGATAATATATTGGAGCATGCATCCCACCACATTTTTCAACAGAGACTTAACATACAACTTAAAATGTTTGAGTTTATACATTAAATTTTGCTATCTTTTTATTACTTATATTTTATTACTTTATATTAAATATGTATATTAATATACATAATAACTTTGTATTTGCATACTACAAAATATCCTAGAAATAGAAGATTTGCTTTAAGCAAGAATTAGTGCCCTTGAAATATTTTGTCTTTTTCTATGGTGATTATCTATCTGTATGAGCAAATGGTAATCAGCTTATGTAATATATTTCTAAAATATATTAAGGGTTATTTTAGTTTAGTTTATAGTTTTATGAACTAATGATTTAATAACTTAGTGTGTTTTGATGGCACATACGTAAATGAAAAAAAATTAATGCGTCACAAACATACTATGAAATCATTATGTGAGGATTGAAAAATGCAGTTAAATTAAATAGTTCATAGCCATCTATGCCACTTAGCTAGGAGGTTATAGAAAGAAGTATCTGTACTCACTGAGCTACATTCCTTTTCCCTTTGTTTATTTTTTTCTATATTATTTGTTCTCTGTAATTCCAGGAATAGAGCCCAGGACTTTAAGCATACTAGGCGAGCCCGCTGCTACCATTGTGCTACATCCCCAGACCTCCATTCGTGTTTGAACTCCAATATTTTCACCCAGCCTTTCCTCCAAAATTGTTTTTCCCAATTTTCCCTCCAATTTTCACTTGCATATATCTAGAAACAATTTCTTCCATACAATCTTACTTACCCTATTAGCAATATTGGACCCCATGGAAACCTCCTCTAGCACACTTTTTTCACCTGACTTTCAGGATGTTCCTCATCCCCCTGGGTTTTCTCCCACCTTTTGTGACCCTCCAGCCTAGTCTGTTTATTTGTTTCTCTAAATACTCAGCTAATGGGTCTCCTTCTCTCTTTGTAAATCCTCTTTCCATTGATTCTTATCACAGTGGACCAGTTAGACCAAGTTAGATTGTGATTTCTCTGCTCACAGCATTTTAGTGGCCCCCATTTCACTTGGAATCCATGTAAAAACTCTTCCTAATATGTACCAGATATGTCATTCTTCTCACCACACCAAGCCCACTGCCATCTTCTAGTATCTTTGACTAGGACAGATAGGATTGAGCCAGGACGGGTGCCGCCACCATCAGGTCATCCAGGCGTGGGGAGAGGCAGGTGCTTGGTCCCTCACATCCTGGGTGAGCCAGTGGGAAGTCGCTGTGGGAGCTCCAGGTGTCTGCCAGGTAGAGACCGAGGCTTGTCCCAATGGGGCCCCCAGCATCCTCTGGCTTGGTGCCTGAGGAGCCCAGAGGGCTCAGAAGCTTACTGGGCTCCACTTCTCATCATGCTCTCAGTCAGTCAATACTTCTTGTGTAAAGAAGAGAGAATAATGTAGTTTAGGACAAAGAAAGGGAATGCTCTGAATGTCAGTGCTGCTAACAGTTTGACAAAGATGAAAACAAGTGACTTTAACATGGAATAGTTTCAATACATTGTCACCATGAAACCCGGACTTCAAATGATAATTGTAGAAAACTCCTTAGAGAATTTTTCTAGAAAAAATGGAAAAGTGAACAATGACTAAAGAAGAAGTCGAATTAGAGAGTTAAAAAAAATTACAAGATTTCAATGTATTTCATATGCCCTTAGAAATGATTCATTAGAGGACAGGCTTATTCAGTTAACTGAGTTTGCATATCCAATATTAGAAAGCTTCATAGGGTTCCATTGAAGATTTATAGTAAATTGTCTTACAAATATCTATGAATTATCTATACAATTCAATTATAAAATTGTAAATTCTAATGGTCCTTAGAATTTCTATTTACTTGTACATTTTCTATAATAAGGGTGGTTATTCATTGAGTTTTGGTTCAATATTGGATATCCTAATGTAATTGAACATGCAAATGATGACCCAAAATTTCAACTATCATAGATAGAGTTTTAAAAACTTATGTAGTAGAAAACATCCAAATATAGATATATAGGAAATATAGATCATACTCAAGAGAGTGTAATCATGCCTTCTGCCTTGACAGTATCATCAGGCATTGCTATGATTCTTTTATAGTACTCTAAAATATCATGGGTATTAAAATAGTAAGTACTTAGAATCTGTGTGCTGTGTTTGTGTACAATACAAAAGTAAAATATTGACCAAAGAGTTCAGATTATTCCTTTTGGATTATGAAGTTTTAAAGTATCAGAACCTTGTTTCCCTGTTCCAACAACACAATTGAATATGCATTATGTGCTCTCTTGGTTGCATGCTTGAGTAAATCATTGAATAGATGAATGATGCATGATGATGAATTTGATGAAGAAAAAATAAACCTTTAATTTATTGAAACTAGATTTCCAAAATTGCCAAGGTATATAGTCATTTTATTTTTTAAATAATGGCAAAATGCAGAAATTATTATTTACAATTATATCCAGATACAGAGTGATAATATAGATTGTCTTTTATTATTTCTTTCAAACACTTGATGAGGAATATTGCTTTCATAATTTGCCACTAACCAGATGCATGGATTTTGGGAAGTTATTTGGCCTTTCTTTGACTAGTTTCTTTTTTTATAAAATACCTAATGTTATCTACCTCAGATAATTGTTGGGAGAATGAGAATTATACCAAGTTTGGCTTATGTACATCGCTTAGAATTATGTACAGTCATTTCACTGTATGTCCTGAAATAAGAACCTATAATTATTGCAACAGGGTTCCCCTCCTACAAGGATTTAAGTCATCTTTTACAAATGGGGTTTAGTAAGTTATATGAGTTTTATTTTTTTGAAAATGACAATAACAAAACACTATCACATTTCTATCAAATAAGGCAAGTGCTATTATTCATTTTGCTTTTACTGTCAGAAGGTGTAATCTAAATTTAATTATTTGTTTTGAGACTATTAGTAGTAGTGTTCTTGATTTATTAATGCTGTTCTTTTTGTTTACACTTGAATACCCATTGTGGAAACTGATCATAAAATTTATGGGTACATGAAGTAAATTAAAAATATAGAGATTTTGTGTATTAAAAAATAATAGTCTTATTGCATTTTACATATTTGGTGTTTGAAAGAATATTATGTGTTTCATTCTTTCTTTTTCTCATTTAGGCACACAGAGAAAACATCTAATGAAAAGAGCAAGGTATTGTTACAAATAACACGAGATAATATTTTATTGAAAAAGTGCATTATTAAGTGGTACAATATGAAAATATAAATTTAAAATATATTGTAAAAAGTAAAGTGAAAGAATAGAACATTTTTGTTATGTACAGACTTTGAAAATGAGTGAGACAAAATAAACTTTGATAAAGGTTTTCTTTTGTCAGAAATCAGTTCTTTGAAAAACTACATGTGGTAGATAATTGTCACCCGTATGTATTGAGTATATGTTATATGTATTTGGTGTAAATTTTGATATTGGATTATTGTTTTATAGGTCAAAAAAGAAATAAATGCTATGGAAGACCTTGATGAACCACAGCCAACTGTAATAGCCTCAACAGCTTTTCAAGTGACGTGCCCTAATTATAGGGATATTTGGGCATATGTTGAAAAACCAAGTAGGTCATATGAAGGTAGAACCTTTGCATAATGATGTATACTATAGTAATAGATGCACACATTACTTAGCTCTGAACCATAGAACACTGATGTGTTCCAGTATTGTTCATTTCAGAAAGGTGCTTTGCAGTAAAATATAATGAGAAGTGTTATTCACTCTCAAGTACACCCCTGGATCATCCCCACTGCACTTTTCTTTGTGAATGGCACCCACTCCTTTTGTTGGCTCTGTTGCTCCCTTGGGCCTGAAGGATGATCAGATCAGCTTACCATTATCTCTCCCTGAATTCTGTAGTAACCTTAGATATCCTTTCCCTGCTACACACTTCCTAAAACTGTGTTCTTCTCTGCAACCAAATCATACTTTTTTAAAAAAATTCAGTTCTGATATTGCTTACCCCTTTCTTAAAACCCAAGTACTACTTCTCTTTGCTATAAGATTAAAGACCTCAAGCCTCTAGCTTTCTCCTGTGTCTGGATCCCAATCACTAAAATGTTTCTTCTTACAATACAGCTTTTTGTTTTCAAAAGATTTAATGAGGCATTATTGACATAAGGTAAACTGCACATATAAAAATGTGCAACTTGACAAGTTTTGACCTATATATTAAACACATGTTGAATCACCATAATCCAGATAGTTAAGAAATCCTGTAAAAGTCTTCACATGTCCCTTTATATGCCCTTAATAAGATACTGCCAAATTATTTTTCAACATATTTGGACCATTTCCATGCTCATCAACATGGATTAGTGGGGTGGTAATCATAGTCAAGTAGGGTGTGCTTGGAGAAGGTAGGTCACTTGGGGACTCCCTGTTGAGTGGCGCTCTCACTGCTTCCTGGTGGGTGGCCATGTTCTGAACTACTTTCCTTTACCAAGTCTTTCTGCCATGATGTTCTGCCTCACCTTGGGCCCAGAGCTGTGGAGTCAGCTGGGTATGGACTGTGACTTCTGAAACCCTGAGCCCCAAATACGTTTTCCCTTCTCTACATTGTTCAGGTCACTTTGTGTCACAGTGAGAAAAGCTAAGTAAAACAATTCCCAGGCATTTTATTTTTTTTTAATTTTAATGGGATAGTTTTCATGATTTCTTTCTTAGCAGAATTATGTTTCGTGTACAGAAAAGCTGTTGATTAATGATTGTTGATCTTGTTACCAGCTCTAGAAGTCCTCTTGTGGAGTTTTGGGGGGTTTTCTAGATATAGGATGATGTCAATAGCAAAAAGATAATTTGAATTCTTCTTTTCCTATTAATAGCCCTGTAATGTCCTTCTCTTGCCTGATTTTCTGCCTTAGTTTCAAAAAGTATATAGAATAGGATTGACATATTTTCTTTGATACTGATTTTAGAGAAAATGCTTTCCATTTTTTTCTACAGTATAATGTTGGCTTTGGTTTTGAGATTTATGATCTTTATAATGTTGTAGTAAGTTTTCTCTATGCCTAGTTTCTCTAACATTTTTCATATGAATAGGTGCTAAATTTTATCAAAGCCTTTTCTGAATCCGTTGAGATATTCATATGATTCTTATCCTTCATTCTATTTATGTGATGAATTACATTTATTGATTTGCCTATGTTGAACCAACCTTACATTCCTGGGATAAAAGCAACTTTTCCATGGTATGTTAACTTCTTGATGTGTTTTTGAATGTTGTTTGCTAATATTTCATTAAGAATTTTTACATGTATTTTCATCAGGGATATTGTTCTGTAATTTTCTTTCCTGAATATGTCAGGATTATACTGGCTCCATAGATATTTGGGAGTATTCCCTTTCCCTTTAAGTTTTATAGAAGAGGCTGACAAAGATTGGTGTTAGTTCTTCACTAAAGGTCTGTTAGAACTCAGCCAGGATTCTATCTGGTCCTGGATATGCCTTTGTTGGAAGGCTATTCATTGCGGTTTCAATTTCATTACTTTATATTGATCTGTTTTGGGTTCTGATGTCTTCCTGGTGTAATTTTGGCAGCTCATATATGTCTAGAAATTTGTCAAGGTTTCTAGATCTTCCAGTTTATTACAGTACAAACTTTAAAAATAGTTCCTAATGATCCTCTGGATTTCAGAAATATTGCTAATGGTATCTCATTTTTCATCTACAATTTTGTTGATTTGTCTCCTTTTTTTGTCAGTTTGGCTAATGGTTTATTGACCTTATTTATCTTTTGAAAAAGCTGACTTTGTTTCATTGGTCCTATGTCTTTTTTATTCTCAATTAATTTTAATCTAATCTTGATTATTTCCTACATGCTACTTATTTGGGAATTAGCTTATTCTTCCTTTTCTAAGACCTTGAAAGTTGGAATATTAGATTATTTATTTGGAAACTTTCTATTTTCTTAGTGAAGGCACTCAGTACTATGAATTTTTTCAAAACCAACTTCATGATGTCCCAGAGATATATGTTGTATTTCTGATTTGTTTCCAAATATTTCTTTATTCTTTCTTTTCTTTTATAATCTACTCCTCTTTTAAAAGAGTATTTGTTCTATTTATGTGATTTCTCTTATTTTTCTTGCTATTGTTTCATTTCATTGTGATCTCATAGAATGCATAGAATTATATGAGGTTTTTACATATTTGCAATGAATTACAAAGATTCATTGAAAGATTCTATGCACTTCTGGGAAGATAGTGAATTCAGCTATTTTGTGGTGAAATATTCTGTAGTTATTAGGTATATTTCAATTATACTATTATTTATGTCAAAATGTCTATTTTTACCCTTGTATGTCCTATCTATTGGTGACAAGGATGTTTTGAAATTCCCTAGTGTTATTGGGGTCTATCTGATGTTTAATGTCAAGAAGCATTATTTATTTATTTAGGTATATATGACAACAGAATGTATTTTTTTTCATTCTTTTTTTAAAATTTTTTTATTGATTGTTCAAAACATTACAGAGCTCATGATATATCATCTTTCATACATTAGACTCAATTGGGTTTTGAACTCCCATTTTTACCCCAAATACAGATTGCAGAATCACATCTGTTACATACTCAGATTTTTACATAATGGCATATTAGTGACTGTTGTATTCTGCTACCTTTCCTATCCCCTACTATCCCCCCTCCCCTCCCCTCCCCTCCCATCTTCCCTCTCTACCTCCTCTGCTGTTGTTCAATTCTCTCCCCTTTTTATTCCCCTCCCCCTTGCCCCTCATAACCTCTTATAATTTTGTGTATCATTGAAGGTCTCCTACCATTTCCATATGCTTTCCCTTCTCTCTCCCTTTCTCTCCCCCCATTCGTCTTTGTTTACTGTTAGTCTTTTCCTCATGCTCTTCCTTCCTGTTCTGTTCTTAGTTGCTCTCTTTATATCAAAGAAGACATTTGGCATTTGTTTTTTAGGGCTTGGCTAGCTTCACTTAGCATAATCTGCTCTAATGCCATCCATTTCCCTGCAAATTCTAGATTTTGTCATTTCTTAGTGCTGCATAATACTCCATTGTGTATAGATGCCACATTTTTTTTTATCCATTCATCTATTGAAGGGCATCTAGGTTGGTTCCACAGTCTAGCTATTGTGAATTGTGCTGCTATAATCATTGATGTGGTCGTATCCCTATAGTGCGCTCTTTTAAAGTCCTCAGGGAATAGTCCCGAGAAGGGCGATAGCTGGGTCAAATGGTGGATCCATTCCCAGCTTTCCCAGGAATCTCCATACTGCTTTCCAAATTGGCCTCACCATTTTGCAATCCCACCAGCAGTGTACAAGTGTACCCTTTTCCCCACATCCCCGCCAACACTTATTGTTGTTTGACTTCATAATGGCTGCCAATCTTACTGGAGTGAGATGGTATCTTAGGGTGGTTTTGATTTGCATTTCTCTGATTGCTACAGATGGTGAGCATTTTTTCATGTACTTGTTGATTAATTGTATGTCCTCCTCTGAGAAGTGTCTGTTCAGGTCTTTGGCCCATTTGTTGATTGGGTTATTTGTTATCTTATTGTTTAATTTTTTGAGTTCTTTGTACATTCTGGATATTAGGGCTCTATCTGAGGTGTGGGGGGTAAAAATTTGTTCCCAGGATGTAGGCTCTCTATTTACCTCTTTTATTGTTTCTCTTGCTGAGAAAAAACTTTTTAGTTTGAGTAAGTCCCATTTGTTTATTCTTGTTATTAACTCTTGTGCTATGGGCGTCCTATTAAGGAATTTGGAGCCCGACCCCACTATATGTAGATCGGAGCCAACTTTTTCTTCTATCAGACGCAGTGTCTCTGATTTGATATCTAGCTCCTTGATCCATTTTGAGTTAACTTTTGTGGATGGCGAGAGAAAGGGATTCAATTTCATTTTGTTGCATATGTATTTTAATTCATTGTACACAATCGCAGTATGACTTTTCATTTCTCTGGTTGTACGTGATGTAGCATCGCAACATAAGTGCAGTCATACATGTACCTAGGGTGACGATGACCATCTCATTATCCCATGCCCCCTCACCTTCCCTCCCTCCCATTTGCCCAAAATTCCTCCATTTTTCCCATACACCTCCCCACCTCCCATTAAGGATCAGCATTCACCTATTAGAGAGAACATTCAGCCTTTGGTTTTTTAGGATTGGCTTACTTTGCTTAGCATGGTATTCTCCAACTCCATCCATTTACCTGCAAATGCCATAATTTTATTCTCTTTTAATGAGGAGTAATATTCTATTGTGTATGTATACCACAATTTCTTTATACATTCGTCGTCTATCTAGGTTGGTGCCATAGTTAAGCTATTGTGAATTGAGTTGCTATAAATATTGATGTGGCTGCTTTACTATACTCTGCTGATTTAAAGAAGCATTGTTTTATGTAATTAGGTTCACTATCATTTGGGGTATACATACTTTCTGTTGTTATATTTTCTTGTTGAATTGAAATTTTACTAGTATGAAAAGCATTCCTTGTCTTTTATGAATTTTGCTCCAAATCTGCTTTGTCAGATGAGAATAGCTACTCCTGCTTCTTTTAGGAATTTAAGAATGGAAAAATTTTCCAGTAGTTTACATTCAGTCTATGAGTGTCTGTCATGGTTTGGATATGAAGTGTCTCCCACAAGCTCATGTGTGATACAGTGCAAGAAGGTTCAGAAGACAAGATTGAGTTTAAGAGTCTTAACACAATCCATGATTTAATCCCCTGATTGGGATTAACTGTGTGGTAACTGAAAACTGGTAGGGTGGAGGACATGAGAATTGGGGAGTGGCTTTGGGTATATATTGGCAATCAACAAGTGGACTCTTTCTGCTTCCTGATCATAACTTGAGCTGATTCTCTTCAACACATTCTCCCACCATGATATTCAGCCTTGCCCCAAGCCCCAAGGAATGGATCTGGCCTTCTATGGTCTAAAATTTCCAAAACTGTAAGCCCTTCAATAAACTCTTCCTCCTCTACAGTTGTGCTGGTCAGGTCATTTAGTCAGAGCAGCAGAAAAGCAGACTAATACAGTAGCTTTGCATATGAGATGAGTTTCTCACAAACAACATCAGTTGGATCTTGTTTTTGAATCCATTCTACCAATAAGTGTCTTTTAATTAGGGAGTTGAGAATATTTACATCTGGAGTTATGGTTAGAGATATGCTACTTTCTGCCTTTTTCTTTGCTATATTTTATTTTGTCTTGACTTCCAGTAGTTGATTGCTCTTCTATGTGACAACCCACAGAGTTCAAACCTGTGTATGAACGGGTCACCATGCTCTTTGGTTACTTTCAGTTTGCCTCCTAAAAGTGTAATTTGTTTTGAAAAATATCTTTCAGGCCTCTTCTGCTTTTTCATTATGTTTTGGAATTCAGTTAGGCTACATATAAACAGCTTGACCCTTGATCTTGTTTTAATGCTTCATTAGGTCATCTGTCTAGGCTGAATTTTCCACTGTAAGTTGTCTCTACTAGACTTTAAACTAAAGGAGAGCAGAGTTCTCATGTGTTTTATCTGTAGAACTTAGTATAATGGCTTCCATGTCATAGGTACTCTTTACACATTTGTTCAGTGTGTGAGGGAGTACATGGAAAAATGTAGAATCCTTCACAGATGAAAATACTCAAATATTTTATTTCTATCTTGTTTTCTCCATGATGCAGATTCTCATAGCCTACCAAAAATCCAAAATGCAGTTGATTCATGTCAAAGAATAATAGAACCTGAAAAAAGTCACTGTTCACAGTGTTTATTACATACACAAGAAATAGCAAAACTGGAAAATAAACTTTGTGGAATGAAAGAGGAGTTATCAGAAATGGAAAATGCAAACTCTAAGTTAGAGCAGAGAGAAATAAAATGGAAACAAGAACTCTGCCACTTGAGGTATGATACCCTAGATTGAAAGAAGGTTTGAACACTTTTCTTCACACTGAAGATACATAGGGAATTTTTTAATTGCTGACTTACCTGCTGGTATTTTGCAAGGGAGAAAACTACTTATACTTGTAGAATCTGAAATCCTTACAAAAAGGAAACATATGCAAACTATGATTCTTTCTAATAACTAAATTCACGTTATTTTCAATCATAATTTCAATGGCTATATAGAAGGATCACACTATTGATTTAACAAGTGGAATTTGGGATTATTTTTCATTCTTTTTTTGGTATTACAATCAATACTTCACAGAACCTCATTTACAAAAATTATTCCACATTTTTATTGATGCATTCTACTTGTTTAAATGGTGGGATTTTATTACATATTCATGTGTACACACTATATAATAATATAATTTGGTCTGTATTATTCCCTTTTTTTCTTTCCCTCCCCTTCTCCCTCTACTCCAATGAGTTCCTTTGATCTCCCTGAGACCGCCCCACACCTTTCTTTTCCTTTGCCTTTCTAGTTTCCACATGAGAGAAAACATGAAACTTAACCTTACAATTGTGACTTATTTTGATTAAAAAATTGTTCAGTTTCCATCCATTTCCTGCAAATGACATAATTTCATGGAAATTAATTTATATTTCTGTTTAGTTTGAATAATTTTTTCAATATAGAATTATTTGTTTAAAGAAGAATAACTTCATGAAAAGACATTTCATCAATATTTCTAAATTGTTCTCAAGACAGTTTATATTGATTTATAATTCCACCAAAGAGGATAAAATGGCCATTTTTAAAAAAATTTGTTCTAAGTTATACATGACAAAAGAATGCATTTTGACACATTATACACAAATGGAGCACAACTTCTTCCTATGGCTGAACACGGTGTAGAGTCATGCCAGTAATGTAATCATATATGTATATGGAGTAAGAAAGTCCATCTGATTCCACCATTATTCCCAACCCCACAAACCCTCTCCTTTTTTCACTTCCTTCTATACAATCTAAAGTCCCTTCATTCTTCCCCACACATCCATCCCCCATTATGGAATAACATCCACTTAACAGAGAAAACATTTGGCCTTTTGTCTTGGGGGTTTGTCCTATGAAATAGCCATTTTTGTGCACCCCAAAATGTGTTTTTAAATATTTACGCAGGGTTTTTTTTTTCCTTTTTTCTGGTTCTTGGGATCAAACCCAAGGGTTAGTGCAACTAAGTAAGTATGCTCCTATGGAATTACACCCTGGGTTATGGTTTGAATCCTAACATCCATTAAACCAAATGTGAAATGGAAAATAATTATTATTTTTTTAAATTTCTCCCTCATATGTAAACAAAATTTGGTCAAATTTCTATGTTGAAAGGACATATATTCATTATCATTGGACTAAATATTAGGTTGTGCCTTGTTCCAAAGGGGATTTTGAATTGTTTATAAAATACATAATGATAAACAAGCTAAATTGAAAGTGTTATCTAAAAGAAACATTAAAAGTTGTAACAACAGGAACTGGACTCTTTAAATTGGTCTTGCTAATATGCAGACATATGCTATGTGAACAACTTCTGAAAGTTGCATGTTACAATGGCAATCAATTGCAGTGCTTGCTGTTTTATTTCAAGAATATAAAGGCTAAGTACTAGTGACTTAGTCTTTAAAACTCTTTTACTTAATGAAGAATTAGAACAGTGCAAAAATGATCTTTGTTTTGTTTGTTTGTTTGTTTGTTTTGGCAATGCTGGGGATGAAACACAGGGCCCCCAGCAGGCAAGCACTCTGCCATTGATCCACATCCCAGATTCCCCACCCCAAATCATTTCAAACACTCAATTTATGGATCCATATCAAAAGTCCCTTTCCATAGTATCTACTGGAGTTACTAGTAGCAGCCATTTCCCAACTGACAGATCTTTCATTATTAACTTATATGTTTTTTAAAAGTTTGAAGGAGAAATTTAAAAAGGTGAGCTAGAAAGGAAAAGAATCTTAGAACATAGAATTTTTATTAGCCTAATGAGTCAACCTATGAAGAACCAGAACACAAAATGCACATTTGTTTTCTGATAAAATGAATTTTAAGATAACCATATTGAACTGCAGGCATGATTTAAAAAGAAAAGAGAAGAAGTTAAGAGATTTTGATCAGCATTTTGAAAAAATGAATAACCAGTTAAGAGAAAAAGATGAGGAACATAATGAAAAAATTGAATTGAACAAAGAATTTCAACTGTCTTCTGGGACATTAAAAATAGAATTAAAGACTGTAAGAAGTAACTCAAATCAGGTAAATTAGTCTTCAGTATAGCTTCATATCTCTTACTCTATTCATAATATCCCTTTAACGTAATATGTGTGGTCATGTTTCACTTAATTATGGGGACATGATCTGAGAAATGTGTTGTTGGCATTCATTATGCAATCATTGTAGGCATGTGCTTATACAAAATGCCTATATCTTCCACAAACTTCTGGGACCACTATTGAAATATGTAGTCTGTTGTGACTCTCTATTATTTGGGTTTAAACCAAAATTTCATCTCTCCCTAAGATGAAATCATAACATTTATAGCTAAATTCATTTATTGCTTATCTTGGCATCATATAGATAGATGCTCAGCATATGTTTTGAAAAGGTGAGTTGAGTTCAATCAGTAGCATAAATGTTAACTTAGGGAAAATATCATGGGACAAGTTAACTGAGTTTTTAAAAAATTGTTATTTATAATTCTGTTTTATGTTTTAAAGACAATTTTTTCTATGTGACAAATTTACCTGTCATTTTTACAGTTAAAATTTGAGTAATTTATTTGAGATAAAGGTCTGTATAGTTTAATAGATTCCTTGTTTTTAGTAGTTTTTTTTTAAATTTGCAGATACTGCTCTTGATTAAGATTTTAGACTTTCTCCCCACTGCTAATATGAGACCAATACCTTACTGAAATGAATCTTTAGGTGTTAGCCAAACTTAAGGACTCCCAGAGGCAATATATTCTTAAGAATATAGTGTCAGAATTCATAAGATAGAATTCTGTCAAATCATCTTTGCAAATAAAAGGAGAGAGGCATGGCAAAAAATAAAAAGAAATTTTTTTTCTTGAACTATTTTGTGTTGTTTTCAAGTGCTTGTCTCTTTGTGTGAATGTGTTGCATGCATCTGTGAACATACATAGAACAGTATCTAGATCCATCGTGGAAAAGCATAGATAATTTTAAAGCCATATATGTATATTTTTAATGTACCTATTCTGGGGTTGAGGGTGGCATTTTGGTCACATTGGCCTAATTAATGCTCTTAATTCAACTCCATTTGTCAGCAGCAGTCCAATAGTGACTTTCACATTGGCCACATCCAATAATAATTTCCATAATAATTTTCATAGGAATTGATGACTTTCATAATCTCAAAACCCTTGTTACTAACATAACGTTCTAGTTTGGGGCAGTGATTTCACCCTCTTGGTATATTAATATGGAGGTTAGCTTATTATTCCCACCATTCAGTAAGCAGGCAAAGCATAGCCAGCAGAGACCCTAGTTAAGATAGCATTTCCTCATGTAGGAGAAGAGAAACAGTTTTCTCCAAGTAATCTCCTATTTCAGTACAAAAAAAACTTTTGGAGACTATGATATTTCATAATATTTTACTTAGTAATTGATAAGGATGTCATCCCTGATAAATGAGATCAGTTCATTTCCTTTATTTATATTATATTTATATTTATATTTTATATATTATATTTATAGTTATATTATAAAACACAAACCTTCTTTTGTGTTTTTATTTTCACAGCAGAGAAATGACTAGTTTGATGGAAGAGCACTAGAAGCAGCTTGCTTACATTTATATTATTCCTTGTTTCAGATTATGATAAAAAGTTAATTGGTGTATGTAAAATGCTTAATTAAGTACAGTGCCTGGATTTATCATTTACCAATAGCTACAATTATAAGAATTGATTGCAAAAATGTTGAAAAAATAGAATACATATAGAATATTTTCAGAAATAGGGAACTTAAAGAACTTTGGGAAATTTCATCTGTCCAAATGTGTGTAGAGCTAAGGCCCTTATTATGGATTGGCTGGCTGTATACATGAGGTATCAGTATCAGAGTGCAAACTTTATTTATTAATTTATTTATTTTAGTTGTTGAAGGACCTTTATTTTATTCATTTATTTATGTGTGGTGCCTAGGATTGAGCCCAGTGCCTCACCCATGCAAGGCAAGCACTCTACTATTGATCCACAAACCCA
The DNA here is from genome assembly GCF_964194105.1 of Spermophilus citellus. NCBI lineage: Eukaryota > Metazoa > Chordata > Mammalia > Rodentia > Sciuridae > Spermophilus > Spermophilus citellus. The sequence continues at coordinate 71,306,494 of NC_138182.1, read as the reverse complement.
GCCCACAAACTTCATGCTTTAACATGGTCAAAGTTCCTAATCACTTACCTGATGTCTTCAATCTGTTGTAATTTAGAAAAAGGCTTCTTCAGTTTTGAAATTCTATAAAATTATCATTTTTTACACTCATAGATTGATTTTCTTCAATACACCTCGCTTCTCTAACCTCTGAAATTCACATCTAATTTTTCTCCAGTTGGATATCCATGTATTGCAACCCTTTCATTGCATAAATGTACATGTTCAAACTTTAGTTTCAGAGGTAATAGTGACATCTAATTTCATTGAGTGCTAGCTAAAGGTCTCCTTGATTTTCCTTAGGTTTCTACCAGGAATGAAACAGAGAAAGTGCCCTTGCATGAATTCCACATGTTGAAGGATAAATGTGATATGCTGAGTCTGGAAATGAACCAAATGAAATGTCAGCATGAGGAAGACAAAAAGAAATATCTGGAAGTTTCAAGAGCAGAGTGTCATGACCTTCATAGGAGAATCAAATTAATGGAGGAAACATTTAGGAAAACAACATTGCAATATAATAAACAGATTAATTCTCTGAAAACTGAGATTACAAAGCTAAATATTAAACTGAAAAATAAAGAACAAAACACCGAAAGACAGGAAACAGAAGCCAAATCATACCCTGCCAGTCAGGCTGTTGCTCCACACCCTTGTGATGAAAGTCAGACATCACAAAGAGAACAAGAACTTCTTTCCCAGAGAGCAAGAGATGGGTGCCCTGATTTAGAGGACAAGAGTAATTTCAAAATATCAAAACGAAATGTTAGGAGGCTGATTCAGTCCCCAAAGTTTTCCAAGCCTAGAATAAAATACAGAGACCAAGAAAAAGGCCTCTGTATTCAAACAAGGCGTGATCTTAGAAAAGTGACTATGGTATTGAACCAGGTACAAAGAGACCTAAAACAAAACCAGTGCCAAACGAATGAAATAAAGCACATGTATCAAAATGAACAGAGTCAAAACTTCAAAGAACTGGAACCTACAGATGAGAGATTATCTCAAATAGAAAGTGAAATTATATTTCTAAAACAGCAGTTCCATAACTTTTGCAACAAAGCTGATGATAAAGAAGGCTTGCTCGTTTCTACCCAAGAGCAACGGGATACCATAAAACTAATTCAGGATGAGGATGAAAACTCCAGTCACAAGCTACAAAACAGAAGTATGGAGTTAATGAATAGAAATTGTCACTTAAAAGAAAAATCAGATAAATATAAAAAGAACTCTGAGAGAAAAGTAAGTATTAAAAAAAATATATGGATTGTGTTTGAAGGAGAATTCAGTGAAATTTGATGATGGCAAACCTGATTTCCAACACAATGAAATGATACATGTTTGAAGTAATAAATCTGCCAATGATGGTTACACATTGTATACATGTTTTAAAGTAACACACCCTATCTGATGAATAGTAAAATGTGGGCCAAATAAAAGCAAAAAGTTTCCCCTTATGTGAAACTTATTTTAACATTTAAAAATGGAAGAAACATTTAAAGCTTTAGAACTTCAGATGCTTTATTTTGAGTAAAGACATTGTGTATTTACCAGGAATTATTTCTTTACATAGGAATGAAGTTTCAAGAGGATAAGTCATAGATTTTTAGTAGAGATATGCTGATATTAATAATACAGAATTAACATTGCTGAAACAATATCTGTTTTTGCTGTTGGGGGTGGAATCCATGGTCTTGTGCAATCTATGCCCATGTTCTAACACCAGGCCTACACTCCAGCCCTCAATACTAACTGGAAAGTCTTCATGTTGCCATACTTTTTAAGACCATGATGAAACAGATAAATGGGAATGCTCATATCTGGATTAAATTAAGTGGGTTACTTTAATAATCCATTCCAAGTTTCCAAGCTGAAGTGAAATGTAGATGATATAGTTTTTAATAGACTTCCTTCACTAGCATTTTATACATTTCTAACTGATAATTTGATTTTATTCACATAAGTTTGACTTAATTCTGAAAATAACTGGCTCAATTTTTTTATTCTTATCTCCTTCCAACACTATAAAAGAATCTACTATCATTAATATAATTTGGGACAAATGCAATGCATTGCAGCAAAACTGATGTGGATTTAATTTTCCTGCTGACTCTGGAATTTATTGCCTCTCTTCACAGATAACTTGCTAATACTTTTCATTTCAAGGTTCAACTGCTATCATGTAACAGATAGGAACTAATCTAGTACAAAGATAATTGCAGCTCCCTGATTCATTAATTTGGCATTGAATTCCCATTTTCAACAAAGTAATTTAAATTCCCATTTAAACAAGTAGATTTTTGTACAGTGAGAATGGGGTGAGGAGGGGAGAGAGTTGAAGGAGTTGAAGAGAGTGAAGAAGGTAAAGGTCAGGTTGAGTGGGACCTCACTTTTTTAGGAGGTGGGAATCTATTGGATTCACACAGAGGATGGAATATGGTTAGAGCTCAGTTTTTTAGTTGAGCCTCTGTTTAAAAAAGGATGATTTTCTGTACAGTTTTCACTACTCCTAGCAGACCTGCATAACCATTTCTGTTTGAGAATTCGGCAGGTTGTGATGCATTTCATCAAATGTGAAGTGGATAAGGGCTGAATCTATTGTCTAAGGGATATGACAGTAACTAGGCAGGAAGAAAGCACCTTCCGTGTCCTTGTTAGAATTCAGAAATAAACAGAATTTACACATGAGGAAAAGAAGATGAATTAATGATAATATTTCAGTTTTAAACATTATTAACAAAAAGTGAAGTTATTTACAAAATCTTTAACAGACATATCTCCTCAGGTAGTTGTGAGACAACTTCCACAAGAACTGGCTGGTAACCTGACAGAGCAACCTATGTCAGAGGCTTCACTAGAACATTCATCCAGTAACCACCTTGACGTAGAATATGAGGCACAGGTTTTGAAGAAGAAACTAGATCAAATCAATTGTAAAGTATGTATTAATTGTATTTGTCAACCATTGATCTGCACCTCTTTCAATTATGTTAAATGTTTAAGGATAAAAACATCAGTGGACAGTGTTATTTGTATTTTTATTATAATTAATTTTACTACACTTTCTTTATAGTGCATTTTTTTATAAATTCTGAGTTTTATTTTTACATTTTTTGTAATATCATGCATGTTTTCTCACTTGCAATCCAGTGACTTGGAAGACTAAGGCAGGAAGATCACAAGTTTAAGGCCAGTCTCAGCAACTCAGCAAGTCCCTGTCTCAAAAAGAAGTGAGGATATAGCTTAGTGGTTAAGCACTCCTGGGTTCAATCAGTGGTTTAAAAAAAAAACTACTTAACTACCCTCAGGAATGCTGAGAATTGTACATCAATCCTCACGTGTTGATTTTTTTTTTTTCCGTTAACTAGGATTTTTTTAGTGCTACCTCCATTGCCATGGTGTAGCAAGGCAGAGTAAATCAGAGAATACCATTTCATGGAATGTTCCAGGGAATTGAGTTATTTCATACCTTCATTTCTATGATTGGATACAGAATCTATGTGTAATTATTAAATGAATTTCTAGAAAACTTGCACAGAAAGGCTATTGTGCTTTTCTCAAATTTCAGGTTAATTTTAAAATAATGGGAAAACAGTGTTTTTTTTTAAATTTAAACAGATTATAAAGGCATACAAAGGTTTCCATCATGTCTGGTACCTCTATCCAAAGCAGAGAGTGTAGATCTTTGAAAAGGCAAACTTACTGGGATTGGTTGGACAAATTTGTGCTCAAATATTCTCAAGATGCTTCTTTTATTATGAAACACTGTTGTTTTATTCATGCAGGTCGATAATCTCAATATAAAACTAGAAGCTACAGCTTCAAAATATTCACATTTGGATGACCAATTTGAACTTGCTTTGGAAAGCCTACAATATACATGTGAAAAAATAGAGAACAATCAAAAGAAGTTGGAAGAAGATGTAGCAAACCTCAAAATTTATGTGCAGGACAATAAAATAAAAATTGGTCAAGGAGAGTTTCATAGATGGGAGATTGAACAAAGAACAAGAGAGATTTTAGAGGAAAACCAAAAACAAGCATCTCCATTTTCAGAGGTTATTTTATTTATCTGTAATGTGTTTTAATTAGTTTCACTGAAAATTTTATTTTGGAAATTTCCGTTTTATGTGGGTCATCTACATTCCTTGAGAAAACTTCTTTTATAGATTTTTCAGAGTAAGATGGCATTTTTAAATATCTCATTTTCCCATCATTGTAAAAACTGACTTCATCTTTCAGAAAAAAATGACTTTATCAGAGAACCATTGAATATTTAAGGGTAGTTGTATTAATACGAAAATTAGCAGGAAACAAAAAAATGTGAAGTCAGAGTATACCATTCTCCTGATTTTTTTCAATTATTAAATGATTTTATACTTTTTTATTTTTCACATTACTGATGCTAACATGAGAATGATTCATGGATGAGGTCCTACTTCAGTGGTAGTTTGTGTAGCCTTTGCAAGGCCCTGGGTTCCAACCCCAAAGAATAGGAAAAAAAAAAAAAAAAGCAATTGACTTTGATGATAAAACTCCACCATCTTTTGTCCACATGTTTAAAATTGCTCTCTGAGTTATTGATTCTAAAAGTAACAAAATATACAAATAATTATTTGGGTGATAATTATTTAAAAAATGTGTCATTTACAGCTGGAGTACCTAGCACTGGAGTACCAAGCACATGTGAGCACCACATAAAATTAAAATAAAGATATTGTGTTCATCTACTATAAAAATATTTTTAAATATGTTCTTTCAATTTCCTTTAGACATTTGATAGAGCTTCAAATGAAAATAATGTTTCATTAATGAAGTTGATGCAATTCAGAATTGAAAAGCTAGAATCTCAAGTGTCTGAAATTAAAAATGAAATTTCTGATAAAACACCAAGGTAAGAATATAATGAACTCTGTGTAGAAGAACACAAAATCCAGAAGTATGTCCACATGTACACCAACAGAAAATAGCTTAATCTCCTTAGTTTGTCTCCAATGCATAACTTTTAGTGAGAAAGGAAAATGAGATTAGTGGGATGCAAAATCTAATCAGACAATACAATTTTCAGAAGCAATTTTATTAAATGAACTTACTTTTGAAATATTGGTCCAGGAAGTTTATATCCCTCACACTTTTTTGTGTCTGTATGGCTTTCTCTCCTATTTTCTATTTCTACCAGACTTTCACCTCAGCACTTTTGAAGCTTTATAATTCAGACAGTTACATTGTGACCAAGTTACTTACAGGCCTTTCTTTACATAGAATAGTAAAAATTTAATTATTGGTTGAAAGTGTTCAACTTAAACCCTAAGTATACTGGATTGCTAGTTCTACTCTCTTAGCACATTCTGATACTCGGTAAATTAACCATTTTTTATTGTGACACCTGGTATTACCCCAGATGTTACCTAGAGACAAAATGACCTTTGCAGTGTTTCCTCTCTACGCAAGGTCTACTTTTGATACAGGGAGAGAATATCACAGGGCTCAAAGGAAGTTTACTTTGCAATGTGGTTAAACATAATTCCATGGTCAGTGTTGGGGGCAATTAAAATGAGAATTGACAGGTCCCACCTCTGATATCTCAGTAACAAAATTATGAGCTGATTGTCTTGAATTCTTAATCATCAACTCAGCTATCTTGTTTTGCCCCTGTGGTTGTTGCTGTGAATTATTTCTCAGTGCCCAATGCTTGATTTCTCCAGGTGATAGTTGGAATATGTAGATGGTGAGAGCAAATGCTTGAAAATCTCTTTAAGGGATGGTTTCTAAATTCTTCAGTTGGTCTAATAATACAAGTATTTCTAGTTTAGCTTCACTCTTATTTTCTAGTTGTATATGTTTAAGGAGTCCATGATGCTTTAATACAATTTAGCAGAGTGAAATGTCTTTGTAGTCAAATGAACTAAGGTATCCATCATCTCCCACGGTTACTGTTTAAATACCAGTATTTCTAATGGTGTCCTCAAGAAACCCTGAAGGAGAGCCTTTCAAGAAGGCAGAAGTGTCACCCTTTAAGTCACACATCTCTGCCTGCCATTACTCTCCATATGTATTGTTTGAATTTCTTGTTAGGAGGCCCCAAGAAATATGGATATATCTTCAGAACTCTTTAAAACCTATAATTATATGCCCTACTCTATTTTGATGGATTTTCAATGTTAAGATTCTTTTCACTGAGAAATTCTATTTATTCCTATGGCATTTTTTTAATGCAAGTGGTTTTGGAGGAAAAAAAATGAAATACCAAGAATTTGCCTTTTGAAATCCTCACAGAATCAGTAAGAGGCTTCCAGAGGTTAGTAGCAGATCCCCAGTGAGAAGACGGAGAGGTTGTTCACCGTGTGCTCACTGTGGGAGGCCAGTCCCAGGGTGTCCTTGTGTCAGACTTAAAAGGGACAGAAGATTTATCCCACACCCTTCATGTCAAACCCTTGAGGACTATCTGGCTGAGGTGAGTTATGCTTTGTTTATCTTTTGGGTTTCAGATTTCTGATTTGTCTTGTTTTGACTTTGTTGAAATACTGAGTTGTTTAGTTGACTTAGGAATATTAACTGAAGGTCATGATAATCTATAACTATAATGAATTACAAACAGATTTTCAATTTTTGTAAAGTATCTGGAGGTCTTATTTTTAAAAGACACTTGTTAACTTTATTCAAGTTAAATGATATTTTTAACTGTCCTTTAACTTAAAGTAGATTTTTTGATTAAATTGAATATTTGAAATGAATAAACCTTGGTTTAGAGCTCTGAAGGAGTTTTCATGATCTTCTTAACTCACAGAAAAATAGTGCAGGTCTATGTTAAATCAGGCCTCAATCTGATGTTTTCTTTTGCCTTTGCATTCTAGTGAAATCAAGAGAAGAGCAAATCTAAGATTTATAAAAATCCATGTAGTAAAAGGTGCTGAAATGGGGAACAAACTACATAACTTTTAGTATGTAAATTTAAGATCCTAGCTAGCTGATATTTTTTTGTCCATCAGCTTCTTGGCTTACACGCATATTTTTCTGAAAAAAAAAAAAAAACCTGAAAGGCCCAGGATTGAAGTCTCTCTCAACCATGAAATTGGAACATTATGCACCAAAAAAAAAAAATTGTGAAATATTTCTGTAAATTGTTAAAGATGATATGAATACAAGATGTCTCATTCGTTCATACCAGAAATAATCAGGCAGTGTATCATTTAATAAGACATTGATGAATGAATGTGTAAATCGAGACACAATGCAAAGGAATATTTTTTGGGGAGGGGAACATTTTCCATTAATTTTTCTGGGAGAAAGACATGTTTATTTTTTAGTGCTTATAAATAGGTTGAAGAATACTTGAAAGTTACTCTAGTACTTCCTCTAGATATCCTTGCAGAGCATTAGTTTGCCAAAGCAGGCAGACTTTAACAGGAGTAAAAAGCACTGTTCTATCAAGATGCAAAGTCAGGTCTCTGTCATCCCTTCAGAATGCCTTCAATGGGGAAGGGAGGAGAGGGAAAGGAAAGATACTGAGGAAGAAGGTTGATCAAATTATTTTATCTGCATGTTTGACTATGTCATTATACATTCCACTAATATCTATGACTATAATTCACCCAAATTTAGTAGTCAAGTCATTTCATTTTGAAAATGAGAAGACAAGCCTGAGAACCCTGTCAGTTCAATTACTTACCTTCACATTTAAACTGTATAAAGGCTTTGGACATCACAGTATTTTTATCACCTCAAAGTACTTAGTATGTTCAGTACTCTCTTACTTTTTGGACCTTGTTTGAGGAATCAGTAAGAGAATAGGGTTTTTATGAAGAACAGTCTAGATGGGGTACAGTTTGAAGCTTTTCCACGTTTGTAAACACATAAGTGTAATTAGCAAAATGTTTCAAAAACATTGGTCCCAAATCCAGGGAAGAAATCAGTTACAGTTAAACAGCTACATATCGTTTACAAATCTGGAAAGTCACAAATCAAAGAAACATAAGTGTAAACTGGCTCTAAGTAATATTTATACTGCATGTGCATGTGTGTGTGTGTGTGTGTGTGTGTGTGTGTGTGTGTGTCTGTGTGTGTGTGTGTGTATGTGTTTGTAGTGATTGAACTCAGGGATGCTCTACCCCACCCCCAGCAACATCCCTACTCCTTTATAATTTTTGTTTTGTGGCTGGCCTCAAACTTGCCATCCTCCTGCTTCAGCCTCCTGGGTCACTGGGAATTACAGGCATGTGCCATATAGACGTGGCATTATTCTGTCTCTCAATAGAATTTTCTGGAATCTTTGTGTACCATGTTAATAAAAGATGTTTAGTCATATTCCACATAACAATATTTTGAAACTTTGACCAGATTTTCACATGAGGCTATGATAATACCTCTTTCTTCACATATGTATTTAATTTAATGGGCTGAAAATTTGATAGCATTGAGAAGATGTTAAATGTTTAATTTTCTGAAAGTAGATAATGGAAAATTTATTTTTAGGAAAATGACATTGAAGTGAAAAATTTGATAAGAAGTTTCTAAAGGGCAGAGTTTTGCTAAGAATCACACTCTATTGCCATCTAAAAATAGGAGTCGAATTGTTGCCCCTTAGTTAGCTAAAGCAGCACCATCTGAAATGACTTACATTTAATAGACCAGTGTGGATTCAGAAGTTTAACAGCATTGTACATACATATTCTCTATAGAAACTTAAAATAAGTGGACTTTTATTTTGTTTGTGTGATTATTTTAAGCCATCTTCAAGTTAGTTCTAGTCCCTTAAAGTTCTTTTGAAAAAGCTACATTTTCTAAGTAATGTATCACATTCATGATAATCTCTGTTTAAACTAAGCAATGTAAATAATAATTGCCTTATTTCAGATGAATGAGAAGTTGGCCAGAGGCTTTATGGAGCAGGTATGTTGCCAAACTATGGTTGAATTTGGATTTATTAGTTGATTTCTGAAAAACACAATACACAGCAGATGGCATGGCTTCCCTGGGATTGGTGAATAGATTTCTACGTGAATTCAATTGTTTTTCTTAAAAACAAACATCAAATGAAAATTTTGGGAAAAAAAATACCAATGAAGAATAAACTCATTTATCATTTACTCACATTCATGGCCTGTAAAGGCTCAGACTCTCTGTACATACCTTTTTCTGGATTGACTTTTTTTTTCACTTTTGCCACCACTATGAAAACAAAGGCATCACCCACTTCTATCTGGTTGTGGCCAAAAGCCAGTCTCATCTAGGAACACTTGGTCAAGCATTTCAAATGCCCTGACATTGACTTTGTCATTGGTTTTGCTCTCAAGAAAAGTTCCAGCTTTCCTAGCAAGGAATTCAGATATCCAAATCAACTGAATCCTCATCAGGTCCTTCAGCTTATCTCTTGCACACACCCTACTCTGCCCCTCTGCTCTAGCTTCAAGTCATGCTGTGATACTTGTATTCCTCACCTCTCACTCTTTGCAGGCACCTCTTCTCTCTCTCTGTCATACTTCCTTTTGATCCTTCAGGTGTCACCTCAACCCAAAACCTATACTATTGACCTAAAATGGGGACAGAAGTCACTTCTGTGTTCCAATAGTTTACCCTTGTTTTATACCTCTCATAGCACCCACCACTCAAAGGAAGTATCCTGTCCTTGTGTTTTTAAACTTAGGGGGTCTGATTGGTGAGGGTCTGATTGGTGACAAGATGAAGATGATGATGGCTTTCATCATCTTCATCTTGTCACTCAGAGCTTGCCAAATGCTTTAACATAAGGCTGTTGAATTCCTGAATGCAGGGTGGAAAACCTGAAGTTCTGATCCTCAGCCACATTGATAATTCAGTGTGCAACTCTGGGCAAATTATATTTCAGAGTTACCTTGTAGTCATGCACACATGGTTTTCACTATATTAACATGGAAAAGTTATTAAGTTTTTGTTTACTAATTCTTGCTTAGTTAACTATGAAGTGTTTGAGATGAAGAATATAATTATTTTTCTTTCCACTTGCTACAGAATTTGTTCTTGACCCACTAGAACTTCTGCCTTAAGATCTACTGATAAGCCAAGAAAAGATCTACTTTGGGAAGCATCACAGGAACACACAGAAGTTTTAAGGGGAAAATATTTGATATTAATGATAGCATCATATCTGTCAGACCATTGGCATTTTAATTGTTTCCCACTAAATGTGTGATGTGGAAAATTTATTGAAGGAGAATAAGTTTGTCACATAGATATGTGAAGGAATTCATACAATATTTGAAATTTCTTTGCACGTATCACTAAATTTGAAGTACAAGTGTGAACTAGTATCTCAGATATTAATGTCATCAAACTGTCTAAATGCCAGATATTTAAAAGGCACCTAAACAATCAAGGGATCAATATTACCTCCATGTATCTAAATATAATATTAATGATGAATTATTTGTATGATACAAATTGTATCACCACATATGGACCTAGAGATTTAGACAGACGGCATTTTGGTGGGCCAGTACTACTTTAAAGTATTACAATTATTATACTGTCATCAAGCTTACATACTTTTAATGGTTTATGCATTAACTTATATCCCTTTCCTGGTGAGAAACAAAATGCGCTTAGGGCTTTTCACCTTTTCTCTTTGTTCATTTATACAATTTTGAAGTTTGTAAATACTCTTAATATTCAAGAAAAGTTCCAGGCTCTAGTGTAAGAAACATTTCCACCCTGAACCATTTGGAATTAAATTGCTGACATACACCACCATTCATGATTACTTTAGTATTTCATACAATTCAGAATATGCTACAAAAATACAATACAGCTCTCGTAAATGATACATTAATACTAATACATTATATTATGATATATTCTACCATCATCAGATTCTTTCCAGTTTTGCTACTTTCCTAATAATGTGCTTCATAACAACAGTATACCATGCAGATTCATGAAATGCACCCAATTGTCGCATTTTGTTGACTCCTTCAGGTCAAACATTCCTCAGTCTCTTCCTTGACCTTCATGATCATGAATCTGATAAGGAAGAATGCTCATATAATGTGCCTCAGATATACTCTTCTGTATTTTTATGACTGGAACCAGATTACATGTTATTTGGCAAGAGTACTGCAAAAATGCTTCTGTGACTTTCTCTTTGAAGCCCATTACTGATGATGTTAGCATTGATCACTAAAGGTGGTGCCTTTGGGGTTTCTGTTCTGTAATGTTGCCTTTACTCTTTGTAGTTATTTAGCATTTTATATGAAGATAATTTGAGACTGTTACATATATCCCTATGCCTCATCCAACTTTCCCTTTATTCAATTAATACTATCTATATAGATCTATGGCTTATTTTATTGAGTGCAATGTTACTTATTGATTTTAAAATTTTATGTTTCTCTTAGAAATATTCTATTTTGATAATTTCAAACTTCTTAGATATTTTGTAATGTTAATACTAAGAATTCCTAGAAAACATTCCCAAAATGTTAACATTTTACTAGCTTTGCTTTAACCCGTGTCCTGTTGTCTTTCTAGATAAATATAAATATATAACAAAGATAATTTTCTCTCAACCATTTGTGTGTTGGATACATGATACCTCTTTATGACAAATGGCTTGTATTTCCTAAAAACAAAATTACCTTATGTAACTATAGCATAAAGACCAAAATCAAAAACATCAAATTGTGTTAAAAGCTGATATGTAATCTACAAAACTTATTCATAAGTTGCTAATTATTTCAACAATGCCCTTTATAACCAAAATAAAACCTAGCTTGGGGCTGTTTTTAAATCCATAATTCATTGTGTCCAGTGGTCCTGTTTCTTTAGTCTCCTCTAGTCTGGGACAGTTCCTGAGTCTTGCTGTGCTTCTAACTTGTTGCTGACATTTAAGTTGTTGAATGGTACATGCCAGTTTTGTAGCTTTGTCTTCAGTTTGGGATCAGGTGATGTTGCCTCATGACTGGGTGTAGGATGTGCCATTGGCAGGAAAGTCATGTATATGATCCTGAGTTCTTCCAATGCAGTAGATTTCAGCTGCACTGACAGACCCTCCTGGCTTGACATGGAGGAAGTCCACAGACTAAGAACTGGGTGAACAGCCTCTAGGAAGGGCAGGCTTTCCCTAAGACATAGAGTTAACCTCCAGCCAAGAGTGAGCAAAACTGGGGGCCTCAGGCACACAGATATGAAGTGTATATTATTACTGGATTCCATGCCTGGCTGATGCTGACTTTGATTCTCTTGTTAAGCGGTATCTGCCAGGGGACAGTGGTAGCATGCTCAGTGGGAGAGTGCTCACTTAGCATTAATGAAGCCTGGGGTTCAACCCCAGCACTGCAAAACAAAAACAGACACACTATTGACAAAAACAGGCTATTAGTTGTATTTTTGTTCTGGGTACTAATTCAATGATCCTTCAATGATCCAAGGTGCCCCTGATACAATTCCTCTTCAGTGGTACACTGTTGGCATGTCATTGACCTTTTCATAGAAAATATATTTTACTGTGCACTGCACCATTTTTATAGAGGGATTTCCTATGAAATTCACAATATTTGTTTATAAATTAAGATCATTTTCTAAATTTATCACCACTTGGTAGTTATTACATTCAACATTTCAATATGAGAAAAGTCTAAAATGTCCTAGAATTACAGGACAGCTACTTATCAAATGCTGTCCTTAAAACTATTATTCTTTCTGTGACCTTTTTTTTTTAAGAAAGAAGTTGTTATTTAAATATAAAAATTGGGTTTCATATATAAAAAGGTTTCATACATGTGTTTTGTTACAATCACATTTTTAATTAACTTTTTATTTATATATGACAGTAGAATGCATTACAATTCTTATTACACATATACAGCACAACTTTTCATATCTCTGGCTATATACATAGTATATTCACACCAATTCGTGTCTTTATACATGTACTTTGGGTAATAATGTCCATCACATTCCACCATCATTTCTAACCCCATGCCTCCTTCTTTCCTTTCCTACCCCTCTGCCCTATCTAGAGTTCGTCTATTCCTCCCATGCTACCTCTCCATACCCTACTATGAATCAGGCTCCTTATATCAGGGAACACATTCATTCAGCACTTGATTTTTTGAGATTGGCTAACTTCACTTACATTAACTTCTCTAACTCCATCCATTTACCTGCAAATGCCATGGTTTTATTCTCTTTTATTGTTGAGTAATATTCCAAACTGTATCTTCACCAGGGTGAAGAGAGCTGGTAGGAAAATCAAAACAGACCCCTGCTTTGCTTGCTTCAACCTCATCTGCTGTTTTCTCTTCCTCTTTTCCTTTTTCCTTCCTCCACTGTTTAGCTATCTCCTTGCTGCCCAACCAACCTTGAAAAACAGCAAAGATTAAAAAAAATTAAAAAGCTCTGGAAAGCAGTGTTCTGACAGTTGTCAGGAGGGATAGAATTTTTTTAAGGTCCATCCCAAGCAAGAAGCATGAAAGCGAGGACAATCTCCAATCAACTTGCCTGGAAGTTAGGCAGAAGTTAAAGATGAAGATTACCTCAAGCTGGGCTAGACTCACAAGTACAATACACCTCTCCTTCCCTTGCACCCTAAAACTCCTATCCTGCTTTGTGAGAGGAGTTACTTGATCTTCAAGTTTTTCCTGATGTACACCAGCTAAATAAGATTTTTTTTAAAAAAGAGAGAATTTTTAATATTTATTTTTAGTTTTCGGCGGACACAACATCTTTGTTTGTATGTGGTGCTGAGGATCGAACCCGGGCCGCACCCATGCCAGGCGAGTGCACTACCGCTTGAGCCACATCCCCAGCTCCTAAGTAAGATTTTAACTTTCATTTGACTTGCACTGCCTTTCCTTGACAGTATCCATATGGAAAAGGACATCATAATTCAGTGTGAGGTGCCAGACACTGGTGGGGGCAGCATGTTGTGGGGCATCAGAGCTTGAGTTGAGTATACAAGGCATCCTTGCAGATTCTAGAGTTAGGGATCTTATTTGTGATTTAGAGATCTGGAGACTACAAAAGTAAGGGATTTTATATGTTGTTTTGATGCCTCTCCTAGCATCTAAACAGTGCCTGGCACCTGAAAGACTCAGATGCTAAGTGTTATGTGATAAATGAACTAATGAATAAATAAATCACCTGAAAGATGGTTGAGAACATAATCATACAAGGACATCATTCATTCTATCATAGATGATATTTTCCTTTTAAATAGTGAAAGCCAGAAGTTATTGCACATGATGAGAGAGCTCTGCTGTTCCATGAATGTTAACCCTCATTATACAAATCCTATCCTAAAAAAATACTTAGCACCACAACAATAAGACAAAAGCCCAAGACAGGACACATTCCAGACACCTTGAGAGTTAAATGGGAACCTGGTAATAATTATCCTATTTATAAAAAATAAATAACATGGAAAATGTAAGCAGTGGGGAAAGACTTCCTCTTTTAAGCAGTATTGTATTCTTTAATGTTTTAGTTGACAAAACAATATTTAACTAAAATATTTTAAAATGTAAAACAATAATACAATGATTCTTTGACATTGAATATTTTCATGATCCAGCTTTATTTAAAAGTGTTCACTAAAATATTAAATGATGATAATCCTATTCATCTTCTAATTGTATAATTTAAATTAGTTCACATTATATATTGAATCATTAAATTTAAACCTATAGGCAAATAGAGATTAGCATATGTTTTGATGATGGATGACAGGACATACACATATATTTGTATGTGTATATTATATTCCTGGCTTCATCTTCCTCCCACAGCAGTCTGGTTTCCGTCTGTACCACCCCACTGAAACTGCCTTCACCCAGAGACTGTCTTCTTGGTCAGTAAATCACAGAGGTAATTTTGGTTCTTAACTTACTTGACAGATAAAAGTATTTGGCACTATTCTTACTTCCTTAAACTCTCTACCCTCTTGATGTACATTTTAAAAAAAAAATTGTTTTAATTAGTTATACATGACAATAGAATGCACTTATATACTTTGCTATATCATACATAGATGGGATATAATTTCTCATTTTTCTCAGTATGCATATTGTAGAATCACATTGGTCATTTGTTCCTTTGGTATTTGTTCCTTTGGGATTGGCTGATTTTACTTGATGTACTTTTAACGTAGACTTCATGCTCCTTTCTTTCAATATGGCTTTCTAATTATTTGGCCCTATCTTCTCAATCTCTTTTTCCTTTTCTCCATTTCCACAATTGTTAAGTTTTACTTCTCCAGCTGCGCAAATAAGAACACCAGGGAAAATCTTTGACCCTCACTTCCTTTCTGCCCTCTTGTCCATCCTGCTCTAAATATACATCCAGCTCTAAATATACCTTTGTCCTCTCATCTTTTCTTACTACTGCTATCTTAATAAACACTGTCATTATCTCTCACCAAATTATTGCAAGAGCTTCCTAATTAGTCTCCCTCTTTCCAGCCAGACTCCTGACATGCCATCTGTCATAACTGCCACCAGTATGATGGAATCATATTGATCTCTGCTAAAAAAAAAAAAAAAAAAAAAAAACTTTCAGTGGTTTCCCATTAAGTGCAAGACAAAGCCTGGGCTCTTTAGGATAGCCAACACACCAGATATCTCTTTTTCAAATGTGAACACAGCCCACACTTGGGCATGAAACTCCCCAATCTCCCACATTTACCCCGCTGTTCTATGTGCCCATGTATTTGCACAGGTCAGTTCTTCAGTCACCTCTGCTAGAGGCTCCCTTTGCCCTATAAACTTTAAACTTATTTGCACTCTGCTAAGTTGGCTTTCTGTACTCTTTTGAGTTTACTCTAATACTCTCATTGTACCTTCAACCTCTAATGAGACATCAGGGGCTGCGCTGCATGTCTAAAATTTACTCTTATATCTCTCCAAATATTCTTGTGTTTGCAATTCAGTTAATGGCCCAATTGAATTGTCTTCTGAGGATAACCAGTACCTCCTCTTCCTTACTTATCCATATCCATGTTCTGTTAAATATCCTTGGTTCTACTTTTAAAATAAAACTTGAATTATTTTACACCCAAAAAACATCTGTACTGCAGGGACTCTAAACAAGAACTACACCATTCTTGACCAGTGCAGTGTCCTTCTTCCTGACTTTTATCACAAAACTCCCTCAATCCATCTACAATCTGCAGGAAGAATTATATTTCTAATCTAAATATGAAACACATTTTACCTCTTTAGAAAGCCTTCAATGGCTCCTCATGGTCATCAATAGTCTCTAAATACATTCTCATGAATTTCAAGAGCTTTCTCATAAGATACTTGACTTACTTTCTGGCTCCAACCAAAAAGAGAGCTATGCTTATACTTTTTCTCCTCTGTTTCAGAAACTCATGTGTAGTCATTGAACTTTAGAAAGTTAATTCTTTTTTCCAGCTTGGTGTCACATGCCTCTATTTCTAGCATCTTAGGAAGCTGAAGCAGGAAGATTGCAAGTTTGAGGTCAATTTCAGCAACTTACCAAGAACCTGTGTCAAAAAAAAAGGAGTCTGGGGATGTAACTCAGTGGTAAAGCACTGCTGAGTTCAGTCTTCCTCCCTGAAGTTAATTTTTTCAAAATTGCTCATATAAAAAATTTCATTTTTCTATAAGATTAATTTGCAATGGCATGAAACTATTTTTAGAAAGTGAAACTAAAATAATAGAGCTTGAAATTATATATAGATTTTTAAAAATATAGCATATGGCAGACAGTCTTGCAGTTATTTAAAAGAAAAAATTCTAAGGCCTCATGAAATGACTTGATAATTAAAGAACCAATAATGTTTCTTAAGAAAAATACATCACCACTTTGGAATGTAATTCCCAGTTTTAAAAGGAGTATCAGTTTGTTCATTATTTTTTTCCTAAATTAATTATAAATCATTCCTCTAAAGTGAAAAATTCTAAAATTGTACAGTGGTTCTATCTTTTGTTTTTAAACTAACTCAAAACCCTAAAGTTTTTAAGAGTTAACTTATTTCTTCTCTTCACAGAATATCACTTGAACCAAGTTTATACTTTTTTTATAATGTTATTATATTTTAATACCTTTAATTTATCTATTTATATGTGGTGTGAGGATTGAAGCCAGTGCCTCACATGCTAGGTAAGTGCTCTACCACTGAGCTGCAACCTTACCCCAACAATTTGATACTTTTGAATCTTGGTGATACTCCAGGAAAAACATTACCAGCAATGAGATTTCTTCCAGAAACTCAGAGAATACAATGTGAATTTAATCTGGGCTCTGTTAATTATATGTTTATAAAACACTCTGCTGGGCAGGGCAGTGCCTCAGCTCACCTGTGCTAGGTGAGTAAGGCCCTGGGTTCAATCTCCAGCAGCACATAAAAATAAATAAATAAAGATATTGTGTTCAACTACAACTAAAAATAAATAAATATTTTTTAAAAACACTCTGCTGGTGTTCTTCTCCTCAGGTATTGTTTTTAACACAAATGTGTACACTCTACGACCTGTGGTACAACCACAGTTATACACTCTAAATTTCATGAGGATTTACTGCTTTCATTTATTTATTTACTCAACATTCCTAACAAATGTTTATTGAGAGCCTGTTTGGAGGTTCTAGCAGGGGAGGGCAGCTACTTGTATATCCTTGATGGAACAAGGGTCCTCCTCTACTGGGGAAGGTCATCCTCTTCAACCAAGCGCTCAGCTTTGGGAGGGATGCACCTGGAGTGGTGAGGAAGGAAGGGGACACAAGCCTAGCCAGCCAGCTATGCTAATCAACCCTGGTGATCAATCAGGTAACAGATGTCGCAGTCAGGTTGCCCTCACATCCAGCAAATTTTTATTGAGTCCTTGCTTGAGGCAGACTTGATTTCCACCTTCATGAAATTTACATTTTATTAGTACTTACTGATTATTTACTGCATGCCACGGTTGCACTAAATGTTCTTTTAGCATCATCTCATTTAAACCTTAAAAGTCAGCACAATGAGATATCTAGTTGTCACTATTAGTTCTGTTATTGTTTTATACCAAAGAAAACAGAAGCTTATCGAGATGGTAACCAAACATGATTCTGAATGAGGAATCACTATGTGTAGCTCAAAACTCAAAAATAGTCTTTCCCCCCAAAAAAGTTTTATTGGTGAATTATAGTTGTACATAATGGTAGGGTTTGTTGTGACACGTTAGTACATGCACACAATATAACCACATAATTTGGCCTATATCATTCCAAAAATAGTCTCCCTTCAATAGAGCAATGGCAGTATACATAGTACTGACCCCTGAGTTGTGAAAAAAAATTTTAGGTGATATGTCTTGAATAAACTGTTCAAAAAGGGTGTGAGTCAGTTGACAGAAGCTTTTCTTATTCTTTGGGTTTCCCTTTTTCTTTTTACTGAAAGTTTTAAAAGACCAGATATCTGGAGCTAATATTGACCATGAAGAAAAAGATCTAAGGAATTGATTTCAACAATTCAGACTGCCTGCCTCTGGATGTTATGTTATATGAGAATAAGAAAATTGTTTTATATAAGATACTGTTATTATATTTTTTATTACATGCAGCTAAACCCAGTCCTTAATTGACACTCCCCAAAATCCATATTCTCTATGTCCCCATTGAATGATCTTCTACAGTGTTGATCATTTAAAAAGCTAGCCCCTACTGCAGCGTGGTCTCCCAACAAATTAAGAAATCCCAAATATCCTAGCCCAGTGTGAATTGCATTCTGCCCCACCTGTATGCCTGTTACCCTGGAGGCTTTTCAACCTTCTTTTTGTTTCTAGAACATTCCAAGAAGACTCCTCAAGATCTTTACATCACCTACTTGCCCAGTATGCTTCTATAGAACCTATGCATAGGTTCTATGCTTCTTTGATATACTGGCTCCTCTTTGTTGTTCAAAGCTTCCTGTCACTACTCCAGAAAGGTCTCCCCTAACCGTAACCTGTTCTGAGGAAGCCACCAGAGTAATTATAACAACATCCTACTTAATTCTTTTCATAGCATTCTATACTATATTTTTCTTTTCATTGGGTTGGGTTGTGTCTGTATCACTGGCCATAGTTCACCAAAATGTAAATTCAACTAGAACAGTTTTCTTGTCTTTGTTCTCTACTACTCTGACATCTAAATAATGTCTGGTACATAGAAACTCAGTAAATATTTGTTACATGAACAAATGGCTTTATAAACTTCCTCCTAAAAATGTAAACCCTTGTAAATAGAATTCCCTACATTTATTTTATGCTGGTTATATTGAGTTATTAAAAAATGCTTCAGCATATTTCAGTGTATAAAATATTCTATTTTTCTCTTCTTTATCCTTTATTCTGAGCATATTGCTATAATAATAATGGGATGAGATAAACTAGAGCTAGATTTATAGTAATAAAATGTCTAGAAATGAGACAAATAGATGCTGGACACACTGAAAAATCAATTTTCAATTTGACACATTTATGTAACAATTTTATATTTCTATCTAAGTGTACTTTTCAATTAATATTATAATTTTTGATGGCTAATGAGAAAAAATAAAGTGTAAACATTTATTTTTAAGATTTCTCACACCTTATCTTGGGTTGAATGGGTATGGATAGCATGTTATATTTACTTGGAGCTTATTGAGAAGATTGACACAAGTCCAGAGTCTTAATTACTGAACAATCTATGTTGATCCCTCTGAATTCCTTTTTAATGTAATAAGGTGGCCTAACAGTGATTAAGAGCTCAGGTTCTAGGTCTATCTTAACTACCTGGACTGGATATTTATAAAAGTCTTCATGTATATTACATAATCTCTCTGTACGTCTGATTCTCCATATATATTATGGATGAAGATAATATTTACCTCATAGGTTGTTTTGAGAATTAAAGAGAGGTAAAACTCTTGAAAAGGAGCCTTGGATTTAGTAAACATTGAATTATAATTCTAGAATGAAACATATCACGATGAAACATAAAAAAGGATGAGGTTTTTCTGTTTGAATTGGGGAGAAAGGAATTAAGGCAGGTGGACTGGGATATATTTCTTTCCTGATTACCATGTTAATATTCCTGAACTAAGACAGAAGACAAATAACCTATATTGCCTCCTTAGAAATAGAATAACTAGATCTCTAGGGAAATAATCCTAGGCATTAGAACTGCAGATGCTTTATTTTGAGTAAAGACATTGTGTATTTACCAGGAATTATTTCTTTACATAGGAATGAAGTTTCAAGAGGATAAGTCATAGATTTTTAGTAGAGATATGCTGATATTAATAATACAGAATTAACATTGCTGAAACAATATCTGTTTTTGCTGTTGGGGGTGGAATCCATGGTCTTGTGCAATCTATGCCCATGTTCTAACACCAGGCCTACACTCCAGCCCTCAATACTAACTGGAAAGTCTTCATGTTGCCATACTTTTTAAGACCATGATGAAACAGATAAATGGGAATGCTCATATCTGGATTAAATTAAGTGGGTTACTTTAATAATCCATTCCAAGTTTCCAAGCTGAAGTGAAATGTAGATGATATAGTTTTTAATAGACTTCCTTCACTAGCATTTTATACATTTCTAACTGATAATTTGATTTTATTCACATAAGTTTGACTTAATTCTGAAAATAACTGGCTCAATTTTTTTATTCTCATCTCCTTCCAACACTATAAAAGAATCTACTATCATTAATATAATTTGGGACAAATGCAATGCATTGCAGCAAAACTGATGTGGATTTAATTTTCCTGCTGACTCTGGAATTTATTGCCTATCTTCACAGGTAACTTGCTAATACTTTTCATTTCAAGGTTCAATTGCTATCATGTAACAGATAGGAACTAATCTAGTACAAAGATAATTGCAGCTCCCTGATTCATTAATTTGGCATTGAATTCCCATTTTCAACAAAGTAATTTAAATTCCCATTTAAACAAGTAGATTTTTGTACAGTGAGAATGGGGTGAGGAGGGGAGAGAGTTGAAGGAGTAGAAGAGAGTGAAGAAGGTAAAGGTCAGGTTGAGTGGGACCTCACTTTTTTAGGAGGTGGGAATCTATTGGATTCACACAGAGGATGGAATATGGTTAGAGCTCAGTTTTTTAGTTGAGCCTCTGTTTAAAAAAGGATGATTTTCTGTACAGTTTTCACTACTCCTAGCAGACCTGCATAACCATTTCTGTTTGAGAATTCGGCAGGTTGTGATGCATTTCATCAAATGTGAAGTGGATAAGGGCTGAATCTATTGTCTAAGGGATATAACAGTAACTAGGCAGGAAGAAAGCACCTTCCGTGTCCTTGTTAGAATTCAGAAATAAACAGAATTTACACATGAGGAAAAGAAGATGAATTAATGATAATATTTCAGTTTTAAACATTATTAACAAAAAGTGAAGTTATTTACAAAATCTTTAACAGACATATCTCCTCAGGTAGTTGTGAGACAACTTCCACAAGAACTGGCTGGTAACCTGACAGAGCAACCTATGTCAGAGGCTTCACTAGAACATTCATCCAGTAACCACCTTGACGTAGAATATGAGGCACAGGTTTTGAAGAAGAAACTAGATCAAATCAATTGTAAAGTATGTATTAATTGTATTTGTCAACCATTGATCTGCACCTCTTTCAATTATGTTAAATGTTTAAGGATAAAAACATCAGTGGACAGTGTTATTTGTATTTTTATTATAATTAATTTTACTACACTTTCTTTATAGTGCATTTTTTTATAAATTCTGAGTTTTATTTTTACATTTTTTGTAATATCATGCATGTTTTCTCACTTGCAATCCAGTGACTTGGAAGACTAAGGCAGGAAGATCACAAGTTTAAGGCCAGTCTCAGCAACTCAGCAAGTCCCTGTCTCAAAAAGAAGTGGGGATATAGCTTAGTGGTTAAGCACTCCTGGGTTCAATCAGTGGTTTAAAAAAAAAAACTACTTAACTACCCTCAGGAATGCTGAGAATTGTACATCAATCCTCACGTGTTGATTTTTTTTTTTCCGTTAACTAGGATTTTTTTAGTGCTACCTCCATTGCCATGGTGTAGCAAGGCAGAGTAAATCAGAGAATACCATTTCATGGAATGTTCCAGGGAATTGAGTTATTTCATACCTTCATTTCTATGATTGGATACAGAATCTATGTGTAATTATTAAATGAATTTCTAGAAAACTTGCACAGAAAGGCTATTGTGCTTTTCTCAAATTTCAGGTTAATTTTAAAATAATGGGAAAACAGTGTTTTTTTTAAATTTAAACAGATTATAAAGGCATACAAAGGTTTCCATCATGTCTGGTACCTCTATCCAAAGCAGAGAGTGTAGATCTTTGAAAAGGCAAACTTACTGGGATTGGTTGGACAAATTTGTGCTCAAATATTCTCAAGATGCTTCTTTTATTATGAAACACTGTTGTTTTATTCATGCAGGTCGATAATCTCAATATAAAACTAGAAGCTACAGCTTCAAAATATTCACATTTGAATGACCAATTTGAACTTGCTTTGGAAAGCCTACAATATACATGTGAAAAAATACAGAACAATCAAAAGAAGTTGGAAGAAGATGTAGCAAACCTCAAAATTTATGTGCAGGACAATAAAATAAAAAATGGTCAAGGACAGCCTCATAGATGGGAGATTGAACAAAGAACAAGAGAGATTTTAGAGGAAAACCAAAAACAAGCATCTCCATTTTCAGAGGTTATTTTATTTATCTGTAATGTGTTTTAATTAGTTTCACTGAAAATTTTATTTTGGAAATTTCCATTTTATGTGGGTCATCTACATTCCTTGAGAAAACTTCTTTTATAGATTTTTCAGAGTAAGATGGCATTTTTAAATATCTCATTTTCCCATCATTGTAAAAACTGACTTCATCTTTCAGAAAAAAATGACTTTATCAGAGAACCATTGAATATTTAAGGGTAGTTGTATTAATACGAAAATTAGCAGGAAACAAAAAAAAATGTGAAGTCAGAGTGTACCATTCTCCTGATTTTTTTCATAATTAAATGATTCTATACTTTTTTATTTTTCACATTACTGATGCTAACATGAGAATGATTCATGGATGAGGTCCTACTTCAGTGGTAGTTTGTGTAGCCTTTGCAAGGCCCTGGGTTCCAACCCCAAAGAATAGGAAAAAAAAAAAAAAAGCAATTGACTTTGATGATAAAACTCCACCATCTTTTGTCCACATGTTTAAAATTGCTCTCTGAGTTATTGATTCTAAAAGTAACAAAATATACAAATAATTATTTGGGTGATAATTATTTAAAAAATGTGTCATTTACAGCTGAAGTACCTAGCACTGGAGTACCTAGCACATGTGAGCACCACATAAAATTAAAATAAAGATATTGTGTTCATCTACTATAAAAATATTTTTAAATATGTTCTTTCAATTTCCTTTAGACATTTGATAGAGCTTCAAATGAAAATAATAAGGTTTCATTAATGAAGTTGATGCAATTCAGAATTGAAAAGCTAGAATCTCAAGTGTCTGAAATTAAAAATGAAATTTCTGATAAAACACCAAGGTAAGAATATAATGAACTCTGTGTAGAAGAACACAAAATCCAGAAGTATGTCCACATGTACACCAACAGAAAATAGCTTAATCTCCTTAGTTTGTCTCCAATGCATAACTTTTAGTGAGAAAGGAAAATGAGATTAGTGGGATGCAAAATCTAATCAGACAATACAATTTTCAGAAGCAATTTTATTAAATGAACTTACTTTTGAAATATTGGTCCAGGAAGTTTATATCCCTCACACTTTTTTGTGTCTGTATGGCTTTCTCTCCTATTTTCTATTTCTACCAGACCTTCACCTCAGCACTTTTGAAGCTTTATAATTCAGACAGTTACATTGTGACCAAGTTACTTACAGGCCTTTCTTTACATAGAATAGTAAAAATTTAATTATTGGTTGAAAGTGTTCAACTTAAACCCTAAGTATACTGGATTGCTAGTTCTACTCTCTTAGCACATTCTGATACTCGGTAAATTAACCATTTTTTATTGTGACACCTGGTATTACCCCAGATGTTACCTAGAGACAAAATGACCTTTGCAGTGTTTCCTCTCTACGCAAGGTCTACTTTTGATACAGGGAGAGAATATCACAGGGCTCAAAGGAAGTTTACTTTGCAATGTGGTTAAACATAATTCCATGGTCAGTGTTGGGGGCAATTAAAATGAGAATTGACAGGTCCCACCTCTGATATCTCAGTAACAAAATTATGAGCTGATTGTCTTGAATTCTTAATCATCAACTCAGCTATCTTGTTTTGCCCCTGTGGTTGTTGCTGTGAATTATTTCTCAGTGCCCAATGCTTGATTTCTCCAGGTGATAGTTGGAATATGTAGATGGTGAGAGCAAATGCTTGAAAATCTCTTTAAGGGATGGTTTCTAAATTCTTCAGTTGGTCTAATAATACAAGTATTTCTAGTTTAGCTTCACTCTTATTTTCTAGTTGTATATGTTTAAGGAGTCCATGATGCTTTAATACAATTTAGCAGAGTGAAATGTCTTTGTAGTCAAATGAACTAAGGTATCCATCATCTCCCACGGTTACTGTTTAAATACCAGTATTTCTAATGGTGTCCTCAAGAAACCCTGAAGGAGAGCCTTTCAAGAAGGCAGAAGTGTCACCCTTTAAGTCACACATCTCTGCCTGCCATTACTCTCCATATGTATTGTTTGAATTTCTTGTTAGGAGGCCCCAAGAAATATGGATATATCTTCAGAACTCTTTAAAACCTATAATTATATGCCCTACTCTATTTTGATGGATTTTCAATGTTAAGATTCTTTTCACTGAGAAATTCTATTTATTCCTATGGCATTTTTTTAATGCAAGTGGTTTTGGAGGAAAAAAAATGAAATACCAAGAATTTGCCTTTTGAAATCCTCACAGAATCAGTAAGAGGCTTCCAGAGGTTAGTAGCAGATCCCCAGTGAGAAGACGGAGAGGTTGTTCACCGTGTGCTCACTGTGGGAGGCCAGTCCCAGGGTGTCCTTGTGTCAGACTTAAAAGGGACAGAAGATTTATCCCACACCCTTCATGTCAAACCCTTGAGGACTATCTGGCTGAGGTGAGTTATGCTTTGTTTATCTTTTGGGTTTCAGATTTCTGATTTGTCTTGTTTTGACTTTGTTGAAATACTGAGTTGTTTAGTTGACTTAGGAATATTAACTGAAGGTCATGATAATCTATAACTATAATGAATTACAAACAGATTTTCAATTTTTGTAAAGTATCTGGAGG
Source organism: Spermophilus citellus (assembly GCF_964194105.1). Taxonomy (NCBI): domain Eukaryota; kingdom Metazoa; phylum Chordata; class Mammalia; order Rodentia; family Sciuridae; genus Spermophilus; species Spermophilus citellus. The sequence continues at coordinate 71,281,243 of NC_138182.1, read as the reverse complement.
TCTTATTTTTAAAAGACACTTGTTAACTTTATTCAAGTTAAATGATATTTTTAACTGTCCTTTAACTTAAAGTAGATTTTTTGATTAAATTGAATATTTGAAATGAATAAACCTTGGTTTAGAGCTCTGAAGGAGTTTTCATGATCTTCTTAACTCACAGAAAAATAGTGCAGGTCTATGTTAAATCAGGCCTCAATCTGATGTTTTCTTTTGCCTTTGCATTCTAGTGAAATCAAGAGAAGAGCAAATCTAAGATTTATAAAAATCCATGTAGTAAAAGGTGCTGAAATGGGGAACAAACTACATAACTTTTAGTATGTAAATTTAAGATCCTAGCTAGCTGATATTTTTTTGTCCATCAGCTTCTTGGCTTACATGCATATTTTTCTGAAAAAAAAAAAAAACCTGAAAGGCCCAGGATTGAAGTCTCTCTCAACCATGAAATTGGAACATTATGCACCAAAAAAAAAAAATTGTGAAATATTTCTGTAAATTGTTAAAGATGATATGAATACAAGATGTCTCATTCGTTCATACCAGAAATAATCAGGCAGTGTATCATTTAATAAGACATTGATGAATGAATGTGTAAATGGAGACACAATGCAAAGGAATATTTTTTGGGGAGGGGAACATTTTCCATTAATTTTTCTGGGAGAAAGACATGTTTATTTTTTAGTGCTTATAAATAGGTTGAAGAATACTTGAAAGTTACTCTAGTACTTCCTCTAGATATCCTTGCAGAGCATTAGTTTGCCAAAGCAGGCAGACTTTAACAGGAGTAAAAAGCACTGTTCTATCAAGATGCAAAGTCAGGTCTCTGTCATCCCTTCAGAATGCCTTAATGGGGAAGGGAGGAGAGGGAAAGGAAAGATACTGAGGAAGAAGGTTGATCAAATTATTTTATCTGCATGTTTGACTATGTCATTATACATTCCACTAATATCTATGACTATAATTCACCCAAAGTTAGTAGTCAAGTCATTTCATTTTGAAAATGAGAAGACAAGCCTGAGAACCCTGTCAGTTCAATTACTTACCTTCACATTTAAACTGTATAAAGGCTTTGGACATCACAGTATTTTTATCACCTCAAAGTACTTAGTATGTTCAGTACTCTCTTACTTTTTGGACCTTGTTTGAGGAATCAGTAAGAGAATAGGGTTTTTATGAAGAACAGTCTAGATGGGGTACAGTTTGAAGCTTTTCCACGTTTGTAAACACATAAGTGTAATTAGCAAAATGTTTCAAAAACATTGGTCCCAAATCCAGGGAAGAAATCAGTTACAGTTAAACAGCTACATATTGTTTACAAATCTGGAAAGTCACAAATCAAAGAAACATAAGTGTAAACTGGCTCTAAGTAATATTTATACTGCATGTGCATGTGTGTGTGTGTGTGTGTGTGTGTGTGTGTGTGTGTGTGTGTCTGTGTCTGTGTGTGTGTGTGTGTGTATGTGTTTGTAGTGATTGAACTCAGGGATGCTCTACCCCACCCCCAGCAACATCCCTACTCCTTTATAATTTTTGTTTTGTGGCTGGCCTCAAACTTGCCATCCTCCTGCTTCAGCCTCCTGGGTCACTGGGAATTACAGGCATGTGCCATATAGACGTGGCATTATTCTGTCTCTCAATAGAATTTTCTGGAATCTTTGTGTACCATGTTAATAAAAGATGTTTAGTCATATTCCACATAACAATATTTTGAAACTTTGACCAGATTTTCACATGAGGCTATGATAATACCTCTTTCTTCACATATGTATTTAATTTAATGGGCTGAAAATTTGATAGCATTGAGAAGATGTTAAATGTTTAATTTTCTGAAAGTAGATAATGGAAAATTTATTTTTAGGAAAATGACATTGAAGTGAAAAATTTGATAAGAAGTTTCTAAAGGGCAGAGTTTTGCTAAGAATCACACTCTATTGCCATCTAAAAATAGGAGTCGAATTGTTGCCCCTTAGTTAGCTAAAGCAGCACCATCTGAAATGACTTACATTTAATAGACCAGTGTGGATTCAGAAGTTTAACAGCATTGTACATACATATTCTCTATAGAAACTTAAAATAAGTGGACTTTTATTTTGTTTGTGTGATTATTTTAAGCCATCTTCAAGTTAGTTCTAGTCCCTTAAAGTTCTTTTGAAAAAGCTACATTTTCTAAGTAATGTATCACATTCATGATAATCTCTGTTTAAACTAAGCAATGTAAATAATAATTGCCTTATTTCAGATGAATGAGAAGTTGGCCAGAGGCTTTATGGAGCAGGTATGTTGCCAAACTATGGTTGAATTTGGATTTATTAGTTGATTTCTGAAAAACACAATACACAGCAGATGGCATGGCTTCCCTGGGATTGGTGAATAGATTTCTACGTGAATTCAATTGTTTTTCTTAAAAACAAACATCAAATGAAAATTTTGGGAAAAAAAATACCAATGAAGAATAAACTCATTTATCATTTACTCACATTCATGGCCTGTAAAGGCTCAGACTCTCTGTACATACCTTTTTCTGGATTGACTTTTTTTTTCACTTTTGCCACCACTATGAAAACAAAGGCATCACCCACTTCTATCTGGTTGTGGCCAAAAGCCAGTCTCATCTAGGAACACTTGGTCAAGCATTTCAAATGCCCTGACATTGACTTTGTCATTGGTTTTGCTCTCAAGAAAAGTTCCAGCTTTCCTAGCAAGGAATTCAGATATCCAAATCAACTGAATCCTCATCAGGTCCTTCAGCTTATCTCTTGCACACACCCTACTCTGCCCCTCTGCTCTAGCTTCAAGTCATGCTGTGATACTTGTATTCCTCACCTCTCACTCTTTGCAGGCACCTCTTCTCTCTCTCTGTCATACTTCCTTTTGATCCTTCAGGTGTCACCTCAACCCAAAACCTATACTATTGACCTAAAATGGGGACAGAAGTCACTTCTGTGTTCCAATAGTTTACCCTTGTTTTATACCTCTCATAGCACCCACCACTCGAAGGAAGTATCCTGTCCTTGTGTTTTTAAACTTAGGGGGTCTGATTGGTGAGGGTCTGATTGGTGACAAGATGAAGATGATGATGGCTTTCATCATCTTCATCTTGTCACTCAGAGCTTGCCAAATGCTTTAACATAAAGCTGTTGAATTCCTGAATGTAGGGTGGAAAACCTGAAGTTCTGATCCTCAGCCACATTGATAATTCAGTGTGCAACTCTGGGCAAATTATATTTCAGAGTTACCTTGTAGTCATGCACACATGGTTTTCACTATATTAACATGGAAAAGTTATTAAGTTTTTGTTTACTAATTCTTGCTTAGTTAACTATGAAGTGTTTGAGATGAAGAATATAATTATTTTTCTTTCCACTTGCTACAGAATTTGTTCTTGACCCACTAGAACTTCTGCCTTAAGATCTACTGATAAGCCAAGAAAAATCTACTTTGGGAAGCATCACAGGAATACACAGAAGTTTTAAGGAGAAGATATTTGATATTAATGATAGCATCATATCTGTCAGACCATTGGCATTTTAATTGTTTCCCACTAAATGTGTGATGTGGAAAATTTATTAAAGGAGAATATGTTTGTCACATAGATATGTGAAGGAATTCATACAATATTTGAAATTTCTTTGCACGTATCACTAAATTTGAAGTACAAGTGTGAACTAGTATCTCAGATATTAATGTCATCAAACTGTCTAAATGCCAGATTTTTAAAAGGCACCTAAACAATCAAGGGATCAATATTACCTCCATGTATCTAAATATAATATTAATGATGAATTATTTGTATGAAACAAATTGTATCACCACATATGGACCTAGAGATTTAGACAAACGGCATTTTGGTGGGCCAGTACTACTTTAAAGTATTACAATTATTATACTGTCATCAAACTTACATACTTTTAATGGTTTATGCATTAACTTATATCCCTTTCCTGGTGAGAAACAAAATGCGCTTAGGGCTTTTCACCTTTTCTCTTTGTTCATTTATACAATTTTGAAGTTTGTAAATGCTCTTAATATTCAAGAAAAGTTCCAGGATTTAGTGTAAGAAACATTTCCACCCTGAACCATTTGGAATTAAATTGCTGACATACACCACCATTCATGATTACTTTAGTATTTCATACAATTCAGAATATGCTACAAAAATACAATACAGCTCTCGTAAATGATACATTAATACTAATACATTATATTATGATATATTCTACCATCATCAGATTCTTTCCAGTTTTGCTACTTTCCTAATAATGTGCTTCATAACAACAGTATACCATGCAGATTCATGAAATGCACCCAATTGTCGCATTTTGTTGACTCCTTCAGGTCAAACATTCCTCAGTCTCTTCCTTGACCTTCATGATCGTGAATCTGATAAGGAAAATGCTCATATAATGTGCCTCAGATATACTCTTCTGTATTTTTATGACTGGAACCAGATTACATGTTATTTGGCAAGAGTACTGCAGAAATGCTTCTGTGACTTTCTCTTTGAAGCCCATTACTGATGATGTTAGCATTGATCACTAAAGGTGGTGCCTTTGGGGTTTCTGTTCTGTAATGTTGCCTTTACTCTTTGTAGTTATTTAGCATTTTATATGAAGATAATTTGAGACTGTTACATATATCCCTATGCCTCATCCAACTTTCCCTTTATTCAATTAATACTATCTATATAGATCTATGGCTTATTTTATTGAGTGTAATGTTACTTATTGATTTTAAAATTTTATGTTTCTCTTAGAAATATTCTATTTTGATAATTTCAAACTTCTTAGATATTTTGTAATGTTAATACTAAGAATTCCTAGAAAACATTCCCAAAATGTTAACATTTTACTAGCTTTGCTTTAACCCGTGTCCTGTTGTCTTTCTAGATAAATATAAATATATAACAAAGATAATTTTCTCTCAACCATTTGTGTGTTGGATACATGATACCTCTTTATGACAAATGGCTTGTATTTCCTAAAAACAAAATTACCTTATGTAACTATAGCATAAAGACCAAAATCAAAAACATCAAATTGTGTTAAAAGCTGATATGTAATCTACAAAACTTATTCATAAGTTGCTAATTATTTCAACAATGCCCTTTATAACCAAAATAAAACCTAGCTTGGGGCTGTTTTTAAATCCATAATTCATTGTGTCCAGTGGTCCTGTTTCTTTAGTCTCCTCTAGTCTGGGACAGTTCCTGAGTCTTGCTGTGCTTCTAACTTGTTGCTGACATTTAAGTTGTTGAATGGTACATGCCAGTTTTGTAGCTTTGTCTTCAGTTTGGGATCAGGTGATGTTGCCTCATGACTGGGTGCAGGATGTGCCATTGGCAGGAAAGTCATGTATATGATCCTGAGTTCTTCCAATGCAGTAGATTTCAGCTGCACTGACAGACCCTCCTGGCTTGACATGGAGGAAGTCCACAGACTAAGAACTGGGTGAACAGCCTCTAGGAAGGGCAGGCTTTCCCTAAGACATAGAGTTAACCTCCAGCCAAGAGTGAGCAAAACTGGGGGCCTCAGGCACACAGATATGAAGTGTATATTATTACTGGATTCCATGCCTGGCTGATGCTGACTTTGATTCTCTTGTTAAGCGGTATCTGCCAGGGGACAGTGGTAGCATGCTCAGTGGGAGAGTGCTCACTTAGCATTAATGAAGCCTGGGGTTCATCCCCAGCACTGCAAAACAAAAACAGACACACTATTGACAAAAACAGGCTATTAGTTGTATTTTTGTTCTGGGTACTAATTCAATGATCCTTCAATGATCCAAGGTGCCCCTGATACAATTCCTCTTCAGTGGTACACTGTTGGCATGTCATTGACCTTTTCATAGAAAATATATTTTACTGTGCACTGCACCATTTTTATAGAGGGATTTCCTATGAAATTCACAATATTTGTTTATAAATTAAGATCATTTTCTAAATTTATCACCACTTGGTAGTTATTACATTCAACATTTCAATATGAGAAAAGTCTAAAATGTCCTAGAATTACAGGACAGCTACTTATCAAATGCTGTCCTTAAAACTATTATTCTTTCTGTGACCTTTTTTTTTTAAGAAAGAAGTTGTTATTTAAATATAAAAATTGGGTTTCATATATAAAAAGGTTTCATACATGTGTTTTGTTACAATCACATTTTTAATTAACTTTTTATTTATATATGACAGTAGAATGCATTACAATTCTTATTACACATATACAGCACAACTTTTCATATCTCTGGCTATATACATAGTATATTCACACCAATTCGTGTCTTTATACATGTACTTTGGGTAATAATGTCCATCACATTCCACCATCATTTCTAACCCCATGCCTCCTTCTTTCCTTTCCTACCCCTCTGCCCTATCTAGAGTTCGTCTATTCCTCCCATGCTACCTCTCCATACCCTACTATGAATCAGGCTCCTTATATCAGGGAACACATTCATTCAGCACTTGATTTTTTGAGATTGGCTAACTTCACTTACATTAACTTCTCTAACTCCATCCATTTACCTGCAAATGCCATGGTTTTATTCTCTTTTATTGTTGAGTAATATTCCAAACTGTATCTTCACCAGGGTGAAGAGAGCTGGTAGGAAAATCAAAACAGACCCCTGCTTTGCTTGCTTCAACCTCATCTGCTGTTTTCTCTTCCTCTTTTCCTTTTTCCTTCCTCCACTGTTTAGCTATCTCCTTGCTGCCCAACCATCCTTGAAAAACAGCAAAGATTAAAAAAAATTAAAAAGCTCTGGAAAGCAGTGTTCTGACAGTTGTCAGGAGGGATAGAATTTTTTTAAGGTCCATCCCAAGCAAGAAGCATGAAAGCGAGGACAATCTCCAATCAACTTGCCTGGAAGTTAGGCAGAAGTTAAAGATGAAGATTACCTCAAGCTGGGCTAGACTCACAAATACAATACACCTCTCCTTCCCTTGCACCCTAAAACTCCTATCCTGCTTTGTGAGAGGAGTTACTTGATCTTCAAGTTTTTCCTGATGTACACCAGCTAAATAAGATTTTTTTAAAAAAAGAGAGAATTTTTAATATTTATTTTTAGTTTTCGGCGGACACAACATCTTTGTTTGTATGTGGTGCTGAGGATCGAACCCGGGCCGCACCCATGCCAGGCGAGTGCACTACCGCTTGAGCCACATCCCCAGCCCCTAAGTAAGATTTTAACTTTCATTTGACTTGCACTGCCTTTCCTTGACAGTATCCATATGGAAAAGGACATCATAATTCAGTGTGAGGTGCCAGACACTGGTGGGGGCAGCATGTTGTGGGGCATCAGAGCTTGAGTTGAGTATACAAGGCATCCTTGCAGAATCTAGAGTTAGGGATCTTATTTGTGATTTAGAGATCTGGAGACTACAAAAGTAAGGGATTTTATATGTTGTTTTGATGCCTCTCCTAGCATCTAAACAGTGCCTGGCACCTGAAAGACTCAGATGCTAAGTGTTATGTGATAAATGAACTAATGAATAAATAAATCACCTGAAAGATGGTTGAGAACATAATCATACAAGGACATCATTCATTCTATCATAGATGATATTTTCCTTTTAAATAGTGAAAGCCAGAAGTTATTGCACATGATGAGAGAGCTCTGCTGTTCCATGAATGTTAACCCTCATTATACAAATCCTATCCTAAAAAAATACTTAGCACCACAACAATAAGACAAAAGCCCAAGACAGGACACATTCCAGACACCTTGAGAGTTAAATGGGAACCTGGTAATAATTATCCTATTTATAAAAAATAAATAACATGGAAAATGTAAGCAGTGGGGAAAGACTTCCTCTTTTAAGCAGTATTGTATTCTTTAATGTTTTAGTTGACAAAATAATATTTACCTAAAATATTTTAAAATGTAAAACAATAATTCAATGATTCTTTGAAACTGAATATATTTTCATGATCCAGCTTTATTTAAAAGTGGTCACTAAAATATTAAATGATGATAATCCTATTCATCTTCTAATTGTATAATTTAAATTAGTTCACATTGTATATTGAATCATTAAATTTAAACCTATAGGCAAATAGAGATTAGCATATGTTTTGATGATGGATGACAGGTCATACACATATATTTGTATGTGTATATTATATTCCTAGCCATATTATATTCTGCTGCCATGTATAACTAATTAGAACAAATAAAAAACTCAAATAACCCAATTTATAAATGGAAAAATGAATTAAATTTCTCAAAAGTAGAAATACAAATGGCCAACAAATATATGAAAAATGTTCACCATCATTATCTAGTAAGGAAATGCAAACACTCAGATTCCATCTCTCACTGGTCAGAATGGAAGTCACCTATAAACAATAACCAATGCTAGAGAGAATGTGAATAAAAGGAAGGCTTTTGCAGTCTTGTGGGATTATAAATTAGTATGACCACTATGGAAATCAGTATGGAGGCCCCTTAAAAGACTAGGCATGAAACCACCATATCACCCAACTTTATCACTCCCTGGTGTTTATCCTAAAGAACAATCATAATACTATGGTGATGCATATATGCCCATGTTTATAGCAGCTTGATTCACAATAGGAAAACATGGACCAGCCTAGGTGTCCATAAACAAATGAATGGTTAAAGAAAATGTGGTGTAAAGGGTGAGGATATAGCTCAGATGGTAGAGTGCTTACTTTGCATCCACAAGGCCCTGAGTTCAATCCCCAGCACGAAGGAAGGAAGGAAGGAAGGAAGGAAGGAAGGAAGGAAGGAAGGAAGGAAGAAAAATTGTGAAGAAATGAGAGCTTCTGGGCTCAAGTAAATCTCCAGACTCTGGACCCAAAGCCTGCAGTCCTAGGTCATGCACAGCTCACAAGCTGCTTAACAGAAACACCTATCAAAAAAAAATCCAAATTCAAGAAGCCTACAGGACACCAAATGTACAAAATCATAACAGACCCACACCAAGGCACATTATAATGAAAATGCCCAACATACAGAATAAGAAGAGAATTTTAAAAGCCACAAGAGAAAGAAATCAGATTACATATAAGGGAAAGCCAATTAGGATAACAGCAGGTTTTTCAACACAGACCCTGAAACAACATATATCAAGCTCTGAAAGGTAATGGGCACCAACCAAGAATCTTGTATCCAGAAAAATTAAGCTTCAGATTTGAAGATGAAATAAAAACCTTCCATGACAAACAAATTTGGAAGAATTTATAGGTAAAAAACAGGCACTACAAAACATCCTTGGCAAAATATTTCATTAAGAGGAAATGAAAAATAGCAATGAAAATCAGTAGAGGGAGGTAGTACACTGAAGGAAAAACTAATCAAAGAGGAAAACCAATTCAAATAAAATAAAAAAATAAATATGGCTGGAAATACAAACCCTGTATCAACAGTAACCCTAAATATTAATGGATTAAACTCACCAATCAAAAGACATAAGACAGCAGACTGGATTTTAAAAAAAGATCCAAAAATATGCTCCCTTCAGGAGACTCATCTGATAGGAAAAGACTTATACAGACTGAAGGTAAAAGGTTGGGAAAAATCATACCACTCTCATGGACTGTGGAAGCAAGCAGAGATTTCCATACTCATATCAAATAAAATAGACTTCAAGCCACGATTAATCAAAAGGGATAAAGATGGACATTATATACTGCTCAAGGGAACCATACACCAACAAGACAGACATAACAATCATTAATATATATGCCCCAAACAATGGTGCAACTACGTTCATCAAACAAACTCTTCTTAAGTTCAAGAGTAAAACTGACCACAACACAATAATCTTGGGTGACTTTAACACCCAAGATTATCACCACTGGATACATCTTCCAAACAAAAGATGAATAAAGAAAGTATAGAACTCAATAACACAATAACTTAGACTTAACTGACATATATAGAATATTTCAACCTGCATGAAGCAGATACACTTTCTTCTCAGCAGCACAAGGATCCTTCTCTAAAATAGATCATATACTATTCCACAAAGCAACTGTTAGTAAATACAAAAAAGACACTACCATGCATTTTATCAGATCATAATGGAATGAAATTGGAAATCAATGACAAAATAAAAAACAAAAATTTCTCCATCACCTGGAGACTAAATATGCTACTGAATGAACAATGGGTCACAGAAGACATCAATGAGAAGATTAAAAAATACTTAGAGGAAAATGAAAATATAGACACAACATATCAAAATCTCTGGGCCACTATGAAAGCAGTACTAAGAGGAAAATTCATTGTATGGAGTTCATTCCTTAAAAGAAGAAAAAGTCAACAAATAAATGACCTCACACTACATCTCAAAGTCCTAGAAAAAGAACAAACAAGAAGCAAAAGCAGTAGAAGGCAAGAAATAATAAAAATTAGAGCTGAAATCAATGAAATTGAAACAAAACAAAAAACAATTGAAAAAAATGACAAATTAAAAAGTTGTTTTTTTTGAAAAAATAAATAAAATTGACAGACCCTTAGCCACGCCAATGAAGATAAGGAGAGAGAGAGAACTCAAATTACCAGCATACGTGATGAAAAAGGTAATATCACAACAGACACCACAGAAATACAGAGGATAATTAGAAATTATTTTGAAATCTTATACTCCAATAGAAGACATTGAAGGCATCGACAAATTTCTTATATTATACAATTTGTCCAGATTAAGTCAGAAAGATATACACAATTTAAACAGACCAATATCAAGTGAGAAAATACAAGGAGCCATGAAAAGATCACCAACCAAGAAAAGGCCAAGCCCAGATGGATACACAGCTGAGTTCTACAAGACCTTTAAAGAAGAACTAAAGCAGGAAGAGCGAAGCAAGTGGGATCACTATACCAGACCTTAAACTATACTACAGAGCAGTAGTAACAATAACAGCATGGTATTGGCAGCAAGACAGACTGGTAGACCAAGGTACAGAATAGAGGACACAGAGACTAACCCACAAAATTACAATTATCTTACATTGGACAAAGATGCCAAAAACATGCATTGGAAAAAAGATAGCATCTTCAACAAATGGTGCTATGAAAACTGGAAGTCCACATGCAACAAAATGAAATTAAACCCATATCTCTCCCCATGCACAAAACTTAACTCAAAATGGATCAAGGACATAGGAATTAAACCAGAGACTCTGCGTCTAAAGAAGAAAAAGTAGGCCTTAATCTTCATCATGTGAGATTAGGCCCCAACTTCCTTAATAAGACTCCTATAGTGCAAGAATTAAAACCAAGAATCAATAAATGGGATGGAATCAAACTAAAAAGTTTCTTCTCAGGAAAAGAAACTTCCTGGGAGCAAATCTTTACCCCTTACACATCAGATAGAGCACAAATCTCTAGGGTATATATTGAACACAAAAAGCTAAGCACCAAAAATAATAATAATAAATAAATAACCCAATCAACAAATAGGCCAAGGACTTGAACAGACACTTCACAGAAAAGGATATACAATCAATCAACAAATATATATGAAAAAGGCTCACCATCTCTAGCAATCAGAGAAATGCAAATCAAAATCACTCCAAGATATCATCTCACTCCAGTCAGAATGGCAGCCATTATGAAGACAAACAACAGTAAATGTTGGCAAGGATGTGGGGAAAAAGTACACTCATACATTGCTGCAAATTGGTGCAGCCAACTGGAAAGTAGTATGGATATTCCTTGGAAATATGGGAATGGAACCACCATTTGACCCAACTATCCCTCTCCTTTGACTATACCAAAGGATTTAAAAACAGCATACTACAGGGACACAACCACATCAATGTTTATAGCAGCACAATTCACAATAGCTAAAATGTGGAGTCAACCTAGATGCCCTTCAGTAGATGAATGGATAAAAAAAATGTTGCATATATACACAATGGAATATTACTCAGCAATAAAAGAAAATAAAATCATTTGCAGGTAAATGGATGGCGTTGGAGAAGATAATGCTAAGTGAAGTTAGCCAACCCGAAAAAACAAATGTTGAATGTTTTCTCTGATATAAGGAGGCTGACTCATAGTGGGGGTAGGGAGAGGGAACATGGGAGGAATAGATGAATTCTAGATAAGGAAAAGAGGTGGGAGGGAAAGGGAGGAGGCAGGGAATTAGCAAGGATGGTGGAATGTAATGGACATCATTATCCAAAGTTCATGTATGAAGACACAAATTGGGTGTCCACCTACTTTATATACAGAAATGCCAAAAATTGTGGTATATATGTGTAATAAGAATTGTAATGCAAAACAGTACATGTATAAAAACATGAGTTGGCGTGAACATACTTTATATACAAATATATGAAAAATTGTGTTCTATCCGTGTAATAAAATTGTAATGCATTCTGCTGTCGTGTATTTAAAAAAATAAAATCAATAAGAAAAAACAAAACAATGATCCTACTAAGAAAAAAAATGTGATACACACACACACACACACACACACACACACAAAATGGAGTTTCATTTAGCCATAAAGAAAAACAAAAAGTATGTCATTTGCAAGAAAATGGATAGGTTGAGACTATTATGTTAAAGGAAATAAGCCAAACTCAGTACTTCAAGTTTTCTTTCAAATGTGGAAGCTATTGAAGCAAAAGAAAAAGAAAAGCAGGGGAGGGGAGTGTTGTGCAGGAATATCGTGAGAATCAAAGGAAGATCAATAGAGTCAAAAAAAGGGAGCAGGGAAGGAAGGTGAGGAGGGAAAAGAGAAATACTGGGGAATGATAATGTTCAAATTATACTGTAACATTGTATGCATGCACAATTACATAACAAATCCCATCACTATAATGCACCAATAACAAATGTGGGAAAAATATATACACACACACAAACACACACACAAACACACACACACACAATGGAAACAAATATCAAAGTTGCATTTGATGACCAAGGTGAGAGTAAATGGAGTTATTTTGTGAAATAAATATCACAGTCTATTAAATGCAACAGAAATAACATGGCAAGGGATTAATCTGATACAGGATTATGATCTGGAACATAAAAGTTTGGAATTACATTGCAATATGTAATGGTACTTCAAAGGCATTTTTTTTAGGAAGCTGAGATAGTTTCATTGGTAAAAATCACACTTAAAGAAAAATATATCAGAATTCCATGCAAACATTTCCAGAAAATAAAGAGATGTGAAAAACTCTCAAATCTGAAATCATAATTATCATGTTTATCAAAATGTCTATAAAACAATGTAAGAAATATGCAGATCAACACCCAAATGAAAATGGATGCAAAAATTCTTCATACAATTTTGGAAAGCCTATCTTAATAATGTGTACAAATAATGCACCAGAACAGCTGGGAATTTAGCCTGGAATGCAAAGTTGATTTAACATTTGAAAATCAGTCAAAGTAATTCACAATATTAAGATGTTTATGAAAAGAAACCAACAAATAATCTCCATGAAGGCAATATAATGACAAAAATCTCATGTCAAGTCATATTTAAAACTCTTGGCATACAAAACTTGGAAACTTTTGAACCATATTGTGCCTCAAGAGAACATATCACAACATTTTATGGTGAAGGAATAGACAATTTCCCCTTAAGCTCAGAAACAAAGCAAAGCTATCTACCCTACTTCTATCCAACATCTCTGCTGTAGGGATTAGCCAAAAACGCAATAATAAAGGCAAATAAGTTTTAAAACAGACAAAATGTAATTGACTCAGTAGAAAATTTTTAGTATCCTACAAAAAGTTATAAAATCTACGTGCAATTCATAATATCGAAAGATGTGTGATCCATATTCATAAAATAATTTTATCCTTATTGAGTAGCCATGAAATTCACAAACTAAAATAAGAAACACCTTTTATAATAATATACGGGGAATGCATTTATAAAACATGAATGATTTATGTAAGAAAAACCATAAAATGTTCCTCAGATAAAACAAATGCCTAAATATGTTGAATAAATGCCATATTCATGATCAAATGTCTTTTTTATCTATACAATGCTCTACTGTTAACATACTCTGCACACTTCTGAACGTCTAAAACACTAGATATTCTCAATAAGGACTCCCATTTCCACTGCGTACACAGCATTGTCCGATGACTCACCCACCCGCGGTCTGGACAAGACCTTCTTCTCAGGCTCCGTGTTCCCTTTGTCCTCTTCTTCTAGAAGGCGGGGAAGTCGAGAGCAGAGGTGGGTTTCTTCGGTTTCGTTTTGTTTATGGTATAGAGGCAGGGCCTTCAACAATTGGGCAGGAAGCCTTCCACAGGGTGCGGGACCCTTGCAGTGGGCACATATGGCGTGTCCCTCCACCTTTTCTCTTTGGGGTAGAACCGAGACCCACTGCCGTGGACCAGGGCTTCCTCACCTTCCGGGACCCTGAAGGCCGTTACTCGCGGCTGTGGGCCCAGCAAGGTCGTGCAGGGCCCTGATGTGCGGGCTCCACGGGCTCCAAGGGCTCCTGGGCAGCCCCTGCCACCTTCCTCACCGCACCAAGTCCTTCCTGAGGGGACAGGATCGGGTCTGGAGACCAAGCCGCACGCAGAGTCTGGGTCCCCACAGGCCGCTGCCATGGGGTCCTCAAGCGAGAGGGCCTCGCCTGGCGGCCAGTGGGCAAAAGCTGCCAAACGATGGGTGTCCGCAAGATCTATCCCCACCCCCAACTCTCCCTCCCGGCAGAGGAGGAGCACCCCAGATGGCCCACGGAGCAGGCAGCACTGCAGTCTTTGCCACTTGGCTGCTGGAACTAGCAGACACTTCTTTTATTGCTGTGAGTCATACCTTCCTCATTCTTCAGTAGACTTCAGATATCCCTTTTTTCTGCATAATATCCTGAGGATTTTATGTAGAAATCTACAAATTCTAAAGTCTGTGTGCAAATGCAAGGAATTTAGGGGAAAAGTGTGAAAAAATATGAAGAAAGAAAAAGGACTTATGCTTCCCAATATGCTGTTAGTTTATACTGATCAAAACAACCCTATTTCCATAAAGACACATAAATCAATGTAGTGGAAAACATTGAGAGTCCAGAGCAGACCCACATTTATATGGCCAATTGATTATCAAAAAAAAAAAAAAAAGTTAAAGTACTTTTGTGGAGAAAAGAATATGGGAATATACATGGGGCAGGGGGACTTGGTGCACATTGTACACAATGTAAAAATGTAGACAACTTCAATGGGAGACTCCATGTAATGTCATAAATTATATAACTTTTAGAACATGACACAAAGGAAAACCACATAAACTTTTAGAACAAGACAGAAAGTGTGTAGGTTGGCAATGATTTCTGAAACACAACATAAAGAGCATTAATCAGAGAAGAAATAATAAATTGTAATTTATCAAAACGAAAAAGAAAAGTAAACTGCTGTTCAAATTAGAAAAGCATGTTATATATGAAATTTTAAAACATAGCTCTGGGCTGGGTTTGTGGCTCAGAGATACAGCACTCACCTAGCACGTGTGAATTGCTAGGTTTGATCTTCAGCACCACATACAAATAAACAAATAAAATAAAGGTATTATGCCCAACTATAACTAAAAATAATTTTTTAAAAACCCATAGCTCATAAAGAACTTTAGCCTATAGCACATAAAGAATGCGTTCAATGAAATAACAAGGCAAGCAAACTTAAAGAGGGTGAAGTGTTTGAATAGACTTCACTAAATAACATATACAAATGCAAAAAATACATGAAATGTTCAAATCATTGGTCATTTGAGGAATAAAGAATAAAATCAGAATGTCTTACAACTATCATCTTAATAGTGGTTGTCATATTTTACGTCAATATTTTATGATACTTTGACATTGGAATATTGTGTTCTTAGGAAGCAAAATTGCCCTTCACATGGTTTATGAATTCCTAGAAAAAGAAATAACTTACCTGTGATCATGCCTTTGATATGAAAACCAATCAGTCCTAAATAAATATTCCTTTCTGCCCCTTTTTATCAGATTTCTGCAGTCTGGAATATTGCCTTCCTTTTATAAACTATTCAGAACCAGGAATTGGACAATCAGAGAACAATCTATTATGGTTTGGATATGAGGATTCCTCCCCGCTACACACACACACACACACACACACACACACACACAAACTCCTGTTGATGTAGGAATATTTGGAGCTAAAATGATTTGATTGTGAGAGCCCTAACTTAATCAGTCCATTCTGGTCTGAATGGACCGACTAGATGTTAAATATAGTCAGGTGGAGCATAACCAGAGGAAAAAAAAAAAGAGGGGACTATGGTATAGAAAGAAAGGATGGGAACAAAGCAAAACAGAAACCCAGCAGGCCAAACATTACATATGGCAGCTCAGGTCAAGCATCTGTGGCATGTGGTAACAATATATGCACCTCAAAATGCTTCAGCAGCTCTGTTCCTACAGCCTTGCCAGCTGCAGCCCACATGGACTAAGACTGCTAGGACATGGTCTGCTGCATTTCTGAAAACATCAGATAAGGAAAGAGCAATTTGAAACTATCTGGGGCTCCAACCATCAGCCCTACCAAGCAAGTGCCTCCTCCACTCCCACCAAAGCACCTGGTCTGTTGGAGATCAGTCCAGGACAAAAAGGATGCTCATGACTGTCAGGATGAAATCTCAGCGACTGTTTTGAATATTTGGTTTTTGCAGAACTGAAAGAGTTCATTGCCCCAGCATGACCTGCCCTTTGGAGAAACACGACCAAGTCTTTAAGTCAAGTACTCTGCAAGCTGGCATTGCATAGGAGGCTACCTTCTGGAAAAATCTGAAGCCACCACCATGAGGGGGACTGTGCTGCTAAATAGTCTGAAGGTAAAGCTAAAGCCCTTGTCTCTAGGAATACGTGCCTCATGAAAATGTATCCCAGGTTGAATTTGCCTTATTCTAGGCAATTTCCCTCCTTCTATAAACTGAGTTTAGATAGGTTCCACCTTCCCAGCCCCCCATGTCAGGGAAAGGCAGATGTTGCCAATAAGGCCTTAAATGGCAGAAAAGACTCCTCTTCTTGCCTCTAAACTTCCTGAGAATTTTGTCAGTCAGTGACTATGTCCATCTTATTGTTTGAATTTTGCACCAAGATCGTTCTCTCTGTAAAACCCATCACTTTGGCATTGCCAAGATCCAGTTCCAGAGTATACCATGAAATGAACAATATGGTACATAACAAGTTATGATCTCAGTCTACACAAAATGCAGAACCCACACTGTGAATCTCACTTTATTCATTGCACCTCAATTTTAAAATGCATTGGCATGGTTTGAATATTAGTTTTTTAATGATGATAAGATGTTTAGCAAAAATTCTCCCCCATAATTCCTGACATTTGTGTTCCTTCCTTCCTTTTTTTCTCTTTTTTCTTTAGCAGTCTTTACAGGTAATTGTGTGTTTTATTAGTCTTCTCAGATAGTTGGTCTTTGGATTCTTGATCCTCTTTGGTATGTTTACTTTTCTAAGTCATTAGTTTTAGCTTTAATTCTGGGTTTCATCTTAACTTCTGCTTTCTTTGGCTTTCTTTTCCTGTTCATTTTTAAACCTCTTTAGAGAGACTCAGCTCATTGATTTATAGTCTTTATTCTTTTCTGATTTAAGCTTTCAAGGTTATCAAATTTTTTCCAAGCATGACTAGCTGAGATCTAAAGGTTTGGTACAAAATATTTCATCATAATTAATTTTTAAGTATTTACTAATTTCCATTATGATTTCTCTGTTGCCCTGAAAAATACTACTTAATTTTCAAACAAATAAAAGTTTCTGCTTATCTGTTTATTTGGTGATTTTAGCACAATTATATTGAGGTGAAAAATTTCCCCTGTTTGATTTTAATACTTTGAAATTTTGGATAATTCAGCATATCATCAATGTGTCACTGAGTCCTCATTAAGATGGTATGTTCCACAGTTGTTGAGTGTGCAGTGCTCCACATGATTTTTAGGACAATTTGGCTAATTGTTGTTCACACTTTCTATATTCTTACTAATTTTAAAATCTCTGTTTTACCAATATCTGAGAAAAGAATGTTAAAATCTCCCAAAACAACTGTGATCTTGTTCTTTTCTCCATTTCAGTCTATAAAATTTTGCTTTATCTATTTTTAAGCTATGTTGTTTTCTGTGCCTAATTTAAGCATTATTATATCTTCCTGGAAAGTTAAACCTTTTATGCTATGAAGTGTTGCTCTTGATGATAGTATTGATAATGCATTTCATCTTCAAGAATAATATTTCTAATATTAATAGAGCAACATTAGTTTACTTTTGGTGTTTTTATGCTACATCTTTTGAATTTCTTTATATAAAATTTCCTGTCCCTTCCCTATTTTAGATGTGTCTCTTCTGAAAACCATATAGCCATGTTGTGCTTTTGTCTGGCCTAAAAAAATAACTTTGTGTTAGTTAGAACAACTGGCCCATATAACTAATGAAATTCTTCATTGTAGATTTTTCGTATTATCTAATTTCAATACAATTGTCTAGTGATTACAACATTCTAGATACTAAGTCTGATACTAATGGGGTTGCCTCCTTATTCCTGCTGTGATTTGTTTCCTGCATCATTTTCCTCTACAGCCCTGGATTGTGAATGTGTTTGACTGGATGTAGTAGGTGGAGCACAGTCTCAGTCTTCATCTACAGCTGGCACCTTGACACTCACAGACCCATCTGATACTCATGATGGGAGTAGCCAATGACAGATTTCAGAGGATGCATCAAAGCTCTTTGTGTAAAATGTTCCTCAGGAGTGGAGAGACTGGGAAAGACACATAGATACTCTCCTGGTCAAGGATCAACAAGATGTTAGTGTTAGACCCACCCTAGGCAAGACCCTCTGGCCACACGTGGACTTTAGGTGGTTATGCAGTCTGAGGAGGTGTTGGGCTCCCTGCCAGAGTGGGCCCTTATCTTAGCTCTGAAGGGTACCACTGACTGGTAGAAAGTGAGAGTGGATTCTGTTGTTTACAACTAAGTACTGACCAGTACATCAGTATGGGGGATATAACATTCAAATATGGAGTTAAAGTGAAGGACGGAGAGAGATGTCCTGGTCACTTCTCCACCTCCACTCCCACTTCACCCCACAGCCCTGAAAACCAAAGTCATAGGTACCATCAGATCCATTTTTATTCCCTTTGGGGGTGAGAGGTTAAGCAACAGTTTGCTCTTGGAGATACAAAATCTGACCTCTAGGCAAGTGCAGGCTTTAGTTTTCCAGTTTCTGTAAAAGTGTTCAGGGATCAGACATGGAGGCAGCTGAGTGTATCTGATATATTTTCCACAGATGTGTTTTGGCTGCAGATATAGAAAATCCCCCAGATGAGAGAGGCTTAAATTGTAAGAACATTTGTCATCATGCATAGTAAGTAATGCGGAGAGAGGATATGTGAATTCAGTGGTTCCATAAATACCAACTTCCTGTTGAGTACTGCAGAGGGTCTGATACTTTATCCTACTTGCAATTTCATTAGTTAGTCTAACACATTTTCATGGATTCTGGTTGCCTGAGCTCCTGCCTTCAAATGATATCTAAAGTTGAAGGAAGACAGACTACGTAGTGATACAGAGCTGAAGAACTGATATATAGTTTTGGGTAATGACAGAGTACATGAATTATTAATATCTCTCTTCAAGCAACTCAATGCTTTTTATCAGGTGACCAAGCATCAGACCTCTACTGTCAAATCAGTGTAGACTTGAAATGTCTGCCACTACTCACTCATTTTATAGCCTTATCCCTGAAAGCTCCAAGACCACTTCTTCCAGATTCCATTTGCTAAACCATCACTCTACCTCTAAACCTTTGTTTCAAAGTTAACTCAGACCTCTAGTTCTAAACCTTTGTTCCAATGCCATACTACCACTGGTATAAGGAAGGGCTTCATTCCTTGAAGCTCCAAGAAGGAGCACCATTCTCTGAGCCTATAACTTCCATACCTGGAAAAATCAGAATTTTATGTTCAGGAAAGAAGGCAACCAGCAAGGTTTCCTGTGGGTTGTTTTTCAAAGAAGCTGGAGTTGAAGCCCTTTGTGATCTTACCCTCTCATGCTGGGTCTGCTTATTCACTTACCTATTGTCAGAGAGCCATGCCTGGGATCCCACTCAATCCCTACATCTCCAAGATTTTGCAGTTTGTGCTTTTGTTTAGTCCGCAAGCCTTAGAGGGCACTGACTGAGTGCCACATAATACCCTAGTGGGGGTTGGGGAGCCACCTCCTGCTTCTGAAGTGTCATCTACAGCCTAGTTACACTTGCCTTAATTCTAAGTCTTGTAGATGTGGCACTTGTGATTCTCATAGCAGCACTATTAAGCGTGTGCTACATATGCTCATCTTGCAGAATGAAGACATAAGGGTTGAGTAACTTCCCAACTTTACCCAAATAGTCCATGGCAGAGCTGGGTCCAAACCCAGGTGATCATGGCTCCAGAGCCCATCACCCTTACCTACCCTGACATGGGCAGGAGATGATCCTGCAAACAAGGATGGAAGACAAAGATGGAAAGAAAAGAGGGGTGGGATGAGGAGAAACTCTACCCAGGACTAGAGCAGAGGTGGAAGTGGTTGTGGTAAGTTAAGAAACAACAGTCAACATTTACTCTGCAATTAATAACTGCCCAGTATTGTGCCAGGCACTTTACATGAATAAACACTTTCCTCTTCACAGTCACCTTGAGGACAAGGTATGACTTTTATTTCCATTTTCATTATGAGGAAATCAAGGCAGCATCAGGTCCACTGAATGCCTGTCTATTGCATTCCACATTTGGAAATGGCAGGAAATCTGTCACCATGGAGTCTTAACATTGTACAAATTGATGAGCATTCAATTCAAGGATTTTGTAATTCTTTGTTTCTACTTAAGACGTGGCACTAAATATCTTTGGTCACACCTCTGAGGCCAATTTGCCAGGGCCACCCAGTGAAAAAACTGCATTTGACTCTAGATGGGCACTTTGTGGAGGAGGTCAAGGCATTGGATCCCAGCCTGTTAGGCTGCATCTAAACCTAAAAGTAAGCACCTTTCAGAGGGAAGGGGACAATGAGTTAAACACCTGTTCCTTTGGAGTGAAGAGCCAGGTAGAATAGTGTTAAGGTAAGGTTGCAATAAATCACAGAGTTGATCTTAAAGCAGGAGATAGAAACTTTATTCACCAGCTGGCGGACCAGATCCACCAGCTGACAGGCCAAGGGGCAGGCTGCAAGTCTACACCCTTAGACCCTCTCCCAGTGTTTGAATACACCCTTTATAGTCCAAAACCATCTTAACTCCCTCTAATCATGTTAAAGCATAAGTTGCTATTGCTATGATTCAAACCATAAACAAATGTCATGATATCTAAAATCATAAGAAGAAAAGGAAGTGGGCCAAAATGTCCCTAGTTGAGTACAAATTAGAGAAGGGTCACTAACATCTAGCCAATCATTCTCTGACAGGGTACGTTGTCCAAGAAAAACGGGAACCAAAGACAGAACATGTTCACATTTATAAGAATTGCCATTTTGTGTTGTCAAACATGCTATGCTAAGCAACTGTTGATGGGTACAGAAGTGGGGCTTTCCATGGAAGAAGTATTTCTTATATGACGTGGAGTCTCAGAGCAAAATGGAGTCTGTTTGATCATTGCCCATACAGCCTGGCCCACAACAACAGAAGTACCTGGAACCAGAGTTTATTCCCTACCCCACCCACCCCACCTCCACCCAACTTCCCTTTCCCAGGTTCCACCAAATTTATTCCATTTGGGGGGGCTGGTTTGTGGCTCAGTGGTAGAGGGCTTGTCTTGCACGTGTGAGGCCCTAGGTTGTACCCTCAGTGCCACATAAAAAAAAAAATAAACATTCCATTGGAAGGAAGCACCTGATTTTTAAAGAGATGGGCTTGGGGGAGCAGCAGTCTGAGGCAGAATCGCTCTAATTATGTGCCCTTCAATGAGGTGATAGGTGAATAGAGGCCCTGGGGTTTTCAGTGTTGGTGCCCACCTGAGGATTTAGGCCACCAGGTAACTTGAAGGCAGGAGCGGGAGAGGCAGGTGAAGTGGCACAGAGTGTTGAAGAGGCCTGGTCCCGGAAGACCTGTGTCCTGGTCCCTAATACCTGCAGTCCCTCATGTTAGTCCTTGCAGTCATATTTAGACACAGGGATGCCTCCAAGCCACCCTGAAGTACCACTGACACCTTGTGGAAAGTCTTTGAACTTCTCTGTAAACTTCCCAGAAGGGCTGGCACAGTAACTAGCATCATGGTAACAAAACCATGCCTGTATTTGCTCTCTAGCCCCCCATTTAGCTCAGGAGGAGGCCTCATTTGTCATTAAATTTAGGTTCATTAATGTTCACGACCACATAAGGGGATAATTTCTTCACCACTTAACAGATAAGACACCCAAAAAGAAATAGTGGGGACCTACACACAGGGCCACGCAGAGTGGCAGACACATGACCAGTCAGGGTCCCTTTTTTCTCTCATACTACCTCCACAGCCTCTGTCTCAGGATGCAGGCTGAGCCTCTGTGCTAAGTGACAAATGGCTGGAACACACACATGTATGTGTATGCACCAGCACACACACACACACACACACACTCACATGTATGCACACACATGCAGGAACCACATACCTGCCCATAGGCTCACACATATGCATACATACACACATTCACAAACACGCATGCACTCAAGGCTTACACATTTATTTGTTGAACTTGAGTCTTTGAACTCTTCTCTCTGGGTGGCCTTGTGCCAGGCCCCAGAAACCTATTTTCTCCCCTAGGAAATATGACTTTTTCTCTCTAGCAAATTTGTGACCCAGAGCATGAAAGCCAATGCAAACTTTTGCCAGTAGCTGTCAAAATGGAAATGACTGATAACACTGTCATACAGCTTCCTTACCTTCAGGAGAAGCTGTGCAGCAGTGGTAAAAGACTGCCCTTCCCTCTGTGCTGGATCATCAAGGCTCCCCAGATCTTCATCAGCCCTGGGAGAGAGTGCAGAGTCCTAATCATCTTCCCCACAATGCAAGATCATTCAGAGCCCTCTGTAAGCCCTGGTCATGGGAGTATCCATCCTGCTTAACATAGTGTCAGGAACATAGCGAACACTGAAGAGACATTTGTGGGAGGCAGGCAGGCAGAACACCTGGGAGAAAAGCCCCCAAATCCAAGTGAGAGAAGAACAACAATGAAACTTTGGTGCCATACATCACAGAAGCTGAAGTCTAACCAGCAATGTCCCTGGACCAATGGCCACCATGGAAAACAGAGTTTTAAATACTGCACTCACACACATTGCAAGTATAACTGCCCAATATCTCACAATTCCTTCATCAGATGCATGTTTGGGAGGTTTTTATTCTCCTATCTGTGACTTGTGCTCCACACCATGATGTTTAATCTTACTTCAGGCCCAGAACCAACAAAGCCCAGTAATCATGGACTAAAACTGTGAGCTGGAATATATCTTTCCTCCATTAAGTTGATTTTCTCAGGTATTTTGACACAGCAACAGAAAGCTAACACAGTTCCCAACATCAAGATATGATAAATGTTTGAGGTGACTGTTATGCCAGTTAACCTGATTGGATGATCATAACATTTGAAAATATGACTGGGTCATTGTATACATGTTTTGAAATATCACACTGTTTCTCACTAATATGTACAACCACTATGATTCAATAAAAACCTAAAATTAGGGCTTGGGTTGTGGCTCAGTGGTAAAGCACTCACCTCGCATGTGTGAGACCCTGGGTTCAATCCTCAGCACCACGTAAAAATAAATAAATAAAGTAAAGGTATTGTGTCCAACTACAACTAAAAATAAACAAATTAATAGCCCTAAAATTATATATATCTATGTGTATACGTATATGCATATAGATATATATCTGCACGTATATTGATATATTCATATGTATCCTACGAACATACATATTCCTATTCAAATAACTTGTGTAGTTTCTGTCTCTTCATTAGACCCTGACTGTTCAAGCTCCCTATTAGTTTAGCAGAACAAGGAGATGCTGAGTACACCAGGAATGCAGCTGCTGGAGTCCCAGGTCTGGTATATAAAGCAGAATGTGGAAAGGGGTATTTGGAGCTGAGAGAAAATCACTATCTTGAGGGCTGATAATAGAGGATTGATAAGGATAATTCAGATGAACATGAGTTCGCAATCAGCAGAACCCTATTATAGAAAATTTCAGAATAAAATACTTCATGAGAAAAGAAAATGATCCTAAATGAGAGGTATGAGAATTACAGAAAATTTAGCAAAAATAATGATAAATATTGGGCTAAATATAAAAGAATATTGACTGCATGAAACAGTTCTATCTTATGAAGTCAACAACAACAACAAAAAAACATGAAGTCAGAAGGAGAGGTGAGGAATTTTATTAGTGAGCTATTTGTCACCGTGACCAAAATACCTATTAAGAACAACTTAAAGGAGGGAAATTTTATTTGGGGTCATTGTTTTGGAGGTTCTGTCATGATTTACTGACTGTAAAACAGAAATATCATGGCAGAAGGGTGCTGTGGAGAATAGCTGCTCAGCTCATGGCAGCCAGGAAACAGAGAGAGAGAGGGAGAGAAGAAAGGGCAGGGGCAAGATACAGTCCCCAAGGGCAGGTCCCCAGTGATCTACTACCTCCAACTAGGCCCCACCTACCTAGAGTTTCCCACCACTTCCCTATGGTACATTCAGCTATCGAAGGATTAATCCACTGTGGGGTCAGAGTCCTCGTGATTCATCCCTTCCCAAAAGTCCAACTCTAAACCTTTCTGCACTGGGGACATGAGTCTTTGGGGACATTTCAGATCCAAACATAACAGGAGAGGTTGATCAATGGGTCCTGAGTTACAATTAAGAGCAAGAAGCTCCAGTGTGCTATTGCCCAGTGAATGATATGAATAACAACAATGTACTGTATGTTTCAAAAAGCCACAAAAACGATATTGAAGTTTTCACCATGGGGCCTTTGGAAGGGGTTAGGTAGGACATCTATGATGAAATTAGTGTCCTCGTAAGAGGAGACATCAGAGAGTGCTCACACTCTCTGGCAGGTGAGGACATAGAGGCAAAGTAGCTGTCTACAAGCCAGAAAGAGAGTCCTCACCAGACATGGAATTATCTGCACTTTGTTTGCAGGATTCTAACTTTTATAAATGTGAGAAAATATGTGTGGGTTGCTTAAGTCCCAGACTGTGGTATGTTGTCCTGGAGCCTGAGCAGACTAAGACAGAGGCAAAGAAAGTGAAGGCCCTCATGTTATCCCAAAGAAAAGACAGGGCCTTTATCCAGGCAGGACGTCTCATACATCACAGAAGTGGCAGTATGTGTTCCAGTTGGTTCATGTGTGAGCTACACTGGCTATTAACAAACATTTTTAATTGCCCCAGAGTAAATAATTGATTAACTTTAGACTTTGATAAATTAAGTTTCATACTGTAATTTTTAAAGATTTTTTTTAAAGAAGCATTATACTGTCGATACAGATGTTTTATGGGAATTTATATAGATGTCAGTACTCAAAAGCTGCATGCCAGTGGTCTGCAAAATAAAATGTGTTGAAAACCTCTGAGTAAAAAAAAAAGAAGCATTGTATAAGGTCCTGATTTTTTGAAAGAAGAATTTGCATGGATTTTTAAAAAAGGTAAGAAAGGAAGAAAATGATGAAGCAAAGAGAAAGCACAACCTAAATTGTTATCTGAGAACAAAATATATTTCATATTAAACTTGAATATTTCCCATGAAAACATAAAAGCTGTCAGAATGAAGAACAAATCTGAATCATTGTTAACAAGAGAAAATATCTAAAACATATGGACACAGAGTGTTGAAAGTACCAGAAAAGAAAAACACACCAAGACAATGTTAATTAAGAGAAAGAGGGTGCATTAATAACATTAGACAAAATAGATTTAAGGCAGGGAAAGTACTAGAAAGAAACTAATGTCATCATGATAAAAGGTTATCCACCAGAAATATGTACTAATTAGGTTAAAAGAACAGACTTCAGACAGCCTAGATGTTCAAATCCCAGCTTTGCTTGTAGTATTTGATATCTTCAACAAATTCCTTACATGTAAAAAAGGAAAATGATAGTACATACTTTTTAGGCTGGTTGTCAGGATATAACTGAGTTAATGCGTATT
Source organism: Spermophilus citellus (assembly GCF_964194105.1). Classification (NCBI taxonomy): domain Eukaryota; kingdom Metazoa; phylum Chordata; class Mammalia; order Rodentia; family Sciuridae; genus Spermophilus; species Spermophilus citellus. Next base: position 71,255,109 of record NC_138182.1, on the reverse strand, counting down.
GAAGCTTATCAGAACAATGCCTGGTATGTGTACACAGTGAGCATTTCATAAATTAGACCCAGTAAATATTGGCATGGATGTTATGGCTTGAATCTTGAATGTTCCCCAAAGGCCTATGTGCTAAAGGCCTGGTTGTCAGTCTGTGTTGCTTTTGGGAATTGGTGGAACTTTTAGGAGGTGTGGCCTAGTGGGAGGAAGTTAAGTTACTGGAGGGAATGGCCCTGAAGGGGATTGTGGAACCCTGTTCCTTCTTTCTTTTTAATTCCTGGCCTACATCAGGTGAGCAGTTCCTCTACCCATGTTACAATCATGATGTGCCTCCTTGCTATAGGTTCAGAATAATGAGAGCAAGTTACCTTGGATTAAAACCTCTGACACCACGAGCCAAAATAAAGCTTTCCTTCTCATAAGACTTAGGTATTTTGTTTCAGTAACTGAAAGCTGATTGACACAGTAAGCATTATAATTAGGGTTTAGTATGTATATATAGCATATACATCATATAAATAGGTCATTAATTAACAAGACTAATAACAGGCAACAAAATATGTGAGGCAAAGGTTGACAGAATATACATGTGAAAAAATACTTGTCAAAATTCTTAATGTGTGTGCATGTGTTTGGATACATTCTTTTAGTGATTTAAAAAAAATCAGTAAGGATTTAAAAGATAGCAATACAAAAAAAAAAAAAAACAAGACCCTTAATAAATACACTGATATAAAACAGTACATCCAAAAATTCCACTTACACTATTTTCTAAAATTGGCCATATACTGGATCTTAAAGTAAATCTCATCAAATTTCATACAACACATGTTTGAAATGATGTCAAGCATGTTATTCACTGCAATAAAGCTAGAAATCAAAAATAAAGACATAAGCAGAAAATTCTCATATTTGGAAAGTAAGAACATGCTTCTGAATAAATAATTCACAGATGCAAATTAGAAACTATCTTGAACTGAATATTAATTAAAACACTGCGTGTTACAACTTACAGAATTCAATTAAGCAGAAATTTTTGAAGGTTATAGCCATAAAAAGTCTATACTTGAAGAGAAAAAGAAAAATTAAAAATAATGAACCAAGCCTCCATCTCATAAAACTAGACAAAGAATGGAAAAAAAAACCTGAAGAAGGAAATAATAAAATTCTGAACAGAAATAAATTAAATTTAAAACAAATATAATAGAAATCAACAAAGCCAAAACTTTTTTTGGCAAAAAAAAAAAAAACTAATAAAATTGAGAAGCTTCCAGTAAGACTGATTAGGGAGAAAGAGAAGAAACAAACCTTTTTCAGTAATGAAACAAACAGAGGTCACTAGAGTTATTGCTGGCATTGAAAAAGATAATTAGAAGGTATTATGAACAACTCCCCTGCTCCTGCCAAAATTTGGAAGAAATAACTGAGCAATTTATAAATAATAGAAATTTATGTCTCGAAGTTCCGGAGGCTGGAAAGTTCAAGCATGATTTGGTGCCATCAAGGGCTGCTCTTTGCTCCACAGTTGGGGCCTTGTTTCTGGGTCCTCTTATGACTGAAGATACAGATGCTGTAGCCTCATGAGGCAGAGGGGAGAAGGCAGCTCCCCTCAACCTTATCTATAAGAACTAATCCTATTCAGCCCTCAGGACTCAATCACTCCCCCACAGGCCCCACCTAAACATTGCCGAAATCCAGATAGGTTTCAACTAAATTTTGGAGACCCATCACAAGCCATCTAATGTCTAGAGAACTGTAACTTACCAGAAATGAGTCAAGAAGAAATCGAAAACCTGAGGTGTCCTACAATACTAAAGAAATCCAATCAGCATCAAAAAAACCTTTCTACAAAGAAAAGTCTGAACTTAGAGGGCTTCACTCTTGAGTTCCTCCAAACCTTAAATTTAGAACTTCAAAATCTGATAATAATTTAAGAAAGGAAAATTGTAGACTAATCTCATACATGGGCATAAATACAAAATTTCTAAGAAAAATATTAACAAAATAATGCAGTCTGTAGTTGACAGATTAAGGGGAAAGATCATATGAACATGTAAGTAAACACAGAGCTACAAAATTCAACATCTATTTATGATTAAAAAAACATAAGGGAACTTTATTAACATTATGAAGGTTTTAAAATAAAGAGTAGAAAAGAAGAAACATTTCAAAAGATATAGAATTATTCACCATACATATATGAGTGTGGATACATGTACATGAGTATGTAAAGAATATTTAACATAAAAGAATATAGACATTTTTTTAAAAAAAATGTGTTTGAACATATCCCAGGCAAATATAAACCAAGGGAAAACTGTACATCATTTTAGTATCAAGATAATTTTAAGCCCAAAATTTGAAAAATCAGAAATAAGAGAATATTATTTTTTAAAAGAAAATTAAAAATTGAGTTAGAGATTTTAATATATTCTTTTTGTAACTGTTAATCAAGCAAGCAAATAATAACCAAAGGCATGGAATAATATGCCTAATAAGCTCATTTAATTAAATATTAGAGAAAAACATCCATTGCCTTCAAGTACACACAAAACATTCACAAATATGGTTTGTATATAAAACTAGGAAGTAAGGCTCAATATATTCAAAGGATCAACACTATTGAATATGTTCCCCAAATGTACATGTGTTGGAAACTTAATCCTCAAGTTCACATGTGAATGGCTTTTGGAGAGGTGAGACCTTTAGGAAGGTGAGGCCATGAGGGTGGGTCACAATGTTGCATTAGTGCCTTTATAAGAAGAGGAAGAGAGGCCTGAGCTAGCATGTGTGTTGTCTCACATAGAGTACCCTGAACCATGTTATGATGCTCCAAGAAGGCCCTCGCTGGACAGCAGCAGCATGCTCTTGGACTTCCAGCCTCCAGAACTGGAAACCAAATGAACGTCTGTTCTTTATAAAGAACTTCTCCAGAATTTCCTTATGGCAACAGAAAACAGACTAAGATACCAGGCTAAACACTTGCTGGGTATGTCCACTGAGCAATCCACTTAAACTGGTGGACTTAGCAAGGCAAATGGCCCTTCTCAATGTTAGTGGGCATTGTCTAATAGGATGAAGGCATGAGTAGAGAAAAAGGAGAAAGGTGCCCTCTTTGCTTCTTGCCTGCTTGTTTGCACGGGGATATAGAACTCACTTCATCTTCTCCTGCCCTTGGGACTGGAATTATACTATATTCCTATGTCTCCAGCTTGCAGACAGCAGAACATGGGGCTTCTCGGTCTCCATAAAATTGTATGTCCTAATTCCTTGTATAAACCTATAGATAGATAGATGATAGACATGGAGATATAGATATGTAGATATATTGTCTGTGTCTCTGGAGAACCCTTAGTAATACAGCCCCCATGGGGAGACAGGATATGATGGTGAGCAGGAACTATGTCTTTCATCTCTATATTACCATGTTGAGTAAATTAAAGAAACTTTTTACATTTAAAAGTAATTAGAAAACCATTCAGATAAGTAAACATTCACAAGGTTAAAGGTACTGAAAAGGCCTTCAGGAGAGATTTTCCTTCAGTCTTGTCCCCTGAGATACATAGGTGGCCTCCCTTGAGGTTACATGCCACAGAATGACATTTTGGTCATTGTTTGTGTGTGCAACAGAAGTTCCAAAAGAGTCCAGTGGAGCCGAAAAGTCCCCATTGCCTAGTGACATTGCTACCATCATGATGTCCCAGAGCAAGATTTTCTTCATGTATTTGTGGTCATGCAGAGGTAAACACACCAACTTTGCTGCCAGTCTTTAAAAAGTGTAGAATATACATCTATGACCATAATACTTGATAATCATGAGTGATAGTATTACTGTTCTAAGTATTTGATAACCTAAACCTTTTATCATTATTTTAGAATATACTACTTCTACTTTTAAAAAAATGTTACTGAAAACAATATTTATCATCCACAGAACTCTACTGAGCAACAATACTTCACACCTTGTGTCTTGATTGCATTCAGAGGTTATGTCTTGGTCTTATGATTGACCTAGAACACCTAGGTTTGTGTAAATGCACCCTAGGATATTCACACAACAAAGATATTACATAATAACACAATTTTCAGAATATATCTCTGGTTACTATATTCTTTAAAAAAACAAAGAGCATATAAACATATTTTCCACTCCTTTTTTTCACTTTAAAACTATATCCTGAGCCAGGTTATGGGGATGCATGCCTGTAATCCCAATGACTAAGGAGGCTAAGGTAGGAGGATCGAGTTCAAAACCAGCCTCAGCAATTTATCAAGGTCCTGAGCAACTTGGCAAGATGCTGTCTCAAAATAAAAAAAATAAAAAGGGCTGGGGAAGTGGTTCAGTGGTTAAGCACCCCTGGATTCAATCCCTGATACCAATAAAGTAAAATAAAATAAATCCTGAAGATCATGCTGATTAATTGCAAACCTCCTTGTTCTTTTTACAATTGCAATCCCACTGTGTAGAGTATGATTTAATCAATATTCTGCTGCTAGAACAGTGGAATGTTTCCAGTCTTGTTATTTCAAATAATGCTGACGTGAATGTCATTTTGTGCTTGTGCAAATACATATCTGTTGCAGTTAACCACACTTATTTCTGCTCATGGATCTTCCACTTCCACCAGCAGAACTTAGTGAGCTGAGTGGTCTCTGACCCTGAAGTTGGTTACCACTGGTTTAGCAGGGGATGCTGGCTGGCTCCCCAGCCAAGACCTTAGCTGGCAGGAGACCCTCATATGTGACTAAATTATGGTGGCCTTTGCTTCCTAGACAGGCAAGGGCTGCAGTGCAGAAATGGCATTCCAAAAGGAGAAGCTTCCTCTTCTTTCAGGGTTTCAGCTGTTCAGCAAGCAGTTCAAAAGGTTTCCAGGAGAGGGAAACAGAGTCCACGTCTTGATAAGGAGAAACAAGATTCTGGAAGAGAATGTAAGTCCAAGAATACTGCTGTCACCATTTTGGAACAATCCAGTCCACCTCGGGTATATTTCTAGAAATGAAATTGTGTGGTCTTGGATAAGTACAGTTTTAATGTTAATAGAGGTTTCCTAAACTGCCCTCCAATTAAATTGTACCAATTCACTTCCAACAGCAACATATGAGAAATGCGAATTCGTTTAATGAAGGCGCAGAGGAGGATTGGACAGAGAGGACTGGGCGAGGGAACAAGTTGAATGACTAATTATGAAGCTGTTCTTCTGAGGACGCACTTCCGTCACCTGGACACGGGAGGGCAATGTTGCCCTACGGAAGCGCAGGGAGTCCCTCCTCTGAAAGGCTTGAAGCACTTCAGTGACTTTGGAGGGGAAGGAAGAAAAAAACAAAAGAAACTCCCCAACATCCGAGTTAGGGATCATTATCCCTAACTTGGATGCCTTAATATACTATTAAAGGGAAGGCAGAAATGGCAGCTTACCGTTTCTTTTGCTTTTGACAGTGGGCCCTTGCCCCTTGGATAAAATCCTTTTTTTGGGAAACCACAGGCGACCTGTCGGTCAAGCAGCAGCCGGGAGGCCCTGCTGCAATTCTTCCAAAGGTAGGTTTCCAAAGGGTTTTAGTTTTAAGCCCATGAATGCCCACACTCCACCGCAGCCCTGGGAAAACCAGAGAAGCTGGCTGCTCTGCAGGGGGAGAGGAGGTGGGTCCGGTGGTCTTTGAGTGGCAGCCCCTTTTCCATCAGCCCCTGCCGCACTCCCAAAGCTGGACCAACTCCTCCTCCCTGTCCTGGGAGGTCAGAGGAGCCTGAGTGGGACATCCCAGGGGTGGGGGAAGGGATCAAGCAAGATTTCCCCATCCTCAGGGCTCCCACCTGGCTGACCCATGGAGCGTCTCTGTCCACTGCTGCCTGTCTCTTGACAGCCTGTTCTCCAACACTTCACTCTCCTATGCTCCAGGTATTCCCCCAGGGGGTTCAGAGGTGCCTGTCAGAGCAAAGCAGGGCACTTCCACAGTGCAACTTAATGGCAGGAGGATTCCATCCTGCACCATTTCTAAAAGATCAAGTGAGAAGGACCGATATCCCCGACCTGTCTTTGTCTGGGATGTTGGAAGTCAACCATTGCGATCAGGGTGAAACTCCTAGAAGGACCAAAAGTCAGGCCAGGGCAGCAACACCACACTCTGGAAGCTGAACAATCGGTTTTGAGGCCAGATTTGGAGCAGGATGGCCTCTTGAGCTAGCTCGGCAGCCTGACATTGAAAGAGGCTATGTGGTCCCCTTCTTGGAGTACACCACTTCTGGGATTCCAGTGGGGTCTCAGCCTGTCACCTTCAATGCAGCAGCATAGCTCAGAGTTTCCAGGCAGCTGCAGCAAAGCAGCTAAGGTCTCAGGCTGACACCAACTTCCTTCTTCAGAGTCCAGACAGATGGGATGGCATGGGGTGGGGACTGAGCACAGGAGCTCTTGTCTGGCATCAGGAAGTCCTGGCTTGGAATCTCAATTCTCTGACCCTGGGCAAATGACTTGTCCCCTGTTTTCTGCCTGTAAGATGGATGAGAGTTGCCATTTCATTGAAATGGTTTCTGTGCTCAATGAGATAGAAAATGCATAAGTCATAGCCAGGTGCTGGGCCTAGCAGGATAGCATGTGGCTACTATCCACACTCTTCTGGCCCTTTTCTGACTTCACAGCCCATAGCTAGAACACTACCCTGCAAAACACTCCTTCTTCCACACAAGGCACACAAGCGAGCATTTTGGTCACACTCCCTGCAGACTTACCCTCTGGGGGCCACAGATCTCCTTCCAGCAGCCCCATCGACACTTCTTTTCCTGCCCTGCTATGCATACATCTGAAAGCCCCTGGGGACGCAGTGATGCAGTGATCAATTTTAATGTTCCATGTGTCCCTCCAGGGCAGTATTTGAAGATCCAGCATACAGTGATCTGTACTTATAGGGCCCAATCACCAAGCCAAGACATGCTGGATTGCAGGGGACTCTGGCTTGTTCCCTCATCCCCGGGTGAGGCCCCAGACCCCAGAAAGGTGGGCTGGTCCCCATTTCCTCACCCGGGCTATACTTGTCACTGCTCCCTGAAAATATCCACTGAGGAGCTAAGTACAGGAAACCCCACCCCCTGTTCTCTCCAGTCCTGGAGGGAGACATTTGTCCTAACCTACTTTCACAATCTCTTCCTTCCAAAGGCCTCAGAACAAACAGGCTGCTCCCTTTCAGCACATGGCTGGGAATGAGTCCAGCAGGAGATGGGGAGGGGGCAGGCTCTAGCTTCAGTCTGCTTGGCCACCAACTCCCTGTAACATCCTGGGCCACCAGGGTGAACACAGATGAGGGCCTTTTTCAGAGCGAGGTCGAGGGCCCATCAGGGTGTAAATGAGTCTCTGCCATTTGTCTTAGCAGAGGGCAGATAATCAAGAACAATTATTCCATTTCCCATTTTAAATCAATGAGCTGAATGGGAAAGCCAATCCCTGGGTCGGGCCCCTTCAGTACCTTTCAGTTGGTGCCCAGGGAAGCAGGGTCAGGAACAGTCTGATTGCACTTGAAGGAGAGAAAAACTCCCCTTTCCACCGCCCTGCTCAGTGTGTCAGACCATAGCCAGCCCCCAACAAAAGCATCTTTGTGAAATGCCTGACCCAGAGAAAATCAATGCAGGCCTCTGTTTCATTTAATGTGTCCTTTGATGCTGCTGTCCCAGTAGGGGCCAAGGGCTGGAGTTCCTGCCACTGTTATTCATTGCCTCTCCCATCTCCATGGCTTGCTGCAAGAGGGAACTTTCATGCAGTCGGGAGCTGACTGCATGTGGAGGGAGATCCATGAAATGAATAGAAGAGGGAAGAAGTCAGGGGGAAGGAAATATGGGCCAGGATAGAAGACAAAGAAGGCGTAAGAGTGTTGTGGTCAGGGAGTTCATGAGAGAAGCCCTGGGAGACTGGAAAATGGTACTGACTTGCAACTGTCTGTCTGAGGCACACCAGCCAATATTTCTGCTGCAAGAACCACAGTGATAGAAATAGAGTAGAGAATAATGATCCAGTTAGGGAAGACCCATCCAGTGATTGACACTGATGGGCCCAGCCCTTGGGCAAAGGTCACAACTCTTTTCCCCAGGTAGGATGACCAGAGATGAAATGACTTCCTAAATGATCTGTCCCAGGTCTGCTATGGTTTGAAATGTATTCCCCAAAGAGCTTGTGTTGGAAATGTAATCTCCAATAGAATAGTGTTGAGGTGAGTAAGCTATGAGGGCAGAATGAATGGATTATTGCTGTTATCCATAATGGCAGTGATCTCATTAATTGTAGGAGCTGGTTTATTACAAAAGGTAATAAAAAAAAAGTTCAGGCCCTTTTTAAATCTCTCATCATCCCTTTGTCCTTCTGCCTTCCACCATGGGATGATGCAGCAAGTAGGTCTTCACCAAATGTCTGCACTCTGATGTTGGACTTTGTGGCGCCTAAAACTGTAAGCCAGTACATTTTCTGTTCATGATAAATACCCCATCTCGGGTATCTCATAATAGCTGCACAAAATTAATTAAGAAAAGGACCATGAACTCTCCCATGTGTTTTGTGAAGCCAAGACTCATCAAAAACAAAACAAAACAAAAAACCCAAAATAAAAAACAAACAAACAAAAAAAACCCAAAACATATGAGAAGCATGAGTTGTTTTGAAAAAGTATTAAATTGGAAAACCAGATGTGGCATTAGAATGGCAGTTCTGCACCCCTGCACCTGAGGTCTGAAGGTGAAAATGAACAAGTCATTAGCTCAACCATGTGGGGAAGGCCCTGTCTTCCACCAAGCAGGAAGCCGAGCTCTGGACAGTCTGATGGACCCGGGGGGAGTGGGGATGCTGGACCAGCCCCAAGTCCATATGGCACCATCAGTCATCTGACCCACATCTCAGGTCACACCACTGGTGGCACCCTTGGGCTCCTATTATTGAACAGCAGAGTCTCTTGAACTTCAGAGCACCTAATAAGTATCACTCTGGGGTAGTGGATACACTGTGACTGCCAGGGTCCCATGTGCAAGGTTTTGACTAATAATTTTGAGATGGGGCTCAGAATTCTGCATTTTAACCCATATCCCAGGTAATTTTGATGTAGGGGTTGTGCAAACCAGCCTTGGAGAAAACTCAAGTTTCAGCTTAGCAAAGAGGACCTGGCTCCTTCCCTGGTATTCAGCAGCATCTCAGCTCAAACACAACATTATAACCACTTCAGGGAAGGTTTGGTCCTTTAGTTATTTTCTAGGGTTTCTGTACCCCCAAAGTTGCACCAGAATAGAAATGGAAGGCTTGGGAGGAGAGAATATGGAGCTACACACTGATAACTCAGGAGAGTTGAAGGATGGCAGGAGCCATGGTGATGTGCAGAGACCATAAGGACCACTGGCCAGAGTGAGGATGAAGCCTGTGTAATGATCGATGTGCAGGTGGAGGGAGGCTTATAGAGTGACATGGTGAGCCACTCAGAAATGGGGAAAAGAGGGACACAGGGTTGCTAGAGCTGTGACCTCATTCAAATGCAACACAGTGAACTGCATTGATACAGAATGGTTGCCAACAACATGAGTGCCCCCAGATGGGGAACAATCCAGGGGCCTTGATGGCAAATTGTCTAGGGTGATTCACTATGCTACTTTCTGACCTAGACCTCAGCACACATCTCACTAAAACTAAATTGCACCAAATCAATGCCCAAGTCTTTGAAATGAGCTGAGGGTGAATGATCAAGATCCTCGTATCTGGACTGTCAAAGGGTTGAAGGTGCATTTTGAGCCACTGTCACATACATCACAAATGGCACTGTCTTGTAATGCCAAAGGCATTCACACTTTTAGGACATGTATGCAACATATGCTTAAACTGTTTGGCTTCTATTTGAATTGGTTTTAGGCCAGCACAGCTGAAGCACATCTTAGAATATTAAATACTTTAAATGCCACTTTGTGGTAAGTGCCACTCTCAACCGGCATATTTTCTTAATTTTTCCTCATGGTAAATCATCTATCAACCTACCACCCCTAGCAAATCATAGTGCTGTATTTGAAGCTAATTATTCAAATCCCAGGTGCACAGGGTAAATGCAGTAGGGAACTTAAAAGGCTACATATGCAAATATTCACAGGACAGCCCTATTGTGTTTGGCAAATATATGTTACAGGTGTCAGCTATGGGGCAGGGGGAGTGGGGGAAGAGTATGCTTTGAAGGAAAATCTCTTTAGCACTGAAGTCCCTATTGGGATCCCTCTACAAGTTACCTATACATTCCAAATTAAATATAGCATCTCAAGCTTTGACACACCTGTTAGCACTCTTTTCAGAATACAAAAGTATATAGTATGAGGTGCTGCAACCATGTGAATTCTTTCTACTCTAAAGCTAAAAGAATCATGTAGCAAGGACATCACATAGTGCTTTTCAAGCTTTTAGGTAGTGGAACCCTTTTTGCAAATTAACCCTAATAAGAAAATTTAAGTATTTTAGGGGTGAGGGTAGTGTAGCTCAGTGCTAGAGCACCTACCTAACATGCATGGTTCTGAGTTCCATCCCCTAACAGTTTCAAAAGAAAAGAAAAAGAAAAAAAAAGGGAAGTATTTTATTTGTATAACTTATGTTCCTGAATCTAAATTTATAGCACTCAGTGAAAATATTAATGATTATTCAGTGAACATAAAAATTGAGACTGGAGTTAAGGCTGACACTTTTTAAAAATGTCTCAACTCTCTAATTATTAACATACATGGTTTTACTTGCATGTATCAGAAAACATTCTGATTCACAGAAATAAGGAGATACAAACAGCAAGTGTTTCACAGTTCACCATGCTACCCTTGGATACCACTTAATTAAGATCTTATAAGCTTTATTTGGGGTCCTTGCAGAAACAAGAGCACCTGGCAGAAAAATTAAACTGCTAGTTATCTTTTATGATTTGTATTCAACACCAGCCTGCATTTTAAAATTTACATTTAAAAGTAAACATTGCATACAGTATATATGAAATGAGCTTTCTGGGACTGAGGTCTAATCTATTCCAAACCAACTCTCTACAGTTATAAACTGAACAAAATATACTTCATAACTATTGGTGGTATTAAATAGAAGTAAAAATAGACACTAGAGGGGAGTTGATGCTTGGAAGAAGGAATATCTTTGGGTGTGTTTCCAGATTTGGGTTGCTTTTTGACTGAAGGCAAATCTCATTCTGCCAAGCAAGATGGCTAAGCTTGAATAGAAAATCTTCAGTCTTTCTGGCTTAACCCACATTTTGCTGGCTTAAAAACTAACAACAAAACAAACAACCAAAAATAAACAGGACCAAGTTTGGAGGGACTAGAGCAGATATAAAGTGATAGAGGACCTCAGAAAAGAGAACCATAAGGGGGGATCCAAAAGTTCTGTGTACAACTCTTCCAAGGCCAAATCCTAGCAGCTTAAGACTAAAAGTACTTGAAAACTTTCTGCTGCTATCCCTAGCAGAGTGTATAAGGACAAAGAGGTCAGTGCTTAATTCTGGCCATGTTAACTGACTTCCTTAAAGAAAAATGAGCATGTTTCAAAGGAATATAACAGAATCCAGGGTCTCTAAAATGCATCTAAATTCTAAACATAGCCCCAAACTACTAGGCATGCACTCAAGAGAAGAACCAATAAACATATTGAACCTAAAAATGACCAAATGTTGGAATTATCAGGCAATAATTTTAAAAGAGATAGCCTGTGCTGAAAGATGTAAAGGAAAATAAGTTTATAATAAATGAACAAGTAGGAAATCTCAGCAGAGAATTTAAAAAAAAAAAAACCAATAAGAAATCCTAGAGTAGAAAAAGAACAATGTTTGAAATAACAAATTTACTAGATGTGCTTAAGATCAAATTGTAGGGCTAGAGATATAGTTCAGTTGGTGGAGAGCTTGCCCTGCATGCACAAGGCCCTGGGTTCAATCCCCAGCACCATTAAAAAAAAGGAATAAATTGTAGATAATAGTCAGTGAGCCTAAAGAAATATTAATAAAAATTACCCAATCTGCAGAACACAGAGAAAACAATTAAATTGAAAGTGCCTCAAGTACTTGAGCCAATATCAAAAGGTTTAACAAACATGAAACAGGAATATAAGGAGAGGACAGAAAGAATGGGACACAAATTTGAATTAAAAATGTCCAAATATCTCCTAAATTTTATGTAAGACACACTGATTTACAGATTACAGTTCAGTGAACCTCAAGCAGACCCGCCCTCCCTCCCCCCAAACACACAAACCACATTTATAGATGTGGAACAATACTGCTAGTATATAGCAGGGGAAAAAAATCTAGTTACTATAAAACTCAACATAACACCCAACACAACAAGCAATTTCACTGTTAGTACTGTATTTCACATCATAATCATTACCACTGCATTAACATGTATTTATAAGTATTCTTTGTATCCTAATCTTGCACCCAAAATTGTGAAGTGATAAATCATTTTAAAGTAATTCTAGCACAATTTTTTTTGAAAGCTTCACATAATGGTCACATTTCACTTTTTTGAAAAAAAAAGTGACAATTACATGGTATAATATATTTATCCAAGATATATGATGGGGAGGTCCAGAAAAGACTTATATCTTACCCAAGAGAACAGATAAACCCATTGTGTTCCTACACTAGAATATGACTAAGTGATAAAAATTATAACTATTTATACAAGTAAAACATGAATATCAAAAACATTATCATTCAAAGCATCCAAATGCAAAAGAGTACATGCCACTTTTTCCTCTACATGAAAATCTAAAGCAGGCTAAATTAATCTACAGTAAAAAAATTCAGTCGGTTGTCCTGACACCGGAGATGGATAACCAGCTTCAAAAGGGTATGAAGGAGTTTGCTGAGGCCACAGTAATACTGTGCATCTCGATTTGCATTATGTAACTATGCACTGCTAACATTCACTGAATGGTATATATGAAGATGTGTTCATTTTACTCTGAAGTATGTTCTACTAAAACATATTAAATAAAAACATTAAAATCTAATATAATGATATGTACACTGAAGTGTTCAGGGGCAAACTGTAAGTTACCTTGAAATGCATAAAAAATGAGATGAATAGGGCTGGGGATATTGCTCAGTTGGTAGAGTGCTTGCCTCACATGCACAAGGTCCTGAGTTCAATCCCATGAGATGAATAGATATGAACAGATGGAAGTTTATTGAACATCCTTCTAGTAGGTTTCAATTTTTGCACAATAAAATGTTGGGTAAAGAAGAATGTTAAGTAATTCTTGAAGGCCCACTGTGAAACAGGAGGACCAGTTTGAAAATATAAGAGTTAAGAGACCGAAGAGCTTTGAGCAACTAGCAATGCAAGCAAGGGCCTTTTCCCATCTTTAATATGAGGCAGCTGGACTAGCACTAAGATGTCTTCTAAATATATGAACACAATATACCTAAGATCCTTTCTATATATGAGTATTGTCTAAAGCATCAAGATATTGAGATTAATGAAAAGTCAACAGGCTATACATAGATTCTCTGTACATTTCAGTTATGGTAGACATATTACTGTGGCAGCATTCATTGGCTTAACTAAGGGGCAGGAGAGGTTCCCACCATCTCGTTTCTGTCCCTCTTGTGGTACCTTCTTCCTCTGGGTCCTTCCATCTCACTCATATTTTAATATTTTTGCATGATCACCATACATTGTCCTTTCCTCCTTAAGGAAAGTAAATGCCATCCCTCTATTGAGAAACTCCTTTCCCTTCTCTTTGCCCCTAACTTCTGCTCATTCGTAAGTCTTAGCTTCCATTGGTCCACAGACTAGACTTCGTCCACTTTCTACCTCACTCCCAATTAGAGTACATGTAAAGTGATCGACATTATTTATTTGGCAATATGGAATGTCCTTATGATATACTTCAACTTAAGATTTTTTTATTTAACCTTATGTTGGTGCAAAAAAAATCCTCATTAAGTAGAAATCATCATCGTTCAAAATTTGTATTTGGATCTTTTCCCAGGCTAGTAATATGTAGTCCAATTCCCTCTCTTGATGCTGGCCATGGCAGTGACTGCAGCTTCTGGCCTGCCTTGCAATCACAGCAGGCAAGAACTGATAGCCTATAGTATGCTGTGTTGCTAAACTGGGACGTGCAGTAGTTTGGATGTATTAATGCATTTTCAACTTAAGACATTTTCAATTTATGATGGGTTTACTGGCATATAACCTCACTGTAAGTCAGGGAGCATTCACAATTTTGTGACTATGCTTCTCATGAGACAAGAAGCTCCACAAAGGCAGGGACTGGCCTGCTCACTCTTCCCCAGCAAGGGACCTGCAGATGATAGTAACAGCTCCCATTCACTGAGTGTGCTAGATGTCAGGCACTCTTCTGAGTGCTTTTACAGATTCATGCATTTCAACTCCTATTAGTCCCTCAAATATTTGTTGAAGCCTTTGATTTTGTTCTAGAAATGACAATTATTCAAAAACTATTTGTTAATATTGAATGCCAGGCACTGCATGCAATAAACAGAACAGAGTAAATCAGAGTTCTCTGCCTTCTTCACTGAGCTCGGTCTGATGGGCCATACACCCAAATAAAGAGAAAGTCATGTCAAATAACAAGTCCCAATACAGAGAGGATATACGAGGTATGTGGTAAAATACTCCATGTTCTTAAAATTTGCACACAATTTACCTTTTGTTTAAAAAGTAACTTGGAAATCCATCCATTATCTTATCACTTAACAAGGAGTTGCTCATTGCCTAGTTAACTGGGCACTGTGCTGGGGCTCTCAGATGCAAGACAAATAAGGATGACACAAAGCACACAGTCTGGTGGGAGGTTACACAAAGAACTAACAATATCATGTGACGTGTTAGGGCAAACATATCTACTGCTTGCATCATCAGTCCAAGGCAGTTGTTACAAAGAATTAAGTTCCAGTCTGTCTTTCCTAACAAGACAAAACATACCTACCCAATCTGGATTCTCATTACTCCCAACATGAAATTCCTTCCCCAGGTTGAGTTTCATATCATGCATGGTCCCCTAGTTTTCCTCATATGTGAAATAGAATGCCCATCTTAAAAGATTTTAAGGGGTAAACAATGAATATTCACAAGCAATGGATACTACAGGGTACTAGTCATTATTATCATCAGACCAAATGTGGCCAAGACCCTCGTTGCCCCAGCCTTTAACGTCTGATCATGTTGCTTCTGTTCCCAGAATGGCTTCTTCTAACTATACTAGTGCTTCCTTGTAGTACTCACAGAATTCAATCTGGACTTACAGTCACACAAAAATTATGCAGAAATTTAAGTGGAATCATTGTAGAATGTTCTGTTATCTGATAATGAACATGCTACATAAATATCTTATACAACTTCCAACTTCCTCCTAAGAGTCAAACATACAACAGAACTTTGTAGGGTTAAAAGTGTAATTTTATTTAGATGTTACTTGTACATAATCTATAGTAAGATATACAAACAGATAAAAATTGTTTGACAGGATCTTTTTAATACCACTTTAAATTCAATTTACAACAGCATTGGTAATACTGCAAGATGACAGATACTCTGCTTCATAAAACAAAAATTACTTGCTACTCTGGCTGATACATTCCCACTAGTCTGTAATGGATTAAAATGTATCATGTATTTTAGTCCCAAATCATTACAAAAATGTTACAACCTAGCCACTTGGTGCTCATAAAAGATTTCGATGTGCTAAAAATTTACTGAAATGAAAACATTAATTTTCTAATAGGATCCTATGTAAAGAAAATCAGAAGTGTACCAAATCTTATGGTTTGGGGCTAACAATGCAAAAATCATTTGCCTGCTGTTCAGCCACATCATGCTTGTGCAGTGACATGTGGATTCGGGCATCTTTCCAACCTGTCTGCCTGAGTCTGTGCCATGAGGAAAATGCTTATGAGATATTCAACTTAACACACATGGAGCAATACAACTGGGGAGAATTTAAAATAATCTTAAAATTATAACTATAATTTAAAATGTAAAATTTATAGAAATAAAATATACTGTTAAATGATTTTCTCCATTTGTTTTGGTAAATACTTTTTAAAAATGGAAATGGAAAATTCAAACTCTTCACTTTGTTCTTTGTAGGGAATACCATATTAGAAGATTTAAATTTAGACCAAACCAGATTTGTTGAAGATACTCTAAAATAATCTAGACTGGATTTTAGTCATTTTCCATTCTCTTATAGGTAATAGAACACAAGAGGGCAAAAGCTTTCTCACTAGTCATAAAAACAAATTAAAAATAACTTTTTTATTTAAACTACAGGAAGACAACTAGTAATTAATAGGCTCATGAATATTTATGAATAAAGTGCCACTAATTTTATTGTAGTAGGATATAAATAGAAGAAATTCTGAAGTGAATAGTAGCTGACGGTGCTCCCTCCATCCAGAGAGGAGAATGGCCAGAAAACAAAGAAGCATTGCTAAATCCAGGTTTCTGATTATACAGAATACTCCTAACTCAACAGTAACAATGAAGGCAAACTATTACAATAAACAAAAAATAAGACTAAAACTGGTAAAAGTACCAAGAGTAATGCCAACACAGTAGTCTGCATTGGAAAAAAAGAGAAATTTAGAAATTCACTAATAGTTACTAATATTAAAAAAAAAATCATAGTGACAGCCAGGTAGGGCCTGCTCTGGAGGCACACCCCAAGCAGCTGTGCAGCAGAGAGGACTTGAATGCACAGCCAAAGGAGAGCCTTGGAAAGTGGGTATAGACACGAGACTTTGCAGTTTCAAAATCTATGTGACCAAAACCCAGTGTGCAGGCAGGCATCATACAACAACTGCCCCAAGTTAAGAGGTATCCACACAGAGACACAGGGTGATGTGGGCAGCTGGCTGATTTCCCCAGAATTCGTGAACAAAAATCATTTGTTACAACATTCTCCCATCAACTCACACATCTCAGCCGCAGCTCAAGATTCTTTCCTTTGTTGGAGCTGAGTTCCTAGCACCTGCAACCTATTGGAAGTACTGCAGATAGGCACAACTCCACAGCAAGTGAAGGACCTTAGCATATTTTTCATATCTACAACCCAAGCCTGGGACAATTATTTATTCTAAACAAGCATTTGTCCTTATCTAGAATTACAAAGTAGAAGCTGTCATTCTTGAGTCTCCCTGGTAGTATGCCTGAGCCAGGTCTATGGGATCACCATGTGGAAAGGGGAATAGGGTGAGTGGAGGTGAAAGCAAGGTGCTTTGCCACCACTAGGGATCAAATCAAGGTAATCTTGTGAGGTACATTTTTTAAAATTTAATGTGCTAACAACAATATGAAAGAAGAGAACTGTGTGCTTCTAGGACAGGGCAAAGGCCCTGCATGGGGCTAACCCCCAATCTGCCACAGCACCGTGAGAAGTAAATAGCTGTCACTATTTTTCACTTAAATGTAAGCTTTTAATATTCTGACCAAATGGAGTGGGTTGCCTTTGCACGCAGGGCCACATGTGGTAGCTCTGTCTAGCTGGGGGCTATACTCCTAGATGGCTCACAGCTGTTCTGGCTGCCTGGTGCCCAAGCCATCAGGGCTAGCCAATATTTTAAGTGTGAACCCAATGTCCCTAAAAGGGAAAAGGACCTTGTGTTCATTTGCATTACAACTGAGCCGCTGAAACTTCATACAAAAATCACCAACAAGCATTTATTAAGTGAATATCCATAGGAAACCAGCCTGAAAAGGGCCCTTCCAATTTCACATTTGACAAGTGCATGAAAAGGCAATGAAATTATTCAGTAGAACATTTGAATTCACTCAGTAGCTACCAAATCAAGAAACTGAATGCAGAAACATTTGATTCTCCTGTTGTTAGACCTTTCCCTCTACAACCAACTTCTTCTGAAACACATAGTAAAAATGAAAAAAAAAAAAGGCAAAAGAGTGTCACTTACTGATTGGAAGACATCACTCTTGACACAGTCATTAATCTTGCCAAGACCTAACACCAGGCAGCTCACAGACACACAGCAAGTCTACAGAATCTTAATGATCAATAAGGGTAAAGTAAATATTTTCATGGCTAAGAGGGAAGCAAGATGCTGTTTTCAGAACAATGCAATAGTTACAGCATATCTCCTTGTGTGCAGCACGATGTGCTATATTTAGTGGCACTTAAGTATTACACAGTAAATACTGAAAAAACCCAGAAATTTTGGATGTGAAGAAGCAATATCACATTATTAATACAAAAGGTGCTAAGCTACAGGATTATAATATCACTATTTGGGTGCTGAAACCATCTGAAATCCCCAGTGAACTTCCACACACACTGTACTGGTGGTCCACCTGCCACCGTCCCTGTATGGCCTTAGTCAGACCAGTCGTTCTTGTCAAACTCAGAGTCGTCATCGGAGTCGCTGTACTCTACAGTAATGCGTCTGGACAGGATTGTGGCCACGTCGTTTCCAACAGGCTCCCGCTTGGCCTCTTGCTCACGTTGCTCCTGAACCTTTTTCAGCTGAATTCCTAGAGACACGACATAGGGGTGAGAATTAAAATGTTCTGACGCTCCAAAAGGAAAGAAAACTGAACAGGGCTACTGGACTTGGTTTTTCTAAGTTTAAGGACAAAAGGTTTTAGAAATTTGAGGGGAGAAAAGAGTGTGCAAAGTCCATTTTAAGAAGATTAGTTGTGACTAAGGTGCACATGAACACCTCAATGGAAAGTTCTAGAGCCACACTGTTTCATATGCCTGCCACTAGTCTCTTCTCAATTCTTTATCATGATATGCACACCTGACAACTACAAAACAACTCCTAATATTTAAAAAAAATTCAAACAAGCATCCTTTGACTCCAAAAAATCATTTAATGTGTAGAGCTATCATTTGAAGGCAACAAGGTTGAAGTTTGCTAGAGACCTAAAGAAATCTCTCTATAAGGAACGCTGTGTATGTGGGGTGCTCCACTTACCCATCCTGATGGCAGCAAGGAGGTCACTTCGAGCATCACTTATCGGGGGCTGTGCAGGCTCAGGACGCTTTGCCTCAGCTACAGGGGGGCCATGCATTGGGGAGGATGAAAGAGAAGAGCCGGGGCCAGGAGGGCCTGGTGGGGGAGGTGGTGGACCTGGAGGCGGTGGTGCTGTGATGAGGAGCCCAGCTGAGGGCGGATAAGGAGGAGCTGCATATGTGGAACCAGCTGATGCAGGAAAGGAGGGCTGCATGGGGATCTGGAGAGGGCTGACAAAAGCAGTTTGTGCTGAAGGAATCATGGGTGGAGGTGGAGGAGGAGGTGGTCCTGAAGGGTTGTAATACTCAATTATCTGTGCCGGGAGCATCCTAATAAAGAGATGAAACAGAGTCACCAATGTAACAATAAAGGGCCATGTCCCCGAGTTCTAATATGCCTAATCAAAGAAGTTCCCCCAGACACAATGCCCCCTACCAGCCAGACTTCAGTCACTGCAGAATGCACATGCCCACTCTGTGGTTCTGTCATTTTACAGTCCTACCTTATTCATTATGATGAATGCAAGACTTATTGAAACACACACACATACACACACAAACACACAATCATTGAAGAGGAAAGCAACTTCTGTGAATACTAAAATAATGTAGTTGCTGCAGAAGAGCAATGGCATCCTTCATCCTGGGCATCTCAAAGGGCTTAGAAACTTGTCTCCTGAGGGCTGCGTGGCCAACCAGATGAGGAAAATCCTATATTCTCTAGCCCAGTTCCATGGAAGCCCTGGGACCACAGCACCCAGTAGCGTGTCAAAGGCTTTGAAAAGTTCTAAGCCAAGAAATCAGCTGATTTCTGCTCAGTCAAGGGTTTTCCCAGTCAACTGGACCACAGGCCCTCTCTGTGCCTGAAAGCAGCACTCTGGGAATCCTGGTTCCACCAGGGCACAAAAAGAATAGCCAAGTCTGTGTGGTCTCCCCTTTGAGGGCTGAGAACGTACATTTAGAAAGTGACACCAGTGCTCTGCGTAAAGAACACACATTACAGAAGCATATATTCAACTTCTCTGGGTACTGACTCTGAGGGCTAAGATAAAAACAGAGCTAAAGAAACCCTATTAAAGTCAAGGAGGGAGCTTGATTTGATGAACATGTGAAAAGGAAGATCTTTTTAAAGAGGTATTAGAATTCTAACCCAGACAGAAAAGGAGAGGGCCTGGGGGAAGAACAATCTAAGGGCCCAGAGGTCAAGAAAGTTTATAGAGCCAAGTGTGAGAAGTGATGTTACAGGATTCAGTCATCCGTGATAAGCATTCTCTATGGTTCACCCAGGACCTGTAGCGAAATTTGAGTATTTGAACAGTTTCACAAAACAGCATGTCATCCTTTATCAACGCCTGATTTAAAGATCCTTTCAAACACATGTAAGTATGTATGCAAAGAGAACACATATACAGGAACACAGCTGTCAACCTGGAATTTAGCTGTAATAAGGTAGGGTCAGTAGCACACCTACTTTATTTAACAGAGTAGGACACCACTGAAGTGTCTACATCCAATTAGTCTTGACTATATTCTGGTATCTAAAATATCGAGGTTAAAATTCTTCCACAATACATTAAGATTCAAATGCAAAAACAAGTAGCAACTAAAGTACAAGAAATACTGATTTACCCATAATCTGCTGGAGCCATTGGTGCAGAGGCCTGGGACCCCTCTGGGGCCTGGAGTGGTGGTGGTGGTGGCGGCTGCTGAGGTCTGTTTAGGGCCATGTGCCTCACCGAGGCAGAGGGGGGCCGGTACTCGTGTTCAGGGGCCTGGTTTGCAGCCCCATGTGATGGAGCATCACCAGCAGTGTAGGAAGGGGTGACCGGCTGGGGATGCAGAGAATGGTTGGGTGTAGCCGGATAAGAGTAATCTGTAACATCTGATGCATGGGATCTGACATTGGAGAAAAAGGAATGAAAGAAATTTAAATTGTTTAAAAAATTTCCCTTATCAGGCAGAAGCATATATATGAATAACAACATTGCCAAGGCACAGAAATCAGAAATTTATTTCTTTAACTATCAACTAGGTCTAGTCCCATGAGAGCTTCCAAGCAACAACATAATTACTATCTTAGCGGCAAGCCCCAGTGTTACATGGATTCAGATTCACAGCTTTGAAGTGAATAAGTCAGACAGACCAGCAAGCAGGAACCAGCAGAGCCTCATTTTCACAGTATTTCATGTACTTCTTTTCTAAGAGACAAGACTACAAGATGAATCTCATTTCATTTAGAAACAGCATCTCAGACAGGATTTCGGTGGCAATGAAACTGACAGTATGTAATTAGAAAATACAAAATGGCAGGTGAACTGGGTAAATATTAACAATAAGAACAGAAAGAGAAATGCAGAATGTAACAAAGTGAACCATGTTTTTCATAACAGAAGCAATTATTTAACCCAAAGAGAAAGAAGCAATGTGGTACACTATGGAAAGGCCTTCTTGCTTTCTTTGAACACATAGTCCAGTGTAAAACTCTGAAAATGGAAATCACATATTAGTGAGAAGAGTTCAGAAAAATGCCAGGTGCTGGATGCTGGCTAAGCCCCAGAAGGAGAGGATGGACTTGAATATATGGCAGCAGCTTGGCCACAGGCATTAGTAACAGTCACACACTCCTGGCCTGGGTTACTGGACACGTGTGAGTAGGGACTGCACATCCTCTCATGACACTGAAGCAGGGGGTGGCCTGAAACTGGGAATCCAAAGAAAGAAAATGACAAACCCTCTGGGCATCCTGTCCTCTTTCGTGCTCCCTGCCTGTTCCAGTTTCCTTGCGTCACTCATAAATTCAATGCCCATTTTCCTTCTCTCCCACTCTTCTTTTCTTGTTCTGACTTTTCTCACATGTACTTGCTGGTTCCTGTTAGGATTCAGCTTGTGTTTCTCTCTCTGAAGGAAACAGGCAAACACATTGGGAATGTGAAGGAAAGAGGGAAGACGATACAAGCTGAATTTCCATCTCTAGGATTTTAGAAAGAAGCTTCTGCTAACTGGAATTCTGTGTGGCATAGAAAAACTTGCTAAATCAAAAAGTCTGCCCCAGCTTTCCTTCCCTAATTGCGGTATAATAATAACCAACAACTCATTTTCCTTCCTTAATTGCAGTATGAATTCTAGATTATGGTGTGCACCTGAGGATGTCTTCTGAACTCTGCAAACTTCAAGCAAATGCATTAAAAATATTTTTAATGGGAGAGGAATCTGGCCTATATTTAGACTTAGTACATTTAAAAAACATAAATACCTAAAATTCTGGGGTCATTGATGATTCATGCTAAGGAACTGTGTCAGTGCACCATTTTTTTTTTTTAAAGGAAATAGTCATCCAGAAAAAAAAAAAAATGGAGTGTAAGTGCTTCTTATGAGATGCATGGCAAGAAATTGTAAATGTTGTGGCATAATTGAAAGTGCTATTCTGGTAAAGTTGTTTTGCAATGTAGAGCCAAATGAAGCCAAGAAAAGGGGGTTAACCAGATGGACAGACATAAAAGCAGAAGAAACAAATGTTTGAAGGAGAAATGAGAGCAGAAGATTTCTACAGGGCAGGACTTCGGTGAAGAATGGCTACTGCAAGGACAAGATGAGAGGAGCAGAAGGGATTGGTCAGCTGAAGAGTGAAAGATCAGGGAACAGGGAGATGATAGTAGCCTGGAGGAATAGGAGACTAACTCAGGTGGGAAGGTGGAAGTTGGCTAGGAGCTATGATGTCAATGTGGAGGTGAGTCGGGTGGTCCTGAAGCTCTCTGATCATCAGTAACCATCTGCTGCAGAAAAGAAAACTGATGGGTGAAGACAATAAAGAAACAGGACGAAGTCAGTCCAGCATGGTGGGAAAATCCAATAAATTTCCAGGGTTTTTAAGGTACACAGGGTCAGAGCACCAATAACAGGGCCCAGAATTGATGAGAGAAAACAAGGATGTTACACATGGAGGTGTAATGCTTCCTGAGTACACTGAAAGAAAGGAAAGAAAGCTGGTTATCAGGAGTGCAAGCATTTCATCAATGCTCATATCTTAAATTCATACTTAGAAATAAAACATGTCTGACAATGTTCAGAGAGAGGGCAAAAACTTAAGATCAGCTTATGTGAACTAGGCTAAAGTATATCAGTTACATTAATGGCTCATACACATCATGAAACTTGATATTAAATTATCTTCAATATCTTAATACATTGATGAGGATACAGCCATTAAAAAGTCATGTTTCTAAATAACACTTAAGACATAAAATATCATTTTTTAAAAGCTAAAAAATGGTGATTCCAATTTTGTAAAAGAAAAAAAAATATGCACCAGGACAAAAGAAGACTAAGGAGAGACACACCAAAATGGAAACAGTGCTTTTTCTGGCTGAGGAATTATGGTTATTTATAATTTTAATATCTTTTCCAAAATTTCCAGGTATAATCAGTGTATCTCATTTCATAATAAGGAAAAAGTTTAACACTCAGTAAAATAAAAATATAAAACTTTTAAAATTAATTTAAGAGATATATTCCAAGTTCAATGATGAATTATATAACTTATTTATCTCTTAGTAAATAATGTATACAAAAAGTGAGAGGCCATGGGAAATAGTATGAGACAAAACGAAATTCTGAAGAAATAAAATGAACAATTCTATTTGCTTTTTGAAAAATAAGAGAAAGAAGACTTATCTAAGCAACACAAATACAAAGTCAGATACTAAATAATTCAAATAACCATCAGCTTTGTGCCCAACAAAGAATAATCATCTTTGGAATAATCTCATCTCAGATGCTAGAATGAGTATCAATCAATCAACTGAGATTTTTAAAAAAATTCATCAGTTTTCTATTTGCATCTGTTAAAAAAGATTATATGTGGGAAAAAACAAAGTATTAATTCTTCATGAATAAATAATAACAACTGTATTATTTGGGAAAAGAAAAATGCAAACTGACATCAGTGGGAGATATTAAATTCACATATTCTTCCCTACCCCAAAGAACTAGAAGCAGAACTATAGCATCATTTTAACTTTTGACAGAAATAAACACATAAATATTTAAATATAAGGCTAGAAGTCAGTGAAAGCTCCAACAATTCTCTAATATTTAATAGATGTCAGCTGTAAAAGCTACATGCCTATAGTCCCCGAAGACTTAGGAAGCTGAGGCAGGAGGATCTCAAGTTCAAAGCCAGATTCAGCAACTTAATGTGGGCTTAAGCGACTTCATTTCTCAAAATAAAATATATAAAAAAGGGCTCATCTAAATGATTTGGTACTGGGTTTAATTCCCAGGACCAAAAACAGGGGAGAGAGAGAGAAAGAGAGGGAGAGGGAGGGGGAGGGGGAGAGAAGAGGGGGACCTCAATCTTTCCTCACATCCTACCAATGAAACACAGATCTACTTCAGTAGGAATATTTATGCCACTCTATCTACCAAATAAATCTCGGCAGCAAATATTCAGTTAGCACCTTCTACATGTTAAAGTCTGCTAAGACAAGCCACAAAGATAAAAAGAAGAAGAAAAAGGACACAGATAAAACACAAGATCCAGGTTACTGCTGTTTTTTGATATATTCCTGAATCACATAAGAATTTTCTATTCAAAACTTTAAATGTTGATGACTTTGAGAGTCTATGCAAATGGAAAACTACAACTTAACAAAACCAGAAGGAAGAAATTAAGTCAGAAGGTTAAAATTGGCTAATCAGTTTTTATCATCTCTTCCAATGACTCTCTTTTGTGACAAATGTGACCTACTAATTCACACCTGAAAGAAACATTTGTTCTTAATCACTAACATTTTAAAATAAACTCCACCAGAAATTTTCTCCTGAAATTAGAATATACAAAATTAGTTATCTAAAGTAAGAAATCATTTTTTCTTCATCATTCTTCCAGAGGATTATCAAAATGCTCAAGAAGGTATTCCTGAGTCACAGCAATTACCACTTGCTGATCAGTTTTAGATAACAAGTTACCAAAGGAAATTCAAAACTCAAAGCCAAAAATAAAGGACTAAGTAATTATTAAAGTAAAATTGAAGTCATTGGCAGTTACTCCAAATTTTGAATTAATGTTAACTATCTCTAGATTAACTGAAGAGTAAGTTTAAATCAAAGAGATTTTTTTAAAAATCAGATAAAGCAACCCAATTTAAATTAATACTGCCTTAAGGTAATAATAATCAAAATATACATAAGTAAGTTTTAAGGAGAGTTCTGAAACATATTGTGTGTCATATAAACCCCAAACTGCTGGTATATTTCCAATTGTAACAAAACCAGGTAGCATACAGTGGCCCCAAGCATGGGGTAGGGGGCTGTGACACACACACACCTAGTGTCTGGGGACAGAGATCCCTCGGAAGATGCTCCGTGGTGCACACTCTGAGACAACCTGTTGTCGGGTCTAAGCTCTTTGTCATATGCCATCATATTCCACTCCTGGTGCCTGTTTCTGGCTTTTCTAACCTTTTTAACCTCACAGGTGGTGCCATCTATACGCTTTTGCTCCTGACGTCCAGGAAAAGAAAGAAAGCATGCCAAGACAGAAGGGAAAGGAAAACAGCAGGTTAAATGCAGTTACAATGCATAGGAAACAAGCTTGGCGCACACACAAGAGACATTCACATTTTGATTACCCTACTGTTAGGAAAATTCTAAAGCATCATACTTGTTCCCAACAGACTCAACAGAAAGTAACTGAGACTTAGTTCTTTAATCTAAATTTAAAAAAAATGTTACTGTGCTACAACTGCTAGAGTTGCTTACTATGATTTTTGGTAAAGAATGTGCACTTCACTAGGCTGGTAGCCTGTTTTAAATGTACCACACACATAAAATACTGGCAATACCCTTCAGAAAAATCACTTCCCACAACTAAACAAGTTCGCTTAGATTGTTAACATGCAATTATCTTTCAAAGAAAACAATTCAGAATTTTCTATTCCCAATTCCTAAAAGATTAATATAGAATATTTAACACTGAAACTAGCTTAACACAAAACAAAATAAAAACTTACCTGCCCATAGAGTCATTCTTGCTCAATCCCTACCTGACAGCAAAATGTACTGAATAAACACTTAAGTCCTATGCAGGTCCTTCTTCAAGTGGCGAGGACAGTTACTCCTATGGATATATCTATGAGTTCCTGCTGCTTCCCTCATAAGATTATATGATCTTTAAGGACAAGAACTATGTGCTCTTACCTCCTATGCTTCCCTCTTAGGGACCTCAACATAATGAGTACACACTCAATAAATACTGGCTAAATGATCAAATCCATGCTTTAAGAATGAGCTTCTAGAGCTTACTGCATCCCAGGCACTGGGCCAGGCTCGACTGACACAAATGGCAAAGAAAGAAAGAACAATAAGGGTCTCTGCTCTCAAGGAGCTTGCAGTCCAGCAAGAAAGCCTACAAGATGACACAAATAAATGTATCATTATAAAATATGATAAAATATAAATGTATGTATATTTTTAAAACGTATTTTATATAAAATGCATATTACATATACATATTTTATATTTACATACTTATATTTTGATATATACAGGTATTTATATGTTTAAATATATGTACATATATCTCTAACACCTTCTAGTCTGAAAGACAGGAGGTGTCCTGCTGGGACTTAGGGATCAGATTTGCAGCATGAGTAGACATTAATTCTACAGACATCATGGGCCACTGCACAGCAAAAGAGGCCACTGAGGAGGAGTGAGAGCTCTGCATTAGGAGAAAAAAAAAGAAGCTAAACTGAAATCTCCAAAAAATGAGAAGGCAGGGGCTGACTTGAGGAGGCATTTGAAAAGACCTCTACATTGTGGAGAACAGATTAAAAAGAAATACAGGAGCATGGGTTAGAAAGCTACTAAGGTGGCTGAAGTTAGATGATGGCAGGTGGCTCAAGTTAGAGAACTGGGTTATTTTTAGTGTTATTCAAGGATCCTAAGTTCAAAGCTAGCCTCAGCAACTTAGTGAGATCCTGTCTCAAAACAAAAAGTAAAAAGGGCCAGAGGTGTGGCTCAGTGGTTGAGCACCCCTGAGTTCAGTCCCTGGGAGGGGGATGGGGGGGACCAAAAAATTTTGGCAATGTAGTGGCATAGTATATACACATGAATTTCACAGAAGATACAGAAATGGCAAAGAAGAATATGAAAAGATGTATACTATAGGTGATAGGGAATGGGCGCTCATTCAACAAAATAGTATTTGGGACTGGGGACCTGTTAGTACAAACTAGTTCTTCTGTCTTTTAAGGGTCAGGGGCAATACGATAGCATCTTTCAAATCTCAAAACTAACATTCTTTTCATTAACATCAATTTGACTTCTACAAATTTAAAGAAATACCTGCACATGGATAGTGGATTACTCACTGGAGTATTTTTAAATTAAAGCAACAATTTAGAAACTTTTTACATTTGTTAATATAGTAATGAGTCAATAACTGATAGAGCATTTATATTTCATAATACTACACAACTATTGAGAATAAAGTACATTTTTAACAATGTCAATGGTGTGTACAAATCATGTAGCACAATTTTATGTACACAGAATACTATTAAATGTGTATGCATGTATTTATATGTGCTTACAAGATTTGAAAAATGCACACCAAACTGTAAACGGTAGTTAGCTCCTCTCAGGAAAGGGAATGCCTTTATTTCCTTCAGTGCTAGTTGAGCATTTTATAGCCAGCATATATTGTCTACATATTAAAATAAAAAGTATGTGTGTGGGGGGGTTTCAATGTTATTCCAATGAGGAACCACTGTGTTAAAATAATTAATAACTATTACTCTTATTTTTTAAGAGATATATGCTGAAATATTCAGGAATTAAGTGTGTTACTTTCTTCAAATGTCTTAAATTCTACCTCAGATGCATGCAAGATGGACACACACAAACATACACACTCACACAAGAATCAACCACAAATATTAACAACACTGGCCTACAATAAAATCCTGTTTCCTACTCCAGGATACTCTTATTTCTGCCTAGCAGGTCCCTTGATTCTAAAATACACTGGCCTCATCTGCCCTCTGCCCCTCCATACTATCTATGCCTCACCCATACCCTTACTCTGCAAAGCTATCTATTCTTTAGACCTCAGCTTGAGTAACACTTCCTTACAAAGGTCTTCCTTGACACTCCTCTGCATGTATGCTGCCACCTTACTTGTCATCTCACCCACAAAACTCTGTACTTTATAATACTTGGCAGCAGTGTAACTATCTACAGATATGGTGGCCCATACTTGTAATCTCAGTAGCTCTGAAGCCTGAGGCAGGAGGATCCAAAATACAAAGCCAGACTCAGCAACTTAGTGAGACCCTCTCTCAAAACAAAAAATAAAAAGGGCTGGGGACGTGGCTTGGTGGTTAAGCACCCCTGAGTTCAATCCCTGGTATAAACAAACAAACAAATAAAACAACTTCATATTTGGCCAGGAATGGTGGTGCATGCCTGTAATCCCAACAATCTGAGAGGCTGAGACAGGAGGATCACAAGTTCAAAGACAGCTTCAACAATTTAACAAGAATCTGTCTCAAAATAAAAAAAAAAATTTAAAAAGGGGGCTGGGGGTATATTAATGCCCCTCTGGGTTTAATCCCTGGTACCCTCAAAAAAAAAAAAAAAAAAAAACAAAAAACAAAACACTTCATATTTATTTACAGAATTTTTTAGGATTTAAAAGTATCAAAAGTAGAGGAAACTTGAAATACAGAAACAATGGATTGTTTTTATTCCCAAATTTTCTAAATTAGTTTCTTCCTTCAAGTTTGTCAAAAGAAAATAGAACATGACTTGGTGTCTAAAGTCCTTGGAAATGAAGGCTACCATGCTTCATTTTCTTTTTATTCCACTGTGAAGCACTTTGGCATTGACACTGTTGAACTTCTCTCTCTGTATGAGCTCCAGGCTCATGACAGCATAAGGCCAGGGATCCTCACTGTGTTGTAAACCAGGTGTGTGACAGTCTTGTTTTCTCCATCACTGCTTTCCCAGCATTTAACAAAAATGATTACATAAATGAATGAATCAGGAATTTTGATCAGAATTGTATGTGTTTGAGGAATATAAATGAGAAAAAATAACTAATGAAATGACAAATGATTTTGAAGACACAATAATCATACATAAAAGATGATTTTCCCTTCAAAATAAAAAGGTCACAAAATTAAATATTCTTCCCCAAAGAATCATTGAGAAGGTAAACTGCCTTTTAAAAGGACAGAAAGTTTTAAAAGAAGGTACTCTCAAAAGTCCTAGGGTTTTGCCCAGTTACTGTCAAAAAGTATAGGGATTGAGATAAACACATACTTGTTTCTTTTCCATTTATTCTTTGGTTGAATACTTTGAAGAACTTCAGCAGTTCTTTCAAAATTCCCAATTAAATCTTTCTAAGCCATGAGCAAAATTTATTGTAATTGAGTATTCAAATAATTCACAGCTTTTGCATCTTTTTCCAGAGTCCAGTTTCTTTACTTTCCTCCTTTTCCCCCTGCTCTCTCCCTCTGTTCTTTTGTAGTACTGGGGCTGGTACCCAAGACCTCCACATGCTAGGGAAGCACTCTACCACTGAACTACATCCTCAGCTCCATATCTTCTCTTTTTTAAAATCCTGTTTTAAAACCTCAAATTCTTCTTTCTCCAACTGAACAAATATACCTAAATGTGCCAAAACCTAAAGGCCAATCCACAGAATGCTAAATGTTTCTCCTAAATAATGCACTGTAATATTTGTCAACAAAACTGGGTGGTCACTTTTTTTAATTGATTTTTTTTAAACATAAATGACAGTGAAATGCTTTACAATTCTTATTATACATCACTTTTAAACACAGGTTACATATAAAAATATTAGCAAAATCTTGTCCTCAAAGAAGTACTCTTCTAGGTGGCTTAGTCTGAGTTCTGGGCCCCAAAGGGGTAATTTTCAAAGCAGAAGTTCCTTAACTTGAGCAAGCAGAATTATGCTTGCATGACTGCCTATAAGGCAGGTGTTTCTCAACATTCTGACTTGCAATTCTCTTGCCTATGGCTACCCACAAACAGAAGCTCATTTTCAGTAAATACCATCCCTGAACCCAGATTACACATGCTTCCCAGTCCACTACGCACATTTCACCAAGGTGTCACATTTATGACACCAAAAAAGTTAAATAGACAGAAGTACATCCTTGTATCTGATATGGAAGGCTGACTGCTTTATGAAAAATTGAGGGATCAGAAGGAGAGAAGCTATAAAACATGGTTACCAAGAAAACTGAAATTTTAGTCACTACTATTATTAAAGCAAAGCCAGTGCTGGAGAATAAATCAGTAGTTATTGAAAAATAGTATGACTGTGTTAAATTGAATTGTCAGGATCTTCTTTACCCTCTATAAAAACCTTGAGTACTAAATCAAACAACTCAACCATTTAAATAAAGCACTTAGTGATTTACTTACTTCTAAACAAGAATCCCAAATCCATAGTGATATGCAGCTTTCCCACAGTGGGATTACTTACCTTTTGACGCTGTTTCTCTTTTCTTTTGTCTTCTGTATCCTGTAGCATTTTTTCTTTCCATAGGTCAAAGAAATAGGAAGGATCAGTATAGAACTTCAGCCCATCCTTCTTATCATCTCTACGAATCAATGTATTATAAGTAAGGGGAAAAAGATTATTAGATACTTTCATATGCATGTTAATGTGAATTTAATTTTAACTCATGGCATTGTAACATTTGCAGAGGACATCTTAATGTGAATTTAATTTTAACTCATGGCATTGTAACATTTGCAGAGGACATCTTAACTATCCTATACTTTTTAATTCTCTAAATTTCCTTTTGAAAAAATGTGGAAAAATGTACAAACAGCAACTTGTTCCAGAATAACAAAAGTATTCCTGCACACTCAGAATTAAGAATAGAAAATTGCTCTGTAAAAATCAAAATGAAGCTCATGAATACTGAGTGTTAATATTTCAGTAAATATTTTGTTTATTCCAACAAGGAGGTATACGCAGGGATGAATGGACTCTTATACAGATACATTTACTTCTACTCTGAGCTTCAATATTATTAGAATAAAAACTATAAAGTGCTGTCTCTTCTTCTTAACCAGGTTGCCCAATATCTGAAATTCAATCAGCAAAGAAAATTTTCATGGGATATAACTGTAACTAGGAAAAAAAGCAATAAACTATATATTTTCAAAGCAAGTTCATTCACTTGTGGTCATTTTAGTGTCAAGTACGTCTTCAAATACTGTGGTTTTAGGAATATTTCAAAGGCCTCATAAAAAATTACTCACTTATCATGCAACCAAGAACAATGTAGCCAATATGAATCCAAAGTGTAATATAAATCAATAGGAATGTTCAAAAAAATCATGATGCAAAGTAAACTCTCTATAACACTAACATTTTTAAAAAGCATGTGGCCTGTAGACTTCCCAAGAGGAAGCAGTACATTCATACTTCATACTAATATTTCAGTAAGTCATTTAAGGTACTGAGATGCAAAATCAGTTAAATGAGTATAGACAGGAAAGAGCTTATGCCCAAGAAAAGAAAGCTAACACAGGAAGAAAAAAGGGAAAACGTCTATCCTTAAAGTTCCTGCTACGTCATCTCTTGCAGGCTTCTCGCTATAAAATGCTAAGGCCCATATTCCTACCATGGCTATTCTAGTCACTGTGTCTGAAGATCACTAACAAACCAGTGCAACTCTTTCTATATATACTTTAACCTTGGATTATTTAACATCCTTCCTTTCTTCTAGTTTCCCAATTTGTAAGCAGCTTGCATGATAGAGATTTTATTAGTAACATAATTGTGAAAAAGCAAATTTGGTTCCCTAAGACACTAAGGCCTTGAAGGAAAACTGAGGAACTTGCTAAAAAGTTAAAGATGTCTAAAATGCACATTCTTGCTTTTAAAAATGCAGTTAATACTCTAATAAAGATAGAAGCTCAATGAAGTAAACAAATGCCAATCCTGACTTAAGACTAAAAGCAGATATGTCTAATGTTTATCATCATCTAACCACTTTTCATCATGTCACAGTGACACATTTAATTCAAATGCATAATTTTATGTTTTATGTATCTCAATTATTGTTTTATGAATGAAAGGTAGATTTGGGCTGCCACTGCTAATCTTAAAACACATTATTAAAAAACCAAAGACATGCTTTATTTTCCAAAAGACTGAATTTGTACACATTATATATATTATGTACATTATAATAATATATAAAATCATTTTATGCAATTAAAATTTAAATCACTACAAATATTTAATCGTGATATTGATTAGTCAAATACATGTGGTTCACTGGATATTACTTTTATTTTTTATTTATTTTATTTCCTTTAACACAGAATTTTTAGTGAGCTTCCTTAATAATATCAGGTAGGAGAATTCTAATAAGCAAGCCCTCACACTACAGTGTTTATAGTGCGGCTGCCAGCACTAAATAAAACTGAAATTGTCCTGGAAAAACATTTATCAAATGAAAGAAGTCACAAGGGGCTGGGGTTATAGCTCAGTGGAAGAGGACTTGCCTAGCATGTGTGAGGCACTGGGTTTGATACTTAGCACCACATAAAAATAAACAAATAAAGGCATTCTGCCCATCTTAACTACAAAAAATAATTTTAAAAAAATGAAAGCAGTGACAAAAATACTAGGTGTGATGGTTTAGATATCAGGTGTCCCCCAAAAGCTCATGTGTGAAACAATGCAAGAATGTTTAGGGTTATGGGAGACATAACCTAATCGTGGATTAATCCATTGGCATGGATTAACTAGGCAGTAACTGTAGGCAAGTAGGTGACTGGAAGACGTAGGTCACTGGGAGTGTACCTTTGGGGTTTATATTTTGTCCTTGGTGAGTACAGTTCTCTCTCTTTCCTGGTTTCCATGTCCCTCCACCATGCCATTATGCCATGATGTTCTGCTTCATCTTGGGCCCAGAGCTATGCAGTTGGCTTACCATGGATTAAACCTCAGAAATCATGAGCCAAAGTAAAAGTTTCCTCCACTTAAGTTTTTTCTGTCCAGTCTTTTGGTCACAGAAATGCAAAAGTTGATCAATACACCAGGATTACCATGCTTTTATTCATATGTATCATATATTTTTAAAATTTGTGCCCTATAATCTCCAGCAAGCATACTTGTTCCATTTTTATACAAACTTCTTAGGGGGGAATCCTGCTCATCTCCCATCAGTTTATAGGGAGCGCTTACATTTGTTTTGAGAGAATCTTTTCTGTCTATGCAGGAAAAAAGGGACTCAGTTTCAACTGCCCTATCCTGATAGAGCTGTGATAAAAGGTATCTCCAAGCCTTGTTGAGCTCATAAAGGATGGAAAATGAGACTGGGGAAACTCTAATCTCTCCCTGAGGAGGGCCCTGCAGACAGGAATGTCAAGGCAGTGACACATACAAAGAACACACAGTATTCTCCAAGGGCCTTGTGGGAGCATCAGCTGGCAGCACTGACTCTAGGGCCACTGATTTCCACAATGTGTGCTGGGCAGAGGTGAAATAAGTGGCCTCCAAAGAGGAGAGTGTTGTAGTTTGAACCCAGAATGTCCCCCAGTGTCTTGTGTTTCCAATATAGCAGTATTCAGAGGTGGGGTTTTTGAGAAGTGACTGGATCATGAGGGGTCTGACCACATAGGTGGACTAATCCACTGATGGTTAAATGAACTTTTGGGAGGTGGTACCTAGTTGGAGGAAGCGGGTCATTGTGGGTGTGCCCTAAAAGGTTTTATCTTCCCCCTAGTCCCTTCCTTTCTCTCTTTGCTTCCTGGTATCCTGGTATTCCTCGGCCATGCCCATCCACCACAATCCTCTGCCTCACTTCAGGTCCAACGAAATGGAAGGCTGATCATGGACTCAAACCTCTGAAACCATGAGCCGAAATAAATCTTTTCTCCTCCAACTTGTTCTTATCAAGTATTGTGGTCACTACAACAAAAAGCTGACTAACACAGAGAACAAAGATGGACAGAGGAAGAAGCCTTTAAAATTTTTCTGTCCTTTTTCTTAGAAATTTGTTCCTTATAATGTATTTTACCATTTTAACAATAACAGAAAGTTAATTTTGTGACTCTATTTTCACCCTTAAAAACCCCTAACACTGTAGCATACATTTTTCTGAATTAATAATAAATGTCTCTGCAGTGCTAAAGCACTGAGACAGATATTTTGCTGCATTATAAATAAACTGTGCTGCTCCTTTTGAACTGGCTTTGAACATAAGTAAACACAAGATAATCACACATAAAGCCATTATATAAAATGCCCACCTCTACTTAAAAGATTCAAGTCTAAGAGTTAAAATCAGAGTTCAAACTTCTCCTGGTAAGTGATATGTATCCTGAAATACCAGAACTTTAGTAATCCAGCACCAGGGACTAATTTCAACAGCATTATTGTTTTCAAAGTTTGAAAGAATTCTTTTAACCCAAATGAGATATCCAGGATACATCCAGTACATAAGTGTGTTTCCAACACTGTCTAACTCTCCATCCACAATGACTAAAAACACTTTGAGGATGTGGGAAGCCATACCTGTAAGGTGTGAAACCACCTGCTGATCTTGAACTGTAGAACTTTTGAAAGCTTTTTTCATGTTGATGTCCTGTAGTGACACTGTTTAGAGAAAAGTCCCCCAAATTAAATTATATACGGAGATATATATATATATATAATATAATATATATATATAAAATTATATAGAATTTTTAACCATTTAGGAATAAGTATCAATTGACCCACTATAGTAAACATCTCCTGTAATAACCAAATGATGGGTTTTTAAATTGTTCATTTAAAACCATGCTTAAAGAAAATGACCATCCCTCCTCGCTTAGAGGTAACAGTTTTCTCTAAAATATGGTCAAATTATGGCTTTTCTTCCTCTGTAGAGATCAAATTTTTCACTGGACCTAAGTAGTAGAGCTTCAGATTCTTTAAACAGTCCTTCTCAGAAACCACATGGGAATATAGTTATGAGTATAAAAGGCATGTAAATACATAGATTTCGGCATCCTAGGGGAAAACCTCAGTTAATAATAGTTTAAGTATAATACCTTATACTTGTGCAAAAATCGCACAAGTGTAAATAATACATTAAGCTTTTACAACACTGACATTAAGGAAAGACAACAAAAGTTTCTTAACATAAAGTCCTAGAAACTGAGTAGCTTGACTTATGAAACAAAACTATACAAAGGAGCCAAAATATCAGTGCTAGATATATTTCTTTCTTGTGTCTGTACAGCATTTACATTTTATTTGTTCACTCATCTGACCCTGATATAAACTTTTTGTGGAGAGTACACTGGTCCTATTAACCCACCAGCTTGGCCACTGAAACTAATTCAGGTTGTTATGTGACACTTACAACATCTTCCAGCCTTCACCCCCCCCCCAGAAAAAAAAAAGGTGAGCTATATTTCCTATATTTCAGTCAAATATCTCTTCCACTCTCATATCCATATCAAGGAAAATAATAAGGTAAAATCCTAATTGAAAAGGGATTGTAAAGACATGACACATACACATACTATAAAATGTCATAAAATTTCATCTAGAGATTAACCTTTTCCAGCATAATGTTTATCATAATCATTTCAATTCAAAAAGCCAACATAAAAACCTAATAAAGTTGAATATTAGAAATCACCTGTGCTGGGCTGGAGCTCAGTGATAGAATACTGCCTGGCATGTGTTAGGCACTGGGTTCAATCCTCAGCACCACATAAAGATTAATAAATGAAATAAAGGTATTGTGTCCGTCTAAAGCTAAATTAAAAAAAAACAATCACCTGTGCTATCAATTTTAAAACTGAATAATTGATTTAAGATGTTATGAATTCCTTATCTCAACTGACAAAATTGCCATTTAAATTTTTATTTTTTAAAATATTTTTTATTAGTTGTTGATAGACCTTTATTTTATTTACTTATTTATATGAGGTGCTGAGAATCAAACCCAGTGCCTCACACATGCTAGGCAAGCACTCTACCACTTAGCCATAACCCCAGCCCTAAATTTTTATTTTTAACTAGAAAATAAAATTCAAAAATCTGATTTAAAAGAGCATGTTTTTAGCTTCCTATTGTTGGAAAAGTCAGAACATTCATAATGGATATTGATACTAATTTAATTTTACCTTTGAGCACGAACAAATATACTTTTTAAAATAATGAGGGATAAATTTCACAAATAAACTATGTTTTTTTAATTTACAGCTTATTTTTATTGATACTACTATAAATACAAAAATCAAATGCTGGGATCATTTTAAAACAGTGAGAGAAATTCTAAAATAATTTAGAAATTCTAAAATTATTTCATAACTTGAATGTTTTTCTCAAAGCAAATATGAATGGTGTATCTTGCAATTTTTTAGCAAATTTATTCCAGTCTAATCTCAGTCTTTCATTCAAAAAATACTGAAAATGAAATTTTTAAAATGGAATTACTGATGGTCTAAATTTTATTGCAACTGCCACAATTTTAGGAAATATAATCAAAATGATTTTCAGTTAACTTACATAGTGTTTGGTTAATGTTATTTTAAAACCTGAGCTTAAAGGCCTTTGGTAACTGCTATTTCTGAGATTAATAACATTTTTTAAATTGGCAGAATCACCAAGATTATCCATAAGCATCAACCCTAACAATTAGGCTAAAGGTTTTGCTCTTTGGCATGATACACCTATGACCCTCCCTCTTGGTTGGACTATCTCTTTGGATGGTTCTGTTTTAGGCAAGAATGTATTTTCAAAATAACTACCATTAACCTATATTAGGACTTCTACTACTGAATATATTTGAAGAAGCCTTTAGAACAAATACTATGTTTATATATAATTGTAGTACATATATATATATATATATTATATATATATTATTTATATATAATATATATATAAAATAGCAAATGCATGGTGTATGAGATAAACAAGATATGAATCTTCCCATCACTAATTAACCCAATGTTGTAGGGTTTTCCTCACTATTCTTCAAGGAAAAAGCAGTAATTACACTGCAATTAATTACTACCATCTTGTCAACATCACTTCTAGCTCACTGCTTTCATGCAATTACCTACCCTCTTCAACTGTGGAATCCAGCTGGGTAACTTTGACAGCAAGGCAATCAATTCTGTCTTGAAGAGAATTTGCTCTGATGTAGAAGTTGTTAGCCTCATTAAACAACTCACCAAATATGTCTTCAGCATGTTTGCCTGTAGAGGAGAAGAAATGGAGAAAGCCATCTGCTAAGGAGCTGTTGAGCTGCCCCTGCACAGCCACACCAGTGCTAATTAGTGTCAACACCCAGGGTCCTGTGCAAATGAGTGTAAAAATGAAGTATCACAGTCCACAGCCTTAGAACTTTGGGAATTTATTAGATATTTATATAATTGAAAAGTTGATGAAAAGTGGCAGAATTCTAAAATAGATAATACAGAATCTTCATCACTGCCTGAATGATCACTCAAGTTGTGTCCTGCTAAATGTGACTTCTTTAAGGAAGAAAAAAATTCTCATTTTGTATGTTTTAAGTATAAATACAATTTCAGGAACTAACCTTCCCTTTTACCCCTCAAAATAATTCAATAAATCATATTTGACCTTAAATTTACCTCATTCACAATGAGAAACATTAGATATTTGGTCCTGTTGTTTTTAAAAAAAAAATATTTTTAGTTTTAGATGGACACAATGCCTTTATTTTATTTTTTATGTGGTGCTTGCTGGGACCAAACTCAGTGCCTCTCACATGTTAGGCAGCGCTGCACTACTAAGCTATAACCCCAGCCCTGGTTGGCTCTTTACAATGGCATTAAGTTCTTCTAATTTATATTTGGAAATCTAGAGACAGTGATGTGTGATTTTACGCTCTCTAAAAATCAGTATTTTGAATTTTGAGTTAATTTTTTTTCTGTATGGTCAACTCTATGTTCCTTTGAGTGCTAGATATAACTCCCAACTTTTCTTAAAATGGATTTAATATTTCCGAAGATTTAACAAAGAGACATAAAATTTAGATCTACTTACACTGAATTTCCAAATCCCAATACCTTCCTTTACACATTCAACAAATATTTAATATCTGCCTATTTCATGTAAGGACTTAACTTCTATGACAGAGTTCTTTTTATTTTCTTTTTCCATCAATTTATCACTCAAATAACAACCCAAACATTCCAGAAGAAAACTTCAATGGAGCAAGCATAATACTAACATTTTCTTGGTGATTTACAGTTTACTGAGCACTCTCATAGCCAGTTTCTGTTCTCAGTGCTAAAATCCATCAGACTGTGAACTTCTGAAGAGCAAGAACCTTATCTGTCTGCTCAATGTTGCAGGCCCAGTCCTAGAGCAAGGCTTCCCACACACATACCCCTTCAACAAGTAAATGAGTGAGGCCCAGAGGCTATCAGGGAATTACTGTTTTTCATTTTCCAGGTAATCAAACTGAGGATCAGAAAAGTAATCTTTCTAAATCTCCTGACTGGCAAGTGGCAAAAGCAGATGAAACAAAATCATGGTCTACTAACTTTTAGATCTATGCTTTTATCATTTACTTCACTGAATCTACTTGGCCACAAAATACAAAAGAATATGGCAGATCCTCAAAACATTAAACATAGAATACCAGTATAATCCAGCAATTTCAGTTCTGGGTACATGTCCAAAACAAGTGAAAACAGGGACTTGAGAAATACTTGTACACTTAGGTTCATTGAAGTGTTAGTCACAACAACCAAGAGGTGGAAGCAACCCATATGACCATCAACAGGTGAAAGGATACACAAATGAAATATTCAGCATTCAAAAGGTAGAAATTCTGACACATGACACAACATGGATGAACCTTGATAACAAGGGAAATAGTCACAAAAAGATAAATACTGTGATTTTACTGAGATGAATTACTTAGAGAAGTTAAATTCTTACAAACAGAAAGTAGAATGGTACTTGCTAGGGGTTGGGGAAAGAAGAGAATGGGAGTTGTTTAATGGGAACAGAGTTCAGTTCTTCCACAAGATAAAAAAATTCTCAAGATCTACTGCACAATTTGAACATTCCCACAGTATTGAAGTGTACACCTAAAAATTAAGGTGGTAAATTTTGAGTTATGCATATTTTATCACTATTAAAAATGAAAATTTTGGCTGGGGTTGTGGCTCAGTAGTACAGCGCTTGCCTAGCATGTGTGAGGCCCTGGGTTTGATTCTCAGCACCGCATAAAAATAAATAAAATAAAGGTCCATTCACAACTAAAAAGTTTTTTAGATGAAAATTTTAAAAGTTTCAGAAGAAAATCATAAAAATTAAGGATTCTACACTGAAACAAACCTCTATTCCCCTCTTTACTCTGAATTGTTAACAGCCTCTTTCTCTATTTCTTCTGCAGTAATGATTCCAAATAACAACCCAAACATTATGTTTTTTTATCTCTTTTTTTATGTGGTGCTGAGGATCAAAGACAATGCCTCTCACGTGCTAGGTAAGCACTTCACCAATGAGCTACAACCCCAGCTCTTGTTTATTTAGTTTGATAGTAGGATATAAGGTGGTGAGAGAGATTTCAGTTATTTTTAAGATGACTAAAATCACAGCAGATTTGTTAGAAAAGAAAAAGCAGGTAAAGTGCTTAGATTTTGGGCTGTCATTGCATGCATTGTAATGCTAGTGATTTAGTGATTAGTTTAAGAAAGAGAGTGAAGGCAGTTGACAGTTGATGGGGGGGGCTTGCACAAAAGGCACAGATATGGTGGGAGGAAGCAAATGGGTTTAGGGACTGCAAGAACAATGTTGTATTGATAGAACAATTATCAAGCAGAAATTTGGTCATAGGACTTGCCAGATGATACTGAGTGGCTTATGTTCTATCCAAGTCCCTTTCCCCATTCTTCCTGGCATTTTTGCCCTACCACTCTATTAAACAGTTCTCCTGCCTCGGAAGACCACTTCCTTTTTAAGTCAAGGGCCAACTCTGGGCCTTATCTGGTCCATGGTTGCCATGTCCCCCTTTGCCAAGTCTGCTCACTTGCCTGCCTCACACCTAAATCCTATCTGTTGGCTCCTCCTCAGCTTCCTCCCCTGCCCAGACTAGAAACTTCTTCATATAAACCAATGGCTCAGGGTCTTGGGGGTTTACTTTTATTTAATAGAAGGTTTTTTTTTTTTGCTATTTGGCAAAAGAAAAAAAAAGTTATTTGTGCTTAAACCTAGTGTTTCAATATTTCCAAGAACTTTGCTCTTAAAAACTACTGACAGGGGCTGGGGCTATAGCTCAGTGGCAGAGCGCTTGACTAGCATGCATGAGGCACTAGGTTCGATCCTCAGCACCACATAAAAATAAACAAATAAAATAAAGGCATTATGTCCATCTGCAACTACCAAAAAAACATGGAAAAAAAACTACTGACAAAAATAGATCTCCATGTCAAATATTTCAATCTCCTCCCTTTCCTGTCAACATTCGCTTGGGTATCTAATCCAGTCTAATGGCTTCAAATACTCTCTCAGTGCTTATAACTCCTCACTTCTATTTCAAGGTGCACTCCGCCTGAAAGGCACACTCATATATTACACTTCTACTGAACAACATCACCTGGGTGTCTAATGAACAATCCAAACTCATGTTCCAGAACAGAATTCCTCATTTTCCTTCCCAAGCCTGCTCCTTTCATCATCTTCTATGCTTGAAAAGTGACAACTGCATCCTTCTTGTTACTCATGCCACAGCCTTAGGGGTCATCCTTGACTCATCTTGTTCTCTCCCATCTGTTGACTCTCCAGCAAACCCTCCCCAAGCATACTTTTGCAGAATAGACCCAGAACCTGACCATCCTGCACCACCTCCCTGAATCCCGCCCTGATCCAAGTCACACTCACCTTTCCCCTGGATATCACTTACTGCCAAGGAATTCACTTCCCATTATTCACCCAGACACATGCCTGCTTCAGATCACTTCCTATAGAGCAGCAGAGTCATCTTATCAACCTTAAGTTAGATCCTGGTTCTTTTCTGCATTCTTAAGTCCCTTCTGTTCCTTGCCATCTCACTTAGACTAGAAGCCAAAGACCAGGAAATGACATACAGTTCTCCATGATCTGGCTCCACTTACTCTCCTGGCCTCATCTCCCATACCCCTTTGCACGCACATTCCATTCCCATACACTGGCTTCCTC
Source organism: Spermophilus citellus (assembly GCF_964194105.1). Lineage (NCBI taxonomy): Eukaryota > Metazoa > Chordata > Mammalia > Rodentia > Sciuridae > Spermophilus > Spermophilus citellus. The sequence continues at coordinate 71,213,916 of NC_138182.1, read as the reverse complement.
ACTGCTTCTCAGACATGCCAGTGTACTCCTTCTCCCCAGTCTTTTGCATTTCCTATTCCTTCTGCCCAGGTCATTTCTGTTTAGCTCTCTCACTTCATCCAGCTGTATGTTCAAATGTCACCTTCTAAGTGAGACTTTTTAGCAACCCTAGCTAACTGTATCACCTCATCACATACATCATCACACCCCCTCCCTCATCTCCTCACTGCTGGAGTTTTCTCTTTAGTGCTTATTACCATGCAATCAAGTATGGTACTTTTATGTGTTCTCATAATTTATCATCTATCTTCCCCATTAAAACATATGATCCACAAAGACAAGAATTCTCCTCAGTTTTGTGCACTGCTCTGTCAATCCCCTGTGGCTACAGCACACCTTGATTATAGGTTTTCAGAAAATATTTTGGAATATATGAATAAAAATGCATTGACTGAGTCATCACCCGGTTAATTTAAAACTGACCCTTCAGGATGCAGACTAGGGTCTGTAAGAATAGATGTCCTCTCTGGGCTCCCACAATACTCTAATCCTACCTCAATCCCATGACTCTCATAACTCTAGTCTTTATTTCCCTAAGCTCTTTGAGGGCATTAGTTAAGCTTTTGAACTCTATATTGCTTTTGCCGAGCAAAAACTCTCTGTCACTGAGCAAAAACTCTCTGTCACTGAGCAAAAACAGTGATCTAAACCAGTGTCTTCTTGTTAACAAGTACACTGCCAGCTAATGTTCTCTGCTTGAAGTTTGGAAAATGCTGAGCTAAACAGATTAAACATGTTCCTATCCCTTAGGGCATCTCAAAATCTTTAACAGGCTAATATGTGTATGTGCTGGGAATCTCCAAGAGGATTCTAGCATACCATGCTTTCAAAGTGACCTGGCTTAGAAACACCTAGTCACATCTTTCAGAACTGCTGTTTTATAACACTCTCTTGGTAAATGCTGGGTGCCTTGCAGATGAGCACATGTTCTAAATGCTTTCGTATCCAGTGGTTAGTTCTTTATTTCTGAATATGTGACATAGTCAGGTGAAACTAATTTTTGTTTTCCTACTTGACAATTCATATTCATTACATATTTTATATAAATATATACATATATATTTCAGTGCAATCTCACAATCTCCTATCCTTTCCCCTTTAACTACACAGAAGACTAATTTAGAGGGAGAAAATAGATCTCCAAAAAGATGGGAGTGTATGTCACAGCCTCTTGCAAAAGTTATAGCAGCATTTGCAAAGCATTGTGACTATTATTGAGAAAAACTCTCTGTACTCTCTGCTAGATGCTATATAAGCAGAAAAGGATAAGTAACATGTGCCCTCTCCTATCAATGCATAGCTCTATTTGAAAAGCAAGCAATTGATACTATAGTTCCACTTGGAAGCTCTTGATTTACAGAGAAACACAGAAATTAAACACTTGTATAATTAATATTTTGCCAGCTGCTGAAAGCTGACAAGTGACTAAGAGGAAGGAAATGGAAGGAGTTGCATTTTTTGATGAACAAGAATAAAGTGTTGCAATTATAGTCTTCAGTTTTGCAAACAGCGACAGATTTTAAAAGCAGAATCCTAACTCACTCTTTCAATGGCAAGTCCATTAATAGTTAAACTAAAATAATTCTGGATTGAATTAGCAACCATACTGAGGGAAATGTAACTTACTCATTCATTACTGGCAAAGGTTACAATTCTGGACTTATTCATACCATATGAACTTGTTTCCAGCTTGAGAAATCTATGTTCCAATTACCCCCACATAAAAATGTTGCATGGATTTCAACAATATTCTTTCTAAGCATTTTATAAGAAGTTAATGAACACTGGTTATTAAACATACTCAGTTATTCAGCAAACACTCATCAAGCACACACTATGTGAGAGGCATTATCTCAGTGGACTGAAGAAACACAGCAGTGAACACAGTCAAAGTCTCATGAAGCACATATTACAGTTGGGGGAAACAGACAATTAAACAGAGAATGTGACAGCTGATAACTAACACCCTGAAGAAAACAGTAGGAGACTAGAGAGTGGTAGAAGATATTCTATAGGAGTATACAGGGGAAGAATCTTCCAGGCAGAAGACAGAAACATGCTTGGTATGTGTGAGCAATATCACAGAGGCCAATGTGGCTGGAAGCCAGTGAGTGGTGGAGAAGAAAAATAAATGCCCTCTCCTTTGAGGGGTGGGTGACTACAGTGGGAGTAAAGAGACCATCTGGGAGGATCCTGACTAGCAGGTGAGAGGTGATGGTGACTTAGACTAGAATAGTAGCAGTGAGACAGGCAGCAGGTGTACAGATTGGCAAATATTTTTAATATAACTGATATCATTTGCTATTGGATTGGATATCTGTTATAAGAGACAGAAGAGACAATCCAAAAGCAACTGGTAGAGTGCTCATTTGCTAAGACAGAGGGGTTGGGGAAAAGGAAAGGAAAAGAATGATAAATTTAGTTTTAGACAAGTTGAATCTGAGATGCCCATTAGAAATCCAAGATGCTATCAAATGGGTAGCTGTATATGTGAGTTTGAAGTCTAGGGGAGAGATCAGAAATGAACACGTACATTTGGAAGTCATAGCATAAAGATTGTATTTCAAGCCATGACACTGGAAGAGCTTGCCTAGTTGAATGGGAACAGGCAGAGAGGAATTTCAATGACTGACCTCTGGAGCACACCAACTTACAGGGGTTGGGAAGACCAACAAAGGAAAGTAATAACAAATAGCTGTAAGGCACAATAAACACCAAAGTGAGGTAGTCCAGAAGCCAGATGAAACAAGTCTCTTCAAAGGCAGGAAGTTATCAATAATCCATTGCTACTAACAGATTAAGTCATAGGACTGCAATTGATCGCTAGAGTCAGCAACTTGAAAGGCACTGATAATGTTGACAAGCACAGTTTCAAAAGAGTGGAAAGGATAAAACTTTAACTGGGACAAAGACAATAATGAAAGCAGAGATATTGGAGAAATAAATAGTTCTTTGAAGGACTATTGCAGTGAAAGGAAGCAAAAAATAGGACAACAGGGAGAGGACAATCTGGTTTAAGCTGAGAGATTTCCCTACATGTTGTATTTTATAGGAAGGATATATATAAGTGGGGGTTGGGGGAAGATGCAGAGAAGAAGGAAGGAAGGTAAACGTAGTCCTAGAGTGAGCACAAGGGGGTGGGATCCAGTGCTCAAGTGGAAGAGATGGTTTGGATAGGAGTAGGAACAAGTTATCATTTTAAAGGAGGGTGAGCAGGATACACCAGTACACAGCCCTCATAGTGGGTTGATATGTCAGAACACAGATGTCAAGATTTCCTGATTGCTTTTATTTTACCAATAAAATAATCAGAGTGGCCATCAGAGTGGGGTAGTACAGGATTAAGGAGAAGATATGAAATAAGCACTCTGATAAGAATACCAAAACTAAGAAATTATATCAGTATTGTTGAGCAACAATAAGAGTTCAAATGAACAAAGTACATATGATTTTAGATCTTTATTTTCAAATATAAGCATTTAAAGCTACAAATTTCTCTCTAAACATTTAGCTAAATCTCACAATACACTGATATTTTGTGTTTAATTACCACTAGAAATAATATCTAATTTCTGTTTTGAATTCTTTGTTGATCCAGTGAGTAAAAAGATACTGCTTGACTTTCTAATAATTGAGAATTATCTAAAACTATTATTATTATTCCATTATCATCACATTCTATATACTAATCTTTTTAAACTTATTCTTTTGCAGCCTAGCATATGTTCCATATTGGTGAAGTTCCATGGGAAATTAAAAGAATGTGCATTCCACAGTTTGGGAGTTCAGTATATACAGATCAACTAAGTTAGATTGGTTGGTAGTGTTCAAACCTTCTACATCATTCATTCATGCATGCAAGTATTTATTTCTTTATGGTCTACATGTGCTTTCAATTAGTGAGGGTTTCCCATTAAAATTTCCAACTAGGATTTTGGGCTTGTCTAGTTTTTCCCTTAGTTCTGTTTATTTTTATTCTATGTATCCTTGGAGTCCTCTTATTATACGCATATACATTTAAGACTGGTGTTCAGTGTTCCTGATTTTTACTGTGACAAAATGTCCTTCATCTCTTTTACAGTCTATCTTATCACCACCAAACCAGTTTTCTTATGCTTTATATTTACATGGCATATTTTTCTCATTATTTTCTTTAAGTTTCTATCTTTATTCTTAAAATACATATATTTTAGTCTTGCTGTTTTATTTAGACTGATAATCTCTGCCTTTTAAGAGGAGTGTCAAAATGTTTCTATTTAAAGAATGTATTGCCTATTGCTGGATTTAATTCTATCACCTGGGCATTTGTTTTCTATTTGTCCCTTCTGTTCCTTGTTCCTTCTTTCCTGCCTTCTTCTGGGGTAATAAAATAATTATTTTAGGATTCCATTTTATCTTTTTTATAAGTTATGCTTAATAGTTACTGGAAATTACAATATGCATCCTTAACTCATCACAATCAACTTTCAAATAATACAGTATTAACAAACAATATAAAATACTAGAGTATAATTCCATTCACTCCCTTGTACCTTCAGAGTTCTTATTATCACTTAGTTTCTTGTCACACAGATTATAAACTCCACAATAACTTTTAAACAATAGTCTCTTATATGTACAATAGACATAAATTTTAATAATATTTTTATTTCTTTCCATATTTACTTATTTTTTATGATACTGGGGATTGAACCCAGGGGCTCTTTACCACTAAGACACATCCCCAGCCTTTTTATATATTTTATTTAGAGAGGGTCTTACTGAGTTGCTTACAGTCTTGCTAAGTTGCTGAGGCTGGCTTTGAACTCGTGATCCTCCTGCCTTAGCCTGCTGAGCCACTGGGACTGTAGGTGTGTACCACCATACCCAGGTCCATTTTTACTTTTTTGGTAATCTTTATTCCTTCTTGCATTTCTATCTAGTATCATTTCCCTTTGGTCTAAAGAACTTTTTAAATATATTTTTTTGTAGTGAAGTTCTACTGGGAGACTAATTCTTTTCAGATTCTGTGTAAAATATGTCATCATTTTTTTTGTATTTTCAAAGGATATTTCATTGATTAGAGATTATAGAACATTTTTTCCCCTTCAAGACTTTATCCATTGTTTTCTGGTCTCAACTGTTTCTAAGGAAAAATCAGATGTCATTCTTAATACTGTTCCTCCTACCTTACTCAGCTTTTTTGCTGCTGTAACTAAAAGACCCAACCAGAACAACTTTAGAAGAGGACAAGTTTATTTGGGGGCTCACAATTTCAGAGGACTCAATTCTCAGATATCAGGCTCTATTCCTCAGGGCTCCAGGTGAGGTAGAACCATGGTGGAAGAGTGTAGTAGGGGGAAGCAGCTTTCATGATGATCAGGAACCAGAGAGAGGTCTCCTCTTGCCAGTTACAAATATCTACCCAAAGCCATGCCCCCAATTCCCACCTCCTCTACCCACACCCTGCCCCTTCAGTTACCACTCAGTTAATTCCTATCAGGGGATTAATTCATCATCATACAGTTTCCAACAGGTAAGCTTTGGGGGGGGCACCTCACATCCAAACTGTAACACCTCCCTATGTATAATATGCATCCTTCCTCTTGCTCCTTCCAATGTTTTTCTTTAACTTTGTTCTATGTTACTATGATGTGTTTTTTCTATAATTTATAAGTTCTGGAATTTGCCAAGATTCTTATATTTGTTGGTTGACAGATATCATCAGGAGTCAAGAATTATCATCCATTATTTTTTCTGCTTTATTCTTTCTCTCTTGTCTTCCATGGCTCCAATTGCATATGTACTAGACCAGTATTTTGGTGGCTCTAAGCTGATTTTTGTAAATTCACTTTCTGTTGGTGATCAGTCTGAACAATTTCTATTGGATTCTCTTCAATTTCACTGATCACTGTGCCGTCTGTTCCCATACCCATCAATTGAATTCTTTCTTTCTGATACAGTATTCTCCAGTCCAGCATTTTAAAAAATAATTTCATTTTCTCTGTTGAAATTCATATTTCCCCATACAAGTTGTCTGCTCACATGCTCTTCAATAAATTTTTTAATTTAGAATTTCCATTTCTATTGATTACTTTACCTCTCCTTAACCCTTAGCAAGTTGTCTACATTTTCTTTACAGCCCATAGCATAATGATCATAGTTATTTAAAATTCCAAGTCTGAAAATTCGAACTTCCCTGATTCTGATGCTTGGCTTTGTCTCTTCAAACTGTGTTTTTTGCCATTTAACATGCTTTGTAATTTTTTGATAAAAGCCAGACATGACACACTGGTAAACAAAACAAAACAAAACAAAATGGGAGTACACAGACCAGTGATATATTGGTAAGTTGTTGGGAAAGAGAAGTGCTCTACAGTCTATAGTTAGGTCTCAGTCTTCTAGTGAGCCTAGGCCCCTGGGTCTCACTTCTCTTCCCTCTCAGGTGAGACAAGAAGATTACAGGGGGCTGGAGTTGGTTATTTCTCTCCCCCAAAACTGTTAGGCTCTATCAAAACCTTGATCTGTTAGGCTGTATAAAAATAGCTTCTTCTGAGGGCTGGCATGCTAAGAAGAAAAAATGTTCTGGGCTTATTTCAAAATGGTTGCTTTTCCCCTTTCACTACTGAAGACTTGGGGTATTTTCTTTCAGCTTTTATCATGAGAACATGGTAAGGCTCCCAACAGTAAAACACACAGAACCACAAAAAAGGCTGCAAGACAGAGGAATCAGATCATATATAGGGGGAGACCAATTTGCATCTCAGAAAATTTCCCAAGCATGAAGAATGAATTAGAAAACCAAATACAAGAGGCTTACAGGACACCAAATGTACAAAGTTTCAACAAAACTAAACCAAGGCACATTATAATGAGCATAGCTAGCATACACAGCAAGGATAAAATCTTAAAAGCTTCGAGAGAGAGAGAGGAATCAGATCACATATAGGGGGAGATCAATTCATATCCCCTCTAAGAAGGCACTCATCTGCCTACACAGGCCTGTGCGGGACCCAGGCTCATAGTAAGCCCCGGTTCATCTCATAACCTGCAGACACCTGCCGAAGCCCAGCCTCTGGCACAGGACCACACGTTCTGACCAGCAGACTACAACAGGAGGGCAGACCCAGCCCAGATCTGCCCATACCAGCCTGCGAGGGACCTGGGTCCAGGATCCATACTGTAAGAAAGGAAGACACATAGAGAATATGAAAAAACAAGGGAGGAAAGTGCCCCAAACCAGGATACTACAATAACAGAACCCATGGACCACAAAGTTGATTAAATGTCAGAGAAGGAGTTCAGAATGTTCATAATTAAAATAATCTGTAAACTAAAGAATGACCTAAATGAGCAAATACAAGAAAAAAAATGATCACTCCAACAGGAGATAAGAGAACAAATATAGGTAGCAAAATATTACTTCAGGAAAGAGATAGAGACTCTGAAAAAAAAAAACAGTCAGACATCCTTGAAATGAAGACTACACTAAACCAAATAAACATTTCAATAGAAAGCATAACCAACAGACTAGATCACTTGGAAGAAAGAACATCAGATAATGAAGACAAAATATACAATCTGGAAAATAAAGTTGATCACACAGTGATGACAGAACATCCAAGAATTATGGGACAGCATCAAAAGACCAAATCTAAGAGTTCTTGGGACAGAGGAAGGCACAGAGTTTCAAACCAAAGGAATGCACAATCTCTTCAATGAGATAATATCAGAAAATTTCCCAAGCATGAAGAATGAATTGGAAAACCAAATACAAGAGGCTTATAGGACACCAAATGTACAAAGTTACAACAGATCTAAAGCAAGGCACATTATAATGAAAATGCCTAGCATACAGAGTAAGGATAGAATCTTAAAAGCTGCAAGAGAGAGGAGTCAGATCACATATAGGGGGAGACCGAAGCCCAGCCTCTGGCACAGGACCACACGTATTCAATTCAGGACCACCAATTCGTATCTCAGCAGATTTTTCAACCCAGACCCTCAAAGCCGGGAGATCATGGAACAACATATACCAAGCTCTGAAAGAAAATGGATGCCAACCAAGAATCTTATATCCAGCAAAACTAAGCTTTAGATTTGATGATGAAATAAAAACCTTCCACGATAAACAAAAGTTAAAAGAATTTACAACTAGAAAGCCTGCATTACAGAACATCCACAACAAAATATTCCAAGAAGAGGAAATGAAAAACAAGGATGAAAATCAGCAGAGGGAGGTATTACACTATATGAAAACCTAATCAGAGGAGAAACAAGACATGTTAAATACAAAAAACAGACCAAAATGGCTGTGAATATAAATCATGCCTCAATATTAACCCTGAATATTAATGGCCTAAACTCACCAATCAAAAGACATAGACTAGCAGATTGGATCAAAATAAAAAAAAAAAAGACCCAACAATATGCTGCCTTTAAGAGGCTCATCTCATAGGAAAAGACATCCACAGACTGAAGGAGAAGGGTTGGAAAAAACAATACCACTCACATGGACTGTGGAAGCAAGCAGGGGTTTCCATCCTCTTATCAAATAAAGTAGGTTTCAAGCTAAAGTTAATCAAAAGGGATAAAGAAGGACACTACATACTGTTCAAGGGAACCATACAGCAACAAGACTTAACAATTAAACATATATATATATCCCCCAAACAATGAAGCATAAGTTCAAACAAACAAACTCTTCTCAAGTTTAAGAGTCAAACAGACCCACACAATAATTTTGGGTGACTTTAAAACACCTCTTTCATGACTGGATAGATATTCCAAACAAAAGCTGAACAAAGAAACTATATACTCAATAATACAATCAATAACAGAGACTTACTTGACATATATATAGAATATTTCATCCTACAACAAGCAGATACACTTTCTTTTCAGCAGCACATGGGTCCTTCTCTAAAATAGACCATATATTATACCACAAAGCAACTCTTAGCAAATATAAAAAAGTAGAGATACTACCCTGCATTCTATCAGATCATAATGGAATGAAATTAGAAATCAATGATAAAATAAGAAATAAAAGCTACTCCAATACCTAGAGACTAAATAATATGCTATGGAATGCAGAAGACATCAAGGAGGAGATTAAACACAGGTACAACATATCGAAGTCTCTGGGACACTACGAAGGCAGTTCTAAGAGGAAAGTTCATTGCATGGAATTCATAGCTTAAAAGAAGAAAAAAGTCAACGAATAAATGACTTAACATTACATCTCAAAGCCCTACAAAAAAAAAAAAAAAACAAATCAACACCACAAGCAGTAGAAGATAGGAAATAATTAAAAACAGAGCTGAAATCAATGAAATTGAAACAAACAAACAAAAAAAAAACACTGAAAAAATGGACAGAACAAAAAGTTGGTTCTTTGAAAAATAAATAAAACTGACAGGCCCTTAGCCATTCTTATGAAGAGAAGAAGAGAAAAAACTCAAATTACTAACATATGTAATGAAAAAGGATATATCACAACAGACACTACAGAAATACAGAAGATAATTAGAAATTATTTCAAAAACTTGTACTACAATAAAATAGAAAATATTGAAGGCATTGACAAATTTCTAGATACATATGATTTGTTCAAATTGAATCAGGATGATATACACAATTTAAACAGATCAATTTCAAGCAAGAAAATACAAGATGCCATCCCAGAAGCGTACCAACCAAGAAAAGCCCAGGACCCAGTGGATACACGGCCAAGTTCTACAAGACCTTTAAAGAAGAACTAATACCAATGCTTTTCAATTTATTTCAGGAAATAGAAAAAGAGGCAGCACTTCCAAACTCATTCTATGAGGCCAATATTACCCTGATTCCAAAACCAGGCAAAGATACATCAAAAAAAAAAAAAAAAAGAAAACTTCATACCAATATCTCTAATGAATATAGATGCAAAAATTCTCAATAAAATTTGAATAAAAAAACATATCAAAGAGATAGTGCACCACGATCAAGTGGGATTCATCCCAGGGATGCAAGTGTGGTTCAACATGTGGAAATCAATAAACATAATTCATCACATCAAGAGACTTAAAGATAAGAATTATAGGATCATCTCAATAGAGACAGAAAAAGCATTTGACAAAATACAGCACCCCTTCATGTTCAAAACACTAGAAAAATTAAGGATAACAAGAGCATATCTCAATATCGTAAAGGCTACCTATGCTAAGCCCCAGGCCAAAATAATTCTAAATGGAGAAAAATTGAAGGCATCCCTCTAAAAACTGGAACAAGACAGGGATGCCCTCTTTCACCACTTCTATTTAATATAGGTCTTGAAACACTGGCCAGAGAAATCAGACAGATGAAAGAGATTAAAGTGATATACATATAAAAAGAAGAACTGAAATTAGCACTATTTGCTTATGATATGATTCTATACCTAGAAGACCCCCCCAAAAATTCCACCAGCAAACTTCTAAAACTAGTAAATGAACTCAATGAATTCAGCAAAGTAGCAGGATATAAAATCAACACCATAAGTCAAAGGCATTTCTGTATATCAGTGACAAATTCTCAGAAGGGAAACAAGGAAAACTGTTCCATTTATAATAGCCTTAAAAAATAAAAATATTTGGGAATTAACTTAATGAAAGATCTATACAATGAAAACTATAGAACCCTAAAAAAAGAAATCAAAAAAGACCTTAAAAGATGGAAAGATCTACCTTGCACTTGGATAGGACAAATTAATATTATCAAAATGACCATACTACCAAAAGCACTGTACAGATTTAATGCAATTCCAATCAAACCCTATGGCAGTCATGAAATTCATCTGGAAAAATAAGAGACCCAGAATAGCTAAAACAATCCTTAGCAGGAAGAGTGAAGCAGGTGGCATCACTGTACCAGACGTCAAACTATACTACAGAGCAATAGCAACAAAAACAGCACTGTATTGGCACCAATACAGACTGGTAAACCAATGGTACAGAATAGAGGACACAGAGACTAACCCGCAAAACTACAATACTTGGACAAAGGTACAAAAAACATGCATTGGAGAAAAGAGCCTCTTTAAGAAATGGTGCTAGGAAAACTGGAAATCCATATGCAACAAAATGAAATTAAACCCCTGTTGGGGTTTGAGTCTGCAGAGTTTAGCTCCCTCAGGCCTGACATTTTGCAAGAGCTGTGGCTGTGATTTAGGTCAGCTGAGACAAACCTCAGTTAGGAGGAGGAAAAGTTCACTTCCCCTTATCGCAAGTCACAAGTTCTGCAAGGTTTGGCCAAGAGGAAGAAGCTTCCTGCATACTGGACCTGGGAACAGTACATTCGGGGATTAGATAATGTCTACAAAGAACTTTGGGAGGAGAAGGCAGAGGATGGCCGCCGGCAGGAAGCAGCGATTCCAATGTCTCCACATTAACGGGATCAGAAAGACCCATTGGAACAGCGGCAGTCTACCTACTGAGGAACTTCTAGCAAAATTCCGTGAAGAGGGGACCTGCCAGGAATTGGTAGGTTTATTAGAAGTGTCAGTTTGTCCCAGACAAGTGGATCTTGGCCGGCCACGCGGGCGCGGAGGTCCAGTCCCGCCGCTTCAGAAAGCGGCTGGCGGCCCCGAGCGGCGCAGCCTGCCGGAACCCGCAGACCGCACCCGCCACCTCGAGGTCCCGGGAGGCCCCGCTCTCGCTCAGCGAACGGCCACTCCACCCGCCCGGATCTTAGCCACGCAGCCGCAGGTGCCCGGTTCTACAGGCAGCCCCCAGCGGCCCGGCACAGCGAGAAGTGTCCCCGCCTGGCCCAGAAGATAGCCCGTACCCTCCCGGCTCTACTAACAGCCCCGCCCACCTGGCGAACGGCTCCCCCCCCCCCGAGACAGCGTGAAGGGAATCTAACCAACCCTTCACGAAATAGCGAACTGGGAACTAAAACCAGAGATTGTGTCAGACCAGAGACAAGCCAGTTACACCCCTCCCTTCGGACACTCCAGCAAGGAGCCAGGGGCCCGCCATAGCAGAGAGGGGAAGTCACCAAAGATCGGCCAAAGAGATTCCTTCCCAGCGGAATCTACTTTAGCAGGTGTGTGACTCCCACCCACACCAGATACAAACAACCGGGAAACTTCAAAATCTCTCCGTGGGCGTGACCGTAAGGATCAAAGGACTCTCAACCCCCAACTCCCCCTACTGCCAGTGACGAGGGCGTGACTGTAGGGGCAGAGGGAAGCAGAGAAGACTCCCCAACCCCAACTCCCCCAACCGCGAACTGAGAGGGCATGACGGTAGGGGCGGAGGGAAACAGAGGACACTCCAGACCCCCAACTCCTCCTACCGCCAGCAGTGTGGTTGTGACTGTAGGGGCTGAGGGAAGTAGAGGGGGTCCTCGACCCCCAACTCCTATTACCACCAGCAGTGACACCAATGGTCTTAGCTGCCAGATTCCGAAGGTGGGCCCACCAAAGGGGTCCGGAAAAATTAAACAATTGACTCCCAGACTACAGCTCCACAGCACTGGGGCTTAGATGAATGACAGCGAGAGTGCTCAGTAGTTAGGGAAATAGAGCACTCGGTGGGGCTGAAAGTGTAACCAAATCCTTGGGGAACTGCCTCCAGTGAGCAGGACCTGGCTGGCTGGCAGGAGGAAGGGGAGGAGGGGCTGTAGAAGTGAAACAGCTCTGGACCAACAGGATTGAGAGACTCCCAGGAACCCCCTTACAGGGATTGCTGTTGACACATTGAGGGCAAAACTCAGCCCGGAGGGCACAGCTTTGCCTACAGGAAGAGAAGAAAATGGATATCTAAGACCCAATTTTATTTCCTATTTCATTTTAATTTTTTCTCTCCCTTTTCCCTCTCTCTCTCCCCTTCCAAGTTTTACTGCTCTTTCCATTCTCCTCTATGCTATCTATCTCCCTCTCCTTCTTTCTTTTCAAGAGCACCTACCTTCCCCTTCCCCCTAACTTTCATCCCAAGCATTACGTCCTCCATTTCGCATAACTGTCTAAATACAAATAGGTGTGCGCCCTCCCCCCGCGCCTGCAAGGTAGCCGGACCTGCAACCCACCAGCAGGTCAGGCCCAGCAACCTGGGAGTGGCAGAGCTGCCCCACGCGCCTGCAAGGTAGGCACACCTGCTACCAACCAGCAGAACAGGCCCAGCGGCCTGCTGATGTGGTAGGCACAGTGCCCGAATTGGAGGAGGAGCAGAGCCCCTGCCCGCACCTGCGCGGGAGACTTTGCAACTATACAAGAGTAATACAAATATATAGGGGGAAAATTCAACAACACAACAGTCTCAGTAAGCAGAAAGAAACGCCAACAGTATGAAGAGACAAGGAAAGAAAGGACCACAAGCAATGCAGGTCAACTCAACGTTACAAGAGGTAATATCTGCAGCAGATGGAATGTCAGATAAAGAATTCAGGAGATACATGCTTCAGATGATCTGGAGTCTCAAGGAAGACATTAGACAGCAAAATCAGACAATGAAAGATCTCTTCAACAATGAAATACATAAACAAATCCAGGAAGCAAAAGACCAACTATACAGGGAGATAGAAGTTATAAAGAACAAACAAACAGAAATCCTAGAAAGGCAGGAAGCAATAAACCAACTTAAAAACTCAATTGAGAATACTACCAGCAGAGTAGATCACTTAGAAGATAGAACATCAGACAATGAAGACAAAGTATTTCAACTTGAAAAGAACATAGACAGCTCAGCAAGTCTGCTAAGAAACCATGAGCAGAACATCCAAGAAATATGGGATAACATTAAAAGACCAAACTTAAGAATCATTGGGATACAGGAAGGCACAGAGCTCCAAACCAAAGGAATAAACAATCTATTCAATGAAATTATACGAGAAAACTTCCCAGACTTGAAGAATGAGACAGAATTCCAAATCCTAGAAGCCTACAGGACGCTGAATGTGCATAATCATAAGAGATCCACACCTAGAGACATTATAATGAAGATGCCCAACATACAGAATAAGGAGAGAATTTTAAAAGCTACAAGAGAAAGAAAACAGATTACATTTAGGGGTAAACCAATCAGGATAACAGCTGATCTCTCAACACAGACTTTGAAAGCTAGAAGATCCTGGAATAACATATTTCAAACACTGAAAGAAAATGGGTTCCAACCAAGAATTGTGTATCCAGCAAAATTGAGCTTCAAGATGGAAGATGAAATTAAAACCTTCCACGATAAACAAAAGTTAAAAGAATTTGCAGCTAGAAAACCATCTCTCCAAAAAATCCTCAGCAAAACATTACAGGAAGAGGAAATGGAAAATAACAATGAAAACCAACAGTGGGAGGCAGGACAGTAAAGGGGGGAAAATAATTAAAGAGGAAAACAAACCATATTCAGTAACATAAATAAACAAATATGGCTGGAAGGATAACCCATATCTCAATAATAACCCTAAATGTTAATGGCTTAAACTCACCAATTAAGAGACACAGGCTAGTAGAATGGATCACAAAACATGACCCAACAATATGCTGCCTACAGGAGACGCATTTGATAGGAAAAGACATACATAGACTGAAGGTGAAAGGTTGGGAAAAATCATATCACTCATATGGACTTCGGAAACAAGCAGGAGTGTCCATACTCATATCAAATAAAATAGATTTCAAGCCCAAGTTAATCAAAAGGGATAAAGAGGGACACTACATACTGCTCAAGGGAACCATACACCAACAAGACATAACAATCATAAATATATATGCCCCAAACAATGGTGCAGCTATGTTCATAAAACAAACTCTTTTCAAGTTCAAGAGTCTAATAGACCACCATACAATAATCATGGGAGACTTCAACACACCTCTCTCACCACTGGACAGATCTTCCAAACAAAAGTTGAATAAGGAAACTATAGAACTCAATAACACAATTAACAACCTAGACTTAATTGACATATATAGAATATACCACCCAACATCAAGCAGTTACACTTTTTTCTCAGCAGCACATGGATCCTTCTCAAAAATAGATCATATATTATGTCACAGGGCAACTCTTAGACAATATAAAGGAGTAGAGATAATACCATGCATCATATCTGACCATAATGGAATGAAACTGAAAATCAACAATAAAAGAAGGAAGGAAAAATCATGCATCACTTGGAGAATGAACAACAGGTTACTGAATGATCAATGGGTTATAGAAGACATTAAGGAGGAAATTAAAAAATTCTTAGAGATAAATGAAAACACAGACACAACATATCGGAATCTATGGGACACACTGAAATCAGTTCTAAGAGGAAAATTCATTGCATGGAGTTCATTCCTTAAAAAAAGAAAAAACCAACAAATAAATGATCTCATACTTCATCTCAAAATCCTAGAAAAAGAAGAGCAAAATAACAGCAAAAGAAGTAGAAGGCAAGAAATAATTAAAATCAGAGCTGAAATTAATGAAATCGAAACAAAAGAAACAATTGAAAAAATTGATAAAACTAAAAGTTGGTTCTTTGAAAAAATAAATAAGATCGACAGACCCTTAGCCATGCTAACGAAGAGAAGAATAGAGAGAACTCAAATTACTAGCATACAGGATGAAAAAGGCAATATCACAACAGACACTTCAGAAATACAGAAGATAATCAGAAATTATTTTAAATCCTTATACTCCAATAAAATAGAAGATAGTGAAGGCATCGATAAATTTCTTAAGTCATATGATCTGCCCAGATTGAGACAGGAGGATATAGACAACCTAAACAGACCAATATCAATTGAGGAAATAGAAGAAACTGCTAGGAGCCACAAACAAAATATAAATGGCACCTTTGGTTGTAAAGTGACGCCAACTAGCCACTGAGGTATTATTATGCTAAGATTTACATTCTTATGCAAATTGGGCTCCTGCTGTTCACCTTGGCTTGCTACAGGACTCTAGTTACCGGACTGCTGGAGAGTTCCCATTGGTTGGGGAAAGATAGTAGGAGGAAATTCCGGGGAAGGTCCGGGACCCTGGCTCCGGGAGGCGCGCGGTTCCGGCAGACGCCCGCGTGGGAGGACCGGGTTTGGCTTGCCTGCGGTGGCTTTTTCAAAATAAAGTTTTGTTCCTGCTTGACTGGCTCGTGATTCTGTGCCCAGCCAAGACTGCGGCATTTGGCGGCCCGCACGGGGAACGCCTGAAACTTAGAGGTGAGTAAAACTGCTCGCCCCTGAGGGAAGGCGACAGAATGGGTGAACATTTAGAAAAACAATGTGTTCTTGTTTTGATTTATTTTGTTTTCATTTCAAGCTCCCTAGCCCTAGAATTTTCTCAGGCGAACTGGGAAAAATGGTTGGCTCAAGGTTTGAAGTTATTCGGCCCTGAGAAAGAGAAAATTGATACAACCATTGTCTGTTCCGTTTTTGTTTCATTCTGTTTTGGCTTTGTTTTATCCTATCTTATTGGGTTACGTTACCTTTATAGTAGATTAGAATCCAGTAAAAAACAAACCGAAAAACTGCTAAGTAAATTGTTAGAGGTCCAGACTATGGTAGAAAAAACGCTAGGTCAAGCAAAAGAGAAGGTCTCTCAAGCTAGTCAGACAGAGGAAAATTTAAAGAAACCAAGCTTAGAGGAAAAGCAGCCAGCAGGTGGAGAATTACAACAGGAGGTTGCTACTAACTCCGTTCTATCACCAGAGGGCGTAACTCAACCAACAGCTCCATCTACCGCTGAGCGGCCCTCAACTCCCGTAGTTGATGGACGGAATTCTGAGGCAGGACCCCAAAGATTAGCATGCCCTGTACTTGAGCAGGCAGGAGGGCAACGAATTCACCATGCTTTAGATTTCAAAACAATAAAGCAATTAAAGGAGGCTGTAACGACCTATGGGCCGCAAGCTCCCTTCACAATAAGCATGGTCGAATCTGTTACCAACTTGGACATGACACCAGCAGATTGGGCTAACATGTGTCGATCTGTGCTAAATGGAGGACAATATTTATTATGGAAAGTTGCCAATGAGGAATTTTGCATGGAGACAGCTAGGCGAAATGCAGAAGCTGGTTATCCTCAAAGAAATATAGAAATGCTTTTGGGGAAGGGACCTTATGAGGGTCAAAGACAGCAAATTGAATATGACCCTGGCGTATACGCACAGATTGCTGTAGATGCAGTTAGGGCATGGAAAACTTTACAGGGGCATGGAGACTTACAAGGTCAATTATCTAAGGTAATACAAGGAACTAATGAACCTTACGCTGAATTTGTAGATAGACTTATTCAGTCAGCCTCTAGGATATTTGGTAATACAGAACAGGTAATGCCATTTATAAAACAACTGGCTTATGACCAAGCAAATCGTTGCTGCAGAGAGGTCATTAGACCATGGAGACATGAAGATTTAAACACATATATTAAATTATGTAGAGACATTAATGAACAAGGGCAAGTCTTAGCAGCAGTACAACAGGCTTTAGATGCCAGGCCAAAAACATGCTATAATTGTAATCAAACAGGACATTTTAAAAGGAGTTGCCCCATAAGAGGAGGGTTTAACAAAGCGGGGTATCAAAGGAATAGAATACCGGGTATTTGCCCACGATGCCATAGAGGGAAACATTGGGCTAATGAATGCCGTTCTCAAACCACCATAGAGGGTATTCCGTTATCAAAAAACGGACAAAGACCAAGTGTTTACCCACGATATCATGGAGAAAGGTATCAGGCTCCGTTGCCAAAAAACGGACTAGAGGGCCCAATGCCCCGGGGCCCAAAACCACAAATATATGGGGCAATGGAGGAACCCAACAGCACCATCAAGGTAGTGCCCAGGACGCATTATCCATTAAATCCCTCATCAGACAAACTAGAGGGAGCGCAGGGCTGGACATCTGCTCCTCTGCCAGAGCAGTACTAACTCCAGAGATGGGAGTTCAAATCATTCCCACAGGAGTAAAAGGACCTCTTCCCCAGGGAACAGTAGGCTTATTATTGGGACGCAGTTCTTCTACACTAAAAGGACTTACGATAAATTTTCCAGTCGTAATGTAGAAAGAGGTTCCAAGGGATTAGGCTCCACAGGTGTAGATTGGGCTATGCTGTCTTTGAATTTAGATTCTCGCCCAATGCTAAAATTAAATATACAAGGACATAACTTTAGTGGGCTGCTGGACACAGGAGCTGACCTTAGTGTCATCTCTCGTCAAGAATGGCCAAAACATTGGCCATTACAACAAGCCACTCAAACGCTTCGAGGCCTAGGAGTGGCGACTAATCCCCATAGAAGTGCTATGGTATTAGATTGGAGGGATCCTGAAGGATGTGAAGGAACTATACAGCCCTATGTATTGGATCATCTTCCCGTAAATTTATGGGGACGAGATGTCCTAGATCAATTAGGATTGACATTAACAAATAACATCAATCCTAATGCGCCCACTACTAGGGCTAAACAAGGCTTTAGGAAAGAAAAAAGATTAAGAGAACAAGAACAAGGTATAACAGCACCTATTCAAATAGATCAAGAAATAAATAGACACGAATTGGGTTTTCAGAAAGGGCCACTGAGACAATCAAAATTACTTGGAAATCAGAAAGACCAGTGTGGGTTCCTCAGTGGCCCCTGACTAAAGAAAAGATACAAGTAGCCCATGACTTGGTCAGACAACAATTAGCGGAAGGACATATACAACCTTCCGTATCTCCCCATAATACTCCCATTTTTGTCATTAAAAAGAAATCTGGTAAATGGAGATTATTACAAGATTTAAGAGCCATTAATAATGAGATGGTTATTATGGGACCTGCTCAATCAGGGATTCCTCAATTGTCTGCTTTACCAAAAACCTGGCATGTTTTAGCTATAGATATTAAAGATTGTTTCTTTTCAATTCCAATTCATCCCGAGGATAGTCCACATTTTGCATTTACTATCCCTGCACTGAATCATGAAGGTCCTGATCAGAGATATGAATGGAAAGTACTCCCTCAAGGGATGGCTAACAGCCCAACTATGTGTCAAATTTATGTTAATAAAGCAATCCAGCCACTTAGAAACCAAAATCCTGAACTACAAATATTTCACTATATGGATGATGTGTTATTGGCACATAAAGATAAAAACACATTACTAGAATGTTATGCCACACTTACAAACTTATTGAAAAATTATAATCTAGAGATAGCAATAGATAAAGTACAATTAAATCTTCCAATTAATTATTTAGGAGTTCTATTATCCTCAACCATGGTCCGTCCACCAAAAATTCAAATACGAGTAGATCAACTCAAATCACTTAATGACTTTCAAAAGTTATTGGGAGACATAAATTGGATAAGGCCTTATCTAGGCATACCAACAGGAGAGTTAGGACCTTTATTTGATATTCTAAAAGGTCCATCAGATCCAAATTCACCCCGCATGTTAACGCCTGAAGCAAGAAAAACATTAAAAATCATTGAAACGTATATGGAAAATATGCATTTGGATAGAATTGATATAAGTTTGCCTTTATTATTTATTGTACTACCAACAAAAAATATTCCTACAGGAGTATTTTGGCAGGAAGGTCCATTATTGTGGATACATTTATCTTATTCTCCTAACACTATTCTTACTAGATATCCTGAGGCTGTAGGACAATTAATACTCAAAGGAATAAAAGCAGCTAAGGGAGTATTTGGGATTTCTCCCAATAAAATTATCACTCCATATACTATGGATCAAATTGATGAGTTAGCTAATGAGTTAAATACTTGGGCAATAATCATGTGTAAAACTAGTGTTTCATTTGATAATCACTTACCATCTAATCCTTTGTTGTCTTTTTGGTCTAAGCATCCTGTAGTTTTTCCAAAAATGACAAGAAAAACCCCTATCATAAATGCTCCAAATATATTCACTGATGGGTCAAACAATGGTACAGCAGCAGTAGTTACTCCTGATCAAACTTTTACATTTTTAGTTCCCAAACAATCAGCTCAAAAGGTAGAGCTTAATGCAGTATTACAAGCTTTTATGATGTTTAAAGATTCTGTATTTAATTTATTTTCTGATAGTCAGTATGTAGTTAATGCTATAATATCCCTTGAAGATGCTGGTAGGATTTCACCTTCTTCTACTGTTTTCTCTTTGTTTTCTGCTATACAAAGTCTAATCTGGGACCGAAAAGATCCATTCTTTATAGGTCATATCAGGGCACATACAGGATTGCCTGGAGCCCTTAGTATGGGCAATGAACTAGCAGATAAATCTACACATGACATACATATTTTCTCTACAATAGAAGAAGCTATAAATTTTCATAAAAGGTTCCATGTCAATGCTAATACTTTACAAAAACGTTTTAAAATAACTAAAGAACAAGCCAGACATATAATAAAACAATGTCAAAATTGTGTGACATTTTTACCACAAGTTAATCTTGGAGTCAATCCTAGAGGACTGATACCTAACCATATTTGGCAGATGGACGTCACACACTTGCCAGAATTTGGAAAATTAAAATATTTACATGTTACAGTTGATACCTCTTCCGGATTTTTGATGGGCTCCCTTCATGCCGGAGAAAAAACTAAAGATGTTATAGCTCATTGCTTACAAAATTTTGCCACTGTGGGTGTTCCAAAACAGTTAAAAACGGACAACGGTCCTGGTTATACTTCCACCTCTTTTAAACAATTTTGCTCATCATTTGGTATTACTCACATAACAGGAATTCCATACAATCCACAAGGACAAGGCATAGTTGAAAGAGCTCATCAAACTATTAAAATGTACTTATTAAAACAAAAGGAGGGAATTGGAAAGGGGTATATATCCCCCAAAGATAAACTTAAAATAACCCTTTTTACTCTAAACTTTTTAAATTTAGATTCATCGGGACTTAGTGCTGCGGAAAGACACTTGTACCCCAAAAATGTACATAAGCCTAAGGTACTTTGGAAAGATATTCTAACAGGACAATGGAAAGGCCCCGATCCAGTCATAGTATGGAATCGGGGTGCTGTCTGTGTTTTCCCACAGGATGAACAGCAACCGATTTGGATTCCAGAGAGATTAACTAAAACAATTTCTACAGAAAAAGAAGATGATTTGACTCAAATTCATAACAGCTGACATCCAGAGCTGTGCCCAGCCAAGACTGCGGCAGAAACCATCAAAAGATTACCAACTAAGAAAAGCCCAGGACCGGATGGGTATACAGCAGAGTTTTACAAAACCTTTAAAGAGGAACTAATACCAATACTTTTCAAGCTATTTCAGGAAATAGAAAAAGAGGGAGAACTTCCAAATTCATTCTACGAGGCCAACATCACACTGATTCCTAAACCAGACAAAGATACTTCAAAGAAAGAAAACTACAGACCTATATCTCTAATGAACCTAGATGCAAAAATCCTCAATAAAATTCTGGCGAATCGGATACAAAATCATATCAAAAAAATTGTACACCATGATCAAGTAGGATTCATCCCTGGGATGCAAGGCTGGTTCAATATACGGAAATCAATAAATGTTATCCACCACATCAATAGACTTAAAAATAAGAACCATATGATCATCTCGATAGATGCGGAAAAAGCATTTGACAAAGTACAGCATCCCTTTTTGTTCAAAACTCTCGAAAAAATAGGGATAACAGGATCATACTCAACATTGTAAAAGCAATCTATGCTAAGCCCCAGGCTAGCATCATTCTGAATGGAGAAAAATTGAAGGCATTCCCTCTAAAATCTGGAACAAGACAGGGATGCCCTCTCTCACCACTTCTGTTCAACATAGTTCTCGAAACACTGGCCAGAGCAATTAGACAGACTAAAGAAATTAAAGGCATAAAAATAGGAAAAGAAGAACTTAAATTATCACTATTTGCAGATGACATGATTCTATACCTAGCAGACCCAAAAGGGTCTACAAAGAAACTATTAGAGCTAATAAATGAATTCAGCAAAGTGGCAGGATATAAAATCAACACGCATAAATCAAAGGCATTCCTGTATATCAGCGACAAACCCTCTGAAATGGAAATGAGGACAACCACTCCATTCACAATATCCTCAAAAACAATAAAATACTTGGGAATCAACCTAACAAAAGAGGTAAAAGACTTATACAATGAAAACTACAGAACCCTAAAGAGAGAAATTGAAGAAGATCTTAGAAGATGGAAAAATATACCCTGTTCATGGATAGGCAGAACTAACATCATCAAAATGGCGATATTACCAAAAGTTCTCTATAGGTTTAATGCAATGCCAATCAAAATACCAATGGCATTTCTAGTAGAAATAGAGAAAGCAATCATGAAATTCATATGGAAAAATAAAAGACCCAGAATAGCAAAAACAATGCTAAGCAGGAAGTGTGAATCAGGTGGTATAGCGATACAAGACTTCAAACTATACTACAGAGCAATAGTAACAAAAACAGCATGGTACTGGTACCAAAACAGGCGGGTGGACCAATGGTACAGAATAGAGGACACAGAAACCAACCCACAAAACTACAACTTTCTTATATTTGATAAAGGGGCTAAAAGCATGCAATGGAGGAAGGATAGCATCTTCAACAAATGGTGCTGGGAAAACTGGAAATCCATATGCAACAAAATGAAACTGAATCCCTTTCTCTCGCCATGCACAAAAGTTATCTCAAAATGGATCAAGGAGCTTGATATGAAACCAGAGACAAGGCATCTGATAGAAGAAAAAGTTGGCTACGACCTACACACTGTGGGGTCGGGCTCCAAATTCCTCAATAGGACACCCATAGCACAAGAATTAATATCTAGAATCAACAAAAGGGACTTGCTCAAACTAAAAAGTTTTTTCTCAGCAAAAGAAACAATAAGAGAGGTAAATAGGGAGCCTACATCATGGGAACAAATCTTTACTCCTCACACTTCAGATAGAGCCCTAATATCCAGAGTATAGAAAAAACTCAAAAAATTAGACAATAAGATAACAAATAACCCAATCAACAAATGGGCCAAGGACCTAAACAGATACTTTTCAGAGGAGGACATACAATCAATCAACAAGTACATGAAAAAATGCTCACCATCTCTAGCAGTCAGAGAAATGCAAATCAAAACCACCCTAAGATATCATCTCACTCCAGTAAGATTGGCAGCCATCATGAAGTCAAACAACAACAAGTGCTGGCGAGGATGTGGGGAAAAGGGTACACTTGTACACTGTTGGTGGGACTGCAAATTGGTGCAACCAATTTGGAAAGCAGTATGGAGATTTCTTGGAAAGCTGGGAATGGAACCACCATTTGATCCAGCTATTCCCCTTCTGGGTCTATTCCCTAAAGACCTAAAAACAGTATGCTACAGGGACACTGCTACATCGATGTTCATAGCAGTACAATTCACAATAGCAAGACTGTGGAAGCAACCTAGATGCCCTTCAGTAGACGAATGGATAAAAAAATGTGGCATTTATACACAATGGAGTATTACTCTGCATTAAAAAATGACAAAATTATAGAATTTGGAGGGAAATGGATGGCATTAGAGCAGATTATGCTAAGTGAAGCTAGCCAATCCCTAAAAAACAAATGCCAAATGTCTTTTTTGATATAAGGAGAGTAACTAAGAACAGAGTAGGGAAGAAGAGCATGAGAAGATGACTAACATTAAACAGGGATGAGAGGTGGGAGGGACAGGGAGAGAGAAGGGAAATTGCTTGGAAATGGAAGGAGAATCTTAGGGTTATACAAAATTACATACAAGAGGAAGTGAGGGGAAATGGAAAAATAATACAAGGGGGAGAAATGAATTACAGTAGAGGGGGTAGAAAGAGAAGAGGGGAGGGGAGGGGAGGGGAGGGGGGATAGTAGAGGATAGGAATGGCAGCAGAAGACAACAGACATGAGTATGTCAATATGTAAATCAGTGGAAGTGTAACTGATGTGACTCTGCAATCTGTATACAGGGTAAAAATGGGAGTTCATAACCCACTTGAATCAAAGTGTGAAATATGATATATCAAGAACTATGTAATGTTTTGAACAACCAATAAAAAAAAAAGAACTTTGGGAGGGTACTTATCAAATGAACAGGAACGATCTGAATTTAGCTCTGTGTACCTGCTGAGGCATGATATTTGGGCAATGTGGGTAAAGTGTTACTGAAGAATTGCTTGCTTTGTTAGAAGAAGAATATAAAAGGAACTTGCAAATAAACCTCAGCATGCAGTTGCAACTGCTGCCTTT
Organism: Spermophilus citellus; assembly: GCF_964194105.1. Classification (NCBI taxonomy): domain Eukaryota; kingdom Metazoa; phylum Chordata; class Mammalia; order Rodentia; family Sciuridae; genus Spermophilus; species Spermophilus citellus. The sequence goes on along the minus strand of NC_138182.1, from coordinate 71,189,724 downwards.
GCTCTGCATCCCCTGTGTCCCGGTTATTTCGCGACCCTTACCCAGGGACCTGAACGCTCTAGACGTTCACAAACCCCTATCTCTCACCATGCACAAAACTCAACTCAAAATGGTCAAGGACCTAGGAATAAAACCAGAGACCCTGCGTGTATTGGAAGAAAAAGTAGGCCCTCATCTCTGTCATGTGGGATTAGGCCCCAACTTCCTTAAAAAGACTCCTATAGTACAAGAATTAAAACCAAGAATCAATAAATGGGATGGACTCAAACTAAAAAGTTTCTTCTTAGCAAAAGAAACAATCTGTAAGGTGAATAGAGAGCCTACATCTTGGTAACAAATTTTTACCCCTCACACATCAGATAGAGCACAATCTCTAGGGTATATAAAGAACTCAAAAAGCTAAACACCAAAAACAATCAATAAATGGGCCAAGGATCTGAAGAAACATTTCTCAGATGATACACAATCAACAAATATATAAAAAAATGTTCATCATTACTAGCAATTAGAGAAATGCAAATCAAAACTACTCTAAAATTTCGTCTCACTCCAGTCAGAATGGCAGCTATTATGAATACAAACAATAATAAGTGTCGGCGAGGATGTGGGGGGAAAAGGTATATTCATACACTGCTGTTGGGATTATAAATTGGTACAGTCATTATGGAAATCAGTATGGAGATTCCTTGGAAAATTGGAAATGGAATCACTAATTGACCCAGCTGTCCCTCTACTCGATCTATACCCAAAAGACTTAAAAACAGCATATTTTATTTATTTGTTTTTATGTGGTCTATCAACAACTAAAAAAATTTAAAAAAAAAAACGCATATTACAGGTACACAGCCACATCAATGTTTATAGCACCACAATTCACAATAGCTAAACTGTGGAACCAAACTAGATGCCCTTCAATGGATGAATGGAAAAAAAAATGTGGTATTTATACACAATGAAATATTACTCAGCAATAAAAGAGAATAAAATCATGGCATTTGCAGGTAAATGGATGGAGTTGGAGGAGATAATGCTAAATGAAGTTAGCCAATCCTAAAAAAACAAATGCCTAATGTTTTCTCTGATATAAGGAGACTGATTCATAGTGGGGTAGGGAGGGGGAACATGGGAGAAATAGACAAACTCCAGATAGGGCAGAGGGGTGAGAGGGGAATGGAGGGGGCATGGGGTTAGAAATGATGGTGGTATGTGATGGTCATCATTATCCAAAGTACATGTATGAAGACATGAATTGGTGTAAATACACTTTGTATACAACCAGAGATATAAAAAACTGTTCTCTGTATGTGTGATATGAATTGTAATCCATCCCGCTGTCATATATAAATTTAAAAAATTAATATTAAAAAAAAGACTGGGCACCCTGGGATCTTTTAAATCTCTCATTTGTCCTAAGTCTCCAACAACTCAACAATCACAGCACAGGCTTTTCAGCCTGGAATGGTCCTCCTTTGCTTCTATGTGTGAGTTTCTGCGTGATTCTCTGTATCTGCATCTCACTAATTTGGGGCATCAGTTTGTCCTTTGACCATAGTTCTCTGATGATCTAAGAAAGGTGTTTTTATTTTGTTCAGTTTTTTTCTTTTATTGGATAATAGGAGTGACTTCCAAGTCCCTTAAAAGCTAGACCAGAAACTGAAAGTTCCTTCAATATATTTTTCATTGTATATAAAATACATAAAACATTGTATATAAAATACATGTATATATTGTATATATGTCATATAACACTTTTAAAATTTTAATATTTATATATGCTTATATCCTTTTATTGATTTTTATATTTTTTTGGTACCAGGTACTAAATCCAGAGGTGCTTAACCCACTCACCCAAGTAGCTAGCCCTTTTTATTTATATTTAGAGACAGGAACTCCATAAGTTGCTTAGAGATGGCTTTGAACTTGCAATCCTCCTGCCTCAGCCTCCCATGCTGCTAAGATTGCAGGTATGCACCATGCTCAGAAAAGCTAAATATTTTAAAGTACATATCAGTTAATTCCAAAAAATGGGGTCATCTTTGGTTTCTGCTTCTTTTTCCCTTTTCTCTTTCTGTGTGTCTCTCACTCTCTTTTTATGGACAAAAGATGAAGAACAGAATATGAAAGATAAAGTAGAGAATGGTTATTCCCATAAAAGGGCATCCATTAAGGAAGAATACTAGTTTAGGATGCTCATAATTACAATCATACATCTGATGACAGTGGCTATAATAAAAAAATTTTTTTAAAAAGTAAACCTTAAAAATTTTCCCTCAAAGTTTTAGGCGATATGCTTTGATAAGAGTAAATCAAACCAATTAGAGGAACATCTATAAATCACTTGAGATACTTTACCATAAGCCTTGAAACTCATGAAATAGAAAGAATATAGATGACATAACCAGAGTGATCTCCAGGAATAAAAGTTCAGGTTTGGCTGACTCTCTAACTTGTGCTCTTAAGAACAATGCAGGATTAACACTTGTTTTATTGAAAATTATACAGGGAAAGGATAAGTTAAAAGTAACTTAATAATTATTTCTATAATGCCCCAAAGAAAGTATTTCCAATATTCCAGGTCAAATGGTGGATCAATAGATTTGACTAGTTCCCATATAATCCTACCTCTCTTAAGGCGAGGGGAACTCATCTTACACTGCCCTCCAATTCTATGGCTAATGGGTCTTTTTATCTTAAATAGGGTGAGAATCATTAATCTGAAAATCTGAAATGCCCAAAAACCTGAAATTTTCTGAATGCCAAATGATTCCACACATGAAAAAGTCCACAGCTGACTTCAAGTGATGGGTCATAATTGAAGTGTAAATGTACTAAAAATACCTGTATAAATGTATCTGCAAGTGATGTATATATGAAACATAAATGAAATTCCTGTTTAGACTTAGTGCTATTCCCAAGGTTACCTCATTATGAATAGGCAAATATTAAAAAATCTGAAATCTGAAATACTTCTGAATTCCCAAGGAAAATTCAACCTCTAGTCTCCTAAATATATGGTGTATCCTCCTTCCCTTCAATAACCTTCTACCTTATTCATGAGAAATGCCAACACTTATGTAAGTCTTGAAGCATTAGAACTTCAAAAATTCTTTTAAGATTTATAGGGACAGATGAAGACACAGAGATACAAACCAAAGGAATGCACAATCTTTTCAATGATATAATATCAGAAAATTCCCCAAATCTGAATAATGAAATGGAAAATCAACCGCAAGAGGCTTACAGGACCCCAAATGTACAAAATTAGAGCAGATCCACACCAAGGTACATTATAATGAGAACTGAATCAGGAGGGCATATACAAATTAAACAGATAAATTTCAAGAAATGAGATTGAAGATGCCATCAAAAGCCTACCAACAAAGAAAAGCCCAGGACCAGATGGATTCACAGCCAAGTTCTATAAGACCTTCAAAGAAGAATTAACACCAATGCTCCTCAAATCATTCCATGAAATAGAAAAGTAGGGAACTCTTCCAAACTCATTCCATTAGGCTAGTATCACCCTGATACCAAAACCAGACAAACACATATCAAGGAAAGAAAACTTCAGACCAATGTCCTGTACATAAATGCACAAATTCTCAATAAAATTCTGGAAAATTGTATACAAAAACACTCTAAAAAGATAGTGTACCATGATCAGGTGGGGTTCATCCCAGGGATGGAAGCTTGGTTCAACATATAGAAATCAATAACATAATTTATCACATCTATAGACTTAGAGAAAAGAATTATATCTCAATAGATTCAGAGAAAGCATTTGACAAAATACAGCACCCCTTCATGTTCAAAACACTAGAAAGACTAGAGATAGTAGGAACACATCTCAACATTGTAAAAGCTATCTATACTAAGCTCAAAGTCAACATCATTCCACATGGAGAAAAACTGAAAGCATTCCCTCTAAAAACTGAAACAAGATAGGGATGCCCACTTTTACTATTTTTAATCAATACAGTCCTTTAAATTCTAGCTAGAGCAATTAGACAGATGAAAGAAATTAAAAGGGATACAAATAGGAAAAGAAGAATTCAAACTATCACTATTTACAGATGACAATTCTATATTTAGAAGATCCAAAAAATTCCACCAGAAAACTTTTAAAACTAATAAATGAATTCAGCAAAGTATCAGAATATAAAATCAATACCCATAAATCAAGTGCACTTCTATTCATCAGTGGTTTCATCACTAAAAGAGAAATTTGGAAAACTATCCTAAGCACAATAGCCTTAAAAAATACTTGGGAAGAAATCTAACAAGAGGTGAAAGACCTTTAAAATGAAAACTACAGAACACTAAAGAAAGAAATTGAAGAAGACCTTAGAAGATGGAAAGATCTCCCATGTTCTTGAATTGAAAGAATTAATATTGTCAAAATGCCCATACTACCACAAACATTATACAGATTTACTGCAATTACGGTTAAAATCCCAAAAACATTTCTCATAGAAATAGAAAAAGCAATCATTAAATTAATTTGAAAAAAAAAAAAAAAAGAGACCCAGCATAGCCAAAGTAATCCCTGGCAAGAAGAGCGAAGCAGGAGGCATCAGAATAGCAGACCTTCAACTAAACTACAGAGATATAGTAATAAAAATGACATGGTATTGGCACCAAAATAGACGTATAGACCAATGGAACAGAATAGAAGACACAGAGACAAGCCCACATAAATACCATTATCTCGTACTAGACAAAGGTGCCGAAAACATACCTTGGCAAAAAGATCACCTCTGCCACAAATGGTGCTCGGAAAACTGGAAACCAATGCTCAGCAAAACGAAATTAAATCATTATCTCTTATCCTGCACAACGCTCAACTCAAAGTGTATCAAGGACCTAGGAATGAGACCAGAGACCCCTGCGCCTAATACAAGAAAAAGTAGATCCAAATCTTCATAATGTCAGATTGGGTCCTGATTTTCTTAACCAGACTCTTAAAGCACAAGAAATAAAATCAAGCATTAATAAATAGGATGGATTCAAAAGAAACAATGAATAATGTGAAGAGACAGCCCACAGAGTGGGAGAAAATCTTTACTACATGCACATCAGATAGAGCACTAATTTCCAGGATATATAAAGAACTCAAGAAACTTAACACCAAAAAGTAAATAACCCAATCAATAAATGGGCTAAGGTACTGAACACACACTTCTCAGAAGAAGATATACAATTGATCAACAAATATATGAAAAAATGTTCAATTTATCTATCAATCAGAAAAATGAAAATCAAAACTACTCAAAGATTTCATCTCACTCTGGTCAGAATGGCAATTATCAAGAATACAAGCAATAATAAGTGTTAGCGAGAATGTGGGGGAAAAGATACACTCATACATTGCTGTTGGGACTACAAATTGGTACAACCACTCTGGAAAGCAGTACAGAAATTCCTTAGAAAACTTAGAATGGAAGCACCATTTGACCAAGTTATCCCAGCCCTTGGTCTTTATCCAAATGACTTAAAATCAGCATACTACAGTGATGTGGTCACATCAATGTTCATAGTAGCTCAATTCATAATAGCTAAACTATGGAACCAACCTAGATGCCCTTCAACAGATGAACGGATAAAGCAACTGTGGTATATATACACAATGGAATATTACTCAGCCTGAAAGATGACTGAAATTATGGCTTTTGCAGGTAAATGTATGGAGCTGGAGAATATCGTGGTAAGCAAAATAAGCCAACCCCCCCCCAAAACAAAGGCTGAATGTTTTCTCTAATAAGCGGATGCTCATCCATAATGGGGGTGGAGCAGGTAGGGAAGAATGGAGGAACTCTGGATTGGCAGAGGGGAGTGAGCAGAAGGTAGGGGGCCTGTGGGTGGGAAAAAATGGTGAAGTATGATAGACATTATTACCCTATATTCAGGTATGATTATAGGACTGGTGTGACTCTGCACCATGTACAGCCAGAGGAATGGGAAGTTGTGTTCCATTTGTGTACAATGTGTCCTATATAAGTAATTAGAAGAATTTTTTTTTAAAAAACTTCATAAATTTTTGTTGTGCTTCTTACATCAACTTCTGTGCAGATATATCAATATCCTAACTTACCCTTACCCTTAGCCTTAACCTACACAGAAAAACACTTGTGATCTTTAACCTTTACAAAGTGTGTTTTATCCTTTTCCTCCCCCCACAAAAATCCTGTGGATAAAAACATCTAAGAAATGTATAAAGTGCATGCCTTCAAAATATTTAAACCTCTATTCTCAGTAGTACTGCACTTAATGGAATTAGGTCCAAATTTCAGATCCAAAAACAGAGCAAATGCATGAGAGTGCAAGCCCATGAAATCAAAGTACAAACCCTTAAGAAATAAGAGTGTGAGCCCTTAAAAAAGAATATTTATGTCAATTTAGCATTCAATTTGATATGAAATATATTCTGTACCTTCGGGAGAATTAATAAAAACAATTACTTTTTAAAGTATAGGAGAAGAAAATAGACTCCTTTCTCATTTATATAATTACACCAAACATGGAAATGAGGGAAAAATCGATTTTGCAATGATTACAAAAAAGAGAGACAAATTTAAAATTAATAGACTTATAGAATTTTAGGCAATTTTTGGAGATTCTTTTTGTTCATTATGAGAAGTCTGGATTATTAAGATACAAGACAAGTATATTAAAACATCATAAACAACCAAAACATATGCAGCTATTTTGTACAATAATTTATAAGTGCCCCTGCCTCTGACAAAGAAATAACTTCTATGTTCAAGAATAGAAAAAAAGACTAAATCATAAAGAATGACTTCATGGCATTTGTTAGTAAATTGATGAAACTGGAGATTATCATGACAAGTGAAATAAGCCAGTCCCAAAAGTCAAAGGTCAAATGTTTTCTCTGATAAGCAGGAGTTAATCCAACATAAAAAGGAGGCATAAAAAAAGAGAAGAGAATACCAGTTGAGCAGACAATGGTGAATGAAGGAAAGGGAGGAGGGATGGACAGGGAAAAACAAAGACGGTGAAATGAATCTGACCTAACATTCTTATTTATATATTTGAGTATACTGCAATGAATCTCACCAGCATATACATCCACTATACACAAATTACAAAAAAAAATCAGATTCCACAAAGTTTCATCAAATTCCTATTCTATTAAAAAACTGAACCAAGTAAAAACCCACAAGTGACAAAAGCAGAATAGTACACTAATAATATGATGCAAATGCAAAATAAATATTCTCATAAAATTGTTTTCAAAAATAAACAAATTAAAAAACCCCAAAATATCAACAATAGGGATTTTAGGTTAGGGGAATTATGAACTATTAGCAGGCTTTTCTGTTTGTTCTCTGTGATTTTGTATCTTAAAACAACAACAACATCATGCATTCGGTTTATAAAATGACTGAAATAAACTTCATTTGAAAACAAAAAAAAAGAGACAAAAATGTCTAAACAATATGGCATATCAATATAAGAATCTCCAGTTATTAAAAACTGTGTCTTAAGAGAATCAATAAAAAAATATATACTATATAGTGAATGGGCTACAATGCCATTTCTACCTTGATACCGTTTTTATAAAGATAAATGTATGTGTGTGTGCATATATAATACACACAGATAAAACATTATCAATAATTTTCTCTGATGATTGCAATTTATTCATCTTTTCCTTTGCATATTTTTATGTTAAATTTTCTATATCACCTTATTAATATCATCAAATATAACCAATAACTTTGTGTGGAGAGGGACATGCTAATTCTTACTCCTTTCTTGTTTTGTTTTTTGTACCAGGGACATACTGTATCCAGAGGTACTTTACCACTGAGCCATAGCCCAGCCCTTTCTTATATATTTTATTTTGAAACAAGGCCTCACTAACTTGCTTAGGGCCTTGCTAAATTGCTGAAGCTGGCTGTGAACATTTGATCCTCCTGCATCAGAGGAGCCGGAGGGAGGAGCCGCTGGGATTTGGCATGTGTGGCTCTTACTGCTTTCTTTGTGATATCATATTAAGAAGAGAAAGGGGAAGATAGCTATTATCTCAAGAACAAAGAAAAGTAATAAAAACCAACCTATGAGGTATAAAAAATTGTGCCAAGGATGACACAAATGTCCTATCTTCTTACCTCCTTTTTAAAGCAAAGTATATTAAAATTGCATTAGAATATCATTAAGAATTTGATTGCAATATACTATAATTTTAATTGAGCAACTAGCTGACAGGAGTAAGAGCACTCAGATTATTAATCAAGGAAATGATGAAAAAGCAATTCTGATTTAGTGTTAATTGCTGCACTAAACTGTCATTAATTGAAGAAAAAATATCAATATCCCCTAGATGGAAACCAAGTGACACACTATTAATCAAAATTACCAAAAATATAATAAAAAATACAAAGCAAGTGGCTTTTCTCCACCATACCATTTCTCTGATCTTTCATATTAGATAGTTTGAAATAATGAGAAAAATCTGAAAGCTAATAAAGACTAATTTTTTTTTTTATTTTGGTGGATGAAGTTCTGAAAGCCTCTGATCCTTTAACTGTAAGACTGCCAGGTTACAAATTTCCTCTCTTTCATTTCTACAACTATCCCTAAACTCAATACCAATAATCAGTATATTCTCATTGAGAAGATTTCAATTTTCTACAAATCCTATTAAGAATCCAATGCTTCCAAATTACTGAGCCTTGACATCAGGTGTCTGATTTGGATGTAATGGGAACATGGCAATATGTTTTTTAAAAACCCAGTTTTCCCAACAGGTGTGTAGTTAGTTACAGGGCTCACAGAGGACCAATTAGCATCCAGAACCAGATTCTTTTCTTGCCTTATGCAAAGTCATTTATATCTTCATGACTCTGAACTGTCCTAATAAATGTGATGAGAAGCAAAATAACCTGATGAATGAGGATGTCAACTGCTAGTCATCCTTATTGGAAAAGAGCAAAGAAATTCCTTCTGGAGTCCTGATCTGTTTTGTCTTCCTTAGAACTGCCAGACAATTTGTCACCCTGACTCTTTTGAAGCAAGCCATTCTCAGGTGGGCAGGACCATTCAGGCTCAAGGAAGGTCCTTAAGTTCCCCTAAACCCGGCCCCTAAGATGGCACAGAAGGACAAAGTCCAGCCTCTGTATATTGCTTGCAAGAAATCCAGATAACTCTATATCACCTATCACCACACCTGAAAATGAGTCTCTGCTGTGTGAGCGTAGATGCTGAAAGATGGGGGGCGAGGTGTTGTGGGGCACAGAAGTGAGACTTAACACAGTCCATTTTAATCTGGACCCACTGAATAACGGTTAGGTGCACAAGAAAATTTAAAGATTCTGTTTTGACTTTATCATAGGAATGAATAGTCAGCAAAAAAAAGACTTTTAATATTACAGATTCATGCATTCTTAAAACTTAAAATACCTCAATGATTATGAAAATAGAAAGTAACATGAAACATTCTTTTTTAATATTTATTTATTTTTAGTTGTAGTTGGGCACAATATCTTTATTTATTTATTTTTATGTGTGCTGAGGACTGAACCCAGGGCCTCACACGTGCTAGGTGAGCACTCTACCACTGAGCCACAACCTCAGCCCCAAAATATTCTTTTTTAAAATATTTTCTTATGCTTCCTAACAAACTTAGATCATAAAAAATTGTATATAACTTTCCATATATCCAGTAGCATATTTGTTCAGTGAGAAATCACAAAAACTAAGATTCACCTATGTAGATATTATTATGTTTTTTGTGTTTTCTTACAGGTTGTAATGACTGCATATCTATTTCCTATTTTAAAACCATACTGAAAATATACTTTATTTATAAAGTATAAACACATTAAAAATGTGTTTGACTTCTAGACAGGAAACAATTACTTCCTGTTTGTTGCACCTACAGAGGTACTAAGTGAATAAACACTAATAAATAAAGTACTGGGGTAAAGGCTGAGGTTGTGGCTCAGTGGTAGAGCACCTGACTAGCACATGTGAGGCATTGGGTTTGATTCTCAGCATCACATAAAAATAAATAAATAAAATAAAAGTATTGTGTCCATCTACAACCAACAAACAAATAAATAAATGGTAAATCTAATTTGCTATTCTATGACCAATTAATACCTCAGCATCTCAGTCAGTTCAGGCTATGATAAGAAAACCACAGACTGTCTGTGGTTTTAAATAGTTCTAGGGCTGAGAAGTGCAAGATCAGGGTTCTGGTGGATTCAATATCTGTTGGGTGCTCTTCTTTCTGCTTCAAGGGTGCACCCCTATTCTGAGTCCTCACATGGAGGGAACATGGGGTCTCTCTCAGGTCTTTTAAGTAAGGGCAATAATCTCATCTTCAGGATCTATCACCTTCCCACAAAGACCCTATTTCTAAATAAGACAACCCTGGAAATAAGATTTCAATATATGAATTTTGTGAACACATAAACAATCAGTCCACTACACTCAGTTTTTCTTACTTTTCTAGAATTTACACCTGGCATATACTCTTTCTATAAAGGGTTTTTGGGTTGCACGCCCTAGTTGCAGGCAGGGAACTTGAAGGGAACATTCACCCTGAGGACACCAAAAAACTGCACCTTGAATAGCAGTGAGAGGCCATCCTGGGAAAGTCTAGGGACCAGCTGCTCTCTCTGCCTTATGGGGCTCATGTTCTCTCTCATGTGCAGTTCTCTCTACCTGTCCTTCCTTTTGCCTTTTCCTGCCACTGACTTCCTCTGCTTTCTCCTAGGCTCAGGCCTGTACAACTTTGGCTTATAGATGGTCATGGCTTCTTTAGCCCTATATTACATTTCAGCAGTGGGACCTATAATAAACTAGCAAATTCATGTGCTTCTTCCTAGTTCAAATGTCCTAAAAGAATCTGACCAACCTAGCTCACTTTTTCAATCCAGACACACAGGTAACTAATTTGGTGGATAGCATCTCTTAGGCATACTCCAATCACCATCATTGGGGGGATTCCTAGCATCTTGTTTTAATGTTCCCCTAGTGATCCTGGTAGAGAGGCAGAGTTGGGGCCACTGAGAGTGTCTCACTAGGGACTGACTGTCCTTGAGGTAAATGTTTCTCACTGATGCAACCTTAAGGTACTGAGGATCGTATGAAATGCAACATGATTGAGGGTAAGTGGTATATGAGTTTCCTATAGCTGCTATATCAAATTACCACAGAGTGGCTTATAAGAGCACAAATTATAATCTCATATTTCTGAAGGTCTTCAATCTAAAATGGATTTCACAGTATTAAAACCAAGATATTGGTGAAGCTGTGTTTCATCTGGGGGCTGAGAGGGAGAATCCATCTCCTTATTTTCAGCAGCTTCTAGAAACTGTCTGCATTCATTGGCTTGTGGTCCTCTCCTTCATTTTCAAAGTCAGCAAAAGCCAGCTGAGCCTTTTTTCACAGCGCACACTTGGATACTGATTCTTCTATATCCTTGGTCTACATTCTAAAAAGTCCTGTGATTCCAATAGGCCCAAACAGATAATCCAAGGTAATCCCCTTCTCTTAAATTAGCTGCCTAACCTAATCCACCCTTGCACAGAACATAATACACCCACAGGTTCCACAGTTAAGGATACTGACATATTTGAATGGACTCTGCCCATTATGAAGTCCATGTACAACAAACACACTGGGTGGTCAGATTTGCTTACAGGAAGTTATGGCCGGGCAGGCACTATAAACAATCAATACAACACTATGCTGAATATTTTTATAGCATGACATGTAGATTACTCAAATTTTAACAGCTTGTTCATTTTAATCACTTTCACTTTGTCAACAGACATTTAAGCCATAAAAACAAAAGACTAAATAATTCCTGCAAATATATATGAATGTAAACAGAAATATTTCTACCATTCAATAATTTACAAGGAATTTTCCTGCAATTAATTATATTGATTTGTATATTTTATCCATAACTACTACTAAAAATCAATTATAATTAGTCTCCAGAAGAAATTTACTTTAAAATACATTTTAAGTAATTTCCAAGTTACTTTTTCCTTGGTCAATGAGTGCAGATCTACTAAAAATACACCAATAATAGCACAGTATAATACAATTCTTTAAAAGAAATATTTATCTGCAGCGTTTCTTCTTCAAAATAAATTTTTAAAACTCTTCCTATGCTTGAGACTACCAGTATGTGGAATTTCATGAAGGCCTTTCTGGTCATTAGCAGAGTTTTTGAAAAATTTAACTGTGAAAACCTGTCACCAGAAATGCTACCTCAACCCTCTCAACAGAAAAGGAGTGGGATGAAGTGAGAAAACAAGATCACGATATAAATGTAAGTTAGGCAAAAATAGTTCAACTTCAAAAAGCTTTGAAGGGAAAAGCATTTTTATGCATATTTGAGGAAATAGAATCTTTCTTGGGTTTTAAAAATTAACAGTCAAAACTAGAATAAAAAGTCTTTCCTTCCTTATGCCTGTATTTGCAATAAATCTACACATACAAAATAAATATGGTACATGTATAGTTAACTTATCAATATGGAAGCCAGTACCTGCATTTTAATTTTAAGTAGGTTAAAACCAGCAAATCTTACTGCTTTGGATTTTATTCTATGACTCATTTGGAACATAAGTCAATCAAAAATATTTATTGAGCACCTCATATGTACCAGAAATATTACGAGTATTAATTAGTTTTCAGTCTATTACATTTAAAAAAAAATGATTGCTCCCACTCAAGTTCAACAAAATAACTTACTAAAGTTAAAAAAATTAACACTATTTGAAAAAGCTTTAATAAATTAACACTATTTTGAGTCTACATGTTTGGTCTTACCTAATAATTTGTGAGCTGGTAATTGTAGCATTATATCTTCATTGTATAGTGATGGGTATCACAAGCCCAGTGGGCAAAACAATTAGTTACACACTGGAAAATGTGAAGGGAGAAGGGTTCTTTCCTTTACATCTGCAATAGCATAACTATTGAATTGAAATCAATTTGATAATGTAAAGTTAATAATGTGTCATCAGTAACCAGAAAAAAAAAAAAAAGAAATGACTTACTCAGACTGCTTAGCTGGCGTATGATTGCAGCAAGAGTACTGTTGGTTACACATTCAAGTTCACTGGTAATTCCTTCTGGCAGAGCTCCCCGGCATAAGTGCCAGGGTTCAATGCTCCTCTTCACTAAAGGCATGGCTCACAATCTGAAAATTAAAAAGATAATTTTTGAAAAGCTCATATTTATATTTTAAAAAATCTATAGAGTTTTAGTTCTTTTGAAAATTCAATTTGCCCTAGGAATTTCATTATCCTATTATTTCTACATGAGAGTATAGATAAAATGCAACATGCAGTGAATGTTTGATTATTTCAATTAATTTTATGGATTTCAGATATATGGATAGTATAATTCTCCTTTTCTAGAAAAATAATACATGCTAAATCTCCACCAAAGCATGAGACTGAATAGTGCATTTTTACCTCTTTCCCTCTATGATGACAAGATAGAAAAGTCAAGTCCACAAGTATGGCTATAGTTTGGAACCTAAACATCCCCTAAAATCCTGTGTGTTAACGTCTTAGTCCCTATGGGATGACATCGAGAGATGATGGAACCTTTAAGAGGTAAGGCCTAGTAAGAGGTCAATGATCTTTAAGGTCATTGGGGAAATCCCCTTAAAGGGGAGTGTGAGACCCTGACCCCTCCTATCTGTTTCCTGGAAATGAGCAAGCAGTTCAGCTCTACCACATGCTTCTGCCATGAATGGTGTTTTGCCAAAGGCAATAAAAAGCAACAGGGCCATGCAATCATGCACTGGAACCTCCAAAACTCTGAGCCAAATAGAACTTTATCCTTTAAAAGTTAATTATCTCGAATGGATAAAAAAAATGTGGCATTTATATGCCATGGAATATTACGCAGCACTAAAAAATGACAAAATCACGGAATTTGCAGGGAAATGGATGGCACTAGAGCAGATTATGCTTAGTGAAGCTAGCCAATCCCTAAAAAACAAATACCAAATGTCTTCTTTGATATAATGAGAACAACTAAGAGCAGAACAGTGAGGCTGAGCAGGAAGAAAAGACTAGCATTAAACAGAGACATGAGGCGGGAGGGAAAGGGAGAAAAAAAAAAGGGAAATCACATGGAAATGGAGGGAGACACTCATTGTTATACAAAATTATATATAAGAGTATACGAGGGGAATGGGATAACAAACATGGAGGGAAATGAATTTCAATAGATGGGGTAGAGAGAGAAGATGGGAGGGAAGGGGAGGGGGGATATTAGAGGATAGTAAAGGTAGCAGAATACAACAGTCACTAATAAGGCAGTATGTAAAAATGTGATGTGTAGCCGATGTGATTCTGCAATCTGTATTTGGGGTAAAAATGGGAGTTCATAACCCAATTGATTCTAATCTATGAAATATGATTTGTCATGAGCTTTGTAATGTTGTGAACATCCAATAAAAAAAAAATAAATAAAAAAAAAAATTTACATTATTTCCAGATTTTTACTATATAATTATTTATATTTTAAAGGAGAGCATATTACTTATATGATTTTTATTATATAAAGTTTATTATATAAAAGTTTCTAACATGGACACAAATAAAAACAATGGTATAATGATGCCAGTATATACCCAATTTTAAGAATCAACTTTAGCTATTATCATTCTATTGTAATTACATTTTAATAATACTTAAAAAGGCATAGGCTACTGAAGAATGATATTGACCAAAATTATATTGTTATATTGTGTTTTTGTATGAATCTGCAACAACAAATTCCACCATTATGTACAACCGTAATATACCAATAAAAATATGGAAAAAAGGCAAAAAAAAAAAAAAAAAAAGTTAATTATCTCTAGCACTTTGTTATAATGATAGGAAGCTGACTAACACAACCACTAAGAGGAGGAGAGGAGGAATAGTTATAAAACTACGGAGAAAGTATAACCAGATTATAAGATAGAAATGGCTTTATCTAGACTGCAAATAAGGGGTGGCAGAAAATAAGTCCACCAAGCTCCAGAACTTCCCTACCTTCCCTACTAAAGACTTAGGTATCTGTGAAACAGGAGTGGAGTGGAATAAAACAGGAGAAACAGCTTTTAAAAATCCATCTAAGAAATCCTTTTCCTGCTGGATATCCACAAGTAGCAGAATAAAATTTACCTCTATCTCTCACCCTGCACAAAACTCAAAGTGGATCAAGGACCTAGGCATTAGACCAGAGAACCCGGTGCCTAACAGAAGAATATGTAGGCCCAACACTATATCATGTCAGCTTAGGAACTTCATTCCTCAAGAACATGAAGAACAAGCCTACAGAATGGGAGAAAATCTTTACAATATGCACCTCAGATAGAGCATTAATCTCCAGGATATATGTAGAACTCAAAAAACTTAACACCAAAACCCTCCCCAAATAACCCAATCAATAAATGGGCTAAAGAACTGACCAGACACTTCTTAGAAGAATTTATAAGATCAATCAACAAATATATGAAAAAATGTTCAACATCTCTAGCAATCAAAGAAATGCAAATTGAAACTACAATGAAATTTCATCTCACTCCAGTCAACAGCAGTTATCAAGAATACAAGCAAAATAAATGTTGGAGAAGATATGGGGAAAAGGGTACACTTATACATTGCTAATAGGACTGCAAATTGGTACAACCACTCTGAAAAGCAGTAAGGAGATTCCTCAGAAAACATGACCCTGTTATCCCACTCCTCAGTATACACCCAAAGGTCTTAAAATCAACTTACTATAGTTTATAGCAGCTCAATTAACAACAGCTAAGCTAGGGAACCAACATAGATGCCCTTCAACAGATGAATGAATAAAGAAAATTTGTATATATACACAATGAAATATTACTCAGCTATAAAGAAGAATGGAATTACTGGCTTTTGCCGGTAAATGGATGGATCTGAGTGAAATAAGCCAATCCCAAAAAACCAAAGGTTGAATGTTTTCTTTTGGTATGTGGATTTAACACAAGTCAGGAGGGAGGGGAAGAACAGAAGTTCACTGATTTAGACAAAGGAGGAATGAAGGGAAGGAGGTATGACAGGAACATAAAAGACATAACTTTCCTATGTTCCTTTATGAATACACCACCAGTGAAACTCCACATCATGTATAAGCACAAGAATGGGATCCTAATTAGAATAAGTTATATATGTATAATGTGTCAAAATACACTCTACTGTCATGTGTATCTACAAGAAAAAAGAAATCCTTTTCCATTTCTGGGCTGACCCTCCTCCACTTATGGAAAAGCTGGATTAGAGAATGCAAACTTAGGACAGTAGGTATAGCTGGAAACAGTGGTAGGAAATGCACTGAAAACAGGAGTCTTAAATAGAAGTCTAGAGCTAGATGGCCCTCACTACCCCCCCACACCCACACGTGTGTGCAAGCGCGCACACACACCCACACACACACACACACACACACACACACAAACACATACACACAGAGCTCAGCTTCCTCCTCCACTGGTTCCCAGATCAGCAGCAGCCAGGATTTTACTCCCTACCCAAAGACTTGCTAGAACATTCCTCCCTGGGGAATGTTTGAAGAGAAAAGGTCTACAAACATGGGCATTGGAGAAGTGACTTCTACTGTAATTGCTGGCATCAGCTTTTAGTGCTTTGGAATCACAAAAACCAACCAACCAACAAACAAAAACAGGCACATAAGGAAAGACCAGTCCAACATGACAGGATTCCTTTTTCTCCTCTCTCCTCAAAAAGTACATTATAAATAAAATAAAATAAAACCTCAACTTTTAATTAAGGAGGTATATGGAATCTCAAGCCCTCTACTCAAACAACAAACCCACTCCTCATGTAACACCCAAATATCTGACTGGGATGTACTTTTTATTTTGCCAAGCTTATCCCACCACCCAACTTGCAGCAACAGAAACACAGAACAAAGGCCTAGTACCTGAATGACATGTGTTAGTGAACAAAGTAGCACTAAAATACCATAATTCTTGTTATAAATAAATTAATATCCTATTTGTTTAAGTGACCACAGCTGGTTTTCTGTTGTGTGAAATATAACCTATTTCCAGCTAGTACAATTACTGAATGACAAACTGCACTTAAGAGAACCTGGAATGTAGTAAGAACATAATCTTTGCTTTTCTTCCTCCTTTCTTCTTAACCTTTGCTTCATTCATTCAATAAATGAATTAAATACTGAGCACCTACTTCATAGCCAGTGGTGTGGAAAGTGATGTGGATGCAATGGTGAATGAATGTGGATAAGACACCTCCCACAAGGCACTGTACTCTAGCAGAAAGAAGAACTCTGAGCAAGTCACTGAGGTTCACTCACCTTCCACTTGATCAGTGCTATGAAGAGTAGCTTGGGGATTCTGAAACCATGTAGGGGTAGGGTGCTGATCTGTCTCAGGAGTCAGGGGCACACTCTCTTAGACTTAACTGAACTGAAACCTCAGGGACGCACATGGGTCAGTTCACAAAAGGGTCTGTGGCAGAGGGAACATGGGGAATGAAATTGAGGAGGGCAAAAGCAGCAGATTTTTCAAGGAAAAGTTCTGTTGAATCCCAATTCTTTATTTGATATTTTTTTCCTTATGTTGGCTGATAGGTGGTTGAACACAATAACCACATTTTCAGATTCCCACACCACTGGCTCATCCATTGAGAGGTGCATCACCATGGCTCATCACTTTACCTTTGTGTGCCTCAGCTGCCTCCCTGTAAAATGGGGGATAATAAAATTCCCCCCACTGACAATGGGGAGGTACCAACCTCTCAGCTACTATATGCATAAGTTACTTAGACTAGGGCCTGGTATACAGTAACACTTTTAAAAAGTGACTAATTATAGCAATTGTATCTTTTTTGTATAATAATTGTCTTTTGGGGGGATTGGGGAGATTGAACCCAGGGTCTCATGCATGCTAGGCAACACTCTACCACTGAGCTACATACATCCCCTAGCCTGTTGTATTTATCTTATATGTTGATTCTATAATGCTAATAATTCCATTTGTAATAATAAAACAAGAACTGTTTGTCATTTGTGGTTTGAGTGTAAAGTCTAACCTATAAGATAGTAACACACAAAAATCATTAAAGGAAGAAGAACACACACCCAAGGAAGGGTGCTGTGAAAATTCTAGATAGGGAGGTTTCTAAGTAAAAGTGTAAAAAAGATTTATTATGTGTTGTTACTGCTTTCTCAGAGATTTATTTCAAGTAATTGGACAATAATCTATCACAATAAAATAACCCAGAAAACTAGGATTCCTCATGAAAGATAAAAAAGAAGACCGATTATTATAAGCTTAATAAAACATAAAGCACAGCAAAGAAAAATAATGAACAGATCAATAGGGACCTAGTGCATGAAAACTAGAAGGAAATCAAGCAACAAAAAAGATGATTTCTGTTTAAGTCAGCTTTTTCACAGTTGTGACTAAAGGATCTGACCAGAACAGCTGTAGAGGAGGAAGAGTTTATTTGAGGGTTCACAGTTTCAGAGGTCTTAGTCCATAGAAGGCTGGCTCCATTCCTCTGAGCTCAAGGTGAGGCTGAACATCATGGCGGGAGAGGGTGGCAGAAGGAAGCGGCTCACATCACAGGGATCAGGATGTAGAAAGAGAGAAATTCCACTGTCTAGATACAAAATATATACCAAAGCCATGCACTAATTCCCACCGCCTCCAGCCCATGCTACAACTCAGTTACCACTCAGTTAATCCCTGACAGGGGATGAATTCACTGATTAGGTTAAGACTCTTACAACCCAATCATTTTTCCTTTGAATCTCTTGCATTCTCTCACATGTGAGCTTTTCAGGGACAACTCACATTGAAACCATAACAATGTCCATAAAGAAGCACAGAGCAATCAAAGCAGAGAAGGAGGTAGCATAAACCTTCTAAAGACAAAGCAGATGAGCTAATGAACCAGATGCCTGTTAAGAGTATGAACTTGGTCACAGTCTGCTTATAGCACTGGTTTACAAGACTGGCCCAGGTGTTCTTTATCCTCTAAACAATTTCTCAAAAAGATTTCATGATAGTTTGGTGTACTATGTTCTCCTCCTCCACGTTTATTCTGCCTTTATTCAGGATTAAATGTCTGCTGCCTCCTCCTATTTTTAAACCTCTGCACTGACCCAAAATGTACAGCTTCTCCCCAATTACCACTCCTATTTTTTGTAGACCTATAACTATTTGGAGATTTACACACTAATCACTCTGATGTCCTACTGACATCCCCAAAACAAGTTAAATACTCTCCTCCATTTTCTCCTGAGCTGAGTAGCTCCCCAATATCAAATATGCCAGTCATTTTGGCTTACTTGGGAGCTAGCTCAGGCTAATTCCCAAGTAGGGAATGTCTGTTCCTGTCATTCATCTCTACAAGTCCATGTCCTGTGATACTCACCTCACCACTTCCAAAGGCTTTTGTTTCTGCCTGTAAGACATCCCTTTCTCTATTCCACTGGACTGCTCACTAAACAGTATGGCAGTACTGGCAGGTTCACAGTATGCTTAGTAGAGCTGCTATGAGTGCTGACCTAAACACTTGCTCAAGATATTATTGGGGCACAAATGATAAAGTTCAGTCCCTTAATAGTTGTAGTAACTATGTCTTTTATCTTCTTTTTTCTGATACTTTCATATCTCAGTCTTGCTGACAGTGAAGAGAGAGCCTGCCCCTCCCAGAGTTACCAACTCCTAGAAACAGTAAATAACTGGCCCAACAGCAGACTTTGGTACAGGAGTACCCATGAGCACATACACATATATATTTCTTTTTGGCTTTCCCTTGGGGCACTCTGCCTATTGTTGTTCAGTATTTCAGCCTTGAATAATCCCAGCTTTCATTTCTTATTATACCTTTATTTGGAGATCCCATACATGGCTAAATACAAACAACAACAGAGAGGGGACATGCCATCTGTCTATAATTTTAGAAAATGGGTTTTGCAGCTCCTTTTTAAAGTTCCAATCACCTAGCAATGCTTTTTATGTCTTTCCCATTCAGTGTGAAAACTACTCTTGGAGTATTTTACATACACAGATGTATTTTTTCCCCAGACAGCCTTAATTTAATCTGACACTAATTCAGTTTTAAGTGAATTGAAGAGCAAAAACAAGGTAAAGAAAAAAATGTTGGGTCAGTCATTGCTCTTGAAAATACTTTGCAATGACAAACACAAACATGCAATAAACTATTCTAATTTTCACCAATGAACACTTGAGCATGCCTCTCCATTCCTTTATTAGAAGAACTATGATCCATCAAAATCATTATTCCAAGTCAGTCTATAAATATGAAACAAAGATTGCTAAAAAATGTTTAAGGATTATTAAAGTCTGCATAAGGTATTAGTATTAGGTCTGAAGTTTGTCCCACTTTTCTGGGAAATGTTTCAATTTAGTGAGAAACAATCTGGTTCACAAAACTGTGAACTAGATTCCAGACACATCTGAAACTGGGCCAGGGTCTTTCCCTGGGAATTTAGAAGTGGAACCACAATGTCCAGCGTGGTCTGGCTGCTTTCTTTAAAAGTGAAGATACACATCTCTAAGACCACATGAAATAGATTGATAAAGTTAGTCTGCTGTGAGAAATTAGAGTGAAATAACTGAGCAAATGGCAAAGACAAAAACAAGGACTCCCATGGCTTTGTGGAGTCTCCTTTTAGATCTCATGGCAAACTAGCAGAGAACGCTCCCGCTCAGTGTTCTCCCCTCTTCCTTCAAGGGACAGACTTGCATTGTGCTTCCTTTCAATTAAGCTTCCTCGGCCCCCACTCTATATTCTTTCTTTTGATTAAGAAGAACCCAATCCTTTCACCTGTGATTCCATCTTGGCATTTGTTTCTCTGACCCAGACAAACACAAATGACCCAAGAAATGATCTGAGGAAGTAGGTGGTAAGATGGGGACTTAAGACTTGCCCACATATTACTGTAGGTAAGAAGATGCTATTCTGACTGAGGGATGGGGGCCAAAAAGTCCATGGCACACTTCATGGTTCAATTGCTGTCAATTGCTGAAGAGTGAACTGTTGGTGACCTGGAAGGAGTATGTACCATTAGCAGGTACAACAGTGCAGACACTTGTTTGCAGAAGTTTCAGAGTTTTGACCTAAAATACAGCAAGGTTGAGTAGTAACTGCGAAACTGTACTGATACCCAGCATAAGGATAATGAGAGACTGTAAGCTAAGTGTAAGAACCATAGGGCATTCCTGGTGGGTACAAAGTAGTCCTATTAGTGACCTGTACTGGAAGGGCAGATACAATGGGGAACTGTGGGTTGAAGAAAGAGATGAACTGTGAGAGTAAGATGGAAATTCTGCATGCTAAGCCAAAGCAGGTGTATGCTGGCTGAGCCCTGGTAGAGAAAAACAGGCAGCCTGGAGACTAATATGAGGACGTCCAAAAGGATGCCCATGACACTAGTAAATCCAAACACCTGTCTACAACCCCCTCCAGGACTTTCTTGCCTTGCTCTTTAATGAGCTACAAGATGCAGCAGAAGCTTCTCCCCTACAAGGCAACAGGTGTCCCCTGAAGGCACTACTCACATCTCTTCTTCCTGTATGTCATATTCATAACCAAGGGACAAATCTCAGGATAACTCAGCTTGGGAAATGATGGGCAATGTAAGAAAGAAAGAGATTTATCAACATCATGTTGATGAGACAAGCCCATGGTGGCTGGTATGCTGAAGCCTTGGTGGTACATGGTTCCAGAGGTTGGCAAATAACACTATGAAGATTCAGGATCTGGCAACTATAGTAAAGTTTGAGGGACTAAGTACTCAGAAGCACATTGGGATACCTCCTATTAAACAAAAAACACATTGCTGCATCATGTACTCAGTACTACTAAGAAGAAAGCCCATTATCTGTTCTGGGAACAATACACCTGGCATTACTACTCTGGCCCACACACTGTCAGCTTTGAGTGGGACCTGGAGAGCGGCCCCTATAGCAGGTTCAGGCAGACAGGTGGGGGCTATATGATCCAGCAGATTCTGTATGGTGCAAAGGAGAGAAAAGACACAGTATGGAACTTGTGAACTCCACCAGGAGAATCATGATGCCACTGGGATTCTGCCATCCACTCAGAGAATTACAGGCCATTGAAAAAAAACAGTTGTATTATTAGGACCCCAGAGACCACAGAATACAAAGGATATAGGCATCCAAGGCTCTCCATAATTAACTGAGTTCTGTCAAGCTATTAATTTGAACCAGCAGAAATCTATCATGACATAAAAATGGAACATCTGTGATCAAAACAGAATAGAAATGTGGACCACAAGTAAGTCACATGACTACTGCTACTGTGCCCCTCTCCTACCCAGAGGGGTGGTATAGGCCCCACACATCTAGTTAGAAAAGTAAGAAAAGTCCAAGCTTGGTTTTCAGATGAGTGAGACTGGCATGTAGGTGCCTATCAAAAACAACTGGGGTACTAGTACAGCAGCATTCAGAAAGATTCTTGGAGACAATAAGGGAAAATCTGTACAACAGGTAGGGTGCTGTAGAGAGTAACTAATGTATCCACTTTGGTCCTACAGAGAAGTATTTGGAGCTGAAGACATGTATAGATGCCTGATCAGTGACCAATAGCCTAGTTGTGTGGCCAGGGGACTATGAGGTAGGAAATAGGAAACTTCATAAAAGGCAGGTGGGTCAAAATTTGAGAGTCTGACTAGTGTAAAGACTTCTATAGGACAAATTAATCCCCACTAAACAAAAACATAGACAAAATTTCCAACCTGAGTTTCACTGGTATCCTCAGAACTGACCTGATGGATTCACACACATAACATCTGACCCACCTTATAAAAGAAAAAGGTTGGGAGTGGGCTTGTGCTATGGTTTGGTAGGTGTGCCCCAAAGGCCCATACACTAAAGACCTATTGGGTAGTGGTGAAACCTTTAGGAAGTAGGGCTTAGTGGAAGAAGTCTGGTAACTAAGGGCATGCCTTTGAAGAGAATATTGGGACCTAACCCCTTCTTTTTGTTTCCTGGCTGTCATGAAGTGAGCAATTTCTTCTGATACATGCTCTTGCCATGATGTGCTGCCTCACAACAGGCCCCAAAACAATGGGTCAGCCAACCATGGACTGAAACTAAAAAACCATAAGCCAAAATAAACTTTTCTCCTTATCTCAGGTATTTGTTACAGTGATGGAAAGCTGACAGAAACCATCATGGTATGAGCCAATGTCCATAAGGCCTAAGACCATCCAGAAGCAAACTGGATCAATAAAAGCTGGGGATGCCTCAAGACACACTAAAATACCAGCTAAAAGGCACCCTGAAAGGATGGATGCAGTAATATGGCACTGTGTCCCCAAGAAGTGTAGATGGGTTTAGGAGCTGAGAGGTGGAAACAGGAGTGATCCCACTTGACATTAATGCCAAGAGCCCACCAGGGTACTCTGTGGTTCCCAGTCCAGCATTACTGGACTTTGCAGAATGGGGGTTCTCAAACATGGCTCATTCTTGTCGGGGAAAAAAGCAAAAGGGTCCCACTGAACTGTGAATTCTGGATGACACCATGACACTTGGACTCATTTTACCAAGGGACAGAAAATGAAAATGAGTCCGATAATGGCAGAGGAAATTGACTCTGACCAGCAAGAAGAGGCAGGGCTGCAATTACACAAAGGGGTAAGAAGCAGCAGGGAGGAACACAGATGTTTGGTTACCCTTACACACCCTGGAGTCTGCTCCTGAGAGGACTCAGATAACTTACTCCAGTACTTGCTGTGCTGTGTGTGAGTGTGTGTGTGTGGGGGGGTGTACTGCACATGTGGGCATATGAGATAGGGACTGCATTTGCTGATACTTCCTAAATGACCTAATAAATAATACACCCTTTCTCATGCTCTCTGTACCTCTTAAAAGAAGGCTTTCTCACAGAACAATTTTGTTTTCTTCTTCAGAGACTCTAGCACAGAGTTGAGTTTCTCATTTCTCCTTTAAAAACTTTTTTTTTTTCCGGGGGTGGGGTGCTTGTTTGTTTCTTACTATTTGGAGTCCCAGGCAGCAAATGGCCAAGTTATTTCTCTAGGTTGCTGAGCACATTTTTTCCTATTCAGCTTTCCTTTTAAAAATCCCAGCATTTATTCTGAGGACTCAGTACTAGCTCACTGCCTTAGGTTGCTCCAACACCCATTTCTGTATGACCCTACTTTCCAATCCCAGTTCAGTATGCATCCCTTCTACTCCTTTAGCTCCTAACACCTATGGTCAGATTGCTGTTTTTTCCTTAATTAATTAATTAATTTTAAATTTTGATTTGTTATATATGACAACAGAATGCATTACAACTTATATTACCCATATAGAGCACACTTTTTCATATCTCTGGTTGTACACAAAGTAGAGTCACATCCTTTGTGTCTTACATGTACTTAGGGTAATGATAAGCATCACATTCCACCATCTTTCCAACCCCTAATCCCCCTCCTTTCTCCTCCCTCCCCTTTCCCCCTTTGCCTTATCTAGACTTCATTTAATCCTCCTATCCCCACCCCCCAGCATATTATGGATCAGCATCCTGATTTTTTTTAAGAATGGCAATGTTTTAAAATATACTCAGATACACACATATATTTTGATATACTTTATCCAATATTCATGTATTTATAGTAACTTGAATAGCTAATTTTTATTGTAACTTGGGAGGAATCTGAAGAATTTCTAGCTTTGTTTCCTGCCATCTCTTCCTTACTGGAACAACCACCACAAGTTACAGTCTCATGAAATGTATTCTGAATGAAGAAATAGTGACACATATCAATAGTTGACTCAGTATAGGCAAAAAACCTAAAAGAAGAAAGGTAACAAACAAAGAATGAGAAAGATATTGAGGATATTAGTCACAAAAAATGTGGTAGACAGTGTTGAATATAAATCAGAAAATGTCTACTCAAAATACCCCCAATAAATCCCTCTGAGTAATATCACTTACACATCTATCTTCTTTATAGGTTATGGAGACACTCATATGAAAATGTATGCTAGGCTCGGCATCATAGTGCATGTTTGTAATGCCAGCTACTCAGGAAGCTGAAGCAGAAAGATCTCAAGTTTGAAGCCATGATATTCAGTCTCAAAATAAAAAATAGAAAGAAGTGGCAATGTAGCCCAATGGTAGAGTGCCTCTGGGTACAATCTCCAGTATTTTCCCTGATCCCGCACAAAAGAATATGTGTGCTGGGCCAAGAAAAATGTTCACTATAAGACACTGATATTGGGCTGGGGTTGTGGCTCAGTGGTAGAGCACGCCTGAGGCACTGGGCTCAATCCCAGCACCACATAAAAAATACTAAATAAAGGTATTGTGTCCATCTACAACTAAAAAACCAAACAAAAAAATTTTAAAAAGACACTGATGTTACTAATTTAATTAATATTATTCACTAATAAAACAAAATACTAATATTTTCCCTCTAATTCTTATTGCACAATTAAACCCAAATTTTTCCTTTAATGTTATGTGTTATGCAACTAACTGCCTAAAGATTGGCATTTCACTTCTCCAAGTGATACTCTTATAATTAAAGTCAGATGATTACAGAATAGGAAAAAAAAAAAACAATGTGCTTTCTACTTCTAAGTCAACTATCCTATCTCCCAATAATTCATTTATCCATTTTTTTTTCTTTTGGAACCAGGTATTGAACCCAGGGGCACTTAACTACTGAGCCACATCCCCAGTACTTTTTTGTATTTTATTTAGAGATAGGATCTTACAGAGTTGTCAAGGCCTCACTACTTTGTTGAGGCTAGCGTTGAATTTGCTATCTTCCTGCCTCATCCTCCTGAGCCACAGAGATTATAGGCATGTGACACTGCACCTGGCTATTTATCCTTTTTTTAAAATCCCAGTAGTGAAACTTTTCAATTCTATTATAGCATGACTTAATTGCAACTGTTTTTCCCTGAAAAGGTTAAAAAAAATCCAACATGTATCTAACATGTTTATAACAGTATGAAGTTCTCTAAATGTCCTTTTCCATGTCTACTCTTGTCCACAATGAACCATCCAGAAGATCCTGTGATATGTTGGTTCATCTTGGTAACCCAAATAATCAGTGATTTTTTACAAACATATTACTGTTGCTATCATTTTAATTTCATTGTGTTTAAAGGACATGCTTTGTATGATTTAAATTATTTTAAATCTGCTGAGATTTGCTTTATGGCCTAGAAAATCTTGATGAATTCCACATGCCCTTCAAGAGAATATGCATTCCGTTGTGCTGACAGTGTCATTGATTATCTTCTAGGTCCTTAATTCATCTTCAGGGTACATATTCTATGAATTATTAAGAGAATAGATGAAGATGTCAATAATAATTGTGTATTCATCAACTTCTCTAAGTTCTAGCAGTTTCTGTTTATGTATTCCAAGCTCTGTTTTTGAAGTATCCACACACTTAAGATTATGTGAAAGAACCCCACTATAATGAGGTGATGTCCCATTTACTCTGGTAGTAACTCCTATCCTGAAGTCTACTTTGATATTAATATAATCAGTCCTTTTGATTGGTGTTTGTAGTGTATAACTTTTTCTCTATTTTAATCTTATATTTCAATTAAGTTTAATTGAGATAGCAATCCAATATTCTAATCTCTGACTTTTATCTGGAGTACTTATGTCATTAACATTCAATGTACTTATTAATACAACTGAATTTGAACCTTTCATTTTGCTATTGGTTCTTTATTAAGGCCATCTGTTCTTTGTTCCAAAAGCTATTTTTCTGCTTTACTTATTTATTTGTTTTCATGATGTCACTTTAAGACTTTTCTTCACTTTTTTTTTCCCAAAGAGGCTCCTTAGAATTTAAAATCAACATTTTTAACTTGTCACGTCTACCCTCAAAGGATACTGAACTACTAGCATAATTTAAAAGAGTTTGGTGATTAATTTTATAAGCCAACTTGGTAGATTTAAGGGGTTCACACATGACTGATAAGCTATTACTTACTGGTGAATGTGTGTGAGGGTATATGGGGAGAGCAACACTGAAATCAGAACAGTTTAAGAAGATATGCCTTCACCAATTGTGGATGGTCATCATCCAATTCTTTGAGAGCTCAAATAAAACAAAAAGGTGAAAGAAGGTCAAATTCTCTCTTCTTGACATGAGACAGCCATCTTCTCCTGCCCTTGGACATTGAAGCTCCTGGCCCTCAGACCTTCAAACTACAAGACTTAGACCGACAACTGCCTTCTCACCTCAGGTTAGTTATGGGACTCCTTGGCTTGCATAAATCATGAGACAATTCTCATTATAAATAACCTTGTATCCTATTGGTTCTTTTGTTCTGGAGAATCCTTACTAATACACACATTATATTTCTATTTTCTCCCTCCATGTTTGGTATTATGCTACCATATATTTTACTTCTTATATTATAAACCCACAATAAATAGTTACTGGTTTTGAATAATTAATTACCATTTGAATTAATTAAACATAAGGGAAATTATTGATGTGGGACAGATGAGGCTGGATACCAGAGGAATTTTCAGGAAGCAGGTTTAATTACACTGTAGCAGTCCAGAGGGGCTAAGGCCTAAAATTCTCTGCACCCCAGGTCTGGAAATTCTTTTAGATTTATAGTCTATGGAGTGGTTACGTGACAGTGGGTGGCTATTTTCCAGTTACTCTTTGTCCTATATTTCAGGTCAGACAGAGGTTTCACAAGTTTTTGCCAAGGAAAACAGAGATAGGGGGCTGGGGCTGTAGCTTAGCAGCAGAGCACTTGCCTAGCATGCATAAGGCACTCGGTTTGATCCTCAGCATCATATAAAAATAAACAAATAAAATGAAGGCATTTTGTCCACCTACAACTACAAAAAAATTTTAAAAACGGAGATAGTAAATTTTTTTATAACAAACTCTCTTTGAGACAGAATCTGCATACCTTTTGTCTGCAAACCTGGCATTTATAAGAAAGAGGAAGCTTCAAACCACATTGAGCTCGCCACAGAACTCCTGTGAAATCCCACTGATACCCTTTGTAAGATATTGCTGACAAGAAGCTTAATTATGGTGGGGGTTCCAGCTGACCATGTGTGAAAATGCAAAGCAGGTATTAAAACTGATATTATGTCCAATATTTAAAACCAGTTTTTAATTGGGGGAACATCTAAATCCTTAATTAAAAAAAAACACAAATG
Source organism: Spermophilus citellus (assembly GCF_964194105.1). Lineage (NCBI taxonomy): Eukaryota > Metazoa > Chordata > Mammalia > Rodentia > Sciuridae > Spermophilus > Spermophilus citellus. The sequence continues at coordinate 71,161,489 of NC_138182.1, read as the reverse complement.
AAGTGAAAGCTTTAAACTGGTACACACTGTTCACACCTATATTTCAAGTTTGGAAATGCATATTTGCAAGCAGCAATACAAAAGTATTCATGAAGAATGCATAATCTCTGAAAATTATGAAAACATCCCTGCTACCAATACATTTCTAAATACAAAACTGACTACCATATTTATTACTTCTGTGTAGTGAGAGAAGTTCATTTTCACAACAGATAAAATTCAGTCTTTAGGTGTGAATGGTATTAATGACAGTCTTTTTTTTTAATTTCTAACTTTTTTTTTAACCATCTCTCTCCCAAGAATTCCTTTCTGAGGTAAAAAGATGGGTGTGGGGGAGGGGGTAATAAAATGAAAAGTAAAAATCATAACTCTTGAAATAGTCTTATACCGAAAATACATAAGAGCTGTCAAAGCTCAATTTTAAAAACTACTTTTTAAGTGAGCAAAAGCTTTGAACAGATGCTTTTCCAAAGAGGACCCATAGGCGGCACATAAACATATGAAAGATGCTCAACACCAGTAATAGTCCTCACACAGAGAAAATCAAAGTCACAAGATATCACTGTATAACTATTAGAATAACCAAACTTAAAAATAATGACCATATCAAATATTGATGAGGATGTGTAGAAAATGGTACTCTCATGTGCCATGCAATCACTTTGGAAAAGTTTGTCCTCCCTGTGGACCTGCAATGGGGTCCTGACCATCTTCCTGCTCAGCAACCAGCTGTGGCAACAACTTGTGCCAGCAAGTGCAGAGGAAGGTAATGATCACAAGTCCCTCTGGCCCCACAGAGCATGTCTGTCCAGAACTGGACAAGTCCCAGTGCACCTGCCTCCAGCCCAGCTTGGACACTTGACTCTGCAAGGCAGCCCCCCCACCCTCCACAGTCTCCCTTCCAGCCAAACTGCTGCCACTAAGAGAGCTTCTGCTACCACTGCTAAGACCCAGCATATGAATCATAAAGGGATTTTCCTGCAGCCTCCAGGGATAACAGTAGTAAGCACCTCCATCATCTCTTGGGAGCCAAGAGCACATGAATAGATCACCATGTCAAGTACAACTCCTGGTACCCACAGCAAAGATCCGACTAAACAAGTGTAGAAATGTGTAACAACAGACTGTGTGCCTCTGTGAGACCATCTTTTTTGGCTATATAAGCTTCACTCACTACATCCTCAGGAAGCCAGTCCCAGAGCCCTATGCCATGTACTGTTTTCCTTGTGCTCAGAAAGCATAAGCCCCAGAAAAGCCTCTTTTGGGTGGTACTGCTTTGCCTTTTCTTCATTTCTGTCATTAACTGAGCAAAGACTCCTAGTCAGACTGGCACTGTATATACATTTCAAAGCTTATCAAATGGTACATTTTAAATAAGCACAGTTTATTGTAAATCAATTATGCCTCAATAAAAAGTCTTAAAATTCAATCAGTGGAGGTATTCCTGAGTGAAAATTAGAAGATAAATGTACATTTATTTAATTTTTCCATGCTAACATGAAGGCCAAGTAAAAAGGTTACTATTCGCCAGACACCACACTAGATATTATGATACAAAAAACAAACCTGAAAGATAAATTTAGCAATTAGGCACATCTCCAAGTGTACATACATGGGGCCACAGTTAAAGGATATGACAAGAACAATAAAAAGAAATGCTAACCAAATTCCTAACAAAAGTCTTCCTCTTTATACAGAATTCCCTCATCTGAAAAGAATTTGTTCTAACAATTTACAGAATATATGTCTTAAAACAGCCTGATCCCTAAACAGCTCCTCTGTAAGAGGCCTGGAAATCCAGCCCAGTGGTCAAATAAGCAGATGGTAATACAGGAAGAAGCCTCAAGATTCTTCAGGAGCTATAACTGCCTGGGGTAAGCCATTTAAGACCCTGATGAACCTCAAGTCCTTATTTAAAATATAGAAACAATAATTTATCTGGCTATCTGAAAGGGCTGCAATGAGATAAAACATCTAAAATCCCCCTAAAAGTTATAAAGTGGAATATAAATACTATATGGTATTCAAAAAATAAATGTTTGCCTTACAAATTAAAATTTTTAACTACCTTCCTTTTCTTATTAATAGCATAGGAAAAGGAAGAAGCTACTTATCAACATTATAATCAGTCTGTAATCATACTGTGAAGTATATGAAAAGCTCATAAGTGATTCACTACATTATTATTATTTACAATGTACACTAAATATTTGTCAGATTAATGCTTTTAAATAAAATCATTAGCTCCTTATTCAAGATATAATAAAAACACAACTTAAAAGCATTTTACAAACACAAAATTTAGCTAGAGCTGCATTATTTTTACAATTAAAATACATCAATAAATATTCTAATGCTAAAACCATTGAAAGTATTTTAACACTTGCTAGAGAGATCTGACTTTCTGAAAAATACTTACTTCAAAGAATTTGAAAAATTCCCAATTTTTATTAGATATTTAGATATTCGGACTTATAAAGCCCTATGACCTCTTCCAATCCAATTAATTCTCAAAAACATCTATTTTTTGTTTCTAATTAGGTAGTTAACCATAAAATTATAAGTCTTGTCATTAGCATTAACTCTTTTGGTTAAGAATGATATATTTATCACATATTTTTCTCTAACTTTTGGGTATCAATTACTTGAAAATGACATTGACTATGTAAATCACAAAAGAAAACCCAAAATGCCAAAAACCCAAAACCCAAAATAAATCTGAATTCCAAAGGAAAACAAAGAATTATAAAATACAAAATTGGACAGTTTGCCAAGTAGGTAAAGAAAACATTGTCGCCATACCCCAATTATGAAACTGAATTATAGGAGATGACTTTTCTTTCAATGGTAGGATTGAAATGAGGGCCTCAGGCATGCTAAGTACAAGCTCTACCACTGAACTACACCCCAACCCCCAAATCACCACTGTTGTTCATTAATGTTGGTCAAAAATTTACAATTTTATATGCATGGACAAAATAAAACAGGATAAGGTTAAAAAAGTAGTAAATTTGTGTAATTCACTTGGCAGTTCCCAGTGTGAATGCTACCAACCTTGAGTTTCTATTTTTTATAACAAAAAGCTTTATGATAGCATTATTTCTGGCAACTAAAACTGCACTCATGAAATAAAGTTTTTAAAATAGTTAAATGGTTATTTTAAATAAATATTCCTAATTCTCTAAGCCATCAAAAGCAGGAAGAGAAATACTAAACCATAAAATATCTCAAGTGTACAAACTATGTACTTCTTCTCAAACATCCAACTTTAGCATCCAATCAGCTCCATTCTTCTGAACAAATTCCACTGAATAACAGTGGGATCACCATCAAAAAGCATTAGTCAAGGGGGCTAACTATAGAAAATCAGTTAAAATATCAAAATCATAAAGCTAATGGTAATGAATTAGTTAAATAATGAAATAGGAGAACATTTCACATAAACATTTTATATACATTGTATCATTTATATCTCACTACAACTTTAGTCTCGTATTGCACCCATTTAACAGATAAAGAAACAAAATTCAAATAGGTTACCTAGCTTACCCAAATTAATGTAACTAGTAAATTAAAGAACCTATATTCAAAATCAGCTCTATCAAACATCAAAGTCTTATGCTGTTTCTGCAGCAAAGATCTTCTTGGAACAAAGGTAAGGTATATAATATGTCATTAAAAAAGTAAGTCATACCCAGGTGGGTGGCACACACCTGTAATCCTAATGGCTCAAGAAGCTGAGGTAGGAGGATTGTGAGTTCAAAGCCAGCCTCATCAATGTAGCAAGGCGCTAAGCAACTCAGTAAGACCCTGTCTCTAAATAAAATATTAAAAAGGACTGGGAATATGGTTCAGTGGTTACATGCCTCTGGGTTCAATTCCCAGTACCAAAAAAAGAAAAAAGAAAGTCACACAATTATTAAAACATGTATTTGTTTAAATTTCTAAGCATTCTACTCAGCTACAAAACCTTCATTAAATTTTAACTCATCTGAAGCTAAACGATGACTGTAATATATTTAACAAATTTGTTTGCCATCTTACAATTTAAGAGGACATTTTAACATTGTTTTAGCAATCCTCTTTAAGTTAAAAGCAAAAGCTATTTAATGGAATTTAAACCAATGCATACCTTTGAAGGACTATACACAATTTTCTCAGTTACATTAGCATAAAGAAGAAAATGCTAAATGAAACTTTTCCTCCAGATGATGCCCACTTTTAACTTTAAAGGAAATACCAATTTAAAACCACAGTGATAAAAATGTTGTAGTGCTTTTAGGACTTTCAGATTCAGATCAAAAGTCAGGAGGGAGCTGGGGATACAACTCAGTGGTAGAGATCTTGCCTCCCACAAGTGAGGCACTGGGTTCAATCCTCATGATCACATAAAAATAAATAAAATAAAGACAGATATTGTGTCCATTTTTTAAAAAAAAGTGGGAAGGGTCTGCTGGAGAGCAAGAATAAGCACAACTGACCCTCCCCAAAGGAACTTCCTTTCTGACTTGACTTTTTGCTAATGACAGACAAGCCCTGAGCTGGTGGAAGTGAACAACTACCCAGGTATTTGACTGACAACTGTCAAATCCTTGCCCTATTCATAACTGCAGCTGATGCTACCCTGGTACACAAACAGGCAGCAGCCCTAGGTTGGGTACAGATAGGGCCATACTGGGGTACAGATGGGTACAGATGGGGCCCCCAAGCCCAGGTGAACTAGTATCAATGGCCCCACTCCTGGATTCTCATCAGAGGGAGTTACTGGGACTTAGCACCAAAGCTTCTGCAAATGCAACAGGGCCTGTCCATCAAATGGAGGCATGACTAGCCATGAAAGCACAATCTAACCCAATTATGCAAGTGCCAGAAAAGCTGTCACAGCTCTCCTGGTTACCAGGGAAACCATCATGCCCCACTGGATCTGTTCCAATGAGAGCTACAGTAGCCCATCCTCTGGATTCTCACTGCCCTGGAAGGAGGACAGATGGTTGGCTTGGTAAGGTAGAGATTGGGGGCTGCTGCTTCATCTAACTGGGTTATAATGAATGCTGCCACTGCTCCTGAGGTCCCATCAGACTTTCAGCCCTGCCACTACTACATAAGCCATGGGGCTGTCAATCAAACAGCTACTTCTTCAGTGGTCCAACCCCACTGTCATCAGGATGGCTGCAGGCTCAGCTGTCCTGAAGAGGTTCCAGGAGATGTGGCTTCAGCTATAGCAGCTTCAGACAACTTACAGTTAGTCATCCAGGAGGTCTCCAACCTGTAGCCACTTTGGATGCCTCCACCCACCTTCAGCTGCCCCCATACTGGCAGAAAAGGAGCACCTCTCCAGCCCACAACAGCCAGAACAAGTGAGCCTAATATACCTGTGCAGGCTGGCCTGACTAAGCAGGTCAGCCAACAGGAGACTGTGCACGTGTGTTACCCTACCCCTATTTGGCTAAAAAGCAGACTTCCTCATCAGGCCAGTCTGAGACCTGCATCCTGTGTATGGACTCCCTATGCTGGAGTATAGTTTCCAATAAAGCCTTGTTGAGATGGTTCTACTACTGTGCATGATTTCGATTTGGGGTAAAAAATAGATTGAACTGCTTGCATTAAAAGCTGGTAACAAGGTCTACTAGCCCTATAGAATGCCTAACAGAGAGAGCTGCTTAAAGCTCTAGAGAGCAATGGAGAGCTGTGGAGGAGGTGAGAAAACACAGCTAGAAGCTGCTAGCTCTGATCACTAGATGTGCTCCCGTAAGCTGCCAGGGGATACTACCCTGGTTGCAAAGGCACTGCCAGGAGTGGCTGGGACAGCTATTAACACCTTGAGGATAAGATTACTCTAAGGGTAAAGGGATGCTGGCACTCAGAGCTGCTAACACTAAGGGAGATGCACTTTACCTTTTCATGATTTCCATCCAAACCAAGCAAAAGAACCCCTGACTGATTGGTAACTGTAGCATTCAGCATCAATTCCCAACTCCTTCTGTGTGCCTCCTTACATGAGACTTAAAGTCTAAATCAACATTTCCTAGACTTCCTTGCTAAGTGAATTGTGACTTTGATTTGTTATTTGTCTTTCCTTAACAGAATGCCATTTCTTTCTCTTGCTTTATTATATTAACAGTACTATATTGGATAGTAATGATAGTGACCACCCTTGCTTTGCACCTCATGTTAGGTGAAAGCATTAGTCTTTTACCAATAATTACAATATTAGCTACAGTTTTACATAGATCTCTTGATATATGAAGTTGAGAAAGCTCCTATTTTTAAGTTTGTGAGAGTTTGCCTTCTATTCCTATCTTTCTAAGCTTTATCATGAATGGATAATGAGTATTGTTATATGCCTTTTCCCTTGCATATATGAAGATGACCATACAGTTTTTTAAAATTCTGTTGTTCATTCTGTTAATATTTTGAACTACAATTTTCAAATACTGAACCAATCTTTCACTTATAAAATAAATGGCACTTACCCAGGATGGATTATCCTTTTCATATTAATGAAATTTAGCATTCAGGATGTTTTATTCATTACCAGAAGTTTGTAGTATATAACTAATGAGACCAAGCATTAAGGATGTTTTCTTTCATTATTGGTAATTTGGCAATCAACAAGATGGCCTTTAGGAAACTACCCAGCCTCTAGCTTATACAATGTGTAACACATAAATAATTTGTGACAGAATTAGCCTGAGGAAAAAATGATATCTGTTTTTGAGATCTGAAGAACTTAAAAACATTTCATGACTAGGCAAGAAGGATTAGATAGCAAGTATCTGGCCCACCCTCTATGGGAAGATACCTATAAAGCACCTGCAAAAAGCACCCTACATCAGCTTCTATAGAGATGGGCTTTGTGACAAGAGTCTTCTATCTTCTCCTTTAGCTGACTTTCAAAATAAATTTGCCTTCCTTGCCTTAACACTTTGTCTCTTGACTTAACTACCCTGCTGTTAGGTGAGCAGCTAGACTTAGTTTAGTAACATTAACTGTATTCAATTTACTAATATTTTATTAAATAACATCTTTTTTTGTATCAGGATAATACTGGTCTTTTAAAATAACATTATGTTCTCTCCCTTCCATTTTTTTGAAGAGTTTGTGCTTAACTAGTATCAAAGGTGGGCAGAATTCACCAGTTAAGCCATGTAACCTTAGAGCTTTCTTTGTAGGAGAGTTTTAAAGTACAAGTTCAACTTCCTTAATAGAGATTTATCCATGTTTTCTTAACAGCAATTTGGAAGTTTGTATCTTTTTTTTTTCTCCCAATAATTTTTAGTTGTACATGGACCTTTATTTTATTTATTTATATGTGGGGCTGAGAATCAAACTCGGTGCCTCACACATGTTAGGCAAGAGCTCTATCCAGAGGCACCACCCCAGCCCCTGGAAGTTTGTGTCTTTGATGGAATCTGCCCATTTATCTAAGTTATCGAATGCATTACAAGATAATATCCCTTTATTGTCCTTATAATATCTATAGAATCTGTAGTGATGTGTCACTTTCTTTTCTGGTAATAGGAATTTCTGTTTTCTGTTTCTTTGTTCCTTATTAGTCTGATTAGAGGCTTATCAATTTTACTCTGTATCAAATAACCAATTTGGTTTCACTACCTTTTTTAAAAAACTCCTCCTTTTTTAAATATAATTTTTTAGTTATAGATGAACACAATACCTTTATTTTATTTATTTTTATGTGGTGCTGAGGATCAAACGCAGGGCCTTGCATGTTCTAGGTGAGCGCTCTACCACTAAGCCACAATCCTAGCCCCTTATTTATTTTCATGTGGTACTGAGGATCGAACCCAGTACCTCACTCATGCTAGGAAAGTGGTCTACCACTGAGTTATAACCCCAGCCCCTCACTGAATTTTTTTAAATCCACATTTTTTGTTGTTGTTTTCCATTTCATTGACTTTACTCTCTGCCAGTTCCTTCCTCTTCTTTTTCTGGGTCTAATTTGTTCTTTAGTTTTTAGTTTCTTAAGGTAAAAGCTTAGATGACTGCTTCAAAACTTTTCTAATATAAGCATTTAACACTATAAATTTCACCTAAGAGTAGTCCTCTAGGTGTATCTCTCAGAGTTTGATATGCTGTGTTTTCATTTTCATTTTTTTTATTCCTTTATGACTTATTCTTTGGCCTATGAGTTTTCAGAATATGATGATTATTTTGAAATACCTGGGGATTTCCCAATTATCTGAATCTGATTTCTAGCTTAATTCTACTGTAGTAGAGAACATAGATATATTTCTTTAAAAAATACCTCTAAAGAGAAAGAAGAGAAATCAAACTCAATTTTCCTACATTAAATAACTATAACGACATGCCCAAATTAGAGTCATTCAGCTTCTTGTATGGCATCCTTTCTACTAACATGTTTTTTCTCAATTGTGTCTCAAAACAAAAGACTTGTTATTCGTTCCCTTCACTTTAAAAAGAAAAAAAACAAATAAAAGTATTCCACATGTAGCATCTCATTTGATTACTACAACTCTATATGTAGGCAAGACAAATGATATTATTTTGCACATGGAGAAGTTGGAGCTGAAGGGAATGACTTGCCCTACTATTCTCAAATGTCTCATTACTCCTCACTTATCTCTCAAAGATATTGCTCTCAAAGATGGAGCAATATAGCTGGGTGTGGATGTGCACACCTGTAATCCAGTTACTTGGGAGGTAAGGGTGAAGAATCCCAAGTCCAAAGCCAGCATCAGCAATTTATCAAAGCCCTAATCAACTTGATGAGACCTCATCTCAAAATAAAAAATAAGAAAAGGCTTGGGATGTGACTCAGTGATGAAGCGCCCCGGGTTCAATTACTGGTACAATAAATAAATAAAATAAATAAATACAGCAATATAGATCAATGAAATCCACAAATAATTTTTAAAAATCTCATTTTAGCTATAGTTGGAATTACCACAACCTCAGTTCAGAGTGAATTATAGTAAAATTGACTAGTTTGTTTTTAAATCTTGACATCTTGTTTTGTATGTGTGTGAGAGAGAGAGAGAGAGAGAGAGAGAGAGAGAGAGAGAAAATTTTTTGATATTTATTTTTTAGTTTTCGGCAGACACAACATCTTTGTTTGTATGTGGTGCTGAGGATCGAACTCGGGCCGCACGCATGCCAGGCGAGCGCGCTACCACTTGAGCCACATCCCCAGCCCAAATCTTGACTTCTTAAACAGATTTATTATTAGCAAGATTCAGACAACAAAGAATTGGCTAAACTGCAGAAAAGAAAAAGCAAACTAGCAAAGAACATAGGGAAGTAAATATGATCTCAGTTTACTAGGCCATAAAAAATTAACATGAAATAAATATATCAAGTTATATATTTTCTCTTTTAATGTCCTAATTATCGATTAGGATAAAAAGCTCTAAAATGTTATGTTATTATATTAAAATATGTTAAAATTGAATAGTAAATATTCAAAAACATTATGCTATCCTATTTCCAACAAAATTTCTAAACTATAATGTTATAGAAATGAAATGGCTTTAAAGGTAAAGACACACATTCTTACCATGTAATTGTTGACTTACAGGTTGCAGAGATTCCCTCAGTTAGCAGCACCACTTTGGCTCAGATATCAGTAGTAACAGCAACCAAAATTAAAACTAAAGGAAAAAAAATAAAAACAAAATTAAATGCCAATAGGCAAAAGCTTTCAAGTCTTCAAAAAAGCCTTAAATTAAAATTTCATATTTCAGTAATTTTAACAAGAGTCTTAATCCCAGAACCAGTTCTTTTCTAATTGGTTTAAGCAAGAAGCTGATATGGTATATGAATTCCCGTACAATTTCAACTCCCTATCCTGGAATAAACTCTGAAATTAACTTCAGGGACTCATAGTTAATAAGAGCTAAAGGTATATTATAGATACGTTCAACTGAACCACTCAATTCCTTTATTCAACCACAACATGCATTTTAGGGTTTGTTACTGCCTACAGAATCAATCAAATATTGATCACTGATGGAAGACCTGTACCTGATGAGAGCCTTTGTAGTAATGTTTCCCACAATAAGATTTAAACTTAATAAACACCTTAGGGATCATATCATAAATATTTAATAGTACACCTAAGGATAAAGTAGTAAAGATTTTATACCTGCTGAATGAACCCAAAAAAATATTTCCAGGATACTGGGTATTAGCAGCCAGGCTATGCAGCAATCTGGCAAATAATGTTTACCTATGTGCTATAGTATTAGGTAGTGAACCGTAAAATGCGGTTTCCTACTCAGAGTTATAGTTTACTTGGAATGAATACAAATAAGAAAAATTTAGTGAATAGGCATTAATTCACTCAGCAAAACTTTATCAAGCATCTTGTATAAGTCAGCCCCTTTAAACAAAATTGAGTAAGAAAATAACTGACAGGGGATTGGGGTTGTGGCTCAGCGGTAGAGTGCTTGCCTAGCATGTGCAAGGCACTGGCTTCAGTCCTCAGCACCACATAAAAATAAATAAATAAATAAAAGATATTTTTTAAAAAAGAAAACTGACAGATACATGCAAGCAATTTTAATGTTATAAGGTAGATGCAAAAAAGTGATAACATGACAGCCTAATAATAATGTATTGGAATATGTCAAATAGCTTCAGGGAATCTAAGGATAGAGAGGATTGAGGTTTGGGAAAGGCAGGCCAGGCAAGAAAAAGTAGAAACTGCCATTTCCATAGGGAGAAAAAAAAAGAGCCTAATACACTCCCGAGTCTACTAGAAATAATTATAAGAACATGTATGAATTATTTATTTCAATAGATTTTGAGAAGATAGTTCCGACTGCCACTATCCTTTCAAAAGTATCTTGATAATTCAGAATGAATATTTGTTCAATTCTACTCTGTTTTACACGTATCCTATTTTGCTTATTTAAAATCAAAAGCATCACACATCTTTCTTTCTCATTCTTAGGAGCAGCTGTACACCATGCTCTTGATTACACAGAGTAAAAGGAAAAAGTGAGCTTTTCCCTAGGTAATCTGCATTAAATCATCACCTTATTTATAAATACAGAATAATACACGGTCCTAGATTACTCAGGCCTCATTTGTCTTCCATTAATCAGCTGATCTGATTTGATGATTCTGAAAGTAACCAGCACTATAAGCCCTATTAAAACCTATTTTAGAGATGGTTTTATCTAGCTAATGTGGCTACAACTAGCTAATGGTGCCTAAGAGTGAGGAAAGTGTTCAATGCCGGCTATGTTTTCTGGATGTTTAGGAATTCTTCCATTATTACTTTTGTTGTTGTTGTTATTAATATTATTATTATTATTATTATCTAATAATAAATTAATATAATAATAAATAAATAATATTATTAGATTATTATTATTGTTATTGGATTGTTATTATTATTATTATTATTATTATTATTATTAGAATTATTACTTTTGTTATTAGCTATTATTTGGTAAATGCTTTAGTCAGGATCAATCATAATACTAATATTTCACATACATTTAACTTAAGTCTTGAGAGGCAAGTTCTTCCATTAAAAATGAAGAACTTGAGGAACAGAAGGTGATTTGCCCAGGATCACACAGCCAGGGGGAAAAAGAAGTGCCAGGACAAGTTTGTCCAACTAGAGTCACTGTTTTTAACTATACTGGGCTGTCTCCTTTTGGATAAATAAAGATGCTCCCCTCCCCTTTCTTATCCAGCTGCTAACATACCTAAGTCAGGCACCACAAAGGTCTTGAAGAATTTAACTTCCCTTTTTAAGTGTGTAGCCTCATTGCCAAGTGACAAGCATCAGTCCTTTGAAGTTATAGATCAAGGTTATAAAGTATGAAACACAACATCTCTACTAAGAGGTACAATACTGCCAGCTCAGAGGTGCACATTTCCATGAAACACCATCATTCCAATTCTGTTCACATCTGTGGTTTAATCTCTACATTGTGCTGGCAGTGCCCCCCTATGGAACAAGAACACACCTGCCCTGTAATTTCTAAATTGGTCTTGTGTTTGTGATGCTCTATCAGACAATAAGGCCCACCTCCCTTCTAGCTATTTGTTGATTAGAAGAATGAATGAAGGAACAAACTTATATTTAAGGAAACACTCCCTCAAAAATCCCACCAAAGATGTACTTATATTTTCTGCACAATGCTATCAACTAACCCTGACCTTAAATCATAATTTAGGGAACAACCATAGACCAAAGCCAAGCCAGGATAATACCACCTGATTAAAAAAAAAATTCTAAAAGTAAGGTGGAAGGACCAGACCGTTTGTAATAATAACATGAGTTCAGGAAATTTCAATTGCATTACAGACTATTCGCCTCCGAAGCATACAAATTACTTTCTGGTTATGTTTCTCTGCACAGTGACACAAAAGACAACTAAATTTTTCTCATAAAATATTTAATTTTGTTCTAGAAGGCATTTTATAAGGTCAATGATATTAAGGTTTTCCCTAGTAATAAGCCCATAGTCTTACTTATCCACTACATTTAGAGTCAATATGAAATAAAGAATCTTGTGATGTGAAAATGTTTAACCTGAGAATAGGTTGTGTCAAAAAGACTGTTAATCTACCGATATTCTCCTAATCTGATTGTATTTGGATTTGTTTACTATTTTAGTCCTTGCCATCTCTCTTAAGCCTCTGAATTTTCCAGAAATCAGAAGCTAGCACATACAGAGTTTACACAGGCTCTCTACAGAAAGACTGTTCCGTACTTCATTCCCTAGAACCACCTCTTTAACCAGGCTCAAATTCTACATTCTCTTCAAATCCTAACTATTCACACATTAAGTTCTATTTACTTACAAGACTCTCAAACTGTATAGAACATTTAGCCACTATGAACTTCAGAGAAACATATCTTATTAAAATGTTAAATACAAAATTTTGGTATAAAGCATATGAGTAGCACAAATAACAGCAATTCCCCCACCCCACCCCTCTCTGATTATCTTAGCTTCAACTTCCCATTCCAAGAACAGTCCTGCATCTTTACAGCAGAGCCACATGAAGACATGTAACAGACCCCACCACCACCCTAGTCAACACATACATAAACTTTTAAGAGGAAGTGAGGCAAAAACAATCTTAAGTAATAAGTTAAGGTCCTTGCCCTTAGAACCCTTTATTTAATTAGTGGCAAACAAACACAAATACAAATAAAATAAGTAACAGAAGGAACACCACTATCAATTAAAATAAAAATGTTAGCTGACATTTACTAAACCACTATGTGCACTTTTATTTTATTAATAAAACCACATAATTCTCCCAGTTTTGAGTATTTTATGCATTTAAAACTTGTCTATCACAGACCTAAATACAAGGGTCAACAACATTTTCTTCCTCTTTCATTTAAAGAACAATAAATGCCTAGGAAAGATGTGAAGAAAGGGCAATCAATTCCTGATGTAATATAACTCTGCAGAGATGTATTATGACTGCCTCATATCTTTGGGTTAACAGTTCCTGGACAGATAATCTAATAGCCCAGATAAAGTTCTGGGCACTGATTCATTCAAATGTTTAGTAGTGTTAAACAAAATTTATGGGAGATCATTATTTTGGACTGAGCTTCTACAGTAGGCTCCAGCTTATCAAACCAAATGAGAATCTGAGAACTGAGTCACTCATGCTAGGTGCCATGTGATCAAACTGAACTCTGAAATGTGCCAGTTTTCTAAATACAGATTCACAGAAACCAATCAAAAAAGGCCCAGTTTACTTGGGCTGGCACAATAAAATAAAGTTCCATCTGTTTTAACTCTATAAGGAAAGTAACTGAAGCAATCAACCCATTCTTCTGTTCTTATTTCTATAGTCTTCAACCCACTTTTGTCCATAAGACTGCCTCCTATGCTCAGCTCATGAAAACAGTCATTTTGTCTTTATACAATGAAATGTTGCCTGATTCTAGAATCACAAATAAAATCCAGTTAGATCTTTAAATTTGTTATAATTCTGCTCTTTGACACCGGCCTCCTACTATGCTGCAGAATGTAGCCATGACTCTCACAAAGATGAAGCTATGTACAGGAAGATACCACACAGACCTGAGAGTGTGAAGTGTGAGGTCAGGGACAGGCATGCAGAAACTGATTCCATCTGCAATAAACAAGAAAGATCTAAAATTTGCATGTAGAACAGTGACATCAAGAGACTGATTTCTGTCTTTTCAGATGCACAGATTATACAAAGTTAATGTAAAGCTAAATGCTCATCACCATGTAAATACAGTGCTATCAAGTGACAGATACAGAGCTTGCTCTTAAAATAGTGCTTGTATTGTCCATCCATCTTCAAGGAAATGCACAGGCCCATATATTTGACTGAAACAATGTCACATAGTGAAAGAGACTGAGAACCATACACCCCATGTACTGAGGCTCCCCTCCACAACAGCCCACCTACTTCTGCTTGAACACTGTGGAGGCAGAGGAAGTTCATGATCTGTAGCCACAGTCATTAAATGTCACTATCTGAAATAAGGCTTCCTTTGTACTCAGTGAAAGCCTACATCCTTATAACTTCAAACCAGCACTTCCTGGTCTCCCAGATTCTGTGGAACCCTACAACTTTACCAGTTTCCTGGGATCTGAGGCAGGACTGCCCAGTGGTCTCCAGCTGGTCCCATTAGATGCTGCTCAGAGCCACACTTACCACCCAGGCCTGCAGGAAAGGCCCTCACCCTTCTCAGTCTCCAGAGATGGGAGTTCAAATCATTCCCACAGGGGTAAAAGGACCTCTTCCCCAAGGAACAGTAGGCTTATTATTAGGACGCAGTTCTTCTACTCTAAAAGGACTTATGATAAGTCCTGGGGTAATTAATCCTGATTTTGAAGGGGAAATAAAAATTATAGCCAGTTCTCCAAGGGGTATATCAGTAATTTCACCAGGAGATAGAATAGCACAGTTATTAATAATACCCAGCCTGCATGATAAATTTTCCAGTAGTACTATAGAAAGAGGTTCCAGGGGATTAGGCTCCACAGGTGTAGATTGGGCTATGCTGTCTTTAAATTTAGATTCTCGCCCAATGCTAAAACTAAATATTCAAGGACATGAATTTAATGGGCTACTTGATACAGGTGCAGACCTTAGCATCATCTCTAGTCAAGAATGGCCAAAACATTGGCCGTTACAACAAGCCACTTAAATGCTTCAAGGCCTAGGAGTGGCAACTAATCCCCATAGAAGTGCAATGGTATTAGATTGGAATTATCCTGAAGGATGTGAAGGAACTATACAGCCATATGTATTGGATCATCTTCCTATAAATTTATGGGGACGAGATGTTCTAGATCAATTAGGATTAGCATTAAAAAATAACATCAATTCAAATGCACCCACTATTATGGCTAGACAAGGTTTTAGGAAAGGAAAAGGATTAGGAGAACAAGGACAAGGTATAGTGGCACCAATACAAATAGATCAAGGAACAGATAGACATGGATTGGGTTTTCAGAGGGGTTACTGAGACAATCAAAATTACTTGGAAATCAGAAAGGCCAGTATGGGTTCCTCAGTGGCCCCTGACTAAAGAAAAGATACAAGCAGCCCATGACCTGGTCAAACAACAATTAGCGGAGGGACATATACAACCTTCTGTATCTCCCCATAATACTCCCATTTTTGTCATCAAAAAGAAATCTGGTAAATGGAGATTATTGCAAGATTTAAGAGCCATTAATAATGAGATGGTTATCATGGGACCTGCTCAATCGGGGGGGGATTCCTCAATTGTCTGCTTTGCCAAAAACCTGGTATGTGTTAGTTATAGATATTAAAGATTGTTTTTTTTTTCAATTCCAATTCATCCTGAGGATAGTCCATGTTTTGCATTTACTGTCACTGCGCTGAATCATGAAGGTCCTGATCAGAGATATGAATGGAAAGTACTCCCTCAAGGGATGGCTAACAGCCCAACTATGTGTCAAATTTATGTTAACAAAGCAATCCAGCCACTTAGAAATCAAAATCCTGAACTACAAATATTTCACTATATGGACAATGTATTATTAGCACACAAAGATAAAAACAGATTGCTAGAATGTTATGCCACACTTACAAACTTATTAAAAAATTATAATCTAGAGATAGCAATAGATAAAGTACAATTAAATTTTCCAATTAATTATTTAGGAGTTCTATTATCCTCAATGGTCCGTCCACCAAAAATTCAAATATGAGTAGATCAACTTAAATCACTTAACGACTTTCAAAAGTTATTGGGAGACATAAATTGGATAAGGCCTTATCTAAGCATACCAACAGGAGAGTTAGGACCTTTATTTGATATTCTAAAAGGTCCATCGGATCCAAATTCACCCCGAATGTTAACACCTGAAGCAAGAATGACATTAAAATTCATTGAAACATATATGGAAAATATGCATTTGGATAGAATTGATATGTTTGCCTTTATTATTTATTGTACTACCAACAAAAAAATATTCCTACAGGAGTATTTTGGCAAGAAGGTCCATTATTATGGATACATTTATCTTATTCTCCTAACGCTATTCTTACTAGGTATCCTGAGGCTATAGGACAATTAATACTCAAAGGAATAAAAGCAGCAAAGGGAGTGTTTGGAATTTCTCCTAATAAAATCATCACTCCATATACTATGGATCAAATTAACGAGTTAGCTAATGAGTTAAATACTTGGGCAATAATTATGTGGAAATCTATTTGTTCATTTGATAACCACTTATCATCTAATCCTTTCTTGTCTTTTTGGTCCTTGCATCCTGTAGTTTTTCCAAAAATGACAAGAAAAACAAGTATCATGAATGCTCCAAATATATTTTCTGATGGATCAAATAATGGTACAGCAGCAGTAATTACCCCTGATCAAGCGTTTACATTTTTAGTACCCAAACAATCAGCTCAAAATGTAGAGCTTAATGCAGTATTACAAGTGTTTGTAATGTTTAAAGATTCTGTATTTTATTTATTTTCTGACAGTTTGTATATAGTTAATGCTATAAATTCCCTTGAAGATGCTGGTAGGATTTCCCCTTCCTCTACCTTTTTCTCTTTGTTTTCTGATATACAAAGTCTAATCTGGGACAGAAAAGATCCATTCTTTATAGGACATATCAGGGCACATACAGGATTGCCTGGAGCCCTTAGTTTGGGCAATGATTTAGCAGATAAAACAACACATGACATACATATTTTTTTCTGTACTAGAAGAAGCTACAAATTTTCACAAATCCTTCCATGTTAATAATAATACTTTACGAAAGCATTTTAAAATAACTAAGGAACAAGCTAGACATATAATAAAACAATGTCAAAATTGTGTGACCTTTTTACCACAAGTTAATCTTGGAATAAATCCTAGAGGACTGATACCTAATCATATATGGCAAATGGATGTCACACACTTGCCAGAATTTGGAAAATTAAAATATCTACATGTTACAGCTGATACTTCTTTCGGATATTTAATGGGCTCCCTTCATACCGGAGAAAAAACTAAAGATATTATATCTCATTGTTTAAAAAATTTTGCCACTGTGGGTGTTCCAAAACAGTTAAAAACAGATAATGGCCCTGGCTATACTTCTGCTTCTTTTAAACAATTTTGCTCATCATTTGGCATTACTCATATAACAGGAATCCCATACAATCCAGAGGGACAAGGCATAGTTGTAAGAGCACATCAAACTATTAAAATGTACTTACTAAAGCAAAAAGATATAAATCCCCCAAAGATAAACTTAACATAACCCTTTTTACTTTAAACTTTTTAAATTTGGATTCATCAGGACTTAGTGCTGTGGAAAGGCATATGTGTCCAAAAAATGTACATAAGCCAAAGGTACTTTGGAAGGATATTCTAACTGGACAATGGAAAGGTCCTGACCCAGTGGTTGTCTGGAGTCAGGGGTCTGTTTGTGTGTTTCCACAGGGAGAACAGCAGCCGATTTGGATTCCAGAGAGACTAACTAAAGCGATTTCTACAGACCAAAAAGAAGATGATTTGGCTCAAAATCCATAACAGCTGATATCCAGAACTCCAGCTTAGCTATCTTTACACCTGCGACAATGGTTCTCACACCTGGAGGCTAATGAATAATAGCACCATTAAGGCCTATTTCAAATGCAAAAAACCTTGAGGCTTACTTGTGGGAATACCTTCAAACCCATATGCAAGTTATAAGAAGAATTTTTCTATTTTATTTTTTGAGCTCATACAGACCTAGGTTAATGTTTTTCTGATCAGTTTTATTTTTTAATCAACTGTGGTGTTTTTAAACATTGCAATGGAGATTTCACCTGTGAAAAGCTACAAGGCCTTTACTATTGTGTTATGTGTGCACACTTGTGTTATGTGTTGTATGTCTGTATGTGCGTATGTCCATATATCAGGAGCGCTCACGAAAAAATTGGATCCAAATATCTTTTATTCACATGATTTAAATAGTTTAATTTAAATTGGGTATTGTTTTAATATGTGAACAAAAAAGGAGGTTAACAGATCTGTTTGTTTACTTCCACCTTTCATTTTCATTATATCTAATAATTCTGTTCAGAATAATGTACTAAATTGTTCAGAAAATTGTTTTCTTAATGCTTGCTGGAATGCTGCACAATTTTCTTTAGCCATTATTGCCAGAATTCCTACCTTAAGACAAAAATAGAAGAATTTCCAGTATTACTGAAAAACTAAATGAGACTTCGGAATTACAGCTACCATCATCACAGCTGTTGCTGTTTTGCGGCTGCCACTACAGCTTTTGCAATAGCTATTACACAAACTGTATAAACTGATGCATCAATGAATAATGTAACTCAACAAGTAATGCTCAATCAAACAGTTGATTTGCTTTGAGAAGAAACAGACATATTAATGGACTTCTCTGCTTTGAGCTGCTTACAGAACTCACCTGGAATGTGTATCACTTATATGCATTATGAACTAATACAACAAATTGTAATAGTACCAGGGTATCTTTGCTGACGGTGTCATCAGTGGTACAGTTTTTCCAGGGGTTTCTCACTTGCAGCCGTCAATGGCTTGATATCATGGCATTTTGTCTCCTCCTCCTTCTGCTTGTAACAGGTTGTTTATGGTGTGAAAACCACTATGGTTGTTATCCACAAGTATGGCTAAGTGTGTTGGGCCGGTAGTCAAAGATGGGTAAGATCCAATTACAATGGACCAACCTAAGACAGGAGGGTGACGATTTGAGGTCAGACCATCCAATGACGGGTAAGGACCATATGTAGTATTGGACAACCTAAAACAGGCACAGTCCCTAAGCCATATACTTGTTGTTTAATAAAACAAAAAGGAGGAGATGTTGGGGAAGCAAATCAAGTCAAGATGGTGTCTGGCACTTTGCCAGGAGGAGTGGTTTGTGAAGCAACACCAGCGAGCCATTAAGATGGTGAGGATTTCTTATTGGCTGATTGCTGTATCTAGATGATGTTAATTGAGTTAAGCTGTGTGTAATTAGTTAAGTATATATACCTCTGCTGACCAGCAGAGAAGGGGCTCCTGCTACCTCCAGTGCCCGCTACTTTGAGTTCTCGCTCAGTTCCCACTGAGTTCACTTGCAATAAAGTAGTTCCCGTTTCAACCTTCAAGTTGCTTGTCACCTCCCGGTTATTTGCCCAGCTGGACTGCAGCAACTTACTACATGATATGCTTAAGAGGTTTAAAAAAAAGGACAAATTCTCTGCCCTTGTGGTAAGGACATTTGGGTCAAGGAGGCAGAAAATAAACAGCACACCCATTTGTACATGCAACCAGTGACATAAGGACTGTTTCTGTCAAGTACAGGCCACACATTCAGTGGTGATTTAATGAGATTATATTACCTATGGAGTCACAGCTATTCCAGTTTGGGTAAGTATATTCCATGATGTTCACACAACACAAACACCTAATAACACATTTCTCAGAATATAGCCCCATCATTAATCAGTGGTGATACATGTACACACAGTGTGCATGTGTTTAATTTCAAACCAGGGTACCTTTTACAGAACAAATAGGACAATGATTTTTGGTTTGGAGTTTTTTTTTTTTTTAAAGAGAGAGTGAGAGAGGAGAGAGAGAGAGAGAGAGAGAGAGAGAGAGAGAGAGAGAATTTTTAAAATATTTATTTATTTTTTAGTTCTCGGCGGACACAACATCTTTGTTGGTATGTGGTGCTGAGGATCGAACCCGGGCCGCACGCACGCCAGGCGAGCGCGCTACCACTTGAGCCACATCCCCAGCCCTGGAGTTTTCTTTTTTCAGAGGGTGTTGGTGCTGTGGATAGAACTCAGGGCTTCAAGGATGCTAGGCAAGAAGTCACTGAGCTACATCCCCAGCCCTGGCAATGTGTGCTGAGTAGGGGAAGCCAGGAGAAGGTCTGAGAGATGCTGGTTGCAGGCAGAAGGTGATCAATCTCTGGGTAGGGGCTGATTAGAGCAAGACCGAATGTGGGGAGATGAAAAATAGTCAGGTGGGTGCAGCAGGGAGGACAAAGGATGAGCTGAGACCTGGGAGGTGGGCAGAGACCAGGTTGCCTGATAGAGACCCTGGTGTGAGTTTGAAATTTAGATGGAATAAGAACGACAGTAGTAGTAGTTGGGATTCTTACTACAAACAAGGAAAAACTCTGGTCCATTTAAGAAAAGCCATTGCCTGAAAAGATGTTAAAACTCACAAAACTGCCACAAAGGCTGACTGAATCAGCTTGAAAAATGTGCCATCAAGCGGGTGTGGTGGCCACACCTGTAATCCCAGCTCCTCAGAAGGCTGAGGCAGGAGGATGGTGAATTCAAGAACAACTTGTGCATCTAGAGATCCAGATGTCAGGTGGGTTAGGGTGGGGAAGTGCAGGGGGGTTAGGGGGGAGACAAGCAATCACCCAGGGAGGCTGGGCAGGATACACAGACTTGCCTCCCAGAACAAGAGCAGAAAGTCGCAGCTGTGGCACCAGAATCGATTCCAAAGGGTTGGCATGCACATCTCCTGGAGCCCAGAGACTCTACAAACACAGGATTGCTAAAAGTTTGGTGTCTCTGTGTTCAAGGTGCCTCTGGGGCATTTTAAGCATAACTACAACTACACTAGGCCAATCATGATGCACTGACTACTTGAGTCAATTATCCACTTTGTAGACAGTGAACAGAAGACGATGAAAAACAGCTATGAGTGCCCTTGTTCATATTCATATCTTAAATACCAAACCGGTGGTCACAGTGTTTTCTTATTCTATGACTAAACATTATGTCACACTTTAAAATGTTGCACGTTATAGAAAGAAGACAATTTATTTAGAACAGAAGCAGTCGCTTACCTATTGGATGGAAATGTGCTCTGGTAGGGACATCTGAGGACTCACTTCCATTGAGCTGGTTTCTCTACTGCTGAGTCTTTCTCTCTAGGGTTGTGACTTACCTTTGTGGCAACCAAGTACAAATTCAGACAAATATTTCTTTCAAACAATTTCTTCCAAAATGCTTAGTTCAGTTGGACTACACACCTGTAGTCCCACAACTGCTGGGGAGGCTGAGGCAGAGGATTACTTGAGCCCAGGAGTTCAAGGCCAGCCTGGGTAACAGAGAGAGAACTCCTCCCCAAAAGCAACACAACAGCAACCAACAAAACCCACTCTGTTCTGAGCCAAGAAAAGAGAGGAGAAAGGAAAGAGGTTGTATGCAGAATACATTTAGAAACGAACAACCAGGAGAGGCAATAACTCTAATGGGCACACTTGCTGTTTACTAAGGAAAGTCACAGAGATCAGTTGTAATCCTGGACTATTGAAAGGAGACCAACAGGTGGTAGTTAGAGGCCCCGTGAAAACAGCTTTAATTGGCATCAGGGTGATGACACCAGAAAGAGCCACCAGGTTATTTCTAGGAGTTGTACCTGCAGTGAAGTAGTAATAGGAAAATGATTAAGAGACCTATTTTATCTAAACAACAGTGAGTGGCATTTTTCATTTAGATGCTTTTTTTTTTTTTTGTAACTTCTAAACCAGAGGTCTTTCAATACTGGTTGTCCACAGAATCACCTAAGAAACTTTAAACAACACCAATAAAAACCAGCTGAACAAAAGAAACTATCTGGGGGAAACCCTGGGTCTAGGCAGCTGCATGAGCTCCCAGGACTGGGAATCACTACCCAAGCTTCATGCTCACTGACTGGGGAAAGTACAAGTTTTTAAATGCAAGAAGTTAGGCAACTTCCCTCTCTCTCTCTCTCTTTCTTTCTTTCCTTATTTATTTATTTTGTACTAGGGATGGACCCCAGGGGCACTTCACCTCTGAGCCACATCCCCAGTTCATTTTATTTTATTTTTTATTGATTATTTAAAACATTACATAGCTCATGATATATCATCTTTCATACATTTGACTCAAATTGGGTTTTGAACTCCCATTTTCACCCCAAATACAGATTGCAGAATCACATCTGTTACATATTCACATTTTTACATAATGCCATATTAGTGACTGTTGTATTCTGCTACCTTTCCTATCCCCTACTATCCCCCCTCCCCTCCCCTCCCCTCCCATATTCCCTCTCTACCTCCCCTGCTGTTGTTCAATTCTCTCCCTTTTTTTTCCCTCCCCCTTGCCCCTCATAACCTCTTATGATTTTATGTATCATTGAAGGTCTCCTACCATTTCCATATGCTTTCCCTTCTCTCTCCCTTTCTCTCCCCCCATTTGTCTTTGTTTACTGTAGTCTTTTCCTCATGCTCTTCCTTCCTGTTCTGTTCTTAGTTGCTCTCTTTATATCAAAGCAGACATTTGGCATTTGTTTTTTAGGGCTTGGCTAGCTTCGCTTAGCATAATCTGCTCTAATGCCATCCATTTCCCTGCAAATTCTAAGATTTTGTCATTTCTTAGTGCTGCATAATACTCCATTGTGTATAGATGCCACATTTTTTTATCCATTCATCTATTGAGGGGCATCTAGGTTGGTTCCACAGTCTAGCTATTGTGAATTGTGCCACTATAATCATTGATGCAGCCGTATCCCTATAGTGCACTCTTTTAAGGTCCTCAGGGAATAGTCCGAGAAGTGCAATAGCTGGGTCAAATGGTGGATCCATTCCCAGCTTTCCCAGGAATCTCCATACTGCTTTCCAAAAAAAATATGGAACGCTTCACGAATTTGCATGTCATCCTTGCGCAGGGGCCATGCTAATCTTCTCTGTATCGTTCCAATTTTAGTATATGTGCTGCCGAAGCGAGCACTTATTTTTAATTTTGAGATAGGGACTTGGTAAGTTTCCAAAGCTGGCCTCAAGCATTTGATCCTCCTGCCTCAGCCTCCCTCATTGCAGGGATTACAGACCTGTTTCACTATACCTGGAGAAGGTAGGTGATTTCTGTGTAAGGCTACCAAGGCCTTGCACATTACCTCTTCTTTATTTATCCAGGTCTACGCTCAAGAATTTTTAAGATCCATTTTTTTACTTACTCTCTTTTGGTGGGTAGGATAAAATGCCTCTATTTTTGTTGTTGTTGTTGTTGTTACAATTTTAAATTTTAATTTCATGTCCTGAAAAATGATTCAGCTTGAGAATTAAAAGAGTATGCTTTTCTTTATAATTCTTCCATAATCTCTGGGTCTTTAATAACATCTAGTTTGTAACTCAGCTCATTTTTTTTTGCTCTGTTATGGTATATAGAGTGATTCATAATTTACACAGAAGATATGAATTGTGAGTGACTAGGTAGCAGCTGGGACCCTACTGTGAACCGTGTGTCTGTCTTTAGACAGAGGGAGAGACAGCAGCCAGCACTTCCTGCTTTGTATGCACACACACACACACACACACACACACACACACACACATATACACACTTACCACTCAAGTTGCTGCTCTGGGCAGAGCCCCCGAGTGGGCAGACACATGCTCAGTGAGTTCGGGGACTTTGCACCAAACAATACACTTCTGAAACTTGAGCTTTACCATCAAAAGAAAAGGAAAGCCTCTCAGAGACAGCATGGACTGCCACTAGTTTGGGTAGTAAATGTACTTAAAGTCCCTATAAGGTCACCTCCAGAGAAGATTTTTTGATAGGTTTGGGTGGTATGCAGTTGGCCTGTGGACAAATGACTGAGAAACACCAGACAATGGGCAGGGCAGGGGCTTTCCACAGGAAGAGCGAGTTAAGAAAGCCGAATTCCTGACTTATAAAGGTTTTTTTGATGGGGTGTGTGAGACTTTATAGGGCTTTCTCTCCCCTCCCCACTGTCTTTCCCACCCCCAGTGCTTAGGATGTGGGGATGGAACTAGGGCCCTGTGCGAGCGAGGTAAGCCCTCTACAACCCAGCCACACCCCCAGCCTCTCTCCTTCTTTTTATCTTCCACCACCATTAATGGCTGCTTTCCTAGGATGCCTGGGTACTACATTTCCCAGGTCCCCTTGCCGCCAGGGTTCTAGGACTTTCATTCTGCCAAGGACAGGTACTCATGAGTTATTTGAAAAGCAAAGAAATGCAGAAGCCAGGAGCAGGGGTACTGTGAGGAGCGTAGACCCTCTGAGGCTCTGCTGCAGCCCCAGGCTTCCCGAGGAGGCACCCTGCTCTTGCTGTTAGGGGTGTAACCGCTGTGAGGGGTCCTGACCAGGAAACAAGGGGTTTCTCAAGGCAGTTTCCTGAGCTGGTCTCAGCTGCCATGATGAACCTGCTAACTAACACCTGCTTCCCTGCCTTTTGTTTCTTTAGTCTTTCCAGCATGTTTTCTTTTTTTTGGTGGGGGGCAGGTACCAGGGATTGAAATCAGGGGTGCTTAACCACTGAGCCATCCTCAGCCCTATGTTTGTTTGTTTGTTTGTTTATTTTGAAACAGGGTCTTACCAAGTTGCTTAGGGCCTCATTAAATTGCTTATGGACTTGCTGAATTGCTAAGGCAGGCTTTAGACTATGATCCTTCTGCCTCGGTTTCCCAAGCTGCTGGCTGATAGCCTCTGACACTTTTTTTGTTTGTTTGTTTTGGGAATCAGGGATTGAACCAGGGGCACTTAACCACAGAGACACATCGCCAGCTCTTTTTTTATATTTTATTAGAGAGATAGGGTCTTGCTGAGTTGCTTAGGGCCTCACTAAGTTGCTGAGGCTGGGTTTGAACTTGCCATCCTCCTGACTCAGCCTCCTGAGCCATTGGGATCACAAGTGTATGCCACCGTGCCTGGCTTCCAACAGTTTTTAAAGTATCTGATTCTGTAAGTGACATCCCTTCCTGTTTAAAACATCTAGAATGGTTACTGCTCTTTTTTATTGAGCACGAAGATTCTACCTCCAAAAGACACAATGAGGGGAATGGGGCCTACAAGGACTGGAGAGTAAGCTTGCCTATTGTTGGGGCAGGCCCCCCATGGCTGAAGTTAAGCTTCCTCGTTGAGACTTTGCTGTGTGATGTTTATAGTGTATAGCCAGGGCTGGAATCAGCTGTGTTATGTTATGGTTTCAAGGCCAGAAACACTCTGATTCAGCTTATAGACTCAAGGTCATAAACATTGACCTGTGAGCATGCGCCCCCTTATGTAATCTATTGGCAGCATGCCGCCTTTGGCATATAAAAAAGGCCTATGGAGAGGCTGGGGTTGTAGTTCAGTGGTAGAATGTTTGCCTGAAACATGTGAGGCATTGGGTTCAATCCTCAGCACCACATAAAAATAAATAAATAAACAAAGATATTGTGTCCATCTACACTAAAAAAAAACACATTTCTTAAAAAGGCCTATGGAAAAGATTTAGGGACAAAATAAGGGCTAAAAGACGGCTAAAATGGAACTGCCTCGGGGCTAAAGCTGAAGCTGGAGGCTGTTACTACCTCTGAATAAAGCGCGCCTACTACCCTAACTGCATGTTGCATCTTTCTCCACCTGCTGAGCCCCAACCTTGTTTACTGGGTTTGAGCCCCTGCATGTGACACCTATTTAGGCTGCACAAAAAGCTTAGAAAAAGAAAACTTCAAGCTCAGAGCTTGTAATTTTTGAGGCACAATCAGAAAACCAGAGTTCTTCAATAATTACCCTAAAAGAAACTCTTGCTTTTTTTTTTCTTTCATTTTTTTGAACTAGAGATTGAACCCAGGGATGCTTAACCACTAAGCCACATCCCCAGCCCTTTTTATATTTTATTTAGAGACAGAGTCTTGGCTAAATCGCTGAGGCTGACTTTGATCTCATGATCCTCCTGCCTCAACCTCCGGAGCCCCTGAGAACGGCAACCTTCTGTTTCTTGTAGCTGCAGAGCTAATACCTCTTCCAATAGCCCCTGCAGAAGACCTGAAAATTGAACCAGTGGATTATAGAAGTATGGAATATGTTGAATTCACTGCCTGCCGGTTGTTTGTAAACTTCGTGGATTTGATGAAGAAAGCAGGGACTCTGAATTGAGATGGGGCATTTGGGCACGTTTGGATGGATGTGGGTACTCCAAATTTCTCACTTTCACTAATTTTTTTTTTTTTAAAGATAGGATTTTTTTTTTTAAAGAGAGAGTGACAGGAGAGAGAGGGGAGAGAGAGAGAATTTTTAATATTTATTTTTTAGTTCTCGGCGGACACAACATCTTTGTTGGTATGTGGTGCTGAGGATCGAACCCGGGCCGCACGCATGCCAGGCGAGCACGCTACCGCTTGAGCCACATCCCCAGCCCTCACTAATTATTTTTTAACAGCTGTGGCAGCCTCTCCTCTCTCGTCTGGGGAGATGTATTCTCCCTTGTTTGAAGCCCTGAGTAATATCATCTCAGGTTGATGCATTTTAAGAGAATGTTCTCAAGATCTACTAAGCCCATCTCCTCATTTTTTCCAGACTATAGATGAGAATCAGCAACTCCCAAGGGTGGGCTCAAATGTTATCCACAGAGAGCAAGAAGTCTGTGAAATACTGGTGGGAACCTGGAACCATTCACAATCCTCTGAGTCCTTCCTGGAAAGCCCTGACGTTCTTGTGAGAGGGGTTCTCTCAGCCAAAAACCAACAATGCCCCTGGACACCTACCGGCCAAGCTGCAGGAAGGTCTGAGCCCAAAGATGTGCATGCCTTGGCTCTGGAGGGTCTTATGCTATCATGGGACTCTAGTACCTCCCTAGTTCTTAGTGGGATGGCTCCTTGATTTGTACTTTTCTTTTTGGCCCTCTTGGTCTCCTTGGAATCAAAAACTAGTCCAAGGGAGGATTTATCTTTCATGTTTTAATCTTTGATCTAATATTATCTGGAAAAATAATAAAGGTATTTCAAGCCAGGTACACTGGCACACACCTATAATCCTGGTGGCTCCAGAAGTTGAGGCAGGATGATTGCAAGTTGAAAGCCAGCCTCAGCAATTGTGCGAGGCCCTCAGCCACTTAGCAACACCCTGTCTTAAAAAAATAAAAAATAAAAAAACAAGCTGGGGATGTGGCTCTGTGGTTGAGCACTGCTAGGTTAAATCCCTGGTGGAGGGGTGGGTTTGGGGAGGTAATTCATAACCCACTTCAATCTAATGTATGAAATATGATATGTCAAGAGCTTTGTAATGTTGTGAACAACCAATAAAAAAAAGAGGTAATTCAATTTATGGAAAAAGAAGAGAGAGAATTTAAAGTAATATGCCAAGGGTTAGCAGTAGTTGCCCCGGGTTGGTAGAACTATGGATGATGTTTTTCTTGCTTCTTTACTCTTTTCTGTAACTTTCAAATTTCATACAATGGACATATATTACTTTGATCAGGTGGGAAGTTTAAAAATATTTTACTTCAGCTGAGCACTGTGGCATTTACCTGTAATCCCAGCAGACTCAGGAGGCTGAGGCAGGAGGATCACAAGTTCAAAGCCAGTCTCAACAACTTAGTAAGGCCCTGAGCAACTTAGGGAGACCCTGTCTCAAAATTTAAAAAAAAAAAATTGGAGCTGGGTTGTGGCTCAGAGGTAAGGTGCTTACCTGGCATATGTGAGGCCCTGAGTTCAATTCTCAGCACCACATATAAATAAATGAATAAAATAAAATAAAAAGGTCCATCAACATCTAGAAGCATATATAAAAATAATTTTAAAATAAATAATTTTTTAAAAAGACTGAGGATGTGGCTCAGGGGTTAAGCACCCCTGGGTTAAACCCCTAGTACCCCAAAAAAATTTAATTCAGAAAAATAGATCAAGAGCAATAAAAAAAGAAAAAGAAAAACTTTCTTATAACTACTAGGCAGTAGTGACAAAGAAATAATTCTAAAAAGATGTGGTTCACACATAAGTACAATAAGTAGATACAATACCCCATAAGTAGATTTTTTTTTTTTGTCAAATAAAAATATTTTTTTTTGTACCAGGGATTGAACCCAGGGGCATTTAACCATTGAGCCATATTCCCAGCCCTTTTTATTTTTTCTTTTGAGATAGGGCCTCACTAAGTCGCTTAGGGCCTCACTAAATTGCTGAGGCTGGCAGAGGTTGGTCTGAGAGAGAGAGAGTTATGGCTTTTGCAAGTGACTCAGACTGAAGACAGGAATTTAAATGATTTAGAAGACGTAGGGTTTTTTTGGTTTTGTTTTTTAAAAAAAGAGTACTAAAATTTTTTAAAGAGTACTAACATTTCCTATCTGATGTATTAAAAAAAATACTAAAATTTAAAGTAAGAATAATAGGTTTTTCAAGTGCCAGCTGAGCATTGTCTATAACATGCAGGTAGAGTAGGTACAGGCTTCCTGTCTCTTAGAGACAAAAGATTGGTTGACTCTTTTATAAATGGTGTCCAGTAAATCCATTTACATCCTCAGAATGGCAAAAACCTTTTTAATTATTACTCAAGATTAAAAATCTACAAAAGTAAAAAAAATAGCAATTTTCACTATATATAAAACAATCACTATAAGTGAAGTCAAAGAGAGAGAGAGAGAGAGAGGGAGAGAGAGAGAGAGAGAGAGAGAGAGAGAGAGAGAGAGAGAGAAAGGGCAAGCCAGAAAAAAAATTGTTGGAAACTATGCCACAGACACAGTACTATTCTAACATATACTAAGTTCTTAGAAATAGAAAAGGAAAATCCAAAAGAAAAACAGGCAAAGGACAGGAAGAGTTTACAGAAAAAGAGATACAAAGGGCCCTTGAAAGAATGAAAAAGTGCTCATCCTCTCCCATTATCAGAAAAAAGCAAATTAAAACAACTGAGATTTCACTTTTCACCTCTAAGTGTTGAAGAAATCAGTAACTTCAATGCATAGCTGATGGGATTACAAAGTGGTACTAACCCCATGAGGGATGCCTTATTAATACAGTATTTTGTCCTATTAAAAATGCATTTGAGGGCTGGGGTTGTGGCTCAGTGGTAGAACATTTGCCTAGCATGTATGAGGCACTGGGTTCAAAATCCTCAGCACTACCTATAAGTAAATGAATAAAATAAAGGTTCATTGATAAACTGAAAAAAAAATTCATTTGAAAGGCATTCTATGTAGTACACACCTGTAATCCTAACTATTGGGGAAGGAGAGGTAGGATTGCAAATTGGAGGCCAGCCTGGGCAACTTAATGAGACCCTGTCTCAAAACAAAATAAAAAGTGCTAGGGATGTAGCTTGTTGGTAGAGTGCTTACCTTGCATCCACAAGGCCAGGGATTCCCTCCCCACTACAGCAAAAATGCATTTGACCCTGCACCCCCATTTCTGAATATTAATCTTCAGATTCAGGTGTGTGCACACAAAAGGCTATATTTATAAACTAAAGAACTAAGACTTAAGACTAATAACCCAAATGATTATCCGTAAGGGTCTGGTTAAATGAACTGTGGCCCATTCACAAAAAGGAGTATAATGTGGCAATTAAAAAAGAACGCAGACACTGTCATTGTCCAGGATATATTGAAAACAATGAAAAGTTGGATACAGAGTATTGTAGATAATGTGCTACATTTTATGCATAAAAGAAGTGGTGGGTAAGTAAGAGCCTTTGCATTTATTTGTAAATGCACGAACATAGAAAAGACCAGCGAGAAACTAGTTACTTAGAGAGACAGTATACCTTGTTTATGTGTGTATGTATACTATTTTGAACCATGTAGGTGTATTAACCACTCAAGCAAGAGATAAATAAGTTTTAACATAAGTAATTAAGAAAACAAACAAAGCCAGGTGCTGTGGCACATACTTATAATCCCAGCGGCTTGGGAGGCTAAGGCAGGAGAATCACAAGTTCAAAGCCAGCCTCAGCAACTTAGCAAGGCCTTAAGCAACTCAGTGAGACCCTGTCTCTAAATAAAATACAAAATGGCTGGGGATGTGGCTCAGTGGAAGGAAGGAAGGAAGGAAGGAAGGAAGGAAGGAAGGAAGGAAGGAAGGAAAGCAGTGCTCACTGAGGGGCTCCAGAACAGATAAACTGTTATTTATGATTTGTTCTTTTGTTTTATTTTCAGTGCTGATGATCAAACCCAGGGCCTCAGGCATGCTAGGCAAGTGCTCTACCACTGAATATTGCCTGTGTTTTCAGGTACCAGGACACTGTATCATTCCCTTCCTGATGTGCCCATATTGAATAGTGACTTTATGAACTTTTTAAACGCTATTCTAATTATATGCAACCAAGTCTGTCTTTCTAGGCCAACACCAGGCATGAAATAAATGACACTTATTAAATATTATTTCCTTCTCTCTCTCTCTCTCTCTCTCTCTCTCTCTCTCTCTCTCTCTCTCTCTCTCTCTCTTCTCTCTCTTTTTGGTACCAAGATTGAACTCAGGGGCATTTCACTGAAACACATCTCCTACTCTTTTTTGGTGTATTATTTAGAGACAGGTGCTCACTACGTTGCTTAGTGCCTTGCTAAATTGCTGAGGCTGGCTTTGAACACATGATCCTCTGTCTCCTCCCAAGCGACTGGGATTACTGGCATATGCCGCCATGAGCCATCACACCGGGTTTATTTCCTTCTCTTAGAGGGTAGGGTTTATATTGTTTTTCCTCATGTCCTATGGGTTAGCTTGTAGCTGAGATCCAACATTTGACAAATGGTGGTTGAAACTGTGTATAAACAAACGAATGAATGAATGAATGAATGAGCGACTGACAAAGTGGTCCTACTTAATACACTTAACAATGTAAGGGAAAGTAAAGATAAAGAAAAAGTGATTGTTTCAGGTAAGTCTTGAGTTAAACTTCTACTAATAGCAAGGTACAAAATTCCCAAAACCTAGATCTACATTACAATTTTCATGTGTGCACAATCTGTCATTGATAAGACCATGATGTCATCATAGCCTGATAAACAGAATGACTTCTAATGGGAAGCCCTAAGAGATTCTACTTACTGCTACAGGTAAAATAGTTCCTTAAAAAGAGTAGTTACAAGGGACAGTTGACTTTGGTCCTCCTTGGATTCTGGTGGGCTGCCACAAACATAAGGCAAAACTGGAATTCCCTGACTGAAGCATAGCCAGACTGCATCTTTGTAGCAGCAGCTGGGTGGGAGAGGTGCTGCTGCCCAAAGGGGAAGTTCAGGTGACAATCTTCATTCTTGGGCAGGTAAGTGGTCCCAGGGCAGAAATTCAGGGACAAGAGATACTATATTGATATTCCCACACCTTGACTTTCCAAATCTAGTTTATACAAAAGTAAGATTTTTCAGTCATTTTAGTTTTGCTTCCATTTGCAAAATTTTCAAGACCATTTGTATTGACTTAAACTTTTAAAATTGTATCTGTTTATGATGCCTATATAAAGATTGTTCTAGGCTCTTGGTTATATTCATTATATGGAAATGAAAAGAAGAGAAATAATAAAATAAAAATGGAAATAAGAAATGAGTTACGATGAGTTAATAGGCACCAGGAGTCCCAGAGTTAGGTGTACACATTAGATTGTGCCTTCATAATTTCTCATGAAGATAGAAGGACCTGTGAGAGAGGTTTGGGTGCAGACTTACACCCATTTCTACACTGAGAGTAGCAAAGTTCCATTAACTCTGGCAATGAATTTAATGCAAATTCTGTGCACTTGCGTGTGTGTGTGTGTGTGTGTGTGTGTGTGTGTGTGTTGCTGGGTGTTGAACCTAAAGCCTTGTGCAGGCCAGCAAATCCTCAACACTGTGTGTTGTTTTGGTTTGTTTACTTGCTTGTATTTTGTGGTACAAAGCTGCTCAAAACCAGTTCCTTGTGCATGACAAGCACTCTACCCACTGCTGAGCTACACCTCCAGTCCCTAAAGGCTGAATTTGAATTACAACTCTTTTATGTACTTGTGTAACTTTGGGTATTGTCTTTGAAACTTAGTTTTTCTTTCCAAAAAATTGGGATGATTGAAAACTCACTGGCTCAAAGTGAGTGATGCTTGTGGCAGTAGCTATCCCAGATGTCCCACATAGGGCATTTGCTCCTTTCTCCTGCTAAGCATCCTTTCTTTCCTGCCTTAAACCTGTCCCTCTTTGATCCAGTCTCCAAACAATGCTCTCCAACTCTAAAAGTTAGCATGCATGAATCTCCTGGGGAGATTTGTTAAGATGCAGGTAGATATAAGTAGGTCTTAGTCGGGGTCTGAGATTCTGAAACTCCCCCAGACAACGCTGCTGCTGCTGTCCACTGGGAGTAGCAAAGTTCTATTAACTCTGGCAATGCATTTAATGCAAATTCTGTGTGTGTGTGTGTGTGTGTGTCTCTGTGTGTGTGTGTGTGTCTGTGTGTGTTGCTGAGCTTTGAACCTAAAGCCTTGTGCAGGTGAAGCAAATCCTCTATTACTGAGCTATACCTCCAGCCCCATGAATGCATATCCTTTATTTCCAGACTCACCACAGACACTTTAGGTTTCAGCAGTCAGCTCTACAGAGACACCTAAGTAGAGAAGCTCCAACACACACTTACTCTTTGGTCTCCCTAAGCAATTCCATCTCACTTCTAGAGCCTCTTGGTTACGGCAGATGGATGTTTCTTGTCTCATTTTTATCTTGCCTCAAGTTTTTTTTTTTTAAAGAAAGAGTGAGAGAGAGAGAGAGAGAGAGAGAGAGAGAGAGAGAGAGAGAGAATTTTTTTAATCTTTATTTTTTAGTTTTCGGCGGGCACAACATCTTTGTTTGTATGTGGTGCTGAGGATCGAACCCGGGCCGCACGCATGCCAGGCAAGCGCGCTACCACTTGAGCCACATCCCCAGCCCTCTTGCCTCAAGTTTTGAATATGATGCTTGACCTCCTTCCCATGATTTCAACCTTGGCTTTGTTAATGATTTAGGTTTGATACATATGATGCTGCACTTGGCTACTGTCCCCAAACCCTGTGTATGCAGGAACAGTTATGTTCTGAAAATTTAGACAATGGCTTCAGATTTCAGTGTAGGGTAATCTTCTTTGGTGTAAGATTGTACCTGGACAGTGACCTATCATCTGACCAGGGCTGCATATGCAAGCTGCCCAGAATGTTCTCTGAATTGTTTATGGCACAGCTGTGCAACATGTGGTTTGGACTTATGTATATTTCCACCCAATGATATTTCTTTTTCTTTTAAATAAAAGAAAGCAGAATGCAGTACTCAAGATAAGAAACTAGGCCAGTTGCCTGGATTTGCTCCTGGTTTGACACTTTCTAGCCCTGGGTGCCTTGGAAAAATTAATTGGTATAATGATTTGAATGTGTCCCTTCCAAAATTCAGGTTTTGCCAATGTGACAGAATTAAGAGGAGAGGCCACTAAAACATGATTAGGAAGGTCCCTCCCTCATGAATGGGATTGAGGCTTTTGTTTAAAAGACTCACTTGCGCTTCCCCTTTCTTCTGTATGAGGAAACAGTGTTCCTGCTCTCCAGAGGATAAGCCCTCCTCAGCAAACCAAATGTCGGTAACTTGTTCTCAGATTCCCTAGTATCTAAAATTTTGAGAAAACAAATTTCTGTTCTTTAAAACTTACCCAGTCTCAGGTATTTTTTATGAGAGCAGAAAATGAACTAAGACTCTGTGCCTCAGAGTTCACCTCTGTATTATTGAGATAACATACCAACTAAGAAGATTAAATTATGGGGTGGGGATATAGCTCAGTTGGTAGAGTGTTTGCCTTTTATGCACAAGTTCCTGGATTCAATCCCCAACACCAATAAAGAGGAGGAGGAGGAGGAGGAGGAGGAGGAAGAGGAGGAGGAGGAATAATAATTAAATGAAGTAATATTTGCAAAGCACAGTGCCTGGCACTTAGTGCTTGTACGTGATATGTTTTTGGTATGAGGGTCACAGGGGAACTACTTTTTGTACTTCTGAGAGCAGTTGTGTGAGATATAATTTTAGGAGCTTAGTTTTGATTGCTTATTGGCATTAATATCATATTGTTCAATAAAAAGATCCACTAGTTTGTCTATTGTCAGTCAGTCAAAGTGGCAGAACTTGGGTATCTCAGAAAGATTCACTACAGAGTAAAATCCCTGCATAAATTCCATAAAATCTGTTGCCCTCAGTTGTATGACCTCTGCTTGGGCTGTTTCTTATGAGCTCAGTTCTCATAATCACCAGGAAGTGGTACTGTGACCATGACAGTCTTCCTGCAGGGGGCAGTAAGGGTTCTGAAGGAAGGCTGGCCTTTTCCTGATTGAGTAAATGTGTTCCTTGGCTAGTGAGAGGCATTAGGGAGTGTCTGGGTGTAGTAAACACCCTTGTGGTAGAAGTGTCAGGAACTGCAGGAGGGTAGGAGTAGGGGGTAGACTGCAGGGAAGAAAGGTGATGCTGTATAGGTGTGATGCCTTCTGGGCTGCTGGGCATGAATGCACCCATGCACCTGAGCATCTGTATGGGATGGACCTGGGTGCTTCTACCAAGGCACGCAACGTCCCTGCAGCCCAACCATCAAATCCTGTGTCCTGCAGATATTCCTTTTAAGAGATCAGGATGTTTTCAAGGTTCATAGTCCCTTATAGGATTTGCCACTCTGACCATCCATAGCCATTACTATAAGCAAGTATAATCTGAGACCTGGTTGATCTCCAGAACTTGCAGCTTCTCTTATAAGATCTTCTCTTACTAGGACTCTCCAGGAAACAAGTTTAAATGTATTTTCTTCATTCTGTGCTTCTATAAATCTACTTTTTTTGTGGGGGTGGGAGGTTACTGAGGATTGAACCCAGGGGCATTTTACTACTTAGCCACATCCCTAGCTCTTTTTTATTTTTAATTTTGAGATAAGGTCTCACTAAATTTCTTATGGCCTCACTAAATTGCCGAGGCTGACCTTGAACTTGCAATCTTCCTGCCTCAGCCTCATGTGTCCCTGGGATTAAAGGCATGCACCACTGAGTCTGGCTCCTCTATAGATCTGTAGCCATTAGATTTGAGGTTTTTGCTTGTTTGCTTTTTATGACATGTAACAGAAATAAATTATGCCCCCAAATCACATTTCTTTATGTTATAAATCAAATTAGAAACATCACATGTCACAGTTTATATATCTTTTTTAAATTATTTTTTAGTTGTAGTTGGATAAAATACCTGTATTTTACTTATTTATTTGTATGTGGTGCTGAGGATCGAACCCAGGGCCTTGCATGTGCTAGGCGAGTTCTCTACCGCTGAGCCACAATCCCAGCCCCTATATATCTTTTTAATAACATCACATTTCTTTATTTTAAAAATAAAATCATATCCTAAGAAATCCTCCAAGATTGTGTTTAAAGAGAAATTTAGAGTCTACTTGCATTTATTAGTAAGAATTCCCAACTGATAAACTTATCAAACTAACAATAGAAAGAAGTTTTCATATTAGTTTAGTAAAGAGCTGGGTTGCACTCAACTAAAACACTCAGGGGTCACTCCAGGGGAACTGGGCTAACTGGGCCTCGCTAAATAACCACACAAGAGACAGAAATACCTTTTCCTTTGGGGGTGCTGTGACGGCGTCTCTGACCTTAAGGGTCCGCAGAAAGAGAGAGAGAGAGAGCCCATGTGTGCTGACCCCTTTTATTGATCAGAAGCTATTCAAATGAGGCAAGTGTTCAGATTTCAGGGGGCTGAGTCTAGCTTCATGTCTGCTGTCAGCAGGTTGACTGACACCTAGGTAGGACACACCCAAGGGCAGAGTAAGAGAAGGGGACACACAAAGAATGTTTCCATGGAACCTTCTATCCTAAACAGGGTAAGGGGTAATATTACAAAGGAACAGGTGAGCATAGCTTTAGGAAGGCACACCCATGCACGAAGACACAGTTGCTCACTTCCTAGAAGACTGGGGCTATCCAGATCACAGCATGACCACCGGATGCCACACTGTTCATCAGGGGAGTCAGACATGGTCACATGCTAGTAGGCCTCCCACAGTTAAGCATAGCCATCAGGAACATACAGAAATATCATATTTAATAGTAAGACAAGCCAGGTGACGTGGTGCACGCCTGTAATCCCAGTGGCTCAGGGAGCTGAGACAGGAGGATCGCAAATTCAAAGCCAGCCTCAGCAAAAAGTGAGGCCCTATCTCTAAATAAAAGAAAAAGTATGGCTGGGAATGTGGCTCAGTGGTTGAGTGCCCCTGAGTTCAATCCCCACTACCCAAAAATAAATAAACAAAATAATAAAATGATAAAGTTTTCTCATTAAAGTCAGAAACATGATGAACATACTTACTATGATTTATAGTGAGAGTACATTTTGCTAGAAGTTGTAGATAATGAAATAAGGTAAGAAAAATAAGTGAGTTATATTGGAAAGTGAAAGCCCAAACTGTAATCATTTGTCAATGATGTGATGGTCTTTGTAGAACATTTTTTAAAAACTGATAAAATACTGGTATTTATAAGAGAGTTAAACAAGATGAAAAACTCAATAGAAAAGTGAGCAAAAGATAATTATTTATTTATTGGTACTGTGATTGAACCTAGGAGCATTTTACCACTGAGCAACATTCTCAGCCCATTTATTTTTTATTTTGAGACAGGTTCTTGCTAAGTTGCTTAGGGCCTCCCTAATTTACTGAGGCTGGCTTTGAACTTGCGATACTCTTGCCTCAGCCTCCTAATTTGCTGGGATTCTAGGCGTGTGTTACCATACCCAGCTAGGATTTTTTTTTTTTTTAAAGAGAGAGTGAGAGAGGAGAGAGGAGAGAGAGAAAGAGAGTTTTTAATATTTATTTTTTAGTTCTCGGCGGACACAACATCTTTGTTGGTATGTGGTGCTGAGGATCGAACCCAGGCCGCACGCATGCCAGGCGAGCGCGCTACTGCTTGAGCCACATCCCCAGCCCCCCAGCTAGGATTTTAATAAACATTTTACAAAAGAAGATATAAGCATGTGAAGAAACATTCAACATCATTAATTATCGGGGAAAAGCAAATTAAAATAACACACATATTAGATTTTTAGGTTTTTTTGGCTTTTTTTTTTTTTTTAAGCAATGCTAATGATCAAAC
Source organism: Spermophilus citellus (assembly GCF_964194105.1). NCBI lineage: Eukaryota > Metazoa > Chordata > Mammalia > Rodentia > Sciuridae > Spermophilus > Spermophilus citellus. Next base: position 71,124,181 of record NC_138182.1, on the reverse strand, counting down.
CTTGGGCCTCATGCATGCTAGGCTAGGCAAATGCTCTACTACTGAGCTGTATCTCCAGTCTTGAATTTTTAAAACTGTATGGAATGTAAAAGAACAAAATACCAAGGCAAGGATATGTTGTAACTATGATTTTCATACACTGCTAGAGAGGTATAAATGATTCAACCACTTTGAAAACCAGCTTGGAACTTCTTATCAGGTTTGTTTATAAAATTCCACTTGAAGAGAAATGAAAATGTATGTCCGCAAAGGCTGTACACAGATATTTATAAATCCAAGTTAAAAAGACCTCAAATATTTATTAACAGGCAAATAGATAAATAAATTGAAGTATATTCATACAATGAAATATACTTAGATACAACAACAACATGAACAAATCTCAAAAAATATTTTGCTAGGTAAAGAAAAACCAAAAACAATAGAATACAAATCTTTTTATTTCATTTATAAGAAATACTAGAAAAAGCATAAATGACAGAAAATATATCAGTGGTTGTCTGGAACCAGGATATAAAGAGATTATATCTCAAGGGATTAATATGGATTGTTTTTGGTGTGATTTAAATGTTCATTATTTTAAGTGAGTAGTACACTTAGATGGGTACATCATGTTAATTATATCAATAAAGTTAATTTTAAACAGAATATTACTTATGTGCTAAAGTCTACACCAATGAAATTAGATGAGTGCTATGCACTTAATTTTAAAATAAAACTAGGTTTCACCAAAAAGTAAAATACAATAAAATAAAAAGCATATTAGTCTTTTATATTAGATTTTTTTCATATCCTTTGCTTCTTTTTTTTCTTTTACTTTGTTTTTAATTGTTGAATAGGAAAAACTCTTTAAGGATTTTAATTGAATTGTAAGAGTACCCAGATATAAACTTTATGAATCCATTAAATTTATTGACTCTTCTTTTTGATTCTTTTTTTTTCTTCTAGTTGTATTCATGTCTTTATGCATGTACTTTGGATAATGATGTCCATTAAATTCCACCATCATTTCTAACCCCATGCTCCCTCCCTTTCCCTCCCATCCCTTTGCCCTATCTAGAGTTTGTCTATTCCTCCCATGCTCTGCCTCCCTACCCCACTATGAAACAGCTTGATGCCGGTGGTTTTAATGAATTATAATAATAGCCGTTATTTATTAGGTGGTTAGTATGTGCCCAATATTACTGTTAAAACATTTCGTGAACTAGATTTCTTTTTAAAGTCATGTTTGTTGAGACATAATTTATATATGGTATCATTTGCCCTATTTAGTTTTATAGTTACATGAACTTTGATAACACAAATATAAAAAATGACAACATATAAATATGGATATATAGTACTATAGCAAAGATACAGAGTATGTTACCTTATTCTCCTTTACTTCTTTCTTTTTTAAAAACAAATGGAGAAATTAATTTTAATATATTTTCATTTAACCCAATGGGTTACCAACATAATTTGCAAAGAAAATAATTGTTAGTAAGATATTTCATGTTCATTTTCTTTGTCCTAGTAATTCTTTGGAATCTAATGTCTATTTAACACATATCACACCTCAATTCAGACTAGACACTTTTCAAATATTCAGTAACCTCATGTATCCAATGGCTGCCATATTGGCTCCTTTCTCCACCTTTCACCTTTTGGTGAGACATATGCTGTAGGCTGCATGATAAGTCCCTCGTTATGTGGTTTCTTGTTGAGTTCCATCAGAAAGGGACACCAAAGAGATGAACTTAGAGTATACAAGAGTAGAGTGAGGTGTTTTATTCCTCCCTATAAGACTCTATTAGACTGTGAGTTGGTTTCTACATGCTTTTGGTGGGAATAGCTTCTGTTAGGTCACCTTCTCCTACAAGTTTTTCATAATGGCTCTCTCTTACTTCACCTCCTACCTCTCCAAGTTTATGAAAGGAAAGGTGCTTCACAAAATTTGTTAGTTTCCCTCTACCTTGCCCTTAACTCTATAAATACCTTATTAAACAATTTTTACTCTGATTGATCCTTTTCACCCTTGAATCTTGAATAATGGATCTTTAATTATAAGAGAGTAAAATATACCTCATCTCATATCTCAGGCAATGTATATACACATACCAGATTAATTATATATTAAAATATAACATAGAAAATGCTAAAACTTTTAAAGAAAATATTTGTGTAACTTTGTGAAGATAAATGGAAAACAAAAAAAAATACAAAATAAACAGAAACCTGAAAAATTATATGATATTTTAGTTAAAATTTTTATGTGTAAAAATTCACCCAAAAGGGTTGAAAGGGACATGAATTATATTACCTGTCATTTTTGTTTATTTTTGGTATTTAACTTGACTTGATTTCTCCTTTGGTTGGCTTTTCCTTTATTGTAGTTCTTCCCTTTGCAGATTTTCATTGTTGTTTTTCATTTCCTCCTCATGGAATATTTTGCCAAGAATGTTCTGTAGTGCAGGCTTTCTTTTAGCTTTTGTTTATCATGGAAGATTTTTATTTCATCATCAAATTTGAAGCTTAATTTTGCTGGATATAAAATTCTTGGTTGGCATCCATTATCTTTTAGAGCTTGGTTTATGTTGTTCCAGGATCTCCTGGCTTTGAGAGTCTGGGTTGAAAAATCTGCTACGATCCAAATTAGTCTTCTCTAATAAGTAATCTGATTTTTCTCTCTGTGGCCTTTAAAATTCTATCCTTAATCTATACGCTAGGCATTTTCATTATAATGTATCTTGATGTAGATCTGTTGTAATTTTGTACGTTTGGTGTCCTATAGGCCTCTTGTATTTGATTTTCCAGTTCATTCTTTGTGCTTGGGAAATTTTCTGCTATTATTTCATTGAATAGATTGTGCATTCCTTTGGTTTAAATCTCTGAACCTTCCTCTATCCCAATAAGCCTTAAATTTGGTCTTTTGATGGTATCCCATAATTCTTAGATATTCTGTTTCTGGTTTCTTACTATCTTCACTGTGAGGTCAACTTTATTTTCAAGATTGTATATTTTGGAGCTGAAGTTATAGCTCAGTGGTAGAGCCTTGTACGTGTGAGGCACTGTGTTCGATTCCCAGCAACACATATAAGTAAGCAAATAAAATAAAGGTCTATTAACAACAAATAAATAAATAAATAAATAAAGATCGTATATTTTGTCTTCATTGTCTGAGATCCTGAATCCAAAGTGATCTACTCTGTTGGTGATGCTATCTATTGGGTTTTTTAATTGGCGTATGTATTATTTTTTTCATTTCAAGGATTTCTGGTTTTTTTTCAGTATTTCTATCTCTTTCTTTTTTTATTTATTTATTTATTTATTTATTTATTTTTATTGGTTGTTCACAACATTACAAAGCTCTTGACATAACCCACTTCATACATTGGACTGAAGTGGGTTATGAACCCCCAATTTTACCCCAAATGCAGCTTGCAGAGTCACATCGGTTACACCTCCACATTTTTACATAATGTCCTATTGGTAATTGTTGTATTCTGCTACCTTTCCTATCCCCTACTATCCCCCCTCCCCTCCCCTCCCAGCTTCTCTCTCTGCCCCATCTACTGTAATTCATTTCTCTCCTTGTTTATTTTCCCATTCCCTCACAACCTCTTGTATGTAATTTTGTATAGCAATGAGGGTCTCCCTTCATTTCCATGCAATTTCCCTTTTCTCACCCTTTCCCTCCCATCTCATGTCTCTGTTTAATGTTAATCTTTTCTTCCTACTCTTCCTCCCTGCTCTGTTCATAGTTGCTCTCATTATATCAAAGACGACATTTGGTATTTGTTTTTTAGGGATTGGCTAGCTTCACTAAGCATAATCTGCTCTAGTGCCATCCATTTCCCTGCAAATTCTATGATTTTGTCATTTTTTATTGCTGCATAGTACTCCATTGTGTATAGATGCCACATTTTTTTTATCCATTCATCTACTGAGGGGCATCTGGGTTGGTTCCACAGTCTAGCAATTGTGAATTGTGCTGCTATAAACATCGATGTGGCAGTATCCCTGTAGCATGCTCTTTTAAGGTCTTCAGGGAATAGTCCAAGAAGGGCAATAGCAGGGTCAAATGGTGGTTCCATTCCCATATTTCCCAGGAATCTCCAAACTGCTTTCCAAATTGGCCGCACCAATTTGCAGTCCCACCAGCAATGTACAAGTGTACCCTTTTCTCCACAACCTCTCCAGCACTTATTGTTGTTTGACTTCATAGTGGCTGCCAATCTTACTGGAGTGAAATGGTATCTTAGGGTGGTTTTGATTTGCATTTCTCTGACTGCTAGAGATGGTGAGCATTTTTTCATGTGCTTATTGATTGATTGTATATCCTCTTCTGAGAAGTGTCTGTTCAGGTCCTTGGCCCATTTGTTGATTGGGTTATTTGTTGTCTTATTGTCTAATTTTTTGAGTTCTTTGTATACTCTGGATATTAGGGCTCTATCTGAAGTGTGAGGAGTAAAGATTTGTTCCCAGGATGTAGGCTCCCTGTTTACCTCTCTTATTGTTTCTCTTGCTGAGAAAAAACTTTTAAGTTTAATTAAGTCCCATTTGTTGATTCTTGTTGTTAACTCTTGTGCTATGGGTGTCCTATTAAGGAATTTGGAGCCCGACCCCACAATTTGTAGATCGGATCCAACTTTGTCTTCTATCAGATGCAGAGTCTCTGGTTTGATATCAAGTTCCTTGATCCATTTTGAGTTAACTTTTGTGCATGGCGAGAGAAAGGGGTTCAGTTTCATTTTGTTGCATATGGATTTCCAGTTTTCCCAACACCATTTGTTGAAGATGCTATCCTTCCTCCATTGCATGCTTTTAGCCCCTTTATCAAATATAAGATAGTTGTAACTTTGTGGATCAGTCTCTGTGTCCTCTATTCTAAACCATTGGTCCACCCGCCTGTTTTGGTACCAGTACCATGCTGTTTTTGTCACTATTGCTTTGTAATATAGTTTGAAATCTGGTATCGCTATACCGCCTGATTCACACTTCCTGTTTAGAATTGCTTTTGCTATTCTGGGTCTTTTATTTTTCCATATGAATTTCATGATTGCTTTGTCAATTTCTACAAGATATGCCGTTGGGATTTTGATTGGCATTGCATTAAACCTATAGAGAACTTTTGGTAATATCGCCATTTTGATGATGTTAGTTCTGCCTATCCATGAACAGGGTATGTTTTTCCATCTTCTAAGATCTTCATCAACTTCTCTCTTTAGGGTTCTGTAGTTTTCATTATATAAATCTTTCACCTCTTTTGTTAGGTTAATTCCCAAGTATTTTATTTTTTTTGAGGATATCTTGAATGGAGTGTTTTTCCTCATTTCCGTTTCCGAAGATTTGTCGCTGATATACAGAAATGCCTTTGATTTATGCGTGTTGATTTTATATCCTGCCACTTTGCTGAATTCATTTATTAGTTCTAGTAGTTTCTTTGTAGACTCTTTTGGGTCTTCTAGGTATAGAATCATGTCATCTGCAAATAGTGATAATTTAAGTGCTTCTTTTCTAATTTTTATGCCTTTAATTTCTTTCATCTGTCTAATTGCTCTGGCCAGTGTTTCAAGAACTATATTGAATAGAAGTGGAGATAGAGGGCATCCCTGTCTTGTTCCGGATTTTAGAGGGAATGCCTTCAACTTTTGTCCATTCAGAATGATGCTGGCCTGAGGCTTAGCATAGATAGCTTTTACAATGTCAAGGTAGGTTCCTGTTATCCCTAATTTTTCTAATGTTTTGAACATAAAGGGATGCTGTACTTTGTCAAATGCTTTCTCTGCATCTATCGAGATGATCATATGGTTCTTATCTTTAAGTCTATTGATGTGGTGAATAACATTTATTGATTTCCGTATGTTGAACCATCCTTGCATCCCAGGGATGAATCCTACTTGGTCATGGTGCACAATTTTTTTGATGTGTTTTTGTATTCGATTCGCCAGAATTTTATTGAGGATTTTTGCATCTAGGTTCATTAGAGATATTGGTCTGTAGTTTTCTTTCTTTGAGGTGTCTTTGTCTGGTTTCGGAATCAGGGTGATGTTGGCCTCATAGAATGAGTTTGGAAGAGCTCCCGCTTTTTCTATTTCCTGAAATAACTTGAAAAGTATTGGTTTTAATTCTTCTTTAAAGGTTTTGTAAAACTCTGCTGTATATCCATCCGGTCCTGGGCTTTTCTTGGTTGGTAGTCTTTTGATGGCTTCTTCAATTTCATCCATTGATATTGGTCTGTTCAAATTGTGTGTATCCTCCTGACTCAGTCTGGGCAAATCATATGACTTAAGAAATTTATCGATGTCTTTACTATCTTCTATTTTGTTGGAATATAGGTTTTCAAAATAATTTCTAATTGTCTTCTGTATTTCTGTAGGATCTGTTGTAATATTGCCTTTTTCATCCCGTATGTTAGTAATTTGAGTTCTCTCTCTTCTTCTCTTCATTAGCATGGCTAAAGGTCTGTCGATCTTATTTATTTTTTCGAAGAACCAACTTTTAGTTTTGTTAATTTTTTCAATAGTTTCTTTTGTTTCAATTTCATTGATTTCCACTCTAATTTTAATTATTTCTAGCCTTCTGCTACATTTGCTGTTGTTTTGCTCTTCCTTTTCTAGGGCTTTGAGGTGAAGTGTGAGCTCATTTATTTGTTGGTTTTTTCTTTTTTTGAGGAATGACCACCAGGCGATGAATTTTCCTCTTAAAACTGCTTTCATTGTGTCCCATAGATTCCGATATGTTGTGTCTGTATTTTCATTTATCTCTAAGAATTTTTTAATTTCCTCCTTTATGTCTTCTGTAACCCATTGATCATTCAGTAACATATTGTTCATTTTCCATGTGATGTAGGATTTTTCCTTCCTTCTTTTATCATTGATTTCCAGTTTCATTCCATTATGATCAGATAAAATGCATGGTATTATCTCCACCCCTTTATATTTACTGAGGGTTGCCCTATGGCATAATATATGGTCTATTTTTGAGAAGGATCCATGTGCTGCTGAGAAAAAAGTATATCCATTTGATGATGGTTGATATATTCTATATATGTCAGTTAAGTCTAGGTTGTTGATTGTGATATTGAGTTCTATAGTTTCTTTATTCAATTTTTGTTTGGAGGATCTGTCCAACGGTGAAAGAGGTGTGTTGAAGTCACCCATAATTATTGTGTTGTGGTCTATTTGATTCTTGAACTTGAGGAGAGTTTGTTTTATGAATGTCGCAGCACCATTGTTTGGTGCATAAATATTGATAATTGTTATGTCTTGTTGGTGAATGGTTCCTTTTAACAGTATATAATGACCTTCTTTATCCCTTTTGATTAACTTAGTCTTGAAGTCGATTTTATTCGATATGAGGATGGCCACTCCTGCTTGCTTACGAGAACTGTGTGCGTGGTATATTTTTTCCCATCCTTTCACCTTCAGCCTGTGTATGTCTCTTCCAATTAGATGTGTCTCCTGGAGGCAGCATATTGTTGGATTTGTTTTTTTAATCCATGATACCAGCCTATGTCGCTTTATTGGAGAGTTTAGGCCGTTAACATTCAGAATTACTATTGATATATGGTTTGAACTTCCATCCATGTTTGAATGTTTATCCTTTTTTTTTTTTTTTAAATATTTAGTTTGTTTCTCCGTGATTATCTTTCCCCTCGCCCTCTGTCTTTACTGAGGCACTTCCCACTGATGGTTTTGGTTATTGTTTTTCATCTCTTCCTCGTGTAGTGTTTTGTTCAAAATGCTTTGCAATGCAGGTTTTCTGGCTGCAAATTCTTTTAGCTTTTGTTTATCATGAAAGATTTTTATTTCGTTGTCGTATCTGAAGCTTAATTTTGCTGGATACAAAATTCTTGGTTGGCATCCATTGTCTTTCAGTGTTTGAAATACGTTATTCCAGGATCTTCTCGCTTTCAGCGTCTGTGATGAAAAATCCGTTGTCAACCTTATTGGTTTACCCCTAAATGTAATCTGTCTCTTTTCTCTTGTAGCTTTTAATATTTTCTCCTTGTTCTGTATATTGGATAGCTTCATAACAATGTGTCTTGGCGTTGGTCTACTGTGATTTTGTGTGCTCGGTGTCCTGTATGCATCTACAATTTGTATATCTGTTTCCTTTTTTATTTCTGGAAAGTTTTCTGTAATTATCTCATTCAGCAGGTTATTCATTCCCTTGGCATGAATCTCTGTGCCTTCCTCTATCCCGATGACTCATAAGTTTGGTTTTTTTAAGTTATCCAAAATCTCTTGGATGTTTTTCTCGTGATTTTTAACCAGCCTATCTGAGTTGGCTAGACTCTTTTCAAGTTGATATATTTTGTCTTCATTATCTGACGTTCTGGCTTCTACTTGCTCCACTCTGTTAGTGATACTCTCGATTGAGTTTTTAATTTGGTTTATCGTTTCCTTCATTTCTAGAATTACTGTTTGATTATTTTTTATAATCTCTATCTCCTTATAAAGATGCTTAACTTCTTCTTTTAGCTGTTTATGTAACTCATTCTCAATGTGTTCTTTCGCTGCTTGAATTTGCTGTCTCATATCCTCTTTGAGGTTCCATTCCATCTGTCTAAGGTGTTCCTTGAGTTCTTTATATGACCATTTTTCTGATGACTCTAGGTCCTCTTGAATATTTAGGCTGTCCTGCATTGCTTGTACTCCTCTTCTTCCTTGCTTCTTGAAGCTGCTCATGTTGCTTCTTGTTCTGGTTGACTGCTGGGTTACTGTTATTTTCCTATAAATTTATTTGATGCTAGGGAGGAAAGGTATTAGAAGGGAAGGGAAGAAGTCACTAAGGAGAATGAGAGTAGGCAGGTAGAATTCAAGGAAGGGGGGATAAGAAAAATGAAAAGACAAAAGAAGAAAGAAATAGGAACTAAAAAAGAACAAAAATTTTAAAAAATATTAATAATAATTTAAAAAAATAATAAAATTGAGATTAGAAGAGAAAGAAGGGGAGAAAAAAAAAGAGAAAAGAAAGAAAAAACAAGATTGAAAAATGAAGATGAAAGAAAAAACCCCAATCAATCAAAAAAAAAAAAAAACAAAAAAACAAAACAATAAAAAAGACTAATAAATGCCGTCTTAGAGTTTGATTAACTTCTCTTCCACTAGGTGGCGCTGTGCCCCCCAGGTCAGGTCTTTCCCGTCAGTACGCGGGAACCAATCACTGTGCAGCAGCTCCTCCCAGACTGGGCGAGTCTCCAATCCTGAGTGCCTAGGGCCTCCTCTTGTGTCCAAACACTTCCACTTTTCCTCTAGCCAGGCCCCTCTCACCACAATACTGGCTACAGGCCAGGTCTGCTGCTCCCGGGAGCCCTGTTTTCATGAACGACTGGGCTCACTCCTCCAGATTGCCATTCCCTCAGACCCTAAGCTTGTAGAGCTTGGTGCTGAGAATCCTCAGCGAATTTTGCTTGCCCTCCTGTAGCCACACCCCCATAGCTGGTGCAAGAGACCTCAACAGCCAGCCCTGGAGGGAGCGGCAGTCCCGCAGCACCTCTGACTCCCTTGGGCTGGCTGTAGCACTCTCGGGAGAGCTGGGAGGGGCTCTTAAGGTTTCCCTGATGCATGGAGAGGGAGAACCAGGAGACCACACACCTGCTGCAGCAGGCTTCAATGAATTTATCTCCTCCGCCGCAGTCCTGCCACGCCAGCCCTCTGTCACAGTGGTGTCCTTAGCAAACGGCTGCAGTTCGCCTCCCCCTGCCGGGCGACCAACGCCTCGGGCGGGTCCCCACTGTCTCCCAAGCCCCGCCTGGACCCTGCGGCCACTACCCACGAAGGCCCGGCAGGCATCCACCTCCGGGGAATGAGAAGCGCTGACCAGCCGCCTCAGCCGGATAGCTTAATGCTGAGTCGCAGCTGTCTGTCTTAGCTTTTCAGACCCGGTGGTGCGGGGCACGGAACAGGATGGGCTTACTCACTTCCCGCCGCCATCTTTCTCCTCTCGCTATTTCGGGATGATGGCGGGGTGCTGGCTCACTCTCTCTGGTGTGTCTCTGCCTCGAGCTCCCGCGCCTCTCTCCGCCGCAGTTTCTACAGCCGGCGCTGCCCTATTCGCTCTTTCCGCCCCCGGCGTTCCCGGCTTCTAGCCGCACCGCAGCCCGGTCCATGTCTTTATGGCTCGCGGCGCCCGGGGCCGGGGAGGCGACGGCCTGACTCCGGCAAGTATCACAGTCCCCAGGCCCCGAGTCCCGGCGGCCACACACCGACACTTCTAATAGATCTACCAGATCCCTGCAGGACCCCTCTTCATGGAATTCTGCTAGAAGTTCCTCAGTGTGAAGACTGCCGCTGTTCCAAAGGGTCTTTTTGATCCCGTTAGTGCAGAGACATCAGAGTCACTGCTTCCTCCTCGGCGGCCATCTTCCCCTCCCCCTCTATCTCTTTCTTGAAGTAATCTCTTACAATTGTATTTGTTCTCTTATCTCTTTGTTGGAGTGATCAATTTTTGCCTGTATCTACTCACTTAGGTCATTCTTTAATTCCTAAATCATTTTAGTTATGTATATTCTGAACTCCTTCTCTGACATTTCACCTACTGTGCTATCTATGGATTCTATTGTTGTAGTATCTTGGTTTGTTTGGGGCACTTTCCTCCCTTGATTTTTCATGATATGTATGAGTTTTCTTCTCGTGCAGTGTAGATCTGAGGTATTACAGCTTCTGCTCTATTGTCTTATAGTGTCCCTAGAGGTTACCAATACCTCACTTTTAATGGAGAGATCAATATTACAGCATTCAATGTACCCAATGTGAAGTCATATATCCATTAGCTTCTATTTTTACATTTACAGTTTTGTCACTATAATAAGAAATGATGAGTTGGGTTATCTTCTACCTTATAGTCAATAGGTTTGCATAATGGTTTACAGTTTCTAATGGTATAAGGGGGGTTGGGGGTTGGCTGAGATGTTTATGGGGTAGGATGTGAGAATATGGATGTATTAGATTATATGACAAGTGAGAGGGTAATCATAAGAAGTTGGCTATTAGTAGGAGAAACAAGAGATAGGCAGCCTCATGCAAGATTCCCTGTTACCTCAGCAACAGGATAACTGTTAGCACCCCAAACAGAGAAACCTCTGGTGGAGCCAGGCCCACAGGGACCTTGGTGATGTCTTACCAGATCCTTATTGTTGTCCCTTGGTAGAAGCGGCAATATCCCAGTTTCATGGTGGTGGCAGCCTCAAGCCTATATGTACCTTGATGTTGGGCTGTGGAGCCACGCTTTGGTGAATAAGGAACCCCAGCACAGGGTGGCTCACCATGTATCTCTGGGCATCAGGCAGGCTTCTCCTCCAGATGTCCAGGCCACAGTGTCATGGGTGGACCTCTCCTCTGGGACTCCAGGCCATGGTTCCTTTTTGACTCTGTTCTGCTATTTTGCAGTTTTATCTAGTTCTTAGTCTTGACTTTCTCTTTTGTGTCAAGCCTCCTATTGCCTTCTGAATGATGTTTGCTCCTTTTGGGTCACTTAGCTCCCCCTTGACAAAATTACACACTTTGGGCTTTCCACTGTTGAGCCTAGTGGAGAAGAATACCTTGTTCTCATCTATTAATAACCCAGCCTCTGCTTTAGTTCACTGGCCCAGTAAGTCTCACAGAGAATAGGAGATCTACCAGGCAGGGTAGATCTCTGAGTGCAGAGAGAGGAAGGGGAAGGACAAGTAGGGCTTTAGGTACAGGAAATGCTCTGAAAATTTTACTGAAGGGAATTGGCTTTATTTCTCCTGTGTGCCAGACTCCTAATATGCCTAGTAACTGATTAAAGACAGAGCCAGGTTCTGAATTTGCTCATTAGTACTCTTTGCACTCTACAACATAGAATCTTAACTTCAATCTCCATGGATGTGGTTGAGTGGTAGAGCACTTGCCTACATGCTTGAGACCCTGAGGAATCTCAACTTCAAGCACTGTTGCTCTCAATCACACTTGTACTTGAACAAGAAAATGGTCTTCCTTCAGAGACTGGTGGGTAAATAATGAGGACTGGCAGCTGACTTCCTTGTGCCCTTAAAAGCCCAATAAGCAGAACAATTATATAGGGGGAGGGATCAGTGAACTAGGTCAGGGAGGCTGAAAGACAAGGTATATTTATTGTAGGAATTTTTGGATACTCCTGTTTTAAATGGCTCGAGTTTGTGATGGGCAACCAAGTGACAGACTATCAAAGAAGCCTTAGTGAGAGATCAAGTTTAGACATGTAGTAGTTACCTACACAGAGGGTACAGTTAAAACTATGAGAATGATAAACTGGCAGAATGGAGTATGGGTGTAGGGAATGGAAGGGTAAAGAGATGGAGGAAAGAGACCTACCAGAAGTCCTCTTAATTAATTAAATCATAGAATTTTAGATCAGGACAGGACATTAGAGATCATATAGTCTAACCACTTTAATTTTATAGATGAATAAACTTCAGCCCAAAGGAGTTAGAAGATTTTTCTAGAGTCTTACTGGTTAATAACTGACTTTATATGGGAATTCTAGTCTCCTTCCTGCAAGTCAAGGACTAGTGTTAGTCAGCTATTCATCACTGTAGCAAAATACCTGAGATAACTTGAAAAGAGGAAAGGTTTTGGCTCACAGTTTCATAGATTATGGTAAGTTGGCTATGTTTTTGGAACTGGAGCAAGTCAGAACATTATATTGGGCAGCAGGTGATAGAATGAGACAGCTTACCTCAGGGCATCTAAGAAGAGAGAGAAAGAGAAAGAGGAAGGGTCCAGAATCCAATACCTTCTCCATGAGCATGTGCTCAATGATCTAACTTCTTCCCACTGGGCTCCTCCCCCTAAAGATTCCACTACTTCCCAATAGAGTCACAGGCTGGAGTCATTAACACATGGGTCTTGGGGGACATTCCAGATCCAAGCTATAGAGGGACTCAAAGACCTGAGTGTAAGCTAATCTCTTTGATCTCCTTTCAGCTAAATTGTCAAGGCACATCTATTGTAGGAGTTTTTAGATACTTCTGTTTTAAATGGCTTGAGTTTGTGATGGGCAACCAAGTAACATGGACTATCACAGAGCCTTAGTGAGAGATCAAGTTTAGACATGTAGTAGTTACCTATACAGAGTATATTTTACAAATATACTTTTGTAAAATGCTTTTATTTTATCCAAATTCCACTTTTGTGGGGGGAGGGGTACTGGGGATTGAACTCAGGAATGTTCTATTACTTAGTTACTCCCCCAGGTCTCTTTTATTTTTTAAAATTTGAGACAGGGTTTTACTAAGTTATGAAGCTGAACTCAAACATGGAATCCTCTTGTCTCAGCCTCTTGAGCTGCTGTACTTATAGCCGTGTGCCATTATACTCATCTCAAATTCGACTTCTCAAATTATATTTAACTAATAAAAGAAATTGAGAATAAATGTAGTAAGCCAAATAAAACCAGAAACCCCGGGGGGAAATAATTTCCCACCATTGAATCATAATATAAAACAATTCAGTCTTTGAAACTATAAAGACATCAATGTACCATTTTCTCAAGAAAAGATGCATTTGTGGGCTGGGGATGTGGCTCAAGCAGTAGCGCGCTCGCCTGGCATGCATGCGGCCCAGGTTCGATCCTCAGCACCACATACAAATAAAGATGTTGTGTCCACCGAAAACTAAAAACTAAATATTAAAATTCTCTCTCTCTCTCTCTCTCTTAAAAAAAAAGAAAACAAAGAAAAGATGCATTTGTGTAATTTCAGCTTATTTTATTTTTCCAATCCATTAAGAACCTTTTTTTATATTCACTCGTTATGGTTTGAATGTGAGGTGTCCCCCAAAAGCTCACGTGTGACACAATGCAAGAAGGTTCAGAGGAGAAATTATTGGTTTTGAGAGTCTTGACCCAATCAGTGGATTAATCTCCTGAGAGGGATTTATTGTGGTTATTAAAGTGTTTGGGGCTGGCTTTGGGGTATATATTTGTATCCAGTGAGTGGAGTCTTTCTCTCTCTGCTTCCTGATCACCGTGGGAACTGCTTCCCTCTGCCACACTTTGCCATGATGTTTCGCCTCATGTCAAGCCCCAAGGAATGGAGGCAGCCTTCTACCTTCTAAGACCTCTGAAACTGTGAGTCCTAAATAAACCTTGTCTCCTGTACAATTGTGCGGGTTTAGTTCTTTAGTCATAGGAGTGAAAAAATCTGACTAAAACAACCTCTGAGTTTTACAGGTGTCAGTCTAAAACACCCAAAACTGTTATTTGTATCTATATTAAAACTTGCTAGACTATATTTGATGGTCTCCAAGCCATCCTGCATCTCTTTCCACTGGATTATATGTGCACACATCTGAGTGACACTAAATGAGAACAACTTTAAAATTTAAAGTGAAAGTCTTGAAAAACTAACCAAAAATACTATATTTTTATTATAACTCCCAAAACAGTAAATTTGACCCATATTTATGGTTTTAGATTTCTATGCATATTTGATTATTTTAAAACAATATAAAATTGAGATTTCATTAAATACAAGAGAGAGACAAATCATAAACAACGAGTAAAACCATTCTAAATCTCAAATTGTTTCACTGAGTGAAGAATTAAAGGGTACTTTACGATGATGACTACACTGTATTGGTTATCTTCAAATTTAAAACAACTCTGGGTATATGGAATCAGGACGTGAAACAGTAGGTGAACTGATAATAGTTCACATGATATTAATTGCCCCACAAGGTATCAAGAATTAATAATTAGGTATTGGGAACTTTTTTTTTAAATTGTGGTTTAAAAAAAAACCACACAGGAGCCAGGCACAGTGGCACACATCTGTAGTACCAATGGCTCTGGAGGCTGAGGCAGGAGGATCACAAGTTCAAAGCCAGCCTCAGCAAAAGTGAGGCACTGAGCAACTCAGTGAGACTCTGTCTCTAAATATAATACAAAAAGGACTGGGATGTGGCTCAGCGGTTAAGTGCCCCTGAGTTCATTATTTTTATTATAACTTCCAATCCCCAGTACCAAAACCAAAAATAACAACAAAAAAAAAAAAAAAGAAAGAAAGAAAACATAGGGCTGGGACTGTAGCTCAGAGGTAGAGTACTTGCCTCACATGTGTGAGGAACTGGGTTTTATTCTCAGCACCACATGTAAATAAATAAATGAAGGTCCTTTGACAACTAAAAAATATTTTAGAAAAACACATAACTTAGAAATTTTGTTTGTTTGTTTAAATACTGGGAAATGAACTCCGGGGCACTCTACCACTAAGCTACATCCCCAGTCTTTTTTATTTTTTATTTTGTCTCAGTCTTATGAGTAGCTGGGGATTATAGGTGTGTGCCACTGTGCCCAACTATAGAATAAAATTTATAATCTCAGCCATTTTAAAACACACGGTTTGGTATTGTCAAGTATATTCTTACGGTTTCGAAGCAGACTCCAGAACTTATTCATATTATAAAACTGAAACTCTGTAATCAATAAATAACAACTCCCTTCAGCCTCTGGCAACTCCCATCCTTTTTTTTTTTTTTAATACCAGGGATTGAAATCGGGGGCACTCGACACTGAGCCACATCTCCAGCCCTATTTTGTCTTTTTTTATAATAGAAATTATGGTTTTATTGTGTCCAACATATCAATAAATGAACTTTGAGCCTGACCCTGTAGATGCCCTCTCCTTGCCCAACCCTAGACACCTGCCCCTACTTACCTCTCCCATTCTGGAGAGAAGGGGCGTGTACTGGATGTCACCTGGCTAGCGTCTCACCTGTTAGGTGTGCATACCAGAAGCATGAAGAGGGCACTGGAAGGTTGGAGGTTTTAAGCTCACTTGATAGCACATCTGCGTGAGTAGCTACCCTACCCAGCCCCAGCAGAAGGCCTGGGGGCTCCTAGGAAGCTGCTAGTGATTTGCCTGGTTCTGTTCAGACATCTGAGGTAAGAAGGGCTAGAGAAGCACCTTGTTCGGCCTTCACCATGGCAGCAAGCATATAAATATAGGTGATATAAATAGTCCAGCTACTAGCAGAAAATATCCAGAGGAAGGGATGAAGACCAGCCCTCAAGGGCAGGTGGGTAGATTGGGCACTGAGTGGCCACTCTGGCAACTGAGAGTGGAGAGTGTACTCCTGCCCCCTGGTGGTTAGAGGAAGAGATGTGTCCAGCCTCCAGGGCTGGCAGGCATAGCACCTTGAAGAGGGAGAAGCAAGGGGGCCAGTCACAGGTGGCTCAAGCCTCTGGCCTTAGAAAGTCATCCAACTGGAAAGGATGTAGATTATCTAAGCAACTCCTGTCAACTTCCAGATGAGAAAACCAACACCTAGAGGGGAATGACGTTGCTGGGTCATAGCTTGCTGCTTAGCCCAGTCATCTCTCCATTCATCCTCAACCAAAGTGGCCCATCTGCTCTCCAAACATGAAGAGGAAGTGAAACAATTGGGAGCAGGGGAAGAATTCATACAGAAAATGATACTCCTAGGTGACTAGCCTCTTCCAGCCAAGGATAGGCCGGGAAAAAGGTTAGGTGAGGGATGGAGCTTCTCCTAATGCTAACACATGTAAGCACATGTACACCACGCATATAATACCTGGATACCCATTCTCAAAGTCCAGAATAGTGCCTTAAGAGAGAGAGAGAGAGAGAGAGAGAGAGAGAGAGAGAGAGAGAGAGAAAGTGTGTGTATGTGTGTGTGTGTGTGTGTGTGTGTGTGTGTGTGTGTGTGTGTGTTACCTGCAGGAAACTCAGGAATTTGGGACCCTATAATAGGACCCAAATCCTAAACTGGACACTTTTAGTATGATAGCTCTATTTCCTGTCTAGGGCAAATAGAAGGGATGCTGATCCACACTCAAGGCAACAAACAGCAGAGAAAAATCTGACATAAATTGGAAGGTAAGGAGGGGAGAGTATGGGAAGAGGGCACTAATCAAAATTATCTGCATTTTTTCAGAGTTCAGAGAGAGAAGTGGCATGGGCCTGAGATAGCCTAGATGCCTAGGCTATTGGGGTGCTCCCCCTGCTAACTGGGAAGAACAGATGGCCTACATACCGGCCTTGCACTTAGCTTATCCACTAGAGTTCCAGAAGGGTTGGGAGGGTGAAGAAGGAATGGTAACTCTTCAGCCATCCAAGGAGCCACTGCCCTTGTTCTTGTGGCTGAGAGGGAAGGCAGACTTGCTCTGGGGCTGGGTCATTTTGCTGGCCAGGTAGACAAAGGGCTTCAGGAGGGAGCCGCGGTCAGCCACTGATACCTCCCACAGCTTCACCTTCTCTGACTTGGCCCAATGCTGAGCCACATCTGGGTCTACACGCCACTGTTCCTGTAGGTCACACTTATTGCCCAGGACCACCATGGTGACCACCTTCTTATCCTTAGATTTGTCAATCTCCTTCTTGAGTAGCTCCACACGTTGAAAGGACCCTCGGCTATCTGTGCTGTAGACCAGGAGGTAGCCATCCGTGCAGGAGAAGCAGTGCCGGGGCAGCTCAGCCCCATCTCGAAGCCTCCGGGTGTCCTAGAAACACACCTGCTCCCGCACTCCCTGATCTGTCTCAATAGAGCCTACTAGATATCTTCCTGGGTTTCAATCATCTCAGAACCTCCTAGGGCTCCCACAGAACCCCTACCCAACCCCTCCCAGCTGGCAGAAAACAGGGCAGCCGCAGCACCGCCCCCTATTTTGTCTTTTATTTAGAGACAGGGTGTCACCAGTTGCTTAGTGCCTCACTAAATTGCTGAGGCTCACTTTGAACTCACTATCCTATGTTTCAGCCTCTGAGACAGTGGGATTACAGGTGTGTGCCACTATGCTCAGCTTCGCAGCCCTCGTTGCACTTTGTATCTCTATGAATTTGACTATTTGGGATACCTCATACAAATGGGATTATAGATTGTATTTGTTTTTCTGTGACTGGCTTAATTCATATAAGAATGAGTGAATAAGAATACATGAATCAGAATACATATTATGCAATGTGAATATATATTATATAGAATGAAGAATATATACTATATAACATATATGTATGTATGTGTGTGTGTGTGTGTGTATAGGCTCAGGCTGCTACAGAAAGCTTAGTGTAGTGGTGCTTGTCTATAGTCCTAGTTTCTTAGGAGGCCTCTCTGCAGGCTGAGTGGGAGGATCACTTGACCCAGAAATTTAAGACCAATATAGGCAACATAGAGAGACCCTGTCTCAAAACACCACCAACAAAAATTATCATAGACTGGTATGTTAAACAAGAGATTTATTTCTCAGTTTGGGAGGCTGAAATTTAGAGATCCGATTAGCCGTGATTGGGTTCTTCAGTAAGTCCTCTACCTGGTTAGCAGAAGATTGATTCTTAGGCCTGGCACAGTGATGCACACCTGTAATCCCATGGGCTCAGGAGGCTGAGGCAGAAGGATCATGAGTTCAAAGCCAGCCTCAGCAACTTAGTGAGTCTGTAAGCAACTCAGCAAGGCCCTGTCTCTAAATAAAATACAAAAAAGGGCTGGAGATGTGCCTCAGTGAGTAAGCCCCTCTGGGTTCAATCCCCAGTAACAAAGCAAAACAAAAGGTTAATTCTTTGTTATATCAACAAATGGCAGAGAGAGAGAGAGAGAGAGAGAGAGAGAGAGAGAGAGAGAGAGAGAAAACAGGCTCTCATATCTCTCTTCTTATAAGAGTTCCAATCCTATTCATAACCTAATTACCTCCAAAGGCACAATACAATACAATTACCAATACAACGGTATTGGAGTATTTCAACCATATAGGATTTCAACATATGAATTTGAGGGAGGGACACACAAATATTCAGTCCATAGCACATGTATGTATTTTACACATATACATTCAGGACTCCTCCTTTTATTTTTTCCTCTTTATTTTCATAGTCATCTATTACAAGCCAAAGGGGAGGGATGCTCTTTTAATGCATTTTACATATTTTTCTTGATTGCTGGGGAATATGCTGGGATGAAAGCCGAGCATTTGTAATGTAGCCTACTCCTGATGTGACCCACAGAGATTGCACCTTTAAAATCCTAGCCTTGTGAATTGGCAGGCTACCATCAGAAAATGCAAGAAATGAACCTTGAGTAAAAATGGACTGAAAGGCTGAAATAAAGATGTTCCATTAAGTATAAAAATGTGCTGTTGTAAGTTCTGTGACAATCAAGTAAAACCATGAGATCAACCCATTGGACGGTACATGCAAGACACTGAATTTGAGGGTTGATGCTTTGTCAATGGAAAGGTGGTGAAAGATGATAGGAGTAGACTGGTTTATCCTAGGTGCCTGAAGTCAGAGTCAACACAGCCAATGTTTCTCTGAGTTGTGCGGTAGGAGTGGAGGGGAGTGCACTATCTCTAATAGTGGAATTTATTTACAGAGTGGAGCAGCAATCTTATCCTTGAGTCTTATATGGGCTAGCAGACGTCACTGTGGGTGAGGGTGGGATTCCCAGGATGTTTTCCATCAATCAGGAGGACTGAAAGAGCTGGCCACAGATAGTTATTCATCTTCCCATTTCCTCGTTGCACTGTGTGCTACCTGATGGTCAGGGCACTGTCTTATTCAGCTTTGCACTTCCTCATGCCAGCTCCACTGCCTAGCACACAGTCAGTACTCAGTGAATACTACATGCGGAGTACTACTTGGTGGAGTACTACACAGTAATCAGTGAATAAAACACTCATTCCCTGAGGAGCCTCTTGATTCCCATAGGTCATGAAGTCTTCATCACAAAAAAGGACTGTTCTTTGAAGATCTGCAAGGTGGGTAGGGGCATCTGCGCTACCCCCCAAGATCTTTGCAGCCCATCCATCATTCATCACTTTATTTTACTTGCCCTTTTAATTTCACAAGGATGACCAAACTTGACCGACTTTCCACCATGGCTTATACCATGTGGCTCAGAACATTCACAGACACCTAATGAGGAAACCTGGCTCAACCACAGCTTTGTAGCTGCCCTCAGCCAGCCCCCACAAGTGGTTCCTACCTCTAGCTAATCTCAGCATTTAAGTCCTGCTATGATTTGAATTGGTATCCCCCAAAGGTGTTTATGTACAAGCTTGGTCCCCAGGGTTAGTGGTATTAGGTACTGTGGACCTTTAAGAGGTAGGGACTAGTAGGGGTTTCTTAGGCTGCTGGGAGAATGCTCTCAAAAGGGATTGTGGGGCCATGGTCTCTCTGTCTCCTCTCTCTCTCTCTCTCTCTCTCTCTCTCTCTCTCTCTCTCTCTCTCCATATAACTGCTTTCCCTAACACTCATTCCCACAGTGATTGCTGCCCTTAATACAGGCCCAAACCATGGAGATGCCTTGTCTTTGTCTTGAACTTTCAGAACCAAGAGCCACAATAAATCCTCTTTACTTCACGAGTAGCTTGTATCGGGTATTTCATTATAGTGTTGCAAATCTGACTGATACAGGCTCCCGTCTTTGTTTCCTGAGGACATAATGACTTTTAACAAATGATTTATAGGACATACAAATGTCCTATAGATCATTTGGTAAAAGTTCAAGACAAAAGAGCTAGGGCTGTAGCTCTGTTGCAGAGAGCTTGACTATCACGTGTGAGCACTGGGTCCGATCCCTAGCACCACATAAAAATAAACAAATAAAATAAAGGCATGCTGTCCATCTACAACTACAAAAATAAATTTTTTAAAAGTCCTATAGTTGGTCCAGGACTTGAGAAATCTAAGAGATTAAACTTATTTAAGGATAACATGTCAGTGATGAGCAGGTACTTATAAGTAAAACCTATACACAGTTTATTAAACACCTCTTTCATTTGCACACACAGATTACTTGCTGTAACAAAAAGATTTTAAAACAAGACCAGCCTGTAATCTCAGCAATTCAAAAGGCAGAAGCAGAGGCAGAGGCAGGAGGATTGCTAGTTCAAAGCCAGCCTTAGCAATTTGGTGAGGCCCTAAATAACTCAGCAAGACCCTGTCTCAAAATAAAATCTAACAAGGGGTAGAGATGTTGCTCAGTGGTTAAACAACCCTGGGTTCAACCCCTTGTACCAACAACAAAAATTAAAACAACAACGGGGTTAGGGATGTGACTCAAGCAGTAGCACGCCTGCCTGGCATGTGCGCGGCGCTGGGTTTGATCCTCAGCACCACATAAAATAAAATAAAGATGCTGAAAAAAAAAATCAAAAACAACAACAACAATAATAACAATAAATACCCAGAGACCAAAATAACTTAGAAGTTCTTTTTTATTGTAATTGTTCAGATAAGGTGCTTCAGGCTTGTGGGACACCTCTGCCATCCTTTGCTTGGTGAAACGTTGGGTGCTAAAGTTTCTCACTAAAGACCTGGAGGAAGGAGAGATAGGGGAAGAACTCACACAGTCATTTTCAAGGATGTTATATGCATCACTTCCAATCACAATGCAATGCAAGACTTAATCACAGAGTCACAGGGAACTGAAGGCAAGTCTCAGGCTACACAGCCATGCTAAATTGTGCTCCTGGCCCTAATCATGCCTTGCCTCCTCCTCCTTCATCAAAACAGCCCTGGACCCAGTGTAACATATTACATAATATCTATTTGGACTTTTCCCCCAAAATAACATTCTCTTTGCCTTTGCACCTGCTATTCTCTCTTCTGGAAAACTCTTCCTCCCCTTCCTGCTCATCCCTGAAGGTGGGGAATCTCCTAAAGTAGTAAACCTAAAAGATTTGGAGCCAGCAAGGTGCAGGGTGCTGCTTGGACCCTAGACAGCAGTGCAGCCCTTTATCAGCTGCCCATGCCACTGCCTTGGGAGCCAACCTGCCCTTCGACATCTACCCGTCACCAAGCCTGAAGGGGTCCAGGGCTCTTGTACCAAAGACCTCTCAAATCCAGCCTGGCTTCTCTCAGTCTCCCTGTCACTGTTGGAGTTTTCAAAAGGGATGTGTTTTTGACTAAAAGGGGCTCCAGGACAACAGGTGTGAGCTGGGCCAGTTCTAGGCAAACCAGATGACCCAGGATCTGTGGCTACCTCATCTCTTTATATTAATTGTAGATGGACACAATACCTTTATCTTATTTATTTATTTTTACACAGTGCTGAAGATCAAACTCAGTGCCTCACATGCGCTAGGCAAGTGCTCTACCACTGAGCCACCATGCTAGCCCCTATCCTCATCCCTTGCCTACCTCAAGTCTCCTCACTTCTCGCCTAGTGAATAACAAGTACTTCCTGTCTGGTCTTCCTGATTCCAGCCTTGACCTTTCCATCCCATTTTCCATATGACAGCTCAAGGGATCTGTTTAACACATATTCATAGCACTCCCGATGCTGAGGGCCATTACCAAGTAGGAAATTTCCTTGCCAGCGTACCCCATGTTAATTTCGCTGTTGACATTGCATGTTAGGTGACCCTGCCCAAGGACGAGGGTGGATCCAGGATTAGGGTGTATCCTGCAGTTTGAGGAAGTATCCCAATCCTTGGGTTTAGGGCGTTCCCGGTTTAAGACAAGGCGTTCCCAGTTTAAGACCTTGGATTTTAGGGAAGTTCGATGTTGAGGATTATTGCTGCTGGAATTAGGGCGTTCCTGCTGCCTAAGCTCCTGTTGAACTCTCGTGAGATTCAGAGAGCATTTTGGGAAATAAGCCTCGTGGAGTAGGTGAATTGGGCGGCAGCAGAACTGGGATTGCCAGAGAACGTGTGTGGAGGCCGGTGTGAGTTCGGGAATAAAGATTTGCTGTTTGAATCTACAAAGCTGTGTGGTGGCTCGTGATTCTGTGCCCAGCCAAGACTGCGGCACTCCCTGTTCATACCTTTCAGGGTCTTATAATCATCTTAAACTTTCAATGACATTATTGTTATGATGTCTTAAATAGTTGGTTATTTCTGCTGTGTGTCCATTCCTGCTGTTTGCTATGTTTGGATAAATCTTCTCCAAAGTTCCATGGGCTAAAAACCTGGTTGCAAGGCTGTGACTCCAATGGGAGATGGGGGAACCTTAAAGAGGTGGGGCCTACAGGAGGAAGTTAGGTCCCTGGTGTATGTCCCTGAAGGGGAGATTGGGACACCAATCCCTTTCCCTCTTTCTCTTTGCCTCCCAACCACCGTGAGGTAAGTAGTTTTTTCTACCTTGTGCTTCCACCAAAAACAGTGGACAAGTCTATCAAGGTTTAAATGTTAAAAAAACAACAACAACAACAAAATTGTTCCCTCTTTTTAAGTTGGTTTACCTCAGGAATTTGTTATAGTAATGGAAAGCTCCTAATACACTGCTTATAACAATATTCCTGAGACTGGGTGATGTATAAAGAATAGAAATTTATTCCTCACAGCTTTAGAATCTGTCCAATATCTAAGTGCCTGCGGGTTCCATGTCTGGTGAGGGCTGCTCTCGGCTTCTAAAATGATGCCTTGTTGTTGTCTCCTTTGGAGGGAAAGAAGGCTGCATCCTCATATGGTGGAAGGTGGAAGGGCAAGTGTACTGAATGCTGTGTGAAGCCTCTTTTAAAAGGGCTTTCATAGGGAGGCCCCCTGAAAGAAAACTCACTTCTTTTTTTGGTACCAGATTGAACTCAGAGGCACTTAACCACTGAGCCACACTCCCAACCTTTTTTTTTTTTTTTTATTTTGAGAAAGGGTCTTGCTAAGTTGATGAGGCTGGCTTTGAACTTGCAATCCTTCTGCCTCAGTCTCCCGAGCTGCTGAGATTACAGGTGTGCACTGCACCCAGCCTGGAAAAAGTCACCTCTTAAAGGCAACATCTTTTAATACCATCACACTGGCTGTTAATTTTCAGTACCTGACTTATAGGAAACACATTTAAACCAGAACAACATTTTAGCTTAGATTATGTAATGTTCTTGCTGAATCAATAATTCTTGGGTTTTGATATAGCAGGGTTTTATAATTGCTTCATATCTTACAAATTTCATTGTAACCTACATATTTAGATGTAGGTTTATCTAATTAATAAACCAGGGATCCAGGTGTGGTGGCACAGACCTGCAAACCCAACTACTCCTTTAGGAGGCTGAGGCAGGAGGATCACAAGTTTGAGATTAGCCTCAGCAATTTAGCAAGACCCCACCTCAAAATGAAAAATAGAAAGGGCTGGAGATGTAGTGCAGTGGTAGAGCACCCCTGGCTTTAATCCCAGAACCACTTAAAAAAGGTAGGGGATGTTTTAGCCAGCCTACATCATGGCAGAAGAGCATGGCAGAGGGAAATGGCTCATGATGATCAGAAAGCAGAGACTCCACTCTCCAGGTATAAAATATATACCCCATAGCCACGGCTCCAATGAACCACTTCTTCCAGCCACATCCCACCTGCCTCCAGTTTCCACTCAGTTAATCCCACCACTCAGTTATTCCCACCAGGGATTAATTCTCTGATTAGGGTAAGGTTATTATCCAATTATTTCTCCTCCAAAACTTCTTGCATTGTCTCACATGTGAGTTTTGGGGGACACCACATCTAAACCATAATAGGGGGTTTGGGGATGTAGCTCAGTGGTAGAATGCTTGCCTAGCATGCTCAAGGCCCTGGGTTTTAGCCTTCACACCAAAATAAATAAATAAATAAATAAATAAAATGAATAAATAAACTAGGGAAGTTTTTTTAAATAGAAATTCATAACCTGAATATACAAAGAATTTGAAAAACTCAACACCAAAAAAACCTGTTTAATAAATGAGCAATTAAACTAAATAGACACTTTTCAAAAGAACAAATATCCAAAAATTATGTGAAAAAATGTTTAACATCTTTAACCATCAGGGTTTTATAGTCAGCTATTTTGCTGCTGTGACCAAAAGTCTTGACAAAAACAATTTTAAGGAGTAAAAGTTTATGTGGAGGCTCACAGTTTCAGAGGTCTCAGTCTATAGATGGCCAACTTCATTCCAGGTCAGAGGGGCAAAATATATATCCCAATGGCACACTTCCAGGGACCTATCTCCTTCAGCCATACCCTACTTACCTACAGTTACCACCAAGTTAATCCCTATCAGAGAGTTAAAAACTGATCAGGTTAAACCTTTTATAACAAACACAATCATTTCTTCTTTAAACTTTATTGCATTGTCTCACACACAAGTCTTAGGTTCTTGCTAAATTGCTGAGGCTGGCTTTGAACTTGCAATCTTCCTGCCTCAGCCTCCCAAGTTGCTGAATTACAGATGTGTGCCACCACACCCAGCACACATGAGCTTCTGGGGGACACCTAATATCTAAACTATGGTACAAGGAAATGCAGATTAAAAACTACACTGAGATTCTACCTCACTCCCATCAGAATGGCAATCATCAAGAATACAAATAACAATAATGTTGATGAGGATGTGGAAGGGGAAGGAACCCTTATACACTGTTGGTGGCCTTGTAAATTAGTACAATCATATGGAAGTTTGTATACACATTTCTCAAAAAATTAAAAATGGAATTATCATATGATCCTGTTACACAACTTCTGAGTTTTAATCCAAAAAATTAAAGACAACATACTGTAGAGATACATGCATCCCCATGTTTCAGCACAATTCAGGATGCAACCAGCCAAGGTATCTGTCAACAGATAAGTGGATAAAGAATATGTGATATGTCTGCCCAATGGAGTTTCATTCAGTTATAAAGAAGATGAAATTATGTCATTTGTAGGAAAATGGATGCAACTAAAGGGGATCATGTTAATCGAAATAAGCCAAAATTAGAAGGTTAGGGGTTGTATGTTTTCTCTCATATGCAGAAGCTAGAGAGAACAAAGGAGAGAAATGAATCTCAAGAAAGTAGAAGAGACTGTTTGTTAGGGTGGAGGAAGGGAATTGGGAGAGGGAAGAGGAGAAGGCAAGGGGAGAAACTGGGGAGTGAAACGGACCAGATTATGTTATGTGCATGTATGAACATGCCACAGTGAAGCCCACTATTCTGTATAATTAATATGTACCAATAAAATAGATGATATAAATATAATATTTGCAAATAAATATAAATATAATCCTCTAAGGGGCCCCAAAGACCTTTAAACTGAGATAAAAATTGGTTAATACTGCTTTTTAGATTTTTTAAAAAAATATTTATTTTTTAGTTATAGGTGGACACAATATCTTCATTTTATATTTATGTGGTGCTGAGGATTGAACCCAGTGCCTCACCCATGCTAGGCAAGCACTCTACCTCTGAGCTACAACCCTAGCCCCTGCTTTTTAGATTCTTGTAATGGCTCCTGCTCATTTATTCTACCCCAACTCTCCTTTCCAGACAGTCCCCCAAATATTCCATCCTTGGTTCTTTGCACATATATTTACTCTGCCTGAAAACTAGCCTCACACTCTTCACCCCCCACTCTTCGTCTTCCACATTTCAAAGTATCACACCACAGGAAACTGCTCCTGGAACTCCCGTCCCCTACTGTGTTCCTCAGCTTTTCTTCTCTGTGACCGAAACACCTAACAACAACTGAGAGAAGGAATCGTTTATTTTGGCTCATGGTTTCAGAGGCCAACTCCATTGCTCTGGGCTTAAGGTGAGGCAGAACATCACAGCAGAAGGGAATGGCTGAGAAAAGCTGCTCAGCTCATGGTGGACAGGAAGCTGGAAAGAGAGAAGGAGCCAGAGGTACAAAATATAATCCCCAAAGTTACCCCCAGTGACCCATCTCCTCCAGCTACATCCTGTCTGCCTACCACCACTCCTGCTCAGTACAGTAATCCTTTCAAAGGGATCAATGGATTAATCCAATGATTAGGTTACAGCTCTTATAACCTAATCATCTCACCTCTGCATATTCCTGGATTAACACAAGAACTTTTGGGGATGCCTCATATCCAAACCCTAACACCCACCCAACACCTTGAACTTCCCCTGTCATGGCACTTTTCAGCAGATAGTAATGTCTTGAAAGTCTGAAAGCTCTGTGAAGGGAAAGCCTAAGGCCCATATATATCTTACTGATTGTTCTATTCCTAGCCCTTAGAAGACTAAGCTCAGTTCATAGGGACTTTGATCAACTGTCCATGTTTTCTGAGTCCTTCTCGTCCCTGTTGTGAGGCTTCTCTCTCAGCCATATCCACACACATTTTCTTGAACCTGGGCCCTTTCACCAGTTCTCCCTATGATTTGCTTGGTGCAGGACTGCACCAAGTTGTCTTCAGGGCTTACACTCAGGAGTCTTACTTCAAGCCATGGCTACTGTACAACTCTGGTGTCCTACAGAGCTCAGGGATCCTCAGAGGGGCTCTTGATTTCCTTGAGCTATGGAACACTGATAACACCAACTGCTGGTGAGGACCTGGAGCAACAGGAACTCTTGTTCATTGTTGGTGGCAATGCAAAATGGCACAGCCATTTTGGAAGACAGTTTGGTGTTTTCTTATAAATTTAAACACTCTTACTAGATGACCCAGCAATCATGCTCCTTGGTGTTTACCCAAAGGAGTTGAGAACATGTCCACATAAAAACCTACAAAAGTATATTTATAACAGCTTTATTCAAAACTTGGAAGCAATGTAGATGTTCTTCAAATATTCTTTATTTATGGATAAAAATTGGATCCCTTACGATGAAATTTTTTAAAAAAATTTGTAGTTATAGATGGACAGCATGCCTTTATTTTGTTTATTTTTATGTGGCACTCTGATGGGGGAGGTTGACAGTCCGGGAGGTTGTGGCTGTGTGGGCCAGGGAGTATGTGAGAACTCGGTGTATCTTCTGTACAATGTTGCTATGAGCCTAAAAATGCTCCAAAAAATATAGTCTGTTATTTTTAAAAAAGCCTAGCTCTATGGTTCCTGAATCTGACTCCTTGAAGTTCTTCATCCTGTCCCCAGTGACCTCAAATATTTTAGGTAGAACAGTGTGTTCTTATATCATCAAAAAAAAAAAAAAAAACACAAATCCTGAGTCAATTGTTTATGGAATAAACGTTGGGAGTTAGGAAGTCAGACTTGGTTTTTGTCACTCAAAAAGTGCTTTCTCCCAAAGCTTCCCTTTGCCTTGAGACTGAAAATCTAGCTAATTCAGTTTTAACTCAAGCTGTGTCCCCTCTGTGAGGGCATGTCTCATGGGCCAGATTTTATGGTGGAAGGGACGTAGGATAAAAAGGAACTAATGAGAATGTGTTTTATATCAGAATATCATCCTTGCAGGGTGTGGTGGCACATGCTTGTAATCTCAGCTGCCTGGGAGGCTGAGGCAGGAGGATGTTGACTTCAAAGCCAGCCTTAGCAAAGTCAGTGAGACCCTGTCTCTAAATAAAATACAATTAGGGCTGTGGCTGTGGCTCAGTGGTCACATGCCCCTGAGTTCAATCCCAGTACCAAAAAAAAAAAAAAAAAGAAAAGGAAAAAAAAATCATTCTTATACATGTACAATCACAGAACAAACGTACAGACACTCTTTAAAATAACATGGGGTTGTATGCACAGTGATTCCATCTCTAAGAATTATTCCTACAGATACATTTACAAAACAAGGTAAAAATAAATGTACACAGATCTTTTACAACACTTTTTAATAATAGGGAAAACCTAAATATCCATCAATAGAAACTGGTTAAAAAATGTTGCATCTGTAAAATGAAATTTTGTACTGTTGTTAAAAAGAACAAAGCAGTTTATGAAAGCTGACATGCAAAATTGTCCCTGATGTAGCATTAAAATTAACAGGTAAACATTTGCATATGACCAGAAAATGTCTATAAGAATGCATGAGAAAGAGGTAGCTGAGCAGTATCAATAGGAATGGAGAGAGAAGAGGGCATAAATTTTATTTTATTCTCTTCTATATTATTTGAGTTGGGGTCAGGTACTGGGGATTGAACTCAGGGGCACTCAACCCCTGAGCCACATCCCCAGCTATTTTGTATTTTATTTAGAGACAGGGTCTCACTGAGTTGCTTGAGCCTTGCTATTGCTGAGGCAGCCTTTGAACTTGAGATCTTCCCTCCTCAGACTCCCAAGCCACTGGGATTATAGGTGTGCACCACCACACCTAAACTTATTTTTGTTGTTGTTGTTTTGTCTTTTTTTTTTTGAAATTTTTATTGATACTTTTTAGTTTTCTATAACATTAGGATACATTTTGACATAATCACCAAAGCATGGAATATAATTTGTTCTAATTCAGTCCCTAGCACTTCCCCACTCTTACTCTAGTGATCTTTCTGCAATTTATTTATACTGTTTTAAATAAATTTAGAATTGCATTTATAGCCAAGCATAGTGGCATGTGCCTCTGGACCCAGCACTGGGGCGGTTAACCTAGGAAGATCACTTGAGCCCAGGAGTTGGAGGCCAGCCTGAGCAACATAGTAAGATCCCATTAAAAAAAAATTAAGTTGCTTTTACCACTTGCAACACATTGAGGACATCTCTATATATGAGAGTATGATATTTTAATGGTATTTTATCCCAGGGACATACCAAAACTATTAACCTAACCTCCATGCCCTGATTTGAATGTCCTCTCCATAACTCAGTTTGAAATTTAATTGCTTTTGCAAGTGTTGAGAGGTAAGACCTTTAAGAGCTGGCTAGGTCATGAAGGTTCTGCCCTCATGAATGGACTAATACCATTATCAGGGGAATGAGTTAGCTATGGTGGGAGTGGCTTCCTGATTAAAAAGGATGAATTGGGCCTGATTTTTCTTCCTTGATCTTGCACACTCAGGCTTGCCCTCAGCCATATTATGATGCAGCATCTTCATCTTTGCACCTTAGCAGATGCTTGGTGCAAAGCACTTGGAGTTAGCCTCCACAACTGTGAAACAAATCTCTTCTCTTTATAATTTATCCAACCTGTGGTATTCCATTATAACAGCAGAAAATAAACTTATGATGTTTCCTTTTAAGCTGAAAATAGACTGTCTCTGAGTTTTTAAAATTTTAGACAAACTGGGTAAGTGTTCTTTCACATAATCTTCGCATACTGAAATCCTGGTTTTAAAAAAGTTTTTGCCATAGAAATTTTAAAATATTTGCAAAAGTAGAGAGACTAGTATAGTGACCCTCCAGGCATCTCATCCAGTTTCAACAATGACCACATGGGGGCATATTTGGGTTCTCTTCTACCTCACCTATGTTCCCCATTCCAGATCTGGAAGCTGCAAGTCCAAGATCCAAGTGTCAAAGTATTTGTTGCTTCTGAAGCTGGGAGGGGAATCTGTCCCAGTCTCCCCAGCTTTTGGAGATTTGCTGGAACTCTTTGGTCTTCCTTGGCAGTGCAGACATGTTGCTCAGATCTCTGCTTTTATCTTCAAGTGTCATTCTCCTTGTGAATCCACGTGTCCAAATCCCCTTTTTATGAAGACACCATTTAAATCGGATTAGGGCCCACAACAATGATTTCATTTTCTCTTGATTGCCTCTGTAAAGACCCTATTTCCAAATGAGGCCACGATCTGAGGATATTGTAGGTTAGACTTCCAAACCTACCTGTTTTGGGAGAACATGGCTGAAATGATGGGTTTCTAAAATTTAAATGTCAGAAGTATGAGAAATTTTAAGCCATGCATAAGGGAAAGACACATTTCATAAAAGCATAAGCTCTTCAATAAACTACATTTTCTCTGTGTGTGTGTGTATGTGGTGCTGGTACTGAACTCAGAGCCTCATGCATACTAGAAAAGTGCTCTATTATAAGCCCATAAGTTTCCTTAAGATTATTGCTTTCCCTCATCTTTTTTTTTCTTCTTTTTTTTTAAATACCAGGGATTGAACTCAGGGGCACTTGATCACTGACCCACATCCCCAGCCCTATTTTGTATTTTATTTAGAGACAGGGTCTCACTGAGTTGCTTAGTGCCTCACTTTTGCTGAGGCTGGCTTTGAACTCAAGCTCTTCCTGCCTCCGCCTCCTGAGCCACTGGAATTACAGACATGTGCCACTGTGCCTGGCCGCTTTCATTAATCTTAAGGTTATCTGAGAAGATTTGGTTCACAAATTCAGGACACCATGCCAGTAGAATTTATCCTTCTGGGTGTGATGGTTTAGATGTGTGGTATGGAACAATGTAAGAACATTTGGAGATGAAATGATTGGTTTAAGACAGTCTTAACCCAATCAGTGAATTAATCTCCTGATGGGGATTTTCTTGAGAGGTTACTGAAGGCAGGTAGGGTATGCCTGGAGGAGGTGGGTCACTGGGGGATGTGGTAAGGGGTATCTGGCAAGTGAGGTCTCTCTCTCTCTCTGCTTCCTGATCATAATGTGAGCGCTTCCCTCTGCCACAGTCTTCTGCCATGATGTTCAAACTCAGGAATGGAGCTGGCCTTCTATGGACTGAGACCTCTGAAACCATGAGCCTCCATATAAACATTTCCTTCTCTAAAATTGTTCTTATCAAGTCTTTTAGTTATAGCAGTGAAAAAGCTGACTAAAATATCCGGAGGTGTTTTCTATTCTCTTTCATTATCCTCCACTAAGTTTCCTGGCCCAAGTGGAGCCCCATCATGTCACCTCCCAGAAGGGGTGACACTTCTGCCATAGGCACATCTAGATGTCCAAGAAATCTTCCACAGCCACCACCTCATCCTTGCACTGCAGCACAGAAAGACTTCCTATGTAAGATCTCCTTGACCTCAATGCCTTTGAAGTGTTTTTGTTTTTGTTGTTAAAGCTTATTTTTGCATCCTGTTGTAAACAAAATGCAGCTTCCCTCTGCCCCTCTGTGCAGAATGGAAGGAATGATTACTTGTTTTGTTTTGTCAGAAAGCCTAAAAGATTTCTGGAGACTAAGCAGTCATTGACTTGGCCTAGTGACTTCCACACCATTCTTTCCCCATCTTTTCACCCTTGTTTTATCCTGAGGTAATTCCAGTACTTAGGTTTCCCCACTGTGAGAGAAAAGTGGAGTTCCTGTTCTCCTCCTCTCCAGCCTCATTGGCCATTCACACCCCAGGATGGTTCCACATTGCTTGCCAAATGGGGCACAATGCTATCTGGAATGTCAAACTCTCTCCCCAGAATCTTTGATCCTAATCTGTAGGCAAATCCTGTCCAGGAGGTGGGATGCGACACAAAATATGTAGAAGAGGGAGAAAAGCTAAAATTACGTGCTGGTAAGCTGTGCAAAATAAGCAAGCTAGGTTTTGATGAGAGAGGATGGGGAGGAGTTGTAAGTGGGGAAATATGTGGTGCCTGCATTCACCAGAAGGTTTGGGCTGTGGTGGTACCTGAACTTGACCTTCCCTACTCTCTTGGTTGTAGTGGTTTTGCAACCAGAGATCCTTGACTTTTTAGAAAAGTCCTTTGTCAAATGTTTTCCTTGTTTTCTCACTAATAAAACTCAATTTTTTTTACAGCAGTCTCTTTAGCCCCCTGAATTATTGCATGTAATGTTCAAAAAACCTGATGTAGTAAATATTGCTATTTTCACCATGTTTTTCAGGTGCAGTGACAGTGACTCACTGAGGTCCTCAAGGAGAGCAGGATGCAGCCCGCAGAGCCTTTTTCAAGGTGCTTGGTGCTGAGGACCCTTCCATGGATTTTCTCTTTGTATCCTCACACTTCACAAGATGCTGCAGAATCTTTTCAAGAGACAAGAAAAGAGGCTCATTAACATGCCCAAGATCACACAACTCTGATTCAAATACAGTCCTAAGGAAGACTCTTTCTAATACACTAGGTGGCCCTGTCTACCAGGTGGTCAAGGAGATCCTGCCAAGGTAGAGTTGCCCAACTGAAGGTGGCATTAGGTACTTGTTAGAATCCAAGGTTGTTTCTAAGATTCTTTTTTTCCCTTTAAAAGATGATTACATTTTCAAAAAATATACAGTAGTCCCCATTACTCA
This sequence comes from Spermophilus citellus, assembly GCF_964194105.1. Classification (NCBI taxonomy): domain Eukaryota; kingdom Metazoa; phylum Chordata; class Mammalia; order Rodentia; family Sciuridae; genus Spermophilus; species Spermophilus citellus. Next base: position 71,091,493 of record NC_138182.1, on the reverse strand, counting down.
TGGGAAATTCATTCCAAGACCCCCGGTGAATGTCTGAAAATATGGACAATAATACACTCTCTATATATTATGTTTTCTCCTATATATACATACCTATGATGAAGTTTAATTTATAAATTAGGCAGTAAGAGATTAACAACAACAATATTAAAATAGGACATTTATAAAAATATTATTAAATAGAACAATACTACTATAGTTGATCTGATAACTGAGATTGATAGTGACTATCAGGAGGGTAGTGTATACAGTACAGTGTGAATACACTGAACCAAGGGATAATTTATGCTGCAACAAAAGTTATGTGAAAACTAGAATGGCAATATGTAAATCAATGGAAGTGTAACTGATGTGATACAGCAATCTGTATACGGGGTAAAAATGGGAGTTCATAACCCACTTGAATCAAACTGTGAAATATGATATATTAAGAACTATGTAATGTTTTGAACGACCAATAATAAAAATTAAAAAAAAAGTTATGTGAAAATGGTTTCTCTGTTTATTTTTTTAAAAAATTCGGAACAAGGGATTTAATCCACTAAGCCACATCCCCACCCACCCATCCCCCCTCCCTTTATTTTATTTTATTTTTTGGAGAGAGGTTCTCATAAAGTTGTTTAGACTCTCTCTAAGTTGTTGAGGCTGGTCTTGAATTTTTGGTCCTCCTGTTTCAGCCTCCTTAGTTGCTGGGATTACAAGCATGTACCACCAAACGTGGCTGTTTATTTTTGAAATTTTTCATTTAATATTTTTGGACAATGGTTGACTGTAGATATCTGAAACTTTGGAAAAAGAAACGGATTGATAGCAGGAGAACTACTATACTTAATATTATATACATAAAAACTATATACACACTCTCAGATATCTACACTAAAATTGTCAATACATGCACATTAACATTATCCATTTATTAACACATCCATCCTACAAAGATATTTAGTTATGAGTGAAGATATGCCTATGAATGAAATCAACTAATCCAAATACCAGTACTTGAATTAGTTATTTTCTTTAAATTTTTTTAATTAAAATTGCACACGTTAGTTGTACAAAATTCAGGGAAAAAGTTTAAATTACCCATAATCCTATCTGACAGTGATAACCTGGTTGTCACATAAAGTGGTTTTCTTTCATTTCACATCTATATCTATCTATATATATATATCTATCTATATATATATATATATAGATAGATATATGAAATTTGTTCTGCAAATGTGAAATGACATGATGTTTGATAATTTTTCAAAAAAAATTTCAGTACACAAAAAAATGTACAATCTGGTAATTTCCTATTTATGTAATATATTGCAAACATCTTAACATGTCTTTAACTCTTCTTTCAGAGCAGCATGATGTTTCATAAGTCTGTAGTATTCTACTTTGTAAGTGTAACACCTCTCTGAGATTCTTGAATTGCCTATGGTCAAACAATTTTCTGATGTGAATTTCAATTCATAAGTAGGCCCCTTATTTGAAAGTCATACACATTCTTCCTCACCAATATATCAAACCTTGTAAGCCACAGGACTACCTGTATCAGGATCACCTAGGGCTCTTAATATAACTTGCAGATTCTTGGATTTCCACCTCAGTCTTACTGAATATAAATATCAGGGTCTGGGGTCCAGAAATCTTCATTTTAAATAAGCCCCTATGGAAAATTCCTGTGAGAATTAAAGTTTGAGAATCACCAGACTTTTATCACTTTAATGTATGCATTCCTCTTTAGGGTGTCATTATCTGAAATGATGGAGGTGGTAACTCTGCTTGCTTTCATGTTCCTTAGTGACACCTAGATTGTACTGTCTCTGTCTAATGGGAGGGTGTGGAGAGAGATGCCAAGCTGTATCATCCACTCATGAGTACCCTTGGGCAAGCCACTCTTAGACTGAAGAGCCTTAATTTTCTCATTGCAAAACCATGATAATTAAAATAATTGTTTCAAAAGGTTGCTAGAAAGACTGCCCAAGATAATGTCTATGAAAATCTCTGCAAACCAAAGCCCTCTCTAAAATATTATTATTATATCCACAGTCAGCTCTTTTCCCTCTCAATCACAAGGTCCATTACTTCTAGGTTAATGATGTCCAATATGTTAGTCACTAGCCAAACAAACATATGATATTTGAACACTTAAAATGTGACTAGTCTGGATTTTATGGCAAATATGCTATATGTTAAAATATATAACAGATTTTGAAAACTTGGTACAAAAATCAGAGAGTAAAGCATCTCATTAATAAATTTTGTAATATTGATTACACATTGAAATAATAATTTGGGCTAATAAAATATATTATTAAAATTATTTTCACCTTTTTTCCCTTTTTTTAAAATTTTTTATTGATTATTTAAAGCATTACATAGCTCATGATATATCATCTTTCATACATTAGACTCAAATTGTGTTTTGAACTCCCATTTTCACCCCAAATATAGATTGCAGAATCACATCTGTTACATATTCACATTTTTACATAATGCCATATTAGTGTCTTTTTAAAAGAGGCTGACTGGAAATTTTTAAATTGCGTATGTGATATGCATTATATTTCTGCTGGATAGTGCTATTCTAAAAATCTTTCTGAAAAAAGACTTTGCATCAACATTTACAAGTTAAAAAGATGAATATATTCACTTTCTGGGGAAATTGATCCAAGCATGAGACATGTTGTAATTATATGGGAAGTTTATCTAAATTTATGACACCCATGACTATTGGACATCCATAGAATTATGGACAACACTCTTCCTAAGAACAAGTAGGAGATGCCAAAGGACATCAGACTCCATTAAGCTATTTTAAAAAGATCATTGTTATGGCTTGGATGTCAGGTGTCTGTCAAAAGCTCATGTGTGAGACAATGTGAGATTTAGAGGTGAAATGATTGGGTTATGAGAACCTTAACCAAGTCAGCAAATTAATCCCCTGATGGGATTAATTGAGTGCTAACTGAAGGCAGGTAAAGTGTGGCTGGAGGAGGTGGGTCATTGGGGGTATGCTTTGGGGGTATGTATTTTTTATCTGGCGAACGGAGTCTAGAGAAATATTTATGGCAGAAATGGATTCCCATTGGTGAAATTAAAGATATTCAAGTATGGACTGGTAAAAACAATCAGACATTTTTCCCACTTGCAAGAGCAAGGTGAGGAATTCAGAAGCCTGCTGCCTATACTCTAGGTTCTGGCTTGAGGTTTGAGGACTATTTACCCAGGTACCAGTCTTTGCTGAAATGTTGTGTTTGCCACAGATTATTATTCTGAGACAGGTCCACATGCTTCCTCAGAGAGATGGAACTTCTTTGAGTCTACAGAATAGGTTGAATCAACCATGCTTGCTTTGCTAATAAATGTCCGTCTAAGGGGTAGAGATGTACCATAGTGGTAGAAAGAATGCTTAGCATGTGCTAAAATCATGGGTTCAATCACCAGCACCACAAAAAACAAACAAACAAACAAACAAACAAAAAAAAAAAAACGAAAACTCTAATAGATCTCTCTGTGCGTCTGAATTTGGTTGAAGATTCACTTTCATTATAAACTGGTAATGAGATATGGGAAAGTAGCCAACCCTAATCACTTAAAAAAATTGGGAGAGCATTGGGAGAGCTAACTTTACTTACCAAAACGAACCCAGCAGTTGTGTGTGATCAAGCTGGTGGAAGTCAGTTATAATGGCAGGAAGACAGATTATTTCACATCCACACATTTTTGGAAAATTAGTGTGGTTATTGTACCAGAAATTCTTTGTTCATTGTTACTACTTAAAAATTCCTTCTCAAGCATTCATTGAAAAAATGCACAGCATTTGGACTTTCTTTGATTTCTAGTTAAAATTCATAATAGCCTACTAAGGATATAATGAAAAAGTTAGATGACTCTTTTCCCCTCAATTTTTGAAAAATATTTACTGATTAATTCAGACAGATCATTTCATGTGGAAGGAAATCTAGTGATTTGACATAGTCACTCTTAACATTTAATTCTACATTAAATCTTTTATCAGGCTGCCTCTTCAGGTACGTGATACTAGTCTAGGGATTCTCAAACTTAAGTGGGTAGCATTCAAGTAAGTTTGTGAACTTAGATGGCAAAAAAAAAAATGTTTTTATGCTTTCTAGCTTCTAACTGAAATCGAGCATTTCCTATCCTTTCATTATGAATGCAGGCAGCACATCCCAGTGATATTGCAGTATCTGTGACTTTATCTCCCATAGAAATCAGATATTCTCATTCTGCGTCACAATTGCTGCAGTTATTCCGGAAAGACTACCATGGTCATCTCTACTGCAACACTAAGGAAGTGTTACCATCTTTTTTTTTTTTTTAATATTTTCAGTTGTAGATGGACACAATACCTTTCCCATTATTTATTTGTATGTGGTGCTGAGGATCAAAACCAGTGCTTCACACATCCTAGGCAAGTGCTCTACCAATGAGCTACAACCCCAGTCCTGCCATCCAATCTTAATACATGAATAAAAAAAAATACATGTTACTATATAACCAGATTTTTAGAATATTTGATTATGATATTTCAGCAAAATTGATTTCCTTTTTAATTCCATGTGTTTCATATCATGAATTATAAAATATTCTGAGACAGGTCCACATGCTTCTTCAGACTGTCAGCAGGGTTCATGGCTCAGAAAAGATTTCAAATCCCTCCTTGGCCTATCTAAGAGATGCTCCATTGAGATTTATTTCAGGAGCACAGAAGGATTGGAAATACCTCTTGGGCTTTGCCAGCCAGACTTTGACGATTATTCTAAATTCAAAGGAGCTAGAGGGAGGAGGTTGGCAAAGTGCAGGATGATGGAAAACCACACTTGCTTAAGAAGTCAGACCAGAAGAGGAGGCATCTGCCACTGTCCTTTTCTGTCAATTCCTTTAATGTTCCACTGAGCCTCCCATCTGGGCCTGGTGACTTACTAATATTTCATTGTTATGGTGATACCCTTTGCTATTAAAATAATAATCTCCAAATTCCTTGCTTTTGGTGTTAGTCTCAGTATTTTCCATGGCATCCAAACAAAAGCAGATTTATTGCAAATATATTGCATAGTTTTCAGTGAAGCTCAACCTTGGCCCATTGTACAGAAATTCATGATAAATTGTTCTTGGTTTACCGGCTGTAAAACCCAACTGGGGCCGTTCTAAGTTCAAGATAAACACAGTCTGTTTAATTTAAAAATAATATTAAAAGTAAAAAAGAAAAGGAGGGAGGGAGGAAGGAAGGAAGGAAGAAAAAGATAAAAATCCATTAACTTTATTAAAGGCATTTTAAAGGTGCTTGCTGACTGCTACCCTCTGGTTAATTTTTTTTTCTTTTAAATTGTGGTAAGAATGTTTAACGTGAGCTAGTATCTTCTTAACAGATTTTTATTTTTTGATGCTGGGGATTGAACCTAGGTACTGCAAATGTTAGGCAAGGGAGTGCTTTACCACTGAGCTAGACCCCCAGCCCTTAACAAAATTTTAAGTGTATGATACAGTATTGTTAACTACAGGCACAATGTTGCATAACAGATTTCTAGAATTGATTCATATTGTCAAACTAAAACTTTACACTTTTTGAACAGCAGTCCCTCCCTTCATTTTCCCTTTCCCCTCAGCTCTTGGTAACCACCACTCTACACTGCTTCTTTTCATTTAACTGTCCTAGATACTCATATAAGTGGAATTATGCAATAGTTGACCTTTTGTGACTGGCTTGACTCACTTGGTATAAGGTTCTCCGGTTTTATTTGTAAATAACAGGATTTCCTTCTTGTTTTTTTTGGGGGGGGGTGGTTGGGGGGAGGTGGGGGGGTGGGTTGAACTCAGGAATGCTTTGCTAATGAGCTACATCCCAGCTCTTTTTATTTATTTGTTCTAATTAGGTATACTTTTTTTTTTTTGAGTCAAGGTCTTGCTAAGCAATTGAGGCTGGCCTCAAACTTTATAATCTTCCTGCGTCAGCTCCCAAATCACTGGGATTAGAGGTGTGCAACACCATACCTGGCAGGACTTTTTTTTAAAAGACTGATTATTGCATTGTATGAATAATCCACACTTTTCCTATTGGTTCTTCGAGGGACATTTAAGTTGTTTCCTCATATTGCCCATTGTAATAGTGCAGTGATAAAATAAGAGTCCAAATATTTTTTCAGCATCCTGATTTTAGTTCTTTAGGATAAATACCCAGAGTGGGGTTGCTGGATCATATAGTATTCCCATTTTTAATCTTTTGAGCTACCTCCATACTGTTTTCCCATAGTCACTACTTCATTTTATATTCCCATCAACAGTGTAGAAGCGTTTTAATTTCTCAACATACTTGTCAATACTTACTTTTTTTTTTTAAGTAGCCATACTAACAGATGTGAGGTGGTCTTATTGTGGTTTTGATTTGAATTTCTCTGATGACTTGTGGAGCAGAGCACATCTTCATATATCTTTTGGCCATTTGTGTTTCATCTTTGGAGAAATGTCTATTCAGAATATTTGCTCATTTAGAAATTGGATTTTTTAAAACTATTGAGTTATATATTTTTCTTAAATATTTTAGGTATTATCAGATATATAGTTTGCAAAATTTTTCTCTTTTTCTCTGTTAACTCCTCATTCTGTTTATTATCTCCTTTGCTGCCAGAAATTTCATTTTGATGTAGATTCTCTTGGTTATTTTTGCTCTTATTGCCTGTGCTTTTGGAATTATATTCAAGAAATCAATGTCAAGATCAATGTCATGAAGATTTCTCCCCTGTTTTCTTCCAGATGTTTTATGGTTTTGGGTATTACATTTAAGTATTGAATCCATTTTGAGTTGAATTTTTGTGTATGTAATAAGGGTCCAATTTCATTGTCATGCAAGTTTTCCCAGAACCATTTCTTAAAAAGATGAATCTTTTTCCATTGTGCATTCTTGGTACCCTTCTCAAAGTGCAATTGATCATACATGGGTACATGTGTTGATAGACTTTGTATTCTGTTCTATTGGTCTATGTCTCTCATTATGGAAGCACTATAATGGTCATATGCTTTTCATTATAGTAGCTTTGATATATTTTGAAATTGGGTACTGTGATGCCTCCAGATTTATTCTTTCCTAAGATTGTTTTACCTATTTAGAATCCTTTGTGATAACAAATAAATCTTAGGATTGCTTTTTTTTTCAAAATTTTGTGAAAAATGTTATTGGGATTTTGATAGGGATTGCGTTGAATCTGTAGATTGTTTGGGTAACATGAACATTTTAAAGGTACAGACACTTTAACAGTATTAAATCTACTAATCTGGAACATGAGATGTCTTTCCATCCATTTGTGTCTTATTTAATTTCCTTCATTAATGTTTCATAGTTTCCAATAAACAAGTCTTTCACCTCCTTAGTTTATTCCTAAGTATTTTACTCTTTAATGCTATTGTAAATGGAATTGTTTTCTTAATTTCTCATTATTAGTGAATAGAAACCCAACTGAATTTTGTATGTCAATTTTGTATTTTGCAACTTTACAGAATTTATTTGTTCTAACTGATTTTTTAGGTGGGTGTGGAAAGTCTGGAGTTTTGGACATCATGTCATGTGCAAACAGAGATAATTTTACTTCTTCTCTTCCAATGTGGATGCCTTTTATTCCTTCTTGTCTGATTGCTCTGGCTAGAACTTCCAGTACTATATGGGATAGAAGTATCAAGAATGAGCATCTTGTCTTGTTCCTGAACTTGAAGGCAAAGATTGCAATTTTCACCACTGAGTATGATGTTCACTGTGTGTTTTTCATATATGACATTTATTATGTTGAATTAATTGACTTTCTTCCAAGTTGGTGACATTTTTTGTAGTGAAAGGATATAAATTTTGTCAAATGCTTTTTCTTCGTCTATGGAAATGATATATGATTTTTACTCTTTATTCTCTTACTGTGGCATATCACATTGATTTTTTTTTTGTGGTGCTAGTGATTTATTATTTTTATGTGCTAAAACACCCTTGTATCCCTGAGATAAATCCTACCTGATCACAGTGAATGATCCTTTTAATGTGTTGATGAGTTCAGTTTGCTTGTATTTTGTTGAGAATTTTTGCATATGTATTTATTGAAGATATTGGCTTCCAGTTTTCTTTGTTCCTTTTTTTTTTTTTTTTTTTTTGCAGTGTGTTGTCTGACTTTGTAGCAGTTGTCTGACTTTGTAGCAGGGTAATAATGCTGGCTTCATGAAATGAATTTCATAAAGCCTTCCTCTTCAATTTTTTGGAAGAGTTTGAGTATTGTTCTTAGTTCTCCTTTAAATGTTTGATAGAATTCACCAGTGAGGCCATCTGGTCCTGAACTTTCTTTTTTTTTTAAATATCTTTATTATATTTACTTATTTTATGTGCTGAGGATCGAACCCAGTACCTCACGTGTGTGAGGCAAGTGCTCTGCCACTGAGCCACAACCCCAGCCCCCTGAACTTTCTCTTTTAGGGGATTTTGGTTACTGATTTGACCTCCTTACTAGTTGAAGGTTTATTTGGATATTTTATTTCTTTCTCATTTTATCTCAGTAGATTGTATGTTCTTATAACTTGCATATGGGTTTGAAGGTATTCCCACAAGCAAGCCTCAAGATTTCTTACATTTGAAATAGGCCTTAATGGTGTTCATTATTCATTAGCCCCCAAGTGTGGGAGAATCACTGTTGCAGATGTAAAAATAGCCAAACTGGAATTCTGGATATCAGCTGTTATGGATTTGAGCCAAATCATCTTCTTTTTGGTCTGTAGAAATCACTTTAGTCTCTCTGGAATCCAAATTGGCTGCTGTTCTCCCTGTGGAAACACACAAACAGACCCCCGACTCCAGACAATCACTGGGTCAGGACCTTTCCATTGTCCAGTTAGAATATCCTTCCAAAGTACCTTGGGCTTATGCACATTTTTGGGACACATATGCCTTTCCGCAGCACTAAGTCCTGATGAATCCAAATTTTAAAAGTTTAGAGTAAAAAGGGTTATTTTAAGTTTATCTTTGGGGGATATATACCCCTTCCCAATTCCTTCTTTTTGCTTTAATAAGTACATTTTAATAGTTTGATGAGCTCTTTCAACTATGCCTTGTCCCTGTGGATTGTATGGGATTCCTGTTATATGAGTAATGCCAAATGATGAGCAAAATTGTTTAAAAGAGGTAGAAGTATAACCAGGACCATTATCTGTTTTTAACTGTTTTGGAACGCCCACAGTGGCAAAATTTTGTGAGCAATGAGCTATAACATCTTTAGTTTTTTCTCCGGCATGAAGGGAGCCCATCAAAAATCCAGAAGAAGTATCAACTGTAACATGCAAATATTTTAATTTTCCAAATTCTGGCAAGTGTGTGACGTCCATCTGCCAAATATGGTTAGGTATCAATCCTCTAGGATTGACTCCAAGATTAACTTGTGGTAAAAAGGTCACACAATTTTGACATTGTTTTATTATTTGTCTAGCTTGTTCCTTAGTTATTTTAAAACACTTTTGTAAAGTATTAGCATTGACATGGAACCTTTTATGAAGATTTATAGCTTCTTCTAGTGTAGAGAAAATATGTATGTCATGTGTAGTTTTATCTGCTAAATCATTGCCCAAACTAAGGGCTCCAGGCAATCCTGTATGTGCCCTGATATGTCCTATAAAGAATGGATCTTTTCTGTCCCAGGTTAAACTTTGTATAGTGGAAAACAAAGAGAAAACAGTAGAAGGGGAAATCCTACCAGCATCTTCAGGGGATACTATAGCATTAACTATATACTGTCTATCAGAAAATAAATTAAATACAGAATCTTTAAACATCACAAAAGCTTGTAATACTGCATTAAGCTCTACCTTTTGAGCTGATTGGGTACTAAAAATGTAAAAGTTTGATCAGGTGTAACTATTGCTGCTGTACCATTATTTGACCCATCAGTGAATATATTTGGAGCATTCATGATAGGTGTTTTTTTTGTCATTTTTGGGAAAATTACAGGATGCAATGACCAAAAAGACAATAAAGGATTAGATGGTAAGTGGTTATCAAATGAAACATTAGATTTGCACATGATTATTGCCCAAGTATTTAACTCATTAGCTAATTCATCAATTTGATTCATAGTATATGGAGTAATAATTTTATTGGGAGAAATTCCAAATACTCCCTTTGCTGTTTTTATTCCTTTGAGTATTAATTGTCCTACAGCCTCAGGATACCTAGTAAGAATAGTGTTAGGAGAATAAGATAAATGTGTCCACAATAATGGACCTTCTTGCCAAAATACTCCTGTAGGAATATTTTTTTTGGTAGTACAATAAATAATAAAGGCAAACTTATATCAATTCTATCCAAATGCATATCTTCCATATATGTTTCAATGATTTTTATTGCCTTTCTTGCTTCAGGCGTTAACATTCGGGGTGAATTTGGATCTGATGGACCTTGTAGGATATCAAATAAAGGTCCCAATTCTCCTGTTGGAATACCTAGATAAGGCCTTATCCAATTTATGTCTCCTAATAACTTTTGAAAGTCATTAAGTGATTTGAGTTGATCTACTCGTATTTGAATTTTGGGTGGATGGACAATGGTTGAGGATAATAGAACTCCTAAATAATTAATTGGAAAATTTAATTGTACTTTATCTACTGCTATCTCTAGATTATAATTTTTTAATAAGTTTGTAAGTGTGGCATAACATTCTAGCAATGTGTTTTTAGCTTTGTGTGCTAATAATACATCATCCATATAGTGAAATATTTGTAGTTCAGGATTTTGATTTCTAAGTGGCTGGATTACTTTGTTAACATAAATTTGACACATAGTTGGACTGTTAGCCATCCCTTGAGGGAGTACTTTCCATTCATATCACTGATCAGGACCTTCATGATTCAGTGCAGGGATAGTAAATGCAAAACGTGGACTATCCTCAGGATGAATTGGAATTGAAAAAAAAAAAACAATCTTTAATATCTATAACTAAAACATACCAAGTTTTTGGCAAAGCAGACAATTGAGGAATCCCCGATTGAGCAGGTCCCATAATGACCATTTCATTATTAATGGCTCTTAAATCTTGCAATAATCTCCATTTACCAGATTTCTTTTTGATGACAAAAATGGGAGTATTATGGGGAGATACAGAAGGTTGTATATGTCCTTCCGCTAATTGTTGTTTGACCAGATCATGGGCTACTTGTATCTTTTCTTTAGTCAAGGGCCACTGAGGAACCCATACTGGTCTTTCTGATTTCCATGTAATTTTTATTGTCTCAGTGGCCCTTTGTGAAAATCCAACCCATGTCTGTCTGTTCCTTGATCTATTTGTATTGGTGCTGCTATACCTTGTTCTTGTTTTTCTAATCTTTTTCCTTTCCTAAAACCTTGTCTAGCCATAATAGTGGGTGCATTTTGATTGATATTATTTGTTAATGTCAAACCTAATTGATCTAAGACATCTCGTCCCCATAAATTTACGGGAAGATGATCCAAAACATATGGCTGTATAGTTCCTTCACATCCTTCAGGATCGTTCCAATCTAATACCATTGCGCTTCTATCGGGATTAGTCGCCACTCCTAGGCCTTGAAGCATTTGAGTGGCTTGTTGTAATGGCCAATGTTTTGGCCATTCTTGACGAGAGATGATGCTAAGGTCTGCACCTGTATCCAGTAGCCCATTAAATTCATGTCCTTGAATATTTAGTTTTAGCATGGGGCGAGAATCTAAATTTAAAGAAAGCATAGCCCAATCTACACCTGTGGAGCCTAATCCCTTGGAACCTCTTTCTACAGCAAGACTGGAAAATTTATCATGTAGGCTTGGTATTATTAGTAACTGTGCTATTCTATCTCCTGGTGAAATTACTGATATACCCTTTGGAGAACTGGCTATAATTTTTATTTCACCTTCATAATCGGGATCAATTACCCCAGGACTTATCAAAAGTCCTTTTAGAGTAGAAGAGCTGCATCCCAATAATAAGCCTACTGTTCCTTTGGGAAGAGGCCCTTTTACCCCTGTGGGAATGATTTGAACTCCCATCTCTGGAGTTAGTACTGATCTGGCGGAGGCGCAGATGTCCAACCCTGTGCTCCCTCTGGTTTGTCTGATGAGGGATCTGATGGACAATGTGTCCTGGTCACTACTCTGATGGGGTTGCTGGGTTCCTCCAGTGCTCCGTATATTTGTGGTTTGGGGCCCTGGAGCATTTGGGTCCCCTGTCCATTTTTTGGCAACGGAGCTCGATGCCTTTGTCCACGATATTGTGGATAAACACCTTGTCCTTGTTCATTTTTTGATAATGGAGTACCCTCTATGGTGGTTTGAGAATGGCATTCATTAGCCCAATGTCTCCCTCTACGGCATCGTGGGCAAATACCGGGTATTCTACTCCTTTGATACCTAGTTTTGTTAAACCCTCCTCCTATGGGGCAATCCCTTTTAAAATGTCCTGTTTGTTGACAATTGTAGCATGTTCTTGGCCTGGCATATAAAGCCTGTTTTACTGCAGCTGCCACAATTTGCCCTTGTTCATTAATGTCTCTGGCATCTAAAGCCTGTTTTACTGCAGCTGCCATGACTTGCTCTTGTTCATTAATGTCTCTACATAATTTAATATGTGTGTTTAAATCTTCCTGTTTCCATGATCTAATGATATCTCTGCACCAACGATTCGCTTGGTCATAAGCCAGTTGTTTTATTAATGGCATTGCTTGTTCTGTATTCCCCAAAATTCTGGTAGCTGTTTGAATAAGCCTATCTACAAATTCAGTGTAAGGTTCATTAGCTCCTTGTATTACCTTAGATAATTGACCTTGTAAACCTTCATGTCGTTGTAAAGTCTTCCATGCCCTAATCGCCTCTGCAGCAATTTGTGAGTATACACCAGGATCATATGCAATTTGTTGCTGCTGATTCTCATAAGGTCCCTTTCCTAACAACATACCTAGATTTCTCTGAGGATAACCAGCTGCTGCATTTCGCCTAGCCGTCTCCTTGCAAAATTCCTCATTGGCAACCTTCCATAACAGGTATTGACCTCCATTTAGCACAGCTTTACACATTTTAGCCCAATCTGCTGGCGTCATGTTCAAGTTGTTAATGGATTTGACCAAGCTTACAGTGAAGGGTGCTTGAGGACCATAGGTTGTTACAGCCTCTTTTAGCTCCTTCACTGTTTTGAAATTTAAACCCTGGTAAATTCGCTGCCCTCCTACCTCAAATACAGGGCATGTTAATACTTGAGATCCTGTCTCAGGATCCCAACTATCAACTGCGGGGGTTGGGGGCCTCCTAGCATATGGAGGTGGTGCTGTTGATTGGACACTTATGCCCTCTGGTGATAGAATGCTGTTAGTAGCAGTCTCCTGTAGAGGTGGTGCTGTTGGTTGGACACTTACGCTCTCTGATAGAAAGGTGTTATTAGTCTCTACCTTTGTCTGAATTGAAGGCTTTGGACTAAGCAAACCAGATACCAATGCCCACAATGTCAATGTGCCAACTGGCAGAGTCCCTGGGCTTTTCTTTTCTATTCTTTTTAAATCTTCACCATGATGGTCCCACTGTGATATATTTAACAACTCCTCCTTAAAAAGCCATAGGCTACATTTTTGTATTGTATCAACATATGCCCTGACTGCTCTTGATTTTACTGGCATGCCTCCTTCCTCTAACAATTTACTTAACAGTTTTTCGGTTTGTTTTTTACTAATTTCTGATCCTGTATTTCTACTATAATACAACCCAACAAGATGATGACAAACAAAACCGAGATAGAATGAAATAAAAATGGAACAACAAAAAATCATTATAACCTTTCTCCCTATCTGTTCCTCAGACGGAAATAGTTTTTCCTCAGATGTGAGCAGTTTTTCTTCCGTCTCACTCATCTCCAGGGACAGGCAACTTAAAACAAAAGTGAAGCAAAACAAAAGAGGAATCTTAAAATGGCTACCCATCCTCTCGCCCTGCCCTCAGGGGCGAGCAGTTTATTTACCCTCAGTTGCTCCCCGTGCGAGCCACCAAATGCCGCAGTCTGGCTGGGCACAATTCAGGAGCCACTTGTCAAAAGAAACTAACTTTATTTTTAGAACTACAGATGCCAAACAAAACAGCTCCTCAGGAAAAAACCCTCAGAGCCCAACTGCCACCACGGGCTTCCACAAGCCTCTCACCCCCACAAGCCTCACCACCTCCCACAATCCTCCTGCTCTTGAGGCTGATTGGCTGGGTCGTGTGGGCGGAGACAAAGAAGTCCCCCAATGAGCAGCTCCGTGGAGGAGCCAATCAGCTAGATGTTGCTGGGGCCGCTGTGAGCCAATCATCAGCTGGCAGTCTGAAGGGCAGGGAAACAGCCCAATGAACATCACCGCAGAGGAGCCAATCAGCTAGATGTTGCTGGGGCCGCTGTGAGCCAATCATCAGCTGGCAAGTTTGCTGGCAGCTGGAAGTATGCTGGGGCCCCTTTGGCTGTGGCTCTCAACAACAAACAGTAAAAAGTGTGTCTGAAACTAGCTACATTGGGGTCATATAAGATTGAAGAAATATGAGCTTATTCATTTTTAGTTACTACATAGCTACAAAAATATTAAATGTTGTAAAACACTGTCAATAACGTAACATTAACATGATATATATTTAATTTAATAAGTACAACAGAAAAATTATAGAGAAACATTACCCCCCCAAAAAAAAAATTGCTACCACAAAAATAGTTGCATAATGAATGGAAATATATTTCTGTAAGTGCAACATAGTTGTATTTGCTAGTTTAAAATGATATCAAATTAAAATGTGCAAGATCTAGCTGGGTAAGGTGGCTTAAGCCTAGAATCCCAGTAGCTCTGGAGACTGAGATTGGAGGATTTCAACTTCAAAGCTATCCTCAGCAACAAGGCACTAAGCAAATCTGTGAGGCCCTGCCACTGAATCAAATACAAAAAAGATCTGGGTATGAGGCTCAGTACTCCAGTAGCCCTGAGTTTAGTTTCTAGTTAGTCCCACCACCAATCAGAGACATTGATGGGAAACTTTGAAGAAACCAATATCAATGAGGTAGAAAAGTAGAGAATGGGACACTAGAATGATCAGAAAAAAAAATTATATAACAGTAGAAAACCTCCTTTTGTGAAAATCAGTTTTTTTAGTTCCAAATAATAAAATGTATCCCTATCAGGTTCATAAAAAAATAATAGTTAAGGCAGAAGTTATCAGAAGTAACTAAAAGCAAAGAGAACATCTGAGTATCTAACATAAAGAGAATAGTTTAGCAAAGAACACCAATAAGTTACATCACAAAGAAACAGGTCTTTCTTTTTCTTTCTCTCTCCCTCTCTCCCACTCTCCCTCCCTCCCTCCCTCTCTCTCTCTCTCTCTCTCTCTCTCTCTCTCTCTCTCTGTGTGTGTGCTAGGGATAGAACCCAGGGTCTTATGCATGCAAGGCAAGCACTCTACCAACTGAGCTATATCCTCAGCCCTGAAAACTAGTACTGAAAAATGAATCACAAATAAACTTACATACTATTCAGAAATTTAACATTGCTTTATCAACCCATTTCTTACACTCAGAAAAGGCAGGGAAGTTTCAATCATGTTTTATAGCAACTTTGTTCAATGTTCTCTTAATTCCTACTTAATTCTGATCACATTATCATGATGGAAATTTGAATACATAGATTTAATTTTCAGTAATTTCTGATTTTTAATACAGCTAAAAAAAATTAAGTCACTTATTAGAATTAAATAACCAGAAATTATTTCTTACAATTATGGATTATTTAAATACAAGACTTTCACAGTGTGAATGACTATGAGTATATAAATTTTTATCAAATTGATGAAATAGCCATACTTCCTATAAAAGTCTATGAGAAAATTATTACTTGCATTTTCTCAAATCTTATAGCTTCTAGTGTTCTTTAGCTTGTGACCACAAATACTTCTCTTCTGAGTTGGTGGAATACAAAAGATAGATAAGCCTTCTCACAGGGAACATGATAGTAAAACAGCAGGGAACTACCCTCAATTCCCACAGGGTCTGAGAACCATATTATATGATATGGAAGACCCTCCTATAGACTGACTATTCCAAACATTGTTTGCAAAGATATAAAAAAAGTCAGTCCGTTGAACAAAATGAGTGAAGTGGGTTTGTGCCTCTGCAGATGAGAATAAGTTGTAAAAAAGCAACAAAAGTGAGTTCAGGACAGGGCATTACAAGACTTAACTGACAAAATCCTGAAAACAAAAACAAAACAAAACAAAAAAAATTCAGAAAGCACTTTACCCACCTAAGCTTATTTGAGATAATCAAATTCAGATGAACAGCAGAGGAAAGAGGCATACCCAAAGGGATATAACAGTATCTATTTTTATTAAAATTCCCCACAATTATAGAGTTCTGTATCACCTCAATTACTACTTTCTTCATCTTTTAGATGTTATCATTACCTTGTACATACAACTCATGCTGTTATCATTACCTTGTACATACAACTCATGTACACTGAATTTACCCTTGCATTTATGAGCTTATCATTTATCTTTTTCTCTGTATAACTGTATATGTACCTGTATATTTTTATCTAACATTTCCAGGATTCTGCCATTAAAATTTCTTTGGGTGGATGCAACATGGCGGCTGGCGCGGAGAGATCAAGTCTCTGACCTCTTCAGCTGTGCGGGCATAGGGAGTCGTAAACAATCTAAATTCTGTTTGCTCAGGATCACTAGGCAATGCTGAGCTGACATGGATCTGGGGCGATCATTCTGGACCTCTCAGAACACACACTGAGCCCAGATCGGCTGAATTCAAGCTCCCGTTTGCCTGCTTCCCGCAGACAAACAGCTGTGACTCAGCACTAATCCATCTGGCTGAAACAACTGGTCAGCCCTTCTGATCCTACGGAGGTAAATGCCAATCGAGCCTTCATAGGTAGTGGCCGCAGGTTTGAAACGGGGCTTGGGTGAGACAGTAAGGACCCACCCGTTGCATTGGTCACCCGGCAAAGGGAAATGAACTGTCACCATTTGCAAGAGATACCACCATGGCAGAGACTGACATCACCAGACTGCGGCGGAGGAGATAACTTTATTGAAACCTGCGGCTACAGGTGTGTAATCCCCTAGCCTTCCCTCTCCACACATCGGGGAAACCTTAAGGGCCCCTCCCAGCTCTCCCGTGAGCGCGATAGCCAGACCAAGGGAATCAGACATGGAGCAGGACCGCGGGGCGGAACTCCCAGATACCGCTTCCACCAGTGCTGACACATGAGGTCTCTTGCACCAGCTACCAGGGGCATGACTACCGGAGGGCAAGTAAAATTTGCTGAGGATTCTCAGCCCCAAGCTATACAAACTTAGGGTCTGAGGGAATGGCAGACAGGGAGAGTGTGCCCAGTCGTCCATGAAAACAGGGCTCCCAGGAGCAGCAGACCTGGCGTGTAGCCAGTATTGTGGTGAGCGGCACCTGTGAGAGGGGCCTGGCTAGAGGAAAAGTGGGGAAGTGACTAGACACAAGAGGAGGCCCTAGACACTCAGGATTGGAGACTCGCCCAGTCTGGGAGAATTAATACCAATACTTTTCAAGTTATTTCAGGAAATAGAAAAAGAGGAAGCTCTTCCAAATTCATTCTATGAGGCCAACATCACCCTGATTCCAAACCCAGACAAAGACACCTCAAAGAAAGAAAACTACAGACCAATATCTCTAATGAACCTAGATGCAAAAATCCTCAATAAAATTCTGGCGAATCGGATTCAAAAACATATCAAAAAAATTGTACACCATGATCAAGTAGAATTCATCCCTGGGAAGCAAGGCTGATTCAATATACAGAAATCAATAAATGTTATTCACCACATCAATAGACTTAAAGATAAGAACCATATGATCATCTCGATAGATGCGGAAAAAGCATTCGACAAAGTACAGCATCCCTTTATGTTCAAAACTCTAGAAAAACTAGGGATAACAGGAACATACCTCAACATTGTAAAAGCAATCTATGCTAAGCCTCAGGCTAGCATCATTCTGAATGGAGAAAAATTGAAGGCATTCCCTCTAAAATCTGGAACAAGACAGGGATGCCCTCTCTCACCACTTCTGTTCAACATAGTTCTTGAAACACTGGCCAGAGCAATTAGACAGACAAAAGAAATTAAAGGCATAAAAATAGGAAAAGAAGAACTTAAATTATCACTATTTGCAGATGACATGATTCTATACCTAGAAGACCCAAAAGGGTCTACAAAGAAACTACTAGAACTAATAAATGAATTCAGCAAAGTGGCAGGATATAAAATCAACACGCATAAATCAAAGGCATTCCTGTATATCAGCGACAAATCTTCTGAAATGGAAATAAGGACAACCACCCCATTCACAATATCCTCAAAAAAAATAAAATACTTGGGAATCAACCTAACAAAAGAGGTGAAAGATTTATACAATGAAAACTACAGAACCCTAAAGAGAGAAGTAGAAGAAGATCTTAGAAGATGGAAAAATATACCATGTTCATGGATATGCAGAACTAACATTATCAAAATGGTGATATTACCAAAAGTTCTCTATAGGTTTAATGCAATGCCAATCAAAATCCCAACGGCATTTCTTGTAGAAATAGATAAAGCAATCATAAAATTCATATGGAAAAATAAAAGACCCAGAATAGCAAAAGCAATTCTAAGCAGGAATTGTGAATCAGGCGGTATAGCAATATCAGATTTCAAACTATATTACAGAGCAATAGTGACAAAAACAGCATGGTACTGGTACCAAAACAAGAGGGTGGACCAATGGTATAGAATAGAGGACACAGAAACTAATCCACAAAGTTACAACTATCTTATATTTGATAAAGGGGCTAAAAGCATGCAATGGAGGAAGGATAGCATCTTCAACAAATGGTGTTGGGAAAACTGGAAATCCATATGCAACAAAATGAAACTGAATCCCTTTCTCTCGCCATGCACAAAAGTTAACTCAAAATGGATCAAGGAGCTTGATATCAAATCAGAGACTCTGCGTCTGATAGAAGAAAAAGTTGGCTCCGATCTATATATTGTGGGGTCGGGCTCCAAATTCCTTAATAGGACACCCATAGCACAAGAGTTAATAACAAGAATCAACAAATGGGACTTACTTAAACTAAAAAGTTATTTCTCAGCAAGAGAAACAATAAGAGAGGTAAATAGGGAGCCTACATCCTGGGAACAAATCTTTACTCCTCACACTTCAGATAGAGCCCTAATATCCAGAGTATACAAAGAACTCAAAAATTAGACAATAAGATAACAAATAACCCAATCAACAAATGGGCCAAGGACCTGAACAGACACTTCTCAGAGGAGGATTTACAATCAATCAACAAGTACATGAAAAAATGCTCACCATCTCTAGCAGTCAGAGAAATGCAAATCAAAACCACCCTAAGATACCATCTCACTCCAGTAAGATTGGCAGCCAGTATGAAGTCAAACAACAACAAGTGCTGGCGAGGATGTGGAGAAAAGGGTACACTTGTACATTGCTGGTGGGACTGCAAATTGGTGCGGCCAATTTGGAAAGTAGTATGGAGATTCCTGGGAAAGCTGGGAATGGAACCACCATTTGACCCAGCTATTTCCCTTCTCGGACTATTCCCTGAAGACCTTAAAAGAGCATGCTACAGGGATACTGCCACATTGATGTTCATAGCAGCACAATTCACAATAGCTAGACTGTGGAACCAACCCAGATGCCCTTCAATAGATGAATGGATAAAAAAAATGTGGCATTTATACACCATGGAATATTATGCAGCACTTAAAAATGACAAAATCATGGAATTTGCAGGGAAATGGATGGCACTAGAGCAGATTATGCTTAGTGAAGCTAGCCAATCCCTAAAAAACAAATACCAAATATCTTCTTTGATATAACGAGAACAACTATGAACAGAGCAGGGAGGAAGAGCAGGAAGAAAAGATTAACATTAAACGGAGACATGAGATGGGAGGGAAAGGGAGAGAAAAGGGAAATTGCATGGAAATGAAGGGAGACCCTCATTGCTATACAAAATTACATATAAGAGGTTGTGAGGGGAATGGGAAAATAAACAAGGAGAGAAATGAATTATAGTAGATGGGGTAGAGGGAGAAGATGTGAGGGAAGGGGAGGGGGGATAGTAGGGGATAGGAAAGGTAGCAGAATACAACAATTACTAATAGGGCATTATGTAAAATTGTGGATGTGTAACCGACATGATTCTGCAATCTGCATTTGGGGTAAAATTGGGAGTTCATAACCCACTTCAATCTAATGTATGAAATATGATATGTCAAGAGCTTTGTAATGTTGTGAACAACTAATAAAAAAAAATAACACCCTAAAATCAGAAGGATTTACAGGGGTACACTTAAAGATGCTTTGGGGGATTATCTTCTCAGAAAAAAAAACCCATATGGAATAAATGCAAAATATATACTTCTAAAAATAAATAAATAAATAAATAAATAAAAATAAAAAGCAGCTTGAAAAATAAACATGCAAATTAATCTTAAATAAATAAATAAATAAATAAAATTTCTTTGGTATCACACCTCCATGAAATGCATTTTTGTCACTTCAGTTCAGTACATCTAAATATTCTATTCCATGTAGTTGGGAAAGATGGGGCTATTGCAAGGTCTTTCTTATTTTACTAATTATCCAATAGAATTAAAGATCAACCTTGGTGCCTCCAGAGAATTTAATTCTCATTCACCTTTCTTATACATAGTGTTTTATTTTTTATTCAAGCAGCAATAACTGTATTTAAAAGGTGAATAAAAGATTCTGATATGGACATGGTGCTTTAGAGGTCCCCAAATCCCTAGGGTGTTGTTCTGACTCCACCTTACCACTGAAGCATCTTGATTGCATTCCATGTTGGACACTGGTACTATGCTTCCACTGAAAGTGATTCAGTAGTTATGAATATTGTTCTTTTTCTGCTCTCAATACTCTTGGAAATGTTGGGATTCATGATAGGTTTAGAATCATAATTTTCAACACACTTATCATAGACGCATTTGATAACAAGAGACCACACATATCTAAGAAGAAGAAATAAGAGAAAGAAGACCATTTATCAATCCTAAAGAGGTAACAGAATAAACTCTAGGAATAAAATAGTAGTCATCTAATAAATTTGTTTCAAAAAATATTTTAGATGGTAATATATTACTGCATTAGAAAAGAGTGATATAAATGCAACTTCAATTATTAGAGTTGTGACTGATTATTTTAAATAGAGTATCAAAAGCTGTGTGCAGTGGTGCATGCCTGTAATTCTGGAGTCTTCTGAGGTTGTAGGTGAAAGATCACAAGTTCAAAGCCAGCCATCCTCAGCAACTTAGTGAGGCTCTAAGAAACTCCACAAAACCCTTTTTCCATATAAAATATTTTATAAAGGCCTGAGGATGTTTCTTAGCAGAAAAGCATTCCTGGGTTCAATCTGTAATATGAGAGAGAGAGAGAGAGAGAGAGAGAGAGAGAGAGAGAGAGAGAGAGAGAGAGATGAGATATGGGGGGTAATCAGTGAAACTTTCAGGGTCAAGGATTTAAACAATTTAAAAACAATAGAATTATGCTCAGGAGATAGATCTTTAAGCTGTTTAAAATCATGTTTTTATCAAGTATTTATAAAACAAGATTAAGATCTAATATAAATCAGGCTTGGCAAGGGGGAAATTGTTCAAATAATAAGTATATACATAAACACATAAACCAATATTAGAGAAGTTAACATTTGGGATATTTATGCCATTATATAATCACTAGTAATGTAAAAACAATGACAAGAAAAAGTGAGTAAATAAACAAATAAATAATTGAATGAATGAATGAATAACTAAAAAGTACAAATATGTAATGTGACTGCAATTGTAAAAGAGAGCTTGTAGCCTTGAAAAAGTGTAAAGGTACTTTTGATATGGTGTTCTACTACTTACTGAGGCATACCTTATGAACTGTCAATTCCACTTCTAGATGGGAAGAGTTAAAAAGAGAACCCACACAACTGGCTCTCTCACTTGGGAATAGTGCAACAGTTACCTTTTTCTTTCTTCCCAAATTTTATTTCTGCTTCCAAGAACACTACCCGTCTAACCTCATGATGCCATTGTAGACTTGTTGCATCTGAACCCTTCTGCTGCTCAAGTTTTTTTTTTCATTGATCTTTTTCTCCCTACCCCCATATATTCCACAATTTTTAATGTGTTTATTTTCAGTTGTAGTTGGACACAATATCTTTATTTTATTTATTTATTTTTATGTGGTGCTGATGATCAAACACAGGGCCTCTTATGTGCTAGGTCAGAAATCTGGAGCTGAGCCCAGCCCCTCCACCAATACTTTAAAAAAAAAATAATGTCACCTACATACTTAGCATCCACCAGTCTTACATTCTGATCCATCCATTTTCTGCTTTTTGAGATTTTGAGATTTTTTTCATTCAGCCATCAATAGTCCAGAGTGCTCAGAATTGGGGGTAAATTTTACAGAATATTAGAGGTCAATTACTCAACATTAAAATTTATATACTGGGATGCACCTAAAGCTGAGGATAAAAAGAAAATCTACAGACTTCACTAGTTAAAATAAAAGGTCTAAAATTCAGAAAAATGAATAATTTTGAAATGACAATTTCATAAAAAGGAGAGTAAAGGGCAGAACATACTAAGCAAAAGCAAAATTTTCACACCACAAAAAATGTACATCTGCATAGTGTCATATATGCGTGCTTCCAGAAGACAAATTAAATTGAAAGAGATACGATTAATTTGAGATGTAGCAATAAAATATTAATTGTATATAATAGTAATATATATGTACCTGTACCAAATATGCCTCATTTAATTATAGGTTTACATTGGAAGAAATGAACTCTAAACTTTTTAAACTTTTTTAAATTTTTTTTTTTATATGTCATAGTGAATACTGACATCTAGAATTTTGTGTGGCCAAATGTTCAGGCTACATATTATATTTACTTGAAGTACATCACTGAACAACAGATGGATTTTACCACACATTGTTGTACGAAATGAACTTATAGAAATAATTAGATACCTTATAATAATATGAATAAATAGATGTGTGTAAGTAACAAAGAACCTTTATTAAGTAAAAGAAAATGAAACAAAACAAAACAAACAACAAGAAACTTGAGAAAGTTTGCAGTGCTTTGCAGAAATAGAAATATGACATTCTTTCCAAAAAAATCATTGGGACAAGAAATTATTTTTTGGGAAAACTATATTATATGCTTTCTTAATACCAGAAGAAACTCATTTTCAGGAGTATTATATACTTCAATATAAAAATAAAATAGAGCTGTGGATGGTATTACACAAATAATCTCAATGACTTGGGAGGTAGAGGCTGAAGAACCAAAAGTTCAAAGAAAGCCTCGTCAACACAGGAAGGCCATGACCACCATGAGGAAGTTTCTGTCTCAAAATAAAATATTGAATGGCCTGGGTATATGGCTGTGGCTTAAGGGTATACCACCCCTAGATTCAATAACACATATATATCTGTCAAAAGTTACTATAACAAGGAATTTATGCTAGGTGTGGTGGCACATGCCTGCAATCCCAAAACTCTGAAGACTGAGGCAGGAGGATTGTGAGTTCAATGCCAGCCACAATAAAAAGAGTCACCAAAAAGCTCAGTGAGACCCTGTTACTACATAATATATAAAATAATCCTGGGAATGTGATTCATTTGTCAGTTACCCCTGCATTCAATCCCCAGCATGAATAAAAGGGATTTATATGGAAAATGTCATAGTACTTGCCTCTAATGCCATCTATTTGGAAGACTAAGGCAGAAAGGTTAAAATTTCAAGGTTAGCTGGGCCACTTGCCAACAACCTGTCTCTATATAAGATTTTTAAAAAATGCCTGGGGATATTGATGAGTGTAATGGCAACTTTGGTTTAAATCTCAAGAACCACAAAACAGAGCAGTTATTTATTTTCAAAAAGTTACATAAATACGTTTAAAAATATAAATTGGACAACATTAAGAAATAAACTTTTTTTCATTAAGTGGTACAAAGATGGGCTGGAGTTCTGGATCAGTAGCAGATCACTCACCTAGCACATGTGAGGCCCTTGGTTCCATCCTCAACACCACATAACAATAAATAAATAACATAAGGGTATTATGTCCAGCCACAACTAAATAATAACATAATTTTAAGAAAAGGTATAAAGAGAAGTGGGAGAACTCATGAGCTCACATAAAAGTTAAGAATATTTAATAAAAAATGACACTTATGGTAGGAGAAATGTTCAAAAATTAAAACCTCTTAACATCTTAACAAATTATAAAAATGCAAGCTAACATCTGATGCCAAAAAAAAATTACATAGTATTGATGAGGACAAAAAACAATTTCTCTTGAATTAGAGAAACTATATAAATTGCTTTTATTTTTTGTGTAAAGTGTTTATTTAATATATATGATACTCCTCAAACAGTAGCAAAGCCTATATAAAATACTGTGTTTCTGATCCTGATAATATCTGGTTATATGATAGCATAAGGCTACAGATATATTCATCCATGCTTTTGAAACCAGAAAAATAGGTGAAAAGACGAGGTACATTCAAAATGAAATAAATGCTATAGTTTGAAAAAATTGATTTCTTGGGATCATACACATTTTTAGTTTCATTGAAGTGGCTCCTGTTTTCTCCACATTGTCTCAAAATAAAACATAAAAAGGACTGGGGATGTGGCTCTGTGGTTAGCACTCCTGGGTTTATCTCCCAGTGCCAAACCAAGTAAGGTGAAATTTCTGAAAGATTACAATTATGCCAGTGTACACATACATGTAAAAAATATTAGTGAAAATTTAAAAATTAATAAATATATTTTTTGAAAAAAGTGTTAAGGTTCTTCCAAAGCTCAAGATAAAAATGACATATGATCCACTAATAATAATTTGGGTTAGCAAAGCAAGGCTGCACATGCCTATGCTCCAGTGGCTCAGGAGTATAAGAAGGGAGAATCTCAAGTTCAAGACCAGTCTCAGCAATTTGGCAAGGTTGTAACCAGATGAGTGAGATGCTGTCTCAAAAAAGGGGTACAGGTTGGTGTATAGCACAGTGAAAAAGTGCCCATGGGTTAATCTATAGTGACTCAATAACTAAAAATAATAATAATAAATCTGGCTAAAAAGTGGCATACAATCCAGTAATAATATTTCTGGGCATACATCTAAATGAATTGAAAACTTTTCTCAAAGAAATAACTGCAATTCCATTTTTTATTGTAGCTCTATTCACAGTATCTAATAAAAAAATGAAATGCCAGTCAGGCATGGTGGGAAATGCCTCTAATCCCAGGGGCTTGGGAGTTTGAGGCAGAGGATGGAGAGTTCAAAGCAGCCTCAGCAATGGTAAAGCACTAAGCAACTCTTTCCAAAGAAAATGTGAAATAGGGCTGTGGATGAGAGCCTAAGTTGTGGAGTGCCTCTGAGTTTAATTCCTGGTATGCACCCCCCAAAAAAACATCCTTTTAGGAAAAGAATACCAAAAGATTTCTTCCAGCTTCACAGCATTGAACTACTCCCCTTAGATGCTACACACTTATAGTTCAAACTGATCTCTAGAAGACAAGACTCAGATAATGATATTTTCTAAATAGGCTAAGAGACATTGATATCTGTGGACACCTTAAGTCAGACTGTTCTAAAACTAAGGACTGGGCAAATATGGGAGGTTGGAATGAGAACACAACACAGTTAAGTTCTTCAAAGGGGAATCTTAACTCAGACACTATGATATCTGAAACCACAGTTGGAGATAAAATTAGATTCTTTGCTTCACTGATTTCTGGGTTATTAATTCAATCCAAACAGATATTGAAAAAGTATTAAGGCTACTGGTTAATGTCTATGTAAAACAGGTTAATAAAAATGTATCAGATTAGGGCTGGAGTTTCGGCTCAGTAACAGAATGCTTGCCTAGCATGGGTGAGGCACTGGGTTGGATCCTCAGATCCACATATCAATAAGTAAAATAAAAGTCCATTGATAACTAATTTTTTTAAAATGTACCAGGTTTCTCACATGGCTTTTAATTTTCAGATTCACTATGTACTCTTACTCTAGCCTTTGTGATTAAACTTCCTTAGAGTTTAAATCAAGTTCAGTCCCATCTTTATTTTCCTCCACACTAGGACACAGATATTTCCTGGAAATGTTTGGAATGCTTCTACAGGTCATTTTAATAAAGTGGTCTTACATATATGGAGGGAAAAACCTCAACTAAGGTCCCATTACATTTTTAAAAAGTGTTTAATTGGGACTGTGAGGATGGCCTTAGCCCTGAGCTTAAACAACTCTATTTTAAAAACTCCAGTTTGAAACATGCAGTGGCACCAGGCACACCCACAGAGTCCTCCAGTATGGCCTAAAAGTTACTTCCCCTTAACTTTATAAACAGAGTGAACTATCTGGCAGGTTATACTTGGCCTGATAAGAGAGACAGACAAGAAAATCAGAGTGGAGACCACAAGACCGGAAGTTTCTGATCCCAGGGTAAATGATGTCATGGAGAAATCCCAGGATAGCTAATAAGAATTGAAAGAGAGGTTAAAAGCCCCCAAATTTAGTATAAATAATAGAGCTAATGAGTAGGGATTTAGCCAGCAGAAACCAGCATGCACTCAAGCTGAAGAGCCTGATGAGGACCTGACATCCCATCACTTGTCATTTTTCTTCTGATCCTCTGCATGATTTTCTCATCTCTCAAACTCTACCACTTCATCTGAACTTTGATGAAAGCCACAACTTCTTCATAGGTTCTCTCCTCAACCTGTTGTCCACTCCAAGCCAGGAGAAACCTGCCTTGGTTCTGGACCTGGTCACCATGGTCTGAGTGAGTGTGCATCTGCTGGACTAAAAGCCTAAGGCTTAAGAATTTTGTTCTGAAATTTAAACTTAGTACACAGAGGGAATGTCTGTAACTAGCCTGTCACGATTAAGTTACTTTTGCAGTGTCTAAAATTAATCTACACTTCTTAGCAGTAAATTAATCAACCTTTATTTTTTTTTCTTTTGCTGTGAATGGATTATCTCTATTACAGTGCCTAGCATTCAGGATTGTTATTTTCTTGAGTAAGAACCTATAGAGTATAATTGCATTGAGCAATTTGAGTGAATAAAGCATTAAAAGGGGCAGAAGCATTTGGACATTTTTTATTTCTCTCCTTGACTGCATATGTCGCAATTTTGCCCCTGGCGACTGGGACACATTGACTATATTATTTTATTAAGAAAAAAGTCATTATTTTTAATGTCATCTAATTTTTTTCCTGCTTTTTTTCTTATGTGAAAGTCTCACAAGGATAAAGCAAAATCTTTTAAAACTGTCATCCAGTTCTTGGAGGAAAAAAAATACAAATAAAGCATGCCTTTAAAACAAAATATGGGAAAACATAAGTATGTTGAAACAGAAGTTTTGAGATGAAACTAAATTTCCCATTTAACCAATTTTCTCTGGGATCTTGTCTCACAAGTTTTGAAGAATAAAATCTATGGACACTCAGGGAAGGTAGTAGTAAAAAGAATAGGATTTATTTTAGCAAGAAAAAATACAACTCCCAAAATGTGGGAAAGGGCATGTTAGCAGAAGAACCCATTTTTTTTGTGTGTCAGTTTCGAAGTTTAAATATGGTTTTTGGCAAAGCTTTGGTTAATATCTATTTAAAATGAATATTGAAAAGGGCATTTTTATTACCAACTAGGCTCAAGTTTGTCCTTAATGTATCTCGTCCTCCTTCCAGTGACTTCCAACTGGGTTCACCCCAAGGAAAAAGAATTTGATTGAAGGTATTCCCATAAGTGAGTCTCAAGTGTTTTTTTTTTTTTTTTTAATTTGAATAGGCCTTAATGGTGCTCATTAACGTATCTATCCATTAACATTCAGGTGTGGTTAAATAAGATGTCCATGATACAGCTGCCTTTTAATTTTACTATCTATTTTATTTTATTTTTTCTCAATCAAGTTGTGCAAGAACCCTGCCTTTGAGAATGTGAAGGGAGCTGGAAATTTGGGATTTAATCTCAGACCTATAAATAGCTAAACTATCAGATAATCATTCTGGATTTGAGATACTTCTTAGTCTACATTTAGAAAGCTCAGGAGGAATGAGGATTTTGAGTTCAAAACCAGTTTGAGCAACTTAGTGAGGTTCTAAGAAACTCAGTGAGACTTTGTCTCTACATAAATATATAGAAAAAGGTTGAGAATGTGGGTCAGTAGATAAACACCCATGAGAATAATCCATGGTCTAAAGTAAACAAACATATAAACAACAAAAATAAAAACTTGGGAGGAACAAGAACAGGGGTCCCTAAAAAAGCCACAGCTTCTCTCACACAGGAACACAACTAATGAAGTTGGGGTCCTCTTCTGATGATTATCCCAGTCTTCATCACACATTCTGGGGACATGCTGAGCTAATGGCACACAGATGCCCACATAGGAATTCAGGAAGGCCCTGAAAACACCATACAATTATGGAACAAAAGACTTGAGGTCTAAAATAAGCTCCACTATACTAGTCAGAGAAAACTAAAGACTAAGCTGCCAAGGAGAGACCCTCTATCCACCAGACTCTGGAGACAATTATGAGGAGTTTCCAGCCACCATTGCCAATCCCACTGGCTTCAAACAGCCTCCCTACCCAGTCTCAAAATAAGAGCACATGCTTACCATTTTCTGGCTTTCAGTATGCTTAGTGTTCCCCATATACATATTTTTTTCAGCTTCAGTGTAGCACAGAAACCTGAAAGCAAAGAAATGGATTCAGTGAATGGCAGGCTCCAAAAACAAAAGGAACAGAAGACTGTGGAAGTCTGCCCCCTCATCACTGACTGTTTCTTGATTGGACAGTTCTCACCCAAGAGACAGATTGGAAAGGGCTTCAGGAACTTCCTCCAAATTGAACCTGGTAGAGATACCATTGGTTACTGGTGGCAAGTCTTACTTTTCCACATGTTGAAGTTTGAACATTAGAGAAGCATGCTGAGGGAAGCATATGAAGCAGGGTTTATTTAGAAAAGGGTAACACAGACTTCTCCCACAAGGGAGAAGGGGGGCATAGCTGGTATCTGGGTATCCTAAGAAGCAAGGTGTTTTGCCCTTTTTATATGTCCTAGGCTTCCTTTGTTCTCCTGCCTTTCCTCCCTTATCTTTCTTCTTCCTGAGGACTGCCTAGGCTCAGAAAGGCTTGGTGGGATGGCCTAAAGTTGGGAAATAGGTGGGCTGAAGGGGAAGGGCAAGATGGAGTAGACAAGGACACATTTACTATCTTATAGCTCCCTGTAGGGAGGGGAAAACCTGGGACAGGTTACCTTGGCAACAGGTTGGAGCAGGGGCAGGTTCCTGATAATATCCCTCAGGGGACAGTCTCTAACTTCCCAGATTCACTCAAAATTGGCTTCCTGACTCAATTCACCTATTTATACTGAGTGCCTGTCTAATTCAGTAGGCCTACTGTTTGAGTGACAGTAAGTTGCATACAGATCAGAATCAAATAAGGACACAAAGACAGGTTTATGGCTGCTCTATTTTTGTTGATCAAACCCTTGGGATCTACCACATGCAGGGGTGCATGCCTGTAATCCTAGCAACTGGAGAGGCTGAGGCAGGACAGTGAGTTCAAAGCCAGCCTCTGCAGTGGCAAGGCACTAAGAACCTCACTGAGATTATGTATCACCTTTGTCCTTGGAAAGACCCACAGAGCACTTCTAGGCACATTCCCACCCTGCTAAGTTGTTTGTCTACAAATGACAGGAGAGATCTGCTGTGCCAGGTGTCACTGACTCAGGCTAGGTGGGGACTTCAACTCATTTGCTATTAGTATTAACTATGTGTTTCCTATTTTCATCATAATTCCTGTGAGGGCAAAGAAGGCTCTGTTAGTGAAGGGAATGTATGTTGAACAAGTTGTAGCTTTAGAATGAGGGGCTAAGTGTAAATTGTTAAGCTTTTCTCAGGAACCTTGATTTGCAATCTTTTCCCTGTGAATTTCTTAAGAAATAACACTATTGTTTGTATTGTCATACATAAGATTTGCAAATATTTTCTCCCATTCTATGGAGCTTTATTTTACTTGTTTAAGCACAAAATTTTTAATTTTGTTGAAATCCATTTTATTTCCTTCTTTGAACAATTGTGCTTTGGTATTATTGCATTTTAAAAACTATTGCCCAACCCAAAGTCACAAAGATTTGTTCTCACGTGTTTTCTTCTAAGAGATTTATATTTAGGTCTATGATTCATTTCAAGTTAATGTTTGCATATGGTGTAAGGAAGAGGTCCAGCTTTGCCCTATGGCATGCGTATATTCAATTGTCCCCTGTGCCATTTACAGAAAAGACTACTTTTTCATGATTGAATTGTCCTAGAACTCTTAACAAAATTAAACTGACCATAAATATAAAAACTTATTTCTGGACTTTTAATTCTATTCTCATGATCCATGTGTCACTTTGTAGTAAGTTTGAAATCAAGAAGTATGAGTCCTTCAGCTTTGTTCTTTATTTCAAGATTATTTGGGCAGCGTGAGGTCTCTCATATTTCCATATAAATTGTAAAACTAGCTTTTCAGAGATACTAAAATACATCTCAGGGAGGCAATGAGTTTATTAGAAGTGATGTGAAGGAGGAACAGGGTGACACTCTGACAGAAGAAAGTGTGTTCTCTCTGAAAAGAAAATAGCATGACTCTCTTGAAATCCATTTTTTTTTTTTTTGAAGATCTAAAAAAAGATCCCAAAGTGTCCTGCCCAGGTACACTTCTCGACTTTGGACTGACAGCAGGATAACATCAAACTCTCAAGTATCCTCTGCCATGACAACTTTAGGTTAATTAGGCTCATGTTCACCATTTCTAATTGAATTCTTAAGCATAAACTCTCGCAGATTTCATATTTAGTAAGAATTATTTTTATTTCTCTGAGTTCCAGAATCTGGTCTATAGCAGGGTCACAAAAGTCTTCACTTCAGGGTAACTTAAGTTGGTCTTGTAAACATTGTTTTGAAACTGCATTTCTTCTGTAGATAACAGTTTGTTAAGAAATGTAACATATCCTGTGCAGTTAAGCCAGAACTTTCTTGTAAAATAAAGCATGGGGTCAACATGTTGGGCCTATTTATTTATATTACTACATGTTGAAATGTAGTAATATAAATAAATAGATTTAGATTAGCTAGTCTACCACTGAGCTACATCAGTGTCACCTTGTCAGAAATAAGGTTGCATGAAGATGCAAATCTCTCAATCAGGCAAAGGCAGTATCTAATTGACATCACATTCTGGAGCTAAAAATCATAGAACAGAGTTCCTTTCAAATGTGCTATGCCAACTTTTTATTAGATGTGGTTTATTTACTACTTTCACTAATTCCAGAAAATCCCTTTAAAATCACAAATTTTATTTACCTTCCAATCCTCAGAGGGTCATGTTCTTCTCATGTAGATCCTCAGAACCACATATAAATAAATAAACAAATAAAAGGTATTATGTCCATCTAAAAAAAAAAAAAAAAAAAAAAAAAACTAACACCGGAAAACTGGACACACAGGTGCAAGCCTATAATCCCAGCTGCTCGGGAGACAGAGGCAGTAGAATAATAAGTTCAAGGCCAACATCAGCAACTGAGACCCTGCCCCAAAATAAAAAGGGCTGGGGATGTATTTCAGTGGCAGAACATCCCTGAGTTCAATCCCTGCCACTGCAAAAAAAGCAAAAGAAAGTGACAAAAAAAGTAACACTTAGGATTTTCTCTCAGGAATTTTTCCACAGATTTCAACAAAGTAAGGTGCCTCAGACATTAGTTTCTCCTAATCCCTCTTTTTTATAATCTTTATTTATTTTTATGTGGTGCTAAGGATTGAAACTAGTGCCTCGTATGTGTGAGGGAAGCACTCTACCACTGAGCTACAGCACACTTCTCTGTGCATCAATATTATGTCTCAGAGACGAAACAATTTAAATCACAATCTTCAAAGAACCATATTTAATGTATAAAAATTTTTAAATATGGCAAAAGAAATAATTAAATCACATGCAGAGAGTAAATGAGAAAAAGAAGTAATGAAGAAAGAGCAGAAAGATCAATAAATAAACAACAGAAAAAAATAGAGAAAAATAAACTAATTAAATGCTGGTTCTTGGGCTGTGGTATAACTCAGTAGTACAGTGTGTGCTTACCATGTGTAAGGCCCTGGCTTGATCCCAAGCACAAAAACAGAAACAAAAACATAATACCTCATGACTAAATGAGATTTAAGCTAATATTGCAAAGCTGGTTTGCATTCAAAACACAATGCACATCATTATATTATCAAACAAATAATAACAATCCAATACCCATTCTTAGTTCAAAAACAACAACAATAAAAACCTTAGGAATAGAACAGTCTCATTCTGATAAAAGGAATAAAAAAAACCCCTACAGTTAACAGCACACATAATAATAATAAAAAAAAAAGATTGAACGTTTTTCTTTTAATATAAGGAACAAGACAAGGATTACCAATCCCATCATTTCTATCCAACAATATACCAGAGATTCTACTTAGTTTAATAAGGCAAGAAAAAAATGACATTTAAGTGAGAAAGGAAGAATTCAAACCATATTTTTAAATGATTAGATTATCTATATAGAAAATCCAATGAAATATACCCCCCAAAAAGCTACTCCTAGAAGGTGAGTTTGGCAAAGCTGCATGATACAAGAGCTAGATACAAAACTGAATTGTTGTTCTATGCTAGTAATGAAAAATTTTATATTGAATTTTTTAAACATACTATAACAACACCAAAAATGTCAAATATTTAAGACAAATTTGAAAGGGATATGCAAGACTTCTACTTTAAAAGATTGCTGAGAGAAATTAAAGAAAATTTAAACAAATGGGAAGAAATAACATGTTCATTTGTTGCAAGACTCAATGATGTTAAGAAGTCAATTCTCTCCAAGTTGATTCATAGATCCAATATCTCAGAATCCCAGCAGGCTGTTTTGTATAAACACGTAAGCTGATTATAAACTTCCAATGCATATGCAAAGGACCCAGAACAGTCCAAAGAACTTTGCAAAAGAAAAAATCTGGAAGAAAAACACTATTCCAAAGGTAAACTAATTCAGACAATGTGGTACTGATATAAAGATAAACAAGCAGATCATGCTACAAAATAGAGGCCAAAATAGACCTATGTACACAGAAAACTGATTTTGGCAATGGGACAAGGGCAATTCAGCAAAGAAACAATGTTCATTTTTAACAAATGGCGCTAGTACTAAATACTCAAATACAAAAACTTATAAATTTTGACCCCTGCCTTGCACCACATACAGAAATTAACTCAAAATGGGTCATATACCTAAGTATAAAACCTAAAACAATAAACCTCCTCAAGGAAACAGGAGCTAACTTCTGTGACTTGGGGTTAGGCAAAGAGTTATTAGGTATGATACCAAAAGTGCATTAAAGAACAATTTGTAAATTGAATTTCATCAAAATTAAGAACATGTGTTCTTTGAAAGACACTGCTAGGGGAATGTAAAACATGTCAGACTGGGACAAAATATCATATTTCTGATAAAGAATTTGTATCCAGAATATATAAAGAACACTTAAAACTTAATAAATAAAACAATGAAATATTCCAAAAATAATAGCATACAAGATTTGATACTTTACCAAGGAATGGCAAATAAGCATGTGAAAATATGCTCAATATCATCATCAGGCAATAGGAAACTGCAAATTAATATCACAATGAGGGACTGGGGTTGTGACTCAGTGGCACAGTACTTGCCTTGCACATATGAGGCACTGAGTTCAATCCTCAGGACTGCATAAAAATAAATAAATAAAGATATTGTGTACATCTACAACTAAAATTTTTTTAAAAAACATTTACAATGAGGTAATACTATGTATCTATTAGAGAAATAAAATTTAAAAAGACTACCATAGTAAGTATTTAAGATGGAGACTTGGGGCAACTGATTCCTCTTTCACTGCTGGTAGGAATGTAAAAGGAAACAACAACTTGGAAAACAGTTTGGCAGTTTTAAAAATTAAAAATACCATACCACATGATCTATTCAAATCACTTCTGGGTATTTACCAAATAGAAAAGAGAGCCTAATTTCACACACAAACATCTGGAATAAAGTTGTTCAGATGGATTTAGTTCTAAGAGCCAAATGCTGGAAACACCCAAATGGCCGTCAATGGTGAACAGGTACATCCATATACTGGAATACTTTGAGCACTTAAAAAAATAAACTACTGATATAATCAGAAACAGAGACAAATCTCAAAATAATTACACTGAGCCAAAAAAAAAAAAGTACATGTGATATAATTCCATTTACATAAAACCCTAGAATAAACAAACGAACCTATAGTGACAGCAGATCAGTAGGTTGGTATGTGCGGGGTGGTGGCTTTGATCCTCAGCACAACATAAAAATAAAGATGTTGTATCCACCAAACGCTAAAAAATAAATATTAAAAAACTCTCTCTCTTAAAAAAAACTAAATTATTATTGTATATAAAAGGTAACAAATTGCAAATTGATCTCCCTGGATTGCACAGTTGTCTGTTTACTGGCTTCAAATGAAGTCTGAATGTTTAGCTACACTACCAGTACTGAAGGCTCAGCCACTGAATACTTAAAATACTATGTTTGCAAGCTGCCCTAAAGCAATTCATTAATTCAAATAAATGTTTACTGTACATGTGCTCTCAGTATGTCATGGTTGAAAGGGCTGGATTTTATGCAGAATGGACAGTACCAAATTACAAAGTTATTCCATGTCTCTTTTGGAATAATTTGTAAGGTTTAGCAACACTTAAATCACATGATGAACGAATAGCAATGGAAACAGGCCACAGACAGCCAAGAACAGTGACTCTTCTAATTAAAGGTGAAAATAATAAATTTCAATGATAACATGACTGAAGAACTGTATACCAACAGCTTAGAATTCCAAAATGACAAGTATCTCTCATATCTTAAGGGAACTCAGAACAAAGATTAAAAATTACTTCCACACACAGCAAGTATGGAGTCTGCCAGTTCTAAGTGGTGGTTCTGGCTTAGAAATATAAAAGGATGTGAAAAGACAGACCCCAAATGATTTCTTTTTAAATACCAATAACAAATAGGAAGTTTTTAAGTAAATTCTCTAACAGCTGGTATCAAAGATAATATTCTGTAACAGCATATTCTTCATTACTGAACTCAGCTAACTGGACCAAGAATGGAAATTATGGGCTGGAGATGTGGCTCAAGCAGTAGAGCGATCGCCTGGCATGTGTGAGGCCCGGGTTCGATACTCAGCACCACATACAAAACAAAGACGTTGTATCCACCGATAACTAAAAAAAAAAAAAAAAAAAAAAAATAAGTATTAAAATTCTCTCTCTCCCTCTCTTTAAAAAAAATAAGTAAAATTAAATAAAATTTAAAAAAAGAATGGAAATTACTATATCTTATAGAAGATACAAGCTTAATTACTCATCACAAATAAAACCACCCATAGCTCTGCCATAATATACAAGACCTTTTACAGCATAGGAAGGGCATCCATTTGAAAACCTTCCACTATCTTTTTCCCTTACAATAATACTACCCTTTAAGGTTGTTTCTCTAAAAGAACACAACATCTGCTCCATTTGTGTACAATGAATTGAAGCATTTTCTTCTGTCATGTATAACTGATTGCAACTAATGAATAATTTAAAAAAAGAACCCAGGAACTCATTCAAGGTACCCAAAAATCTATAAAAATCACTTGTCAATAGTAACTGTGGATGGTATGTGCTTCAGATTCTCTTAAAAACTTACTCTTCTTCTAAATTTGTTCAGGTTCTTCAAAACCATCATGTTTTGTGTTCTCAAAGGTACAATTTTGCTAAACAATAGGCTTTTAATGAATTTTGACTGACATGATTTCTCTACACGTGTTTCAAACACATCATACCCAAATTCATATCTACATTAAACACCACTAATCCTGGGTGTTCAGTAACCATGGAATCCAGACTATGAATTCTGCAAGCACAATATCCAAGTATTCTCCTCTTCACTGAGAAGCAATATCCACTAAACAAAAGATGAAGATAACCATAGTATTCAGTATTCATAGTATTCATAGTATTCACTGCATCTTCTGTTTATTGATTTTTGGAGTTTTACAAATGAAAATGGTTTGCTTTAGGTAAATTGGTGAAAAAAAGCAAAGACATTTAACCACTTATAATTAAAGTTATGAAACATTACATCTCACCTCTGATACTGATTGTAATTAAAATTGTGAAATAACACCTGCTTCAGCTTGAGTTCCATTGAAGCTAAGAGCAAATTTGTGGTTCCTCTTGACACCTCCACTGTCAATTACTGCCCTCCTGTTGCATTTTACTTTGAAGAAAACCACTGTTTTGTGGAGTCAGATCTACTTGTAACTTGGCAATGTACTAGGCACTGTGCTTACCAGTTTATATGCAGCATCCCCACTCATCTTCACAACCATGCTATGCTGGAGAATATTATAGACAGGTAGAGTGTCATTGATTTTAAATAACTTGTCCAAGGTCACTGAGCTAATTTCCATTACTAATAGCACAGAGTATATCTTGAACCTTTTATTAAGAAGGCCTCAAATGGGACCACACCTGCCAGAGAATATGGATTCATCCCATCACAAGTACCTCCCATTTAATCTCAGTATAGTTATTTTTCTCTAATTCATCTTAGAGAAAAGATGACCATCTGCCTTTGCATGGAGAAGAAACAACATAGTGGCAGAGCTGGGTGTGTGCTACAATTTATCTTCCAAGTTTTGGCTCTCAGCTAGCCTTTATTGCCATATCTTGCAATTTCAGGTAAGATCAAGATCTCTTTATTAAAATGACATCTATGGAATGGCCTTACCGGCAGTGCTATTATTAATTCTGACCATGTTTAAAGTGATTTTAAATATTCAAAACAATTCTGTTCTTAAGTGAAGCATTGTTTATCACATAAGCAAATGATTTGTGTCAAGTTATAACAAATAAGATATATAAATGAGTAATTATCCTTCATTCCTCCAAACATGACTTTGTATTTCTTTAATGAAAACATAGAATAATGATTTATTTGTGGATCTGAGGATCAAACCCAAGGCCTCACATATGTGAGGCAAGCCACATCCCCAGCCCACAATGCTGGTTTTGGAATGATTCTGTGTGAGTAACAGTGTAGTGACAGCCCTGCCTTCCACTGTCCTTTGACCAAAATTCCTATTTAACTGCTACACACAGATAACATCCAAAAAAGAAGTTTACAGAAACTACATAACTTCTACCCTTTTAGAATTGCTGTAACTATTTTGTTCTCTTTGAAATGCAGAAAGAAATTTAAATTAAGACTTCACTAACAGAAGAGCAAGAACCAGTTAAAGAGCATCTACTGTTCTTTGTCAATTAACAAGATTGTTCAGCCAGGTTGGTGGCACATGCCTGTAATCCCAGTGGCTTGTAAACCTGAAGCAGGAGGATTGCAAGTTCAAACCCAGCCTTAGCAATTTAGTGAAGCTCTAAGCAACTTAATAAAACTCTGTCTCAAGAAAAGAAGAAAAAAGGGTTGGGGATGTGGCTCAGTGCTTGAGCACCCTGGGCTCAATTCCTGGTGGAAAAAAAAAAAAAAGTCAGAAAATAGAAAAACAGAGTAAACTGCACTGTATAAAATGAATTTTAATTACTTTTTCTAGAGACTGATAAGGATACCTCTGAAAATCCATGTTCTTTAATTTCAGCTCTGTAACAGATTTTAAAAGTGATAAAATGTGAGGTTCTAGGACCTTGGTTTAAAAATTTTTCATATAGTTATTTAACTGCATACACAATTCAGATTCATGATTTTGATCTCATCATTAAAATCTGAAATGTACTGTTTTCCATACTGAGTAGCTTTGTTAAAATTTAGATCACACAAAGTCTCTATTTTATATTTCTTCAAACTCTAACTGAAAGAACAAGCATTAATCTACAATTCAAGCAAAAGTTAATCTGTTATTTTAAATAATAAATTATAGCAATATTTCTTACAGTAACTTCAAAAGCTGAGATACTATAACTTAATTTTAATTCTTAGAAATGTCTATTACAACTTGCTAAAAGATACTGCTGAATCTGAAAGTTTCTGGCAAAAAAAAAATAAATAAAAATTTTTAAAAGGTTCACATCTACTGCAGGGAATAGGAAGATTTGAGGCAATAAACACAAATGTTAAAAATACATTGGTGGGCTGGGGTTGTGGCTCAGCAATAGAGCACTCCCCTAACACATATGAGGCCCTCAGTTCAATCCTCAGCACTGCATGAAAATAAATAAAGCATTGTGTCCAACTACAACTAAAAAATAAATAAATATTTTAAAACTGGTCTTCAATATTTCAGGGTTCTACATGCATGGATTTGACCAACTGCAGATAGAAAATATTTGGAAAAATCATGCTTTTGTTCTGAACATGTACAGACTTTTTGGAGGGTCATTATTCTCTAAGGAAT
This sequence comes from Spermophilus citellus, assembly GCF_964194105.1. Taxonomy (NCBI): domain Eukaryota; kingdom Metazoa; phylum Chordata; class Mammalia; order Rodentia; family Sciuridae; genus Spermophilus; species Spermophilus citellus. The sequence continues at coordinate 71,052,881 of NC_138182.1, read as the reverse complement.
ACAACATCACAATTATTTACACCATATTTATACTATATTAGATACTGTACATAATCTAGAGATGATGGAGAGTACTTGGAACAATGGGTATAAGTTACATGCAAATATTATGTCATTTTATATAAGAGAGTATAACATCTACAGATTTTGGTGTCCACAAGGGGTTCTGAAGCCAATTTCCCACATACACCAAGGGACAAACAAATATGCAACTCACTATGATATTGTGTTATATGGTAGGGTGGTAGGACAAAAATATTTAGCCTCTAAGTTAATACAACTGTATTTTTGCCTTACATTTTTAAAAGCAACACAAACCTATCCCAAGTAGAAGAGTAATATTACTAATTTATATAAACACAATTATGTTTTTTTCTTAAATTGAAATAATAAAAATTATGGCATACCCAAGCTAACAATACTTTGGCTTTACTGAATATAGAGTGGAGATAAAATTAGAACCACAGTCATCTCAAAATTAGAGTAAAAATATCAAAGTTGAATTCCATTCTAGACTGGTATTCCAATAACTATTAAGAGATCGGAATCAGGAGTCAGATTTAAAGATGCCAAAATCTGAAATCTGTAATCATTTTATTTTTAAAGAAGAAATGGAACTACATTAACTTCTGCTACTCAGAATACACAATCTTGATATCAACTGAATTCTTACTTTTAAGGTGAAATTTCAGTCCTTTCCATTCACAAATAAAGCCTAATTTATTAAGTTCCCTGCTTTGTATTTCTAGAGTTGATAAAAGCACATTTTCTTAGTACAGTATGTATTGTTCCAAGTGTTTTATAAACATCTTCTGTGAGAGTTTACAGGAGTGATCTGAAATCACTTCCAAGATTTCATTCTATGAGTCAGTTATTCTTAAAAGAAAATAGAGTTTCTATGTCTTTATCACTTAAATTTCCCTATTTATCACAAGTCTGATTCTAATCTGACTCACACACACACACACACACATACACACACACACAAAATCAACAGACAATTACTGTAATTAAATTCTAGGCAGAGCAAAAAGGAAAAAAGAAAACAAGCACAATTTTGTTACTTAGACATTAAAATTACAGGTCCACACAATAGCTGAACTTTCATAAAAGTCTCTTAGCCAATAAGAATAAATCTCAAGACTTTTCAACCACCTAGCTCTACATGGGGCTCCTAAATCTATATTTCTTGATCAAATAATTCATCCCAGCCTGCTATGCATGAACACCTGTATTCATTCATTCACAGATGTGCCAAGTACAGTAATGCTAGGCTCTGGAAACTCATAGCAAAGAAAATAACCTGTCCCTAGAGCGGCTTCTATTAGGGAAGTAAGTCAAGTGAATAGTCACAGGAATGTAACATCTGGACAGTCACTTCCCAAACTAAGCTGGTCTAAAGTGAACTCTGTTTACTTCCTGCATTCTAGTCTACTCAATTGTGGACCTTGTTCTTGCACAGAAATGCTGTCATCACAGACTGTCAAGGCCACAAACTTCTGAGGCATTCTCAACCTTCTGCTTCAGATCTTAACAACTGCCCAAGTCAGCTTGAATTACCAAAGAGGAACAGATGGCTCTGCTCCACAATGCTTCCCCAATTCTGGGAATGCTACTGATGATGGCAGGGAGCTCCCAGCAAAACTTCTTTATTTTATTTTTATGTGGTGCTAAGGATCAAACCCAGAACCCTGTGCATGCCAGGCGAGCACATTACCGCTTGAGCCACATCCCCAGCCCCTGTTAGGGCATTTTAAGATGATCCCTGATTAATTGTTGGGGGACTTTTTTAAGGATATGTTTTATTGGAAGCACCATTCTGATATCCTAATCACAAAATAAGTTGAAATACAGAATTCTTTCCAAACCATAAAGTCATCTCCAGAACAATTTCACAAATGGCTGGTGGAAATAACTGGTAGCGTATTCAGTCAAAGCCATTACAAACAACACTGATAAAATATGTCACAAAGGCAAAATGGGAGGGGTGAGAGTACATGATTGAGTTTCTTTATGTGGGAGAAAAGAGAAACTCATTAGAAACAACTTATGTTAAGAAACATTTTGGTTTCTTCTGATAAAAGAAAATATACTGAAGTTTCCTAATTAAAAAGAAGTTACCTAAAAATTAGATTTGTCTGTGAATATAATGAGTGGCAAAAGAATGAATATGGGGAAAAACAAAGCAATCTATATGTAGTAAACTGGTTTAGCTTAAGATATACTATTTTTGTTTCCTTCTACCTGACATCAGTTTCATTAAAAAAATTTAAAAATCCTGAAAAATGTTTAGTATACAGCAAAAGATTTTTTAATTGCTCAAAAATTATTTTAAAGTTTTGAGCTTTTAAATCACGAAATCATCTGAGCAAAACAAATTTTTAAAATCAATAGATTGAACTACTGAAAGTTAAATTACAGGGCTGTGATTGTGGCTCAGTGGCAGAGAGTTCACCTAGATGTGAAGGCCCTGGGTTTGATCCTCAGCACCACATATAAATAAAAAGAATAAAGGTATTGTGTCCAACTACCACTAAAAAATTTTTAAAAAATTACTACCACTCATAAAAGCTAATATAAAAATATTTTTCATCAGACCAATGGGGAAATGGTACCATGACAATGTACTATTATAATTTAAACTCTTATGAAAAAAAACAGATTCTAAAAGAATTAAGCCAAAGGCATCAATGGAAAATAAAATGCTAGCAATAATTTTTTAATAGCATATAGAACGTTGGCACAGGATCAGTGTGATTGTCATTGATATACTGTTACGATATTGTACACTTCCATAGATTTTTATGGAAAGAAATTCAACAGTTGCATTAAATCCTGAGAATTTTTTTTAGAGCTCTCAACCCATAAATTTCCCCTATAGGAGTTTATTCTAAACTACAGAGGAACAAAAATATAACCTAAATACAAAGATTTTATTATTTAATATTTTCTAAAAATAAACATAAAGAAGCTATATATTTATTATTGGGGAAATATCTAAATAAAAACATACACATCATGAAATATTATGCAACCATTAAATAATACTGTCACAAAAATTTTAATAATATGGTAGAAACTCTCATTATATAACTATGATAAAGAAATCAGGATGACATTATATATCATTATTATATAATAAGAGTTCTCCCACATTATTAAAATATATAGTTCTATACGTATTTCTATACATACATATATATACATGTATATATGTGTGTGTAGTGTGTGTGTGTATGTATGTATGTGTGTGTGTATATATATATATATATATATATATATATAAAATAATTTTAAATATCAAATTTCAAATATCAATTTCAAATATCAAAAAGAATTTCCTGCACTGTATCTCTGCATGATCAAACCATAAGTCACTTGAGGACAAAACACACAAACACACCACACTTTCAATCCTCATAGTATATAGTACCTTATCCATGATCAGTACATATTTTTAATAATCCATCTAACCAGTCAAATAAGAATCTATTAATACTTAAAGGGTAAATCAAAGTTTATCAAAGGCTAGTAATTATGTCTTATAAATTTTCTTCATTTTTCAAATTTTTAAAAAATAAACATCCATTTCTTAAAATATTAAAGAAACATCTCAATAACTAGTGGCAAAGATAAATTTCTTTTTTAATTAATTTTTTATTTATATATGTCGATGGAATGCATTACAATTCTTATTATACATATAGAGCATAATTTTTAATATCTCTGGATTTTTACAAAGTATATTCACACCAACTCATGTCTTCATACATGTATTTTTTTCATATTTTTTTATTGGATGTTCACAACATTACAAAGCTCTTGACAAATCATATTTCATACATTAGAATCAAGTGGGTTATGAACTCCCATTTTTACCCCAAATACAGATTGCAGAATCACATCAGTTACACATCACATTTTTACATACTGCCATATTAGTGACTGTTGTATTCTGCTACCTTTCCTATCCTCTACTATCCCCCCCCTCCCCTCCCATCTTCTCTCTCTACCCCATCTACTGTAATTCATTTCTCTCCTTGTTTATTTTCCCATTCCCCTCATAACCTCTTATATGTAATTTTGTATAACAATGAGGGTCTCCCTCCATTTCCATGTGATTTCCCTTTTTTTCTCCCTTTCCCTCCTGCCTCATGTCTCTGTTTAATGTTAATCTTTTCTTCCTGCTCTTCCTCCCTGTTCTGTTCTTAGTTGCTCTCATTATATCAAAGAAGACATTTGGTATTTGTTTTTTAGGGATTGGCTAGCTTCACTAAGCATAATCTGCTCTAGTGCCATCCATTTCCCTGCAAATTCTGTGATTTTGTCATTTTTTAGTGCTGCGTAATATTCCATGGTGTATAGATGCCACATTTTTTTTATCCATTCATCTATTGACGGGCATCTGGGTTGATTCCACAGTCTAGCAATTGTGAATTGTGCTGCTATGAACATCGATGTGGCAGTATCCCTGTAGTGTGCTCTTTTAAGGTTTTCAGGAAATAGTCCGAGAAGGGCAATAGCTGGGTCAAATGGTGGTTCCATTCCCAGCTTTCCCAGGAATCTCCATACTGCTTTCCAAATTGGCTGTACCCGTTTGCAATCCCACCAGCAGTGTACAAGAGTACCCTTTTCCCCACATCCTCGCCAGCACTCTTTGTTGTTTGACTTCATCATGGCTGCCAATCTTACTGGGGTGAGGTGGTATCTTAGGGTGGTTTTGATTTGCATTTCCTTGACTGCTAGACATGGTGAGCATTTTTTCATGTACTTGTTGATTGATTGTATGTCCTCCTCTGTGAAGTGTTTGTTCATGTCCTTGGCCCATTTGTTGATTGGGTTGTTTGTTTTCTTATTGTCTAATTTTTTGAGTTCTTTGTATACTCTGGATATTAGGGCTCTATCTGAAGTGTGAGGAGTAAAAATTTGTTCCCAGGATGTAGGCTCCCTATTTACCTCTCTTATTGTTTCTTTTGCTGAGAAAAAACTTTTTAGTTTGAGTAAGTCCCATTTGTGGATTCTAGTTATTAACTCTTGTGCTATGGGTGTCCTATTGAGGAATTTGGAGTCTGACCCCACAGTATGTAGAAATGGGCCAAGGACCTGAACAGACACTTCTCAGAGGAGGACATACAATCAATCAACAAGTACATGAAAAAATGCTCACCATCTCTAGCAGTCAGAGAAATGCAAATCAAAACCACCCTAAGATACCATCTCACTCCAGTTAGATTGGCAGCCATTATGAAGTCCAACAACAACAAGTGCTGGCGAGGATCCGGGGAAAAGGGTACACTTGTTCATTGTTGGTGGGACTGCAAATTGGTGCAGCCAATTTGGAAAGCAGTATGGAGATTTCTTGGAAAGCTGGGAATGGAACTACCATTTGACCCAGCTATTCCCCTTCTCGGTCTATTCCCTAAAGACCTAATAAGAGCATGCTACAGGGACACTGCTACATCCATGTTCATAGCAGCACAATTCACGATAGCAAGATTGTGGAACCAACCTAGATGCCCTTCAATAGATGAATGGATAAAAAAATGTGGCATTTATACACAATGGAGTATTACTCTGCATTAAGAAATGACAAAATCATAGAATTTGGAGGGAAATGGATGGCATTAGAGCAGATTATGCTAAGCGAAGCTAGCCAATCCTTAAAAAACAAATGCCAAATGACTTCTTTGATATAAGGGGAGTAACCAAGGACAGGGTAGGGACGAAGAGCTTGAGAAGAAGATTAACATTAAACAGGGATGATAGGTGGGAGGCAAAGGGAGAGAGAAGGGAAATCGCATGGAATTGGAAGGTGAGCCTCATGGTCATACACAATTACATATAAGAGGAAAGGAGGGGTAAGAGAAAAATAATACAAGTGAAGAAATGATTTACAGTAGAGGGGGTAGAGAGAGAAAAGGGGAGGGGAGGGGAGGGGAGTGGAGGGGAAGGGGGATAGTAGAGAATAGGATAAACAGCAGAATACATCAGTCACTAGAATGGCAATATGTAAATCAATGAAAGTGTAACTGATGTGATACAGCAATCGGTATACGGGGTAAAAATTGGGAGTTCATAACCCACTTGAATCAAATTGTGAAATATGATATATTAAGAACTTTGTAATGTTTTGAACGACCAACAATAAATTTAAAAAAAAATTAAAAAAAATAAAAAAATAAAGAAAATGCAAAATAATAATGAGAAAAATTAAACAACATTTGAATAAATGGAGACAGAAAAAAAAAAGATTTCAACAGTGTTTTGTTAAGCATATAGAGAAACAGAGTGACAAGTACCTATTTTATTAACCTTTCATTACAAAATCACAGGACTCAGAGGACCAACAAGACATCAGCCAAGACAGGAGGAAATTGAGGCCTAGATATCATAAGAATGTAAGGTCCTAGGAATTCAATGACATTTTTGCACAGGCATTGGAATTTCCCCCAGGCACTTGGAATGCTGGTGGGGGTAGAGTTTCAAGTCAGTAATAGCTAAAGACTTCAGAGGGCAGGATGACCCTACTCCAAGTCAGCTTACTCTGTAATATCTCCATTTTGTAGGTGGGGAAACTGAGTCTCACCACAGCACTTTGATGAGACTGAAGAGAAACAGCCAGCTGCTGAGCCAGAAGAGGCCTCTGGTTGAATTGGACACAGTGAACTGCAGTGAGGAAAATCAGCATCCTATCTGTTTGCTTTCAGTCTTTCTGATGATAAAGTCTCTTGGGCATTGTCCATCTGCAACACCTCTCTCTTACTGCTAGTGTCTCTTTATTATCAGTCAACACATGCTAGGAACATCACAATCTCAGGATACAACCAAACATATTCTCCCATGAATGTGCATAATGACAGCTCTGCAGATATGTGATGTCACAATCATAGCACATCCTGCCCCACCCCCACCCCCCGAAAAAGAACAAGTCTAATTGGATTCATAGGTAACTTGGCTTTCTTATCTACATAAACTTAATGACAGGGTAGATACTTTCTTCTATTTATGAGACATTTTAATTTTGTTAATAATTTTGGGAATAAAACATGAATCGTTCAATTCATTAAAAACCATTTAACATCTGAAGGCCCCCTGAGCTCCTAAAAATTTTTTTAAAAAAACTTTACTTATTTTTTAGTTGTAGATGGACACAATACCTTTTTTAAAATTTAATTTTTATGTGGTGCTTAGGATTGAACTCAGTATCTCACACACGCTTGGCAAGTGCTCTACCAGTTCTCCAAAAAAATTTTGAGATTTGTGCCATGAGAAGTAAATTCAAGAGAGTTTCTGTTTGTCTAATTTTTATTTTGGAAATATTCAAGGCTATGAAAGAGTTACAAGAACAGCATAATAGTCTTTTCTACACTAGATTTGACAGCTTATATTTCTGCCCAATTTACCTCGTAAGCCCTTGTGTGTGCATGCCTCTCTTTCTGTACGTAATTATATGTGTATAGGTATGTGTTTATGCACATGCATATAACACACACACAATTTTTTTAAAGCATTGAGATCCTAATGTTAAGATCTTTAGTTCTAAATATCTGAAGTATTTCCTAAGACCAGGGACATCCCTTTGTATAACCACAAAATGGTTACCAAATTCAGGAATGTAATATGGACACCATGATATTATCCAACATACAATCTATAGTCAAAGTTTTCTGGTTTTCCCAATGAAGTCGTTTTCAATAATTATATTTTTTTTCTAATGCACAACCATTTAGGAATCAGATTATACATATTTTTCATTTAACCTGGAATAGTTCCTCAGTCTTTCTTAATCCTTAGGACCTTGATCACAGCCTGTTTTTAAAAAAGAGAAAGCAAGCTTCAGGTTTGGAGTCTTGAACTCATCACAATATCCAGCTAGAATGCCATAGATTTTAGTTTTCTGAGTATGTATCTTCCAATTATCATCTATTTATAGAAAATGACATGAGTTTCTGCTTTTGGTGAATAATTTATGGTATCTTTTAAAATTTCACTTTAAAAGTAATATATTTAAAGGAAAATACTAGAGAATTTAAAAAAAAAAAGGCATGTAAATTAGCCACATTTTCTCAGCCTCAGCACTATTAGCACTTGAGGCCACAGAATTCTGTGTCATGGAGTGTCCTTCACATTGTAGAATGTTCTTCAGTGTCCCTGGCCAATACCTACTAGAGGCCAGTAGCATTCCCCCACTCTCTTTCTAGTTATGACAGCCAAATATGCCTGCAGATATTACTAAATATCCCCTTGGAGGCAAACTCACCCAGCTGAGAGCCACTGACCTAGCCAAAAGCTGTGAGTGGAGGGTGAGTTGATGCAATAGCTCACGGATCTTGGAGAAAAGTACTCGCTTCTGTCCAGTTCAGTTCAAGCCATATTGATCAATCACTGGCCAAATGTCTGGCCCTGTGCAAAGCCCTGGAGAGACAGATGGGCAGGAAATAGTCCAGTTCTTCAGGAGCTGCCCTGAATTAAGCAGGAGGCAGGGGGTGTGTAAGAGGAAGAAAAAATAACCATGAGGAAGGAACTGTGAATAACTATACCATAACCTGGAATTAGATCTTCTTATTAAGCCTCATCACTCTCAAAAGAGCTCTTCTGCCCAAGCAATTCTTTTTAAAACATAAATCAGATCATGCCAGTCCTCTGATGAAAAGCTTTCACCTTCCCACTACACTTAGAACCAAATAACTTTCAAACTCCTTGTGGGACCTGCACCATCTAGCTCCTGTCTCCCTTTTGGCCTTAATTTTGTTTGCTCTCTTTTGGTCTTGAGCTGTAACTACCCTGGGCCTCTCTCTCCTGAGATGTCCCCATGATCATTTTCAAACAAAGGTCTTTGCATTGTGATGTTCTCTATGTGGAAAAGTGTCCCAAGTATTTTCAGGACTGGCTCCTGGTCACTGAGGTTCAAATGTCACTTCCCCTGACTACCTTCTGCACTGAATCCCTCTAACCAATTACCCCATGTAAATTTCTTCCATGGTACTTTCTGTATCAGGCACTGTTGGTAGTGGACATGACTTCCATTGTCACTGCTCTTCTCCTTTGTGGCCAGCTGGTCATAGGTGGCCCATGAGAGATGAAGAAATCTGCTTGCCCTGCCTGAAATAGACACTGTTTCTGCCTCTTTACCTCCTGCTGAACTGCAGGAATGAGGACAGGAGGGGAGGTGTTTGAACATTGCAGGACCCCAGGGAGGATGCAAATATGAGAGCCACATAGCCAGTACCAGCATCCTTCTATCTTCTGCTCCAGGGAGAAAATCAAAGGCCTGGGGTGTGAGCCATGGTATCAGGTTATCTTCTACTTGCCTCCAAAAGCATGCCTAACTAAAATACTATTTGAAATTACCATGAATTTTGTTGCTTGCTTTAATATGTGTGTATGCATTTAATAAATATGTGTATATGAATTTTAATTGGCACATAATTGTCCATGTTTACGGGGTCTAGTGTGACATTTTGATACATGTATACAATGCATGGTGATTAGGTCAGGGCAACTGACAAACCCATCACCTCAAACATTTATTATTTCTTTGTACTGGGAGCATTACACATCCTCTCTAGTGGCTACTTTGAAATATGCAATTGAATGTGCTCAAGCATAGTTACCCCAACATGTTCTAAAGCATTAGAAGTGACTGTTGCTGTCCTGCAATCCTGTACCCATTTACCATCCTCTCCCCTTTCTTTCCCCCAGTTGTTTGGCTTTTGTGCATATCCCATCCCTAGGCAGGATGAGGAAGACCTGTCTTACTTATTCACTGCTACATCTTTGGCACCTGGGCACAGAGCTAAATCAAGATAGAGTTCCACAGCTACTGACCTATCTGTTCTCTAATTCATCTCATGTATAAAATAAGAATCATCACAGCACCTTGAAATATTGTGAAGACTGAATGAGCTAATCTGCAGAGCAGCACCTGGAATCCTATCATTGCTCAAAGAATTGCTAGTATTTGTTGACTTAATGAACTAATTAATGTATGGAGAAAGGGTTCTTTCTCTGCTTGCTTTTGCAGCCATGTCCTTTGGCTCCCTCTTTCTCTTCAAATCAAAGTTGTATTTACTTGGTGCTGACAAGTCAGGCAATTGATTAAGAAACATGACCACACAGTGAAGAAAAATTCACACCTCTTACTTTGAGCTGCTGGATTAGCACCTGCTGGAGGTGGAGAAGGGACAGACATTGCACATAAAAGGACAGGATGCATAAAGCCCAGGCTAGGAAATGCCAGAAGTGAAATTCAATATGCAGTTTTGCTGTTGAACACTGTGGGAAGGGTAGAATCCAGCTCTGCCAATAAGTGCCCCCCCCCCAAAAAAAAGCCACTCAGAGGTCAAGTGAATGTTACAGGGACAGAGATTTCAAACATGTAATGGGGGAGGCTGAAACCCATCTGAACCCAAGAGGTACACTTATTAATTCACTCAACACAATATTTAAGCACGTACTATGTGTGGTGTAGACAGGGATCTGGCATAGACACAATAAGGGGATACCCATGAACTCCACAGTCTTTCTTTCATAATAGCCTTGCAACTAAGTAGACACAATCCAAAATTTCAAATCACATATGGCTTAGCTCATGATCAGTATTACTGCCATTGTCTAATAGTTCCAGTGCTTACTCTGTTCTAGGCACTATGCTGAGAATACTTTACCAATTATGGTGAGAGCCACTTACTAGGAACCTAACCTGCATCTATTTCTTTCTTTCTTAATAGAAGAAAACCTCACTTTTATTCAGGGTGGCACCAAAGAACACGTATCCCCCCAAAACTGGCACTCATACTTTGTCACTATCATCCAAACGCACATGTGAGTGGGATTCAGAGATGTTATTTCACCTCAGGAGTCAGTGAGGTGGGGGTTAATGTTATTCTCATTTTACAGCCAAGCACACTGAGATTTAGAGAGTTTAAATGAAATGTGAAAGGTCATACAGCTTCCTGCTGGTGGAGGCCAGATGTGAATCCAAGCAATCTGTTGTTTTGGTTTATTCTTATTTGAACAGATAGCACATATATGCACAACGCTATTTAGTCCTCTCAAGAACCTAGATGGGCAGGGTAACGAGTAAAATTTTCTGATACCTGCCACCATTTCTTCTCTAATCATCTGGCATCTTCCCTTGGATCACCTCTCTGCCAGCTTCAAAGGCTAGCCCCTTTCCAGTCCAGTGGTGCCTGGAGTGTGGAAGAAGAAGGAGAGACAGGTAGGGAAGTGATCAGTTTTTAGATGTCCATCTAGGCAGAACTCCTAGCAAAAGATTGCATATAGAGAGCATGGAAAAGTCAGAAACAGAGAAGATTTGGCATCATTTCCTATGTGAAATTCTGAGTAGGGACAATGTCAAAATAAAATCAGCATATAATACGGTTAGGCAGAAGGGTTAGTTTTGCATCCAAAAGCTTCTAGAAAGTTCCATGTGTCCTAAAAATGGATACAGAAAGGAACTGATGGTGGTGGTGAGACTAATGGGAGCTGCTGTGTGTGTGTGGGGGGGGGGGTGTAAAGTGGCTTTGAGACTGAGAGCTACAAGGTGACCAGAGATGACCAATGGGAAATGGGTGGGGCAACAAGTTTTCTAGAAGAAAATCAGCACCAGAAATGTAGAGCTGGTCAACTGGGAGCTGCCTGGAGTGGACTTAGTGGACTACCACTATTTAGGATTCCAGCAGTTGTAGGCCCTGCAATTTTAGCCTGCTGAGTCAGTGACAGAGGGCATGGAGGTCACTGTCCCAGAGGTTGGCGAGTGCTTACATAACAATAGCTTGAGAAATTGGATTTCCTTCCACAGCCCCACATCACCTTGGTGAAACAGAGAGGAAGGAATTCTGAAACAATGAAATCTTTTGGTGAACATTCTCTCAAACCAAGGGAACATGGGTCATGGAGCAGCGATTCGCATGCAAGTTCTAGTTGCTCTCAACAGAGGGTTGAGTCTGGGAGGAATACTGAGGGAGTCACAGACCTCCAGAAGCTGCTTAGTTCTACATACCCAAGCTGCAGGGAGAGCATGCTTATGGTGAGTCCTGCCTTGGCAGATACTTCCTTCCTCCAGGCCTCCCAGACAAACAAAGTGGAAGGCACCATGGAAATACACACTGTCTCTGGGCCTCAGCATCTTCACTTTTCCAATGGGAACAAAGTTCACCTCCCAGTATTAGCAGGATGGATGAGGGGCAAAGCCATGAAGCATATTGGCAAAGGTCACAGGCTAGACAGGGATCCTCCATGCTCATCTTCCCTTCTATCCTGCTGGCTTCCCATGGAAGTCATGCCAGGAGCCAGCTGGGACCAGGGTGGGGACTCAGTGACTAGAAAGAGACTGACAAGCATCATTTTAATGCTCAAGTTGTGTCACGTCACCAGAAAGTTTTTATGGATATTTAGTTGATTTATTGAATGAATGAATGATTAACTCAGGGACCATGGGAGTCATGAGGTATTTCAGTAAATGAGTATTTCCCTGTTGTATATTAGAATGTTCTGGGATAAAGTTCTTTTTAGGTGCTTCAGGTTCATGCTACTTCAACAAGAATCAAACCAGACAATGTGCACTGAGAACTGATTGAGTGTGTAAAGTTTCAAGCAGCTAGCAAAAACCCTGTTTGATTTCCACCTTGATATCCATTCACTCATATAGGTCACAATGCAGTGAAACCTGAAAATACAAACTGCTCCTGACAGCGAACCTTTGAACCTAGAAGGCCCAAACTTGGTGAGCATAAATAGACTAGGTAAAATGTGAATCCTGCCTAGTACCAAAGAAATTAGACAAAAACTAACTCTAACCCTAATATTAGCTCTAACCCTAGCCCTAACCCTAACACTAACCCTAGTCTGAATAGAGAACCATAGATCCTAGGAGTCCCAAACTTGGGGAGCCTAGTGGGGCACATGAACAGAAGAATCCTGCACAATATCAAAGAAATCTGACCAAATACTTGGGGGGGGGGAGTATTTCAGTAAATGTGCATTTTCCTGTTTTCTCCCAGAGTGCTCTTGGATAAATTTGTTTTTGTGTGCTTCAGCTTAGGGCTCCATCAAATAGAAACAAACCACACTATGCACAATGAGAACTGATTGAGAGTGTGAATCTTCAAGCAGCTAGCACAAACACTGTTTGATTTCCAGCTCGAATTCCATTCACCCATATAGGTCAAAATGCAGTGAAACCTGAAAATAACAAACTGTTCCTGACAGTGCATAGTTGAACCTAGAAGGCCCAAACTTGGAAAGCATAGTTAGGCTAGATAAAATATGAATCCTGCCCAGTATCAAATAAATTAGACCAAAACTAATGCTATCTCTAGCACTAGCTCTAACCCTATCCCTAACCCTAAAAATAACCCTAACCTGATTAGAGAACTGTTGATCCTAGGAGTCCCAATGTTGGGGAGCCTAGTGGGAAATGCAAACAGATGAATCCTGTGCAGTATCAAAGAAATCTGACCAAATAATTGGGGGAGGTATTTCAGTAAATGGGTATTTCCTTGTTGTCTCCTAGAGTGCGCTCAGATATAGTTGTTTTTGCATGCTTCAGCTTAGGACTACTTCAACAAGAAAAAAACAAAGAAACAGACAATGCGCACTGAGAACTGATTGAGTTTGTGAAATTTCAAGCAGCTAGAACAAACCCTGTTTGATTTCCAGCTCTATCTCCATTCACCCATATAGGTCATAATGCAGTGAACCTGAAAATACAAACTGTTCCTGATAGTGAACCATTGAACCTAGAAGGCCCAAACATGGTGAGCATAGTTAGGCTAGGTAAAATATGAATCCTGTCCAGTATCAAAGAAATTAGATCAAAACTAACACTTACCCTAACACTAGCTCTAACCCTACCCCTAACCGTAACAGGAATATTAACACTAACCCTAACCTGTTCAGAGAACCATTGGTCCTAGGGGTCCCAAACTTGGGAAGCCTAGTGGGGAAAGAGAACAGATAAATCTGTGCAGTATCAAAGAAATCTGACCAAATAATTGGGGGAGGTATTTCAGGAACTGGATATTTTCCTGTTTTATCCTAGAGTGCTTGGAAAAAGTTGTTTTTGTGCACTTCAGCTTAGGGCTATTTCAACAAGAAACAAACCAGACAATGTGCACCGCGACCTTATTTCACGTTATAAGGTGACATGGTCTGTCTTCTTTTTTCATTGTATTGAAGACTGGTTCATTCTGCCATATGTTGACCAAAGCCCTAATTGCTGATCTACTTTTTAAAAGTTTTCATTTGCTTTCAGGTGTTATCCATGATAGTGGAACACATTGATGCACTTTGACAGGTCCTATATCAATTGGGTTTATTTTTAAAAGGCCCCTGTGGCCACCGGTTGAGGAGCAGAGTGAGGAGGCTTAGTGAGGTCTGGGGAGTGCCAGGAGGAGGGTCCCTCACGATGCTGGAGGCAGGATGGAGCCAGGCATACCTTGGGCTCAAGCTCTGCCCAGGAGCCCGGCCCCAGGGAAGGCCCAGTTTCTACCTGCCACCTCCTGACGACCTTGCATCTTTCAGCTTGCCCAAGGACTGCCTCTGCTCACCAGCAGACATCCTTGGGAGCTCAGTATCTATCCAGATCTCCCAAGAAGACATGAGGCAGCAGCCTGGGCAGAGGGTAGTCCCAGGTCCAACCCGCCTCGGGCTGACCAGGGGCAGAGCTCAGACTCAGCCCAGGAATGACTCTGCCCACTGTTAGATGCCCGCCAGAGCTCAGGCTCTACCCCACACTGACTCTGCCTAGTGGAAGACACCTGCCAGAGTTCAGGCCAGCCCAAGTCAGCCTTGCTCACAGGCCTGGGAGCCTGGCTGAATGTAGGCTTGGCTCCCTCCCACCACCAGCTGACCACCCCCAGAGTTCAGGCCAGATGCAGGCGAACACCTTCCAGAACTCAGGCTTCTGCCTGATCTGCCAATTCAGCTGCGTGGGAGCCTGGGCAAGGGTAAGCACAGTTCCATTCTGACACTAGCAGATCCATGTAGAGGTCAGGCCCAGGCCTGATCGTCCCTGCTGAACTGCAAGGCAAGCCCGGGCAGAGGGTAGTCACAGGTCCATCCTGCCTCAGGCTGACCCCTGCAGGAACTTAGAATAAGCCCAGGAATGACTCCGCCCACTGTCAGACGTCCTCCAGAGCTCTAGCCCCACCCACCACTGACTCTGCCTACTGGAAGACACCTGCCAGAGTTCAGCCCCAGCGCAGTTCAGCCTCACTGACAGGAGCCTGGCCCAAGGTAGGCCTGGCTCCTTCCCGCCACCAGCAGACCACCAACAGAGCTCAGGACATACCCAGGACTCCCTCTGCTCACAGGTGTACAACTTCCGGAGCTCAGGTTCCTCCCTGATCAGCAGCCAAGGCCAGCTGCGTGGGAGCCTGGGCAAGGGTAAGTACAGTTCCATCTTGCCATGGGCGGAAAGCTGAGGAGGTCAGGCCCAGGCCTGATCCGCCCTGCTCAGCTGCACTCAAGCCTCTTCTCAGGGTAAGCCCACCTCCATCGCACCACTGGCTGACCTCCGACAGAGCTGGGGCTCTGCCTCAATCAGCCTATTCCACCTCCAGTCCTTACCTAGGGTAGGCCTTGGTCCATACCGCCACTAGCTGACCCCCAGCCGGTGCTGAGACTCAGCCCAGATACAGCGTGCCTGAAGTGCAAGGGAGCCCGGGCACAGATTAGGCCCAACTCCATCCTGCTCCCGTCCAATTGCCACTGTAGCTTAGGCTCGGCTCAGGACCACCTCACCCACCTGCGTGGCAACTGTGACCTGGGTACACCAGGTTCCACCCTGCCACTGGCCGACCCCTGGTGCAACTCAAGCTCTGCCCAGGAGCTGGGCCCCAGGGAAAGCCCAAATTCTACCCGCCACCTGCTGAAGTCAGCTCAGCCCAGGAATGCCTCCGCTCATCAACAGACAACCTTGGGAGCTGAGGATCCATCCAGATCTACTAGGAAAACCTGTGGCGCAAGCCCAGGCACAGGATAGACACAGGTCCGTCCCGCAACCTCCACCTGCCAACCACTGCCAGAACTCAGGCTTGGCCCAGATCTGCCTTGCCAACCTGCATTGGAGCCAGGCTCAGTAGAGCCCTGTGTTTTTCCTGCCACAAAAGAACCCAGCCTGAGTCTAGGCTCTGCCAAGGACCGTTCTGTCCATGGGCAGACATCGGCTGGACCCTTGGAAAACTTTGGACTTTGGTTAATATCCCTGATTAAAATAGATGTTAACCTCTCAAAGAATAGTAGCAGAAAGTTATCTAATTGTACATTAAAAGATTATATAAATGCTCAAACCAATTAACATGATATATCACATTTAAACAAAAATATGATTAAGAAAGAATCTAAACAGATGTAGTGAAAACATTTCCAAAATTTGGCATATTTTCATGGCAAAAAAAAATCTCATAATAAACTTAGTAAGTAGGACTTTAATTCAATATAATCAAATCAATATATGAAAAGTGCACAGCTAATATTATAGTCAACAATAAAAAAATAAAGCTTTTCTTCCAATATCAGGAGCAAGACATGGAGGCCTACCTTTATCACTTTTCTCCCATTTAATACTGGTAGTATAATTCAGAGAAATAGTGGAAGAAAAGGAATAAAAACATCTGCATTGTAAAGAAGTGAAAATACCTCTGTTTTCAAATGATTAATCTTACATGTAGATTCTTCCTAAAGAGTCTACAAATAATTTTGTCAAAATAATGAATCCAGTCAGTTTACAAGATATGAAGTCAACAAACAAAATTCAGTTATATTTCATATGTTAACAATAAACACTAAAATAAAAAAAATGTCATTTACAATAGCATAAAAAACAGTAAGATAATTCAGAATTAACTTAGCTAAAAGGTGAAAATTGTACACTGAAAACTATAAAACATTGATAAAGGAAATTAAAGCAGGCACAAATAAATAAACATCCTGTGATTTTGTGTAAAGAGTTGATATGGTTAAAATATCTCTAACACCCAAAGTAATTTTTAAATTCAATAGTATCTTCTACACAATGCCAATGGCCTTTGCTACAGATATAGCAAAGGTAATATTTATTTTTATACTAATTCATATAAAACCACAAAAGTCACAATTTGCCAAATTAATTTTGACAATGAATAATGTTGAAGGAGGCATCATAGTTCTTGATTTCAAAATATACTACATAGTTTATTAAAATATTATTTTCCTTGCATAATGACAGACGTATGTAACACCGAAACAGAGAACTTAGAAATAAAACACACACATATGCCAATGAACTTCAGCAAAATTTTCAAAAAGACACAAAGGGGAAAGGACAATATTTGTAACAAATGCTAATAAGAAAATTGAATATACACTAGTAAAAGAATAAAATTAAATTTTTATCTTACATCATAAAAAAATCACATCCATAGACATTAAAGACTGAAATATAATACCTGCACTGTAGGTCACCAAAAATTAACCACTGTAGAAATTAGGAGCTTTTTATCAGTAACTTTTCTTGGATATGATTTCTTGATTATAAAACCAAAACCACAGACAACAAAAACTAAAATGGAGAAGTGGAACTAAAAAGCTTCTACACAGCAGAAGAAACAATCAAAACAATGAAAATGTAATTGCAAAATTAAAGAAAACAACTTCAAACCCCATGCCCCAATAAAGGATTAATATCAAAAATGTATTTTAAATGTTTTAAATCTTTAAGAATAACAGCCACACAATAAAAACATGGGCCAAGCTTTCTTTTCTCCAACCTATGTATTTGGGCCCTTTGTCAAGAATCAAATGAACATATATGCATGGGTTTGTCTTTGTATCTTGTATTCTAGTCCATTGATTTCTGTGTACACTTTATGCTATTACCATGATTTTATTGTTGTTTTTTTGACTCTTCAGTGTAATTTAAAATGAGTATTGGGATTCCTCCAGCATATTTTTTTGCTTAAGATTTTTAGACTATTCTTCAGGATAACTTCAATTTAGATTGCCTGAGCTTCACTGTTCTCATTCTTCCATAGACTAGCTTGCCCAGGCTTGCAGTATTCTAAGGGTGAGGGTGAGAATTAAAGCATGGAAAGACTTGACACAAACTTGAACTGATTCAACTTTAAGTTTCTTGAATTTTGTGGTTTAAACCTTGTCACCAGAGCATATGGACTGGTTATTTCCACTACAAGAAACATCATTTGACAGACATACAAGAGAACTCAAAAGTTTGTCGAAAGGGTAATATAAATAAAGGACTTAATTGCTAAGTGGTGACATGGCTTCTTTCACTTAGCAAAATGTCTTCCAAATTCACTCGTATAATTGTAAATGACAGGGAACCTCAGCAGTCATGGCCAACCAAGCGATCACGTCAACACTACCAGGTCCCTGGATTGGGTGCCTGCAACTTTGCCACATCCAAGTTTGGCTCGAGTTATTTAGTGCCCAGCGCTACATTGGCCAGAACTGCAGTCCTCCCACGAGTTGAAGCCAGGAGGGCTCTGAGTGCTCTCTTGGCTCCAAACAGCAAAAGGTGTGCATCAATCCCAACCCCTACCATCAGGGGACTCCGTGCTGCCTCCTGCACTCTGGTAGAGTCAGGGATCCTGGCCCCTAGCATCGCAGTGGGGCAGAGGCATTTGGGTGCTGTTCCTGGGTGCTCCTGGAGGCAGCTGAGCTTGTGTGGTGGAGGTTGTAGGGCTGATACCTGGCTTTAGTAGTGGAACCTTGTCTGGGGGGTAAGTGTGAAGAGAAGCTTTGGGTGGGGAGTGGCCTGAATGGGGAAAAGTTGAAGGGAGAGAGCACAACACCTGGTTTAAAGGGGAGTATACATGTATCATTTTAAAAGCTGTGTCCTGAACTTTATCTGCCAGAGTTTTCTTTTGTGATTTTTTCCCCAAAAGAGTAACTTGCAAGTTTTCAGTGCAAGTCTATTCTCTACACTTAGTACATCAGTTCATGTTCAATGGGTGGGAATTTATTAAATATATGATGACCATTCTGATAAAAGAAGCTGGTAGAAAAGTTAGGGCTAATTTTCATTTTTACCACAAGGTCATATGTTATAACTAGGTTTTACTTAGGGGTTTTACAGGTAACATTGAAGCAGACAATTAAGAATATTAACATTCACAATCACTACTATAATTTTTTTTTTGCTTTTGTGATTTCACAGTGAGATTTAGAACTACATGAAGAGTATCATTTCATAGAAGTTATTTTAAGTGTAGCAGCTTAATAAATATGCCTAGATGCAACCAAGCTTACATATTTAATTGAAATATTAAATCCTGAAATCCTGGGCTGGGGTTGTGGCTCAGTGTTAGAGTGCTTGCCTGGCATGTGTGGGACACTAGGTTCAATCCTCAGTACCAAATAAAGATAAAGTAAAGGTATTCTGTACACCTATACATATATGTGTGTATGCCCTGAAATCCTGTCACCTTTTGATTTTTAATTATGTAGAATACCTTTCTGAGTGTTGATTATATTTGTATGAGTTCATTTCATAGTTTTTGCCATATAGAATACCCCAAAATGCAAATGAGGGCTCTCATGAGGAAACTAAATGTGTAAATTTTTATTTTCCCACAGCAGTTCTTTGGCACATCCCAGGGCCTCCAATCCCCCGCTAATGGTTTGGTTTAGGATGATGGTGGTATAAATGGAGAAAAGGGATGCATAGTTGATTGTTTTATTTGTTCACATGAGTTATACATGACAGTAGAATGTATTTTGACATATCATACATAAATGGAGAATAACTTCTCATTCTTCTGGTTGTACATGATGTAGATTCATACTGGTTATGTAATCATATGTGTATATAGGGTAATAATGTCCAATTCATTCTACTATTTTTCTTACCCCCTTACCCCCCTCTACTCCCTTCACATTCCTCTGTCTTATCCAAAGTACCTCTATTCTTCCCTAGAGGGCATCCTCCTATCTAAGTCTCCCAACTCATGGGCATTACAGGTGTGCACCACTGTGCCTGGATTTTCTTTGCATTTATTCTGACCTCCCAAGCAATATTTCTTCTCTCAAAGATTTATTTTAAAACATGGTGTATACATATTAATATGGTACAATGTAATCACTGATTCATGGGTAATATCTACTCAACTTTTATCATTTCTTTATTGTAAATACATTTAAAAAATCTTCCCTTCTAGCTAGTTTCAGTTTTGCAATGCATTACTTTAGCTATATTCACCCACCTCTGCCATAGAACACCAGATCTTATTCATCCTAACTGTGATGGTGTTCTGGTTGACCAAAATCTCTCCATCCTCCCACCCACCCCACTCTTCCCAGCTTCTAGAAACAACTATTATCTCAACTTATATGATATTGACTGTTGTAGAATTCACATATAAGTGAAATCAGGCAATGTTTGTTTTTCTGTGCCTGGCTTAATTTATTTAACTTAATATCCTTCATGTTCATCTCTGTTGTTGCATATGACAGGACTTCATTTAGTTTTGTGGTCACATAATATTTCTTTGTATATAACACATTTTATTTATCCATTTGTCAGTTTATGAGCACATCTGTTGTTTTTATTTCCTGGCTATTATGCACAGTGCTGCAATCAATAGGGTAGTGCAGGTGTTTCTTTTCCATTCCCATTTCATTCCCTTTTGTATACACCCAATAGTGGAATTTCAACGTTATTTGGTAGCTCTATTTTTAGTTTTTGGAGGGCTCTCCTTACTTTTTTCTATAATAACTGAACTAACTTACATTCTAACCATCATGCTCTTCAAAAATGTTTTTTTGTGTGCCTTGCCTACCACATGTATCCCAGTACTTTCCTAATATTATGGCTTTCCAAGTATGAAAATATCTATCTAGCCAAACCGTTAACTCACTGTCCTCAATACTGTCATGTAAATAAAAAGTTTTTAAAACTGTTTCTCAAACAAACAATGACAGTTTCTGTCTGGAACTTTACTAGATTTTTATGCAACAATATCTTTGACTTTCTCAATCATTTACATAGTTCCTTCCAGTATTTTTAATTTTAAGTTTCTACTGTGTTATTATAAAATTGATTTTTCATTTTTATTTTACTATATTTATTAATAGTACCTCAAATTTACCTTTATATCCCAGAATATATATATATGTATGTTAGTGGTGCTGGGGTTTTAACCCAGGGCCTTGTGCATGTGAATAAAGCACAATTTGAAATCTGGCAATAAAGAATTACATGGAAGAGGTAAGTGGATCCATATCTCAGAATGGGTTTAAAAAAACAGAATATTTGTGAGAAAAAATAACTGTGCACTGTTGTTTCATGTCACAAATATTTGGGATTTTAAAAAATAATATTTTGCCGAGGTATGCCCTTACCCTTCCTCATTCTCTGACACTTCTGAAGTATGAACATTTTTGGCCAGTGATCTCTTCTCTCTGGTAAGAATAATGATGATGATGATGACAATAATCATGATGATAATAATGATATCCTTTCTTTCAGTGGGTTTTGAGTTAGCTTTATTTTTTTATGTAGTAATCTTACATTTAAAGCACAAATTTAAAAAATGAAAAGTTAAAAAAATAATTTAAAAGACATTTTCTTTCTTAGTTAAAAGATTTTAAAAGTGTATTCAAGTTTCATTATTTATGTGAAATTTAAATATTTTAGATGGAAAAAAGAAAGGAATTTGCATAAATATTATGTTAATAGTATGAAAAGATAGACGATACATAAACAATATTTCTGAAAACGTGGAACAAGAAAAATATTTACATTAAACAGAGAGGAAAATTTCTAATTTTGTAGAAAAAGTTTTAACAAGATAGTAATATAATCATTTTTAACATCAACAAGAAATTTATTTGAAGATTCATTCGATGCTAACATGTCATGTTAGTTTATTAAACCCCATAAAATTAGTAGTTGGTTTTTTAATTCCTAAAAAAAATCAGAATGATGCAGAGAGTAAAATTGCAAAATGAAAATTGATAGCATGTACCATAGTGTCTTTTTTTCATTAAAAAGTGTATAGGACTATGTTGATAAGTTAATTGTGTTCTTTTAAATTTATAGATGATACGTAATTTTAAGTGTAAAAATACATATTTCCCACATAGAAAAACATCCTCTTTAAAGTTGTCTAAAAAGCACAGTAAAATCAGAAATATATTTCAAAATTTAGGAATATAGACATTTTTCAGTCACAAATTTCAAAGGCAGGTTAACATTATATATTTTTATTTAAATATAATGTAATACCTAAATTGCATATATTACTAGACCTACTTTATGGGAATTGCTACAGGGGAGTTACCACAAAATAGGGACAGAATAGTTATTGTGGAAATTTCGTAATCTTAGGGTGTGGATTCAGGTATTTTCATTGTTATTTTGGACTCCTGCAAAAATGAAAAGAGCTCAAATATTAGAAAATATATACAGATATGAATTTGAATTCTCATTTTAGTACCTCACTATTTTTAACACAACATGTAGTTGTTAAAATTAATTTAAAAATCATAGTTTTCTTTACTTCTATTAGTTTATGTTGTATTGAGAGAAATATATCCATTTCAGCTTGCCAGTTTATAATTTAGTGTAAGAGAATCTGAAAGAACTCCCTAGATATTTCTGTTCTAGAACATTAAAACATTGCTTTATGTTGCATACACATATATATGCATATGCTAAAATATTTACATGTATGCTTAAATGTATTTAAGTGTACATACTTCACAGTGTTCTTTGAAAATTGCATATATTACTTAGAGTGTTGTCTGCTTCATATTTTGTTTAATAGATGCATTCCTGCTATCATGTATATTTACATGTCTTATTTTTAAATTTATCTGGTATATACAATATCTATATAAAATATTCAGTTTTAAATTTTATTTTATTTTATTTTTTGCTACATGTGGTAGGAATTGAATATGAGTTTCATGCATGGTAAATGCTCTACCACCTCAGCCACATCCCCCACACTCAAGTCTATTCTGGAGAGAGATGATTTTTTTTAGCTTTAAGTGGACAAAATATCTTTATTTTATTATTATATGGTGCTGAGGATTGAACCCAGTGCCTCAAGCTTGCCAGGCAATTGCTCTACTACTTGAGCCACATCCCCAGCACCAAGATATAACTTTGTTATATTATTGAAGCTATTACCAACAATTAGCTGGGAGATGGTCTTATATACTGATGTTAGAGTTAAATATTTTTGCAAGTATAAAAATATCATGCAGCTAAATGGAAATTGATTAATTCAGAAATGTATATTCATAAAGTTTAAATTTGTTTATTCATATATCTTAACATGTTAAAATACGAATTTGTTAAAAAAAAAAACTTCTCTAGAAGACGTGTTATTGCTCTGCAAAATCTTTGGAGTAGAATTCAGTAGTAACACTACAGAAGTCAGGATCAGGGTAAGTGTTAAGTACTTTCTTTTGAGCATGTGAACCTAAACTAGTAGCAATTACCAGTTCCCAACTGGCAACTGGTCTTGTGTAGCTCTTGGAAAATTCAAGTTAAACCTAATTATACAATTTAGTCACACATTATTTACAGATGTGGCAAAAAGTAGTTGCTTCTCACATCTGCATATTCCTGAAAGTTAGGACATTGTTTTAGTTTACCTTGTATTTGTAAAACTTCTTTAGTTTTGAGGCAAATAGAGAGTAATTAACAGATTTGAGGAAATTGATTCACTTTGTTGAATAGTGAGACAACATTTATAAGAAAAATTCTTAATTATTTTTGAAAATTAATATTGGTAGCATCCATTATCTTTCAGAGTTTTGTATACATTATTTAAAGCCCACCTAGTTTATAAGGGTCTGGCTTGAAAAATCAGCTGAAATCCATTTTGTTTACTTCAAAATATGACCAGTCATTTTTTCTAGTTGCTTTAAAAATTATGTCCTTTTTCAGTAGGTAAGGCATTAAATATATATATTTAGATGGACACAGTATCTGTATTTATTTATATGCGGTACTGAGGATTGAACCCAGTTCCTCAAATGTGAGAGGCAGGCACTCTACTACTGAGTTACAGCCCCAGCCCCAATTTTAGGCATTTTTATAATAATTTGCCTTGAAATGGGTTTGTTGTAATTTTGTACATTTGGAGAACTGTATGCATCGTGATTTGATTTTCCATTTAATTTTTAAGATTTGGGAATTTTTCTCTTATTGTTACATTGAAAATATTTTGCATTTTAAAAATTTATACCTCAGAGCCCCTATAAATCCTATATTTGACCTTTTAATATTACGCCATATTTCTTGAAAATTCTGTTCATGTTCTCTTAACATCTTTTCTCCATGATCAAGTTTCTTTGCCAAGATTATGTATATTGCCTTTGTTACCTCAATAGCTATTTTTCAAATGATCTAGTCTATTGGAAATGCTTTCAATTGAATTTTTAATTTGGTTTTTTGATTCTTTCATTTCCAGAATTTCCAGTTGATTCTTCTTCAAAATCTGTATCTCTTTCTTGACATGACCTTTTTCTTCTTATATTTTCTCTCTCATTTCAATTTTCATATCATCTTTTTCCTCTTAGGTCATCTTTTCTATGACCTTTCTAAACTCATTCCTTGACATTTCTTGCACTGAAGTGTCAGTGCGGTCTATTGTTGTATCACTGTGTTCTGTTTTGACTATTTTCTTATCTTGTTTTTTTATATTGTTTAAGTGTCTACCCATTTATTCAAATGTTATCTGAAGCAGTGAGGTTTCTACTCTACAAGAGTTTAGGATCTTGTATGTTTCCAGTGCCTCACAGATGAGGATTATTCAAATAACTGCAAAAAACCTATGCATATAACATAGGACTAAATTAAGTAATTTTCCTATGACATCTACAATGTTGATTGAAACATAATCATAAGTTGTAGGGTCAGCAATTTCTATCAGTAAAGATAATAGTTAATCATGAATTATGTCCATCATAAACTCAAAAGATTGGTATTACCTATGACTTCCAATGTTGTAATTGCTTCTATAGCATTGGTGGAGAGGCATGACATTTTATAAGCTAACCAGTGGTAAGAGAAGTTAAAAATAGAGTTAATTAAGAGGAAAGAAGAAGAGATCAGGGAGACAAAGATTTGCAATTTCAAAATAAGGCTAATCCATAAACAACATAGGGTGCATTGTTTATGACGGGGAAGAGAAGAAACAGAAGTAAAAGAAAAATTAGAGGAAGAGTGAAAGAGAGATCAATGAGTCTGGTTTCTGTTGGTTTATCTTATATTTATCAGTAGATTTTTAAATTAGTGCACTATAGATATACACAAAATTGAAATTCACCATGCTTCATTCATAGATGCATGGGGAGAGTTTGGTTTGTTTCATTCTACTGCTCATCCCTCTGTTTGTCCTCCCTTCCTTCCCTATAACCCCTTTCTGTACTCCACATATATCTCTGCTATTTTCTTTGGATTCCCCTTTTCCATTATGTGGTCAAATATTCACATAGGATGGGAAGCATTCGACTCTTGGCTTTCAGAGGGTAGCTTATTTCACTTAGAATTGTGTTCTCATTTTATCTATTTTCCACCTAGTGCCATCATTTAATTCTTCTTAATGACTAAGTAAACTTAATTGTGTATATACACCATGTATTCTTTATCCATTAGTCTATTGGTGGCTATGTGGGCTGGTTCCGTAATTAGATTATTATGAATTGTGTTGCTATAAGCACTGATGTACCTGTGTTTCTATAGCATGCTGATTTCCAAGGAATGGGACAACTGGATCAAATGGTGGTAATATTCCAAGCTTTTAAAAGGATATTCATACAGTTTTCCAGAATGGCTGTACTAATTTGCAGTCCTACCAATACTGCATTAGTGTACATTTCCCCAAACATTTTTTTTTCTTTTTAAAAATTTATTTTAGGTGTACATACAGTAAAGTGTATTTTGACATTTTATACATACATGGACTATAGCTTCCCATTCTTATGTTAAATATACCGTGGAGTTACACAGGTTGTGTATTCATATAAGAACATAGGAAAGTTATGTCTGTTTTATTCTACTGTTTTTCCTATTCCCATACCCTCCTTTCCATTCATCCTCCAATCTCTAATCCAATGTCTTTTCCCCCAAAATGTTCTCTCAGATATGTGGATCCCCCCACATTATTTTTGATAATTGATATTTTGAGTGGAGTGAGAAAAAAATATCCATGTAGTTCTTTTTGAATCTAATAGTATTATTGAGGTATAGGGAAAGAGCAAGGACACAATAATAACAGACTTTCTCTTCCTTGTCCTTTTGATTTGCATTTCCCTGTCCTAGAGAATATATATATATATATATATATATATATATATATATATATATGAAATACAAGTGGCAAACATATATATATATGTGTGTGTGTGTGTGTGTGTGTGTGTGTGTTTGCCACTTGTATTTCTTTTTTTTAAGTAATGTCTTGTTTAGATTTTTAATCCATTCAGTAATTAGGGGTTTCATTTTTTTAAATCTTTTTTTTTGGTATTCTATATATTAATTTCCTGAGGATCAGATGAAAAATATTTTCTCACATTGGTTGGCTCTCTGTTCACATTCTTATTTCCTTTGTTGTGCAGAAGTTTTGAAATTTGATTTCATTTCCCTTATTGACTCTTAGTTTTATTTCTTGTGCTTTAAAAGTTTTGTTAAGGAAGTTAACAAAAAGATTTTGTCAATATGTTGGAGTGTTGGGCCTACATTTTCTTTAAGCAACTGTAGAGTTTCTGGTTTAATTCCTAGGTCTTTTGTTCTCTTTGAGTTGGCTTTTGTGCAGGGTGAGAGGGATCAAGTTTTATGTTTTTCTACATATAGCTATCCAGTTTTAGTAGCACCACTTGTTAAATAGTCTCTCTTTTCTCTAACATACATTTTTGGCAGCTTTGTCGCATATCAGGTCACTGTATCTTTGTGGATTTGTCTGTGTTTTCTATTCCATTCATCTTCAGGTCTGTTTTGGTGCTAATATAATGCTGTTTTTTTAGTAAAGCTCTGCAACATAATTGGATATCTGGTACCGTGAAGCTCTCAGCATCACTCTTCTGGTTTAGGATACATTTGGCTGTTCTATGTCACTTCTGTGTCAAAATGAATTTGAGAAATCTGTTTTGTCTGTGTGTTGTGAAGAATTTCTGTGTTGTGAAGGATGTCATTGATATTTTTATTGGGATTGTACTGAGTCTGTTCACTGGTTAAAGTAGAATGACCATTTAGATAATACTAATTTTGCTTATTCAAGAACATTGGAAGTATGTCCACTCTTAAGGTTGTCTTCAATTTGTTTTTCTCCACCATTTAATAATTTTCATTGTTGAGGTATTTCATCTCCTAGGTTAGATATTTTCCCAAGTATTTTTTTAGGGTTTTTTTTTTTAATGAAACATTTTTTTCCAATTGTTTTGAAGCAGGTTTGCTATTGCAATATAGGAATGAAACTGATTTATGTATTTTGTTCTTGTATCAGCTCCTTTAGTAGATTTGTTATTAGCCCTATAAATTTGCTGATAGAGCATTTTATATCATGTAAGTAAAATGTTCATGTCATCAGTAAACAGAGGCAACAGGACTTCTTCTTTCCTATGTCTATGCCATTAGATTTTTTTCTTTTGCTTGTTTGCTCTGGCTGAGGATTCAAGGAGTGGTTAAAGTTTACTTTGTTTTTTTGTTTTGGTTTTTAGAAAAAAGTTTCAATTTTTTAAAAATTCAGTTTGATGTTGGCATTTGGTTTCTCACCTACAGCTTGTACAATTTTGAAGAAATGTCCTTTTTTTTTTTTTTTAAAGAGAGAGTGAGAGAGGAGAGAGAGAGAGAGAATTTTTAATATTTATTTTTTAGTTCTCGGCGGACACAACATCTTTGTTGGTATGTGGTGCTGAGGATCGAACCCGGGCCGCACGCATGCCAGGCGAGCGCGCTACCGCTTGAGCCACATCCCCAGCCCAAGAAATGTCCTTCTATCACTAGTTCCTCTGGTGTTTTAAACCTGAATGGGTCCTGAGTGTTATGAACAGGCTCTTCTGAATATATTGATTATCTTATGGCATTTTTGTACTTAACTTAAACCTGAACATTTGTTTAAAGTCATCTCATCTATTATTGATGCTTTGCATTACATTTTTAATTTGGTTTATTGATTTCTGCATTTTGAGAATTTCTGATTAATTTTTCTTTAGAACTTCTGTTTTCTTATTGATATTTTACTTCTTGTGTCTTCTTTGTGATTTTACTTTTTACATTATCTTATATCTCATAGGTCAGTTGAAATATAAACTTTCAAAAAATTTTTTCTGATGTTTTCTTCACTGTAATTTTTGGGGACTCTGCTGTTGAGTCATTCTGGTTTGTTTGGGATGCTTTGTTCCCTTGCTTTTTGATATTGTTTGTGTGTCTACTCATGTATCTAAATGGATATGTAGCAACAGAACTTCTAGTCTGTGCATTTCTTGTGATC
This sequence comes from Spermophilus citellus, assembly GCF_964194105.1. NCBI lineage: Eukaryota > Metazoa > Chordata > Mammalia > Rodentia > Sciuridae > Spermophilus > Spermophilus citellus. The sequence continues at coordinate 71,024,427 of NC_138182.1, read as the reverse complement.
CTATAGATATCCTATGGCTCAGAGATGGGGGGGGGGAGCCAAATAATTGCAACCAGTTGTGCATAACATATATAGAACTAAATCACATACTTCATTTTTATTTTCACACAAAGATAATTGGCACAATAAACAGAACTGTATCAATTTATATCAGTAAAGACAGTTAGTAATCATGATTTATGTTTTTTATAAAATAAAAAAGAGGTGTTTTCTATAGCTTCAGTTGTATTAATTGTTGCTCTAGCATTCGTGGTGGGGTGTGGAGTTTTATAAACCAAGATTGCTGGGAGAAATTAAAAATAGAGTTCATTATGAGGAAAGAAGCAATGGCGATAGAAAAGGATTAGCAGTTTCAAGATGTGGATTGGGCAGATGCAGAGGTGATAGAGAATGTATTGTTCATGAGGAAGACGGAGAAAAAAAGTAAAAGAAAGAGTAAAGAGAGAATAATGGAATTTGTAAGAGAAAAGAGAAATAAAAACAAAAAGAAATAAAAGTTTTGAAACAGAATAAAGTCAATCTAAAATATGCTAATTAAAAACTTTAACCCTCAACAAAAGAGTAAGAAAAAATAACTATGTTATTGCATTACCCACAGAAAAAATACTGTCCATGCCATAAATTCTCGTGATTTGCTAGGCTCAGTTTAAGTCTTGTGGCTAGTGTCTGCAAATTTATGTATCAGACTAAGCCTCAACACATGGATCTAAGTTCCAAGTCTGAGTTGGTGCCACCACATTGCAAATGTTTAAATATATCTCCAGCTTCAGCTTCCCTGTACATAGCAGGCAGACCAGTGGTGACTTTCATGCCACAGATTAATGAGTAGAATAGCTTGAGTCCTCCCAGGGCAGGCTTGACCCTCTGGTCCCAGATTCTGCATTCCAAGACTATCTGCAGCACTTTTCTTCTTATTTTTATTATATTTTTAAATTTTAGGTGGACACAGTATTTTTATTTTATATTATGGTGCTGAGGATTGAACCCAGTGCCTCATGCATGCTAGATAAACACTATACCACTGAGCCACAATCTTAGCCCCTTGTCTGCAGCACTTTTCAGTCTTTTCTGTCCTTGTGTACTGATTTCCCCCACTCATATCAAAACCTAAGCTCCAGTTCTGTTTTTCATATTTGTCTGATGCACCCCAAATTCCCAAGTTTTCAAGGCTAAAAGAAAAAAATACTGAGTATCAGCGGCATGCTGTTATCACCCACCTCACAGAAAAACACTTTTCTCACTCTCTGAGTCCCATGTGGTGGAGCCATGAGAAAAGAGACTTCCTGCTAATCCACCATCGTGTCTCTCCTGGTTTGACATTTATATCTTTATGCTACTTTATGTGACAATGATAAGGTTTTCTTTAATTTTTGCAGCCTTTGGTAAGGATTATGGTTATGGGACCAATGATTTAAGTATCAAACTTATAATTCTCATGATTATTCCTTGCATTTGATAAATTCAAAGTGGAAGACATAGGAGTTGTTAGTGCATTCATTACTTACCTATCAGAAATACAATTAATATTATTTCTAAAAATTTCTCGAAGTATGATAAATATATACAAATACTTAGGAAATACTAAGCAGAACTCAATAGGCATTATAAGGGGCATATAATGTAATACAAAACATGTCAATATCTAAGGCATGGACAGCAAGCATCCAAAACAATTTTAACTCATCTGAAGCTAAATGATGACTGTAATATATTTAACAAATTTGTTTGCCAACTTACAATTTAAGAGGACATTTTAGGGCTGGGGATGTGGCTCAAGCGGTAGCGCGCTCGCCTGGCATGCATGCGGCCCGGGTTCGATCCTCAGCACCACATACCAACAAAGATGTTGTGTCCGCCGAGAACTAAAAAATAAATATTAAAAAATTCTCTCTCTCTCTCTCTCTCTCTCTCTCTCTTTAAAAAAAAAAAACAAGAGGACATTTTAACATTGTTTTAGTAATCCTCTTTAAGTTAAAAGCAAAAGCTATTTAGTGGAATTTAAACCAATGCATACCTTTGAAAGGCTATACACAATTTTCTCAGTTATATTACCATAAAGAAGAAAATGCTAAGTGAAACTTTTCCTCCAGATGATGCCCACTTTTAACTTTAAAGGAAATACCAATTTAAAACCACAGTGATAAAAATGTTGCAGTGCTTTTAGGACTTTCAGATTCAGATCAAAAGTCAAGAAGGGGCTGGGGTTACAGCTCAGTGGTAGAGAGCTTGCCTCCTATAAGTGAGGCACTGTGTTCAATCCTCATCATCACATAAAAATAAACAAAACAAAGATAGATATTGTGTCATCTTTTAAAAAAGTGGGAAGGGGTCTGCTGGAGAGCAAGAATAAGTGCAACTGACCCTCCCCAAAGGAACCTCCTTTCTGACTTGACTTTTTGTTAATGACAGACAAGCCCTGAGCTGGTGGAAGTGAATAACTACCCAGGTATTTGACTGACCACTGTCAAGTCCTTGTCCTATGTGCAACTGCAGCTGATGCTACCCTGGTACACCAACAGGCAGCAGCCCTAGATTGGGTACAGATGGGGCCATACTGGGGTACAGATGGGGCCCCCAAGCCCAGGTAAACTAGTATCAATGGCCCTACTCCTGGATTCTCATCAGAGGGAGTTACTGGGACTTAGCACCAAAGCTTCTGCAAATGCAACAGGGCCTGTCCATCAAATGACTGCTACCTTGGAGGCATGACTAGCCATGGAAGCACAATCTAACCACCAATTATGCAATTGCCAGAGAAGCTGTCACAGGTCTCCTGGTTACCAGGGAAACCATCATGCCCCACTGGGTCTGTTCCAATGACAGCTACAGTAGCCCAGCCTCTGGACTCTCACTGCCCTGGAAGGAGGACAGATGGTTGGCTTGGTAAGGTAGAGATTGGGGGCTGCTGCTTCATCTAACTGGGTTATAATGAATGCTGCCACTGCTCCTGAGGTCCCATCAGACTTTCAGCCCTGCCTAACAGCCAGAGAGCTGCTTAAAGCTCTAGAGAACAATGGAGAGCTGTGGAGGAGGTGAGAAAAAGCAACTAGAAGCCACTAGCTCTGATCACTATATATGCTCCTGAAAGCTGCCAGGGGACACTACCCTGGCTGCAAAGGAACTTCCAGGAGTGGCTGAGACAGCTATTAACACCTTGAGGATAAGATTACGCTAAGGGTAAAGGGATGATGGCACTCAGAGCTGGTAACACTAAGATGCACTTTACCTTTTCATGATTTCTATCCAAACCAAGCAAAAGAACCCCTGACTGACTGGTAACTGTAGCATTCAGCATCAATTCCCAACTCCTTCTGTGTGCCTCCTTACATGAGACTTAAAGTCTAAATCATCATTTCCTAGACTTCCTTGCTAAGTGAATTGTGACTTTGATTTGTTATTTGTCTTTCCTTAACAGAATGCCATTTCTTTCTCTTACTTTATTATATTAACAGTACTATATTGAATAGTAATGATAGTGACCACCCTTGCTTTGCACCTCATGTTAGGTGAAAGCATTAGTCTTTTACCAATAATTACAATATTAGCTACAGTTTTACATAGATCTCTTGATATATCAAGTTGAGAAAGCTCCTATTTCTAAGTTTGTGAGAGTTTGCCTTCTATTCCTCTTTCTAAGCTTGTATCATGAATTGATAATGAGTATTGTTATATGCCTTTTCCTATGCATTTATGAAGATGACCATATGGTTTTTTACAATTCTGTTGTTCATTCTGTTAATATTTTGAACTACAATTTTCAAATACTGAACCAACCTTTCACTTATAAAATAAATGGAATTTACCCAGGATGGATTATCCTTTTCATATTAATGAAATTTAGCATTCAGGATGTTTTCACATTAAGCTGGAGGCAGAATAAGGAGATCAGCACAGAAGAGACCTGAGAGCGCAGACCTGGGTAAACCCCAGCTGCACCCGGGCTCCCTCTCCCTCTGGCCACTGGGGGTTGAATTCAGAGGACTTGACCTCTGAGCCCCTTCCCCAGCCCTAGCTTGAAGTTTAGAGACAGGGTCTCACTGAGTTGCTTAGCACCTTGCTTTTGCTGAGGCTGCCTTTGAATTCCCCATGCTCCTGCCCCAGCCTCCCTAGACGCTGCAATGACAGGCGTGTGACACTTTTTTTTTCTTTCTTTTTGAGAGAAATGCCTGTGGTGGCCACAGGATAACAGCCTTACACAGATCAAGGCCACCCTGGGTGCTCTCCCTGGTTCCCACCAGTCCCCTGGATCCCAGGCAATGGAATCCTGCCTCCTCCAAAAACCAGAGACCCCCTGCCCAGGTGTGCATCCTTATATCAGCTGAATACTCTGCATTTGACAAAAAAAAAAAAAAAAAGAAAAGAAAAAAGACAGACCCTACCTGCTTGTCTTGATGCAAACAAAGCCAATGTGTTTCCAAAGCGAGCTCTGGTCTTGTCCCCCCAATTCAGTGGTGCAAAAAGTCACATAATACAGAGAAGACTTCTCGTTAAGGGGGGCTCCAGGGTCTGTCTCTTAATGAAAAACAATTTGGGTTTGATTGGGAGTCCATACACCAACAAGACATAACAATCATAAATATATATGCCCCAAACAATGGTGCAGCTATGTTCATCAAACAAACTCTTCTCAAGTTCAAGAGTCTAATAGAACACCATACAATAATCATGGGAGACTTCAACACACCTCTCTCACCACTGGACAGATCTTCCAAACAAAAGTTGAATAAGGAAACTATAGAACTCAATAACACAATTAACAACCTAGACTTAATTAACATAGATAGAATATACCACCCAACATCAAGCAGTTACACTTTTTTCTCAGCAGCACATGGATCCTTCTCAAAAATAGATCATATATTATGTCACAGGGCAACTCTTAGACAATATAAAGGAGTAGAGATAATACCATGCATCTTATCTGACCATAATGGAATGAAACTGAAAATCAACGATAAAAGAAGGAAGGAAAAATCATGCATCACTTGGAGAATGAACAACAGGTTACTGAATGATCAATGGGTTATAGAAGACATTAAGGAGGAAATTAAAAAATTCTTAGAGATAAATGAAAACACAGACACAACATATCGGAATTATGGGACACATTGAAAGCAGTTCTAAGAGGAAAATTCATTGCATGGAGTTCATTCCTTAAAAAAAGAAAAAACCAACAAATAAATGATCTCATACTTCATCTCAAAATCCTAGAAAAAGAAGAGCAAAATAACAGCAAAAGAAGTAGAAGGCAAGAAATAATTAAAATCAGAGCTGAAATTAATGAAATCAAAACAAAAGAAACAATTGAAAAAATTGACAAAACTAAAAGTTGGTTCTTTGAAAAAATAAATAAGATCCAGGAAAGCCAAATCCAGGTTTTCCTAATTTAGTAAATAACTCCATAGATTCAAATGCACCCTGCTCCTCTCTGCCTTAATTAATCATGGAGGCCTCGAGGTTACCTGCCCCCTGGGACCCCAGCTCCTGCAGATGAAAGCGGGCGGGGGGGGGGGTTCCCTTTGTTCTCCATGCATCACCCTGAACCTCCACCTTCCCTTCAGACTCCAACACCTTTGGCAGCGGGGAGTGATTTAGAAAATTCTGTAATGTACCTAAAGACATTGCCTCATCCGAGTGTGATGCTATCGATTTGGTCCTATGGTCCTGTTTAGTATGTTTTATGTTTTTTTTTTCTATTTTATTGGTTCTTCTTAGTTATACATGACCATAGAGTCCATTTTGGTAAAATTATCCAAATATAAAATATACCTTATTCTTCTTAGGACCCCATTCATGTGGGTGAGCATGATTGTTACTGTATTCTGGATAAATGCCATTTTGACTTGAGTGAAAGGGAATCTCAGTGCAGTTTTAACTTGCATTTCCCTAATTGCTAGATACATTGCCTTTTCAGTATTTATTTTTTTAAAATATATTTTCTAGTTGGAGTTGGACCCAATACCTTTAATCTATCCATTTATTTTTCTGTGGTGCTGAGGATGGAACCCAGTACCTTGCACGTGCTAGGTGAGCACTCTATGGCTGAGCCTCAGTCCCAGCCCCCATTTTCAGTATTTTTTACTTTTGTTTCTCAGTAACAGCAGACCAGGTCTTTGGGGAACCAGTTTTCTGCATTTGTGAATTGGGAACATTTCTCTTGAAGAAAGACTGAGAACGTCAAGGCACATGCCCAGGATTCCAGGGATGAGCAGTACATGGTTGTCTTGCCCAGGATGAGAAAATTATGTGGGTGAGAAGAGGGAAAGAGCTGGGGACACCTTTGGGCCAAAACGTCTTCTTCCCCCATGAGGGAAATTATTCTTGCTTTTAGTTTTCTTAACCCAAATGAGAGATTTTCCTAAGCTACCAGTTCCACTAGATATAGTTCCCTGATGGAGCTTATATTTGTCTTGAGAGGCAAAGAAAAGTGAATAACCAACCCAGTGGTTCCAATAACCAACAAGCTAGACCTTGGGCTACTTGGGGGCAAAACACTGGGTTTTACCCAATAATTAACAATCCAACAGCACCTGACACCCAATTAACAGGGAATGGAGAATTGGATCAGTGGGTGTGGGGGTCTGTGGGTGGCCAGCTGCAGGAGCTTGCCTCTGGGGTGCATTCTTTGCATCTGAGAGGATTTTCAACACCAACGAGATAAACAAAGTGGTGAGAAAACTGGCAAAACCCTCTGCAATATTCTAGCCAGGAAAATTCAATAGCACTTTAAAAGAATTTTAATATTTACCCTTGGTCGAATGTGCCTCAATCAGAATGCCACCATTTGAAAATAGTTGTCAACATGAAAAGTTTCTGAAATCTGCTGGTTTGTGGACCACATTTGTGCATGACTGCAAAAACCATATGAGTCCATGGCTAAATACATAAGTAAAAATAGAAATATAATAATGAGCATTCTCTTAAGACTTCCATCCTGAAAATACTGCCCTGTTTGCTTTGATAACTAAATGATCATTTAATCATTCCTCTAGCAACACTTGAGGTCCACAAAGAACTGTGGAACACATCTGGTTGGAGCATAAATGTTGGGATACCAAGAAGAAAGTTACACTGAACCTCAAAGGAGAAGGTTCATAAATCACCAGAATGCAGGAAAGCCCACAAAAAAATTTCAAATGAAAAACAAGGGACTGGGGTTGTGGCTCAGTGACAGAGCACCTGCCTAGCACCTGTGAGCCATAGGGTTCGATCCTCACCACATTAAAAAGAAATATATAAAATAAAGGTATCCTGTCCAACTAAAAAATATTTTAAAAAATAAAGATCAGATTTTTTTTTTTTTAAAAAGCAACTCCCTGCAATGCAGCATTTCCCCTAGACCAGTTTCCTGGACCCTAAAATACTAGCATGACATGAACGAGCTTTGAAAAATGGGTGAGAAATTACAGAAGTCTGCTCTGGCCCCATCTCTAGTCCAGCCCCACTTAAATGTCCCTCTTCAAATATCAACACCTCTGACCTTGTATTTGCTGTCTCTCCCTTTAGAGTTTCTCACATTTTTTCCTTTTTTTCTTCTTGTGATGCTGGGGATTGAACCTGGGACCTTGTGCATTTGAGGCAAGTGCACTACCGACCTCACTGTATCCCGGGCCTCTCACGTTCTTTCCTGAATGTGTATCTGCTTTTCTAAATAGGTCTGTCCGTGTGCCTGACAAATGATGAAGTATTCTTCCATGGGTGACGACTATAGCATTTTCCTATTGGAGAAAACAAGGTCCTTCAGTGGCTCCTCATTATGCCCAGGGACTGATACCTCATCCCTCAGATCATGGTGGAATTGGGGGTGGAGGGTTACCTTGTGTTGTCAGATAAAATCAGGTTCCATCCTGGGAGTTAGGCATGCACCAGACTGCCTTGTTTACACACAGGCCATTCTTAAGGACATTTTGGCATACAACCATATGCTATGGAAACAAGGTTAAACTTCCTTCCTGGTGGACATTTTAGCATTACAATGAAGTAGAATAGACTTCCTAGTCACTGGTACTTTATCTTAAGGTTATTTGTGAAATAGGTTCGTCCTAAACTTATTAAACACATCTCAACTTCTTGGGTCATAGTCTCATGGGAAATCATGTTTTTCATTAGTAGAGGGTCAAGGTGTGTCTTCTATTCTTAGGCTCCAAGTGCTAACAATGCAACATGGACACAAACAGAATGTGGTGCATGAGTAATTGGAGAGATGTTCTCTTCTACATAAGTGGAGCACTATCACGACAGTCAGTCTCTCAACAAAGATGGCAACTGGACACTAACAGGAAGTCATTCAAGAAACAGTATATCAACTGGGAAACTGCTGGAGAAGGCAGAGTTTCGTGCCCCTGGAGGGCTGGGGTGGGGTGGGGTGAGATTGCATCATGATCCTCAGAACACTTTGCAATTTAAAATTCATGAGTTGCTCATTCTAAATTTTCTATAGCTTACAGAAAGGGAAATCATGGATAAGAGGAGCTATGAGAGTCAAACTGCTTTAAAACAAATACCAAGATGCAATCTCATGAGTGGTCAGAGAGAAACAGTTGTTCAGGTACAAGACAGCATTATTGGGTTTCCCTAGAAAATCCAAGAAGCTGGAAGGTAGTGGGAGGACATGATGAAACTTGTTGTTTAACCATCAATAATTTTATACCTTGCTAAACTGTGCTTCAAAAGATAAGGGGAGATATGTACAAGGAAATGTTTGGGGTGAGTAAACAACTCTTCCAGAAACGCCAATAGAGCCATCAAGGTTAAAGGAAATGATAAAAGATAGAACCTTGAGCCCACATAAAATAATGAGAAATAATGGTAGATGTAGCTCAGTAGCTCAATATGGTAGCTAAATGTAGCCAGTGCCATGGAGTATTTAGTTTCTAACTCTTTTCTATTTGTTTTAAATATATAAGTGTAAAAAATTGTACTCTATATGCATAATAAGAATTGCAATGCATTCCACTATTGTGTATTAAAAATAAAATTTAAAAAATTTAAAAAATAAATGAGTGCAAAAAACAGCACTTAGAACACAAAAGTAACACTTAGAACCAAACAATCATTGATGCTGAATGACTACAAGACTCCATTTCTTATTGCTATCAGGAAATACTTAAGGATGAGTAGTTTGTGATTAGAAAGTCATTTAGGTCAGAATTTTAGAGTCTGAAAATCCAAGATAAAGCGTTGCCATTCACGTGGCTTCTGGGGAGTACCAACTTTGTTCTATTCCAGCATGGTGGCTGTCATCAGAGTGTGGACAAGTGGAAGAGGAAAAATCATAAGGACCAATAGGAGCCACAGAGCAGAGAGGGGCAGTCTTGATTTTTCATAACAACTCGTTTTCTCAAAAACTCATTCCAAGGGACTAGCGTCCATTTTTCCTGAGGGTGGTGTCCCCAGTGACTGAATTAACACCCAGTAGACAGCACATTTGTAAGGTCCCTCTACCTCAGTGCTACCATAATGAGGACCAAGTGTCCAAATCCTAAGCTTGTTTGTGGACAAATGCTATCCAAGCCCTAGAAGACACATGATGCATGAATTTATAGTCTATGACAAAGATAAAAACCAGGACTGAGGGACAAATCTGTAAGATCAGCAAAAATTTTCTATATTGAAAGTAATTTGGCATTAATAAAAACTGATTGCCATAAATTTAAGATGTTAGAGCTCCCAAAACAATCACTAAGGAAAAACTAAAACATGTGCCAAAAGAAGAAAATAAAATAAAAATTGTACACAAGAAAAATGAATCATTAATATGCAATAATGGAAAAATTGATGAACCAAAAACATACAGGAAGAAAACAAGTGGCAACAGAGAAGAAGCATTTTGTTCATTAATATTATTTTCATTACTATTACTGCATATAGATTCAATTTGTTCCAATTTTAGAAAACATATTGATCAAGTTGGGCATGCAGCACACATATGTGACTCTAGAAACTCAGGAGGTTGAGGTAAGAGGATTGCAAGTTTGAGGGCAAACTCGGTGACTTATGTAGAGCCTGTCTAAGATATCATCATCTGGGCACAGTGGCTCAATGCTGTCACTAAGCTACTTGTGAGACTGAGGCTAGGGTATCACAAGTTTGATGCTGGCATCAGCAACTTAGAGTAACACTGTCTGAAAATAAAATATAATAATATTAAAAAGTGGCTGGGGATGTCGCCCAGTATTAAGGTACCTTTGGGTAAAAGACCTAGAATCAAATAAAATTGTTCTGCTGTCTACATCAGATTAACTTTAGATTCCAAAACAAAGATGGGAAAAGGCACATTGATACATTGCTGGTGGGGATGCAAATTGGTGTAGGCAATATGGAAAGCAGTATGGAGAGTCCTTGGAAATCTGGGAATGAAACCACCATTTTACCCAGCTATCCCACTCCTCAGTCTATACCCAAAGGGCTTAAAAACAGCATACTACAGGGACACAGCCACATCAATGTTTATAGCAGCACAATTCACAATAGATAAACTGTGGATGCCCTTCAGTGGATGAATGGATAAAAAATATGTGGTATATACACACAATGGAATATTACTAAGCACTAAAAAAGAATAAAAACATTGCATTTGACAGTAAAGTAATGGAGTTGGAGAATATTATGTTAAGTGAAGTTAGCCAATCCCCCCAAAACAAATGCCAAATATTTTCTCTGATATATGGGGGGTGACTCACAGTGGGGTTAGGGAGGGAGAGCATGGGAGGATTAGATTAATTCTAGATAGGGAAGAGGAGTGGGAGGGAATTGGAGGGAGAAGGGGATTAGCAAGGATGGTGGAATGTCATGGTTTTCATTATACAATGATATGATCAACATCATTATTCAAATTACATGTATGAAGACTTGATTTGGGTGTCAACATATCTTATATACAAAGACATGAAAATTGTGACATATTTGTGTATTAACAATTGTAATGCAGAAAGAAATGAGTTCATATATAATGGGATAAGTTGATGTGAACATATTTTATATACAGAGATATGAAAAACTGTGATATATATGTGTAATAAAAATCATAATGCATTCCACTGTTATCATTTATCTTTAAAAATAATAAAAAATATTTTAAAAACATAAAAAATAAAAATAATAAATCATGACTTTAAAAAATCTGAAAAAAAAAGAAATTGTGAGATGGGATGCATGTGGTGCTACACACCTGATATATCCAGTCTTCTGGAGGCTTAGGAAGGCAAAATCACAATTGTGAACTGACCCCAGCAACCAAGTAAAACCCTGCCTTAACTGTGAAAAAAGTAATAGTCATTTTAAAAAACTAAATTCAAAAAACATTTAAAAAATTAATTTTTTAAAATAAAAATTAAAAAGGGCTGAGGATATAGCTCAGTAATAGGATACCCTGGAAATTCCATCCAGAAATAACCATTTCTGGCAATCAGCCACATTCTGTTTGCCATATTACATACAGTTGGACAAATACTATGAAACACTGTGTCAGTTTTATATTGATGTCACATAAATATCACATTTCACACATAAGCATATTTTAAAAGGACACCTGCAGAATTTGAAAAAAAATACAAATACAGATCAGCACATAACAGACTGAATTACACACCCTGGGAATAGATGATAGGACTCCTCATTATAAAGAGGACAGCTTCCCTCAGGTTCATCTATGATAACACCCCATCAAAATTTCACCATGATTTCCTTTCCATTTGAAGAAGGGACCAAAGCAAAAAAGTTTGAAAATTCTCCTGGAAGGTTAAATGGATATGAAATTAGACAAGAATTCTGAACTCTAAGAGCAAAAGCAGGAACTATCATTACCAGGCACTAATGTATGTTATAAAATTATCATAATGCACTGATTTGAGGTCCAAGAAAATCACAATGCAGCAATTTCATAGATGACTCCGCATGTATGTAAATGTCATTTTTATTTTGAAGTGCAATGAAAAGACCTAGATAAATGCAACCATCTCCAGCAGAGGATTTGATGTGAATGAACAAGACAACCCAACGTGAAGGGAGGTGTGGGAACTGGAGGCGCAGAGCACTGGTAGGGCTTGGGGGCAGGACATGCGTGGTACTGGATTATACTCCAGCACCCCTAAGAAGCACATACTGAGTAGGATTATGTTTCAAAATTATACCAGAATAGGAGGCTCCTGGTATAATTTGGTATAACTGTTACAATTATCATCAAGGAATCATGACGTCAACAGAGTCCACCCACAGACCCACGTGGATGTAATAATCATACACTTAATTGCAATGGAAAAGTCATTATCAATCCAACCCTAACCAGGCCACCCTCAGCAATGTAGCTAGACCCGTGGTCAGAATAAAAACTAAAAACTACCAGGGTCAGAGCTGAGTGGTAAAGCACTCTTCTGTTAATTACCAAAACATAAAACAAATAAACTCCACAAAACTAGCTCAGGAATAAGCAGGGTCCCTGTACACTGCAGCTCCCCTCCTACAGAAAAAGAGTGTTTGAAGGAAATAATACAAGATTTGTATTCCCAGTTATTTTTGTTTATTTTTGGTATTTAACTAAGTCAGTTTCTCTTTGATAGGTTTTTCCTTTAGAGTGATACTACCCTTTTCTGATTTTTATTGTTGTTCATTTCCTCCTCATGGAATATTTTGCCAAGGATGTTCTGTAGTGCAGGTTTCTGGTTGTAAATTCTATGATGGCTCCATAGTTTAGCTCTTGTGAGTTGTGGTGCCATAAACATTGATGGGGCTCTGTCCATTGTGAGATTTCAACATATCACAGCGCTCTCTCCTACATAACTTTTAAACTTCAGCATTCTCAACCTAAGAGAACTATATGCTGGTCATCTCTACCCTGTCACAAAGAAGGCAATCCCTCCACTATATATACCAGCCTTCCAACAAGGAAGGGAAGGAGGAAAGAAAGAAGTAGGGAGGTGGGCAGAAGACCTGAGCAGGAGTCACCACTGATTCTCTGTGGCATTACTTCTTCCTAAAGGTAATAAGTGATACAGAGCAGAAACTCTTTTTTTTTTTTTTTTTTTTTGATTATGGTGTTTATACCTCTCCACTTTTTTTTTTTTTTTTTAGAGAGAGTGAGAGAGGAGGGAGAGAGAATTTTTAATATTTATTTTTTAGTTCTCGGCGGACACAACATCTTTGTTTGTATGTGGTGCTGAGGTTCGAACCCGGGCCACACGCATGCCAGGCGAGCGCGCCACCGCTTGAGCCACATCCCCAGCCCAGAGCAGAAACTCTTGTCCCTCTTGCTGATGACCCAGCACAAGGAGAAAACAGGAACCAAAACATCTGATCTCCAATATCTACCAACTGACAAAGGAAGAGAACCCAGCTCCTATGAGCACTGTAAGGCTTCTTATTTAAAACATCTTTTTAGTTGGGATTTGTAGCATAAATTTGCTAATATGAAAAGCTAAGCAGGACTGTTTCTACCCCAACATAGGGCACTTGAAAGGGAACAAATGAGGAACATGGTCACTACCACTGGCTGAGCCTATGGTACTGCTCCTGGCACCCTGTTTCCATGCTCTACGTACATATGTCTCTAAATCCTCATAACAACCCTATGAGTATTCCCATTTTATAGATGAAGAAACTAGGGAAGAGTCAAGAGCCTTGCCCAAGAACAGGAGGAAAAAATGAAGTTGACATTCAAAACAAAACAAAAATATGTTTCCAGATAATATACTTTCAACCACTAGCCAGTCCTTCTTTTATTTGAAATGAAATAATATCACTGTAAAAACAACTCTTAAAATGTAAAGTGATTATCAGATACCCATTCTATTACACTATTAAAAGGTAAATCTCAAAATCTCTCTACAGAATTTCTACCCAAGCCACTAGAGCCCTGGGAAGTGTATTGTGTATTTCTGTATACATTATATCACATAATCTTCAGATCCCAAAGATAATGGCACAGGTGGGTATTAAACCATTCAACTAACAAATGAGTATCTTCCAGAGTCAGTAAATGAATACCACCACAAAGCTTCTAAGAGGCAAAGGCTCAGTTCATTCATAAATGACACTTTTGGAAATATTCTGTCCTCTTTCTCCAAATGAATCAAATTTCATGAGGTGACTATAACCTCCATTTTATATAAGATTACACAGGAATGGTTTAAAGCTCAGAACACAAAGAAACTTAAATGAAGTAAATATCAGACATCAACAATATCTTCCAAGGAAAGGAGTAATCCACAGCTGTTTCAATCCTGGCAGAGTAACAAGGAATCTGTCAATGGCAAGGATAAAAAGATACAAGCTTATCTATTAACAAACTTTTAACCTTCATATGTGAGCTAAAATGATGGATTAGCATCACCAAGAGCCCCTAACACACAGCCAAGTCTGCATCCATCTGCCAAGTCTTTCCTGGCAACACATATGGATAGTGCATAAGGATATGGGGCAGGAGAAGTGAGAGATCATGTCTCTCTGGCACTGGTGAACACCTCTGGCTGCAGAGTAGGAGGCTGAAATCTGGAGGAAGTCAGGAGAACTGAGAGAAATTCCTAGCCACAGACTAGAAAGTAAAGAACTCAACAGTGTCCAAAAACACAAGTAGTCAAGCTATAAAACAAAGAGATCTCCCACTCTTCAGAAAGATGACAGCTTGGCTCTTAAGCATAGGAGATCACCAATGTCCTATTGGGGCTCAGATTCAAAGCTCCATTAAAATCATAGTCCTGACCCCAATCTTAAGTCAGTAAAATGCCAGTGGTGACCAGTATCTAATATTACTACAAAGCTCTGCCCTAGCTCAGAACTCCACATTAACAGGGTGACAAAGAAAAGACAGGCCCTTTTTGGAAAGTAGATATTCCTCAGACTTTATTATTTTTTAGTATACAACATCCAACACATCATAAAATATAATAAATCACAATAAGAACATGATCCACAAGAAAACAATCAACAGAGGTAGACTCATACCTGACCTTGATATTGCAATTAAAAATAGATGAAATTATGATAAGTGTACTAAAGAATCTAGTGAAAAGATGAGCAGATAAAAAGAACAAGTAAAGGATTACAAGAGAATTAAATAGGAACTAAAAAGCATATAGAAAAACTATAAATGAAAAACTTTAACTTTGAAAATAAAAGAACAGGGCTGGGGATGTGACACAAGTGGTAGTGCGCTCACCTGGCATGCGTGCGGCCTGGGTTCGATCCTCAGCACCACATGCAAACAAAGATGTTGTGTCTGCCAAAAACTAAAAAAATAAATATTAAAAATTATCTCCCCCCCTCTCTCTCTTAAAAAAAAGAAAAGAACAGAACACATTCAAAGAGCTTACCAGAAACCTAGATACAAAGGTTCTATGATTTAAAAAAAAATGGGGGAAAAAATCCAAAAGCCACAAAGAAAAAGAGTGTGGCAGAAGTATTACTCAAAGAAGTAATGTCTATAAATTTTCCAAATGTGCTAAAAGACATTAACTCACAGATCCAAGAAAATCAGTCAACCCCAAGGAAGAAAAACACAAAGAAAACCATATCTAGACATATCAGAGTCAACCTGCTAAAAACTAAAGAAAAAGAAAAATTTCAAAGTAATCTGAAGAAAAAAAAAGACATCCTACTTATAGTATGCAAGAAGAGCAACATTAAAGAAGCCTACCTTTTGTCAAAAATAATCAAAGTCAGAATACAGTCGTCTGGTATGGTTAAATTTTGAGGGAAAAGAAAAACAATTGTTGCATAGGACTCTTTATCCAGCAAAATGTATATACAAAGAATTACCACAACTAAGCACAAAAATGAAAACAAACAATCCAATTATGAAACATACAAAAGACAAGATACATTTCACCAAACAAGAGAGATGAATAGTAAAATAAGCAGATAAAAAGGTAGTCAGTATCATCAGAGCCATTAGGAAAATGGAAATAAAATCTATGATGAAATATCATTACTCTGTTAGAACAATTAAAATAAAAATTAAGACAATACCCAATTCTGGTAAGGATAAAAAGAAAATAAATCACTCCTAACACTGCTGCTTAGAAATAAAAAATGGTGTGGCTATTGTGGAAAATAGCTCATCAGGTTCTTATAAAATTAAGAATACACTTGCCATTCAACCAGGTATTTATCCTAGAGAATTGAAAACATATTCATCTAAAAACCTGTACACAATGTTCATAGCAGCTCTATTTATAATACCAAAATACCAGAAACAATGCAAATATTGTTTGGGTGGATAAACTGCTATATCCACACAATGGTATACATGTCTCAGTAATAAAAAGGAATGAACTACTGATACATACACCAACCTGGAAAGAATTCTACCAGCATTTGCTTAACATAAGTAATCTTAAAAGGTTACATACTGTATGAAAAATGACATGACTAACAAATGGAGAACAGGGAACAGGGATAGAGAACAGGATGGAGAAGAATACAAAGAAATGGCATGAAGGAGATCTTTGTGGTAATGAAACAGCACTTGTGGCAATCATTCAAATATACACATGATAAAATCGCACAGAGCTTTATACAAACATACACACATGGATGCAGCTTAAAATATAGGAAATACTAAATAAGATCCTTAAGATGTTAACAATAATGTACTGATAGATATCAACTTTCTAGTTTTTACTGCACTATAAGCCATAAAAGATGCCACCATTGGGGAAGCTGACAAAAGGTACCTGGAATTCTAGGGGTTTTTTATGTTTTTTTTTAAATATCCTATGAGACAATAACTATTCTAAAATACAATGTTTACATTTTTATTTTTTACTTTTTACTTTTTAAAGGAAAAATAAAGACATTTTATAATAAGCCAAAGCAGAACAGATCCATATGACAAAAGATGCTGGAGTTCTTCAAACTGAATGGAAAGAGTACCTGAGAGAAGCAGGAAGTAAGGAAGAACATTAGACTCAAAGTGCAGCATATTTCTACTGAGATATTCATTAGTTCAATTAATATTTGTGAGAGATACATATTATGTGTATGTGTGTGTGTGTGTGTGTGTGTGTGTATTCTACAATAACTATTGTAAGCACCATGGAATCAAAGATAAATAACACTAAATCATACAATCTAACATAAAACTATGTAATTATTACCAAAAAATAATAATAAATACACTGTCATCAAAATACTAATACTGATGATTGTACAAGAATGAAAGTTGTCATTGTGAATCTGAAAATGAATGTTAAGTCTAGCATTATGGACAGTATTCAATGCAAAGGGTGACCAGAGCTTAGTCATAAACTATAAAGAAAGATAACAAATAAATAAAATGCCAAAGATTCAAGATACCCAGGACTGTGGAGGAAAAAAATCCATAGGAAATGACAAAAGCAAATAGGAATAGGGTGTAAAAAGGCAAGACCAAAAGCCTCTGTTAAGTAAGAATTTAAGATGTCACACTACAAGGAAGTGGGAAGATTTGAAGAAACAATTCACTTAGTAAAGTAAAAGGAGTACTATGAAATTTTAGGGAGATAACTCGCAGTATGAATGATGCCCTGGAGAAAAGTGACACAGAAAAGCATGACAAAGCAATAATTAAATAGTCCAGGAAAAAGATGGTCAGAAGGTTAAACCAAGGCAGCATCAGGAACATAGAAATAAAAGGGCATAAAACTAGTTAAGGGAAAAAGTTAAGGGAAAAGAAGAAGATCTGAGAACTAAAAACTAGTTAAGGTAAAAGAGGAAGATATGAGAACTATTCCGAAAATTCCACCTGGGTGAAGAAAAGATTTTACCTTCATTTATCTCAAAAGGAAATAAAGCAATAACAGGTTTTGATGCAGAGATCACAACTACATTTTTTTGGAGATGATGAACTTGACATGCAGAAATAACCCCCAGATATCTAGCAAATGCAGAGTTAGAGCCTTAAGCAGAAATCACAAATCATCAGCCCAGGCTGTAATCAAAGGTCTAGAAGAGACTAGCAATCGACAGATTGCCAAAGGCAGAGAATACAAAATGAAAGGAAAATATCATTAGGGATCCAATTCTAGGAGAACAGGCTCTTTTAAAATTTATACCAGTTTCCCTGGTGGGGACATATCCCCTCAGGAGGCTGGCCAGCCAGCACTGCAGAGCTGCTCACCAAGGGGACTGAGCACAGTGGGTGCCGGAACCTTGTTAAGGGGGCTGAGAAGCAGCAGCAGGGGCTGACAGAGGGCGGGATCATGCTTCCTGACACATTGGGAGCAACCCAAAGCTGGGCAGTGTCTGGGCTAGGAACCCAAACACTCCCACAGTTAGCCTGCAGCACTTTTCAGAGTGGATCATGTCCGCGGGGAACCCTTTACTTCTGTGGTGCAAATCATACTAAGCTACTTATAAGTTAATTATCTCAGTATTTTGTTATTTTGACTAACACATTGTTAATTTCAAGCCAACTTTCAATTAAATAAGGGATTTTCAATGGAAGAGCACCACCTGTAGCAGTGAAAAAGTACTGACTCTAGTTTCACACCCATCCTGCCAACTCTAAAACTACTCTGCATCTGCAAGTACTGCTATTTTGAGCAAAAGCAAAATAACAACATGCACACTGAAAGAGAAAGAGTCCTACGCTAGAATCGGCAATTCTCAGACTAGTTGTACTGTTCACTTGTCGTGTGACCATGAAAACCTTTCCATTTCTCACCCATTAAGGAAAATAAAAACATTCTTTCTCATCTTTACTAACTCCCTTTGGAATTTGCTCCCAGGTGAACTGGAACATCAGATAAAGTTACCTTACAGCATGCTGTAAATATCATCAATGTGATCACATAATTTAAGACACTTAACACCATAAACATTCTACAAAAACACATTCCAATGGAACTAATATACATTATCCATGCTAACTCTGTCCAAGCCATTTTGCCATAGCTATTATTCTCTTTTCACTAACAAAGACCCAGGCTTCAAATTACTACCTTAGTATTAATTTCCTTGTACCCCCATTTTTAGCATTAACCGAGCACCTCTCATCTTTTTTATTACTAATAATGTTTTCAAGGTATCAATCATACCAGAAGATACATAGTAACTGAAAAAAACAAAAAGGTTTCTAGGTTCTTTTTGTCCCTTCTCTTCTAAGGTGTGGTCTCAACACACACACTCTCTCTCTCCCTCTCTCTCCCTCTCTCTCCCTCTCTCCCTCCCTCTCTCCCTCTCTCCCTCTCTCTGGAGTGCATGCAGCGCGATGCAGCAACTTCACTGGTCCCCGGGCAGCTGGGGGCCCCACCCCGCGCCCGCCCCTCCCCAAGAAGCTGCCTGGCCTGGAGCCCAGAAGCAATGGGCAGCCCAGACCAGGGAGTCCAGCCAGCCATAGCCCGCACTCACCTGTCCAGGGTTCCACCGCCGGCGCCAGAGCTGCGCTGGGAGCTTCAGCATCCCGCCTCGCATGTGCACAGGAGTGCAGTTAGCGCCGACGGTTATGCACGTGCATGCACATGCACGTGTGAGCAACAACCGTTTTTGCGGGAGTTGGCGCCCTGAGCAGAGCCGCCGCGTCTGGACCTCAGCAGCGAAGAGGCTGAGAAGCTGCAGAGTGCAGGAGTAACCCTCCTGACAAGTTGGGGGCATCCCTGAGCAGGTTTAGGGCCTGTGCCAGGTCTGCCCCTCTGTGCCTGGGTCCTGCCCTATGGGGGACTTGCCTCTTACAACAGTTCTTCACACAGTAGGTGGCCTCTGACCTCCACCTTCTCCCCTGGAGAAGGATGAACGCCTTTCGGAAGACCCTGGGCGCCATCCCAGTGCCAGCTAAAGTCGTGGGCTACAATCCCACAGGCCGCCTACACAAAGCTGCCAGGGATGGAGACTTGGAGGAAGTGAGGCGTCTCCTTCTTCGAGGGAGCTGTCATATCAATGACGCGGATAAGAAGAACACGTAGTAGAGTCCAAGAGGCCGGCAGCCCCTGGTGCAAGGGACCTCATGGGGGAGGCAGAGCCGATGGAGAAGAAGCCAGCGTCATCCAGGCCGTTCCCTGGAGGATAGGACAGAAAGGTGGCCTTGTTTAACCTGGATGCTTGGCTTTAACAACCTCAGGGACTCTTTAGCACCTATAGACCTTGGGGCAGTCTGAAGCCCAGGCCCTCTTGTTAAGCAGCTACACGAAAAAAAAAAAAAAAAAAAAAAAAAAAAAACTAGCCGGTTTCCCTGGTGGGGACATATCCCCTCAGGAGGCTGGCCAGCCAGCACTGCAGAGCTGCTCACCAAGGGGACTGAGCACAGTGGGTGCCGGAACCTTGTTAAGGGGGCTGAGAAGCAGCAGCAGGGGCTGACAGAGGGCGGGATCATGCTTCCTGACACATTGGGAGCAACCCAAAGCTGGGCAGTGTCTGGGCTAGGAACCCAAACACTCCCACAGTTAGCCTGCAGCACTTTTCAGAGTGGATCATGTCCGCGGGGAACCCTTTACTTCTGTGGTGCAAATCATACTAAGCTACTTATAAGTTAATTATCTCAGTATTTTGTTATTTTGACTAACACATTGTTAATTTCAAGCCAACTTTCAATTAAATAAGGGATTTTCAATGGAAGAGCACCACCTGTAGCAGTGAAAAAGTACTGACTCTAGTTTCACACCCATCCTGCCAACTCTAAAACTACTCTGCATCTGCAAGTACTGCTATTTTGAGCAAAAGCAAAATAACAACATGCACACTGAAAGAGAAAGAGTCCTACGCTAGAATCGGCAATTCTCAGACTAGTTGTACTGTTCACTTGTCGTGTGACCATGAAAACCTTTCCATTTCTCACCCATTAAGGAAAATAAAAACATTCTTTCTCATCTTTACTAACTCCCTTTGGAATTTGCTCCCAGGTGAACTGGAACATCAGATAAAGTTACCTTACAGCATGCTGTAAATATCATCAATGTGATCACATAATTTAAGACACTTAACACCATAAACATTCTACAAAAACACATTCCAATGGAACTAATATACATTATCCATGCTAACTCTGTCCAAGCCATTTTGCCATAGCTATTATTCTCTTTTCACTAACAAAGACCCAGGCTTCAAATTACTACCTTAGTATTAATTTCCTTGTACCCCCATTTTTAGCATTAACCGAGCACCTCTCATCTTTTTTATTACTAATAATGTTTTCAAGGTATCAATCATACCAGAAGATACATAGTAACTGAAAAAAACAAAAAGGTTTCTAGGTTCTTTTTGTCCCTTCTCTTCTAAGGTGTGGTCTCAACACACACACTCTCTCTCTCCCTCTCTCTCCCTCTCTCTCCCTCTCTCCCTCCCTCTCTCCCTCTCTCCCTCTCTCTGGAGTGCATGCAGCGCGATGCAGCAACTTCACTGGTCCCCGGGCAGCTGGGGGCCCCACCCCGCGCCCGCCCCTCCCCAAGAAGCTGCCTGGCCTGGAGCCCAGAAGCAATGGGCAGCCCAGACCAGGGAGTCCAGCCAGCCATAGCCCGCACTCACCTGTCCAGGGTTCCACCGCCGGCGCCAGAGCTGCGCTGGGAGCTTCAGCATCCCGCCTCGCATGTGCACAGGAGTGCAGTTAGCGCCGACGGTTATGCACGTGCATGCACATGCACGTGTGAGCAACAACCGTTTTTGCGGGAGTTGGCGCCCTGAGCAGAGCCGCCGCGTCTGGACCTCAGCAGCGAAGAGGCTGAGAAGCTGCAGAGTGCAGGAGTAACCCTCCTGACAAGTTGGGGGCATCCCTGAGCAGGTTTAGGGCCTGTGCCAGGTCTGCCCCTCTGTGCCTGGGTCCTGCCCTATGGGGGACTTGCCTCTTACAACAGTTCTTCACACAGTAGGTGGCCTCTGACCTCCACCTTCTCCCCTGGAGAAGGATGAACGCCTTTCGGAAGACCCTGGGCGCCATCCCAGTGCCAGCTAAAGTCGTGGGCTACAATCCCACAGGCCGCCTACACAAAGCTGCCAGGGATGGAGACTTGGAGGAAGTGAGGCGTCTCCTTCTTCGAGGGAGCTGTCATATCAATGACGCGGATAAGAAGAACACGTAGTAGAGTCCAAGAGGCCGGCAGCCCCTGGTGCAAGGGACCTCATGGGGGAGGCAGAGCCGATGGAGAAGAAGCCAGCGTCATCCAGGCCGTTCCCTGGAGGATAGGACAGAAAGGTGGCCTTGTTTAACCTGGATGCTTGGCTTTAACAACCTCAGGGACTCTTTAGCACCTATAGACCTTGGGGCAGTCTGAAGCCCAGGCCCTCTTGTTAAGCAGCTACACGAAAAAAAAAAAAAAAAAAAAAAAAAAAAAACTAGCCGGTTTCCCTGGTGGGGACATATCCCCTCAGGAGGCTGGCCAGCCAGCACTGCAGAGCTGCTCACCAAGGGGACTGAGCACAGTGGGTGCCGGAACCTTGTTAAGGGGGCTGAGAAGCAGCAGCAGGGGCTGACAGAGGGCGGGATCATGCTTCCTGACACATTGGGAGCAACCCAAAGCTGGGCAGTGTCTGGGCTAGGAACCCAAACACTCCCACAGTTAGCCTGCAGCACTTTTCAGAGTGGATCATGTCCGCGGGGAACCCTTTACTTCTGTGGTGCAAATCATACTAAGCTACTTATAAGTTAATTATCTCAGTATTTTGTTATTTTGACTAACACATTGTTAATTTCAAGCCAACTTTCAATTAAATAAGGGATTTTCAATGGAAGAGCACCACCTGTAGCAGTGAAAAAGTACTGACTCTAGTTTCACACCCATCCTGCCAACTCTAAAACTACTCTGCATCTGCAAGTACTGCTATTTTGAGCAAAAGCAAAATAACAACATGCACACTGAAAGAGAAAGAGTCCTACGCTAGAATCGGCAATTCTCAGACTAGTTGTACTGTTCACTTGTCGTGTGACCATGAAAACCTTTCCATTTCTCACCCATTAAGGAAAATAAAAACATTCTTTCTCATCTTTACTAACTCCCTTTGGAATTTGCTCCCAGGTGAACTGGAACATCAGATAAAGTTACCTTACAGCATGCTGTAAATATCATCAATGTGATCACATAATTTAAGACACTTAACACCATAAACATTCTACAAAAACACATTCCAATGGAACTAATATACATTATCCATGCTAACTCTGTCCAAGCCATTTTGCCATAGCTATTATTCTCTTTTCACTAACAAAGACCCAGGCTTCAAATTACTACCTTAGTATTAATTTCCTTGTACCCCCATTTTTAGCATTAACCGAGCACCTCTCATCTTTTTTATTACTAATAATGTTTTCAAGGTATCAATCATACCAGAAGATACATAGTAACTGAAAAAAACAAAAAGGTTTCTAGGTTCTTTTTGTCCCTTCTCTTCTAAGGTGTGGTCTCAACACACACACTCTCTCTCTCCCTCTCTCTCCCTCTCTCTCCCTCTCTCCCTCCCTCTCTCCCTCTCTCCCTCTCTCTGGAGTGCATGCAGCGCGATGCAGCAACTTCACTGGTCCCCGGGCAGCTGGGGGCCCCACCCCGCGCCCGCCCCTCCCCAAGAAGCTGCCTGGCCTGGAGCCCAGAAGCAATGGGCAGCCCAGACCAGGGAGTCCAGCCAGCCATAGCCCGCACTCACCTGTCCAGGGTTCCACCGCCGGCGCCAGAGCTGCGCTGGGAGCTTCAGCATCCCGCCTCGCATGTGCACAGGAGTGCAGTTAGCGCCGACGGTTATGCACGTGCATGCACATGCACGTGTGAGCAACAACCGTTTTTGCGGGAGTTGGCGCCCTGAGCAGAGCCGCCGCGTCTGGACCTCAGCAGCGAAGAGGCTGAGAAGCTGCAGAGTGCAGGAGTAACCCTCCTGACAAGTTGGGGGCATCCCTGAGCAGGTTTAGGGCCTGTGCCAGGTCTGCCCCTCTGTGCCTGGGTCCTGCCCTATGGGGGACTTGCCTCTTACAACAGTTCTTCACACAGTAGGTGGCCTCTGACCTCCACCTTCTCCCCTGGAGAAGGATGAACGCCTTTCGGAAGACCCTGGGCGCCATCCCAGTGCCAGCTAAAGTCGTGGGCTACAATCCCACAGGCCGCCTACACAAAGCTGCCAGGGATGGAGACTTGGAGGAAGTGAGGCGTCTCCTTCTTCGAGGGAGCTGTCATATCAATGACGCGGATAAGAAGAACACGTAGTAGAGTCCAAGAGGCCGGCAGCCCCTGGTGCAAGGGACCTCATGGGGGAGGCAGAGCCGATGGAGAAGAAGCCAGCGTCATCCAGGCCGTTCCCTGGAGGATAGGACAGAAAGGTGGCCTTGTTTAACCTGGATGCTTGGCTTTAACAACCTCAGGGACTCTTTAGCACCTATAGACCTTGGGGCAGTCTGAAGCCCAGGCCCTCTTGTTAAGCAGCTACACGAAAAAAAAAAAAAAAAAAAAAAAAAAAAAAACTAGCCGGTTTCCCTGGTGGGGACATATCCCCTCAGGAGGCTGGCCAGCCAGCACTGCAGAGCTGCTCACCAAGGGGACTGAGCACAGTGGGTGCCGGAACCTTGTTAAGGGGGCTGAGAAGCAGCAGCAGGGGCTGACAGAGGGCGGGATCATGCTTCCTGACACATTGGGAGCAACCCAAAGCTGGGCAGTGTCTGGGCTAGGAACCCAAACACTCCCACAGTTAGCCTGCAGCACTTTTCAGAGTGGATCATGTCCGCGGGGAACCCTTTACTTCTGTGGTGCAAATCATACTAAGCTACTTATAAGTTAATTATCTCAGTATTTTGTTATTTTGACTAACACATTGTTAATTTCAAGCCAACTTTCAATTAAATAAGGGATTTTCAATGGAAGAGCACCACCTGTAGCAGTGAAAAAGTACTGACTCTAGTTTCACACCCATCCTGCCAACTCTAAAACTACTCTGCATCTGCAAGTACTGCTATTTTGAGCAAAAGCAAAATAACAACATGCACACTGAAAGAGAAAGAGTCCTACGCTAGAATCGGCAATTCTCAGACTAGTTGTACTGTTCACTTGTCGTGTGACCATGAAAACCTTTCCATTTCTCACCCATTAAGGAAAATAAAAACATTCTTTCTCATCTTTACTAACTCCCTTTGGAATTTGCTCCCAGGTGAACTGGAACATCAGATAAAGTTACCTTACAGCATGCTGTAAATATCATCAATGTGATCACATAATTTAAGACACTTAACACCATAAACATTCTACAAAAACACATTCCAATGGAACTAATATACATTATCCATGCTAACTCTGTCCAAGCCATTTTGCCATAGCTATTATTCTCTTTTCACTAACAAAGACCCAGGCTTCAAATTACTACCTTAGTATTAATTTCCTTGTACCCCCATTTTTAGCATTAACCGAGCACCTCTCATCTTTTTTATTACTAATAATGTTTTCAAGGTATCAATCATACCAGAAGATACATAGTAACTGAAAAAAACAAAAAGGTTTCTAGGTTCTTTTTGTCCCTTCTCTTCTAAGGTGTGGTCTCAACACACACACTCTCTCTCTCCCTCTCTCTCCCTCTCTCTCCCTCTCTCCCTCCCTCTCTCCCTCTCTCCCTCTCTCTGGAGTGCATGCAGCGCGATGCAGCAACTTCACTGGTCCCCGGGCAGCTGGGGGCCCCACCCCGCGCCCGCCCCTCCCCAAGAAGCTGCCTGGCCTGGAGCCCAGAAGCAATGGGCAGCCCAGACCAGGGAGTCCAGCCAGCCATAGCCCGCACTCACCTGTCCAGGGTTCCACCGCCGGCGCCAGAGCTGCGCTGGGAGCTTCAGCATCCCGCCTCGCATGTGCACAGGAGTGCAGTTAGCGCCGACGGTTATGCACGTGCATGCACATGCACGTGTGAGCAACAACCGTTTTTGCGGGAGTTGGCGCCCTGAGCAGAGCCGCCGCGTCTGGACCTCAGCAGCGAAGAGGCTGAGAAGCTGCAGAGTGCAGGAGTAACCCTCCTGACAAGTTGGGGGCATCCCTGAGCAGGTTTAGGGCCTGTGCCAGGTCTGCCCCTCTGTGCCTGGGTCCTGCCCTATGGGGGACTTGCCTCTTACAACAGTTCTTCACACAGTAGGTGGCCTCTGACCTCCACCTTCTCCCCTGGAGAAGGATGAACGCCTTTCGGAAGACCCTGGGCGCCATCCCAGTGCCAGCTAAAGTCGTGGGCTACAATCCCACAGGCCGCCTACACAAAGCTGCCAGGGATGGAGACTTGGAGGAAGTGAGGCGTCTCCTTCTTCGAGGGAGCTGTCATATCAATGACGCGGATAAGAAGAACACGTAGTAGAGTCCAAGAGGCCGGCAGCCCCTGGTGCAAGGGACCTCATGGGGGAGGCAGAGCCGATGGAGAAGAAGCCAGCGTCATCCAGGCCGTTCCCTGGAGGATAGGACAGAAAGGTGGCCTTGTTTAACCTGGATGCTTGGCTTTAACAACCTCAGGGACTCTTTAGCACCTATAGACCTTGGGGCAGTCTGAAGCCCAGGCCCTCTTGTTAAGCAGCTACACGAAAAAAAAAAAAAAAAAAAAAAAAAAAAAACTAGCCGGTTTCCCTGGTGGGGACATATCCCCTCAGGAGGCTGGCCAGCCAGCACTGCAGAGCTGCTCACCAAGGGGACTGAGCACAGTGGGTGCCGGAACCTTGTTAAGGGGGCTGAGAAGCAGCAGCAGGGGCTGACAGAGGGCGGGATCATGCTTCCTGACACATTGGGAGCAACCCAAAGCTGGGCAGTGTCTGGGCTAGGAACCCAAACACTCCCACAGTTAGCCTGCAGCACTTTTCAGAGTGGATCATGTCCGCGGGGAACCCTTTACTTCTGTGGTGCAAATCATACTAAACTACTTATAAGTTAATTATCTCAGTATTTTGTTATTTTGACTAACACATTGTTAATTTCAAGCCAACTTTCAATTAAATAAGGGATTTTCAATGGAAGAGCACCACCTGTAGCAGTGAAAAAGTACTGACTCTAGTTTCACACCCATCCTGCCAACTCTAAAACTACTCTGCATCTGCAAGTACTGCTATTTTGAGCAAAAGCAAAATAACAACATGCACACTGAAAGAGAAAGAGTCCTACGCTAGAATCGGCAATTCTCAGACTAGTTGTACTGTTCACTTGTCGTGTGACCATGAAAACCTTTCCATTTCTCACCCATTAAGGAAAATAAAAACATTCTTTCTCATCTTTACTAACTCCCTTTGGAATTTGCTCCCAGGTGAACTGGAACATCAGATAAAGTTACCTTACAGCATGCTGTAAATATCATCAATGTGATCACATAATTTAAGACACTTAACACCATAAACATTCTACAAAAACACATTCCAATGGAACTAATATACATTATCCATGCTAACTCTGTCCAAGCCATTTTGCCATAGCTATTATTCTCTTTTCACTAACAAAGACCCAGGCTTCAAATTACTACCTTAGTATTAATTTCCTTGTACCCCCATTTTTAGCATTAACCGAGCACCTCTCATCTTTTTTATTACTAATAATGTTTTCAAGGTATCAATCATACCAGAAGATACATAGTAACTGAAAAAAACAAAAAGGTTTCTAGGTTCTTTTTGTCCCTTCTCTTCTAAGGTGTGGTCTCAACACACACACTCTCTCTCTCCCTCTCTCTCCCTCTCTCTCCCTCTCTCCCTCCCTCTCTCCCTCTCTCCCTCTCTCTGGAGTGCATGCAGCGCGATGCAGCAACTTCACTGGTCCCCGGGCAGCTGGGGGCCCCACCCCGCGCCCGCCCCTCCCCAAGAAGCTGCCTGGCCTGGAGCCCAGAAGCAATGGGCAGCCCAGACCAGGGAGTCCAGCCAGCCATAGCCCGCACTCACCTGTCCAGGGTTCCACCGCCGGCGCCAGAGCTGCGCTGGGAGCTTCAGCATCCCGCCTCGCATGTGCACAGGAGTGCAGTTAGCGCCGACGGTTATGCACGTGCATGCACATGCACGTGTGAGCAACAACCGTTTTTGCGGGAGTTGGCGCCCTGAGCAGAGCCGCCGCGTCTGGACCTCAGCAGCGAAGAGGCTGAGAAGCTGCAGAGTGCAGGAGTAACCCTCCTGACAAGTTGGGGGCATCCCTGAGCAGGTTTAGGGCCTGTGCCAGGTCTGCCCCTCTGTGCCTGGGTCCTGCCCTATGGGGGACTTGCCTCTTACAACAGTTCTTCACACAGTAGGTGGCCTCTGACCTCCACCTTCTCCCCTGGAGAAGGATGAACGCCTTTCGGAAGACCCTGGGCGCCATCCCAGTGCCAGCTAAAGTCGTGGGCTACAATCCCACAGGCCGCCTACACAAAGCTGCCAGGGATGGAGACTTGGAGGAAGTGAGGCGTCTCCTTCTTCGAGGGAGCTGTCATATCAATGACGCGGATAAGAAGAACACGTAGTAGAGTCCAAGAGGCCGGCAGCCCCTGGTGCAAGGGACCTCATGGGGGAGGCAGAGCCGATGGAGAAGAAGCCAGCGTCATCCAGGCCGTTCCCTGGAGGATAGGACAGAAAGGTGGCCTTGTTTAACCTGGATGCTTGGCTTTAACAACCTCAGGGACTCTTTAGCACCTATAGACCTTGGGGCAGTCTGAAGCCCAGGCCCTCTTGTTAAGCAGCTACACGAAAAAAAAAAAAAAAAAAAAAAAAAAAAAACTAGCCGGTTTCCCTGGTGGGGACATATCCCCTCAGGAGGCTGGCCAGCCAGCACTGCAGAGCTGCTCACCAAGGGGACT
The DNA here is from genome assembly GCF_964194105.1 of Spermophilus citellus. NCBI lineage: Eukaryota > Metazoa > Chordata > Mammalia > Rodentia > Sciuridae > Spermophilus > Spermophilus citellus. The sequence continues at coordinate 70,995,795 of NC_138182.1, read as the reverse complement.
GAGCACAGTGGGTGCCGGAACCTTGTTAAGGGGGCTGAGAAGCAGCAGCAGGGGCTGACAGAGGGCGGGATCATGCTTCCTGACACATTGGGAGCAACCCAAAGCTGGGCAGTGTCTGGGCTAGGAACCCAAACACTCCCACAGTTAGCCTGCAGCACTTTTCAGAGTGGATCATGTCCGCGGGGAACCCTTTACTTCTGTGGTGCAAATCATACTAAGCTACTTATAAGTTAATTATCTCAGTATTTTGTTATTTTGACTAACACATTGTTAATTTCAAGCCAACTTTCAATTAAATAAGGGATTTTCAATGGAAGAGCACCACCTGTAGCAGTGAAAAAGTACTGACTCTAGTTTCACACCCATCCTGCCAACTCTAAAACTACTCTGCATCTGCAAGTACTGCTATTTTGAGCAAAAGCAAAATAACAACATGCACACTGAAAGAGAAAGAGTCCTACGCTAGAATCGGCAATTCTCAGACTAGTTGTACTGTTCACTTGTCGTGTGACCATGAAAACCTTTCCATTTCTCACCCATTAAGGAAAATAAAAACATTCTTTCTCATCTTTACTAACTCCCTTTGGAATTTGCTCCCAGGTGAACTGGAACATCAGATAAAGTTACCTTACAGCATGCTGTAAATATCATCAATGTGATCACATAATTTAAGACACTTAACACCATAAACATTCTACAAAAACACATTCCAATGGAACTAATATACATTATCCATGCTAACTCTGTCCAAGCCATTTTGCCATAGCTATTATTCTCTTTTCACTAACAAAGACCCAGGCTTCAAATTACTACCTTAGTATTAATTTCCTTGTACCCCCATTTTTAGCATTAACCGAGCACCTCTCATCTTTTTTATTACTAATAATGTTTTCAAGGTATCAATCATACCAGAAGATACATAGTAACTGAAAAAAACAAAAAGGTTTCTAGGTTCTTTTTGTCCCTTCTCTTCTAAGGTGTGGTCTCAACACACACACTCTCTCTCTCCCTCTCTCTCCCTCTCTCTCCCTCTCTCCCTCCCTCTCTCCCTCTCTCCCTCTCTCTGGAGTGCATGCAGCGCGATGCAGCAACTTCACTGGTCCCCGGGCAGCTGGGGGCCCCACCCCGCGCCCGCCCCTCCCCAAGAAGCTGCCTGGCCTGGAGCCCAGAAGCAATGGGCAGCCCAGACCAGGGAGTCCAGCCAGCCATAGCCCGCACTCACCTGTCCAGGGTTCCACCGCCGGCGCCAGAGCTGCGCTGGGAGCTTCAGCATCCCGCCTCGCATGTGCACAGGAGTGCAGTTAGCGCCGACGGTTATGCACGTGCATGCACATGCACGTGTGAGCAACAACCGTTTTTGCGGGAGTTGGCGCCCTGAGCAGAGCCGCCGCGTCTGGACCTCAGCAGCGAAGAGGCTGAGAAGCTGCAGAGTGCAGGAGTAACCCTCCTGACAAGTTGGGGGCATCCCTGAGCAGGTTTAGGGCCTGTGCCAGGTCTGCCCCTCTGTGCCTGGGTCCTGCCCTATGGGGGACTTGCCTCTTACAACAGTTCTTCACACAGTAGGTGGCCTCTGACCTCCACCTTCTCCCCTGGAGAAGGATGAACGCCTTTCGGAAGACCCTGGGCGCCATCCCAGTGCCAGCTAAAGTCGTGGGCTACAATCCCACAGGCCGCCTACACAAAGCTGCCAGGGATGGAGACTTGGAGGAAGTGAGGCGTCTCCTTCTTCGAGGGAGCTGTCATATCAATGACGCGGATAAGAAGAACACGTAGTAGAGTCCAAGAGGCCGGCAGCCCCTGGTGCAAGGGACCTCATGGGGGAGGCAGAGCCGATGGAGAAGAAGCCAGCGTCATCCAGGCCGTTCCCTGGAGGATAGGACAGAAAGGTGGCCTTGTTTAACCTGGATGCTTGGCTTTAACAACCTCAGGGACTCTTTAGCACCTATAGACCTTGGGGCAGTCTGAAGCCCAGGCCCTCTTGTTAAGCAGCTACACGAAAAAAAAAAAAAAAAAAAAAAAAAAAAAAACTAGCCGGTTTCCCTGGTGGGGACATATCCCCTCAGGAGGCTGGCCAGCCAGCACTGCAGAGCTGCTCACCAAGGGGACTGAGCACAGTGGGTGCCGGAACCTTGTTAAGGGGGCTGAGAAGCAGCAGCAGGGGCTGACAGAGGGCGGGATCATGCTTCCTGACACATTGGGAGCAACCCAAAGCTGGGCAGTGTCTGGGCTAGGAACCCAAACACTCCCACAGTTAGCCTGCAGCACTTTTCAGAGTGGATCATGTCCGCGGGGAACCCTTTACTTCTGTGGTGCAAATCATACTAAGCTACTTATAAGTTAATTATCTCAGTATTTTGTTATTTTGACTAACACATTGTTAATTTCAAGCCAACTTTCAATTAAATAAGGGATTTTCAATGGAAGAGCACCACCTGTAGCAGTGAAAAAGTACTGACTCTAGTTTCACACCCATCCTGCCAACTCTAAAACTACTCTGCATCTGCAAGTACTGCTATTTTGAGCAAAAGCAAAATAACAACATGCACACTGAAAGAGAAAGAGTCCTACGCTAGAATCGGCAATTCTCAGACTAGTTGTACTGTTCACTTGTCGTGTGACCATGAAAACCTTTCCATTTCTCACCCATTAAGGAAAATAAAAACATTCTTTCTCATCTTTACTAACTCCCTTTGGAATTTGCTCCCAGGTGAACTGGAACATCAGATAAAGTTACCTTACAGCATGCTGTAAATATCATCAATGTGATCACATAATTTAAGACACTTAACACCATAAACATTCTACAAAAACACATTCCAATGGAACTAATATACATTATCCATGCTAACTCTGTCCAAGCCATTTTGCCATAGCTATTATTCTCTTTTCACTAACAAAGACCCAGGCTTCAAATTACTACCTTAGTATTAATTTCCTTGTACCCCCATTTTTAGCATTAACCGAGCACCTCTCATCTTTTTTATTACTAATAATGTTTTCAAGGTATCAATCATACCAGAAGATACATAGTAACTGAAAAAAACAAAAAGGTTTCTAGGTTCTTTTTGTCCCTTCTCTTCTAAGGTGTGGTCTCAACACACACACTCTCTCTCTCCCTCTCTCTCCCTCTCTCTCCCTCTCTCCCTCCCTCTCTCCCTCTCTCCCTCTCTCTGGAGTGCATGCAGCGCGATGCAGCAACTTCACTGGTCCCCGGGCAGCTGGGGGCCCCACCCCGCGCCCGCCCCTCCCCAAGAAGCTGCCTGGCCTGGAGCCCAGAAGCAATGGGCAGCCCAGACCAGGGAGTCCAGCCAGCCATAGCCCGCACTCACCTGTCCAGGGTTCCACCGCCGGCGCCAGAGCTGCGCTGGGAGCTTCAGCATCCCGCCTCGCATGTGCACAGGAGTGCAGTTAGCGCCGACGGTTATGCACGTGCATGCACATGCACGTGTGAGCAACAACCGTTTTTGCGGGAGTTGGCGCCCTGAGCAGAGCCGCCGCGTCTGGACCTCAGCAGCGAAGAGGCTGAGAAGCTGCAGAGTGCAGGAGTAACCCTCCTGACAAGTTGGGGGCATCCCTGAGCAGGTTTAGGGCCTGTGCCAGGTCTGCCCCTCTGTGCCTGGGTCCTGCCCTATGGGGGACTTGCCTCTTACAACAGTTCTTCACACAGTAGGTGGCCTCTGACCTCCACCTTCTCCCCTGGAGAAGGATGAACGCCTTTCGGAAGACCCTGGGCGCCATCCCAGTGCCAGCTAAAGTCGTGGGCTACAATCCCACAGGCCGCCTACACAAAGCTGCCAGGGATGGAGACTTGGAGGAAGTGAGGCGTCTCCTTCTTCGAGGGAGCTGTCATATCAATGACGCGGATAAGAAGAACACGTAGTAGAGTCCAAGAGGCCGGCAGCCCCTGGTGCAAGGGACCTCATGGGGGAGGCAGAGCCGATGGAGAAGAAGCCAGCGTCATCCAGGCCGTTCCCTGGAGGATAGGACAGAAAGGTGGCCTTGTTTAACCTGGATGCTTGGCTTTAACAACCTCAGGGACTCTTTAGCACCTATAGACCTTGGGGCAGTCTGAAGCCCAGGCCCTCTTGTTAAGCAGCTACACGAAAAAAAAAAAAAAAAAAAAAAAAAAAAAACTAGCCGGTTTCCCTGGTGGGGACATATCCCCTCAGGAGGCTGGCCAGCCAGCACTGCAGAGCTGCTCACCAAGGGGACTGAGCACAGTGGGTGCCGGAACCTTGTTAAGGGGGCTGAGAAGCAGCAGCAGGGGCTGACAGAGGGCGGGATCATGCTTCCTGACACATTGGGAGCAACCCAAAGCTGGGCAGTGTCTGGGCTAGGAACCCAAACACTCCCACAGTTAGCCTGCAGCACTTTTCAGAGTGGATCATGTCCGCGGGGAACCCTTTACTTCTGTGGTGCAAATCATACTAAGCTACTTATAAGTTAATTATCTCAGTATTTTGTTATTTTGACTAACACATTGTTAATTTCAAGCCAACTTTCAATTAAATAAGGGATTTTCAATGGAAGAGCACCACCTGTAGCAGTGAAAAAGTACTGACTCTAGTTTCACACCCATCCTGCCAACTCTAAAACTACTCTGCATCTGCAAGTACTGCTATTTTGAGCAAAAGCAAAATAACAACATGCACACTGAAAGAGAAAGAGTCCTACGCTAGAATCGGCAATTCTCAGACTAGTTGTACTGTTCACTTGTCGTGTGACCATGAAAACCTTTCCATTTCTCACCCATTAAGGAAAATAAAAACATTCTTTCTCATCTTTACTAACTCCCTTTGGAATTTGCTCCCAGGTGAACTGGAACATCAGATAAAGTTACCTTACAGCATGCTGTAAATATCATCAATGTGATCACATAATTTAAGACACTTAACACCATAAACATTCTACAAAAACACATTCCAATGGAACTAATATACATTATCCATGCTAACTCTGTCCAAGCCATTTTGCCATAGCTATTATTCTCTTTTCACTAACAAAGACCCAGGCTTCAAATTACTACCTTAGTATTAATTTCCTTGTACCCCCATTTTTAGCATTAACCGAGCACCTCTCATCTTTTTTATTACTAATAATGTTTTCAAGGTATCAATCATACCAGAAGATACATAGTAACTGAAAAAAACAAAAAGGTTTCTAGGTTCTTTTTGTCCCTTCTCTTCTAAGGTGTGGTCTCAACACACACACTCTCTCTCTCCCTCTCTCTCCCTCTCTCTCCCTCTCCCTCCCTCTCTCCCTCCCTCTCTCCCTCTCTCCCTCTCTCCCTCTCTCTGGAGCGCGTGCAGCGTGATGCAGCAACTTCACTGGTCCCGGGCAGCTGGGGGCCCCACCCCGCGCCCGCCCCTCCCCAGAAGCTGCCTGGCCCTGAGCCCAGAAGCAATGGGCAGCCCAGACCAGGGAGTCCAGCCAGCCATAGCCCGCACTCACCTGTCCAGGGTTCCACCGCCGGCGCCAGAGCTGCGCTGGGAGCTTCAGCATCCCGCCGAGGCGCGGCTGCCACGCGCCCCGCCCCCGCAACACACCACACGCAGCGGCGCGAGCGACGCCGCAACTTCACTGGACCGCGGGCCGCTGCGGGCCCGACCCCGGGCCCGCCCCTCCCCAAGAGGCTGCCTGGCCCCGAGCCCAGAAGCAATGGGCAGCCCGGACCAGGGAGTCCAGCCGGCCGCAGCCCGCACTCACCGGTCCAGGGTCCCACCTCTGGCGCCTGAGCTGCGCTTGGAGCTCCAACGTCCGCCGCGCAGAGACCGCCACGCGCCCCGCCCCCTCAACAAACCACACGCAGCGGCGCGAGCGACGCGGCAACTTCACTGGACCGCGTGCCGCTGGGGGCCCGACCCCGGGCCCGCCCCTCCCCAAGAGGATGCCTGGCCCCGAGCCCAGAAGCAATGGGCAGCCCGGACCAGGGAGTCCAGCCGGCCGCAGCCCGCACTCACCGGTCCATGGTCCCACTGCCGGCGCCGGAGCTGCGCTAGCTCCAACGTCCCGCCGCGCCGCGGCCGCCACGCGCCCTGCCCCCGCAACACACCACACGCAGCGGCGCGAGCGACGCCGCAACTTCACTGGACCGCGGGCCGCTGGGGGCCCGACCCCGGGCCGGCCCCTCCCCAAGAGGCTGCCTGGCCCGGAGCCCAGAAGCAATGGGCAGCCCGGACCAGGGAGTCCAGCCGGCCGCAGCCCGCACTCACCGGTCCATGGTCCCACCGCCGGCGCTGGAGCTGGGCTCGGAGCTCCAACGTCCCGCCGCGGCTCGGCCGCCACGCGCCCCGCCCCCGCAACACACTACACGCAGCGGCGCGAGCGATGCCGCAACTTCACTGGACCGCGGGCCGCTTGCGGCCCGACCCCGCTCCCGCCCCTCCCCAAGAGGCTGTCTGGCCCGGAGCCCAGAAGCAATGGGCAGCCGGGACCAGGGAGTCCAGCCGACCGCAGCCCGCACTCACCGGTCCAGGGTCCCACCTCCGGCGCCTGAGCTGCGCTCGGAGCTCCAACGTCCGCCGCGTGGAGACCACCACGCGCCCCGCCCCCTCAACAAACCACACGCAGCGGCCCGAGCGAAGCCGCAACTTCACTGGACCGCGGGCCGCTGGGGGCCCGACCCCGGGCCCGCCCCTCCCCAAGAGACTGCCTGGCCCGGAGCCCAGAAGCAACGGGCAGCCCGGACCAGGGAGTCCAGCCGGCCGCAGCCCGCACTCACTGGTCCACGGTCCCACCGCCGGCGCCGGAGCTGTGCTCGGAGCTCCAATGTCCCGCCCCGCCGCGACCGCCACGCTCCCCGCCCCCGCAACACACCACAAGCAGAGCGACGCCGCAAGTTCACTGGACCGCGGGCCGCTGGGGGCCCGACCCCGGGCCCGCCCCTCCCCAAGAGGCTGCCTGGCCCGGAGCCCAGAAGCAACGGGCAGCCTGGACCAGGGAGTCCAGCCGGCCGCAGCCCGCACTCACCGGTCCACGGTCCCACCGCTGGCGCCGGAGCTGGGCTCGGAGCTCCAATGTCCCGCCGCGCCGCGGCCGCCACGCGCCCCGCCCCCGCAACACACCGCACGCAGCGTCGCGAGAGACGCCACCTCTGGCCCGGCCACGGCCCCGGCCACGCCCCCTCCCGGCGGGGGTCCCGGATATTGGCACAGAGCAGATGTCCACCTTTCACCTTTTTTTCCCAACTCATTGATGACTTCCTATGCACATGAAGGTTAGGGCTCAGGAATGACTGGTTGGCAAAGCCATCATAGAGCTTCAGTTGGGTACTTGTTATGCTTATGCTGACAGCAGTGACTGGAGACACCATTTAGGAACATGGAAAACGAGCTCCAATATTGTGTCAATTGTGCCCAGCCATCTCTCAGGTATCTACATCTTCAAAGGATGTAGATTTAAAGGTTGGATATACCACTAAGTCCTAAAGAAGAGGGATCTGAGAGTGTATACCCATAGGAAGGAAGATATTTAGGCTGTACTTAGGAGAACAGAGGTATGACTTTGAGTACTCTACTTTTCTGGCAATCTTTTCTCTTGATCATTTGAGTGCCCATGAAGATTTTGAAGTGCTTGATAGTTTATATGGATCTAAATGAGGCAAGACCTATATAGGAAAAAGAATTATATTTTATATTTCACTCTGTATGGCAAAAGTATTTCCAATAACAAATATGTTTACATTCTTTGACTTGTGCGCATTCAACTTTCAAACAATTCAAATATTTCAGGGAACTCCCTGTGCTGTTTGTGGATAAAAGGAAGCAATGGGCTCTTTTTAGTAGATAGTATCCATGTTGAAGAACCCAGCTTACTCTTTGATAGAAAAGATACAGGAAAGTATTTTTCTACTTTATCTTGGGTTATTAAAGACCTTTTCAGTTCAAGAAACAAAAATTATTTTGCCCATTAATTTGATTTTCAGTTCAGCTTTCAACACAGGCCAGTTTGTAAAGATAAATTATTCTCAGGTTCTGCCAAACTATTGGTTGTCACTTTTTGAAATGGAACTAAAAGCTCCTTCATTGAATATTTCATAGACAGGAAAAATTGGAGGCAGAAATAAATAAATAAATTTTGTTTAAGAGAGGTCATACTGTTATTACTATATCATCAAGAAATATCATTTGATATAATTAAACATTCACCAAAGTTTATTTTGTTGAAAAACTGGACTTATCCATTTTTTGTTGTTGTTTATTTTTACTCTAAAGATGTTCTGATAAACCTGGCCCTAGTGATTCTGTGCCGGATGAGGGCAGCAATCAATCTGATACCAAGGTAAAGTGCTCTTTCGTGAAGTTAATTTTCTTGTTCCAAAATTTGTTTTTGGAGGTGTCTATTCTTAATGTTCTGCAGTGACCTCCCTGTCATTTATTTGAAAATTGTTCAGAAGAAATTATTTCATAGAATTATGCTGATTTCTTTTTATTAATACACTTTTGTAAATACCAACATTCACTTAAATACTTCAGGGCATTGGGGGCTGGAAAACACACAAACAGAAAAGTTACATTAGGAAAATCCTTTCAACTGAAGAAGAAATATAAAATTTTGTAAGATTCATTTGAATAAATATACTTTACTATGACTTTTAAATCATACAGGACTTTTATGATATTTATACCTAAATAAAGATTTAAGCATTGAATAACTTTTCCTAGTAATCATGGAATTTCCCTGGAGCCATTAATTTGAAGCTATAAAGCATATTGTGTATGTACATTGTGTATACTTATTTCTCTTGGACACAGTATGTTTTAGGATCATATTCTTCTTAGGAGAACTTTTTTTCCTATTTATGTTCTTGATTCTTTATTTATACTAAAATAATATTAGAAATGTGGCAATATAGAAATTTAGAATCTGTTTCTTAATGCTTGCATTACAAAGGGATTGCATCATGTTTTCTGAATCTCTCCACTGAGTGCTTTTAAACTCATGATCTAAATAAAAATAGATATTTTGTGCAAGATAATAACCAGTTCTTGAAGCAGAGCATCTTAATGACTATGTGGTAAAACTTTAGTTTTAGAACTTTTTTGCCTTGTAGTGTATTAAAATATCCACTCAAAGATCTTATATAACATTCTGAGTCTTCATATTTGAGACATATCTTTACTTAGTTATTTACATATTCATTTCAAATCTCTTCTATCATCATGAGCTATTGGAGGTTAGGAAACATATCTCCCGGAGTAACTAGAATAAGATTTCGAATATTTTTAATGTTTTTGATATGAATAAAAATGACCAAAAAATAGATTTATAGATAATGAATTATCCTAAGTAATATAATATGCATGGTAGAGCTAATAATCAAATCTATTGAATTTCTACAAATATGGCTTAAATTTATGTTCTTCTTTAGTGCTTAGGTTGTAAAAGTTCAGGTGAGTTATCGTGAATTAATGTCAAAAAAGGAACAATTCTTTACAATTAAGAATTGTAATTCTTTACAATTAAGAAAAATGCCATAAATAGGAAAGTTGCAACCAGAATATGTCCTTTAGCATCTCAACCCATGTGTGATTAAGTATCAAGTTCCACATTTTTCTTTGTCTTCAGAAGTAATGTTACAGGTTTCAGATAGTGGTTTATAACCATTTAAGTCGCAGTTATTATATTCTAATAAAATGTAATGCTTTATTATAGAATTATTAACAAAACAAGCATAATATAATACTATTGAGTCTTAAACATTATTATGAATAAAAATCTTTATTATATTTCTAATCGTAACCACTCAATTCATTTCTTTTTCTTTATTGACTTAAACTCATAGTCAATTGATTAGTCATGTCTTCTATTTTTGTTTCTTTCTCCTTTCTTTCCTAGTAAAAATGTTTTAGTCCTAGAAAACATTTCTTTAGTGTTTGTTCTTTCAGCCATCTTTGTTTCATGGTTGGTTTTATTTTGATCTCCTAGCTTAGAAACTGTGTGACTTTCAGCCATCAATCATTGCCCCAAATATTATTCTTGTCATTATTCTTCTCTTTCTTAGAAGGAGCACCATTTAAATAATCATTTGTCTTCAGCTGTTTGACTCACAGGATTGAAGCAACTTAGGCTGTTTGTGATTCCAACCCCTCTTATTCATAAGATATTCAGATAGCATGTTTTTCCACCAAGAGGTAGTTCATATCAATATAAATCATGAAAACCCATTCCAAATATTACATGTAATTACTTTATATTTCTTAAATTGTTATTTTTTAAAAGTACTCTAAACTGCTACACATGGCTGCAATTTTTATCCTAGATTATTTGGGTTAAGAAAATAGTCAAATGGATTTCAGTATTTTTGTAATAATCAATTGGAGGTAAGGGGAGTAATATTTAGGAGCTCTCTCTACCGTCTCTCATAGTCCTCATCCCATGAGAAGATATAGATTAGTAAAAGGCAGCATTAGGGTTTGAATATACATCCACTGACTCAGAAACCTGTGTTCTTACTATTGTATCATGGAGCAATGGCCAATATTATAATTACATTATCAATTTTGGTGCTTGCTACACCCAAAGCTTTTTTTTTCCTTTCTAGAATATTGCAAGAGAAAAAGAAGAATTATGTGAAGATTTTCAACAATCCAGTAAAGATGGTAAGCTATTTGAAGACTGCTTCTTCTTATGCTGTTCATTAATTTAAAATGACAGACATTTTCATATACTATTTACTTTGTTTTTACTGTCATAGAAGCAATATCTGACACAGGAACACGAGAAAATAAAACCTTGTTTGACAACAGTGGTACTGAGTGTCAAAAGGAAGATGAAGATGAAAACAATCTTGTACAAGTTATCAGTATAAAGACCCCTTTTTTTCAGCAACTGACTCAAAGGTGAGGTGTTTTTAAATCTCTTTTTCCCATGTCTTCTTACATGTCATCTTCCATATGCACATAATAATGACATACATCCCAGAGGTAAACATAAGGCTACAAAGTCATAAGGATAGCAACAGGCAGAGTATATATGCAGGATTAACATTTATGGAACTTGGTGGGAGTGAGCAATCCTTAGGAATGCCATTATGGATGGAAAGAATTAGAAAAAAGCATAATCCCCCACTTATGTATGGGTGTACCTGGAGGGAGAGCCCCCTTATCGTAGGAAAGCCCAAAGAATGTATCCCAGAGCTACCAGGCTAAGCCAAAATTCCAGGAAGTATATTTTATAGTTAAAAAAAAAAGAATGTGTCCTTGACAGTGTTCCACACATAGGATAACCATTTATCAAACCTGTCATGGCAACAAAGAAAGGCTGGGACTGCCATTGCTTGGGAGGGTTCCCACTGCAGCCATACCGAGATTTGAGTTATCTACCAGCTAGAGGACAGAGTGACCCAACACACGTCTTTGGGATTCTAAGGTATCTGAAAGCTGGGAATCTTTCAAAAGAAACAATGACCAAGAGATTTTGTTGTATACGTTGTGTAGTTTTATTGAAATTAAAGAAAAAGGCAAAAAAAAGTAAAAATTGAAGAAAAAGAAAATAAGCCAAAAGAACAGCTCGATGAATACGAAGCTGAGAATGAGGGATGCATAGGAAGAAATTATTTAAGGGCAAGATATATCCAGATTGAATAAAAGTCAGGATGAAAGAAGTTAAAAATACAACAGAAATAGTGAATTTAAGGACAGCAGGAGCTCTATATTAATTCTAGATTCTTCTGAAAAACTTAGAGTTGATTTTAATGAAGATCTTGAAAATATAATCCTCATTTCTTTTAAACTTAAGGAGTTTGTAGTTCAGATGTGGATAGGAGTGGGAGTGGAGTCATTGAAGGTCTTTCTGAGTGTGAATATAAGCTCATAAGGATTGGAGGGAGCCAGTCAATGAATGCTTAGGAGGAGGCCATTCTGGATAGGGAGTGCAGTGGGTCATTTTACTCCTTATATCCTGAAATGACCAGAGAGGTGGTGTGGGATCACTATCAGCATAATCATTTTGTGATTATAACATGTAGAAAAAAAATCATGAAAATAAGTGCTTGGCATATATTATATGCTTAATAAAACAAAATTATTTTCATTGTGTTCTCATTGAAGCTTGGAATTTTAAAATTTAGCACTAATGAATTACAGACAAGATGATTAAGATGGTATTTTTTTTTAAATTTATGCACATGAAGTACCCAAATGACTTATTTGTACATGCATAATACATTTTGGCCAATTTCACTCCAAAATACTTACCATTTCTTTCTTCCTATGCCGAACTCCTTTCTCTCTATACTGATTGTCTTTCCCAGTGAAAATATCTCCTTCTTTAGTTTCACCATAGGAGAGAAAATGTGATGCTTTTTCTTTTGCATCTGCTTTCTAGGTCCATCATTTTCCTAAGAATGACACAATATCACTTTTTTATGGATAAAAAATACACCTGTGTGTATATATACCACATTTCCTTTTTCTATTTTTTTTACTTTTTTTAAAAAATTAATTGATTTTTAAAAAATAAACGAGAGCAGAATGCATTACAATTTTTATTACACATATACAGCATAATTTTTCATATCTCTGGTTGTATACAAAATATATTCACACCAATTCATGTCTTCATACATGCGCTTTGGATAATAATGTCCATCACATTCCACCATCCTTGCTAACCGCTGCCGCCTCCCATCCCCTCCCACCCTCTGCCCTATCTAGAGTTTGTCGGTTCCTCCCATGCTCCCCCTCCCTACCCCACTATAAATCAGCCTCCATATAGCAGAGAAAACATTTGGAATTGTTTTTTGGATTGGCTAACTTCACTTAGCTTTATCCTCTCTAACACCATCCATTTACCTGCAAATGCCATGATTTTATCCTCTTTTATTGCTGGGTAATATTCCCTTGTGCATATATGCCACATTTTTTTTATCCATTCATCTACTGAAGGGCATCTAGGTGGGTTTCACATTTTAGCTATTGTGAGTTATGCTGCTATAAACATTGATGTTGCTGTGTCCCTGTAATCTGCTGTTTTTAAGTCATTTGAGTATACACCAAGGAGAGGGATAGCTGGGTTAAATGGTGGTTCCATTCCCAGTTTTCCAAGGAATCTCCATACCCTAATCTTTATCATGTGTGATTAGGCCCCAACTTCCTTAATAAAAACTCCTGTAGTGCAAGAATTAAAATCAAGAATCAATAAATGGGATGGATTCAAACTAAAAAGTTTCTTCTCAGCAAAAGAAACAGTCTATGAGGTAAATAGAGATCCTACATCTTGGGAGCAAATTTTACTCCTCACACATTTTCTTTATTTATCTGTTGAGAAGCACCTAGACTGATCCTATATCTTGTCTATTATAAATAGTCTTATAAAAATATGGGTGTATACAGAATCTCTTGAGTATGCTGACTTTAATTGTTTCAACAAATACTGAGGACTGGTGTAGTTGGATCATACAGCCGTTCTAGTTTTACTTGTTTTTTGAATAACCTCCATAATGATTTACCTAGGGGATATAGTACTTTACGTTCCCACCAAAAATTTATAAGTGTTTTTTCTCCCCACAACCTCCCCAGTATTTATTATTTGCTTTCTGACTGATGTAAGATGAAATCTCAATGCTGTTTTGATTTACCTGTCTTTGATGGGTAAAGATGTTAAACATTTTTTTTTTCATATAGTGTTGGAGATTTGTACCTCTTTTTCTAAGAACTATTTTTTTCCTTTTATTTGCCCACTTGTTGAATGGGAAATTTGTGTGTCAGGTGTAAAGAATTTTGAGTTCTTTATTCAGGATATTAGTCCTCTGTTAGAAGAGTAACTGGCAAAGACTTTCTCCCATCTGAAGACCATCTCTTTACACTGCAGTTGTTTGACTAGCCTTGCAGAAGATTTTTTGATTTCATGCAGGCCCACTCATCTATTGTTGTTGTTATTTCCTGAGCCATTCAAGAAGTCAGTGCCTATGCCTATTTCCTAAAATGTTGTTATTGTTTTTCTGTATTTTTTTAGTTGCAAAGCTTTTGGTCTTATATCTGTCTTTGATTCCTTTTAAATTGTCTCTTGTACAATGTTAGAGATAGGGATCTAGTTTCATACTTATTGCTAGTTCACCCACAACCATTTTCTAAAGAATCTTTCTATTCTTCAGTTTATGTTTTTGGTACTATTGTCATAAATGAGATGACTGTAGTTGTGTGGATTTGTCTCTGTGTCTTTTATTCTATTTCATTTTGTATATGACTGTCTTTATGCCAGTACCATGCTGTTTTCCTTACTATGGCTCTGGATTATGTTTTGAAATTGGGCATTGTGGTGTCTCCATCACTGGTTTTATTCCTCACTCACTTTAGCTAATATGGGTCTTTTCTTCTTTCATATGTATTAGTAATACTTTTTCCAGTTGTGCAAAGCTATTATTTAAATTTTGACATAAATTAGATGGAATCTGTAGATTATTCTTGGTAATGTGATCACTTTCACAGTATGAATTCTGTCTTCCTATGTATATGTGATAACTTGTTAGCTTCTAGTTTCTTCTTCAATTTTTTTTTCAATATTTTAAAATTTTTGTTGATGAGGTCTTTCACCTCCTTGGTTAGATTTATTCCTAGGTATTTATTAAGCTATTTAAATGAGTTGTTATACTGATTACATTCCCATCAGTTTTGCTATTGCTATTGAAAACCTTATTTTTTTTTTTTTTTTTTTGTATAATGACTTTGTATCCTGTTACTCTGCTAACTTTGTTCATCCTTTTTGACGTCCAGATAATTGCTGCTGAAAGTCATTTATTTCAAATCTGAGAATAGGTACTCTTCTTTGCTTTTGGCTTCCATTTGCACGTGTTTTCATTTTCTATCCTTTTACTTTTATTCTCTGAATGTATTTTCCAGTCAAGCATACTCCTGCAGAATAGTGGATTCATTTTTTTATTAATTCAACATTTCTTATATTTTGGATAGGTCTTATAATTGGAGAATTAGTGTTAATATACAGATGAGTGCTGCTGTCTTTTTTTATTTCTAATATAGATTTTGCTTCTAACTTAAATTTGCTTAACTATTGTATGCTTTCCTATGCTGTCTTTGTGGATTTTAATCTCATGTGTGGAGTTTTTCTTTGAGCATCTTGTGAAAAACTGGCTTGATTGACATGATGTTTTATTTTTTATTATTATTTTTTTAAAGAGAGAGGGGAGAGAGAGAGAGAGAGAGAGAATTTTTAATATTTACTTTTTAGTTCTCGGCGGACACAACATCTTTGTTGGTATGTGGTGCTGAGGATCGAACACGGGTCGCACGCACGCCAGGCGCCAGGCGAGCGCGCTACCGCTTGAGCCACATCCCCAGCCCTGACATGATGTTTTAGTTTATTTTTGTCTTGGAAGGTCTTTATTTCATCTTTGAATTTGAAGGATAACTCTGAGGCATATCGCCATCTAGGCTGGCAATATTTCACTTTCAGGACTTAAAATATGTCATTGCAGGTGCTCCTAGCCTTTAGATTTATACCGGTGCCTTATCATTTATAGGTGTCTTGTTATTTCTCTCTTTGCTCTTAGTTTTGGCATTTTAAGTAAAATATAAATGCAGAATTCCTCTTTTATTTATATCTATTTAGACTCTAAATGTCTCCTGTGTTTTGATGTTCACCATGTTTCCATGATGAAAGAAATTTTCTCTGAAAAGTTCACTGAATAATAATACAAGTTCATTGAATAAGTGTTCTCTGTTATTCATCTCTGTCTGCAGTACTTACGCACAACCTGAGACTTGACTTTGGTCATTTTTTAAAATATTTATTTTTTTTAGTTGTACACATACCTTTGTTTTTTTATGTATTTATTTTTATTTAGTGTTGAGGATCAAACAGAGGCCCTTGCACCCACTAGGCAAGTACTCTACTGCTGAGCCACAACCCCATCCCCTTGGTCAATTTTTTTATTAGACTTTTATGGTTATACATAGTCGTTAGGTTCATCCCAATAAACTCATATATGCATGGAAAATAATTTCAATTCATGATGTCCCCTTTTCCCTTTAATTCTCCCTTCTCTCTCCAATTCTCTTTCCTCTATTCTATTAGATTTCCTTGTGCTGGCCTATGAATTTGCATTTAATTGGTCCTTTATTTAATCTTATCCTCCCCACCTCTTTCCTTTAATTTACTCTTGATTTTGCAAGACAACATATGACATTTGAGTTTCTGAGTCTGGCTAATTTTACTTAGTACTATATTCTCCATTTCCATCCATTTCTCAATAAATACTATAATTTCATTCTTTAAAATGGCTGAATAGAACTTCATTTTGTGTGAGTGTGTATATATATATATATATACATATGTGTGTGTGTGTGTGTGTGTGTGTGTCTTACCATGTCTTAACCTGTTCATGTATTGATGGGCATCTGTGTTGATTCCATATTTCAGGTATTGTGAATTGTATTGCTATTAATATTGATTTGGCTGTTTCTGTAGTATACTGATTATAGATCTTTTGGGAAAATACCCAGGAATGAGATAGCTGGGCCATATCATGGTTGCATCCCTAGTTTTATTGAGGAATCTCCAATCTTTTTTTTTTGAGAGTGGTTTATTAGTCTGTAGTACAAGTGTTCCTTTCTCCCCCTATTCTTGCCAGAATTTATAGCTCTTTGGATTCTTGATTATTGCCATTCTGAGTGGAGTGAGATGAAATCTTAATGTAGTTTGCATTGCCTTGATTGCTAGAGATATTAAACATTTATTCATAATTTATTGGCCTTTTATATTTTTCTATAGAGAAGTTTCTGTTTAGTTCTTTTGCCTATTTATTGGTTTTGCTATTTGTTTTTGTGGAGTTAAGATTTTTGAATTATTTCTATATTGTGGATGTTATTCTCCTATTGGAAGAGCAGATTTCCAAGATTTAATCCCATTTGTAGTTCTCTCTTCACACATTTGTTTACTTAGCAGTGCAGAAGCTTTTTATTTGAAGCCACTTATTGATTTTGGTTTCATTTCTTGTGCTCTGTGGCTCTTGTAAATGAAGATGGTGTCAGTACCTCTATGATGGAGTGATGCTCCTATGTTTTCTTCTAGCCATTGTAAGGTTTCTAGTCTAATTCCTACATCTTTGATCCATTTCAATTTGAGTTTTGTGCAGGGTGAATAATAGAGTTCTAATTTCATTTTTTCTACATACAGCTATCCCATTTTCCCAGCATCAAGATATATTTTTGTCATCTTTCCCATATATCAGACCATATAGGTTCGTGAGTTTTTCTCTGTGTCTTCTATTCCATTGGTCTTCATACCTCTTTCGGTGCCAATACCATGCTGCTTTTACTACTACAACTCTGTAGTATAATTTTATATTGGGTATTGTGATGCCTCCTGCTTCACTATTCTTGCTTATTATTACTTTGGCTATTTTGGGGCTCTTCTTACAAATGAATTCAAGGATTGTTTTTCTTCTAATTCTGTGAAGAATGTCATTGATGTTTTGTTGGAGATTGTATTAAATCTATATATTGCTTTTGGTAATATGACCATATTGACAATATTAATGCTGCCTATCCAAGAACATGTGATGTCTTTTCATTTTCTAAGGTCCTCTTTAATTTTTCTTAAGTGTTCTATAATTTTCATTGTAGAGCTATAACACTCCTTAGTTAGGTTAATTTAAAAGTATTTTTTAAATTTTATTTGAGGTTGTTTGCAAATGGGATAGTTTTTCTATTTTCTTCCTTTACTGAATCCCCATAGGAGTATAGGAAAGCTATTCATTTGTGGGTGTTGATCTTGTATCAGGCTACTTTGCTAAATTCATATATATGCTCTAGAATTCTTCTGGTGGAATATTTTGGACCTTATAGATATGGGATCATAATGTGAGCATAGGATCATATTGTCAGTAACAGAGATAGTTTGACTTATTCTTTTCCTATTTATAACCATTTGAGTTCCTTTTCTTGCCTGATTGCTTTGATAATGTTTCAAGGAGTATATTGAATAGGAGTGGTGGGAGGGGAAAGCTTTGTCTTGTTCCTGAATTTAGTGGAAGTGCTTTTAGTTTTTCATCATTTGGTATGATGTTGGTTTTGGGTTTGTCATAATGGCCTTTATGATGTTGAGGTAAGTTTCTTCGATCCACAGCTTCTCCCTCATTTATATTATGGGTGTTGGATTTTATTGAAGATCTCTTATGTGGCTATTGAGATGATCATGTGATTTTTTTTGTTGTTAGTTCTGCTTAAGTAAAGAATCAGTTATTGGTTCATGTAGTTTTACCAGGCTTGCATTCCTGAAATGAAACTCAGTTGATCATGTGGTAATATGTTCTTGAATTTGGTTTGCTGATATATTATTTCGAATTTTTCCATCTATGTTCATCAGCGATACTGGTCTATAGTTTTCTTTCCTTGATCATCTTTGGTTTTTGCTTGAAAGTTACATATACTAGCCTCATAAAAAGTATTAGGGTTGTCCCCTTTCTTAAGATTTCATGGAATATCTTGAGAAAAACTGATATTATTTCATCTGTAAACTTCTTATAGAGGTCAGCTGTGAATCCATCACATCTAGGGCTTTTCTTTTTTGGAATGCTTTTAATTGCTGTTTCAATTTCATTACTTGATATTGTTCTGTTTAGGATTTCTTTACCTCGTTCAATATGGGCGGTTATATGTGTTTAGAAACTTGTGCATATTTTCCAGGTTTACTATTTGATTGGAGTATAAATTTTCAAAATAGTCTCTGATATCCTTTGGATTTAGACTCTGTGTGGTGATGTCTCCCTTTACCTCTGATTTTTGTCAGTTTGCTTCTTTTTAGTCTTTCTTTTGATTAGTTTGGCTATGGGTTTGGTGATTTTGTTTTGTTTATTTGTGAATCTATTTTTAATAGTCTTTATATATATATATATATATAGTTTTCAATTAACCTATATTTTTGTATGCAGTGCTGAGAATCAAACCCAGTGCCCCACACGCTAGGCAAGCACTCTACACTGAGCCACAACCCTAGCCCCTCCAATTTTTGATATAGGCTCCAGTGCTATAAATTTGCCTCTTAGAAATGCTTCCATACTTCTCCAGAGATTTTGATATGTTGTGTCTCTGTATTTGTTTGTTTCTAAAAATTTCTTGATTTATGTTGTCATTTCTTCTTTTATCCCTTATTCATTTAAGTGAGCATTGTTCATTTGCGATGAGTTTATATGGTTCTTAATATTTTTTGTGTTTATTTGTAGCTGCATTCCATTAGGAATTGATAGGACTCATTGGAATTGTCATTTTAAAATAATATTTGCTAAAATTTTCTTTGTGGCATAGAATATGATCTATTTTATAGAAAGTTCATGCACAGCTGAGAAGGTGTTAAATTCAGCTGTTTGGGGGTGCACTATTAGATGTCTGGTAAGTCTTTTTGATTTATAGTGTTGGTCAGGTTGGAGATATCCTTGTTGATTTTTTTATTTGATGACATGTCTATTATAAACATGTATAGAAATCCACGTGTTTGTGTTGGGATCTATGTGGAATTTAACATTGTGGTGTATTTTTTCCATATAATGGGGTGAATTGACATTTGGAGCATCAGTGTTTACTGTGGTTATATTTTTCTGTTAGATTGTTTCCTTCACCAGGGTATAATGGCCTTCTTTGTCTCTTATATTAATTTTTGCTTGGAATCTACTTTGTTAAATAGATTATATTTGTGAGTGAAATATTTTTTGCTCTCCTTTTACCTTCAGCCTGTTTGCTTATGAGTCTCTTATAAACACATATAATTGGATTTGTTTTTTGATCCATTCTAATAATCTGTGCTTTTAATTGGGGAGTTGAAACAACCTTAAGATTCATTGTTAATATGAATATGTGTTTGTGTTTTCCTGCCTTTTTCCCTCTTTATTCTATGCTGTCATGATTGTCACTTAGTGAATTATTCTTCTGTTGAACTTCCTTGGTTTGCAGGCTTCGGGAAGTGTTTCTTTAGTTCCTGTGTATATAGTTTATGTTTGAGTATTCTTTGTAGTGTTGTTTTGGTACACATGAGTTCTTTTAGTTTATTTTTGTTGTGTAATGTTTTTATTTCCACCTTAAATTTGAAACTGAGCTTTCCTGGGTATAGTAACCTTGTATGGCAGTTGTTTTCTTTTAGGCTTTGGAATGACTCATTTCAGGCCCTCCATAATTTTAGGGCCTCAGAGTGAAAACAGAAGTGAATCTTATTGGTCTGCCTCTAAATGTGACCTAATGTTTGTCTCTTGTGGCTTTTAGCATTTTTTTTCCTTTATGTTAGGTTAGGCATTTTGATTATGATGTGTCTCAATGAGCTTCTCATGTGGCTGAGCCTATTTGGGTTCCTGTAAACCTCCTATATGTGTTTGTCCATCTAAGTCTTGGTATGGGATAAATTTTTTGTAAATATCTCATTCAAAATATTCTTTATGCCCTTAGTTTCTATCTCCATGTTCTTATATTCTTTCCTAATGTTTCTTGTATATTCTGGTCATGCTGTATAATTATTTTCCCTTTACTACCTTCTATGTATTCAAGATTATATAGCCTGTATTTAATGCCTGAAGTTCTGACTTCAAATTAAAGTTCTATTTTCTACACCATCTGTTTTGTTAATAATACCTTCAAGTGAATTTGTAATTTGTGGATTGTATTTCATTTCTAGGATTTCTCCTTTTTTGGTACTTCTATTTCATTATTACAATGGTCTTTCATCTCCTATAATGACTCTCTTACTTCCTTACTTAGATATCTAGTTCATTGAACATTTTGATAATCAGTTTTTATAATCTCTCTCTGGGTTTTTGTCAAGCTCAATATAAGTGGGTTCCCTTAGTTGAGGGATTGTGGATTTTAGGGTGGGCTTTGATTGCCTGCTTTCTCATGTTTTCAAGGCTCTTGATCTTGCACACCTTTGAAGTGGATTTTTATACTATTTTTTTGTGCATGTCCATTTGTGTGTAGTTATCTATCCATTCTAGGACCTGTCTCTATTTTTTGATGTATGAGTAAATAAATGCCAAGGGGTGTGATCTGAGTTTTCTCTCCAGTTTTTCCTCCTTGGGTCATTATTGGTGATTTGGAGCTTTTTGTTTCCTCTCTTCTTTGAATTGGAGTAATGGGTAAAATGTTTATTTCTAAATGCAGCAGAATCTCTAACCTGTGGGGTTTCGTCTTGTTCTAGGTTTGCAATACCTCATAGAATGGGAAAAAATAAACTATAATAACAACTATTGGAAACAACAAACAGTATTGAAGTAAATACACAGATCCTACTATGATGTTTCCAACACTAACTGTCACTAATAAACAGGAATGGTGTGTTCAGCGATTGGGAGCAGTAGTAAAAACAGTAACCATGAATTAGTACTTGATTTAAAGCAATTAGTGGAGGCAGAGTTATATAAACCATGTAGTTCTGAGCAATAGTAAATATACAGTAAATTAGAAGTGAAGGAAATGTGGTTGGGAAATTAGAACAGACTACAATATCCACAAAGTGAACAAAGAGAATGTAGAACAGTAGCAGGTGATACTTATATTGAGGGAGGGGAAAAATTAGAAGAAGCATGGTATTAAGAAAGGGGGAGATTGTTTGAATTCAGCTAATGGTAGGAGAAGATAATATTGAAAAACAAATGAGTAAAGTAAGCACATTAAAATAATGGAAAATCCAACCAAAATATAAAGTACAATGAACCTTAACCTTCCCAAGACAATGTTTGAAAAAGATAATTACTTTGAAAAAGGCTGAATATGAAAGAGAACAAGACAAATAGTGTATGTATATATGACCTTGAAATAATCAGAATAGCCACATTTCTTTCTTTCTCTCTGTCTTGTCCTCTCTCTCTCTCTCTCTCTCTCTCTCTCTCTCACACACACACACACACACACACACACAGAGAGAGAGAGAGAGAGAGAGAGAGAGAGAGAGAATAGGGATAAGAAAAATGTTAGAAAATATATAGGTATTTAAAAAAACTTGATATCTTATTTTAGATGGAGGGGACACTGAAGTAGTAGTAGTTAAAATACTTGCCTGGAATGGATAGTCAATATCTGTGTTCATTAGTTTTTATTACCAATTATTCTTAAGTAAAGTACTAATAAAGAGAACAAGAATTAGGGGATTTTAATTCCTTCCCATTATTGTGTTGCTCTCTGATTTATGAGTTGCCATGGTCAAAGATTGAATCTTTTTGATATGAGACTCAGTTTGTATTTTCAGCACTAAAAGGTGGGGTGGGTTCCTATGTACGATGGGTTTGTGTTTTGACCCTCCATACAAGATCTATGCACCCCCGGGCACTGCTTCTTCAGCACATTCTGCAAGGGGAAATCTGCCCTATGGTGCTGTGATGTGTTTAGCCCTCAGCTTTAATTGGGTTACCTTATTTGGAGTGGCTAGGTTGACCTGCCCCTAGGACTAGACTTTATCCTATTGCTTCTGTGGGTTTGGTTCTCAGGTGCCTCCCAAGACATCCAATTGTGGGGAAAGGGTGCTGTTCCTGCACTCACTTTTGCCCAGGAACTCAGCCATCCCAGGTATAGTTCCTTTGGATATTCCCTTCACCAACTGCCACTTCCAGACCACTTCAGATGTTCATGTGAGCCACGGGACAGGAAGGCTTCCCTTCACCCTTCCAACTCAAGGCACAGTCACTCCATGCCCATTTCACTCACGTAGGTCAGACTTTGCCTAGGCACCTGTAAATACTGTGGCCGTGTTTGTGTGTGTTTCTGATCTCTGGAGTTCTGCAGATGTCATGGCATGCATGCTGGCCCCTAAAGGATTCCTGCCTGAGCACTGCATGGCCAGTCAGGATAGAGCACTCACTTATTTCACACCCAATTGTAATTGCAAAAAACCTGCAGGGTTTGCAATCTCCTAGTTTAAGTAAGTTCAGGCAATGTTTTGATCTCTGATTTCTCTATACCAAAACAAGTGGTGGGTCTGCTCAGGTGATCAGAAACTACTATCAACAGTGGTGAGCTTTCTTCTTTATTTTCCTGTATCCAAACTTCCAATTCTCCAAGCTTCTCTGTTGCCTGATATTAAATCCCAGTGAAATCCCTTTTAAACCACCACACTGAGAAGCTGTATATCAGCTGCTTTGGTTTTATGCCACAGAGCAGCCTAGAAAGCAGACTTCCCTACTCTGACATCTTGTAATTTCGAGTTGATCTTTTGACATTGCCAAGTTTCTTATTTTTATTAGTATCTGAAAGTTTACTAATGTACCATGTCTTCAAGCCTTAACATTCTTTTTTTCTTCCTGATGTAGTACATTGGTAGTACTGTCTACACAGATTTTTCTTTGATTTTTTTTTTTTAGTGAAAATTTTATTTTATTTTTTTTAATTTATTTATTTTTTTTTATAATATTTTATTGTTGGTTGTTCAAAACATTACATAGTTCTTAATATACCATATTTCACAGATTGATTCAAGTGGGTTATGAACTCCCATTTTTACCCCGTATACAGATTGCTGTGTCACATCAGTTACATTTCCATTGATTTATAAATTGCCTTTCTAGTGACTGATGTATTCTGCTGTCTATCCCATTCTCCACTATCCCCCCTCCCCTCCCCTCCCCTCCCCTTCTCTCTCTCCACCCCCTCTACTATAAATCGTTTCTTCCACTTATATAATTTTTATCCTACTCCTCCTTTCCTCTTATATGTAATTGTGTATAACCCTGAGGCTCACCTTCCAATTCCATGCAATTTCCCTTAACTCTCCCTTTCCCTCCCGCCTATCATCCCTGTTTAATGTTAATCTTCTTCTCCAGCTCTTCGTCTCTACCCTGTCCTTGGTTACTCCCCTTATATCAAAGAAGACATTTGGCATTTGTTTTTTAAGGATTGGCTAGCTTCACTTAGCATAATCTGCTCTAATGCCATCCATTTCCCTCCAAATTCTATGATTTTGTCATTTCTTAATGCAGAGTAATACTCCATTGTGTATAGATGCCACATTTTTTAATCCATTCATCTATTGAAGGGCTTCTAGGTTGGTTCCACAATCTTGCTATCGTGAATTGTGCTGCTATGAACATCGATGTAGCAGTGTCCCTGTAGCATGCTCTTGTTATGTCTTTAGGGAATAGACCGAGAAGGGGAATAGCTGGGTCAAATGGTGGTTCCATTCCCAGCTTTCCAAGAAATCTCCACACTGCTTTCCAAATTGGCTGCACCATTTTGCAGTCCCACCAACAATGAACAAGTGTACCCATTTCCCCGCATCCTCGCCAGCACTTGTTGTTGTTGGACTTCTTAATGGCTGCCAATCTTACTGGAGTGAGATGGTATCTTAGGGTGGTTTTGATTTGCATTTCTCTGACTGCTAGCGATGTTGAGCATTTTTTCATGTACTTGTTGATTGATTCTATGTCCTCCTCTGAGAAGTGTCTGTTCAGGTCCTTGGCCCATTTGTTGATTGGGTTATTTGTTATCTTATTATCTAATTTTTTGAGTTCTTTGTATACTCTGGATATTAGGGCTCTATCTGAAGTGTGTGGGGTAAAGATTTGTTCCCAGGATGTAGGCTCCCTGTTTATCTCTCTTATTGTTTCTTTTGTTGAGAGAAAACTTTTTAGTTTGAGTAAGTCCCATTTGTTGATTCTGGTTGTTAACTCTTGCGCTATGGGTGTCCTATTGAGGAATTTGGAGCCTGACCCCACAGTATGTAGATCATAGCCGACTTTCTCTTCTATCAGACGCCGTGTCTCTGATTTAATATCGAGCTCCTTAATCCATTTTGAGTTAACTTTTGTGCATGGCGAGAGAAAGGGATTCAGTTTTTTTTGATGCAAATGGATTTCCAGTTTTCCCAGCACCATTTGTTGAAGATGCTATCCTTCCTCCATTGCATGCTTTTAGCCCCTTTATCAAATATAAGATAGTTGTAGTTTTGTGGATTGGTTACTGTGTCTTCTATTCTGTACCATTGGTCCACTCGCCTGTTTTGGTACCAGTACCATGCTGTTTTTGCGACTATTGCTCTGTAGTATAGTTTGAAGTCTGGTATCGCTATACCACCTGATTCACACTTCCTGCTTAGCATTGTTTTTGCTATTCTGGGTCTTTTATTATTCCATATGAATTTCCTGATTGTTTTATCTATTTCTACAAGAAATGCTGTTGGGATTCTGATTGGGATAGCATTGAACTTATAGAGAACTTTTGGTAATATCGCCATTTTGATGATGTTAGTTCTGCCTATCCATGAACAGGGTATATTTTTCCATCTTCTGAGGTCTTCTTCTATGTCTCTTTTTAGGGTTCTGTAGTTTTCCTTGTATAGGTCTTTCACCTCTTTTGTTAGGTTGATTCCCAGGTATTTTATTTTTTGGGAGGATATTGTGAATGGAGTAGTTGTCCTTATTTCCGTTTCAGAGGATTTGTCGCTGATATACAGGAATGCATTTGATTTATGTGTGTTGATTTTATATCCTGCCACTTTGCTGAATTCATTTATTAACTCTAATAGTTTCTTTGTAGACCCTTTTGGGTCTGTTAGGTATAGAATCATATCGTCTGCAAATAGTGATAATTTAAGTTCTTCTTTTCCTATTTTTATGCCTTTAATTTCTTTCGTCTGTCTAATTGCTCTGGCCAGTGTTTCGAGCACTATGTTGAACAGAAGTGGTGAGAGAGGGCATCCCTGTCTTGTACCAGATCTTAGAGGGAATGCCTTCAATTTTTCTCCATTCAGAATGATGCTGGCCTGTGGCTTATCATAGATTGCTTTAACAATGTTGAGGTATGATCCTGTTATCCCTAATTTTTCTAGAGTTTTGAACATAAAGGGATGCTGTACTTTGTCGAATGCTTTTTCTGCATCTATCGAGATGATCATACGGTTCTTATTTTTAAGTCTATTGATGTGGTGTATAACATTTATTGATTTCCGTATATTGAACCAGCCTTGCATCCCAGGGATGAATCCTACTTGATCATGGTGTATAATTTTTTTGATGCGATTTTGAATCCGATTCGCCAGAATTTTATTGAGGATTTTTGCATCTAGGTTCATTAGAGATATTGGTCTGTAGTTTTCTTTCCTTGAAGTGTCTCTGTCTGGCTTAGGTATCAGGGTGATGTTGGCCTCATAGAATGTCTTTGGAAGTTCTCCCTCTTTTTCTATTTCCTGAAATAGCTTGAAAAGTATTGGTGTTAGTTCCCCTTTAAAGGTTTTGTAAAACTCTGCTGTATACCCGTCCGGTCCTGGGCTTTTCTTAGTTGGTAGTCTTTTGATGGTTTCTTCTATTTCCTCTATTGTTATTGGTCTGTTTAGGCTGTCTATATCTTCCTGACTCAATCTGGGCAGATCATATGACTTAAGAAATTTATCGATACCTTCACTATCTTCTATTTTATTGGAGTATAAGGATTCAAAGTAATTTCTGATTATCTTCTGTATTTCTGAAGTGTCTGTTGTGATATTGCCTTTTTCATCCCGTATGCTAGTAATTTGGGTTCTCTCTCTTCTTCTCTTCGTTAGCATGGCTAAGGGTCTGTCGATCTTATTTGTTTTTTCAAAGAACCAGCTTTTGGTTTTGTCAATTTTTTCAATTGTTTCTTTTGTTTCAATTTCATTAATTTCAGCTCTGATTTTAATTATTTCTTGCCTTCTACTTCTTTTGCTGTTGTTTTGTTTTTCTTTTTCTAGGATTTTGAGATGATATATGAGATCGTTTATTTGTTTGTTTTTTCTTTTTTTAAGTAATGCGCTCCAAGCAATGAATTTTCCTCTTAAAACTGCTTTCAATGTGTCCCATAGATTCCGATATGTTGTGTCTGTGATTTCATTTAACTCTAAGAAGTTTTTAATTTCCTCCTTAATGTCTTCTATAACCCATTGATCATTCAGTAACCTATTGTTCATTCTCCAAGTGATGCATGATTTTTCCTTCCTTCTTTTATCGTTGATTTTCAGTTTCATTCCATTATGATCAGATAAGATGCATGGTATTATTTCTACTCCTTTATATTGTCTAAGAGTTGCCCTGTGACATAGTATATGATCTATTTTTGTGAAGCATCCATGTGCTGCTGAGAAAAAAGTGTAACTACTTGATGTTGGGTGGTATATTCTATATATGTCAATTAGGTCTACGTTGTTAATTGTGTTGTTGAGTTCTATAGTTTCCTTATTTAACTTTTGTTTGGAAGATCTGTCCAGTGGTGAGAGAGGTGTGTTGAAGTCTCCCATGATTATTGTATGGTGGTCTATTAGACTCTTGTACTTGAGAAGAGTTTGCTTGATGAACATAGCTGCACCGTTGTTTGGGGCATATATATTTATGATTGTTATGTCTTGTTGGTGTATGGTTCCCTTGAGCAGTATGCAGTGTCCCTCTTTATCCTTTTTGATTAACTTTGGCTTGAAATCTATTTTGTTTGATATGAGTATGGACACTCCTGCTTGTTTCCGCAGTCCATATGAGTGGAATGATTTTTCCCAGCCTTTCACCTTCAGTCTATGTATATCTTTTCCTATCAAATGCGTCTCCTGTAGGCAACATATTGTTGGATCTTGTTTTGTGATCCATTCGACTAGCCTGTGTCTCTTAATTGGTGAGTTTAAGCCATTAACATTTAGGGTTATTATTGAGATTTGGTTTGTTCCTCCAGTCATATTTGTTTATTTATGTTACTAAACCTGATAGTTTTCCTCTTTGATTACTTTCCCCCCTTTACTGTCCTACCTCCCACTGATGGTTATCAATGTTATTTTCAGTTTCCTCTTCCTGTAATGTTTTGCCAAGGATTTTTTGGAGAGATGGTTTTCTAGCTGCGAATTCTTTTAACTTTTGTTTATCGTGAAAGGTTTTAATTTCATCTTCCATCCTGAAGCTTAATTTCGCCGGATACACGATTCTTGGTTGGAGCCCATTTTCTTTCAGTGTTTGAAAAATGTTATTCCAGGATCTTCTAGCTTTCAGAGTCTGTGTTGAGAGATCAGCTGTTATCCTGATTGGTTTGCCCCTAAATGTAATCTGCTTTCTTTCTCTTGTAGCTTTTAAAATTCTCTCCTTATTCTGTATGTTGGGCATCTTCATTATAATGTGTCTAGGTGTGGATCTCTTATGATTTTGTACTTTCGGCGTCCTGTAGGCTTCTAGGATATGGGATTCTGTTTCATTCTTCAAGTCTGGGAAGTTTTCTCGTATTATTTCATTGAATAGATTGTTCATTCCTCTGGTTTGGAGCTCTGTGCCCTCCTGTATCCCAATGACTCTTAAGTTTGGTCTTTTAATGTTATCCCATAATTCTTGAATGTTCTGTTCATGGTTTCTTAGCATTCTTGCTGAACTGTCTATGTTCTTCTCAAGTTGAAATACTTTGTCTTCATTGTCTGATGTTCTATCTTCTAAGTGATCTATTCTGCTGGTAGTATTGTCAATTGAGGTTTTAAGTTGGTTTATTGCTTCCTGCATTTCTAGGATTTCTATTTGTTTGTTTTTTATTACTTCTAACTCCCTGTGAAATTGATCTTTTACTTCCTGGATTTGTTTCTGTAGTTCCTTGTCAATATGATCTTTCATTGTCTGATTTTGCTGTCTCATGTCTTCCTTGAGAGTCCAGATCATCTGAAGCATGTATATCCTGAACTCTTTATCTGACATTCCATCTGTTGCAGCTATTACCTCTTCTAGAGTTGAGTTGACCTGCAATGCTTGTGGTCCTTTCTTTCCTTGTCTTTTCATATTGCTTGCGTTTCTTTCTGCTTGGTGGAACTGTTGTGTTTTTGAAATTTTTCCCCCTGTTTATTTATATTGCTCTTGTATAGTTGGGATATCTCTCTTGTAGGGCGGGTAGTGGTTGTGCTCCTCCTCTAATCAGGGTGATCTATCCACTACGCTGTTTGGTCGTAGGTCTGCCCACCCTGCGGGCACGGATGGCTGCTCTACTCTGCCCCCACTCCAATTGTGGTGACGTTCCTACCACGTCCTCGGATCGTTGGTCCTGATCCGGATATGGGCGGCAGCTCTTCTCCACCCCTACTCCAATTGATGTGACGTGTCTACCACGCTGGTCGGCCTCCAAGCCTGTTCCTCCGGTGGGTCTCGGTTCTGCCCACCCTGCGGGCCTGGGCGGCAGTTCTGCTCAACCCCCACTCCCAGTGGGGGTACCTAACTGCCTCTCCAATGGGTCTCTGGGCTCCTTCCGGACGCTGACGGCAGCTCTGTTCAACCCCCACTCCAACCAGTGTGACGTGACTGCCTTGATGCTACTCGTCCACCACACTGGCAGGCTGCTGAGCCTGTCCTGCCAGTGGGACGTAGGACTGCCTACCCTGCAGGATCAGACGGCAGCTCTTCACTGCCTCCACTCCAAGTGGGTTGACTTGGCTACCCTGCCGTCTGGTCGCTGGTCCTGTTCCAGGCGTGGGCGGCTACTCTCCTCGGCCCCAGCTGCAGTTGGGGTGTCGTGATACCACACCGGCGGGACCCTTAGCCTGCTCTGGGCGCAGGAGGCAGCTCCACTCTGCCCCCCGGGCCCCCACAGCACCCAGCAGGACCCGGACCAAGAAGCAGACCCTGTAGGATCCCCAACCCTGAGCCTGAGCCGCTTCGGGAGCCAGGAGCCGGTCTCTCTGATCCCCGCCACGTTCTGCTAGGCGTAGGCTCCTCAGAGCAACCGCCGCGGGTTCCCCAATCCCAGGCCAAAGCAGTCCCGGGAGCCCAAGCCTGGCCGCACCAGACTCTCCCTGCTCGGTGCCCAGGCCTGGCCGCACCAGACTCTCCCTGCTCGGTGCATGCTCTGCTGTGGGCAGAGTCTAAGACGCACTTCCCGCGGGTTCCCCAGCTCCAGGCCAAAACTGTTCCGGGAGACAGAGTCTCGCTGCCCCTCGTTGCAAGTTTCACTTGAGGCTGGCCTCAGCTCGCGGTCCCCGCAGGCTCCGCGGCCCTGGGCTCAAACCGCCACGGGAGCCAGAACCCAGCCTCTCCGATCCCTGCCTCACTCTGCTAGGTGCAGGCTCCACAGAGGTATCCCAGCCTCAGGCCCAAGCGGCCCCAGGAGCCCGAGCTTGGCAGCTCCAATCTCTCCCAGCTCAGTGTACGCTCAGCCAGGGGCAGGGTCAAAGACGCAGTTCCCTCGGGCTCCCTAGCCCCGGGCCAAACTGTTCTGGTAGCCAGAGCCATGCCAGCGCACAGTCCCCTTGTAACTGGCCTCCGCCCGGAGTCCCCGACGGATCTCCCGCCCTGGACCAAAGCAACCCGGGGAACTAGAATCTGGCCGCTCAAAGTCCGGCGCCCGCCTTGCCAGGGGTGAAGCCCGAAGAGTATTCTCCTCAGGTATTCCCGTCCCGAGCCTGGGCGATCTGTCTGCGTGACGCAGGCAAATACCAGCCTGGAATCACCTGTTCTGTAGTTGAATGAGCTGAGATCAGTAGAAAACAGGGATGATTGCATCAGCTCTCCATGATGGCGGCTGCTGTCCTCCTCCGTTTTCCGACCGGTGTCTGGTAACGAACTGGACCGGTTCTCTCCTCTGTTTCAAGGCTGGAACTCAGCACTCAGCGCGGCCAGTGCGCCACTGGCAGGAGCCCCAGAATCCGCTTCGCTGCAATCCCGCTCTGGAACCTCGCCGCCCTTTCTTTGATTTAATGAACTTATCATTTCCAAAAATGTTTTTCCAAGAAACTTTTATCTCATTACTATAATGTTCTTTCAAAATTTCTCTCATCTTCATTAATTTATTTCTAAGTTTTCTTACTTAAATATTTTTACAATAAATTATTTCTTCAGCATGCTTGTCAATCTTGGTATGTGAATTGAGTTATTGGGAAATTTGGAACTTTTGATGGTTACTTATTATGTGGCTCTCTCATATTACTTATATTAGTATGTTGAGGATAGTGCATGTATTTGGCTAGATTTCCCTTCTGCTATCCAATGTGGGTCATTTAATTGTTGATATGTTCTGAGCAGAGGATATGTCTCATTTTCAAAGCTCCAACTCAATAAGAGAAAAGTGCTAGGATCATTCAATTTCATAGGAAAGTTTGACACCAGTAAGAGCCACAACTTGGAGGCAAAGAACATGTAAATTTATAACAAAAATATGTTTGAGATGATGTCTCTAAATTATCTAAGCAATGTGAAGTGGGAAGTAATAATGTAAAATGCAAAAGAAAGGTATTAGTGATTCCAAAATTAATACAGAAATAGACAAAAAAAGCAAAAAAAAAAATATAAAAATAAATCAAAAAGTGGTGGAAGGGAAAATCTACAGAAGGAAAATGAGGGTGAAAAGTGAAAATGAGAAATGATGCAAATAAAAATGAGAGATACAAAAACAAGTACATAGAAAAACCCATTAAAACAATAGAAAGATTATATAAATTATGCATATTAAAGCATAAATAATGAGGAAAAACTTTTTTAAAAAACTACAAAAATCCAAAACCAACAACATTTCTTACACAGGAAATATTGATGTAATTAAATGTAGAATTCTGATGTGATTAAAATGTAGAAATTTGTTTCCACAACTTCTGTCTTTAGAATTGATCAGTCTTTTGGGTTTTCTGGCTAGCAACTACAGTTCTACTTATTTCTTCTCAATTCTAGCCTGAAAAGATTGGAGTCTTTACTGTGAAGTACCCTCCTGTATGCCTACCAGGATGTGTTACAGGACCATTTTCAGAAGCAGAGGTAAATCATATTCAATATTGGCTTTGTGAACCTGGATATAGTGTAAGAGCTGCCCCCAAAGCATGGAGACTGTGGAATATTCTATACACTAAAACTCATCTTGAAATATTGCCAAATAATGCATGAAATACAATAAGTATTTACTTAATATATTTTTCCAAACTCATTTAGGCTTTCAAGAAAATAATTAATACTCCTACAAATCAATCAGTACCAATGAAAGAAGCAAAGACACTCAAATCAGGTAAATTTTGCAATACAATTTCTCTGTAAAGATGTATACGAAAACATTTGACATGCCAGCAGTCTGTATATTTTAATTCATTTAAAAACTTCATTGTATACTGGCTGAATATTTTGTATCTTCTGTGTGTCTGGAAATATTCCCTCAATTCAAGTCTTCATCATCTTTATTTTGTGTTGTTGCCTTCTAATTATTCATCACCATTTATGCGTTTGCACCTCACATACATCCTGCTGGTGACATTTGTAGGTCATCTAGTTACAGTGCAAATATGAACAAGAACCACTTCATACAACATGGGGTCCAAGTACTTTAAAGTTAACTAGAAATTTTTCATGATATAAATTCTACCTGCATATATTTAACTCTTTCCTCTGTCTTTTTAGTCATCTGTCATTACTTCTCATCAATCCCCATAATTTTTTTAAAAAAACATCAAATTGTATACTTTATTTATTTATTTATTTATTTATTTTTATGTGGAGCTGAGGATTAAAACCAGTGCTTCCCACATGCCAGGCAAGTGCTTTACAACTGAGCCACAACCCCTGTCCCCAAACCCCATATTTTTCGACAAATAAAGATGCCATTGAATATTTTACTTTCTCTCTTGCAACTGTCTTTCCTGCCCTCTCCATTTCCTGTCCTGGCTACTTACATCACAACTTAATACAGAGCTCAGGCCCTACCTGCAGAAAAGCTATCACATGTGAAGCCTTTTGTCCATACTAGCATGTACCAGGAGCTCAATCAAATATCTGGTCAAGTAAATAAGATTGGAGATAAAATTGTTCCTTCCAATCTAGGAGCAATGGGGTAAGACCTGTAAATGAAGAATTTACAGTATGAGTTGCAAAGAATCAGTAGAAAAATTGGTCAAGTACTAAAAAAGACCGAGGAAGGAAACACCAGCCTACATACATAGGAAAGTAATGTAGATTAATTCTACTATTCCTGCTCCCTCTTTTCTAATCTACTGAACTTCTAGTTTACTTCAGTCCCTTGTTGTGTGTTAACATCCACATATCAGAGAGAACATTTGACTTTTGGGTTTTGGGGATTGGCTTATTCTGCTTAGGTCAATACAAGAATAACTCAAAAGAACAAGTAAAAAATATCTATCTATTTATAAGAAAAGAATCTCCTAGCAACTCAGGATTACAGACTTGGGCAAAGTATCTTCATAGGCACCAAGTTAGAGCACTATCCTATAATATTAGTCATGGTACTTTTGAGTAAAGTGAAATGAAACCATTAAATCTTATATTTAAATCTTAAATATTTTATATTTTAGAACTTCATTAAGTGTAATAGATATAAAATAAAGAGAAAACACCAGCCTATGTCATTAGTGAGAGTTAAGGAAGACTTCATATAGGACAGTGAGTCCCAAATGCAGAAAATAAATTTGTTAGAATAAAAGAAAAAACTTTTCATAGATAAGGGACAGGGCATTATTAACAAAGGTGTAATAATATCAGTCATTTTGGAAATCACCAGTAGTGAAAGAGGGGTTGTTTGAAAGCTACTAATTCTAAGGTAGAACATAGTGAACAGTATGAATTATCATGTTTCTGTGGAACTATAAATTTTGTTTCTGAGGACTTTGCATTTATCTTGAGTGGTGAATCTTTGAGATACTTGTGTGCATTGAACCTGGTGACATCTAGCCCAAGAGGTTTCTGAAATTTTGGGTTAGTATAGATATTTCCTAGAGGAGTCAGTATTAGCTGGGCATAGTGAAGCATATCTATAATCTATCCTATCTATAGGAGGATGGCATATTTAAAGCCAGCCTGAGCATTTTCCAGAGATGGTGTCTCCAAATAATATAAAAGACCTAGGGATGAAAGTCAGTTGCAGAATGTTTGAGAAGCTTTGGGTTCAATCCCAGGGCCTCACCCAACCCCTCACAATCAGAACAAAAATTATAAGATAATCACCTAAAAGTCAAAATTAATTTAAATGCATATTTGGGAGAATATAAATAGATTATTGTTAGAGATATTTATTTTTATTTTGCTAGAGGATCCCTCTTTATAACTCTCTAAGTCATTTAAGTATATCTATATATTTGTCAGCAAAACCATATTTACATGTGACTCCGGAGGATGGGAGAAAAATTCTTGGTGGTACCCAAATCCAGCAGCCAAAGGTATGTAAACATTTAAGTTCCTGACTTCCTGTATTTTTCCTTGCTTTAATAATGAAGAATAGGCTAAATGAAATTACCTTTCAAATGAATGTTAGAATGGAAAGATCATTTATTATTTCATAAGCCAAAAGCATTCAAACTGGTTGTGAATCTACAAATAATTTAAGAATTCATGGTGCCTATAGATCAATTTTATGCTTGGGATTGAGGCAAAAAATATTTTGATTGTTTGTGCTTCTATTTTGATAATCTCCTTAAATGATCAACTAATAACTGGTTGAAATTAGGAACAAATTTAACAGAAAGGGCCACTGAATGCATTCATGTTAAAAGGTGGTCATTTTTTCTGGCTGAAAATTTTAGTATTACCAGCCTGTAATATCATGATCAAAGATTTCATTGTGCCTTGTCTTCAGTGATTTTTTTTCAAAGTAGGAAACTGACTCATTAGAGGAAAACAGCTGCCTGAGCAATTAGGTAAGAGAGGAAATAAATAGGAAAGGAAGAAATCAAAATATCACTGTTTGTAGAAGACATGGTACTTGACCTAGAAGATCCAACAAACTCCATGAAAAACTTCTAGAGATAATGGACAAATTTGGCAAAGTAGCAGGTTCCATAATGCACATGAAAAAAAATCAGTCCGCTTTCCCATATACCAAAAATGAATCTTCTGAGAAAGCAATTAGAAAAACATTTTTTCACAATATCCTTAAAAGATACCTAGGGTTATTTCTTTTTTTAAAGTATTTTTATTTTAGTTGTTGATGGATTTAATTTAATTAATTTATTTATATGTGGTACTGAGAATTGAACCCAGTGCCTCACATATTCTAGGCAAGGGCTCTACCACTGACCCACAGCCCCAGCCCCTTAGGGATATTTCTAACCAAGGAAGTGAATGACTTCCACATGAAAATTGTGGAACACATTGAATCAAGTAATTGAAGAAGACCTCAAAAGGTGGAAAGACCTTCCATATGTATGGATATTTGGCAGCAGTGTCTTCCTCTTGAGGTGTGGCGCAAAAAACAAATGCCTCGGCCAGGGGCATGGGATTATTTGCAGTCTCCTGAGATCACTATTAAATTGTATTTATCCAGAAATCCATATTTGCATTAAAATGTCCATAGACTTGCTCTATTACTGATATCTTTAATATTAAGTAACAAACACAGACACAAACTTATCCAGGCAAATGTTCCCCATACTGAACCTACAATGGAATTAACACAGGAGACTTGGCATACATAACTTGTGTAGGGATTCTGACCATGGAAATGTACAGGGAATCATTCCCCTGGGGAGCAAACTCCCTGGGGGTAACAGGCACTCTGTTTCCCAGCCTTAGAATGCCCTGCAGTCTCTCCTAGGATCTAGTAAAATAACTAAATATACATGTGCAATGTCTAGCTGGTCTGGCAATGCCCTGCTTGAGAAGCCTCTGTGCTAGAGCCTCATTCAGCCTTGACCTTGATTGCTTCCGGGAGTAAAGCAACTTCTTCTACATAACTACAATGTTTCATCAAAGTCTGGTGCTCCTGGATCTGCCTGCCTAACAGTAACTTCAGACAATGGACTTTCTTGAGAGCTCCACAAAGCTCCTGACATTGCATATTGTAACTATGGAATGTAATTACAGAATAAGCAACCTTCCTGATACTCTAAACAATAATGCAGTTATGGTACTAATGACCTAATTTAACCTATTGGTATAAACAAGGGAACACTTTCCTGCCTCTGCACCTTGTCTCTGTGTCTCCTTATTATTTTCCTTACAATTCTTGTCTAGTTCCCTTTTTTCTTTCTTGCTCCTTTCCATGGAGCACTCATGAAACACCTGCTGACACTCAGTGCACCTGGGGCCCCAGGAAGGACGACTCAAGTATCTCTTACATACCAGGAGTGATGACAGGTGTTGGACCTGAACAGCCCTTCCTTTTTCAGAACTACAGGGCACTGTGTGCAGAGACACACCATTGTCATTGTAATCATAACCCTACTTCCACTGGTCCTGTCAATACTGGAAAGAGTCAAGGCTAGAAAGCAATTTGGTTCCAGCCCCCACATTCTTAACAATACAGTTCCTACTATACCCAATCTGAGGTTACTACCCTCCTATCTTTGACATGTGGTCTGCCTATTATTTTGTGTAGCCTCTGGTATTAGGTGATAAAAGTGCTACTGCTGTGTTAATTTCACTAGAGGAGAGGAGGAGTCTCATGATGAGTGAGTGGATCACGAGAGACTCCAGAAGTGAGCCGCACTGCCACCCTGGGTTAAGTAAGGGCTGAGTCTAGTTGACTCTCAATGGGAGTCACCTGTCATGATCCTATGAATCACTTATGAACCTGGTATGACCCACCCGGAAGCCAGAATTAAATAGGTGGAGCATTGAAGGATATATATATATATATATTTTTTGGTTGTTGTTATTTTGTGTTTTTAATAAGGAAGACTCTCTGACTTGCCCCTGGGGAGGGGCAAATGAAATAATAGACCATTTCCTGGAAGCCAGAAAAACCATCTGAAAAACAAAAAGGGTGCAGGAGAAGGAAGTCCTATAAAATATCTGTAGGTCATTAACTCTTTGGGGCTAAATTATTGTAACCTCACCAACAGAAATCTGCACTATCTGTAGTCATTCCTGTTTGGGTACAAAAATTATGAATGAATAGTGGTTGCAGCCTTCTTTCCTGGGCCACTCAAACACAAGCCAGCATTCGCACCTTAGTCTCTCAATATCACTCTAGTTCCCAGGTTGATTTTCAGGAAAGTGCTCAGAGCCAAAGATCGACTGCCCACCACAGGACTTGTCCAAGATCAGGGATAGGGAAATTGATGTGTCTTAAGAGCCCATTTGTGTCGTGCAGGTTTTCTCAGCACCATCCACCTTCCAAAGCAATTTGATTTGAAAGAGCTAAAAGATTAGGAACTGCATGCATTTCCCATAATGCCTGCCAACCTGGGTTTGGATTAGAATCTGCTTGGGAGAGATACTCACCCAAGCGTTGGAAGTTTGGAGAGAAGCAGAAACCTTAATATTGTTCCTGAGCCACCATCAGGCAAATCACATATTTTGGCAGATGGTGCATCTAAGATGCTTCCAGAAGCTTCCCAGCATCCTCCTATGAATTATTACATTTCAGTTGTGAGCAGGCAGCTGAATCATTTTCATCCACTTCCTGTAATTCCTGAAATTCTTCATTTCCTAAAAGTCATCAGCCACTCTGCATGACCTGTATTCTCCCAGCCTCTCTATTTCCTTGGCACAGGTCTTAATGACACCTATCGTGTATAAAGCATAACGTACATAAAAGAAATTTTAAAAGAACAATATAGACATTATTTTAATATTTTTAACTTTGTAAATAGTATAAAAACATTCTACCCCAAATATTAGTTTCCAATTAATTCTTTTAAATTAATCAGCATATAATTTGAGCATCTTGTTCTAAAATGACTTTATTTCAATAATTTTAATAGTTACAAAATCTTTAAAAATGACATCTCACAAAACTATGGATTACAACTGAAGATGTACCTTATTAGTGACAAAGATTCTTTTGTTGTTATAATTTGGATCTGGAGTGCCCCCCAAAGCCCCTGAATTAAAGGCTCTGTCTCCAACTTTAGGCATTATTGAGAGGTGGTGGGACATTCAGTAGGTGGGGTCTATTAACATTAGGCAGTATCTAATATATTAGGTCAATGGGGGCAAGTCATATGGAAGAAAGAAGTCATACAAAACATCTGTAGGACATTAAATTTGGGATTAGATTATTGTAAGCTCACCAACAGAAAGTTAGTCACTGGGGGCAAACCCTCGAAGGGTAAACTGGAACTCAAGCCCTTCTCTATTTTTGCTTCTCAGTTGCCATGAGGTAAAGAGGTCTCTTCTACCTGCTCCTGCCATGATGTACTGTGCCACCATGGGCCCAAAGCAACAGGGCCACATGACTATTGACTGAAACCTCTCAAACTGTGAAACAAAATGAACCTTTCCTCCTTTTACTTAATTACATCAAGCATTTTGTAATAGTGATGAAAAATTAACTAACACACTCCTTGATCAAACTCTAGTCAAGCTTTAGTCAGGCTCCGTGACCAAAATCTA
The DNA here is from genome assembly GCF_964194105.1 of Spermophilus citellus. Taxonomy (NCBI): domain Eukaryota; kingdom Metazoa; phylum Chordata; class Mammalia; order Rodentia; family Sciuridae; genus Spermophilus; species Spermophilus citellus. The sequence continues at coordinate 70,957,652 of NC_138182.1, read as the reverse complement.
GTACAGCTGCTCTGAATTTTCTTCTCAGCTAGACTTTTGAGCTTCTGTGCTCATTTCTGCTTCTTCCAATTATAACAAGAACCCTGCTAAGACAGTTTGCCAGAATCATCCACCCTTAATGCCCCTAATGTCTGATAATTCTCACTATCTGATAAAGACTTACCCTTTACCATCTTCTGAGACAGATCTGATCATCGCTCACCTTTGGCAAGTCTGAATTCTCTGCACCCTGGATATTTCATCTTAGTAATTTTCTCTCTATGACCTCCTCCGTCTTGTTATTTAGCTATAAATTCCCACTTTTCCTTCTTTTATTTGGTGTTGAACCTGATCTCTCTTTCTCTCTCCTACTACAAAATTCCATTGTGGTAGTCCCTGCTTGAATAAAGTATTCCTTATTATCTTTAACAAATGTTATGAATAATTTTTTCTTAATATTTGCTATGCTTACTGAACTGTGATATGTAAGAAAATTCCCCAAATTTGTGAATATATTACCGCCTATTTTTTTAAAAAATGAATTCTATAAATGTAATTAAGGATCTTGAGATGGGGAGGTTATCCAGTGGTTCTTATGAGAGGGAGGGAAAAGGATCATAGTGAGAGAAGAGAATATGATATTGGAAGCAGAAGTTGGAGGGTTAAAAGCTGAAAGTTAGTGAAAAGTGAGGATTCTGCTGTTGACTCTCTACTGTCAACACCTGGCACACCATATGGGCCACAGAAACATCCAAGGTTGCACATTATCAAACAAGGACACCAAGGTTTTTAAGTGCACACACACACACACACACACAGCAACATCCAAAAAATTAATTGCATCTTTCCATATAAGCCACAACAGAAAATGAAATAAAAATATTGCTTGCAATGCATCAAAACTATAAACATCAAGACATTCAAGAACTGTCAAGAAAATTATTTTGTAAGTTTAAAAAGCACTAAATCTATGGCATAACATAAAATGTTGTATGGATTGAGAAAAATCAATACTGTAATATACTTTTGTGGTGGAGACTACCAGTGTCCACCATGATCTATTTTCCTTTTCTTCTGTTATAGAGTTGTGATTGGGCACATGGCTACCCAGCTAGAACTACATTTCCCAGGCCCTTTTAGCTGGGTGTGCCCATGTAATTAGCTTTCATCCCACGGGAGGTAAACTGAGACAATGCCACCTTAGTCTATCAGCCTCTTTCTGCTTTCCATTGACTGGAGCCAGGGAATTGCAACAGGACCACAAAGGAAATTTCTGGTTTACTGGAGGCTTTTTCATGTGATGTACGTGATCCAAATGGTGATTATAATGTATATGTATATGAAATTTGAGCTGTACAATTAAAATCTGAACATTTTCCTGTGTTTATTGTATTTTACCTCAATTAAAGCAATTTATTTTTACAAAAAAAAAGTAACCTGGTTGCAGAAGGCTGAGTTTGGCAAGAACATTTAACAGGGTGGTGCAGAGTTTTAAGCAAGAGACAGCATTAGCCTGAAGGAGAGTGATGGCTGAGGAGATAGACTGTGAAAGGACTGGAAAAGATATTAAAGGAGGTAAAATCCACAGGACCCGGTGGACTGGGTGGTGATAAAGTTGGATGAGAGAGATGAGAGAGATAGAACTATTAAGAAAGAGTCCAGGTGTCCTAAGTTGATATAAACAAGCTGAAAGAGGTAATGAGCCCAGCAAGTATGAGTCTGGACTGGGGTGAGAAACTTTGACTGCTTTTCACACTTGTTTGGTAAATAAATCTGCGTGTTCCAAGCTAGAAGTTCTAAAAAGCCACACCTTCACATCCACCCGCACTGACTTGCGTGGGACCCAGGCACACAGTAGGCCCACTACCAGCAGACACCCAATGGAGCCCAGGCTCTGGCACAGGACCACCTCTTCCAACCAGAAGACCACCACAGGAGCTCTGGCCCAGCAGAGATCCGCCCATACTGACATATGTGAGACCCAGGCCCAGAGTAGGTCCAAGTTCACCATCTTCCCACACCTGGGAGCCCAAGCCTAACCCACTTCCATCTTGGGACACTGCAGTCACCACCATAGCCTTCTCCTTGCAGTAGCCCCTACCTTTTTGACAACAGACAGGGCCTACAAGCAGCCGCATCTCAGAGGAGGCATCCCAAAGACAGTGTAAGGCCCACCCTTTCAGCCCCATCTCTGTAAGACATTGCCTTCATCTTGGGGCACCTCCAATATTATCTCAAGTTACCTCGGCTATTGCCACCTCCACCTTTACTTGCAACAACATACATTGCAGGACACCAGCAGGGTCTGGAAGCCCAAAATCAAGGTCAGGTACAAACAATCTGCACAGGTACTACAAGAATATAGGGTAGAAACTGTAATATCTCAGGTCCACACTGCAAGAAAGGAAGACACACAGACAACATGAAAAAACAAGGGAGGCAAGTTCCCCAAACAAACCAGGACACTATAATAACAGAACCCCTGGACAGCAAAGTTGATGAAATGTCAGAGAAGGAGTTCAGAAAGTTCATAATTAAAATAATCTGTGAATTAAAGAATGACCTAAATGAGCAAATACAGGCAAAAATTGATCACTTAATGAGATAAGAGAGCAAATACAGGTAGCAAAAAATTACTTCAAGAGAGAGATAGAGACTCTGAAAAAAACAGTCATAAATCCTTGAAATGAAGGAAAAAATAAGCCAAATAAAAACTCAATAGAGGGCTGGGAATGTGGCTCAGGTGGTAGCGTGCTCGTCTGGCATGCATGCGGCCCGGGTTCGATCCTGAGCACCACATACCAACAAAGATGTTGTGTCCGCCGAGAACTAAAAAATAAATATTAAAAAAAAATTCTCTCTCTCTCTCTCTCCTCTCTCCTCTCTCACTCTCTCTTTTAAAAAAAAGAAAAAAATTCTCTCTCTCTCTCTCTCTCTCTCTCTCTCTCTCTCTCTCTCCTCTCTCACTCTCTCTAAAAAAACAAAAACAAAAACAAAAAAACCTCAATAGATTGTATAACCAACAGACTAGATCACTTTGAGGAAAGAATGTCAGATAATGAAGACAAATTATACAATCTGGGAAATAAAGTTGATCACATAGTGAAGACAGTAAGAAACCATGAATAGAACATCCAAGAATTATGGACAGCATCAAAAGACCAAATATAAGAGTTATTGGGATAGAAGAAGGCACAGAGTTTCAAACCAAAGGAATGAATATACAGTCTCTTCAATGAGATAATATCAATGAAAATTTCCCAAACATGAAGAATGAATTGGAAAACCAAATTCAAGAGGACACTAAATGTACAAAATTATAACAGATCTAACCAAGGCACATTATAATGAAAAAGCCTAGCATACAGAATAAGGATAGAATCTTAAAACCCACAAGAGAGAGGAATAGATCACATATAGGGGGAGACCAATTCATATCTCAGCAGATTTTTCAACCCAGACCCTCAAAGCCAGGAGATTATGGAATAACATAAACCAAGCTCTGAACGAAAATAGATGCCAATCAATCTTATATCCAGCAAAATTAAACTTTAGATTTAATGATGAAATAAAAACCTTCCATGATAAACAAAAGTTAAAAGAATTTACAACTAGAAAGCCTGCACTACAGAACATCCTTGGCAAACTATTCCACAAAGAGGAACTGAAAAACAATCAGCAGGTGGAGGTATTACACTAAAGAAAAATCTATTTAGAGGAGAAAACAAGTTGAGTTAAATACCAAAAATAAACAAAAATGGCTGGGAATACAAATCATATCTCAATAATAACTCTGAATATTAATGGCCTAAACTCACCAATCAAAAGACGTAGACTGGCATATTGGATAAAAAAAATACCCAACAATATGCTGCCTCTAAGAGCTCATCTTGTAAGAAAAGACATCCACAGACTGAAGGTGAAAGGTTGGGAAAAATCATACCACTCACACGGACTGTGGAACCAAGCAGGGGTTTCCATCCTCATATCAAATAAAGTAGACTTCAAATTAAAGTCAATCAAAAAGGAAAAAGAAGGACATTACATATTGCTCAAGGGAACCATACACCAACAATACTTAATGATAAATATATATGCCCCAAACAATGGAGCATCTACGTTCATCAAACAAGCTCTTCTCAAGTTCTAGAGTCAAATAGACCACAACACAATAATTTTGGGTGACTTTTACACACCTCTTTCACCACTGGATAGATCTTCCAAACAAAAGCTAAACAAAGAAACTATAGAATTCAATAACACAATCAATAACTTAGACTTAACTGACATATATAGACTATTTCATCCTTCAATGAGTGAATACACTTTCTTCTCAGCAGAACATGGATCCTTCTCTAAAATAGACCATATATTATGCCACAAACAACTCTTAGCAAATATAAAAAAAGTAGAGATACTACCCTGCATTCTATCAGATCATGATGGAATGAAATTAGAAACCAATGATAAAATAAGAAATAAAATCCACTCCAATACCTGAGACTAAATAATATGCTACTGAATGAACAATGGGTTGCAGAAGACATCAGGAGGAGATTTAAAAAATTTTAGAGGTGAATGAGAACACAAATACAACATATCAAAATCTCTGGGATACTATGAAGGCAGTTATAAGAGGAAAGCTCATTGCATGGAGTTCATTCCTTAAAAAAAGAAAATGTCAACAAATACATGACTTAACATTACAACTCAAATCCCTGGAAAAATAAGAACATATCTACATCAAAATCAGTATAAGACAGGAAATAATTAAAATCCAGTTGAAATCAATGAAATTGAAACAAAAGAAACAATTGAAGAAATTGACAAAACAAAAAGCTGGTTCTTTGAAAAAATAAATAATATTGACAGACCCTTAGCCATGCTAATGAAGAGAAGGAGAAAGAAAACAAATCACTAACATAAATGATGAAAAAGGAAATATCACAACAACACTACAGAAATTCAGAAGATAATTAAAAATTATTTTGAAAACTTGTATTCCAATAAAATAGAAAATATCAAAGGCATCAACAAAATTTCTAGAGTCATATGTTTTGCCCAAATTGAATCATGATGATATGCAGAATTTAAACAGATCAATTTCAAGCAACAAAATAGAAGACACCATTAGAAGCCTACCATCCAAGAAAATCCCAGGACCAGATGGATACCCAGGCAAGTTCTACAAGACATTTAAAGAAGAACTAGCACCAATACACTTCAATTTATTTTAAGAAATAGAAAAAGAGGGAGCACTTCCAAACTCATTCTATGAAGCCAATATCACCCTGATTCCAAAACCAGGCAAAGACACAGCAAAAAAGAAAACTTCATACCAACGTCTCCAATGAACATGGATGCAAAAATTCTCAATAAAATTCTGGAAAATCGAATACAAAAACATATCAAAAAGATAGTACACCACTATCAAGTGGGGTTCATTCCAGGGATGCATGGTTGGTTCAACATACAGAAATCAATAAATGCAATTCATCACATCAATAGACTTAAAGATAAGAACCATATGATCATCTCAATAGATGCAGAAAAAGCTTTCAACAAAATACAGAACCCCTTTATGTTCAAAACCCTGGAAAATTAGGGATAACAGCTCTCTCTCTCTCTCTCTCTCTCTCTCTCTCTCTCTCTCTCTCTATATATATATATATATATATATATATATATATATATATATATATATATAAACATCGTAAAAGCTATCTATGCTAAGCCCCAGGCCAACATAATTCTAAATGGAGAAAAATTGAAGGCATTTCCTCTTAGAACTGAAACAAGACAGGGATGCCCTCTTTCACTTCTATTCAACATAGTTCTTAAAATACTAACCAGAACAATTAGACTAAAGAAATTAAAGGGATACAAAAGGTAAAGAAGAACTCAAATTAGCACTATTTGCTGACAATATGTTTCTATACATGGAAGACCAAAAAAAAATTTCACCAAAAAACTTCTAGTAAATGAATTCAGCAAAGTAGCAGGATACAAAATTAACACCCATAAATCAGAGGCATTTCTGTATATCAGTGGCAAACCCTCTGAAAAGGAAATGAGGAAAACTACCCCATTTACAAACAATAGCATTAAAAAAATGCTTGGGAATCAACTTAATGAAAGCGGTGAAAGACCTCTACAATGAAAAATACAGAACAATAAAGAAGTAAAAAGAAAACCTTAGAAGATGGAAAGATCTAACTTGTTCTTGGATAGGCAGAATTAATATTGTCAAAATGACTATACTACCAAAAACACTATGCAGATTTAATGCAATTCCAATCAAAATCACAATGACATTCCTCATAGAAATAGAAAAAGCAGTCATGAAATTCATCTGGAAAAATAAGAAACCCAGAATAGCTAAAGCAATCCTTAGCAAGAAGAGTGAAGCAGGTGGCATCACTATACCAGATCTTAAACTATACTACAGAGCAGTAACAAAAACAGCATGGTATTGGCACCAAAATAGACTGATAGACCAATACTAAAGAATAGAGAACACAGAGACTAACTTACATAATTACAGTTATCCTATATTTGACAAAGCTGCCAAAAACATACATTGGAGAAAAGATAGCCTCTTCAACAATTGGTGCTGGGAAAATTGGAAATCCATATGCAACAAAATGAAATTAAACCCCTATCTCTCACCATGCACAAAACTCAACTCAAAGTGGATCAAGGACCTAGGAATTAAACCAGAAACATTGTGTCTATTAGAAGAAAAAGTCGGCCCAATCTCCATCATGTTGGATTAGTCTTATTAACTTCCTTAATAAGACTCCTATAGTATAAGAATTAATATCAAGAATCAATAAATGGGATGGATTCAAACTAAAAAGTTTCTTCTCAGCAAAAGAAACAATCAGTGAGGTGAGTAGAGAGCCTACTAATTGAGAACAAATTTTGATCACATGCACATCAGATAGAGCACTAATCTCTAGCATATATAAAGAACTCAACAATCTTAACACCAAAAAAAAAAAACACAAATAACCCAGTCAATAAATGGGCCAAGGAACTGAACAGACACTTTTCAGAAGAAGATATATAATCAGTCAACAAATATATGAAAAATGTTCAATATCTATAGCAATTAGAGAAATTCAAATCAAAACTACTCTAAGATATCATCTCACTCCAGTCAGAATGGCAGCTATTAAGAAGATAAACAACAATAAGTGTTGGCGAGGATGTGGAGAAAAAGGCACGCTCATACATTGTTGGTAGGACTGCAAATTGGAGCAGCCAATATGGAAGGCAATATGGAGAATTCTTGAAAAACTGGGAATGGAAGCACCATTTGACTCAGCTATCCCACTCCTCAGTCTATACCCGAAGTACTTAAAAACAGCATACTAGGGGCTGGGGATGTGATTCAAGTGTTAGCTCTCTTGCCTGACATGTGTGAGGCACTGGGTTTGATTCTCAGCACCACATAAAAACAAAATAAAGATATTGTGTCCACCAAAACTAAAAAATAAATATTAAAAAAAACCAGCATACTACAGGGACACAGCCACATCAATGTTTATAGCAGTATAATTCACAATAGTTAAACTGTGGAACCAACATAGATACCCTTCAGTAGATAAATGAATAAAGAAAATGTGGTATATATACACAATGGAATATTATTCAATATTAAAAGAGAATAAAATCATGGCATTTGCAGGTAAATGGATGGAGCTGGAGAATATAATGCTAAGTGAAATTAGCTAATCCCCCCCAAAAAACAAACACTGAATGATTTCTCTAATTTAAGGATGCTGATCCATAATATGCTGGGGGTGGGGGGATGGGGAGATTAAATGAACTCTGGATAAGGCAGAGGGAAAAAGGGGAAGGAGTGGAAGAGAGGGGTTATAGGGGTAAGAAAGACGGTGGAATGCAATGCTCATCATTACCCTAAGTACATGTATGAAGACATGAAGGATGTGACTCTACTTTGGGTACAACCAGAGTTATGAAAAATTGTGTTCTATATATGTAAGATGAATTGTAATGCATCCTGTTGTCATATAAAGCAAATTAAATTTTTTAAAAAAGAATATAAAATAGTTACAAGCCTGGGCAGGCCCAAGGGCTTCTGAGTACATTATATGGAAGGGAATGCTGTGGAGACAAATAAAATGGTGAAGAAAGATGAAAAGCCCCAGGGTGAAAGTGGGGATCACAGCATCTTCAGAGAAGCCTCACTGAGAAGATCAAATATAAACAAAGACTCAGAGGAGGAAAGGGATCATAGCTGGGGAATAACATGCCAGGAAAAGAAAATAGAAAGTATAAAATCGCTATAGGGAGACCATGACTATTGTGTTCAAGGAGTGAAAAGGGGGTTGGTAGGCAGAAACAGAGGGAGCCAAGGAGAATATAATAAAAGATGAGTTACAAAACCTAAAGAGAGAGAGTGGGGAGGAGTGGCAGATGATGTAGGACCTTGCAGGCCCCTGCAAATGTTCTTAGCTTCCTTTTTCTGAGAGTGAAAGGACTTCACTAGAGGTGAAATGTTCACTTATCCTTTCACTCAGGCGGCTAAACTAAGAATAAACCGTAGGAATAAAAAATGCAAAGAAGGAGATGGATTAAAAGGATATTGCAACAATCTAAGCAAGAGATCATGGTCACTTGTACTAGCCAGCTGGTGAGGATGAAGGAATGTGATTTGTTTCTGAATATATTTTGAAGATACAAGAGATTTTATGGTAAAGTGGACATAAATTGTAGAAAAAAAAAAGATGTCCAGGAGAGTCTATGGGTTTCATTCTGAGTATATAAATATGGAATTTTAAATTAATGAGATAAGAAATGTTTCTTAGAATGTTTTTGGATATAAAATACATAAAAAGTTCAATTCACTGTATACTGAACTTAAAATAAACATCCACTATGTACCTAGTGAGACTGGCACATAATGCAGTTAGAATTCATTGCAGTTCAAGTTGGATACATTCATGTGAACATCATCAGCATATATTTGAAATTTATAAACCATGATATCATATACAGGATCAACATCATTCATTCAGAAATCTGAAATATTTTAGAATGTCCTGAACACCAAAATATTTGAGTGCCACAAGTGGAAAATTCCTGATCTCATGTGATGGATTGTAGTTAAAATGCAGGCATACAATAAATAAATAAATAAATAAATAAATAAATAAATAAATAAATAAATAAATAAATAAAATTACTTTTAGGTTATGTAAATAAGGTGTGTATGAAACATAAATGAGTTTCATATTTAGATTTGGGTCTCATCCCAAGATGTCTTGCTGTATATACATACATATTCCAAAATCCCAAAAGTCAGAAATTTGATATACTTCTGATCCCATGGATTTTGGATAAGGGAGAGTCAACTCTTAGTCGTGTAAGTCACTGTATCAATTAACACAAGAAATAAATTCCAAAACAGAAGAAAATAAGCTGAAGATAGAGCTCTTGAAGCATGATAATGTTTAGTTTACACAGATATGGAATAATAAATAAGAGACCATGAGGTAGGCAGAATAAAGGCCTCCTAAAAGATTCCAGATCTCTCAAAACCTATGAGTGTGTTTTGGAGAGAGTTGTCTGGATTATCCAGTTTGTCAAATATAATCAGAAGAGTACTTACAGGAAGGAGAGAAGAGGGTCAGACTCAGAGAAAGGGATGTGATGAGAGAAGCAGAAGTTAATCAGAGTGAAAGAAGTCACAAACCAAGGAATGCCAGCAGGGTCTGAGCTGCCAAAGGAAAGGAGACTGATTCTTCTCTAGAGATTCCAAGAGGCTTGAAACTTTGATATTAGGTTAGTGAAATGTATTTTTGATTTTTGACCTCCAGAACTATAAGACAATAAAGCTGTGTTGTTTAAAACCACTAAAAAAAAAAAGCCACACCTTCTCCATATTTCCAGGTTTACGTGAAGATATAGCCGAGGCTGAAACACACCAAGCCTTCTACAGAATTTCTGTGTAGTTCCTTGTCATCATTACAGAGGAAAAGGAAATGGGCAAACGTTAGATTCTAAATTCTCTCACCAAGTTCTCTTCTGATCTCACGAATATAAAATTAAATTTTCTCATAAGTGCATAAGATGTATATATTAATCCTGAATTTTGCTCCTTTCTGGTGATTGCATGTTAGCATTTTTACATTGAGGATAGTCCACATAAAAGCTAAATAATATTTCTTTGCATTCATAAAATAACTGGTATTATAAGGTCACACTGCAGTTACCAGAAATGGCTACTAAGGAAGAACATAAATCACACAACTATGTTAGGTGGGGAAATCACCCTGAGCTCCATGCTTCCCATTAAATAGATTGGAAAAAAACAGCCTCCAGCCTGCTATTCTCTGCTCTACTCGAAGCCAAGGGAAATTAACAGAGCAGATAATGGAAGCAGCTAAGCAACAAGGACACACAGACAGAACACAGCTGCACTGCAGATGAGGACAGCAAACCCCCAAGTAGCAATTCAGGCGCAAGAATTTTGCTGAGGAACGGGGAAGCAATGGACTTCACTTGAATGAAAATCACTGTACAGCTGCTCCTTGAATCGTGACAGGGTTACATCCTGATAAATCAACTGGAAGCTGAAAATATTATGTTGAGAATGCACTTATTACACCCAGCCTACTGAACACCATAGCTGAGCAACACAGTACACCGAGTACCAGGTTTTTCTCTCTGCCATAGCATGGCTGATTGGGAGTTGTGCTTTGCTGCTGCTGCCCAGCACTACAAGAGAATATTCTTAAGGCATAGTGCTGACCCAGGAAATGATCAAAATTCAAAGTATGATTTCTATTGAATGCAAAGTACTTTTGTACCATCATCAACTAGAAAAATCTTAGAAGTTGGATCATCCTAACTCAGGACCATCTGAAGATGCAAAGAAAGAAATCCTTTGCCCTTACTAATAAGGGGCCTGTCAGAAAACGTGACCCAATTGTCACAGATGCATGAGTTTGTTCCTGGAGTGGTGTGTTTTGTTGTCATGCAAGCTAATAGGACTCTTGCCAAAATCAGCCCTGGGAACATAGCTGCTTTTCCAGAGCTAGGGAACCAGGAGGCTCAAGGAAAAGCAGCCACTGCAGTGCAAGCATAACTTAAGAATGTATGCCCTGAACTCAGCTTCCTTGGGCTGGCCACTGAGCACAGCCCAGAAAATCATATCAGCACTGAACTATCAAGGGATGCATGATGCAGAAACAGGAGGTAATTCCAGTAGGGTCTGCTTAGCTACCCTATGGAAGTGGATGGTAAGAAGAATTTTTAAAGAAGGTTCATTGAGAGGTGAATAAATTATATTTGTCTGTGGTCCTTAAAAATCTCCAAATTTTCATAACTTCTAAAAATCAACCTATCAACTAAACAACAATCACACATAGAGAGAGACACACACACACAAAACTTTCCCAATCTTCAAATCAGCTCATAGATGGTATATTAGATGTACTGGGTTAGTTTTAGATATCCCCAATATGATACAGGCTGTTTCTCCTGTTGAGTTTTTCTAGAATTGCAACTTCCTATTTTGTTTTCATTAATAGTTTTTAATTTTTAAAGCAGTTATTAGGTTTATAGAAAAATTAGAAAGCACAGAGGTTTTTGAGTACCAACTTTTCTCTAGACTTAAGTTTTTCTTATTATTAACATCTTGCTGAGGTGGGGTGCATTTGTTAGAATTGAAAGCCAATATTGATGCATTATTACTAATGAAAGTTCTTAGTTTATGTTGGCATTCACTCTCCATGTTGTGTAACACTGAATTTTGACAGACGCATAACATCAGACACCCACTGTTACTCCACCTATTCATTTCTCTCCACTCCCTCCCTAACCCCTGGCAACTACTGATTTTTTTTAACTATCTCTATAGTTTTGCCTCTTCTGAAATGTTATGTAGTTACAGTCAAAGTGTGTAAAACTTTCAAACTGGCTTCTTTCACTTAGTAATATGCATTTAGGGTGCAATTTGCTATTTTTTTTGTTGAGCTATGAAAAGGGGGAAAGTATAGATAGCATGTTCTTGGTTTCACCAGAAACTCTCTCTCTCTCACACACATATGCGTGCACATGTGCATGACTTTTGGATTTACACTCAACAATGTGAATATGCCAAATATAGAAAACATTGAAGTTTAGAGTAAAAACTAGGTATAGTCCTGGACCAAGATGGATAACCACACTGGTGACTTTAAAACTTGTCTTACCATTAAACAAGTATTTATGGAGTATGAAGGGGGATGGTGATGTAGAATGGCAAACAAATGCTAAAGTCTTTTTAACAGGTTTACTTCTTGCAATTGTAATTGAATTACTTCACTCAATCCTGTATTGTAGAATTGAACAGTGAATTAATGTGCTTATATTGTTGAGAGTCAGACTTCTCACTATGCAAGAAGGGCCACACATATACAATTAAGGATGGGAAATAAAAGCCCCAAGGGAATGGATTGGAAATAGAGATATTGATGCGGACTCACAATTTCTAAAATATGTTGGCATGTGTATATGGATATGTATGTGCACCTGTGTAAGCATATATATTTGCATTTGTAAATATGTGTGCATATATGTATATGTACTTTGTGTCTGTGTATGTCTCTGTGTGTGTGTGCCTGTGTATATGTGTCACACACAAATTTTCTAGTTCTATCCACCGAAAGGACCAAGAAGCAATGACATCTCAGTAGCCACAAGCAGACCTAAAGCCCAGTTTGTCCTCTAATAACATTCCCCACTAAGAAGAACAAGGGCTCCTCTCTATGGAGACATGCTAAACTGCTAACATAGCCAAAATATTTTAAAATTATATTTGTGCAAAGATTTACAATATCAATTAGTGAAGATTCAAAGACATAATGTGGATCCAATGAATTTTATTCTAGAGAGAGATGAGTCTTAAATGTACTTCTGAAAGTAAAGAAATAGTTTTAAAAAGTGTGGGGGGCTTGTAACAAGGACAAGGATCAACTTAAAGAAGCCCCCATGGCAAAATCAGGGATAATTTGATCACCAAAATGTTAAGTACAGTAATGAATTATAAGCCACTGAAAGATAAGAACTAAGGAGTGGTACCAACAATGATGTTGATGAAGAAGAAGATGGATAGATAGACAGATAGATACATACGTATGTACATACATAGGAGAAAAGGGAGATATCTTGCTTAATGTGGAGGGGTACTGGGGTAGGAAAACCATCATTTTACAACACACAGTAAAGACTGGATCAGACAAATGAGCATCAATGGATACTAAGTCAAGGGAGTAATTTTGTTGAAGACTAGAAACTTCGAGTGGACTTAAAGTGTCTTACCACAGTTGTTAATTAGTTTCAAGTTAAAAATAATAATAAATATTATATAGGAGGAAAGTTAGGCAACACTTGTGTGTGTGTGTGTGTGTGTGTGTGTGTGTGTGTTATGGTACTGGGGATTGAACCCAGGTCCTTGTGCACGTGAGGCAAGCACTCTACCAACTGAGCTATATCCCCAGCCCTAGGCAACACTTTTACCAGGTTATTAAAACTAACATCACTGACCAGGGGCAGGTGGCCATTGTGTGCCACCAGATAGGATACCTTGGTAAGGCTACAGCATCACGTCATCTGGAGTATCTAGTTGACAATGTACTCCCTAATCATGAGAAAACAGAAAACCAATAAAAGGATGGGGAAAGGTTATAACCTTCACAAATATTATTGATACAAAAATTAAAGCTATGGAAATGCTCCAGAGGAAAGGAGGTTAAAAAAACATGATAAATAAATGTAATAAATGATCATTGGTTGAGTTCTAAATTGGAGGAGACACTACACAACTCCTTGTCAGGGCAATTGTGTAAGGATAATAACACGGATAAAATTAGTGAATAAATGTTAAATTTACTAGAGTTGATGACTAAACTGTGAAGGTGCAAGAAAATATTTCTGTTTTTAGGAAATACACAGTGAAATATTTAGGGGTAAAGAAAGGGCTATGACATACACAACTGAACTATGGCACCACAATGACAAATACATAGTCAAGACAGTTAATTACAAAACTAATGGGACAAATTAATGATAGCTGAATCTGAAGAAAAAGCAGAGGTGTTCTTAGCATTATTTTTATTCTTGCAGTTTTTGTGTATGTATAAAATTATTGCCCAACAAAAAGTTCAAATTAAAAAACAATACCTACTGAAATATGTGGCAACAACAAATATCTTTCAATGGATCCTTCATCTTCTGTAACCTGGACAGTCCCACCCTCCATATATCCTTTAAAATAATCTGTCAAGGCATCACTTTCTCTGATACTTTCCCCGATATTTTCTTCTTAAAAAGAACTATATTTTCATGTCATCTGAAATTGCCTTAGACTCTAGTAACAGAATAAAATTAGTAGTAATGCAAGACAGAAACACATTTCTACCCCCAAACCAAGGGAGAGTCATCCCAGGGTTCCACTGGATCATTAGTGTGTCCTGGATCCTTCTATCTTTGTGCTCTGCCATCTTTTGCACCTGGCTTCTGTTCTCAGGGTCATTGAGTTCCAGAATTCTATTATTCCAGGATCACTGCCAGAGTGTCAGCCATCACATCCACATCTTAGCCAGCAAGTGCCAATCATTTTGTCCCTCTACCAAGGGGATGTCCCTCAAATCCAACCTAAAACTTCTGCTTGCATTTCACAAGCCAAAACTTAATTCCATGGTTACATCTAGCAGGAAAGTAATATGGCGTCTTGAGCTGGGTATTTGTTGCCTGGTATAAATTTCTATTATAAGGAAAAGAGGAAGAATTAATACTGGGTAAGCAATTATATGTCTCTGAATACCTCCCATTGTGGTATTTGACGTTCTATTCCATTATTATATCACACTTTATTTGTTTTGATATCAGTATCATAAATTATACAATTTGGGGACATGAAATATCTGTATTTATTTCTGAGTTCCCTTATACTGGCTCAGTACCAGTCACTCAGTAACTGTTTATGAAGTTTTATGAAATTGGGTGAATAGATAGGCAGTCACCTGCATAGTACAGGTAAGTATAATGTACATTCCACACAAGTAACAAGCACTGTTTCAACTATGGAAAGACCTTAAGAACCAACTTCTCAGTGTAATTTGATTATAAAATCCAAGTTAATTTTGGAGATTATGAAATTTGCTGGTGATTGTGGTAATAATAGAATATAGAAGATATTCAACTGAAAAGTATAACAGTTATCCTTTTTTTCCTCAGCCTCAATGGCTCTTCCATTTTTCAACCCAAAATGCTTAGAATTTCCTTATTTCAACATTAAGACATTTAACAGTAAGTATATTTCTGACTTCATTTACCCAAGCAATAAGGAAATTTCAACAGGAACATCAAAATGGAAATGGGAAGCAAAGGCCATCCCAACTCTGAGTGATGCTTCATCTTCTCAAGCATGTATTTCATTGCAGAACCCAAATGTTCTTCAGGAAAGAGCAAAGTGATGGACTTCTTAAATGCAAAAACTGCTGAAAAAGAATTTTCATGCACAGGAAGAAAAAGTACCATTTCTATAGTTGAGCTTTTACTAGGTGTCAATCAGTTTGCTCTGTTCTTGAAGAAGAATGGCGTAAAACAAAGAAAAGATGCATAATTTCATGGAATCTTAAGCCTCAGGAAGTTCTCCCAATAAGTAAGAGCATGCTTTCAGCCTTGAGGTTATTTCCCTCCAAAACCCATGCAATTGACTGCTATATTTTTACATGAAGAATCAGGTCTTCTTGAACATTTCCATCTGAAATTTTAGGTCCACGATCAATTAATAGTTGAAATCCTATATTGATGCCTTTAATACTTGTGATTTCTATAAAAAATGAAGTTGCTGGGACTGGAGATATAGCTCAATTGGTAGAGTGCTTACCTCACATGCACAAGGCCCTGGGTTCAATCCCCAGCACCCCCAAAATAAATAAAGTTGCTGGTAATGGGTTAAAAAATCTGAAATTTCTTTAAGTAAAACAAAATATTCATTATTATCTCATCTTTACCTTTATAGGTCCACTTAACCAAGTTCTATATAAATGAATTGCCAAAATTTTGAAGTGCTCAGATTGCTATATGTTTGTCTCATTACAATAAGCAACACTGAGATACAAAGCAATAATTTGGATATTATTTTTCTTTCTGATGGAAAAAATTCAAGCCTTTCCCTACAATGATCAGAAATTGGCGGTATGGGCACTCAGTACAGCTGCCAGGCATATTGGAGAAAATATTACCCAAAAATAAAAAATGGAACTGAAGAATAAGTAAAACAAAAGTCATGCCAAGAAAGATCAACACAGAGGCTCCTTTGAAGATTACTGCCAAGTGTCTTTAAAACAGTGCCAAAGATAGTGTCTCATCCAGGTTCACTTTGTCTCTACCTTGCCTGTTTTACTTCTAAATACTCGGGACTCATTTGCAGCCCAATTCTACCTTGAGTTTTAAAACGAAAAAACTGATGGACTGAAATCAGAGTGAGACTGACTTATTGTGTCCTTGATTATTATCTGATGAATAGGCCAAGAGGTGGCCTATGAGGTGTCCAGCCATGTATTGGAGGCCGTAGATGATTGTGCATCCATATGGTTCCTTGCGGGATTATCGAGTACCTTCTGCTCTGAGGACAAAAGCATCCCTTACTGGTAACCACACCTAGATTTTCATATTAATAGATCTTTCACCTTGGGAAGTCATCCAGCCCAAAATGTGAGATCATCGAGCCCTGGAAAAGCCATCAAACTATTGTTCGGTTATATATACTCTGCCTCTTGCCAAAAAAAAAAAAAAATTAAGTGGTTCTGAATCACAGTTCCAGAGCACCAGCCCATAGTGACCACAAAACATATTCATTCTCATTTAGAGTGTGAATAATGTAATAATTCTCCTTCTGGTAATAACTCCTGCTGTGGTAGCAAGCCCTGCTCATTGTTCTCTTTTTTAAGACAAGGAAAAGACAGATGTCCCCCAGATAGCCAGAAATCTAATGAGGATGCTATCTCTAGGACAAAACAGAGTGCTTAATACCTGAAATTGAAACACTAGTCCATTTCCCCCTTTTAAAAATCACTGTTATGGAATAATAAAGTGAATACTTAATTGCATTAAGCCATTTACCTGTAAAAGTTGTTCCAATGTGAGCTTAATGCCTGCACAGACCTATGCTTTAGAGTATTAAATTCAGAAAAAGGAAACAATAACCAAACTAACAAAACAGAGACAGACATAAAATACTGAAACAAATACGATCAGATCATCATGTACTTGGTTCCTGGAAATCGGAGTATTCTCAGGACGAGATGTTCAGTGGTGCTGGTGGGTTAGAGAGACTTTTTGTCCTCAAAGGGGCAGTAGTATCCAAGTTCTGAAAAGGACAATAAGACAGAATCTTTCCAATTTCCCTCTAGTGAACCAATTCATTGAGTTGGGTATGTCCCCACATAAAACATCCATGCATTTTTCACTTCAGAGCACTAGAGGGAAACAAAGTAGGAAAAATAACGAAGACTAGCATATTAAACCATTAAAAGAACACTATTCTTATCATTTTAATGCATTTTTTATGTTACTTTGTTGAGGGGAAAGCATTTAAATGAGAGAGTGGTTTCAACAGATGCAAGTTTGGTTTTGATTTTGCAATACTTCAAATCCACTCCTCAGGAACAAATGCACAACTGAACCTCAGAAGATCCATTATCTTTGGTAGATTCAGGGGGGAAAAAAAAGATGGTGAAGAAGTTAAGTCCAAGAGTGAGTAGGGTTTAGACACGATCTGCTTGTGGAACGCTTATTTATATTCACTTAGGAAATTACTGTCCCAATTACACGTGGGGGGAAGCACGTTTCAGTGCTACCAAGAGCAGGAGGCAGCAACCGATGTCTGACTTCAGCTTCCTTTCGGAGTGCGCCAGCGGCAAAGTCACTGCTTTCAGAAATGGAAAAAGAGAGTATTAGAATTCACACTTCACTGCTGTTCCCCCATCAAGAAAATGTGTTCTGGGAATTTTGTTACTGATAATAACAGTGTTACCAAGTTCTCTTGAGAGTTCCTAGTCTTTATCCCAGCTGCGCCCCAGCTGCTATCCAGTTTCCCTTCTTGAAAAAATCGGAAAATTTAAAAAAAAAATTGAGCAAAATTTCAAGTGAAGGAAGTCTCTTCTCCTAGCTGGTACCCTAGTGATTTTTCTTAATCATGTTTTTTATACATAATAATTTTAGGATTTTTTTATATCAAGATGATAATGGTAATATTTGAACTTGAACCTGTAATTGGCTTCATACAATCTTCAAACTAAGGGGTTGTTCTTGCTGAAAGGAAAAAACTCCACTGGATTCTGGTAAATTTATTCAAAATATTTGGTAAGGTAAAACCTGATTTTAAAATGTATGCATGAAATATGTGTGTGTGTCATATTTTTCAAAAGTCAGCCATTGTTAGCAGTCATCAAGAATATAAAAAATAATAAATGCTAGAGAGGATGTTGGAAAAAGGGGACATTTTGCACTGTTGGTGGGATCATAAACTAGTGCAACCACTATGGAAATTAGTATGGCATGTTCCTCAAAAGACTAGACATAGAACTACCATATGACCCAACTGAACCACTCCTCCATGTTTATCCTAAAGAATTAAAGTCATTGGGGCTGGGGATGTGGCTCAAGCGGTAGTGCGCTGGCCTGGCATGCGTGCGGCCCGGGTTCAATCCTCAGCACCACATACCAACAAAGATGTTGTGTCCGCCGAGAACTAAAAAAAAAATATTAAAAAATTCTCTCTCTCTCTCTCTCTCTCTCTCTCTCTCTCTCTCTCTCTCTCTCTCTCTCTCTCTCCTCTCTCACTCTCTCTTTAAAAAAAAAAAAAGAATTAAAGTCATCATACTTTCATGATGCATGCATACCCATGTTTACAGCAGCACAATTCACAACAGCCAAACTATGGAGCCAGCCTAGGTGCCATCAGTGAATGAATAGATAACAAAAATATGGTATATACACACAATGAAGTTTCATTCAGCCATAAATAAATGAAATTATGTCATTTGCAGGAAAATGGATGGAATTGAGACCCTTATGTTAAGCAAAATAAGTTCAACTCAGAAGATCAGTGACTATGTTTTCTCTCAGATTTGAAGCTAGAGAAGAAAAAGGAAAAGAAAGGTAGGGGTGAATCTCATGAAAATCAAAGGGAGATCAGTAGAGGAAAGGGACCAGGGTAGGAGGTGGGGAGAGAGATTATATTGTATGTATGTATGGATATGTAACAACAAACCCCATCACTATGTACAACTATAATCACCACCAAAAAAAAAAAGGTGAGAAAAAAAGAGTCAGCTATTGTTAGAGTGGGAAAAACAAAGTGATCAATGCTTATTTTATTTATTTGAATTATCTTTGTAATACCAAAATTTTTGTATCTTTAGTGCTGTTATGAATCTCGTACCTATTTGCAATAATGAAGTATAAACTTAGTTCTTAGTCCTTTTTAATCTGGGAATTTAGAAATTCAGTGTTGTTTGGTACCTTTAGACTTTTCCATACAGTAATAGACTGAAAATATAGTATTGAGTTATAGTAATGACTGAAAATGCCATATCATACCTTTTATTTCACTTGTCATCAGATTTCATATTTGATACTCAACTAAAAGTTATAGAATGGAGCAAGCCATGTCCTACAAATATTTGTCTTAAACATAAAAAGAAAGAAAATGTTGTAATAAGATATTGTGAATACATTTACAGTATGATAGTTGTTATAGAATATCAACTCTATGGGTCTAACTTCTTCCTCCCAAGCACAACCATAGAGGGCCCTCAATCTTAGCTGAATAAGTGTAAGATTTGAACAATATAAAATGAAATGTTTGTTCTTGTTTTTAAAATGGAAATTGCTACTAATAACTAAGTAAAATCAACAGGAGAGTTTAAATCACATTAATCCTGAATATTCTGATTCATTTACAGGCTAGTCTGAGCTAATCACCTGGGATACCCTAGAAAATGAACTGATCACAAAAATGCTCATATCTTACCCTAAAAACTATGGGAGCCAGTGAAAGATTATGTGGAGGAAATACCATTAATATTATTACTGTTTCATAGGTAAGAAAACTGATTTTCTCTAATTTTTACAGAAGTAACTGGAAGAGATAAAATTTGTCTTCCATCTCTCTGAACCCAGATCTTGTGGACTTGACCACTCTCCTAGTTTAAAAGTTGCTGGGTGAAGTGGTGTATGCCTGTAATCCCAGCAGCAAGGGAGTCTGAGGCAAGAGGATCAGGAGTTCAAAGCCAGCCTCAGCAAAAGTGAGGTGCTAAGCAACTTGGTGAGACCTGTCTCTAAATAAAAAACAAACAAACAAACAAAAAAGCATTTAAGTCAAGGTGAGAAGCAAGACTTAGACTACAGTTAACCTAACCTGTGATGCCCATTTGACTTTCTCACAAAAGTCAAAAACAAAGGCCACAGTCAAGGGATAGGAGGGAAGTTAGGATTAGGAAGCATGCAATTTTTAAAAAGTTGGTTGAAACCGATAGTGAGATGCATCATCCTTCATAATTATTTCCAAAGTGCAAAAGAAGTACATGATGTTCTGCACCTCAGTGCATCTCTGAGGATCTTGTCATGAAGCAGAGTGATTGGCTAGAATTGAGGTGGGACCCTCATTTCTACATTTCTAACAGGCTCCTGGATGGTGCCAATCACCTGGTCCACAAACTAATCTGTAAGTGGCTAAGCTTGAGCTGATTCCTGTTTGAAATACCAGGGAAGGCTTGCAACTCTCTGCTTTGTCAAAAGAAGTTGTGACACCCAAAGATTTCCGGTTTCACCAGGTTGAACCAGGTATGGTAATAGGCAGTTATACCAGATATTAAATTCATCACAACAGGCTTAAAGGGAGACTTTGGAGATTAGAGATTTAGGTGGAGGAATAATTATGCAAATATTCCAGTACACCTCCCTTTTCATATTCTTATTGAACCTGGCATATTTCCTCAACTTCTCACCACTCACAAAACTAAAATATAAACATTGCAGTGAGGAATTTATTACAGTAAAATGGTAGACTATGTCAAGGATTATTATTTTTTTCCAATTCATTTTGGGTACTAGGGAGGATCATGCTATATTGTTTATCTGATGTGTCAATCCCTACCTGTTTGATTTTAAAGACAGCAATAAAGTTGTAGTTACTTCCATATTTTTTTCAGGTGGTATTTATTAAAGGCATATAATGTCAGATGTTATACTAAATTTTTAAATGAATTCTTTCCTTACTCTTCACAATAACTATATGAGATGAAGTGTAACATCATCTCTATTCAAAGTTGACAAAACAGAGCTTTAAGGGATGAAGCAGCTTCCCAAACAAGGTAACAGAGCTGATAAGTAAGGGTTCCTTGAGGTCTGCTTAAATCCAAAGCCTGGGATCCTAGTCATTGTGCCCCAATATTCTTTTTCTGAAAGGAAAGAATTCTTAAATTTCATTAAAAAAATTTTTTTAGCTGTCAATGGCTTTTATTTTGTTTATTAACATGCGGTGCTGAGACTCCAACCCAGTGCCTCAGACGTTCAAGGCAAGTGCTGTACCACTGAGCCACAGCCCCAGCCCTTAAATTTCATTTTGACTATTTGTAAAGAGCAAATTTGAGGATCCTTTGATAAGATTTTTCTGAGCCAATAAGGCATTTCTGGCTTGCTATGGGAAGTGGTGTTACCAGGCTTGGACTGAGTTACCAGTAATTATAAGCGTTTCTGAGTTTATTTTACACGGCAGTGAATTCTGACCACATGCATGTTTGTTCCTGTGGAGAATCCTTTTACTCTGTTCATCTGTCAGTTCCAAATCTAATTTGTAGCTGCAGCTACCATGAGCAGTGTTGCCCTGCTGCAGATACTTCCATCAAAGACTGTCTCTGTGACAAGCGCACATAAGATAAGTGCATAGTTTCTTTAATTCTTTTTTATTAGTTATTTTTAGTTACATATATTATTAGGATTTTCTTTTGACATATAAAAACATAGAATATAATTTGCTCTAATTCAGTCAGTACCTAGTTTTTGGTGGTTGTTTACATTTAGAATGTGTCACAGAACCTCTTGTTTCTCATCTGGATCATTAGGCATTATAAAGACAGAGCCCTAACATTTGAGGCTTTCTAAAGTGACTGGAATAAAGAAGTGGAAGCCTAGATGATAAAGATAACCCAGGGAAACAAGTAGCCTCCAAGGCCAGGCAGTGCCCAGAAACCCAGAGCAGTTGAGCTTTTTAGCAGTGGGTACCAAATAAACCTCTGAAACTCAGAGACATGAAGCAGGATATGGTTGACATTAGAGACAGATGGTGACAGAACCTCAGAGAAAGGGTTAAGGCATCTCTCCCCTAGAGGAATGATGTTCACTTTGGTCCTGAAAAACCTATTTAGTGAAGTTCGAAGCAAGGCTTGTTTTTTAAAAAAAAAAAATCAAGTAAAGAATCTGAGAGGAAAACTCTGATTTGAACTGGCACTGAGCCTTCAGACTCTAGACCTAGACTTCCCTACATATCTTCCTACCTCAGAAAAGAGTTAATCTTCCAGTCAGGCATGCATCTGACCATGTAGGGAATTCACTAAGGGAATTTACCAATTAGGTGTTTAGGAAACCAAGCAGATTGCTAAAATTGCATCTTTTTTTGCTTCCACTTGACTGATGGAAATAAATGAGCTCCTTTTGTGAGAATTAATTAAGTACTATATTTTAAGAAACTGAGCAATTAAAGATTTCAGGTTGACTCATAATCACCCTACACCCAGGATGGCAAAGGCTGTTATTTGTTCTCAAATCTCTTGTCTCTCTTCTTTCTGAGCAGATGGCTGTACAGAAAGAGTGAAGTTCTCAACACAGCCTTGTGATGAAATTCTGGCTGACGGGATATGACCAGAGTAGCGTATGAAGGACCAGAAGAGTCCTTAAGTGCTAGGGACACTCTCCCTTTCCTCATTCTTGGCATCTGCCATGGGGATGTGATGGCTTTACTTAGGGAACAGAGATCCTGGATGAAGGAACACCAAGACAGAAGCCTGGTGTGTTAGTCAGCTTTCAGCCACTGTGGTAAAATACCTGAGAAAAGCAATTCTTTAAAAGTGGAAATTTTTGTTTTGGCTCGAGTTTCAGAGGTTTTAGTCTATGGTCACTTGTCCCCATTGCTTTGGGCCTTTGGCAAGAGACAACCTCATGGCAGAGAGTGCACAGTGGAGCAGTGTTGCTCACCTCATAGTGATCAGAAAGCAGAGAGAGAAAAAGAGAGGAAGGGGTCAGGGCCAAGATATAGCCTTCAAGAACATGCCCCCAGTGACCTACTTCTTCCAATTAGGCCTTGCCTCCTAGGGTTTCCATCACTTCCCAAAAGTACCACCAGCTGTAGTCCAATCCTTCCACACATGAGCCTTTGGCAGGCATTAGGCCCTTCAGCACCTCAAAAAGCAGAACTGCCTGCCATCAGAGGCATTGAATGCCTACATGCAGGCATTAGTGGAAGGTAGAAATGAGGTTCTTTCTTGGTTAAACAGCTGATTTGAATTGCATCAATAGTCACAACCAAACCCAATTCTAAGCAGTTCACTGAGCTATCACTTTTGCAAAAGTTACAATTGAAAAAAATACTATTTCACTTGCTTCATTGACAAGTGAAAAATGGTCACAGTGGCTATCAGTGTATAAAGTGATTGCAATGAGGGCGAATCTGCAGGAAATCAGTTTTCAGACAATTAGCTTCAGCCACTTAACAATTCATTTAATACAATATTCAAGTTGAGCAGAGGCATTAATATTTTTAGAATGAAACCTGCCTACTTCCATCATTGTTTCTTTGAGAGATTTTTTTTTTCAAACTCACCAAATTTTCTTACATGGACATAAAATAGAGAAAACTTGATATTTCTATTGCTTAGTACAAAAAGTTGTATTAAATTAATGGAATTGAATGGGTGAAAATAAGAAAACCCTCTCACTGACAAAGGAAATCATTAGTGGACCATGAGATGGAAGATGGACACTAATCTTTCTCTGGTAGCCACACTGACAGTGCTTTAATCAGTAGTTGGATGATTATCTGCAAAATTGTGAATAAAGAAATATTAACCAATAAAGGATACCCACCATGATTCTGGATGGCCTCCTCATATTATTTCTAGCACACCCAACTGTTCTCAACCCTAGTGTCTGTACTGACATTCCTTGTCTGCTTCCCCCACACCTCCTTAAGGTGGTTCCATTCTCCGGATCTTTTCTCTTATCTCTGGAGCATAATAGGAGCTAACACAGTCTTCACATATTAGCTCATTCAATCCTGTGAGGTACCTGACTGTAAAGTACCCTTATTATTACCATTTTAAAGAGGAGTATGTGAGTCAAAGAGCCAGTCGATTGAGAGCTAGACTGCAAATGCAGGGAGTCTGGTTCAAAGCGAGATTAACCTACAAATGCATCTCATTCCCTCAGGAATAGTTGTGAAATAAAAACAGTTGGCATTATTTACTAGATAATCATATCTGCCACAAAACGCAACTAAAGTCTAGCTGAGATTTGTCTTTTCATGAAGAATCAGCAATACAGATCTGAACAGGTTAACGGAGAAGTACTAGGGAAGGGGAACTTTCTGTACCCCACAAATCACACTCTCCAGACAGTCCACCAGTTAGCACAGCTGTTCCTCAACCACAATCCTCTGTGTAAGATGCACAAGTGATTAGAACATAAGGTGAACATTAAAAAGCAAGAGAATTTTGAGTCTTTAAAACTGAGATTAGTAAGGGTGAGCCATGCTACATCTGAGCACAAGTTATTCCAACTTTTAAATGAATTCCATTTCCTCTTCTGTGAAGCCCAAGTCCTTAATCTGAGGAAACTGCTGGCGTTTTATCATTTCCAACTTAGTATTGAGCTACTATTCTTCAATACCACTTATACTTCATTGTCATTTTCATTCTGCCATTGATTTTTTTCTCTATATAACTAGACCTTTGAATCTGGCAAATATAAATATTAAGAGACTTCTTTTCTGTTATGATCATCACAGACTGTTTCTGAGCTCAGATACTAATTTTTTTTTTTTTTAGCAAAAATACTGTCCAAGGAGGCTATTTGCCAAGCAGTGTATTTATAATAACAGCCAATATTTTTGTCTCTGTTTAAAGATGAAGAAAGTGATGCTTACAGGTTTCACATATTGCCCAGGATAGACCAGTGGGTGAGAGCAGGAACTAGAATTTACCAAATCTCCAGACTCCAACTTCATGCTCTTTCCATCACGCTGTGGTGTCATCTCTTCGCCAGATTTAATTAGGTCCAAGGTACTAATCGTAAAAAGACATACTTGAATTATATCCTTGAGCTTACAAAGACCATGAAAATCATGATTTCATGTATAAAAAATTCACTAAAAACAATGTTTATCAAACATATATTCTCTGATATCTTTAGCCAGTATATTGTTTTTCTGCCAGCTTCTCTCTGCCCTGGTCAGTAGGAAACGGGGAAACTAACCGTCCATCAGTGAGAGACAGCAGCATATTGTGTGCATTTGATTCCACCTCCTGCTGGACATGGAGGACTGGACCAGAAGGACCTTTCCTTAAGGGCAGCCAATCCACTGGATTTGCAAAAACCAATTCAATGTGGCCCAGCTCCAGTAGATTAAGATTAAGAGACTCCTTTCCTGAGAATGTAGGACTGAGTTACCAGTAGGGTGTTCACCATCTTTTTGAAAGTATCAGGACTACCATGATGGTCCATGGTTGTTATAGTTTGCATGTGAGGTGTGAGACAATGTGTGAAGCAATGCAAGAAGGTTTAGAAGAGAAATGACTGGGTTGTAAGAGCCTTAATCCAATCAGGGATTAACTGAGTGGTAACCGAAGGCCGTAGGGTGTGGCTAGAGGAGATGGGTCATTGGGGGTGTGGCTTTAGGGGATATGTTTTGTGTGGGGTACAAGTGGAGTCTTTCTCTCCCTCCTTCTTGATCACTGTGTGAGCTGTTTCCCTCTACCACCCTCTTCTGCCAAGATGTTCTGCCTCACCTAAAGCCCTGAGGAATGGAACCAGCTATCAATAGACTGAGACCTCTGAAACTGTGAGCCCTCAAACTCTACCTCCCCTAAAATTGATCTTGTAGGGTCTTTAAGTCACATCAGCAAAAAAGCTAACTAAAACAACCATAAAATTAAAGTTGTGAGAAAAGGAAAATCAAATGCACAAGTAATAAGAGCCACCATTTACAGAGTACATGTACTTTTCATTTTTAGTTTATTTACTGTATGAAGAAATTACTATTAGTAACGACTCCCACCTCCACCATTCTACCAATGGGAATGTTGAGGAATTAAGAAACTTGTCCAGCTTCACACAGTTCCTAAGAAGCAGAACATGACTGGAAGCCAAGACAGGAGGCTTTGCTGTCAAATTTGATTTCACATAAAGGTAATGTGGTGTATAGACATAGAGAAGACAGCAAACAAAATGTGTAAAAGAAAGCACAAAGGAATGAGAAAGGCACAGAATGAAATAGGGAGTGGGAGAAAAGGAGAGAGAGTGAGAGGGAGAATACAAGAGGCCTCCAGGTGCCGCAGTCTGGCTGGGCACAAAATAACTGAGCTGCCACGAGGCACTTGTAGGTTCAAAACAGGAACTCCTTTATTGCCCGAACCCCCACTCCCCCAAACACCACCCACATGGCCCTTCCAGGAAACACCACCAACCGGAAAATCGCTCCTCTGGCACTTCCCCAACCAGCGAACTCTCCAGGAATCCCCGATAGAACTCCAAAGTAGCAGCGGAGGCAGACCACAGGGGTCTAATGTACAATTGAACACACAGCTTAACATACCATCATCATCTCAATGGCTCGCTGGCATTACCTCTCAACCACTCTGTTCTGGCAAAAATGCCATGCATCATTCCAACTCGGCTGTGGCTCTCAGCATCCAGGTCTCAGCTATACTGTAGCTCCTTTTCTTAGATTCCCATGAAATCTATGACTATGTTCCCACACAGCACAGCTTATGCCTCTTTCCTTGTAAATGAGAGATCCTGAAATCAAATTATATGATCCCTTTTAATACTCTGTAAATATAACACTCCAAATGCTGAAGTTAGTTATATTACGGTATATTTTATGCCTGAGGTAATGATTGGATATCTTAAAGATTGATGAACCAATAGGATGGATAAGGTAGACAAATATACACACGAGATAAATATTTATAATTAGAAGAGTACAACAAGACTATAATGTAGGTTGGAGTTAAAGAAAACTGAAAAAAAACTCCAGCCAGGTATGGTGGTGCACATTTGTAATCCCAGAGACTCGGGAGGCTGTTGGGGAGAACTTAGAAAATGGCAGATCAGACCCTACAGGCAACAGAAGTATTTGTGCTTTTACTGTAAAGGAGAATGAAAATCACTGTCAGGTTAGGAAAGAGGAGTGATTACTTTCTAACATGCTTTTAAAATCATTCCCCTGGCTGCTGTGCCACACTCCCAGAGGGCAGAGACCAACCCGGAAGACCTGCCGGAGACTGTCATTGTGACCTACATGAGAGAAAACAGTAACTGGAACCCACATGTCCTCTTTAAGAACAAAATACAAAAGTAAAATATAAGGTTAGATACAGAAGTGAATGTATTGTTTAGAACAAAAACCAAACCAGAGTTTAACATTTTAAAACTCTTTCAACCAGTACAAAAAAAAAAAAACCTACAAAGATTTGGAAAAATAGTCCAGTGTTTTTATGAATTTCAATTGCTTGACCCATCTTTAATATATCTACATTCCCACATATCTGGGAGTTAAGAAACTTGTCCGGCATCACACAGTTCATAATAGATAGGTTCTGGGACACCCCCCTTGACCTCTGGGATGCCAAACTCTACAGATGCTCTAGTGTCCTATATAAAATGACATTTTGCCTCTGTACATCTTCCCACATATTTTAAATAATCTAGAGTACTTGCAATCCCTAATACCATGTCACTGCTATGTAAGTAATTGTTGTACTGTATTGTTTAGGCAAGAAAAATCTGTGCATGTTCAATACACACACAATTTTTTCTGAGTATTCTAATCCAGTTTGTCAAAGCCATGGCTATGGAAACTATGAATAAAGAGGACCAACTCTATACATGTTTTTGTCTCCATACTCTGACCACCTCTTATATATGACAATATAATGTCACTGTCTTGACAGAAAAAATATAAAGAGAACTCAGTCATCAGCATGAATTATTTACCGTAGGAAGTTTATTTACTTCATAGTTTGTTTACCCTATGAAGTAATTACTATTATTAAATTTTTAAAAATTTTCCAATAGTTTAGAAAATTTGAAATTTTTATTTTCAAATTTTCACATCTCAATGTGGTTAATGTCGTACAAATTTGGGGTAACATCAAACTTAGGAAAAGCACAGTCAATATTTCTTTACATATGAACTGTAAAATTCAGGACAAGCATAAATCCTATGTTGTGTTGTAATTTATCCATTCCTGTCCATCACTGTCAATACTTGATATCTACAAGAAACTTTTCTTTCGATGTGCTCATAGGGTCCATTAAATAATCTAAGAGTCAGCTCATTATTTTCATGGGAAAGTTATCCTTTCCAAGGAATTATTGCTTTTGATATAATATGAATTTCTCTATGATTTGCTTCTTAATAGAAAAACAATTTCTGTTTTATCACATTTTCTTATCATTTTTTTTCTATACTCCATTATTTTATCTGAAGTTTTCCTCGTTCTGTAACTACTACATACTGATGTTCCGTGGAAGCTATGCTGAGTAAAAGAGGAAATGATGGGAAGGGTGTGAACATGGTAGTAAAACTGATGGGAACAATAGTTCTAGGTCCCAGGAGGGCACTAGAGGAAAAGAGCTGGAAAGCTAAGAGGACCTGAGTTAAGGTGGCACCTGTTTTAGGGAAACTTCCAAGATTCCCAGAAACTCGGTTTATATGCATTCTCCCCACAGCACTCCCCCTTCCCATCTCAAGTAACATACATCCCACTATATTAAAATTACCTTTTTACTAAAAAGACATCTTTGGACAATAAGCTCTTTGAAAACAGATATTGATTTTTTTGTTCGCTACCACACCTATTGATAATTATGCTAACTGCATAGCTAGATGAATGAATGAATAATGATTTGAAGATTTGTAAAAATTGAAGAAATTGCTATGATATAGTAAATGTGATCATAATAAAAGGGTAGAAATCACGATATGATATACTGCAGAAGGATAATTATGGTTGAAGCTGGATGGTAAGTTCATAAGAATTTAGTTTTCTCTCGACTTTTGTAAAATATTTGATACTTTTTATAATAGTAAGTTTTTAAAATAAGAAATATTTTGCAAAATTCAGTGTCACTTGTGTTAAGAACATTCTACATAGGAGAAAACAAAGAAAAAAATTTGAGGTCATGGTAGTTTACACATGATTTGACTATTTTTCTTGTGGTCTACAGAATTCTAAGATGACTCTCAACTTATATAATTTCCTCCCCTTGAGTGTTGGCTGGACCTGTGAATATGATAGAATATTGCTCCCATAATTATGTTATATTATATGCCATAGTGAAGGTATTTTGCTCAGTTATGCCTCTAAGGAGATTATCCTGGGTGGGTCTTGCCTGATCAGGTGAGCTCTTTGGAAGAGGGCACCTGGGATCTCTCAGAAGAAGAGACTCCTGTGGCCTTGAAAAAGCAAGACAATGAGAGCTCTATGACAGCAGGAAAAGAACTCTGTCAGCAGCGAATTTCGTTTGAAATTGGACCGGAGCCTTAGATAACACCTCAGTCCAGCCATCTCTTCAAGTGCAGCCTTTGAGACTCTGAGTCAAGTCATGACAAGACTCCTGACCCAGAGCAGCTGAGAGATAATGAATGATGTTCTTTTTAAGCTACTAAATCTGCAGCAGTTTGTCATGCATCAATCTGGATTTCCCAGAGTTTTTTGGAATAAATAATTATTTTGTAACAAGAGACAAGGCTATTTAAAACAAAAAATCAGGAAAGTTAATGTGGATAATTCTGGCTATATTTTCCAGGAAAGTGAACTGATGTCATTTTTCTTAATGTCATGAAAAAAGAACTACATCAAATAGGAAGAAATCTCTTTGTACTTTAATGCTCTGGATCAAATCCAAAGTCACCCTGCTCAAGGACAAAAGCTAATACACTCTATATAATTGAACTGATGGGTTCTAAAACAAATGTGCTGAAAGATAACCCCTTGCATAAATCATTCTTCTCTCCCTGTACTGATTCATTGAAACCATCTCCAACAAACAGATTTTAATTTCAGTTTAGACACCAACACCCATCAGGCTACTTCACTGATTAATGATGGTAAAACTGAGTGAAAGGGGAAGCTATTCATGAAACAAACAATATAACCATCAATCAAGCCTGCGGCTGATAATATTCAAATCCTTGAGTATTATCAAAGTACTTGACTCTCTAGCACCACTCCATGGAGACCCAGTGAGCAGCTAAACCCTTTAAGAGTAATATCAAAATTACCAGTGCAAAGGTTCACAGTATCAATTAGGAGGACTCAAAGATACAATGTGGTATTTACTGATCTCCCACAACAAGTTAGATGCTACAAATGTGTGCTTAGCTTCAATCCTCAGGCAGGAACACAAACATGTCTTTCTCTAACACCCATCTGCCTACTGCACCTGCTACACCGGCAAGTTAAATAAGTGGAGAGCAGATAGAAAATCCTCACCCCAGATTTTTCAAGTCCCTTCTGATGACTTTTTGAGTTTTTTAACCATGTGAAATCATTTTTATTTATTAGCTTACGTATGTGGTGTGATTTCATTATTTCCCCAGTCTGTGTTTACATGGGTCACCACAAGAAGCCCAGACCCCCATGTCAGCCCTCTCACCTCAATTTTTTAAAATTTTTTTTGTAGTTGTACACAATAACTTTTATTTATTTATTTTTATGTGGTGCTGAGGATCGAATCCAGGACCTTGCATGTGCGAGGCGAGCGCTCTACCACTGATCCATAACCCCAGCCCCTCACCTCAATTTTAATCCCAGTTGGCTCCGTGAGAAATGAAGACCATCCCCCTGCTCACTCCACCCCTGATTTATACCCCCCACCATGGCACTAATCACTATATGACAAACTGTACATTTCATTTATTGAATTGTCTTCTTCCTCTAAAATTTTCACTCTGCTAAAATAGGAATTTTTGTTTTGTTCCCTAATAAAAAGCCCACAGTGTCTAACACATAGTAGGCAGTCAATAAAAATTGCTTGAATGAATGAATAGTACTATTATTTCAAGACCATTTGGAGGAAAGATTCTAGGACTTCCGCCAGCTCTTTCTATCATAATAATCATTAGTGTGTCAGGAAGCTACCCAGAAGATTTTACAGTTTCTGAGGGTTTCCATTCAGTCATAAAATCAAACTGAATTTTAAACAAAGATATGGGTCTAGGTTTTGCCAAGGTAGACAGGTCAAAACCCCAATCATTACCTGACCCCCATAATCCCTCATTGTGACTGACAGATCATGGTAGTTTCCTGGACCCCAGGAACTAGTGTTAACTCAGAACAACTATTAGATCAATCCTATAATGTGATAAGGCCATCACATTTTTCTTTCTCAATACAGTCAGTCCAATAGCTGAAGGTCCCTTTGCAAAAGGCTAGAAGAAATACACCCTTGCAGTAAGATTTCAGAATTCTTTTTCAAGAACACCTAGACTTCCTTTTAGCATCTGACATTTAAATTTGGAAACTGGGTAGACCAGGGCTTTATTATGTGGAGGATCAAATTGAACCCCACACCCATTGTTTTGGGGATATGGTTAATGTAAATATGGTTTATAAATAAAATATTCTCTTGATTGGCTGTATATGTATCTCATTTTTAAGGCCCTTATAGTTTGATCTTGAATGTCCTCCAAAAGCCCATGGATTAAAGACTTGACCCCCAGCCCATGGTGCTACTGGGAGGTAGTGTAACCTTTAGGAGGTGAAACCTAGTTAGGTAATGGGGGGTTGCCTCAAAAGTGCTATTGGGACTCTAGCTTATCCCCTCCCCAGCAGCCCCAGATGGCATGAGGTGAGCAGTTTCCTCACCATCCACTCTCTGGCAACATGGCCAAGCAACCATGGACTGAAAACTCTGAAATCACAAGCCAAAATAAACCTTTCCTCCTTATGAGTTGATTTATCTCAGGTATTTGTTACAGCAATGCAAAGCTGAATAACTCAAATACTCATCACTAATAAACAAATATCAAAGATCTCTGAGACAAGGACCACTTTGACTGATTCTGCCCTTTCAAGCCTGTCACTCACCCATGTCAAATTGTCTCCTGTGTTTTAAATGCTGCTATATGGCTTCAACCATGCTGGGATTCTAGTATCCCAGTGAGATCAGTTTATTTTAACTCACTCCTCTCCCAGGTCCACAAAGAAAAGCATCAAGGGATTTTTTAATGCTAATATTCTCTTCACCAATGAATTTCTCAATGCAAGAATCAGTGAAGGGCCATGGTTAGTAGTTAAGGCACTGAATTGAACGCACACAAACACACACACACACACACACACACACACACACATACACACACACCCTCATTCCTACCTCCTTCTGTCTCTAAATCTTTTGATAACTTTTCTTAAACTACAACAGAAGGGTTTAAGCCACTGTGGATGATTCACTCAATTTTGATTTTGGAGTAACCAAGATCACCCCCAGTTGAATTTAGGATTGTATATAGGTGCAGATACATATATTGATACATTCTGCTGAATCACATCGCATTCCTCCCTCCTGGGCTAACATTCTCAGCATTCACTGTCACAAATATCAGCCATATTTTTGTAAATATGGGTTAGTAAAATCCTGAAATTCTTTTGGGTTGACTTTGTCATGGATGCTGGGACATTCTTACATTGACAGGGGTGGGGATGCACGAGTGTGTGTTGGGAGGTTTGAGCAACACAAATCTTCCCATGGCTCTACATCGTGTGTTGGGACCTACTTAATACTGCATGTAACATACAGCTCAAATTTCCACCTGAGAGACCAGAGAAGGTTATACATTGCTGTAAGGAAGCAACTTGGGATATAAATTGTTTGAGTCTGGATTCCTTGAGGCTTTTCTGGCTGAAAGAGGTGACAGATTCTTATAGAACTGTTTGAGAAAATGAGTTTTCAGTGGATGATTTGAGCTGGGACTTTAAGTTTGCTGTTTTCTGCCATTACACTATACTCCATGGTTCTTGAATTCTTCACACCTTTCAACCACCATCTTGCAACTACAATTTCACCTGCCAAACCAAATCTTCAATGGGACCACCACTGCAGGGAATCACAGGTGAGATGATTTGGTTAGATGTTTGTTCACTAACTTCAAAGGCTGCTCAAATCTATTTTCTTTATATTAACTTGATTTTTTACTCCCCTTTAGTCCCCACCAGGACTCAATCAATTTCAATTTCCCCCTCATTTTCCTGCAGGTCTATTGCCTTTGGATCCCTTCTGTTACAACCTTCAGTCTCAGGCAGGACTTTTTACAGGCAAATAATTAAAGAAAGTGGGAATTATTTAAAAGATGTAGGATGGCTCCCATACTCTGGTAGGGCTGGAGAAGCAAACTTAAGAATTTCACAACCATTAACAAGTCCCAAAATCAAACTATGGAACTTGCCAAGACATCTGGAGGCTCCTGCTGGTCCCAGATACCACAGCACATTCAGGCAGCCTCAGGGACTGAACCCTGCTGTAGGAGCGATGGACACTGCTGCCTTTAGGAAAGAGTTGCCACCTCCACCCCCAAATGTCCAAATAGATTCTGGGTTGTTCCCACTTCTTTGTGTCCTAATTACTGATGCACAATGTGCAGAGCAGATGGATCTGAATGGCAGAGCCTAGCCCCTCACTCTCATGGCAACGCCCTGGAAAGGCAAGTAGCTGGCAAAGCACCCTAGGAAAAGCATTTACCAAACATAGAAAGTGGGCTCTGAGGCTCAGGTAACAAAAGAATAAAATAAAATAAAATTGACACATCTCCACTCCACTGTCTTTACGAGAAATGTCAGGTGCTGTGTATACAGACAAAGCCAGGTTTCAATTTGGGTATTTCTTTCACATTCTATTTCACTTTGGGTTAGTTAACCCCTCTGAGTTTCATTTTTACTCATAAACAAAATGGATATAAAGCTGCCATGCAGGGCTTTAAAATAAGGTGTGTGCTTTAGATGCTAAAACTTTGAAAATCAGTTTTGAAACAAACTGATCAAAATGTACAGTATTTTGCAAGGCTTCCTCTTGCTAAACTTTATGGAAAAAAATTTTATATTTATTCTCCCTAATCAAAGTGTTATTTCAAATCAGTGTTCATGTTTTATACTGTGTTTATTTCTCTCAAAGCAGTACATATGTATACATGCACACATACACACTAAATGAACAAATATTCCAGATTATAAATAAAACTGATAGGTAGCAATGTTTCATTCTTATAGCAGCAAATCAAAGGTTATATGAGTACAGGCCATGTCCCACTGCAACTTTGAAACAGTTTCTGGAGGGCCCCACTGATGACTTTTGCTACCAGTTTATGAGCCACCCAGTTGAACATAGTTTGTTACATATATTGAAACCTAATCACTAATGTGATGGGATTTGGAGGAGGGACTTTTGGAAGGTGACTATGTCACAAATGCATTGTGAATGCTATTAGTGCTGTTAAAAGATAAGCCAAGGCACAACAAAATTTCAGAGTTTATGTGAACTAAGAGCAATTTGTGAATCCAGCAGCTCCAAACCACAAGTGGTTGGGTTGTGGGAGGGGGGCAGTTTGGGAAAGAAACACTAGAAATAGGGTGCTATAGGTTGAATGCAAATGTAAAACAAAGAAACTCTTTGGCTATAGTTTAAAATTGCCTTATTTGGTTCATTCTGTTGAAGAGTACTTAGTTATATAAGGTAGTTTGTGGCTTCTGACTGCTTAGTTGTAAGTTTCATTTTTCTTGAGTGTAGGCATTTACAAGAAATCGCCCAAGTTTAAGTTTTGCTTATGTTTGCATATTGAGCAAAGTGAAGTTCACTTATGAGGACTTGCCAACTTTGTTCGGGGAGTCTTCAGGCTTGCTCTTAATTCTAATTTACTTTAACACTTCCTTTAGAAGAGACCCCATAAATATCCCTTGCCCCTTTTACCAGCGGAGGATTCAGCAAGAATATGGCTGTAGATGAACCAGGAAGCAGTGCTTACCACACATCAAATCTGCTGTTGGCCTTAGTCTTACACTTCTCAGCCTCCAGAAAGAAACAAATTTCTGTTGTTTATGAGCCACCCTGTCTAATGTAGACCTCATAGCTTGAATGTACTAGGACAACCAGAAAGTGACAAGTGCATTATTTTTCATTGCATTGGTCTCTGAAAGGCCACCACCAACCCTAAGTGACACTGTATAGGTCATCACTATTATAAGCAACACAAACAAAAGTGCCAGCTCTCCAAACTAAGACTTTCCAAGGAAAAATGAATAGCAGCATCTGGAAAGAATAGGATAGTAACTAAAGGGTGATATATTTCTTACTCAAGTAAAAAAATAAATCATTCCACTAAACTAGCTTGAGTTAATAATGGAGTAATAAATTTTTTTGCAGGGGGCGGGTACCAGGAATTGAACTCATGGGACCACTGAATAACAGCACTGGCCTTATTTTGTGTTTTATTTAGAGACAGGGTCTCACTGAGTTGCTTAGCTCCTCTATTATGCTGAGGCTGACTTTGAACTCTTGATCCTCCTGCCTTAGCCTTCCCCGCTGTTGGGATTACAGGCATGGGTCATCATACTTGGCAAATGTTTTAAAGTATATATATTTAGATAGAGAGAGAGAAAGAGAGAATTTTTAATATTTATTTTTTAGTTTTTGGCGGACACAACATCTTTGTTTGTATGTGGTGCTGAGGATCGAACCCGGGCCGCACGCATGCCAGGCGAGCGCGCTACCGCTTGAGCCACATCCCCAGCCCCTAAAACATATATTTTTAACTCATTCACAATAATGAGGAAACTTCCATGAGATTAACTTCCTCCAGTATAATCTGATCATTGACTGTCTCCCTCAAACTCCTTACTGATTCTCAAAATAGACCTTAGACCTTTGGAAATGGCAATTATGCAGATAATTATGCAGGTAAATAAAACCTGATTTCAACTTCCAAGAAATTCCATCTCCACTTACCCAATGCTAGAGAACAGTGGTTTTCCTATTGTCTTCATCAAATATGGAAGATTCTTTCCTCAAACGAAAGGAGGAAGCATGGCCTCCTAGTCCTCCTCCCACAGTATGGCCCTGGCAAGTTACCTGGCTTCTAAGTTCATTTTAAATGAAAAAATTGGACAAAATACTTTCCAGATCGCCCATGTTCCACCCCCACCTAAAGTGGGCTCCACTTCCATTTGGCTTGATTGATCAAGGTAATTGATCAAAGAAGTAAAACACAAATTGTAAGCCTGTCAATTCTGAGTCACATAAGCAAAAAATAATCTGGTTACTCAGCATTTACATAACGCTGTATTGTGCTTTCAAACTATATATGGCCATTAATCAACACAAACCGTAAACAAGAGACATAGGAAATTGACATTGGCAAGATTTACCCAACAGATCAAAAGCAGAAAAAAAAATGACATTTTAAAATTCTGGAAGGATGATTATCTCATGTGAGCCACATGACTTTTAGTTGGATTGTATCACATGATACTCAGGTGGGAAAAGAACACCAAAGTCTGGACTAAACCCTTCTTCTTGGATCCACTCCTCACTCTATTCTACTCAGTGTGTGGTTCACCTGGAGCTGGGTGGATGACCACCCAGGTGGCCTGGTCTCACCCAGGACAACTATTCTGACCCTCCCACGCCTCCTTTCTTCTTAAAATTAGACATTTTATTCAACCTTCCCTGAGCATATGTTTTGCATGCCAGTGTTCCAGAATCCTCAAACAAATTAATAATTGAAATCAGCCCCTGCTCCTCTACACTCTGCACCCCCCTCCGCCTACCTAGCCTCTGCTCTCTCTTTTGTTCTGCCTCCCACACCAGCATCTCTTCCTCCTCACACATGGGAATGGCTCAGAGTGGCCTCCTTTCTCTCCTCTTCTCCTCCTCTGACTATGCCCACTCCTCAAGGGCCTGTCCATTTCCACCTCCATCTCCACCTGCTCTCTGGTCTTAGGTTTTCCCATCATGGATGGACCTCGCCTAAATTTGGTGCTCCATCTTGGATGTGAGGGACTCCCTTGGAATTTTGCAGCAACCCAACAGTTTTGGCCTGGCATTCCTCAGCCCCATCTCCCTCCCTTTATTCAAATTTCAATCAGATTAGTGATACCAACATTGAGCAATGACCAGACTTTAATTATGGGTAAGGAAATGATTTGTGAAATTTCAGAATAAAGCTTTGCCTCTTAGATAATAATAATAACCAATTAAGAATGACATCTCTGAAAATTAATAATTATTTTTTTTCAATGAAAATAGATTGGAGTCATACTTTACTCAACAAAGATATTGAATGCTTTCTATGATCTGGAGATGAAAAAGATGTTCTTGAACTCAAAATGCATAACAGCCCACTAAAAGAGGTAGATGAGCAAACAACTAAATAATAATGACATAGTCACTGCAGTAGAGGTGTGATTTAGGTGGAGGAAAATGCAAAGCAACATATTGCTTTGTCATAGTGCTATGATGGTATTTACTGTAAACATTAAAATAGTGTGTTTATGTCTGTCACTATAAATTATAGGCTTTTGAAAAATCAAACTATGTCTTTGATATCTTCGATATATCCAGCACCTAGAAAAATACTATGCCTTGCATACCATAATCACTCCATAAGTTTTGTCCTGGACTGAAATGAACTGCATTGTTAGTT
The DNA here is from genome assembly GCF_964194105.1 of Spermophilus citellus. Lineage (NCBI taxonomy): Eukaryota > Metazoa > Chordata > Mammalia > Rodentia > Sciuridae > Spermophilus > Spermophilus citellus. The sequence continues at coordinate 70,919,674 of NC_138182.1, read as the reverse complement.
ATGCTTAGGGCAGGAGGAAGATTTGTGGATGGATTTTCAGAGGAGGTAACATCTGAACTAGATCTTAAAAGATAAGTTGGAATTTTCCATGAAGATAAAAAAATATAGAATAGGATTTGTAAGACCACACCAACCATACAGAGGTTTATTTTTTACAGATGAAGAAACTGAGGCCCATAGTGATTAAAAAGCATATCCAATGCCACCCAGTGGGTGCATTTGTACCCCAGGGACATCCGTGGTTCTCTGACTCCAAAGCCTATAAATGAGGTAACATTTTACACTCTTGTGGAACTGAGCCAACTCCAGTGTCCTGCCAACCCAGTACCTATGGTCACCCATTGTCTCACTACTCTTCAGAGTGGGAGTCCATCTGTGGCTTCACTGTTGTGATACTAATATTTTCATGACATAACTTTCCTGACAATTACTCTTGGAGTCTACCTCATCTTTGCTTCTCTCTGCTATTGTTATTCTGTTCCTACTGATTCCCACCCCTCTTCTATTTTCACCCCTCTTCTCACATTGTTAGAGTAGCTCTCTGGGTTAGAGTAAACATCTGTGGTCACCATATGTTGGTTTGAGCTGTCCAGCACCCAACTCCCATCGACTGTCCAATCTCTTTATAGGAAATGCCCTGCTGTATGTCTGTACGTCAGTATAGTGACGGAACCATGATCCACGCAGTAGTCATGAGCCAGTGCCTTCTCTCCCTCTCCAGTCTGGCTATGGGATAACAAGTCACTTGGCCTAGGACAGCCAGACCAGTACAGGGACCACTGCATGGACGGAGCAGCAGTGAGCTTGGCAAGCTGAACCTATCTCTCACCTGCAGAACTTGCTGCTCACCTGCCTGCAAAACCCCCAGAGGACTTTGATTTCTATCTCTTTTCTAAGCATCCTCCAAAATCCTGTAGATCACCACCACCAGTAAATTTCCTACTGAGAAAAAAATTCACCAGAATCATTTTCTATTGCTTGCAGACAGGAGATCATACAGAACTCAGGCAGCAGGTAGTTTTAGCCCAATCATCTGAGCTACTGAAGCCAGAATTAAGACAGGCAGATAGGCAAGGGTCCAATCCATAGAGTGGAGGGATTGAAATGTTAATTCTTCCTCCACCGTTTATCAAGATAACCTGCCCGGCTCCAACCTGTTACTAAGGTAACCTGTCCAGGGATTGTCCCTCCCTAGAAGGAATTATAAAGGTTGCTAATTACACCTCCTTGCTGGCCAAATCACTTCACCTTGATCCCTTCAGTCCATCTGCTTCTCACCTTTGGGTCATCCCAAAGAGCATCTCCTGGGCCTAGTCACTTATGCAGGAAGGAGAGAGATAAAGGGAAGAGAGCAGGAGAACAAAGCCTAGGACATATAAAAAGGCTCATTTCTTGGGATACCAGTGTACCAGCTATGACCCCCTTCTCTCTCCTGGGAAAAGTCTATGTTGCCCTTTTTAAATAAACCCTGCTTTATATGTTTGCCTTGGCATGCTTCTCTAATGTTATACTTCAACATGTGAGGAAGCAGAACTTGTCACCTATGACAAGCAGTATCACTACCCTGGTCTATGGCCCCTATCCACAACCCAATTTTCTGAGAACACATAACCCAAATCATGGCAACTTCTGTACTAAGAGCCTTTTATAGCCTCTATGTTAGGAGGAAGCTGTCACTTGATGCTTAGTTACAGACCCTAAGTCAAGATTCTAGGGGAGTTTGTTATATGTTTATATGTTAAGGGGATTGAGACAGTGACAGTGGAGGATTAAAGATACATGAGAAAGAAGAGATGAAGCAAGGGCTCTGAAGAAATGGGTGGGAGGTGAAAGCACTGGTCTTGGAAAACAAGGGGAGTCACCTCTCCCCACTCTGGCAAGGGGAGATAAGGGTGGAATTGCAGAGGTAAGTACATTTAGTAAGTGGAAAGGACTTGAAAGAGCTATTGTAAATAGATCTGTCCCCTGTGTGATATAAGAGCCAAGGTCATCTGCTGACAGTGAGTGTAGGGAAATTGGGGGAGAATTTGCAGAGATGAGTGAAGACTTGGAAAAGCCACAATGAGAAATAAGAGAGGGAGCCTGCTGGGAATTGGCAAAAGGACCTTAAGCTGCACAGAGGCAACTCTTTCTATCTGCATTGGCTAATAGCAATTAACCACTCCGTGGACACTTTTTAAACAAAGACTCAGACAAAGGACACACCAACCTTCTCTGAGACTTTTTCAATGCAAAATCAGGGATTTGCAAACTCAAGCAAATTTCACAGGAGAGAAAAAAAAAATCTTTAACCTAGTTTTTTTTTTTTAAATTTTGCAATTTTATAGCTTTAGAGCTACTTAGAGTGAGCTCCTTTGATGGCCCAGGAGGAGATAATTATTGGGAACTACAGAAAGTTTGAGACAATAGAAATTTGTTCTCAAGGAATCCAGATTTTGTTTGATACAACTTTTTTTTTTCTTTTTTGAAATTAAGAAGTTAGTCAACTTTGTACACAAAAGTATGAAGGAAAAATTAGACAAAAGGCTTTCAGGGGTCTCATAGAAGTATTAAGGAGTGATAAACAATTTTGTTTACAGAAGTCTTTATTATTATTGGTAACCACCAAAATAAATAAATGTTGTTTGGTCTGAAGGTGCAACTCAGTTGTAGAGTACTTGCCTAGAATGCAGAAGGCCCTGGGTTTGATTCTCAGTACCCCCCCACACACACACACACACAAAAGTGAGGTAGGGGTGAGTTTCTTTGAAGTTGAATAAACAATGGAAGCCCATCTCTAAGTCTTTGAAGATAACATGGTTTGGGTGTGGTCCATGTGATGATACATGCACAAAGGATTAATTCTTCACATGTCCCCTCTGCTGGCTCTGGTAAGCAACTGAACTGATAGATAAATTGTAGACTTCATTGTAGCTTGCCAGTTAGATTTGTGAAGGAAAAATGTGCTTCTGACACATTATAGGAAAATGAACAACTTCTCTGCATCATCTGGCCTGTCCTAAAAGAAGCTAGCATCTGGATAAAATTCAACCAGCAATTTTAGCTTTTGTTGCATTTTGAATAAAAATGGTTGGCTGAGCCACTACCTATTTAAATTACTGAAAGCTGGTGATTACAAATAAGCCTCCTGGCTGATAATTAGAGTGGCAGTAGACATCATTCAGAATATCAAGAGGTTGGACAGGATTCCAGAAGTCGTTTTCCCTCAAACTGAGTAGTGCAGACAAAAGCAGTTGGATCTTCAAAAAACAAGTACTCTTAACTATTGTACTCACGGATGAAGCCCGGACAGACGTGGGTTAATTTATTCAGCTCTTCAGAGGCTTGAAGGTTTCATATTCAGCAAAGATGAGGCACCATGGAAATTAAAATTCATCATCTTTCTCTTGTTTTTTTTTTTTTCAAACACCCAAAGCTTCACATCCTTAAAAGGATGATTCTCAGGCACACGGGTTTTTATTTGAGACACGGCATGGTCAAGAAACAAAAAGATAAAATTCTCTTTCTGAAACCGAATGTGATTCAAAACAGCCACTAGAGGACAGTGGTGACACTTGAGGATGTTTCAAGGCAAGTGCTTAGATCAGAACCTCAAAATGAAAGCTGTTTTGTCAGGTTTTAAAAGCATTTGATTGACTGTTTAACAAATAGGGTGGGGTGAGGGAGTGGAAAGAGAAGAAAGTATTTTCTTGATCACACTCATGTGACATTAATGGGAAACGGCAGAAACAATATCACACAAGCATGTGAGCATCTGCACTGACACACATTTCCACGACAGTGGACTTCTGTCCCGTGCCTTTGGGATGACAGTTGTAGGACCGTGATTCAGCACATATGATGTAATGAGGTCAGTCCCCCGATCCACTCTGTGATTTAACCCTGCCTCCAAAACGGCACAAGATCAAAGAGGCTGAGCAACCACAACACAACAAAACACAAATTACTGGCAGATGACCTTCTGGAACATTCCAAGGCAGCTGCATTGGTAGGTTGTTCTGTGACTACGTGTGTGTGCGCGCGCGCACTTTTAATGTAAATTCTGTCTTTTAGGATTATGAAGTCAAAATTATTACTTTTTTTTAAATTCCCACAGCTCTCTTTAACCCACGCTATTTGTGGGAGGTGAGGGAGAAATGATTCACATGATTGCTAAAATGCATGTGAAAATGCAGATAAAATGGTGACAGACATTGAAGCACTCAGCTGTGATTGTTTAAAAATCTTGCCATACAGAGGACTGGGCTGGGGATGGGGAAGACACGATCAAGCATTAATTCTAAGGACTATGCAGAACAACAGACCTTAAAGGTGGAAGTATCTTAAGGTCCTGTGCGTATAATATTTTCCATCATTTCCAGCCTATAATTTTGCTCTCAGCCATTTTAAGTAAAAAAACTCTGTAAACTGTGATAGTACATGAAGATACATTTTCCACATCAGCCACTGCTAAATTGATCATGGAAATGTGACTATAGATAGGAGTTTACAAATGTTATAAACAACTAAAGATCTTTGGGGATTCTAGGTAAACCTGTAGTAGATAAGGCAGGAGTCAGTACCAACACTTTTAATTCCCTGAAGCTGATCTCTGATGGCCAGTGTTGTGACTTCCTTGGATGCCATCCTGGCTCTTTGAAGGAAAAAGGTCTTAGACACTTTAAGCTTAGATATTAATGAAAAATACCAATGCCCTTGTTCCTTCAGAGCATAATGACCAGTCCCAACTTGATGACAATAAAAGGGAATAAGAGTGATACTTAGGTCCATGACAGTTTCTCCAACCATCTGTCTGAAACATAGCTGCATTAATTTGTTGAACATATCTACTCACATTATCATTTTTTGTCAGGAAATACACATTTTTATATGACCACATAGAAACGCAAATTGTTATCTAAGGAAAAATATCCTATAATGAGTCTTCCAACAATAGTTTATTCGAACCTTTTTTTCTAAGAATCTATGTGACCTCAGATTTACTTTTCCTTTTTCCTCAATAAAAGATTTCTGGGGAGAATCAGGCAAGTCTAAAATATCTGGCCACTTAGATTCACTGGGGTCATTCTACTTAATAGAGGAGACAATTCCTAAGACTTCTGAAGAGGCCTTCACAAGGTACAGTGGTTCTGAACACCAAAACTTTTTTGAATACTTGGTTCTACTGTAGGTTAAGAACCCACTCCTGTGACTTTCAGGACAAGTTGTAAAATAAATTAGTCATATTTAAGGGTGAAATCTCAGATCCTAAAGTGCCTGCAAATTAGAGATGCTTTGAGACCCAATTAAAATGTGCAATAGAATATATTTTAGTGATTCCTCTCTGAAGCTTCCTGGTCTTGGCAGAGAAGAGATATGCACCCCCATACTTCTTAATTGTGCCTTTTGAATGGCCTGACCATTTTATACTATAATTTTTGTACACACTTAAAAAGCATGGTCATGTCTCACACATTCCTTAATTGCCCAGGACTGTCTTGTTCTCTTGTGATTCACCAGATGTTGACTAAATTGATGAGATTGCAATGTAGAAGATAAGCAAGGGATGGGGTTCACAAACACACTTCCCTGAGTGCACTTCCCTTCCATGGCAATTCAACCCTCCATTCAGAAGCAAGATTTAGAGCCTCTATGTGTGATTCTTCTTATTCACAGGTGTCTTTACTTCCACAGGCTGCCCCTATCAGATGTGCCAGCTGTTTGGCCTTTTTACCAATGACAGTCCACCTTGAGGTTCTTGAATACTGCTGGACAAAGTTAATTGATAGTCCTCAACAGGAGGCATTGACTGCATCATACATAACATCATGCATAACATAGCATCTTTCACACTGGAGGTACCCCATATAAGGAAGAAGGAAGGGAGGGAAGGAGGAAGGACAGACAGGCCAATTAGAAAGACATTAAGCCTCATTTCTTGAATTTTTAAAAACAAATATGCAGACTGTTAACGTAAGCCACTGTTGTTCAACACTGAGCCCTGATTATCTCCGCTAACTTCTTTCTCAATAATGCCATTTGAATGGTCCACATAGCTTCCATGATAAAAATTTTGTAAAGTTATATGTTTTAAGAAGTTGGGTTCTTTGATTTCTTACCTGGTTTGCATCTGCTCTATTTATTCTCTCCATTCTTCTCTTTTAAAACTCCTCCATGCTATAGAATTTATGAAGTTACTTGAACCATAATTATTTTTTTAAAGAGAGAGAGAGAGAGAGAGAGAGAGAGAGAGAGAGAGAGAGAGAGAGAGAGAGAGAGAGAGAGAGAGAATTTTTTAATATTTATTTTTCAGTTTTTGGTGGACACAACATCTTTATTTTATTTATATGTGGTGCTGAGGATCAAACCAGCGTCCCACGTATGGCAGGTGAGCACGTTACCACTTGAGCCACATCCCCAGCCCAGCCATAATTATTTTTAATGTGCACTTCATCAGAAGCACATGATGCTCCTATGTTAGGAATGAAGCCTGTGTAGAGTGAAAGCTGACAGACAGAGGGATAACATGCTACAACTAAAAGAAGAGAATGCAAAAACAAACGTAGAAATACAGATGCATCCTTCTGCATCTCTGTGTTTACTTTTTTCACAACTGGGAAGAGAACATCAAAATTTCATGTGATCAATTACTATAAAACAGCTAAAATGATCATGAAAAATAAACATGGGGTTGCTCGTGTCCTAAATAAGATTTTACCCCCTCATTTCTCTCCTTGCTTCCTTCCTCCTTCCTTTTCTTTCATTTACTCATTAATTTTTTCATGATTATATATGTAAGCAAATAAAATCAGGAAGTTTTTCTTCCTTTGAAAAGTAAGAGAAATGTGAAGGGCCCAAATAGCCTACAAAAGTAGGAAAAGTTTAATGGAGCTGTCTATAATATATACTGCAATACTATTGATTGTTTTGCCATGAAAAAAACTGGTGGAGTCATAATTCTGTTATATCAATCATGTATCTCTCTCTCTCTCTTTTTTTTTATTTATTTATTTATTTTTGGTACTGGGGATAGAACCCAGGGCACTTAACCAATATACTTTTTCGTATTTGACTTAATCTCTATAACTCAGTATATCAAAATTCAATAGTTTTCCAATTGTAAAAATCTTTGAGGACATTGTATACATTACTTGAGACTGCCATGTTTTTTCTTGATGCATTTGCTAGGATCATTTGATTAATAAAAACAGATTTAATCATGACATCTGTGCCAGTAACTAATTTTTTCACCAAACTATTTTTTCTTTCTTCCCAAGTACACTACTAAACAAGATGTCATGTGGTCTATTCAGTTGGATGTAGTCTGTGGCTGGGTAATGGTCAATGGAATGTGGCTAGAAAGATGTATATAATACTTCCAGGCCTGTAACATGAAAGGCTCCTATCCATAATTCTTCCTTCACCTTGTACCCACTGAATGGAAAAGTCTAAGAATTAAGAGAACTTTCTAGAGCTTAAATTATTACATGGAAGAGAGCTGCCCAGTAGACTCAACCAACCAGGATAAAGCTATAATATAAGTGAAAAACTTTACTTTGGATTTTCCATTTTGTTTTACAGTGCTGGGGATCAAATCCAGGGCCCTAAGCATCCTAGGCAAGTCTTTTGCCACTAAGGACATCTTCAACCCCTCATTTTGGATTTTTGATATCAATTTTCAACTTTGAGGTTTTGAAGTTCTTTTAAATTTTAAAAAATTCTACCAAAGACAGCTTAGACTTTACCTTCTCTTCTAGGAAGAAATGTTCTTAAATTTTCCCAGAAAAATGAGGAAGTCCTAACTAATTCTGGTCTGGACCAACCAAACCAGAAAAATGCACCAGCCTGAGAAAAACCAAGGTTATTCTAAAGATCTTCACAGACTCTAGCTAGCATGGGAAAACTAAAACCAACTTCTGGCAGTTGAGGTGAATATAGGGATCTGCAGCTTTTTCTGTCATTCATCCACAAAGCACCAAGCAAAGACACTATGAGTGTTCAATTCAAAAAACATTTATTAAGCAAAGACAATGTGCCAGATACCAACAAAGTCTTCCTCCAGTAGGTCAGTAGATGGGAGAGATTCATCAAAAGTATAGAGACCCAGAAAATAACACAACTTAATGAAACAATTAACTAAGGGGGTGAGTAGGGACAAATAAACCAGGTATGAAGAAGTGGAGAAGGAACATGAAAAGAAAGTATAGAACGGAAGTAGGAAGTAGGGCTTGGAGATAACACCTGAGGTACCCAGAGGTGAGGCTGGGGCTTTCCACAGGCCCCAGAAATCCTGCGTAGTGATGAGGAGGAAATGGAAGCAAACACCCATCTTGGATCTGACCCTTTCAACCTTCTTTTCATCCTTCTGCATCTTTTTTACTTTTTCCTCATAAATCCTACTTTCTAATCATTGAATTATCATTTTATTACCTTCACTCTCTTTTAAACCAACTAGATTAGTTCCTGGTTTTGCATAGACTGTTTGAACTACAGACTCTTGAACTGAATAAAAGTCAAAAGACTGACCAGGGGAGCATTTTCCATCCTTCTCCAGGCTGGGCTCCATAGATAGGCCCCACTGTACAACCTCAAGGCATCCCATCAGAGTCAGGAGGCCACTGGCACACCAACCAAGCAATGGAAACTTCTGGATCTTTTTCTGTCTCAGTTTAACATAGACCAACAGGTAATAGCTTGGATTTCTATGCAGTACTTTGGCCAGATATGAAAATAAATAAGTAAATTTTGCCCTCATTTTTGTGATTCTCTGGAATTGGCTGCCACCAAACAAGGTTGAGCAATTTCTCTGAAGGGAACACCCATTATTCTGGGAAAATTTAGGCACATTCCTTCCTAGAAGAGAAGGGAAAGACTAAGTGGCGTCTGGCAGAATTTTCAGATCTAATGGGCTAAGAAAATGACACTTCACAATGATGAGATGTTATGGCAGTAAAAATTCTGATTTGATATTGCCACTGTCCCCAAAAGATTCACCACACTCTTGCACAGCCATCATTTAGCCCTGAGATACTAGTTTGCTAATAGCCTCACTTGAAAAGTCAGGTAAATCGCCTTGTCCGAGTTCTTCCAGAGACCATTGCAGGCCTAGAACTGGTACTTCTGTTAGAGGATAAACAGATGGAGATTAGAATCTTTGTTTTATCCTTTTTGAGTCACAGAGAAATGGGCAAGCTCAGTGACCCTGCTATTTATCTATAAAACAAGAGGAGAGTGGCTGAAAAAAAACAAAACAAAACCCTTCTTCACGACCTTGACTCATCCTATTTATTGGATCAAAACAAATTCTGTTTTTATCTTCACCTTTAATGGGGGAGGGATCTTTCAGCATAATAACTGAAATTCTTCCTGACCTCCCAGTCTAAATATTCAATAATTCTCTATCATGTTTCCCTGGTTTACTTTCGTCATAGAATGTATATTACCTGAAATTATCTTTTTAAAAATATTTAATGGCAGATGGACACAATATCTTTGATTGATTGATTGATTTTTATGTTGTGCTGAGGGCTGAATGCAGTGCCTCACATGTGCGAGGTAAGTGCTCAACCGCTGAGCTATAATCCCATCCCCTGAGATTATCTTTTAAAAAAAAAATCATTAGTTCGCTTGTCAACCATCTGCACCCCCCTCCATACATACATACCCACTGGACTATAAGTTCCATGAGCAGTTAACCTTGTCTGCTTTTTCACCACTGCATATACAGTACCTTAGCACATCAGAGTCAATTAAATGAACAGGAAAGTGAATCAATCCAAGATGTACTATAAGAAGTGTCAATACTAGACTTTGTTGGTCTTATGAGAAGCTCCCCAGGAATGGGCAGATACAGCACAATGAGAACTCATCAGTGCAGATGAGAGGAGTTTCCTAACATAAAGCAGGTCTGAGGAAGAGGGCAGGGACTGAGGAAGAGGGCAGAAGTGAAGTGGAAATGAGGATAGAAGGAAGCCGAGGGAATGGGAATTTTTGTGGGTCTTCTGAGAATAAACTTGGCAATAACTACAAGGCCACCAAGGGGTACAGTGGACGAACATCTGCATTTTTCTGTTGTACTTCAAAGATATTCTTAATAGACACGTAAGCCTGGAGCCATCCTTATTGGGCTTCCTAAGCCATTTGGAATGTAAGATGTTTCAACTGTGATGCTTATCACAGTGATATTGTGGGGATTATAAGTGATTAAAGAGTATAATACCTGTAGCACCCTGATACATAATTATACTCCCTAGTGTGTAATACCCATGGCTCCTTGACTTCCCTCCCAGGCATCTTCAGTATCTCCTTCTATACTTATCATTCCTGACAAAATTTAGCTGAGTTCATCGCTCCTATCTGAAATAATCTCTGTTTCTGCATCTTTGTTTTATTTACCATCCTGCTTCTCTGCTTCCCTTCACAACAAAGATCCCCAAAACAAGCCTCCTCCCTTGCTGAGAGGCCTACCAACCATAGCCAGTTACAGAGACTGCTTATGCCAAGTCTACCAATGACCTCCTGTTGTCAAAAACAAGGAGCACAATCAGCCCCTTCCCTCTTACCCCTTTGTAGCAGCCAACTTTCTTGAGCACTCACTTCTCAAAAATCTCTTTCCCCTGACTTTTCTGACACCATATTCATCAAGTTCCCCTCCTACTAGTCTGGCCACTACTTATTCTGCAATGCTAGCTCTCCCTCCTCTACTTGATTTTTCGATGTTGCAATTCTTCAAGAGTTAACCTCTGACCTCTTTATTCCTTTAAAAAATATTCTCATCCATCCCTATGTTTCAAATACATCTATATGAAAACTCCCTAATTAATATTCTCCAAATATTAATATACAAATACAGCTCTGGATCTACCTACCTAAATGTCGACTTGACATGTCCACCTGTATATCCTACAGATATCACAAGCTTTATAATGTCCAAAACCAAACTATTGCTCTCTCCTAACCCCGGCTCAAACCATGTTCCTCTTTCATTCATTTCCATCTTCATAAGTGTTATCTCCATTTTCCTAGAAAATAAGAAGTCTCTTCCTCATCTCTTGTGACCAACCCATTACTAAACCCTGCTAATCTTTTCTTCAGATTATATTTTGAATCAATCTCTTATCTCCAGGTCTACTTCCTTCATTATGGTTTTACACCTCCTTCGTCTCTCATCTGAAATAGCTGATTTCCTCCCAGTTTTGCCCAACTCTATTTTGTTCTTATAATTCCTATCATCCTGGAATGAAAACTTTAAACTTAAATTTGAACATAGCAATACCCAGCAAATAAAACAAAATTTGTCTTTTCCATTGGCCTACTCAGCATAATCTAGCCTCTGCCTACTGTGAAACTCAGATCCTTATTCTTTGCCTTGTACCAGGCATGGTCTTCTTGCACCTACCATATTTGCCAAGATCTTTTTATAGAATGTTTACCTCTTCCTCTTTATCTGCCAATTCCTAGTAATTCTGCAGGTCCCCATTCAAATATTTTTCTGATTCACTAATCTAAACCAGATCCTCTTCCATTTTTTTCCTGTACTTGTTTCTTTTCGTTCACACTGCTTAACACAAATTATAATTATATAGCTGCACATGCGCTATTTGATATCTGTCTCCCCAATTAGATAGTAAAGAGTGTGAATGCTTTCCTCACTGTTATATAGCCAGCACCTAGTGCAATACTTGGCACATAATATGCACACAAGAAGTGCTTGCTTAATGAATAACTATCATTACTTAGTAGTCAAAATATCAAGGTTTATAATAGTATAGACATATAATTCCTTTTCTGAAACCCTTAGAGCTAGAGGTATTTGGAAATTCCAAAGAATTCTGAATTTAGCAATATGGTAAAAATTCCACATATGGAACATTCCTGGCAAGGTCTAGGGTGCACTTGTAACCAAAGACTATTTCCAATTAGAATGACAAATAGCCTCACATAAGGCCAGGTCCATTATTGCTACCAATGAAGCTATGAAAACAAAGTCCACAAGCTTTCAGGAGTTGGGATCAAAGAGCAGCCCCTTCACCCACCACATGCGGGTTGACTTTCATAGGACATACCTACAGAATAGCCTTTTCACCATGTGAAAAAGCACTTGATATTCACTCAGACTGGCCCAAAGGAAATTCAAACTACTCACAGGAAATGGCTGACTCCTGATGGACTCCAGTCACGTGACCTTTCCACCTTGGAATTCATCTTCACTGCAATAATCACCTCCTAGGAGCACTTGAAACTCTCCATTTCACAACAGATTTGGGAAAAAAAAATTAAGGAATCTTGTTTCAATCCATGGTCACTGCTGCCCAAGATGTATTTAAATCCTAAGAGTTCAGCCCCACCCATCCCCACCCCCACTGTACTTACTCATGACTCATAGGACTTCTCTGTTAATAACCTTCCTGAAACTTGCAAGTGCATTTGTGTTTGCAGTATAAATGCCTTCACTTTAAAGTCAACGGAATGTTACAAGGTATTGACAGGGGTTTTTTTTATTTTTTATTTTTGTAGTAATTAGTTTATCTTAAATCACTATATCTATAAAAGTTATCCCTTCTTAAATTAGAAAAAGGGATAACCATGAAGATGGATTGAAATCATCTTAAACTTTTTGCCCTTTTATCATTTTCAATTGTGGCAAAATACATGTGCCACATAACTTGCCGTTTTAACCAGTCTTAAGGATATAGTTATATGGCTTTAAGTTCATCTGTATTGTTATACAACCATCACCTTCCTCCATCGCCAGAACTTTTCCATCTTCCCAAGTGGAAACTCTGCCCATTATATAATAACTAACTCCCCCTTTTCTATTTCCTCAGTACCCAGCAACTTCCATTCTACTTTCTGTCTCTGTGAATTAACTCTTCTTGGTACTTCATATAAAAGCAATCCATCAACAGATGTCCTTTTGTGACTGGCTTTTTTTAACTTAACATAATGTCTTCCAGTTTCATCCACGCGTAGCACATGTCACAATTTCCTCCCTTTTAAAGCTAAATAGTATTCTATTGTATAGAAATACCACTTTTCCTTTATCCATTCATCTGTTTATGGATACTTGAGCTGGTCCCACCTTTTGGCTATTGTGAATTTTGCTCTTAAACTCTTTTTAAAAACATGTCTTGTAATACATTGGTCAGAAAAATTTCCTAACAAAATAAGACTGACATCCTTAGCTTTCAAAAGAAAATCCATTCAGTCAGGGAAGAAAGACTACATTGTTCAGTAATACCACCCTACCTTCTCACAAGTCAAATGTTATTAGCTGAAAAGTTTGCTGTCCTTTTAACCATTTTTCTTCCAAATACCATGAAATTTTAGAATACAATTTAGAAATTGTAGTTAAACATCCTCCTATACTAAATTTATGTTATTTAAAGATAAACTTTTGCAGCTTAGGCACAGAGGCACATGAATATAATCCCAGCTGCTCAAGAGGCTGAGGCAGGAAGATTGAAAGTTCAAAGCCAGCCTCAGTAACTTAGTGAGGTCCTGAATAATTTAGTGAGACCCTATTTCTAAATAAAATATAATTTAAAACAAGGGCTGTGGATATGGCTCAGTGGTCAAGCACCCCTGGTTTTAATCTCTGGTACCAAAAAAGATAGCCATTTGCCAAATTTCTCAAGTTAGTAACAAGAGAACAAATCCTTGTCTCATTAATTTTCCAAAGAACTAAATTGATATCAACTCTGTGGATATATATATATATATATATATATATATATATATATATATATAATTTTTTTCCAGAATCACTGCAGTCCAAATATCAGTTAAATTTTAGGGTGAATCAAGGTCTATCAAAACCCCATACAGAGGCTTATTATTAAGTTTCATCCTAATATGGCTTATTGTAATTAAGTTTTAAAATTTTATTACAAATGATGTGATATGGAAGGTACCTCAGAGTTCATTTTGGGCAATTCCTCATTTTATATCAGGCCAAGACGCGGTATTTTCCCATTGCACTATGTAGCTAGCCCCCTTACATCATTTTTAGGAAGAAGAGGGAGATTAATCATTTAGTAACATCCTGTATAATTTAATGGTTTTCAAGGCAGCTGACTGAGAAGTTATTTCATGTTTTCAGGCTACAGAGATTGGGTGCCACAATTCCAAACCTGTCATCTCAGGAACTGCTATTAAAGTGGATATGTTTATCAAAGGGCAGAGCTTGTTGACAGCTTGCCTGATTGAATACTTCTTGGAAGTGAACTATTCATGTGGGAGAATCATCACATTGTTCAGTAATACAATTACCTTTTTGCAAACCTAGCGCTGTTTCATCTGATGAAAATTAGGCTGGCCTCCTCACTCTCACCTGCCCTGCCCAATCTCCTTCTTAAATGCTGACTCTCAATGTGATTTCATCATGAAGGTACAGAGGAGTAGCTTTTGGTTTTCATGCTGCAAAGAAATTGTAATAAGACACCCTGCTGTTGCTACTAAATTCGTGCCACTCAAAGGTGACAACCTTGTCTTCTGTTTTGAATCACTGTACTCATTCTCTCAAACAATGTCACATTTAAAAAGTAAGTCAAAGGAGGAGAGAGAATCCATTTGCCTGTTTATCTAATAAGAGTTAATCATTGTAACAAATGCTAGACAAACAGGCATTCATTAGTTGGTGGAGGGGACTCTCTTTGCAATTCCAAACTTACAAAATCAATAAAGAAATTAATTTTGGGTATTTCTAAGGGATTCCTATTTTTTAAATGTATGTGTTCACTGAACCTCTGTTCTGCCTTTGGAATCTCACATGTACACATGTTATGGACAGTTGTAAATTATACCCAGAATACTGAAAGTAAAGGAGTTGGGAAATGAGCTTCTCAGGCTTCCAGCCCTGTGATACTGGACAGAGTATAAAAGAAGGAGGAAACAAATGCTGATTGTTTATGTATGCATATATATTGTATATACAAATAGTCATATATATATATATATATATATATATATATATATATATATATATATATATAATGTATATAAATAATGTATTCACCCCATCTCATCCCCCACACACCTGATAAGATAAGCCGAGATTGTCCTTGTGCTGCTTATCAACTGTACAGTCTGAGGCCACACCATCTTCCCTAGAAATGGTCTTGATGCTGTTTTGTAAAAGGTCACCCCTGGCTTTCTTCATCAACCCTCTCTATGTTGTCACAGTTATTCAGCAAAGCATAGTTCAAACAAACAAACAAACAAAGATAAAACTGAGCCAGTTAAGCCTGGAGATTCAATTTCTCATTTATTAGATGAAGAAGGCTCTTTTCCTAAGACTTTTTCGAGAGCAGCCAGCTGGCTGGCATTTCCTAAGCCAGTTCCAGCATGTGCTCTTGTGTTTGCAGCCGAGTCGTCTGTTATTTGGCAACATTTCTTGATTATTCAACCTAAAGGGAAACAAAGAGAAACCACAGTCACATCCCTGGTGAACATACATCCTAGTCTGTTTCCTGAGTACTTATTAAGCAAGAGAAACTTTACATACATGGATATCATTTAAAAATATGCAATGATATTATCCATATTTTACTAAAAAAAAAGGAGGAAAGGAAGAAAATTAAATACCTTGAAAAACTCTACCTCCAATATAACTGTTGTTGACCTATTTATGCTAGTCCATCACTCTACCTGCATTTATATGTCACCACAGGGCTTCAGCAGCTACAGGATGGTAGTTCATTGTCCTTTAGTCCATCACAATAATTTCTATTTCTAAAAATGAAAGGTTGATCTAAATTTTTTAAAGTCCTTTTCAGGACTTGTTAGCTAATTTTAAACATGAGTTTGACTACTAAAACTTTATGTATCCAAAATAAAAAATTCAAACAACAAAAAAGAGAAATGAGGTAAGTTAATTTGGTGTCACATAGATACAATTTTAAGAGCTAATATCAAAATTACTCGTATTGAATTTTATTGTCTACCTGAACCCACCAACCATGCTTTAAAGTAGAAAAAATGTGGTTTGGCTGCAGATCTCACTGCCCTGGGAAGTGATCCTCAAAGGTCTTGGTTCCTGCCCTAGCTCCAGTCATTATAACTGTATTCAGTGTGACCCAAGCTCCATTCTGACCTCAGAGGGCAAATGTTTCATCTTTTGAGCTGAGAAAATAGCAACTCTGTGTCCATCAACTGACTTGATTCTTCCCACAGCTAGGATCTAAGTCAACCTAGGATGGGCCAGCAACAGCAACATCCGACCTTGTCACCAATCTATCAATACTGTTTACTGAACAACTGTACTTAAGGACCAAATCAACTCCATCAAAGGGGTCAATGATTATGATATATGTTTAAAAAAGAATTTGCCTTAAAAATGACATTATCTGGAAGTCATTAAAGAATCAGTCTTAGTCTCCTATTCTGAACTTTCTCAATGACTCAGCCCTAATGTAAATATCTCCACATAACTATAAGTAACTGTATGTATCTCTGAGATTTAACAGCATACTATTTCTGTACCATAATTGTTGTGGATCTACTCATCATCATTATGCATCAAGAACCAGAACTATCTTGTCCTTTTTCTTCCATTACAGAAATATGTCCACAATCCCTAGTTATAGTTACTCAATGTATCTTATAAGCAAAAATCTCAACAAATGAAAATATATATTTTAATTGCTTATTTTCTAACATCTGAAATGCGCATTTTAATGCTCCGAATATTGTTTCCTATTCATTAATGCCAACATATTCCCTAATATGGCATCAAGAAGAAATACGTTAAGTAAGTTTAAAGATTTTTTAATTTAGAAGTTTTACTTCAACATGTATCATAATTGTTAACCTCCTTTGTTCCAAATATGAACTTAAGCAAGTGACATTTACCTCCAGTTCTCAAGGAAATATCTTTGCTTGAATGTTTAAGGTCTGAAATGTCATTTACTAATAAGATTTGAATACCCATTATTTAATTTCCCACCAGGAGTGCTGCTCCACAGTTGCTAATTATCTCTTCTGTGCATGTCCTCCTCCTCCTAGTAAACACTGGATTCCTCAAGGACATGGGTAACATTTCATTCTTAGGGTCTCACAAGACTGACATATTAAATGTATGTTGTTGATTTGCTATATCTTATAAACCATCCTGGTTTAAAACTAACCTCAATAAAATAATGGTAATTAGATCAGCTCAGTGATTATAACCTACATCAAAAACAAGGTGGTAAAATGTTGCTCTATCTTCTCTGGAAAAAAAAACTTAACAGAAGAGGTAGCATAAAAATTTGAGGATAGCCAGTAATCACACCTGTAATCCCAGCAGCTTGGGAGGCTGAGGCAGGAGGATCACAAGTTCATATCCAGCCTCAGCAATTTAACAAGGCTCTAAGCAACTCAGCAAGACCCTGTCTCTAAATAAAATATTTTTTAAAAGGCTAGGGATGTGGCTCAATGATTAAGTACCTCTGGGTTCAATTCCTGGTATAAAAAATACTAAAAAAATTTTTGAGGACAAATATTACAGCATATGAAACAGCACTCACACAGCATTACTAAGGTCATCCACTTGTGTGAAACTAACCGTAAAAGTTCCCAAATTTAAGGTGACATTTTGCGATGCCAAGTTTATTTTTAAATCCCCAAAATGGGTATTAACTGCCCAATTGTATACATAAAGAATTCATTCTGGTGTACAATGTAAATTACTTTTCCATAAAAGTATTACATAAGGCAGGGGAGATCAATCAATCATTTAGACCAAAATTTAGAGAAAAAGAGAGTCAGAATGTAGTAGTTGTAGTTCACCTTTCAACCAGAAGGAAATGTAAGAATCCTTTTCTCTAAGAGCCCAATTAGATCTATGATAAACAGAATAATGACCTCCCCCTGACTATCACCAAATAGGTCTCACACCCCATTCACTGGAATCCGTGTGTGTATTATTTCACATGGCAAAAGACATTTTTGAAGATGTGATTAAATCAGGAGTCTTGAGGTGAGGAGATTATCCTGGATCACCCAGGTGGGTCCAATGTAATCACAACAGTCCTGCGAATCAAAGAGGAAGACAAACAACGTAAGAGTCTAAGAAGGAGATGCAATAGTAGAAACAGAGTGACACAGAGAGAGAAAGACTTGAGGGGCCATTGCTGGCTTTGAAGATGCAAGAAGACACCACTGAAGAAATGAGAGCAGCCTCCAGAAGTGGGAAAATGCAAGGAGTGGATTCCGCCCTAGAGTTTCATTCTTAAATGGAACACAGCCTGACTCACCCTGATCTTAGCCCAGTGAGATCTATTCCAAACTTCTCACCTCCAGGGCTGGAAGATAATAAATTTGCATTGTCTTAAGTCATTATATTTGTGGTAATTTGTTAATTAGCAATAAAAATCTAGTACAAGATCACTGAGCTTTTAAAACTGAGGTCCAAAACTGATACAATCTCATCATGCTCATCAGTCAAGAATTACTTCCCCCACCCCCACAGATCTAATGCACAATTCATGTCTGAAAAGGTCAATGTGGAAGGAAGGAGAAAGAAGGGAAGTAGCAATCTAATTTGGCAGGTTCACACAAATACTCAGGTTTCTCAATATTCAAGGCTTATAAAGATTTTGTAGAAATGGGTCACTGATAGGAGAAATGTCATACATTTTAAATTTAAATAAAAAGGTTTCTAAAAATGTACCAGAAATGAATGAAGGGTACAGACAAATAGCCTTGCTCTTTAGATCTGAGCATTGCAAATAGTGAACCATGATCTCTTTAGGGGAATGTTTCAAGTTTTATTCATTTTTCCACACCCATGACCCAGGACAGTAAGTAACATAAAGTAGGCATTAAATAAGAATTTTTGCATAAATAAATGTAGGCTCTGGATTAGAAGGTTCTAGAGAAGGAGATGTTACTACAAAACAAAAGTTCATTTATTTATTCATTCATTCATCCAACAAATATTTACCAAGTGGTTTTTTTTTTTTTTGTCATGTGATTTTCTTAACAGTGGTTAAGAAAAAAATATAGGCCATGTTATAAGGTTCCATAAATTTATTTAGCCCTGAAGTGCTGTCTGATCTTTAGGCATCTTTGAACATCCCTATTCTATTTCCATTACCATTTCATTGTGTAAGGTTCTACTTTTTCAAGAAAATGAATTATTTCAGGCCAAGATTTTCTTCTTTCTCACCTTTGACAATGGAGCTAAATTATTTTGAATAGTATTTTTTTCAAACTCTATTAAAAAAAAAAAAAAGGAAAAGGAAAGTAGGTTTGGTAGCACATGCCTGTAATCCCAGATACTTGGGAAGCTAAAACAGGAGCATTGCATAAACAAAGCCAACTTGGACAACTTAGCAAGACCCTGTCTCAAAATACAAAACCAAAGGTGTTGGAGAGTAGTTAGTACAGTGGTAGAGTGCTCCTGGGTATAATCCCAGTACCGGGAAATAAAAGAAAAAAACAAGGTCCCCTGTCTAGAAGCAGTTAATTCCCTAAGGAAATCCCCCACCTTTAGCTCCAGTGTTTCCCTTAATCCCAAGAGAATGATTCTAGTTGAAAAAGTCCCAGGAATACTGAGAGTGGTTGCTCCAAGTACAAAGAGAAAACTGAAAGTACTTCAAACCAATGAAAGAAGTGTGACTGGGCTTTATTGACCATCATGGATGGGAATAGCTGAGCTGGAGGACTTATAGGCCCCCAATAAAGCAGAGACATTGTAATAAGCCCAAGGAACCCCCAGCAGAGTGAGTAGCTGCCAAGGACACATGTTCAGTGGGTGAACCCTGATGATCCAGGCCTTGGCCAAGAGTCCCAGAGATTAACTTATTCCCTGCTTTAATAAATACTGTACCCAATATGAGCCCTAGAGACACAAAGACTCTAATTTACTTCTGGTCTTCGCAATTTGTAAAGAGACAAACAGAAACTGGGATTTGGTTGATGGTTTACTCCTTCTTTCTTTGCCCTGGCAGCACTGTTTGGCCAATACTCAGAGCTGGCAATTGCAGATCTTCACTGCCTGGGGAGAAATGAAGTTGCTTATAGTATCTAGTGATTTTGGCTAGATTACATTCAGAGGAATTTCTTAAATTAGAAATAGTCTGGAATTTCAGCCTGAGGAAATATTATGAAGTGGACACAATGTTTTTGAAGGTCCCCATGCCTCTTCTTGGCTGGCTCCCCTGTCCTCCCTTGCCCAGCCTGAAGGCTCTCTGTATCATACTCCTGTGTCATGTCTTGCTTCCAAGGGCATCCCTACGTCAGACTGGGCTCCATTAACTCCAACTGACTCGGAAATGCTCTGACCAACAACTGTGCAGCCTAAGGTGCTCCTCCTAAGGAGCCAGACCCTTTACCCTGCAGTGTGTGGGGATCTTTTCCTACGCCTGGAGAAACACAGCTTAGTGCACTAAATTCTCACCAAAGGGGATTTTCAACCAGCAGGAGTTATTTGAAATTTGATAATGGGCACCTCCCTGGAAGTCCTGTTCATGTAAATATAAAATTCCAAGAATCAGATGGCATCAGAACAAGCAGACATTACATGAGTACTAGAAGATTCTCTATTGACTTGCAAATGAACAAGGTGTTGGAAGAAGAGTGAAATTGTATTATGCCGCATGCTGCTCTAGTGGGGTTTTTTTGATTTCTTTTTTCTGCACATCAGGTTCAATTTTTGGAAGACTCCACCAGCACACTGAAGGTGCATCATGCTTCTGTAAAGTTAATATTTTCTTGCTTACAAAGATGTTCTTCTTTTGCCCTTGGAATGCAGTCTAACAGCTCTGCCAAGGGTATATTTTTAGTCTCCTTTAGAGACTTCAGTAATCTCTATACCAGAACTACCAGTTTTTTATACAAATTACATACGTTTTTTTAAAGGAAAAAAACCTGGTTTTTAAAAAGATGCAAACCACATAAATTCTACTACTGCTACACATGAGATTATGCTGATCAAGACTTACAAGTTAAATTCAATTTAGGAAACAATTTCTATAATATGAACAGTATTATCTTCCTTGTAACTATTAGTATGGGAATAGTGTATGAGACCCAGGTTGATTCTCCAAATCTTGGGAAGAGGTTCATTAGAAAGACAGGGTTATTTAGGTGGATGGTTTGTCTATATGTCTAAAGTGGTACATACAACAATTGGTTTTGTGACTACCAGCTCTGAAGAGGCTATTTTAAAACCACAACTGGGGAAAGATAAAAACATGGACTGCAATCACTGTGGCTGTTGCTTGTCATTTTAGATCTATTCTTTCGTTGGTTGCCACTAGCAACAAGAAAATTAAGCTAAAGGAATTTTAATCAAATAAATACTGCATTGTACCTACTGGTCATAGCTTCTGGTGCATTGAAAAGTAGGCAAGTTCAATAGAAATCAGTAATCTGAAATATGAATTTTACAGATAAAACTTTTAAAAAAATCTTAAAGCCACAGTCATCAATCATAAAGATATGGTTGTTGGAGCTATAAAAAATAACCTCTATTGAGCTCATGAGCATCTTTCTACTCTGAAGCATGTGGAACAGTGAGATTCACTTCTCTAGATCCCATAAACAGAGGCACTGGTGAAATTAAAGATCTAGCATTTCAACCAGAAATTGATCTAAGCTCAACAATGTTAATCATATTCCTGGAGGCTTTGATTGTTTGAACATAGTGAAAATAAAGGGAACCTGGTAAAAAACCAAACCTTAATAGAAAAAACTTAATACCACAATAATGATGTAACTGAAACAATTACTGTGTCAGGCAGTGTTTTAAATGTTTGAATATCTTGACCTATTCAGTCCTCATGTGTCTATAGATATGATTGAGGATTAATCTTTTTTTCTTTTCTCTCCTCTTTGGGGAAAAGGAAACTCAACTGTGTTAAGAATTTGGCCCAAAGTCAGACCCCAATGCATGACAACAGAGTGTGAAGCTTGGTTTGTGCAACTTTAAAGACCTTCCTCTTTTCATCCTGTCATACCAGTCCTCTGAATATGCAAAAACCCTGGTATTTATAGTATCTTGCATTCTAAGGTCAAAGAGGGCCTCCTATGTGCTAGGCACTTTACATAATTTCTCCAAAAGCACACTGTAACCTTGTGAAGTATGTACTTAGAATATTGACATTTAAACCCATTAAGGGACTTCAATCAAAATTACAAAAATACTAGGTGGCAAGGTTGGTATTTAAATCCAGATCTTTCTGACTCAAACACATGTTCACTCTGCTCTCCCATCCCACCTCTTACAGAGTCTTACGGTGATGCTGGTACTGGTGGACTGAACAAAGATCATCTTCGGTGAAATTTTCTTATTAAATGTGGTTAGGTTTCAGAGAATAACATTTAACATATGGTATGGTCAAATCTGTATACCTCAAAAATTACTAGGTAGCAAAGTTTTCCAGTATTTCTAGTTTTCACTGGAGACCAAGATTCTCCACTCAAATAAATGTTTTGTCTTCTAATTGTGTGGAAAAAAAAAAGATAATGCACAATGAACAAAACAATGTGCGGTGGCGCACACCTGTAATCCCAGCAGCTGGGAAGGCTGAGGCAGGAGGAGGATTGAGAGTTCAAAGCCAGCCTCAGCACTTAGCAAGGCCCTAAGTAACTCAACGAAACCCTGTCTCTAAATAAAATATTAAAAAAAGGACTGAGGACGTGGCTCAGTGGTTGAGCACCCCAGGTTTAATTCTCAGTGCCCCCCAAAAAAGTCATGATCAAATTGTATAAAAATAAAATTTTATTGCTTCTGTATACCTTATCTAAACTTTTATTTAGTCTTACAAATGCCACTTCAGAAAAGGAACTAAACAAAAAATTCAAATGAGAACTAACAACCAAGGTTCATTGATCAAATTGCCATTTTCTATATATTAATTATAACTTTCCTCTTTCTTCTAGCTTTATTGAGGTATAGTTGACAAATAGAAATCGTTTATTTAAAAGTCTCCACTATTAGCAAGTTTCAAATATATGTATGGTAATAGGAACTATGGTTGCTATGGTATAATTAGATCTCCAGAGCTTACTCAATCTATGTACCCTTAACCAACATTCTACAATGTGCATGCCACTTGCAAATTCTAGCAGCATGTTAAACTGAAACAAGAACAGTGGAACACTCCTGGATACCTGGTACCAAGGGCAAACCCAGAACTAAAGATCCCACATCTTAGATGGAATATATGTGGGTTTTCATTTTGCAGAGAACCAGCGACCTAATGGCAGTGAGAAATCAGGCAGAGGTTCTTGTTAACAGTGGTATAAGGGCAAAAGATAAATCAGAAGCATAGGAAAACCCAGGGGTCAGGTGAGGTTGCAGGAAAGTGCTGTGGAGTGTTATTGTCCAAACTGTATTGTTATATTGTGTGCATGTACTAATATGTAAAAACATTATATGCAACTATAGTGCACCAATAAAAATATGTGGAGAAAAAAAGGAAGCATAAGAAAGTGGTGAGCCACTTCCCTGCCTTGAACAAGTCAGTTTATGCTAATATTTTAAATTTCAAAATACTGTTAAAAATAATACAAGCCTCACAACACCATTTGTACACAAAAGAAAAATAATATCAGCAAGTTCCCTCACATGACCAGGTGCTTGCTAAAAAGACATGATGACCTTGTGGGGTATTCTGCCCCTCAGACCCATGATCCTCACAGTTGATACTCAGCTTCTTTCCTGACCCTTGGCTTTGTTACATTTCTCTGTTACTGTTCTTCAATTTTGTTGACTTCTGCTCTTAGCTTCATTTCCTTCCTTCTAGTTATTTTCAGTTTGCATTGCATTTCCTTGATTCTTAAGATGGAACCTTAGATCGCTGTTTATAGATCTTCCTTCTTCCCTCACATAATCATTTAAAGATTTAAATTTCCCTATTAAATGCTGCTTTTGCTGCATTCCCATAAATGTTGATTGCTATTTTGTTATCATTCCATTTGAAATATTTTCTACTTTTTCCACTACTTCTTTGATTCATGGGTTATTTATAAATCTGTTTCATTTCCAAAACAGGCTTCCCTAGATATGTCACTGTTATTGATACATAATTTAATTCCTTGTGGTTAGGAGAAAAAAAAACTATGAATTTAATCTTCTCAAATTTATTGAGGTTTGTTTTATAGCCTAGCACAAAAAGTACCAAGCACATTTTCAAAGAACATGCATTTTACTGTAGGATGTAGCTTTCTATGAATACCAGTCAGGTCATGATAGCTGAGAGTGTTGCTCAAATCCTGTGTCCTTACTGATTCTCTTGTCTGTTTACTCTGTTGATTAGTAACACAGAGATATTTAAATCTCCAAATATGATAGTGGAATTATTTATTCATTCATTTATTTATTTATTTATTTATTTATTTATTATTGGTTGTTCACAACATTACAAAGCTCTTGACATATCATATTTCATACATTAGATTGAAGTGGGTTGGAATTATTTATTTAACCTTAAATCCTCTCAATTTTGCTTCATGCATTTGGATGCTCTGTTGTTGGGCATATGAGCTCTTATTATTATTATGACTTCCTGTTGAATGAATCCTTTTATCATGATGAAATACCTCTTTTTATCTCTAATAATGTTATTTGTTTTGAAGCATATTTTATCAAACATTAATATAGTTTCTCTAGCATTCCTTTTATGTTTAATTTGCATGGTATATCTTTCTGTATCTTTATTTTTATAGGTAACTCGTGGACAATACATATTGGGTCTTGCTTTTTAAAATTCATTTGCACTTTCTGTGTTTGCCACATTGTCTGGCAGAACTTTCAGAGATGAAATATTTTCTGTCTTCACTATCCAATATGATAGCCACCATTCACACATGACCATTGAGTACCTGAACTGTGTCATACAAGCAAGGAACTGTGTTTTAAATCAGATTTAAATTAAATTAATTTAAATTCAAGTAGCTACATGTGGCCATTGCAGCCATATTAGGTTACATGAGTTTAGTTCATTAACACTTAATGTAATTGTTAATATGGCTGGATATAGGTAGAATATAATAACAAATATGTATTTGGTCTTTGTTCCTGATTCCTGACACAGAGTTCCAAAATCTGGGAACTCTTCTAAATGGTGACGTTTTCTCTGTGTGCTAAGATGACTTCAGGTGAGGAGGAGGCTCCAGATAGCTTCAGGATGGGGGCTTATCACCCGGAAAATCAACCATTTGATTAGAGGTTTGGAAATTTCAGCTTCATTCAGCCTCCTTCGGTCTCCAGTAAACAGAGAGAAGCTGGAGAGTGAGCTCAGTTATCAATGGCCAACAACATAATCAATCATGACTATGTAATTAAACTATTATGAAAATTCCTGAACAATAGCATTCAAGAGAGCTTCAGGTTGATGAACACATGGATGTGCTATAACCACACTCCCACAGCCCACCCACTCTACCTTGTCATTTGCATCCTTCCCATTTGGAAGATGCTGAGTTGTATCCTTTGCAATAAACCAGCAGTTGTGTGTGTGCTTTCTTGAGTTCTGCAAGTCATTCCAGCAAATTATTGAACCTGAGGAGGGGGATCATGGGAACCCCTGAATTTTGAATTGGTTGAGAAGTGTAGGTAGCATGGGGACCCTACTTGCAACTGGTAAACAAAATGGGGGCAGACTTGTGGGACTAAGCCCTTTAATTTATGGGATCTGTCACTAACTCACATAGTTAATGTAGGAACGAATTGCTGTGCCTCGTTAATATAGAAGATTGGAAAATTGGTAGCTGTTGGAAAAGACAACGCAACAGATCTATTCTTTTGATTATTTTCTGTTTTGTGCCCCACTAGAATGATTTCTATTGATCTATCTCTACGTGGTCCAATATTTTGAGTTCTAAGGGCAGGGGTTGTGGCTCAGCAGTAGATCACTGGACTAGCATGTGCAAGGCCCTGAGTTCGATCCTCAGCACCACATAAAAATAAATAAATAAAATAAAGGTATTGTGTCCAATTACAATGAAAAATAATAAATATTAAAAAAATGAGATCTAACTTCACTGCATATACCGTTCCTCTCCCCCATCATTTCAAGCATATTATTCACCTTTCAAGGACTAATTCAGCAAGTTTCAACTCTGCAAAGAATTTCCTGAATTCCCCGAATAGACTTACCATTTCTTTTCGCTCCCTGTAAGAAGCATGCTCACCTGTCCAAATCCAAAGAGTAGACTAAGAGTCACAAGAAGAATTTTACTTTCAAAATTAAATACTACATTTTGAAAATGGACTACCGCTGGACTTTCTATTTCTCTCATTGCTCCTACTATATTTATGTATTTATTTCTCTTGGTACCTCTAACCTCTTTATTATGTTCTAGCCCTGTTTCTTCCTCCTAATTGCTTATGACTTATTTATCTTTAATCTCTTCTCCTAATGCTGTGATCTGTTCTCCTATTACTGTGATTGATCCTTTTCTTTGGGATTTTTTTTTTTTCAATCTCATGACAAGATCCATTAGAAGTAAAATCAGTTCCTGGAGTAACTGGACAGATGTTAATAATTGTATTCTCCAAATTCATCTAACTGAAAAGTTCCAAAAGAAACCCCTCCAGGAAAACCCCTAACAACAGCAGATCCTTTGTCAAGCCAGTGCCTTTTTGCTATTAGATGGAATTGAAATCCACATCAACGGAAATAATTTCATCAGCTAAAGGGATTCTGAATTCCAGCACAGAAGAATTGATGGTTCTCCCTGAGAGGCTGCAAAATTGGCAGCAAAGTATTCGGTGTTCACTAGAATGACAAAACAACCTGTTGACAATGAATCAAAATGCATTCTGCTGTCATATATACCTAATTTTAATTAATTAATTAATTTTAGAAAACCAAACTGTTGATACTTACTTCACTTGTTCCTGGGACAAATTTCCTACCCCATTTGAACACAGAGCAGATGTAATAGAATATAGGCTGTGAAGTAAAACAGACCTGGGTTTGAAACTCAGGTCTTCTGCTGACTAGCCATGTGGCTTTGAAGATAGTCCTTAATCTCTTTGCTGCTACTTTATTCATAAAACATGAATGATATTTAATTTGTGCCATTGTTATAAGTACTTAAAATCATACACTAACAGCACTTGGCAAATAAATTTTGCATTGAATAAGCAAAACCCATTAAATAAGTATTATCCTTAGTATGTTTATTTTAGCATACCTCTAGTGAAGTTCACTGGAGATAATTTAGTATATATTAAGGTTGATTTGGTGGCTCTCCTTGACAATATTGCCCAAATTCAAAAGTTTCCAAAGTTTTATTTATTCTGTCTAATCCTAGGACTTATAAATCAACATATAGGAAGGTAATTTCTGACCAATAAAAATTTTCCAGAACCATATTGCCACAAGAGAAAAGGGTTTAATTTACTAAGCACTGAGCATGATCTGGGCACTCTGTGCTAAGTACTCTCCATGCATTGACTTATGTAATCTTTACCACAGCCTTTTTAAGGCAGGGGCTATTGCCGATGAAGAAAACAAAGCCTCTGAGAGACTAAACAACACACCTAAACCCATGCAGCAAAGCTAGGACTCACAAGCACATCTTTGGAGCCCTAGCCCTTTTTTTCCACCTCAGTATGGTTTCCCAGATATCCAAATTCTCTGTTGTTCTCTGGTCCTCCCACTACCTCACTTGGGGGCTAATTCAGTGTTTGTACCTGCTAAAGCCAAGCTAATGTGGCCTGGGGAGAAAAGTATCTTGACATTTGGAAGCCATGCCATTTTAAAGGTGCTGAAAGTTAAGGTTTCTTTTCTTTCTTTCCTTTTCTAAGTAGGGGAGAGGGAATGAGGATCTCACTGTGTTGCCAACACTGAGATAGAGATTGTAGACACTAATAATCATCCCACCTCAGCCTCCCAAGTACCTGGGACTACATGATTCAATACTGTGCCTGGCTAAAGTTTCTAATAAACAGGGAACGCTCAACGTTGGTAGACATTCACAATCCAGGAACTAGGTTTAACTTTCATTTCCAAACACTTGCTGGGGTCCTCAGTAACACTCACGATATAGTTCTGACCAGTGTTCCCTGCCTCTTTTTAACCATTGAAGAGACTAGAGCCAGCTTCTATCCACAGACCTCATCCCCACAAAGAGCAAATCATCCTCAGAGCTACTAAGGGAACATGTTCTCTGTTTCTTCATCAGAATTCCATTTATTTGCTTGGGCTTAATGAATGAGAAACATCAGGATTAAAGTGAAGAACATTCGGTATTGGTATTGATATCCATCACAGACATCACAGAGATCACTTTTTTTTTTTTTGTACCAGGAATTGAACCCAGGGGTGCTTAATCCCTAAGCCCTGTTCACAGTTCTTTTTATTTTTTATTCAAAAACAGGGTCTTGCTAAGCTGTTAAGGTGCTGAAAGCCTTGCTAAATTGCTGAGGCTAGCTATGAGCTTGCAGTCCTCCTGCCTCAGCCTCCTGGGCCACCAAGCTTACAGGTGTACACACCTCACCACAGATCACAGTTTTGAATGTTTTTGGAACAAGGAATCAGCATTCTAATCTGAGGACTTCTGAACTGAATCAAAACATTGGTCTGTGGTCTTTATTAAAAATAAATACAAATATCACTTCTAAGAGACATATGGTAACAGAACTATCAAAACAAAAATGTTTCAACTGTGCTTTATTGGTCAAGAAAGTTATATTGATTTAATTCCTAAATTTTTGAGATGGAGTTTTAAGATTCAAGCTTTAATAACCTTTCCTCAGAAATTAGTACTTTTCCTGGAAAATGATCATTTGCAATTAGTCAAGGATATTGGAGAGTCAGTAATTCTAACAGAATTCCTACATCTCTTGTTATAAATCAAATTGCCCCTAAAATCCTAAATAGCACAGAAGCAATATTTTTGTGCATATATATCTATATGTACCTGTGTGTTTATGTATGTGTATGTATGCATGCATGTGCATGTGTACATATGAATATCTATCAATTTGTATGCATACGCATGTGTGTATACATAAATGCATGTGTTTATGTATGTGTATATATATATGTGGGGGCCTGTATAATTATGTGTGCATATGTGCGTTTATGTATATGTGTCCATGTGTGTTAGTCAAATCTGTGTTGCTGTGACCAAAATACCCACCAAGAACAACTTAGAGGAAGAAAAGTTTATTTTGGCTCATGTTTCAGAGGTCTGGCCCATGATTGGCCAAGTACATTGCTCTGGGCCCAAGATGAGCAGAACATCATGGCAGAAGAATTTGGTGGAAGAGTGCTACTTCATTCATGGCAGTCAGGAAGCAAGGTTCAGGAGAAAGATGAATCTTTGCAGGGCACACCTCCAGTGACCTACCTCCTCCAATCATCCCCCATCTGTTTCCCATTACCACCCACTTAGTTCATTCAAATGGGCATGGACTGATTAGGATACAGTTTTCACAATGTAATCACTTCACCTCCAAACACAGAAACTTTTGGGGACACTTTATATCCAAACCATGATATTCTGTTCTGGCCCCCAAAAGCTCATGTCCATTTCACAATGCAAAATACATTTACTCCAAGAGACCCACAGTCTTAACAGTCTCAGCACTGCCCAAACGTTCAGATCAAAATCTTCACCTGAGATTCTTGGCTGTGAGTACCTATAAAGATCAAGAACAGTATATTTGATACACACGCGTGCACGCGCGCGCACGCGCACACACACACACACACACACACACACACACACACATACACACACACATAGTGTCAAAGAGTGAAGAGTTCCATTCCAAAAGGGAGGAATGGAGGTATAGAAAGAAGAAATGGATGGTGGCGCTACAAATTGGTGCAGCCAACCAGGAAAGCAATATGGTGATTCCTTAGAAAACTTGGAATGGAACCACCATTTGACCCAGCTATCCCACTCCTTGGTATATACCCAAAGGACTCAAAAACAGCATACTACAGGGACACAGCCACATCAATGTTCATAGCAGCAAAATTCACAATAGCTAAACTGTGAAACCAACCCAGATGCCCTTCAATAGACGAATGGATAAAGAAACTGTGGTATATATTCACAATTGAGTATCACCCAGCAACAAAAGAGAATGAAATTATGGTGTTTGCAGGTAAATGGAGTTGGATAATATAATGCTAAATGAAATAAGCTAATATTCCCCAAACAAAGGGTGAATGTTTTCTCTGATAAGTGATGCTAGTCCACAATGGAGGGGGGGACATGGGATGAGTGGAGGGATTTTGGATAGGGAAAAGGGGAGGCAGGGAGGGGGCATGAGGGTAGGAAAGATGGTAGAATGAGATGGTCATCATTACCCTAGGTACATGTATGATTGCATGAATGGTGTGACCCTACTTTGGGTACAACCAGAGAAGTGAAAAATTTTGCCCCATTTGTGTACAATGAATTGAAGAACATCCTGCTGTCATGTATAGCTGATTAGAATATATAAATATATAAATTTTAAAAAGAAAGAAGAAATGGGGTCAAAACAAGACCAAAACCCAGCTGTGAAAATAGGTCCTATAACTCTGTGTACAGCATCTAGGACACATGGTGGTGAGACGTTCTCCCCAGGTGGTTGGGCAGTCTTACCCATTTGGCCTTGCCAGTTCTAGTGCACATAGGCTCTCTTTTAGCCTTGCTTTCTCCATAGGCTGCTAGCAGCTTTTTACAGAGACAATCCATGTTACTGACATCTCTAAATTTCTGGAGGCTCCATTCCAGCTTTGGCTTTACCTTCACAGCTTCACACATCACCTTCTCAGGTGCAGCCAGAAGAGATTCTGATGCTGCTATGCTTTGTCTGACTTCCCAGGCCTTCCATTTCATTGGAAGCCTCCATAACACCTTAACTCCAGCATACTGGAATTCCTGCAGAACCATCATCACATAGTTGAGGCCAAGATCTTTCTCCAGCTTGTGCAGTAGCTGAGACCCATGGAATCACGGCTGCAAGTACCCTCTGGATGCCTAGGCAGCTAAGCTTCGTGAAACAACTTCCTAGGCAGCCCCTGGGCAAACAAGGTGCCACAATCTCTTCTAACAGGAAAATTTCTTCCTATATCCTTAAGCCTACAATATATCCAAACCATACCATTCTGTTCTGGTGTGGTCTTGCAAATTTCTGACATGCCCTCAAACCATGCATCCTATTGTCTCTGTTTGAAGTAGCCAGCCTGTCTTTAGTGACTCTAATCTCTTTAACAATCACACCTCTGTTGGCCCATGTTTTACCTGCACATTTCAGGTCAAACTGCAAGTTTTTAAAATTCTTCAGCTCTGCTTTCTGCTCCCAATTCTCACAGTGCACCTGGATAATAGCTGCTGGCAAATCCATGCCACTGGCTGAATGTGGTGCTGCCTTGAAATTTCCTCTGCCAGAATAATTAGTCCTAAATTCTGCCTCACACAAAGTCTCAGCACATTAGAAAAATGTACACAAGTTCTTTGCCAGAAGATAACACGAGTGGCCTCTAGTTCAATTCCAAATAGAATTCTTATTCACCTCTGAAGCCTCATGAGCACGACCTTCATTGATTGTATTCTGATCTTCTGAGCGTCCACCAAAATCACCCATTATTCTCTGCTTACAACATTTTCAGACTTCTCCAGCTTGCATCTCTAAACTTTTCCAAACTCCTCCCACAAATCATTTCCAAAGGCTCCAGAACCACATGGTAAGATTAGTCATAGCAACAACCCCACTCCCAGATACCAATTTCTGTTAGTCACCTTTTCAATACTGTTGTTACCCCTGTTGACCAGTGACGAGTTCTTGCTTCCCCAGTGTTGAAGAATAACACCAAAGAAGCACGCCGAGGCAAGGTCAGAGTAGAAATTAGAAGTTTATTAAAGGACAGCAGAAAAGACTTCTCCCGGAGGAAGAAGGGGACCCAAGAGGTGGAATCCGTGGAAGTGCGGTTGTTTCCCCTTTTTATAGTTTTGGTGATGGAATGTAGGTTGGAAGGCCCAAGGGGTGGGACACAGGTGGGCCAAAGAAGTAATCTGGGCAGGAAGAACTTCATTATCACTTCTTTGGGATGGACTTTGGCCTAGGGCCTTTTCAAGGACTTCATTAACATTCCATGAGTTGTCCTGCGTTTCCCTGAGTCATTCTCAGCATGGTCTCCATTTTAAATTTCACTCGATATTAGACCCGATTTACCTAACTACAATGACTACCTAACTTTAAATCTGGCTACACTGTGACCAAAACTCCTGACAAAAACAACTTAGAGAAGGAAAGTTTATTTTGGCTAATGGTTTCAAAGGTTTAGTTAATGGTCAGCCAAGTCCATTACTCTATGCCCAAGTGAGGCAGAACAACATGATGCAAGGGCATGATGGAAAAAGAGGGAGAACAGAGAGAAAGGGGCCACAGGGAAGATGAACCCCTCCAGAGTATGTTGAACCCCAATGCAAAGAAAAGGGGCCACCAACTCCAACTTTAAATCAAATTAAAGCCAGCTTGTATTTGTGTACATAAAGAGAGCTGATCAGCAACTATCTCCCCTAACACGGGCTAGAGACCAGCACTCCAGCTTTCCAGGAACA
This sequence comes from Spermophilus citellus, assembly GCF_964194105.1. NCBI lineage: Eukaryota > Metazoa > Chordata > Mammalia > Rodentia > Sciuridae > Spermophilus > Spermophilus citellus. The sequence goes on along the minus strand of NC_138182.1, from coordinate 70,887,187 downwards.
AGGTTTTATAGCACAAAAAGTTGCAAAGGGAGTGTCTTAAGAATTTACAGATAACAGGATTTTTACAAGCATAATACAAAGGCAGACAGTAGGTTGATGATCTACATGGCTTAACATTTCAAGGTAGGGAATAAATTTAGATCTTAACACCATACTTTATGAGGCAGCACTAAGGTTTTAGAGAGGGTTGTTATCTGGTCAGGGGAAGCCAGGCATGGGTGAGTTCAAGGCATGGGCAGGAATTCCAAACAAGTTTAGAAATCATAGTAATTTATATTACAACAGAAATTAACTTTTCATGACTTTGTGAGGAGGTGGCTCCCAATCTTGAGACGGAATTAGGCTGGGTTCATCAGTGCATACTTTCAGTGACCCTCCTCCTCCAGCCATGCCCCACCTGCCTATAGATGCCACAGTCTGGCTAGGCACAAAATCATGAGCCACTCAAGCAGGAACAAACTTTATTTTTTGAAACTGCCGCCAACGCCCCATACGCCCCTGGGAAGAATCCTGATCGACCCACCCGGCGTTCTCCCGGATCCTAAAAGGAAGTTCCTCCTCCGGAAATCCCTCCTACCACACTTCCCCAACCAATGGGAACTCTCCAGGAGTAGGCCGAGGTGGACATCAGGAGTCCAATATCCATCTGAATGCAGATCTTAACATAATCATATCATCTCAATGGCTAGCTGGGTCACCTTTCAACCAAAAATGCCATGCATCATATTACTTGGCTGTGGCTCTTAGCATATAGACACCACCCAGCCAATCAAACTAGGATGGACTCATGAGAACACAGTTCTTACAATCCAGTCATTTCATCTATGAACATTTCTGCATTAACACAGGAGCTTTTAGAGGACACCTCACATCCAAACCATATGTGAAAGTGTCTGTGCACACATATTTGTGAACATGTATGTATGGTTGTGTATGGAATTGTGCATATTTCTGTGTGTATGTATGAGTATATATATATACATATATATATACATTTGTATTATATATATATACATTTGTATTATATATATATGTGTGTGTGTGTGTGTGTGTGTATCCAAGTTATACATGAGTACATATGTGTGTATGTGTTCTCTAGGAACTTTAGTAAGTATTCAGAAAATGTTGCTGCATACTGGGTATCTAGGAAATTAGAATTTCCTACCAATTACATAATATGTGGACTCTTGAATCTGTCTCTCTAGGTCTAATACAAACTCCACCTTTTATTAGTATCTGATGCAAGATATGTTCTGTGCCGCAGTTTCTCATTTGTTAAGTACAGATTATAGGGCTGGGGCTGTAGCTCAGTGGTAGAGCACTTGCTTAGCATGAGTGAGGCACTGGGTTTGATCCCAAGCACTACATAAAAAAACTAAATAAAATAAATTTATTGTGTCCATCTACAACTAAAAATATTTTTTAAAACATGGATTACATTATACAAACTGGTATGAGGACTAAATAAAATACATTATTTAGTAAAGTGACTAATACATTAATAAATATTCTATATAATTTGCACTGTTTTTAAAGTTTGCAAATGTAATGTTGCTGGTAAGTTTGAATTTAGTAGTTTCGAGTTGTTTGAAGTTTGGTTTTTGTTGTTTTGTTTTGTTTTTGCATTTATATTCTCCTTGGGTTTATTTTCATAATTCTCAAAAATGTCTTCACTTCATGAGACAAACACTATGTAATTGAGCGCTGATTTTCTGAATGTATAGAGTAATGCTTAAAATTTTGAACTCAGTCCTGAGTTCAACTTGCCACAACCACCCCTCAATTCTAATATATCTGACACTCAGATCCATCTCAGAAGGTTATGTTTCTTTCTCTCCCTAAAAAGTTACTACTAAGCCAATAACATTTTGGTGGTTGTTTTTTGAGGCTTTGGTTGGTTGCTTTTTCTTTTCTTTTTTTTTTTTTTGCCTTGTTTAATTTTATTTTTATAATCTATAATGTGTTAATATTTAGAAAACATAGTAATATATGTAATTGAAAACGATTTACTTAAATTCCTTAAATCATTGTTTCATAATTTATAAATTACTTTATTTATACACCTATTTATTGCTCCCACCCCATGGAAAAACTCACTTGTTTATTTGGTTAAACAAAAATAAAACAAGTTGCATAGAAACAATTTTAAGTCCAAAGAGACACCAACTTTGTTTTAAGGTTGTAGAAGCATCTCGTTTCTACCTTCTCCAGCCTTCTCTGTGGACCACAGCAGCACATTCAGAAGCCTGTTAGCTAACACAGGAGTTTTTGACTGCTTTCCCATTGGTACTTCACCTGCTCATTGCTGTCATGCCTATGGCCTGCAATATTAACATTTAAGATTTAAAAGTAAAAGTCAAAAGAGGAAAGTGGGGGCAGGGGGGTAAAGAAAAATCCACTATTGCCTAACAGTTTTGAAGAAAATCTTTATTTCCCCACCTGAAATGATGGGATCAGCATTACCAAAGCCAAGGCCATTTAAAAAGTGCCAGGAAGCAGTTGGCACTCCAAGTGGGCTGACAGTCTGCTTTCTGCAGCCAGGGAAGTTATTCTGGTGGCACATATTTCTTCTGTCAGTTTGCCTGGAACAAATAATAAAAAATTAGAGGTTTGACTTGGTCATTATGACTGACATCAGGCATAAGGCCGGTATCAGAGTCCCCTAATCCTGCATTTATTTTTCTTAAAATAAAATGCAATTAAGTCACATATTCTGTACCTAAAATTAAAGCATTTTGCTGATCAAGCATGAGAACTAATGGACCATATTAGACAAAAACTATTAAAAAATACTAACAACTCTCCCACTCAACCAACTATACCTACCATGCTTGTTGACCCACTATCCCACCTCACCACCCCCCACACACAAAAAAAAGAATTCAGAGGTGAATTCCTGGAAATCATCTGTGGAAACAGTCCTTAAGGAAGTGACTTCTAGACTGACATCTGGTGGATCAGCAGGAGTGAGCCAGGTAAGCCCAGGGGAGAGAGACCTGCAGGCACGGATGCAAGATGTGCCAAGTCCTGACATTGAGAAAGAGCTCCCTGTATAAGAGACTAACAAGTGTTATTAATTAAGATTTACTATATTGACAGATCATGCTGCACATTTGAACATAAGTGATAAATATGCTTCTTTCTGGCTTAGAGGAATCATTCTTAAATCACAGAACTTCAGATAATTTAGCAATCAAATTAAACTTTTATTTTTGAGATAAGGACATCTAAGTCTGGAGACGAAGGAAAGGGCAGAGAGAGAGATGGTGTGAAGGTAGATGACATGGGCACCTATTATGTGTCAGGAAAGAGACATTATACACATGGAATAGATGAGGAGGCATAGAAATGTCAAATTGCTCGCTCAAGGCCTCAACTTTAGTGACAATAGAGCCAGGATTCAAACCCAAATATACAATCCTTCAAAATCTAGGACCATTTTCACTATATCACTTGGAATTTGTACTGGTTCACCCATAACAGCACTGAAATTACTGATTTGTGTCTTTATTCCTGCACTAGCCTAAAAACTTCTGGGTGTTTTTTGTTTTTACTTGCAGGCCCATTTCCTGTCCGATGGATGAATCCAGTGAGATAGGGGATGAATGAATGGGTGGATGAATGAACAAATATTTGAGAGATTAATTGAATGGATTTTTCTGAGGGTCTATCCAAGAACCTTTCAAGAGTATGGTGATACTCACAGATTTAAATCTAATTAATCACTTACATTTCAAAATTTCAACAAATTCTACCACAATTTTAAGTAAAACATATAAAGAGGAATGACTCTGAATAAAGTTATAAGTGATAGAACCTCCTGGTTCTGCCCACAGTATAAGTTCCTTGCAGGCACAGACCATGGATAGTTTGTCCTTAATATTTGTCCTCTGAACACATTTAGCATGCCTATACTGAGAGTCTAATCAGTCAACAGTTCTGATTAAAGTCATGCATGGCTGGCTCTTTAAATGACAGAAAATTAAGTCCAATGTTGAAAATAACATTTTCTGCTGAACAAAAAATTCCAGTCTTATCCTTCCTTAGAGGATGAAGAGGGCTAATGGTTTACCACATGAAGAATCATCATTTACTGTCTTCATACTGAAATCCTAAAGATGCTACCAGACATCAAACCAAATGTTGATTATGTGCGGGAATGATATAGACAATATGTAGCCACTGGTACATACAGGCACCAACCATTCACAGTGGATAACCCAGCCCAGTGGAAGCAGGCCTCAAAACATCAGGGTAGAGGTATTTGGTGCTAGATAATCTGAATATTCAGCCAGAGGTCCTGACAAATGAAGGAATCAGTCCAGTGATTTTGGGGGGTTATATCAAACCTTTAAATTGAACCAGATTATCTGACTTAGCTGTAAGGATATTCTTTTCTGAACTTGAAAAGAATAACAAATGTGTTGGCAGGCCCATCTTCCATTCTTCTTTCCTCCTTTTCTTTCTTTTCTGTCTGAATTACCCTGTGGCAGATACAGAGGATACTTTGCTTTGTTCTGGACACGTCACTAGCTCTTAGAATGACCTGCTGCTTATTCGGGTATTTCCAAGTCTTCTCTCCTTTCAGAGATAGAACTAATCATCCCACATCTGTGATTCCTGGCAGCACTTCTGCTTTGGAATAGTGCTTGGTTGTGGTTTGAACTGCAGGTGATTGGACTTCTCAAGTAATTCATCTTGAATTACCCAGGACTACCATAAATATTAGAACTTATATTTTAAAACTTGTTGGAATAAGGGAGTATGTTGATAGTTATATTAAAAATGTTTACATGGACCTAAAAGGGCTTTTATGTCCTATTTCAACAGAAATTAAAATATTTTGTGGACACCTAAATATAATGGGCACTTGGCACTGTGCCCACTGTGTCTGATGAGTACAATGTCCCTGAGTACACATGTGCTCACATATACATTTTTCTCACTTATACAACCTACAGCTGAGAGGGGCTTCTCCGAGGGAGGAAAGAGTTAGTTCTAAAATCTGGTGATGAGACAAATTTGAAAGAAAGATCATACAATTCAACATCAAGAATGTTCTTTAAAGGAGGTTTATATATTTTTATGGAATTATTTCAAATAACTAATGACTCTTTAAAATTTTTTTAAACTCAGAACTAAGGCTACTGTGGGCGTTGGCAGTCATCTGCTTTGTGTGGGCATATGTCACTTTAGAGCAATATTTGAGTTAATCTGAAATAAAATAACTACTCCTTGCATGATACTTCCCAATTTACAAAGCATTTTCATATATATTATTTATATGATATACACAATGACCTGAAAGCTGGATATGATTTATTTTTCATTTGGTAGCAAGAAAAACAAGCCTCAGACAGATTAAATGACTTATCCAAGGTCACACGACTGTTAGTACTGAGTTTGGGAATCATGCCCAATTCTAATTCCAGAATCTCATTTTCTTTTCACTACTTCATGTGCCCAGAGGAAAAAAGCGTCTATGTGAACACGTGCATAAAAATGCTGAGCTCATTTTCTGAGTAGACTGATGCTCTTTTAGAAAACTTAATCGCATTTTTGGAAATGTAATTTTGCTGTGGATTTAGTTCTAAAACATTTTAATAAGAAGATGGTTGACAAAATTTTTTTCCAGTGGAAGTTTGAACTGAATGATATTTTTAATTTATTTTTATTTCTGTGGATCACAAACTTTGGTCAAAATAATGATAATTATGTCAAAAATGTAAAGATAGTTTAGACATATTTTAATTTCAGGTTGCAAGTCTTTGTTCTTTAGATTTTCCCAGTTCCCTCTTATTTCTTTCTCTTCCTAGTCTCTTAAACCTATCCACCTTGAGTAAACAAATGAAAATATATTTGACTTGGAGAGTTTTCTTTCATCAATTCTTTTGCTCCTGAAAAGGGCAATCTCCTCACAAAAGAAACAAATGGAAGGAAGTAAATGGCATTGAGCTAGTCTGATCTTAAAAAAGCCAAAATTGTGCAGGGCATGAAGACTAAATCATATATTATCTCGAAGAAAAAATGCAGGCTTATTAAAATCAGTATGGATCTTCACTCTTCACATGAAAATTAGGCAAAACAGAAAATGAAACTTGGGCTGGGGCTGTAGCTCAGAGGCAGAGCACTTGTCTAGCATGTGTAAGACACTGGGTTTGATCCTTAGCACCACATAAAAATAATTAAATAAAATAATTAAAAAGAATAAAAACATTAAAAAAATGAATGAGACTTTAGGGATTTCAAAAGAACATGAACCAAAGCCATACAGTACATAAACTCACAATGTCAAGTACAAATGAGAGGGCTGGAGAAATAGCTCAGTTGGTAGAGTACTTGCCTTGCATGTACAAAGGCTCTGGGTTCAATCCCCAGCACCACCAAAAACAAAACAACAACAACAAAGTACAAAGGAGATAGTTTGGTCAGACTTACATGAGCTAGTCTGACCAAAACAAAAATTATATTAAGTTAAGTTTGTAAGGTCAGGAAGTAATTGAAAAAATTGGATGTGTACATGTCATCTCAGTTCAATTTAACTTTGATTATTCACAGAAGAAATATTGGGGAATATTTATAAGATTTTTTTCTGATATGTATTTCTGAAGCCTTAAAATATTTATGTATTACTTTATTCAGAGATGAAAATTAATTTTACAAATGTATTTTACATATCTTACATCTTATTTCATTTGCAATATGAATACATATAATTATACTGCGGGGCTTTGGGATACACAACATAATTTTGTTGTACATTCTATATTTTTTAATTTTTTGGTCTCTAGATTACAAAATAAAAGGCATATTTCAGGTTCAGTCCCCTAAGCTAGATTGATTTATCTACGACTTATCTTCAACCTGAACCCTAACCAGAAAACCAGCAGTTCAACCAAAGGCTGCAGGTACAACCTGGCTCAACACAGCAAGGAAAGCCTTAAAGCAATTTTTGCACATTATGTGTTCCTTGTGCTCAGGCAAATTTGTTGCCATAGTAGTAAATTTCATTTGAAAATCTAAGAACAATATTTGTTGTCCCATATTTTCCTGATTGACACATGGAATTGTCCCAGAACTTTGCATACAAACATTAGAATGAAGAGGAAATAGTCAATAACGATAAGTTGCTTTGCTGGGCAGGTGGGGTTGGGGGGATACTTTTAATACCTATTTATGGAAGATCTAAAAGTTCAGGCATGTGTTAAGTGCTATGAGGAAAACACAACGCCAACCTCAAAGAATTCAAAGGGGTTTAATAGCTGCTCAATAAATGTTGACTGAATCAGTATATGACTTCTTACTGTTGTAAAAAAGATGATAGACCTAAGCAACTTAGCAAGATCCTGCATCAAAATAAAATAAAAAGGGCTAGATATGTGGCTCAGTGGTTAAGTTCCCCTGGGTCCCAATAGCAATAAAAAGAAATTTTTTTAAACTGATAGAAACACAGATAGAGAAGCCAGGGTGACAGAGTAAATAAAAATATCAGGCAAAGCCAGGTTCGGTGGTGCATACCTGTAATCCCAGCAGCTTGGGAGGCTGAGGCAGGAGGATTGCGAGTTCAAAGCCAGCCTCAGCAAAAGCGAGGCACTAAGCAACACAGTGAGACCCTGTCTCCAAATAAAATACAAAATAGGGATGGGGATGTGGTTCAGTGGTTGAGAGCCTCTGAATTCAATTCCTGGTACCAAACAAACAAACAAACAAAAACAAACAAACAAATAAAAACACCAGGCATGAATGCAATGAGGGGGATAATAGTAGGTTTGGTTGGCATTAGACAACCCAGGGGAGAAATATAGTACAGAAATATCTTCTTACAGTTAAAGATGTGGCCAGGTGCAATGGTGCACACCTGTAATGACAGCGGATCGGGAAGCTGAGGCAGGAGTATCATGAGTTCAAAGCCAGCCTCAGCAACAGTGAGGTGCTAAGTAACTCAGTGAGACCCTGTCTGTAAATAAAATACAAAAAAATATGGCTGGGGATATGGCTCAGTGATTGAGTGCCCCTGAGTTCCATCCCCAGTACCGCCCCTCCCTCACACACACACAAAAAAGACATAAGTGAATTTTACCAGAAAGGAAAAAAAGAGTTAACTAAAACACTAGAAAAAACTTGACTTCATTGATAATACACCATATTGTATCATCTTAAAGTATAAATTGTAAAATAAACTCTGAAGACTTTAAGTCTTGCCATTCAAAAGATCTTTAATATTTTAAAACTTCCATTTTTTCAACCACTTGAGCTTTAGGATGAATAATTATATATTGTTAATTTTTTCCCCATAGTAATCCTTGAATAGCTTTTGAAATTAGTTTTTTAATCTAGAGAAAGGATACTATGCTACAGATAGGATGATGTGAATGCCCAAAAGTAAAATTAATAATGAGTGCACTTTTGGAAAGACCAGTGCTCATGAAATTTATGACATACCAGAAAATTCTTAGCTTCATTTTTTTTCAATTTTACTTTTAATAAAATTACACAGAACAATAACTAGTAAAAACTTGCATATATCTACTGAGAATACTTTTTACATCTTCACAATGAACTTTTGATCCGCTAGAATTAACAGAATCAGAACTAGAAGCAGCAGGTCATCATCTTGACATAGTTGTTGAAGTCTGGCAAGGTTCAAAGAGTACTTGGCAAATTGGAAAAAGCAAAGAATGCAAAAGCATGATATTTTAGAACTGTGACATTTTGGCTATAGGAACTTTTTGAATTAGAAAACATAATAAATCTTAAAAGGACAATTTCTACCTAGGCTTTATGAGAGATAGGCATTGTTAACAAATACATTAATATACAAAGATTTCTTCTTTCTTATAACTAACATATAGCTGAGAGTTATCTGCTGCCAAGACAGGTTTTAGTCACTGTCAACAGAAACTTTTAAAAAATTTATTTATTTGTTCTAATTTGTTATATATGACAGCAGAATGCATTTCAGTTCATAGTACACAAATGGAATACAATTTTTCATTTCTCTGGTTGTACACAAAGTACAGCCACACCATTCATGTCTTCATACATGTACCTCGGGTAATGCTGTACATCTCCTTCCACCATCTTACCCCCATGCCCTCTCCCTTCCCTTCCCTCCCCTTTGCCCTCTCCAAAGTTCCTCCATTCCTCCATGCTCCCCCTCACTCCCATTATGGATCAGTATCCACTTCTTACAGAAAACATTCAGCCTTTGGGTTTTATTAAAATTTTTATTTGTTTTAATTAGTTATACAGGACAGTAGAATGCACTTATATACTTTGGTATATCATACATAGATGGGCTATAATTTCTCATTTTTCTGAGTATACATATTGTAGAATCACATTGGTCATACAGTCACATACACACATAAAGTAATAATGTCCGTTTCATTCTACTATCTTTCTTATCCCCACATCCCTGCCTTCCCCTCCTTTCACTTCCCTCTACCTGATCTAAGGTAACACTGCTATTTTTTTTTTGCATTACAATTCTTAATACGCATATACACCACAATTTTTGTATCTCTGTATATAGAATATGTTGACACCCAACTCAGGTCTTCATACATGTATTTTGTATAATGATGTCCATCACATTCCACCAGCCTTCGGTTTTATGGAATGGGCATACTTCACTTAGCATGATATTCTCCAACTCCATCCATTTACCTGCAAATGCCATGATTTTATTATCTTTTAATGCTGAGTAATATTCCATTGTGTGTATGTGTGTGTGTGTGTGTGTGTTTATATATCGGTTTCTTTCATCTATTGGAGGACATCTAGGTTGGTTCCACAATTTAGCTATTGTGAATTGAGCTGCTATAAACATTGAGGTGGCTGCATCACTATAGTATGCTGTTTTTAAGCCCTTTGGATATAGGCCAAGGAGTGGGATAGCTGGGTCAAATGGTGGTTCCATTCTAAGTTTTCTAGGGCATCTCCTAACTGCTTTCCAGATTTGTTGCACCAATTTGAAGTCCCACCAGCAATATATGATTGTGCCTTTTCCCCACATCCTCACCAATACTTAATGTTGCTTGTATTCTTAATAACTGCCATTCTGATTGGAGTGAGATGAAATCTTAGAGTAGTTTTAACTTGCATTTCTCTAATTGCTAGAGATGTTAAACATTTTTCATATATATATGTTGATCCATCATATATCTTTTGAGAAATGTCTGTTCAGTTCCTTGGCCCATTTATTAACTGGGTTATCTGTTTTTCTAGTGTTAAGTTTTTCAAGTTCTTTATATATCCTGGAAATTACTGCTCCATCTTATGTGCTTGTGATAAAAATTTGCTTCCTATTCTGCAGGCTCTCTATTCACCTCACTGATTGTTTCTTTTGCTGAGTAAGGATTTTCAGTTTGAAATCATTCCATTTATTGATTCTTGATTTTATTTCTTGTGCTTTAGGGGTCTTGTTAAGGAAGTAGGGGCCTAATTCTACATGATGAAGATTTGAGCCTACTTTTTCTTCTATTAGGTGCAGGGTCTCCAACAGACTTTTCTATCCTACAAACCTGATAATGTTCAAAACCCTTTCAAAAAAAGGTCCAGAATTCCCATTAAAATATACCTGTACTTTCTTTATTTTCTTACAGTTTTTTCTATGCTTTTTTTTAATATGTTAAAGTAATACAAACATAACACAGTTTTTCCAAAGACCTGAATAATAAACACATTTCTTTCATTTTAAACTTTTTGAAAAGTCTGACTACAAAAGACATATTTGACCTTCTCAATGATATTGTTTAGAAAGGAATGTCTGAATTTCATTTGATAATATATAATTTGGTCTTGAAACTGTGTAGCCACTTAAGTTCACAGTGTCTCAAGCAATTCACAGAATAATATCTTAATTTTAAGATTATCTTAATAAAATATAGATTTGTTTAAAAAATTTGAACTTACCTACTCTATTATGAATGCTAGTGATAAATTAGAATATGAATGCCAATGGCCAGATCAGTAAGAAAATCAGGAAAATTTGATTCTATTCAAGAAATGAAATTTTATTTTCAAAAGATACAATAGCAACTATCAAAATTATTGAAACTTCCTACACACATGGGCTCCTTAGCATCTCAGGATCCCATTGTACCCCAGCACTATATTAATAATTTTACTCTGTTTAAAAAAATACAAGTAGATTGTAAAAATATTAAAAGTCTGAACCTATCAATTCATTTTGGAAATAAAGACATTCACTTCATTAGAACCAATAAAAGCAAACTTGGAATGTGGATCCTTTTTTTATTTTCCATAATACTAGGGTGAGAGCCCTGAGAGGACAATGTTCTGAAGATGTACAGTGAAGTCTAACCAGGAGGAAGTGACCTGCAGAGGAGGAAGCAAGGCAAGACATTGCAGTTCCAGAAAGCAATGAGGTTCAGGAAATTTAAAAAATGGTAATAGAAATAGGGCATAGTGGGTTTGGCTCAGAGGAGAAAGAAAAGACATATGATTATAAAAAATGGAGGCAAGTGATTATAAAAGGTCCAAGTAGAATCTTTTCTGTCTTAGGGTGATATAGAACCCAGTGCTTAAGTTTTACCTGAACTTACTAATAGGGGGAAAAATATATTTCCCTGTTGCTAAAGAAAAAAATCTAGGCAGAAGCCAAAAAAAGTGAGTATAGTATATACCCAGAAATGTCATCCTACACAGGTACCCAACATTAGTTCTTAGAAAGGTAATAATAAAATTTATAAACTTCTAGTCTAAGAAAAAAGAAAAAAGTCACATTGATCAATACAGAAATGAAAAGGGAGACATCAATACAAAGCACAGTCATTAATAAAATAATGAGAACATTATTAATAATATTTTCCCAACTAACCTGAAAGTTTAAATAAAGCGGTCAGATCCTAGGAAAAAACCAGTATACTGAAACTTATTCAAGAAGAAATTTTAAAAAATATTGTCCTATATGTATTAAAGAAATTGAATCTAAAACTAAGTATTTTCTCCCCCAAAAGACAAAAAAAAAAAAAAAACCCCTCCAGGTACAAATGGGCTCAATAGTGAGGGTAAGAAAGAATACTGTCAATCTTACATGAACTCTTCCAAAGAATAAAGGAGATGGGAAGCTGCAACTTACTTATGAGTCCAGCATAGTTTTTATGCCAAACAGACATTATAAGAAAGAAAATTAAAAGCTAATCTCTCTCAAAAACACAGGTGTAAAAAAGTCTTAAACAAAATACTACCAAATATTTACCAGTGTATAAAAAGTATTGTCCATCATGATCAAGTTGGATTTTTTTCTAGGATTCAAAGGTAGTTTCCCATTTGAAAAGCAATGAATACGATTTGTTAGATTTACAAATAAAAAAGATAATATAATAAAAGAGATGCAGAAAAATGTTTAATATTTTTTAAAACTTATTTGTGATTAAAAAATTTTTTTTTCAAAAAACTAGAGTAGAGGGCATCACAGACTAAAGATGGTCGCACATTCTTTGCTACTCCTCCCACTGAGAAGTGGAATCTAATTCCCTCCTTGGATCTGAGTTTATCTTAGTGACATTCTTAAGAGTAGAATACGACAAAGGGATATTCTGGGACTCCTAGAGTTGGTCATAAAAATTCTCCGAGTTTCCACTCAAGTTTTTTTCAACACCATCTCTGGTAGTCTTGACCTGCCATGTAGAAATCCAACTATCCAGAGACCATCATGCTGGGGAGGCCCTATATAAGCACCATGGTGAATAGTTCCAGCTGAGCCAGCCTTCCAATCACTCCCACCAAAGGGACACACGTGAGAGAAGCCACCCTTCACCTGAGTACCCCCAAATGACCTCTGTCAATACCATTTGAAAATAAATTTTTTTTCCCCGGGCTGTGCTCATTATTAACGTAGCTATTGAAAAATCAAGGACATCTCATACTTAAATGGGATGGGATAACAAATGTTACCAATTATTTTCTGACTAGCTAAGGAAGATCTGAGACATCAGGAAATGCAGGAATGACATACGTAATCTCCTTTTACTTCTCTAGAAAAGAAGTTGGCAAACATTTTCTGCAGAGTCCTAAACAGGAAATATTTTAGGCTTTTCAGACCAACAGGCAAGAAAAAAAAAGAGAAATAGTATGTAGTTAATGTCCTTCTATAGCAAGGGAGAAAACAAACTTCACAAAATTTTTCTTAAAAACATTCAAACATAATGGTTATATACAATTTATATATAAACATATACAATGATTATATATAATATATTTATATATTTTAATACATACCTACTGAGAAGAATGTAATGGTTATAATAGCATTTATTTTAATTAAGTTTCAAAATGAACATGCCCTATATCAAATAAATTGAAAGTGTTCATCTACAAAAACCATTCTAAGCTCATAGACCATACAAAAATAGGTAACAGGCCAGAAGGAGCCACAGGTTAGTTTGTAACCCCTGCACTGAATATGCTGCAATATAAAAAATGTAAATAGACTAGATTTTCTTGAAGCTTCCCTGCATTTAGGTGAACACATAAGGAGAGAGTTGTTTTTGTTTTACATGCTTTTCTACTGCTTTGGCAGAGCAGGACAGGTCTACACACATTTGTAGAGGGCCTTCATGTGATCCCCATAAGTAAGGAAATGCAAAACTCTATCCTTCAGTTTCCTCCTTCCTTTTTCTTCTTTTAATTTTTTCTGCATTCCTCGATTCACTTAAGATCCCATTTAGAAAGCTGCTCCATCACTCTGGCATGGAGTCCTGGAATAGGTTCTATTCCTCTAAAGAATACATATTTGGGTCTCGAGCTTCAGGGTGACTCATTCTCCATCTGTAACATGTCCTCTAATTGACTTTAGGCATCTTCACCAACAGAAAACAATTTTTTTCCAAAACAAAATTTTTCCAACCTCAATCATTTAAGTTGGATTAAAACTGCTTTGAATCTGATTAAAATAGAGGCCAGTTACTTCTCTGCAAGTACCCTCTGTACCCTAGGGATAATTCCATCTCTTCTTCTAAGCCTGTGACAGTGTCTCCTTGACTACAGGAAGTGTGTTGCTAAGAAGCGCATTGTTGTGCTTGATCTAAGAAAAAAACCAACACCATCAATGAAAACAGTTGTGTGGCACAATGGCTTCCTATCAGTGATTAACTGTGAGGTTTTTGTTAAAACCTAACAGACTGCATCCAGAAAACAATGTGATTTGAGGCAAATCCACATTCTAAGAAAAATTCCAGTAACTCCTACTAAAAATTGTACACTATCATTAAATAAATTCACATGTTGCTGGCAAATAAATACTTTTTAGACAATCGAATTCAATTACTCTAGGAGTAAAACAATACTATGTTGGAATAAACAGCACTTTAGCTGTCATGACTAAGCATCCTCCCATTCTCCCATTTTATTTCTTTGCGTGAAAACATTTGTTTTGCAATTCTAGCAGTGTAGAGGTTTGAAAACTAAGTTATTTTCAAAATTCTCTAGTAGCACTATTGGTTTGAAATGATAGAGGTGAGTGAAAAATGCTTAAGATATTTGTACAAGCAGATAAATCACCTTAAATTAGAATTTCTTCATTCTCTTTTGTGCTTAGAATTTCAAAGGAGCTCATATCCATCCTCAGACTCTTACATGATGTTTTATTTGCATATACTGCCTTATAATGGGTGAGTTATATGTATATCTTATATTTCCTATTGGGGAATTTATCAGCCCCTTGTCCACATATTTCCATCTAGAGAACTCTAACAATGGTAGGCCAAATTAGGTTGATAAAATTACCAGCTTCGATGAGTTCCCACCAATCTGAGCATTTTCATCTTGATAAGGAAATGAAAGGATCAATGTGAGCGTTGTCTGCTTTTGTAACAGGATTATATTTTAGCTTACTTGGGTGAGCGGGGGTGAGGTGCTTTACTCTGGAATATAATAAATATATTCCAGAGTAAATATATTAATTAGGACCCTAAGGAATTTAGCATCTTTTGCTTACCTAACATGTTAAATATATATATCATGCTTTTTCTATTAGAATAGGCTCTTTTATGGGAACAATAAATTTTCAATCTCTCTCTCTCTTTTTTTTTTTTTTATTTGTCTCAACTGAAATACAGCACCATCTGTAAGCCTGGGAGAGACCATTCCTAGAAGCACAATGAAGTTTCCTACAGTGAATTTGGTCACTTTGAAAGGTCAGATTCATCAGAAGACTCATTAGCTTCTGGGTTTGTTTGTCACCTGGGAATGGAATGGAGGAATCATGCCAAAAGATTTCTTTACTCAGTTTGGAGTGCTTTTCTTGAAAGGACATAATGTGTTCTATTTACAATTCTTATGTCTCTTCAGGATTGCTCCATTTCATCTCTGGGTGTAATGGAAAGGATAGCATGTTTTGATATAAATAACTATATATGGCAAAGAGGTTCTTGTTAATTGATTGGTTTTTAAGTGAGTTCTACTTTTAGCAATTAACTGGAGTATTTTACTTTTCTCTGAATTTTCCCAAAGTATGTATTATGTATTATGTATTTTCCCTTAGTATGTATTATGGGTTGAAGTGTATTGCCTCAAAATTCATAGGTTGAATTCTAATCCCCCCTCAAAATCTCCAGAATGTGTATTTACTTGGGGATAGGCTCTTGAAAGGGATAATTAAGTTAAAATAAGGTCAGTAGGGTAGGCTCTAATTCAATATGACTGGTATCCTTGTAACATGAGGGGAGTAAGACACAGAGAGGAGACCATATAAAGACACAGGAAGAGAATGCCATCCACGAGCAAAAGAGAGAGGCCCCAGAAGAAACCAACCCCATGGACACCTTGATCTTGGATACCTCCGTCTGCAGAAGTGTAAGAAAATATATTTCTATTGTTTTAGTCACTTATAGTCAGGTTCTTTGTTTTAGCAGCCTCACCTAACTAATACAGTATGCCACATTGGGCAATAGTTATGTATGCATATATGGTATTTTAACTCCTAGGGCCTCACCTTATGTGTTCTTTGGAATCAAAGTTCATGTACTAAACACTCCTGTGTCCTCAACAAACACTCCTTTGCACATAGTAAATGTTCAATAAATATAAACTGAATGAATAAGGTTGTTAATTTTAAAATACAGAAATGGTACAATATTTTTAAGAAATATTTAAAACAAACTTGAAAATATACTTTTAGAAAGACATTTAATTTTTAAACACAGTATTAAGGAAAAAGATATAAAATGTATTATGATGTTCTACTATGAATACTAATATATTATAATCTTGAGATAAATATATACACACACACACACGCACACATATATTTATATTCATGAGTGATTGTATTAGTTCTCTATTGCTCCTATAACAATTGAATGGCCTAAAACCATACAAATCATTCTCTTACAGTTCTTGAAGTCAGAAATCTTAAAACAAGGTGTTTGCAGAGATGGTCCTTTCTGGAGCTTTCAGGGAAAAATGTTTCCTTCTCTTTCTTTCCCAGTTTCTAGAAGTTGCCTACATTCCTTAGTTTCTGACTCTTTTCTCCATCTTCAGAAGGCATCTTTTCAACCTCTGGTTCCATCATCATGTCTCCTTTTTCTGACTTTGATTCTTGTGCTTCCCTCTTAGAAAGAACAATGACCTGGGGTCCCCATCTCAAAATCTTTAAGGACGTCTGTGCTGTCCCTTTGACCATTTCAGATAATGTATTCACAGGCCTCAGGCATGAGGACATAGACATCTTGGGGGGATCATTTGTCAGCCTACATGAACTTGGGCGGGTTCTTGGGCTGAAGTCACCGCAAAGAGGCTGAGGCACAGAGAAGGAAATGGGAAAAGTCCTGCATGGAGCACAATCCTAGTAAAAGCAGTGGGCAGGCAGAGGGCCAGTGCTCAGAGACACATCACACTCAGGAGTCATACAAATATATGGAAGAAAAGGTTGTTCCCAGTTTCTATCAAGCCTTCTACTACATTAAATTAACTTTTAACTTATGTAGTAGAATGCAGAGATAGAAAAATATTAATTCCATTCAGACCATGAATCTTGGTAATAGTTACAGGCCCGTGTCCTATAAAGTACTTAAACCTTACAATAGCATATTAAAACATAATTTGATATAGCTTAATCACTTTAATAGAACTGCTGAGAAAGTGACACCATTAAATTTCAGAGATCTGTGTATAACGACTATATCTCTAGAGGAAGTGCAGAATATAGAGTTTAATAATTTATTCAGAGATTATGATCAATTAGGCATTGTGGGGGGAAATTTTACAAAACAAATCTACAAATGAGCAAAAACCAAAACAATTTCAGTTTTGGAAATAAATGGTAAATTTGATATAGTTTTTTTTTTTTTGCCAGAATTTTCCAGATCTATTATCTACTTTTCTTAATTAGACCCAACCTTATAGCCATATGAAACAAACACACTTTGTGAATATCTTTAATCTTTATACCCATATCTATTTACCAAACCTAGATTTTTAAGATTCTTCTTTTCTTTTATTCAATTTTTAAGTTTGTTCTAATTAGTTATACATGACAATAGAATGCAAGATTCTTCTCAACTATAAAACTAAGTCATATTTTTATGACCCAGGGAATGTTAAACCCACTAAAAATTGTGAAAAATTTCACACCCATATACCCACACACACATTTTTTCATGCCATAAAAACATTCAAGACATACAAAGGCATCTGAATAAATTTGAAACCCTTAAAATATAACATATGTAGCAAACATCACCAGAACTGTTTTTAAATAGTCACTGTCATTTATATATTTGAGCAAACAGACAAATGCAATATCCTACATCACTGAGTAGAGTGATGAATTCTTCTCCAGGTTTTAGTTCTCTATTAGCTGCACATTAAGGTAAATCACACAACTTTTCTGAGCCTCAGTTTCCTCCTCTGAAGCAAGAAGGGATTAAATTAAGGGATTGTATAATTTGCTTCCCATTCTCAGATTCTATGATTTTTAAGCCTGAGTCCTCATTACTTGTATAATAAACCCCTATTATGGTGAATTTCATACAAGATTTATAACTTTTAGTCAAAATGTAGAAAGGAAATCAATGTTAGAATCCACATATAGTTTCTATAAGACCTGCAGATAAAACAACCAAGGAGAGAAATTAAGTGAAAAGAAGTATTGGAACCTATTGTTAAAAAGGAAAAAACATAATTTCCTTATATACCACTGTGTCTTTCCACATGTCTCTAGACTCTATCTGTGTGATCCAGCTGTAGTAGGTACTCTAGGAATTCAGGTGTGTTTTCCAGTAAGAGTTTTTGAAATGTAAGTGAGATGAGAAAACAAAAACAGAAGGGTAATAGTTAGCTGATGTCCTTGGCAAAAAAATTAGACAACTACATACAGATGCGACCTTAGATCTGCGATGCAAAGAGCATACACACAAGCTGTTTTGACATCCACCCAAGACAGGAAAACAATTTGTATAAAAAGCATTGAGAGTAGAGATCCAGCAGAGGACTGTGAACCCTTGGCAGGGATAGAAGGTAATTCTGCCACAGCAAACTCTTCATTTCATGCCTTTCTTATCATTACACATTTAAGTCTAAATGCTCTGCTACCTGACTGTGGCCCACCTGGCCTGTCCACCTGTACTGATGTCCCCAGGACCATTGGCTGTGAATGGAAAAGACCAAGGTGTCTGCAGAGAACAGATGGGTGCATATGGCTGTAGGCAGTTCAGTCTTCCCAGAATTACCAGCTTGTTCTGGCAGAAGAATTTAGAAAATGAACCAAAGGAACCACTCGGTTCAGACAAAGCAAAACATCACTACTTCCCCCTTTGCATGCATAACTGAGAAACTGTATGGATAACTGAAAGCTACACACGTTAGTTCTGTTGATTATGAAAAGCCAGGAAATAAATCGAGTCATTTTCTGGGACCAGATAAGAATGACTTTCATTTTATGTCAGTTAATGAACTGGGTTATTGTGGATTGGGGTAGGAGAAGGTATTTTATTTTTCCAAAGAATGTTTAAAAGTTAAACAAACTGGTCAGGGATGCAACTAAAAGCCTTTCAACAAAATTTTTCCCTGACCACTAAACAAAATTTGACCCATGAAGAAGACAATGGTTTTAGAGACAAAAGAAATATAAGTAATTACCTAGTTATTTTTATCAAAGGTATAATCTAAGCTGCTTACAGCACCAGTGTTTGCTCCCTAGCTCCTGGTCTAAATTAGGTATGTACAGAAGAAAATCTGTGTAATTTCCCTAAAGACATAATAGGAACTATTTCATTTTTCAAGAAAAACCACATTCTCCAGTGAAGTCCATGTAAGAAAATGTCCTTCATGATTCCTCCACTCCTCATCCCCGGTTTGTTACTCAACACTTCATTGCTGACCTCAGGGACACGGTAGGCACATTTACTAATAGGCAGGTGTCCTTACTTGGATTTCAGAGCCTATTACAAGAGTGACCTAAAACCAAAAGAATGTAGAGAATTTCTCTGGAATGCAGCTTCTCCTAGGAATCTTCTAAAAGCCGGCCCTAGGATAGGAAGAGGTCCAGGTTGCTCAAACACTAAATTTTGCAATGTCAGAGAACATTAGATCTGGAATGGTAGGTCAATGTTGTAGCACCCAAGACTGAAGCAGTCAAAGCAAAAGACTGATTGATGCGCAGGGTGTAGCTCTCTCACACTCTGGCCCTCCCCAGGAGTGAGGCTACTGTATACATATCTATAAATATTAGATACTTGCAAGGTGTCAATATTACTCCTTAAGGCTTAATTTAAATATTAGATTTTAACATTTTTTCATTTTGTTCCTCTAAGTAAAGCTTTTGAAAAATATTAAGTAGCAGGATCTTTAAGGTTAAAATTTTGGTCAGGAAACCTAATGTCTAGACTATGTTTTTACCTAGTGGTAGATGAGTAGGCCTCTCAAGTTAACTGCATCTGATGATTTTTTTTTTTTTTGTGGCTGCTGAAGAGTTAAACTAGGACTCATGGTCACTGGATATCTGCATGGAAAGAGTAATAAAGCATTTTTATTGTAGAAGTCACCCCTCAAGCTACCAGTTAAGCACCATGATATTGGCCTCTCATCTCACTAAAACAAAAGAGAGGGTTCTAATAACATTTTATGATGACTTTTTATTTTTCACTAAAATAGACTACAATGTTATTTCATTCTGATTGTGAGTGTAGCTGTGTGTGTGTGTGTGTGTGTGTGTGTGTGTGTGTGTGTGAGAGAGAGAGAGAGAGGGAGATACTAAAGCAAACTGAGCCCAGTAAAATCAAGTGTCCGGACCAGCAAAATAACAGATTGAATTAGATATAGTTTCTTCATTACCATAGTGTTCCACAAAATGCCTAAACAATTAGAAAATTTGGTCAAAACCAGTGATTGAGAACAACAAGGGCCAACCACTAACTGGATTTCTACTTTCAACTAGTCACATGCTTCTGTTTGAAAAAAAAAAAAAAACTTCCAGTAAATCTTATCAATTATCATATGCAAGATGACAGGAGTCTTAGTTTCAATTTCAAAATCCCTTCTAAGAGTCAGCCATTCAGCAACAAAACTTACAAATTATCTGCTGCTAAAAGACAGGCAAAATTTTATTTTCAGCCATGTGACTAGACAGAAATCACTCAAATTCAAAATAGGGCAGGTCTGTGATATAACTGGGTTATCTTAATTGTATAAGCCAAATGCTTTTCTATTGCATTACAGAAGCAAAACATCAGGACTGTTCCTTTGTATGTTCATAGGTCAGCAAGCATCTCCCTGGAGATGTTGTTGATGTGGGCGTATAATAACTTTAACAGTTATCCAATTTTTTGCTAGAGAAGAAAAAGGACTATTCTCTACCATACCAGTGCTCTCTGATATAACTATAAGTATACTCAAAAATTTTTTCCATGTTTTATATGTATCCAAGTATATACTAGATCCATAAAATGAAAAAGAGATTCAAGGTAATGGCATACTAAAGAACCTGAAAGCTTCAAATAGGCAAAAGTTATTTCCTATTAAATACATGAAAGCTTTTTTTTTTGACATTGTACTTGATCTCAGAAATACTACAAAAGATCCACTCATTTCCCCTTTTCACCATACAATTTGCCTCCACTTTAGTAAACACAAGCTTTCTCAGTTAAACTGCTAGAACTAAAGGTTCAATTTTAGAAAAGATTTCACAGTACTTAAGCAGATGTTTACACATCTGTTTCTGAGTAAACAAATAAAAAGGGAGCAGGCCCTTGACAGAGGTGTTCCTGGTGAAATGAGCATCCATCATGTGCCCTTGCCTACCAATATTGAGCATTTGATTACAAATTAGAGGGTGTGCCTGGGGCTTGGAGGGAGCTCAGGAGTGAGGCAATCATGATCAGGTTGACCCTTTAGGGTGACAAGGACACTGGGCTTACAGCAGATTTCATGAGGGTTAAGTCTCATATTTATAAACAGGAACCAAAAGATTTATAAGGGCTGTGCAGACTGCATACAACAGCCAGGCTTTAAGCAGATGGAAGGAAGAGATTCTGGCTTCTGTAGAGAGAGCTGGAGAACTGCTTGCCTGTCCCAGAGGAGGGGGCTGATGTAATGACATTATAACCTTCAGGTTACCAAGCTGCAGAGAATGGCCCAAGGGGCCCTTGGCAAAATGATGTTGCTTTTACGGGGTCCCATGTGGAAACATGTAATGGGAAATCAAAACTGAAACCCTTGTCTCACAGGAGGAGTCAACATGGGTTTCATCTCCACAAATGTGCGGTGTGTGTGCGCACACCCAGTCCCAGGTCTTGAGGTTTGGTACCCAGCTGTGTGAGGGGATAAATACCTCTCCTGGGTGGGCTTTTGGAAAGAACTGTGAAAGAGCAGTGGCCTGGGAGTTGGGGCTCCAACTTCAGATTAGTCATCAGCTGGTACCAGAGCTGGCCTCCTTTCTGAATTCCACTTCCCAGCCACTCACCTCAGTCCCTCTCCTCCATTCTTCTGTCTCAGCTCTGGGTTCATCCTTCAAGGCCCTTTCCAAGATCATTTCAAGTTTTCTAAGTTGTCTTCCTGATTCCAGTACTTCTGTCTTTTTAATCCCTCCTTCAAGAATTATCTTGTGAGGGGGGATAGTAGGGGATAGGAAAGGTAGCAGAATACAACAATTACTAATAGGGCATTATGTAAAATTGTGGATGTGTAACCGACGTGATTCTGCAATCTGCATTTGAGGTAAAATTGGGGGTTCATAACCCACTTCAATCTAATGTATGAAATATGATATGTCAAGAGCTTTGTAATGTTGTGAACAACCAATAAAAAAATTCATCAGTAAAAAAAAAAAGAATTATCTTGTCAAGATGACATCTGTTCTTCAAGTAAAAAGTAATGCATGTCTAACAAGATGTTAAATAGAAAAGACAAAAAAGCCTGCATCACTCATAATCTCACTTTTTCTTATAGATATGAAATGAGAAACTCTTCCTTTCCTTCTGTCCTGATTCTTTGGCCCCCACTCTAGCCCCCATGATTAGGAGATCATTTTGTATTCTTCTAGCCTTTATTCTAGGTTTATAGTAATAAACATTTTGTTGTTTTTATTTTCCCAAATGAAAATAGAATCAGGCTATGAATATGGTTTTGCAGAGGGCTTTTTGTTGTATTTACAACATCTGGTTTTCCAAACCACTGTGAATGAATCGATTTTTTTCTACTTAGCTGCTGCATGAATTTCCTTTAATGAATATTCTGTAATTGATTCAACCATTTTTCTCTCAATTGAATTTTCCCTCAATTTTTGACTAATAAACAACACTGCAAGGCATCCTGAGGCATAAATATTTTATATATTTAAGTAGTACTTCTTTTGGATACTGGAAGTGAAATTTGGGTCAAAGGCCATATGTATTGTTTTTATTTTGATAGATAATGTCAATTTGCCTCATTAAAATTACACCTATATTCACTCCCACCAATACCATATGAAAGTGCCCATTTTCCCTTTATAAAGACTGAGGATGTTATCAGTCCTCCAAAATGTTGCCAAGTGGTAATTTTTATTGTTTAACTTTCATTTATTTATTATTTAAATGAATCCTTTTATCTGAAGCTTATTGGACATTTATAGCCCAGTGTCCTTGAATTTCTTTTTCATTTGTATTCTTTGTCAATTTTCATATATATATGAACTTATATACGAGGCATATATATTAACAAGCCCACCACTTCTTCCACAATACCTTTATTTTATTTACTTACTTATTCTTATGTGGTGCTGAGGATTGAACCCAGCATCTCACATGTGCTAGAGTGCTCTCCGCTGAGCCACAACCCCAGCCCCTTCTTTGTCAATTTTCTATCTGGCTGATTGTATTTTTTCTAAATGATTAGTAAAACATTCCATTATTAACCTTTTTTTCCACATATGCTGCATACATTTTTCCCAGATTCTCACTTATCTTTTAACTTTATTTTTATCCTTTCAAATGAATCAGTTTTTATAATTTTTGCTATATTACATTTCTCTCTATGGCTTCTAGGTTTTCTATTACACTGAGAAAATATTTCCTCATCCCCAAATTATAAAATTTTGTTTCATTCCTTTTTTTTCTAGCATTTTTATAGTTTTTAAGTTTAAAAAAAAAAAAGTATAGCAGGGCCCAGTGGCACACACCTGAAATCCCAGCAGCTCAGGCGGCTGAGGCAGGAGGACCACAGATTGAAAGCCAGCCTCAGCAATTTAGCAAGGCTATAAGCAACTTTGAGAAACCCTGTCTCTAAACAAAAAATAAAAAAGGGCTGGGGATGTGGCTCGTGGTTAAGTGCTGCTTAGTCCTATCCCTGGTACCAAAATAAATAAATAAATAAAAGTATAGGCTAGATTATCAATTATTATAACATCATTATCTTATGAAATACTACAACTGTCAGTTACTAAATTATCAAATTTATTGATGTATTTTTTAATATTGAGATATTGCATGGTTATGTATTTACTACATATATTTTAATATCTGGTAGGCAAGTTTCCTATACCAAAAGAATTCATTCCAAAGGCAGCAACAAATAATGTCTATGTCTATAGAACATAAAATATAAATGAGATTGTTCAAGAAACTCTGGTTTATTTATTAAAAATGATGTTTTCCGAAAGCACAGACACACACACACAAAAAAATTACCAAATATGTATTACTGTTAAAAATAGTATTGTATTATACAGATAATATTTTTAAACATTATCTCCTGGTCCAGTTGAAAAAAGTATTGCTTTTTTTTTTTTGAAAAGCAAACAATTTTCTGTCATTTCTAAAGCTGACAGTAAATTATTGCTACCACATTTTACAGTCCATGTCAAGACATAACTCCAATTAGGAAACAATTTATTCTATCCAGTGAGACAGAATAAATGGCTTACAGTGGCTGTCCATTTTGCAATTGTCAGGACTATAGCCCAACAGAAATTTTTTTTCACAGATGGTAGTTCCCAAGAGACCTAATCCCTGGGATCTTCCCTCAGATAATCTGCATTTTTAAAAATCTTTGTTTCAATCCAGAAGAAATAAATTTTCACTAAGCTGTATTCTTACCAACACCAAATTATAGAAAAGAAGCTTTTTTTACAAAAGATTATTTAATGACCCAGATGAAGCTAGCATGAGGGATGTTATCAGTAAGAGGCATGGATATTAACAAGCCCACCACTTTTTCCACAAGATGTTTACCCCATTGCTGCTATGGCCATAGACGTTCTGGAAGGAGAGTGGACACAGGGACAGGGTTCCAAAGGAACACCCCACAAACATGATCCTAACCCTGGACTCAGGTCTTGCCAACCCCTCCATCCTGTAGCATTCTTATTCAGTGCAAACATCTTCCCGAGGGGAATGAATGGAAATGTATACAAACCACTGAATTATTCATGTCCTTCACACTGGGA
This sequence comes from Spermophilus citellus, assembly GCF_964194105.1. Classification (NCBI taxonomy): domain Eukaryota; kingdom Metazoa; phylum Chordata; class Mammalia; order Rodentia; family Sciuridae; genus Spermophilus; species Spermophilus citellus. The sequence continues at coordinate 70,862,298 of NC_138182.1, read as the reverse complement.
AGCTAAATGATGAAATGTTCCCCAATTTAGCTTGACATGAAGATGTGGATTTTGTTATCCATTAGGCTGTCTTTGTGGCTGCTGAAGATCATTCAGGCAGAGGTCAAACATAACTGAATACAGACTGAGAAAAAGTCTGCCACATTGTTCTTAATGAATATCATGTCAATTGAAATCAGTGGGCATCCCCCAACCCCCTAAAAAGACACAAGTTCTCCCAAAGGAGTATTAACATCTGTTTGCACACCTGAGTGTCTGCTTCTTCAAACTGACAGAGACAATTAAACCAGACATAATTTGCATCTTGAATATATAATTCTTCTTTATCATAGCCATGAGCTAAGATCACATCATTATCATTAAAACTGCTTTCCTGTCCTTTAAATATTGTATAGACTGCAATGCTCAGAGCCCACATTTTTGTGCAATTTGTCTTAATCCCTCCACACTAGAAATACAGGACTGTGCTTTACTCATTTTTTATATCCTTTACATGTCCCATTCTCAGGTTTCCATTCCTTACAGTATAGAGCATAGCACCTTACACATAGTAAGTATTCAGTAAACATAATAGAATTATATGAAGCATCAAATATTGTCTAGAATAGCATCCTCTGGGTGGATATGTGACTCAGTATTATTCATATGCATAAGTCATACTCATTTGAAGATATAATATTTAGATATTTAAAAGCCCTTATATAGAAAAAATATTTCATAGAATTTGTATTAATTGAGAATCTGTTGTCTCATATTCTTTCAGATGAATAGTAGTTCTTATGTTACATACCAAAAGAAGGCAAGGCATGTCTAACTCAAATATTTACCTTGCTTGTTTCTTTACACATTAAGAATTCAATAAGTTATAGAATTATCTCCAAAAGACATTGTTAAAAAAAAGCAAGAAACAGAACAACATGCACAGAATGTAGATATTTGTGTAAAGATGTCATAACTACATATGTATTTATATGTGTGCTTGTATATTTATATGCACTGCCTTGACAGAATAAATAAGCAATATGATAAAAACAATTTAGTAAGTAGTTACTATATTAAATGTGTTCTCATGCTAATTTTTTTATATGCCCTTCAGAGCTAAGCCAGAGGAAGTACTTCCAACACCCCCAAAAGAGGGAACAAACTCCAAGTCAATTGATCTGATGATGAATACTCAGGTGGACCTCCTTAGATCCACAGCCATGTCTGTTTGGGTGGCTTTTGAGCCACTCCTTTGCTCTTTTCCAAGAATTCTCAGGAAAGGGGTTGATAAAGTTTAGGAAGAATATAGTGTTCAGCCAAGAGAGTTGAAGTTAGATGAATATCTGTTCTGAAGATGAAAGTGGAGTATAGAAATGCAAATCACAGGAAGAGTTTTGTCATAAGTCTTGGGCAAATGTGACAGGGAGTGCAGAGGAAGAGGGTGCTGTTAAGAGTGATTGATTGATAGGGATATTCCACTTGGACTCAATCCAGAACTTCCTCCATGGCCCCCAGCTCCCCAACCCTGCACCAGCTACTTTTCAGTCCATTGATATGCTATTTTCTTGGATAAGATTGGTTCTAAGTCTGCGCAGAAGAGGAGTGAGCCTTCAGCAGGAAAGATGATTTCAGTGTCTGCAGCTGAGGGGGCTGGAAAAGGTAGAAACAGACCAACCACCACATTCAATAAGGACAATGTCCTCCACACCATCCCACTCATACCCAGTGACCATCTTATCAGATAATTTAGTCACATGAACACAGTTCAAGTGTGCTGCTTTTAAACAAGAATTTTCAGGTTGCCCATTTGACCCCCAACCACTATATTGCCTTGCATTATTAATTATAAATTTACTTTCTTGATGTTTTGAAGATAGAATTTGAGACTAAACAAGAATAGTAGGTGAAATTGAGAAAAGTCTTAAAACATTTGCAAAACAGATTTGGGGGTTTAATGGCTACTATAATAAAATGTATGTTAAATTTATAAACAAGTCTATGAAGTGGACATCATTATAATACTGTCCTTGGAGTTTATGCCATGAAATTACTTTTCTATGAGCAAATTTATTTAAACATATATACATTACTTTTTATAAATTTTCTGAGACAGTACAAAGAGAATTTCATTTTATGCCAAATTTCCTTCTATCAAGGATCATAACTGAGTACTATGAACTGGGATCTGGGACAAACACCATGGAATTGGGAAGAAAAAAATTGTGTCAGAGTATAACACCCCAAGTCAAGGCCATAATAGGAGTCAGGAGAGCCAGCAAAGAGAGGAGCAAGCAATGTGGGAAACACCAGAGCAGTGAAACTAGGTTCAGAGCCCAACATGGAGCAAAAGTCCAAAGGAAGTTCCAGAATAACATAATTTCTAGATCAGAAAGCCAAGACAACATAAGAAAGCCAATTTTAGATGAAAGAGGACATTAGGCTCTCATTGATTACAGAGGAGTCTGAAAAATCAAGGTTCATGGACAAAAGAAAGAGTTGAGAGATAGACTTAGGACAATAGACAACTTCCCAACTGTATTAGATACAACATTCCTTTTTTTAGATTACAAAAACTTAAAACCTAAAATACCTAGTTTCAGAGCATTTTGTGAAAGCATACTTAGAAAAGTGTTCAGTACAGTTTTGTGTCTGTTTACCACCCCAGTCTTCTCCACCATCCCTAAACAGATTTAGCCACATCTTCTGTTTTGTTACCTGTTCCCTCTAGTAAATAATGCCCTCTATTATACATTTACCCAAGCATTCCCCATCTAAGACCAATTCAAATTCCAAATCACTTATGAAGTGGTTATTCAGCCCAACTTGAAAGGATTTCTCACAACTCAGAATTTTCAGGTTGCCCGTTTGACCCCCAACCACTATATTGCCTTGCATTATTAATTTTATTTTCCTGGTCCTATTGTCTTATGCTAAGACAATAAGATACTTACCAATTGTCTCCTATTGAGAAATACTGTGGAAGTATTTGATAACTAATGCTATCATGAGGAGGGAGAGCCGCATAATACTGATATTCTCTTCTCAAAATGTAAAACACAAAACTAATCTTAGCTTCCACATCTATAAAATGGGATTAACAGCTACTTCACTGATTTAGGGATTAATAAGGTATATATGTGAAGCATTCAGTTAGCCTACAATGTGATATGTCATAAGTGTTTGTTGTCTTTGAATCTGAATCAGCCACTCTTAGGAAAACTGAACACTGCTTTTGATCCAACTTGATACCTGTGAAATCTCCCAATAATATTGACAGACTTTATCCGGGATTTCTATTTGTAAAATCCCCAGAAACATATTGGGGGGTATCAAATTCACAGAAAAAAAAATCAAATGGGTTCTCTATTCAAACTCACACCTAGTAATGAAGACATTTGATAGAAAGAGGACCTTCCAAAAGGATCTTATTTTATGTTATTTATAACATAGTATAAATTTAGACACAGTGGATTTGATTTATATATGTTAACCAGATGGTATTGAGAAATAAATAAGTTAAATGAATATCACATTAGCCTTAAATAAAATGAGAAAAAAATAATCAATCAGTAGAATAACAAGAATATTGCTACAGAAAGTACTTGGTGTTGAAGAATGAGACTAAGGGAATTCCATAACTGGATAGGGAAGAGAATTGACAGTGGGTACTAGAGATGGTTCAGACTGGCCTGCAAGAGCCAGTTAAATTACCAGGAATTGTGGAGCCAATTGTTAAAATGGCTATTATTAAAAGTTTCATTATATAAACTTACAATGAAATAAGTCATATTAAAAGGTAATAAGCATTCAAAACTCATCACTTCCTACTTACTTTGCTAAATTTTAGTATTATCTATTTTTTAAAATTATTTATGTCTATTCTGTCTGTGTGATAGAAATAGTGTGCTACCGTGCATCTCTTCAAAACTTTGCATTCATTGGAGTTCTATTGGTGGCTCAAAATCAACAGTATTACCATATATACATTATGGTAATTAATAAATGCTGCAAATCAGGTATTCCCCCACACAGAGCTAATTGTTAAATATCTGTCAGCATACCACTGATAGTATCCTATTTGCTTCTTAAAGTTTATAAATTCTAACTATTTTCTGGTTGGTTAGAAATGATTCTTCACGAGTCTCCCATGTTTTCACATCTCTTGCAAAACAGGGCAATGACTGTCAATCATTATGAACCATCTTTTCAAGGATTTTTGTAGTAGTTCATAGACTTAAAAATTATGGGGACTCCCTGCAGAGCAAAAGCCCGCATGCTTGTGCCCATTATAAAAGACTCAGGTTCCCTAAGTTTCAGATTCCTCTTCTTGAACTCAACCCACTGCCTCTGGAGGAATTCATATGGACAACTGTGTGGAATTTGGGGGCAAAGGAAAGAATCCCAAATATGCCAATACTCATACATCTTTCTATGCTATATTTGTATTACTCTCCACCCCAGAATTTCATCAGCCTCCATCAAACTGTGGCAGGCTCACTTATTAGTTTGCAAATAGGGTGAAATCTCAGACCCATCATAATTCTTGATAATCCTTTTCTAAAAAGAAGAATAATCTAATATTTTAGTATAACCTATTATAAAGCTGGAGTGGCTAAAAATTATTTCTAGATATATTTTTTTAGTTGTAGATAGACACAATACCTTTATTTTATTTATTTACTTTTATGTGGTGCTGAGGATTGAAGCCACACATACTAGGCAAGTGCAGAACCACTGAGCTACAATTTCAACCCTTTGACTTATTTTTAATATGGTGATTTTCCTAAATGTTGGTGGGAGAATTTTAGTTGCTAAAACTTAAATACTTTCCTAGATCATTTTCTGCCTGCCCAAATCTTTGTATGCCCTCAATTGTAGGCTAGGTCTCTTCTGTTTGTCTTTTATATGCAACAACAACAAAAAAATCTATTGTCAAAAGAAGGAGAAATAACAAGATAGAGGCAATGGAAGTAATAGCTTAAAGGGAAGGAAGTTATCTTTCATTTTCAACAATGAAAATTAAGCTTAAGATACCAGTAACAAGTTTAAACATGCAAAGACTGCTAGAAAAATAATGAAACAACTGTTATTTTAGGAAATAACAGTTGACGTAAGAGTAATAAATGCTGTGTTCTGGGAAAGCCGTGCCTGAAGGTCCTATGAAGACTTTAATACATTTCTTTTTATTATCATTTTAATGTAATACTTTACCCATTTGAGAAATATTCATATCCTTAACACAAAATCTTATTTTGGGAGGGGATCATGGTGTCTAGAGGTTTTACCCCACATAGCCAACTTGAGGATCTACGAAGTTATCTTGCCATTAATTAGGACAGGCTCTAGGAACTAGAGGCCATTGTGAGAGTCACCAGAATGAATGTATATAAAAGCCAACTTCTCTATCTATCAATAAAGTACTGCCTGATTCAGGTACATGCTTGGAGCATTGCCATCAAAGTCATGACAATTAAATTGCACCTATTCAATATGAAATGGATAGCAGCATTTACAAGCTACCATCCCTTTATAGTATATTCTGACATAAAATCTCTTCAACATTCAAGTCCATGGCTGTGTTGTATTTACAAAAGGAAAAAAAAAAGAGTAAGGAACGCATAGCAATAGAAGATAATCCATTATACACCAATAGAATTTAAACATAGAAAATATTTTTATTTCTAAATTACATTCACTGCATTCTCTAACATTTACAGACTTGCAAGAGCTTCAGAATTAATTAGCACTTACAACACAGAAAAGTCTCATCATTTAAAAATAATCAAGAGTGCCAGGAAATAATTATTGTACAAAACAAGATATCTGTTTTATAAAGATATGTTCATGAGTAATTGATTTCATCTTTTTTTGTGTCTCATTTAACTGGAATAAATAACAGTATTTTAAATTAACATAACCAGAATATGTTTGCCTGTATTTTCTCATATAACATTTAGAGAATAGAGTTAAGGCACAATAATAGTAAAAACACAACTTCTTCTTTGTCCCTGCCCCTCAACCCCAGTCACAATTTTGGAATCTCCAGATTTCAAAATCTCTCTAGTTCTATCTGGGAGTTCCCAGAAGCAAATCAATTCTGTTTCTACTAACCATAAAGGAGCAATAACAGAGATTGCATCAGCAAGAACCAGCCTTCACAATAATAAATTCCTACAATGCTAAATGTGAAGAGCTCTCTGGAAATTCAGTGTGCCAAAGCATGCTGTGATCACTCCTGAAAGGGGAGAAAGAGGAGAGTGTATCTCTTCTTCCTTGGCTTTGTGTCCAGAGACCAAAGTAGAGTTGGCTGGTGTTTTAGAGATGGCTGGTGTCCTCCCTTCTTAGAGACTGTAGACATTCCTATTCTCAACATCTGTTCCATGTAAGACCTGCATTGTGCTGGTCCAGAGATAGGGCTAAGAGGCTGACAAGGTACTATACAAAGTCAAGGCTCTCTTGGATGTCAGAAACGTCTGTTAAGGCAAGAGTTCCCTGCCTGCCCCTCTCTTTCTAGGCATGAGTCCTTTTCCCAATTCTTTTCCTTTAGTCTTGCAAAGAGACCACTGGCAGGCCCACCCCAGCCCCCAGCCAGACAGACATGGTTGAATCCTAGCAGGAAATACAGCTTAGATTCCAATGGAGTCCCTAGGATGTTCAAGCTGTTTAAATTAAAAAAAGAAAGAAAGAAAGAAAAAACAATGTAAAAGTTGGCAATCATCTGTAATTACTTACATACCCAGTGACAAAAAGTTTTTAAAGAAAAATTCTGGTAAACAGAGAGTATAAGACAGAGTGAATTTTTCACAACCATCAAGACAGTGAAATTGATGCGAGGATGAACAACAACAACAACAAAAAAAAACGTGTTAGGCAAAAATAGTCTTATCAATCCATGGTGCTGAAATAATTGTATATCAATATGCACAAAGGAACTTTAATTCATACCTCATATCATATATGTAAATTTATCTTATATACACTAAGGACTTAAATGAACAATAAAACTAAATTTTCAGGACAAAAACATAGGGGATATTATTTGTGACCTTGAACTAGGTAAGAAATTCTTAACTATGCCACCAACAACACAATTTTTAAAAAACTTAAAAAATGATAAATTGGTGCTCTGGTCTAAATGTTTGTGTCCTCCCAAAATTTATATACTGAAATTCTAACCAATGAAGTGATGACATTAGGAGGTGGGGCCTTTGGTAATTAGGTCATGAGGACAGAGCCCTCATAAATAGGGTTAGTGTCCATATATAAAAGGCCCCAGAGAGTTAGCTTGACTTTTACATCTTGGGAGAATACAGTAACAGGTCACAATCTAGGAATCAAAAATCTGACTCTCCAGATCTGCCTGTGACTAATCTTGCACTTTCCACCCTCCAAAACTATGGGAAATAAATTTTTGTTATTTATAAGCTACCAATTAATGGTATTTTGTTATAGCAGCCTGAATAAACTAAGGGCATGCTATTCTTAAGAAGAAAAGTCACATAACTTGGGAAAAAAACATGAAGAATATATATTTTAAAAAACCTTTCAAAACTCCACAGTTAAAAGAAAACCAAACAACAATTATTTTTAAATGGTCAGAATATGTGAACAAACACTTTGCCAAAGAGAATTATGTGAATGGTAAATGAGCACATGAAAATTCACTTAACACCTTTAGTCCCTTAGGGAAATGTAGATTAAAACAAAGAGTTACTACAACACCACCATTAGAATGCTTAAAACTAAAATGATTGACTATACCAGACTTCAGTGAGGACATGAAGCACTTAGAACTCTCCTTCACTGCTAGTAGGAGCATAAAATAGTCCAGTCACAGGGTACAGCCACACCAAAGTTTATGGCAGCACAATTCACAATAGTTAAACTGTGCAACCAAACTAGATGCCCTTCAATAAATGAATGGATAAAAAAGTGGTATATATACAAAATGGAATATGACTCAGCAATAAAAGAGAGTAAAATCATGACATATGCAGGTAAATGGATGGAGTTAGAGAAGATAATGCTAAGTGAAATTAACCAATCCCAAAAAAACCAAATGCCAAATGATTTCTCTGATATCAGGAGACTGATTCATATTGAGTAGGGAGGGGACTGTGGAGAAATAGATAAACTCTGGATAGGGCAGAAGTGTGGGAGAGGAAGGGAGGAGATATGGGTTAGAAATGATGGTGGAATGTGATGAACATGATTATCCAAAGTACATGTATAAAGACATGAATTGGCGTGAATGTACTTTGTACACAACCAGAGATATGAAAAATTGTGCTCTATATGTATAATAAGAATTGTAATGCATTCTGCTATCATATGTAAATTTAAAAAATTAATAAAAAAATAGGCCAATCACATTGGAAAATACATATTTAGATTTGAAAAGTGAAACATCATGTTAGGATCTCACCGTTCTACTCCTAAACAGGTATCCTGGACAAATGAAAACATGTATACATACAAAGATTTATGTAAGAATGTTCACAGCAGCTTTATTGTAATAGTCCAAACCTCAAATACCCAAATGTCTGAATTTAAGTAAATGGATTAAACAAAAATGAGATATGCTTACACAATGGAGTACTTAGCAATAAAAAAGTGTTTGTCTATTCCTCCCACACTCCCCTCCCTACTCAATATGAATCAGCCTCCTGATATCAGAGAAAACATTTGGCATTTGGTTTTTTGGGATTGGCTAACTTCACTTAGCATTATCTTCTCTAACTCCATCCATTTACCTGCATATGCCATGATTTTACTCTCTTTTATTGCTGAGTAATATTCCATTATGTATATATGCCACATTTTTTTCCTTTCATTTATTGAAGGGTATCTAGGTTGGTTCCACAGTATCTGTATACAGATACTGTGGAACCAGTATCTGTATCAACTCTTGGTACAGATGACAACGTAGATGACGCCAACATAATGTTAAGTAAAAGAAGCCAAACAAAAGAGAGTGTATAGATAACAACTTTATCTTAAATTCTACAACATACAAATTAATACAAAGTCACAGAAAATAGGTCAGTTATTTCTTGGTGATATTTAGGAGAGGAGAGCAAAGAGGGATTATAAAGATGTAGGACAAAACATAAAATATGATGGGTATATTCACTATCATGACTGTGGTGTGTTTACACAGGTATATGAATAAGCCAAAACATATTGAATTGTATACTTTAAGTTTGTGCAGCTTATTGTAAACCTATTGTAATTCATTAATTCTTACCAAAACACATAAAAATACTTCCCTAGAATATCAAATGTCAAATATCACTTAAAACTTCAAATTTGGCATAAATAAGAATTATAAATACTCATATCAACTTTCTTATTTCTAAACAGTCTGCAAAATCTGAAATAAATGGAGATTTAGAATTATAACATTTTAAAGTCATTAATAGTCTTATTTTGCAACTTAGTAAAATAGTATAATGTTAAATTACAACTGAATTTCACTATTATGGATAATTATAATGCACCAGTAAAAACAAAAGAGAAAACATTAACATTTAACATCATACAACAGTATAATAACATTATACTCTAGTAAAACCTTAAATTGCTAGTCTTTAACATGAAAGGCTTCAATCAATTTGAGAAGTTAAGCATCCCTACTCCAAAAATCTGAAATCTGAAATTATCCAAAATCTAAAACCTCTCTCTCTCTCTCTCTCTCTCTCTCTCCTCCCCCCCCCAATGGTGCATTATAATTATACATAATAGTGGGATTCACTGTTACATGTTCATAAATGCATATAACATAATTTGGTCAATTTCATTCCCTCCCATCGTCCCTTCTCCTGGTCTACTTCCTTTACTCTATTGATCTCCCTTCTATTTTCATGAGATACTCCCTACTTTTTCCCCCTTCTCCTCTCTATCGTCCATGTCTGAAAGAAAATACATGATTCTTAACTCTCTGAATTTGGCTTATTTTGCTTAACATGATGCTCTCAACTTCCACCATCTTCCTTCTAATGACACAATTTCATTCTTCATGGCTAAATAAATCTCCATTTTATATATATCACATTTGCTTTATTCATTTATCTATTGATGGCCACCTAGGCTGGTTTTCTAATTTGGCAATTGTAAATTGTGCAGCTATAAACATGGGTATGCATGTTTTGCTATAGCATGATGACTTTGGATAACTCTGAGGAGTGGAATAGCAGGGTCATTTGGTGGTTTCATTCCTATTCCTTTGGGGAATCTTCACTCTTATTTCCATAATGGTTATACTATAATTTACAATCCTGCCAACAACATATAGGTGTTCCTTCCCTCTCAGCATTTATTAGTATTTATATTCTTTTTTTAAAGTCAGTAAGGTTACATTTTATTTATACCAAAAAAACCAAAATTAATTGAAAGTGAATTCCTTTTTAAAATTTGTTCTAATTAGTTACACATGACAGCAGAATGAATTTCGATTCATTGTACATAAATGGAGCACAACTTTTTATTTCTCTGATTGTACACAATGTAGAGTCACACCATATGTGCAGTCATACATGTACCTAGGGTAATGATGCCCAACTCATTCCACCATCTTTCCCGCCCTCATGTTCCCTCCTCTTCCCCCTCCCCTTTTCCCAAAATTCCTTCATTTTTCTCATGCACCCCCATTATAGATTACCATCCACTTATCAGAGAAAACATTCAGCCTTTGGGTTGTAGGGATTGGCTTACTTCACTTAGCATGATATTCTCCAGTTTCATCCATTTACCTGTAAAAGACATAATTTTATTTGTTTTCTTGATCACTGCCTTTCTAACTGGAGCAAGTAAAATGTCAGTGTACATTTTTCTTCTTTCTTTTATTTTTATTTATTTTTTTCTTTCTGTGGCACTGGGGATTGAACCCAAAGCCTTGTGCCTCCTAGACAAGTGCTCTACCACTGAGCTTCATTCCCAGCTCTTCTCAGTGGAGTTTTGACTTGCACAAAATCTGAAACTTTTTGAGCATTAATATGACATCACAAATGGGAATTTCAGCACTGTGATCAATTTCAGTCAAAACACAGGTGCACTAAAAATATGTAAAATTAGCTTTCGGCTACATGTATAAAACGAAACACAAATGAATTTTGTGTTTAGACTACGGTAAATCCCAAGATATCTCATTATGTATATTCAAATACTCCAAAATCTGAAAAAAAATATCCAAATCCAAATACTTTTTATCCCAAGAATTTTGGATATGGGATACTTAATCTGAAAAGGAATCCTTGGAGTAGGAATCTACTCTTCCTGAAGTTTTAGCTAAAATGCATGGAAAACAGTGTATTACAGTGGCCTGTGCTAGCAACTGCAAACTTTGAAATTATTAACAGATATTAGGTGCCCAGCATTCTAGCCCGTCAGTGGGTCAAGAAGTCCATTGACCTAACAACACTTTAATCTTGTCTCTACCATAGGGTATCCACTCTACTTTGTACCAGGCCCAAAAAATATATGCCAGACACATGAAAGTGATTAATTAGGTTTCTGCTCTAAGGAACTCATAGTTTAATATTATCTTCACATCAGCAGACAGTGATATTGTGTCATGAAGATAATTTAGCAGACATATTGCTAAAGAAAAGACATAATTGTTTAAATGCAGAAATGATTGCATCGAATCTATAAGAAACATTGCTTCATTCATATCTAGGGAAAATAAAGTTTATTAGATGACACTCTGGTTTATGGTTTTGATTTGTGAACACCCTGTGAATCAGACATTCTGACACAAAACAGGTCAAGTACAATGCATGAAGAGTGCAAACGAAAAAGAAAGATATAGCAAGCACTATGTAGCAACTTGTCTTTTCACTAATCCTGCATTAGTCAGCTTTTCATCACTATAATGACATATCTGATACAAACTACTTATGACAATAAAGGTTTTTATTTGTTTGGGTATTTTTTTAGCTACAGGTTTGAAGTTTCAAAATCTGAACGGCATAGCATGGTCTCTGTGTGGAAACTTTGCTGCCCTTCGGCTGTCTCCTTGTTGTAGATAACAATGGCAGGAACATGGGTCAGAGCCAGTGGTCACATCTCCAGGAAGCAGGCCTGCTCCTTTTATAATGACCCTCCCACAAGAACTCAACGGGATCCCACAAGAACTAGCAAAGGGTCCCAGAAGAACTACCTCACTCCCCCAGTGACCTAAGAACTTAGAATCCATTATAATCCATCTCTTCAAGTTTCCTCCACTTCCCAACACTGCCCTGCTAGAGACCAAGCCTTTAATTGCTTAAACCTTCCGGAGCCAATTAAACCATATCCAAACCATAGCAAGGCTTAAGTTACTACTCATTGGAATTTATTTTTGTCAAATATGAGGGTTGCTGTTTCCATTAGACTGTTTTTACATCTGTTGGGTATTTTTCATTACCTTGGTGATAGGTTTCAAATCCTAGTTCTAGGCTTTCTTTGCAAACTCCAGGACTAAGATCATCTGCCCATGTGCTCATTTCTCAAAGAAGCAAGTATGTTGCATGATTCACATAGATGTGCCCTCTATTGCGGTCAGCAAGTTTAAATAACAAGTACATCTAATGGGTGTAGCGCAGGATAATGAGTGTACTTAGGTAGGCCCTTCCCTGTAATTATTTGTGACTTTTCACAATAACCTTCACTCCTATTAAGAAATCATTATAATTTTAGCACTTAACTCTTCTTGGGAAACTTGCTTGAAGTTCTAAATGCACTGGCCATGTCTACACAACGCAGACAAAATGAAGATTTAGGAAAGTTAATCTGTACTTAGTAAATCTGAATGATTCAAAGCTATAATGCTCACCTATGACAGTCCAAAATTTGTCCCTTTTACTAAAAGTAAAAAATGTTGTCAATGTTTATAGTAGCTCAATTTACAATAACTAAACTACAGAACCAACCTAGGTATCCTTCAATAGATGAGTGGATAAAGAAAATGGGGTATATATACTCAAAGGAAGATTACTCAGCTTTAAAGAAGAGTGAAATTATAGCATTCACTAGTAAAAGGATGGAGTTGGAGAATATCAAGTGAAATAAGCCAATCCCACTAAACCAAAGGCCAAATGATTTCTCTAATATGCGGACGCTAATTCACAATAAAGCACACGGGGGGGGGGGCAGTAGAGAAGAATAGCATTACCTTAGATTAGGTAGAGAGAAGTGATGGGAGGGGAGTGGAGGGGATGTGGGGATAGGAAGATAGTAGCATGAAACAGACATTATTTCTGTATGTATATATGTGACTACATGACCAATATGATTGTACAACATGTGTACACCCAGAAAAATGAGAAATTATATCCCATCTGTGATATATCAGAATGCATAAATTCATCCTACTGTCATGTGTAACTAATTAAAACAAATTTAAAAATTAATAAAAAAGAGGAAAAAAATGTCATTCAGACATAGCTAATACAGACTAGAAATAACTAGGCATTATATCCCTGTTTGGCATGCCCACGCTTAATTAGTGATGTTCTTGAGGTGTTCTGGCTGAATCTAAAGCTTTGAATTTTCCAAAAAGTAATGTCAGAAGAAAGTACAATAGAAAAATTACACTCTGAGTTGAGTAATATTAGAGAACCTATTATTTTGCAGATTAGGATTGTCTGGATAAGCAAACAGGATACAATGCTAATAGAAGTCTCTTCAGGGGTTTGTTTTAGTTTTCTCACTCTTCTCAGTCAACATCAGTCACAGCAAGCACAATGATGCTGTACATTTCTATCACCAAGAACCAAAGTTCAGTTGATACAAACTGACCCAGCTTACAGGCGAACATTCTTTGTATGAATGTATTGATTCTGCTACAGTTTTCTAATTGCTATACTATTTCCAACTTGCTAATAAACTGATATACCTGATAATTTATTGTAGTATCATTATAATATTGCAATTTAGCAAATTTCATGATATTGAAGTGAATGGATGAGGATATCCAAAATGAGCCTCCTTGGAAGTTTCTAGAATGTACAATTTAACATCAGCAAGAGAAATGAAAACAAAGTCTTGTTTTAATGATTCCATTCTCTTTCTACATATTTTTTCACTAAGAATATACTGTTTGTTAATGCTTGCTTTTGTCTATTTTTAAAATAAAGGTGAAACATTCTAAACAGGAACTACTTTTTGTGGAGCAAGGGTTACATTTATTTCTTTTCCAGTATTCTTTGCCTGATGATTACATACTTCAATTACATTAACATTACTTCTCTTGGGAATTTTCCATTAACTGATCAATCTGTTCATTAGGATATTTTTCCTAACATCATATTGAGCTCCTGCTCTCATTTTCTACTTTCCTCCCCACTATTAGTGCTAATTAGGTCCCCTTGAATCAGGGAGAAGAATGGTGTTCCATCTTGGCATTCATTCTTGATTCTGTAGACATGATGCACAGCTTTATTTATTATGCATTGAATACTTATATATCGCCCTGAATAATTCTGTGTGAGATTGTAATTATGTCAACTTGCCCTTTCAAAGTTTTTAAATTGTCTGATCTTTTCAAAGATAAAATATTTTAAATTCATTATAATATGCAATATTAGAAGAAAACATGTTGGCTTCTGAACCAATGACTTCTAATTGTATCCAGATACAAGGCAAGGAGAAGGGAGAGAGAGACTGGGAGGGAGAGGGGAGGGGAGGAAGGAAAGAAGAGAGTGTCAGAGGGAGAGAGAAAGGAAATGTGGTTTATCAAAAAATGTGATGTGCAGAATTTCACATAAGGTACATTTATAAGGATGTAAACTATAAGATTGATTCAATTTCTAATTTAAAAATATAACTATAAAAGTAGTTCAGTTTTTATATTTAATGAGCTTAAAAGCTTGGTTACACTTTTTTTCCTTTTGTATTCCTACTCTCATGTTCTGATAGTCTCTGAAAATGTATTTTGTTCAAAACATCTTAGGCATTCAATAAACACTAGTTAATCAACAAGTACAATGCTGTTACTTGATACAATGTGCAGAAATACTTTCAAATGATACAAAGTGCAGAAATACTTTCAAATAGGATTAAAATGTCTTACTTCCAAAAGATGCAATATGTGACACTGGGTTGACAAATAATTTAATTAGCTATGGGAATCCATGCTTGAATTACTTCTTTTAGTAATTACTAAATTACAACTAGTCAATAGTATGGAAAAAAATTAGTGAAGGAGATTTTAAAATGAAAAGAGGTGAAAGCGATTGAATATAAGATTCTTGTTTGAATTCTGTTTTAAAACAGCGATAAAAGAGGCATTTGAGACATTGAGACAGTGTGATTATTGCTATAACTTGGATCTTGAATGTCCCCAAAGACCAATGGATTAAAGGATTGGTTTCCAGAATGGTACAATTAGGATATGGTGGAACTTTTAGAAAGAGACCTTCTAGGAAGTCCTTAGGTCATTGAGTTTATGCCACCAAATGGGATTGTGGGACCCTAGTCCCTTCTTCTTTCTCTCTTTTGCTTCCTGACCATGAGGTGTGCAGTTTGCTCTGTCATTGCTCCCCACCATTGTCACTGGCATGCTTACCAGAAGCTCAATGTAATGTGTGCATCCAGTCTTGAGCTGGAAGCTCCAAAACTGTGAGCCAAAATAAATCTTTTTAATTTATAAGTTAATTATCTTAGGTATTTTGTTACAGTGATGGAAAGCTGGCTAATGAAAGTATGGACTGGGTATTAAGGATCATTATAATTATTGTCAATTTTTAAGGTATGATAATGGCACTATAGTTATGTAATAAAATTTCTGTAACTCTCATTGATATACACTGAGTTAGTTATGAGTGTAATAGAATGCAGTCTGGAATTCCTGACATTGTTGGCTGTAATAGATAATGCATATGTGGAGAATCAATACATTATTCTCTTCTTTGATGAATGTTTAAAACTATTAAATAAAATGGTGTGGTTTTTGGTTTAATTATTTGTAGTACTGGGGATTGAACACAGGACCTCATACATGCTAAGCAAGCACTCTGACACCAAGCCACATACCTAATCTTTTAAAATTTTTTATTTCAAGGCAGGGTCTTACTACATTGCTGAGGATGACCCAGAACTTGTACTCCTCCTGCCTCAATATCCCAAGTAACTGTAATTACAGGTGTGCACCATTGTGCCCAGGTAAAAAGGTTTTTCAAATAAAACAAAAGTAATCCATATTCAATACATTGAAATAAAAATAAAATAAAATACATATAAGTTAAAATACAAAAGTCCTCCTTTACCATCACTCCCAAATCCATCTCTCAGGAGGAAACCACTAGGAACAATTTGGTGTGTATGTCAGTATGGTCATTTCTATCTATTATGTATATATTTAAATTTTTACCAAAATATTTCTAAAATTTTCTTTATAAAGGTTATAATCTTGGGTATTTTTTCATGTCAATAAATTTAGATCTGCCTTATTCTTAGTAACTGACACAGTATATTCTGTTGTTTGGGTATTTTCCAAGGATAATTTTATTTTTACAGTCCCATATGGATAAGTTTTTAATCTGCTCCCAGTTTTTAGCTATTACAAGCAGTATTACAGGGACATTTTTGTACATGCTTCTTTGCACATTTGTAAGATGAAGCTTTGAAAGTAGAATTGAGAGGCACTCTAAGATAATGAATAAGCATGGGGGCCCTACAGTCAAGATCCTTGAGATCCAACCCCAGTGCAGCTATTATAGTCTTGAGTGACCTTGGGCATATGTTTAAAGTTCTCAGTTTCATCTTACTGAAAGTAAGATTGACAATTATATCTAGTTCACGACATTATTACAAAAATAAATAACATAATACATATAAAGTATTGAAAATGGCTCATGACAGTCCGAATGAGGCTCACTAAATGTCAGTGATCCTTCAGTCATTACTGCTAATATAGATTTGGTTGACTTATATTCCTACCAATATTAAGAAAATCAACTCTTTTAATGTGGTGAAGGAAAATTTGTTTCAGTTTTCATGTTGTTGTTGTTGTTTTTTTCAGTACTAGAAATTGAACCCAGGGCCTCACACATGTTAGGCAATCTGTTTTCTTACTGTTTAATAATGTTGGACTCATGTTTATAGATTTCATAGCCACTTGAACATTATTTCTGCAAAATATTAATTGCTCTGATGTCCATTTTCCCACTGCTACAGTTTGGATCTGAAATGTCTCCCAAAGATTCATGTTAGAGGTTTGCTCCCAAGCCTGGCACTATTGGAGGTGGCGAAAAGTATAGGAGGCAGAGCCTAGAAAGGGGTCTTGGGTTATGAGGGGTGCACTCTTGAAGTGAATCGTGGGACCCTGGTCTCCGTGTCTTTCTTTTCCTCTTCCCAGTCATGAGGTAAGCAGTTTTCTTCTGCCAGACGCTGCTGCCATGATGTGCAAAGCACTGGACACAATGATGATGATGGACTGAATCTCTCAAATTATAAGTCAAAATAAAACTTTTCTCTTTATACATGGATAATATCTTAAGTATTGGTTATAGTGACAGAAAGTCTATATCCTAGGACTGAGAACGCCAAAATATACCCACTGGAATACAAAATGAGTGATGGCAGATTCCAGAAAGAGGAACAGCAACCTACAAGTTCTGGTCAGACCTGAATTTCCAGAGATTCTGAAAAACTTAGTTTCAATCTGTCCTGTTTCGAGAGCAGTGTTAACAATAATCATAACTACTTCAAAACATTATGATGAGAATAAATAACATAATACATAGAAAGTATGCAAAGTGACTCATAACACACAGAGTGGGTGCTCAATAAATGACAGTGATGATTCATTCATTGTTGCTAATACAAATTGGGTTGGTTTACATTCCCGCCTATAGTAAGATCAATTCTTTTAATAATGGTAGAGGAAATTGCAGAGGACCTCTACTTCCTGCTATATGTCCAACCAACGCTCTCACCAAGAAGCTGGATGAAATTCTATTTTTAAAAATCAGTTATTCTAAGGCACTAGGGAACAACCTAGAGAGTAAAACTTAAAGGGCCATGAATGAAGAAAGAAGAAAAGCACATAAATGTGAGTTCAATACCCTCCTTCACACTGCTCCTTGATAAATTTGCCAATTCTGAAACACCACAGGGGCTATTGGCCAAGCTTTCGACTTCAAGCTCAGTGCTTTCAGCAAGTTCACAGGGATAAGAAAATAAAAACCATCAAGAACCAAATAAATAGCTTGGCTTTGACTTAGAACACAGAAAGTCTATGTCCTGGGACTGAGAACACCAAAATACACCAGATCTTACACGGACTGAAATTCCATCACAAATTAACTTAATCATTAAATAAATCAAGTGATCTATCCTTACACTAACTGCCTAACAAAAGAAAAGGAAATCCTCCCTAGAAAACAATATATAATGTTCCAAATGTCAATAATTCTTTATATATAATATCTAGTATTCAATAAAAAGTATTAATCATACAAGGGACAGAACTAAATTACCAAAAGTCAAAACAACAAAGAAAAGAAGTCAGATAAAAATGGAAGAACAGAATATCAAATGGTAGAGTTATCACTTATAGCCAAAAAAAAAAGGGAAACATTTTATCTAAGTCAGAAATAACAATACTAAAAGCTGACTTCGCATCATAAATTATGAGAGAAGTCATTGTCAAGTCATGTTTCTATACTCAGAAAAAATAGTCATCAAATGTGAAGAAGCTGGCACAGTGGAACACACCTATAATTTTGCAACTGGGGAGGCTGAGGTGGGAGAATTGCAAGTTGAGGCCAGCCTTGGCAACTCTGCAAAACTGTTTAAAAAAAAAAGAAAAGAAACAAAAAAGAGGGGCAGATCCGGGGAGGTATCTTTGTAGAGTATCACTGGGTTAAATCCCCAGCACCTCCTCCACCCTCCAGAAAAAGTGAAAAAGTTTCACAAAATAAAAATGATCTGGAGATTGATTCCACAACAACGTGGATGTACTTAACACTGCAGAATTATATACTTTAAAATTATTGACATGGTAATTTTATGTTGTGTATTTTACCACAATTTTTTTCTTATTTTATTTATTTATTTCTATTTGTTCTAATTAGCTACACATGACAGTGGAATGCATCTCCATTCATTGTACACAAATGGAGCACAGCTTTTCATTTCTCTGGTAGTACACAATGTAGAGTCACACTGTATGTGCAGTCATATTTGCACCTAGGGTAATGATGTCAGTCTCATTCTACCATCTTTCTCTCCCATGTCCCCTCCCCTCCCTCCTCTCCCCTTTGCCCAATCAAAGTTCCTCTATTCTTCCCAGCCCCTAACCCCAACCCCAGTTAAGGATCAGCATGCACTTATTGGAGAGAATATTCGGCCTTTGGTTTTTCTGGATTGGCTTACTTTGCTTAGCATGATATTCTCTAACTCTATCAATTTACCTGCAAATGCCATAGATTTATTCTCTTTCAAGGCCGAGTAATGTTCCATTGTGTGTGTGTGTGTGTGTGTATATGTATGTGTATATATATAGATGTATGTGTGTATATATATATATATATATATATATATATATATATATATATATATATATATATATCACAGTTTCTTTATCCATTCATCTACTGAAGGGCATCTAGGTTGGTTCCCTGATTTAGCTATTGTAAATTCAGCTGCTATAAACATTGATGTGGCTGTGTCACTGTAGTAGGCTGATTTTTAAGTCCTTTGGGTATAGACTGAGGAGTGGGTAGCTGGGTCAAATGGTGGTTTCATTCCAAGTTTTCTAAGGAATCTCTATACTGCTTTCCAGATTTGTTGCACCAATTTGCAGTGCCACCAGCAATGTATGAGTGTAACTTTTCCCCCCACATCCTCGCCAACACTTATTGTTGCTTGTATTCTTTTTTAAAATATTTATGTTTTAGTTATAGATGGAACAATGTCTTTATTTTACTTTATGTGGTGCTGAGGATCAAACCCAGTGCCTCACGCCATGCCAGGCACGCCCTCTACCTCTGAGCCTCAACCCCAGCCCATTGCTTGTATTCTTAATAACTGCCATTCTGACTGGAGTGAGATGAAATCTTAGAGTAGTTTTGATTTTCATTTCTCTATCAGTTAAGTTGAACATTTTTTCATGTATTTGTTGTTCGACTGTATTTCTTCTTCTGTGAAGTGTCTGTTCATTTCCTTAGCCCATTTATTGATTGGGTTATTTATTCTTTTTTACCACAATTTTTTAAGTGAAAGAGACAGAAAAAAATAATGTGGAAGAAAAAGTGACTTTTGTGTACACAAATTATAAATCTGTTTTAAAAATAGTGAATAAAAAATAAATTTTAAAGCAAACAGAAACTTAGAGAATTCACTATTAGCAAAAGAGTCCAAAAAAGGAATATTTAAAGTAGTTCTTCAGACAGAAGGAAAGTAATACAGGTAGAAATACAGAAATTCAAGACAGATCGAAAAGGAAGAGAAGGAATAACTATAAATAATTTTAACTGCAGAAAATAATAATACTCTTAAGGGAGAGGTACTAAAAATATGCATATTTACAAATATAAATAAATGCATTTATTTATACATCTTAACAAGCATCTTCATTTATACATATGAACATAGAAGGGAAAAAAGGCAAGAACAAGGGCTGGGGTTGTGGCTCACTGGTAGAGCACTCACTTAGCATGCATAAGGCACTGGGTTCAATCCTCAGCACCACATAAATGGAAAATAAAGATATCGTGTCCACCTAAAACTAAAGAATACATTTTTAAAAAAAAAAAGGCAAGAACATAGTACATGGAGTCAGACTGCCCTTATCTCCTACTACTGTTCAGGAA
The DNA here is from genome assembly GCF_964194105.1 of Spermophilus citellus. NCBI lineage: Eukaryota > Metazoa > Chordata > Mammalia > Rodentia > Sciuridae > Spermophilus > Spermophilus citellus. The sequence continues at coordinate 70,841,518 of NC_138182.1, read as the reverse complement.
GTAATAGATGTATTAAGTTTCATAGACTCTATGAAGTCAAGAAAGTCTTTCATAATAGTGATGATAACCACTAGGAAATATACCAAGTAATTTATATTCAGTTATTAATAGAAGAGAGAATAAATTTCTAAAAATAATGCAACAATTTAAACACCAAGAAAGGGAAGAAATTTAAACAGCAGAAATGACAAATAGGAAAGAAATAATAAGATGCTATTTAGGAACACAAATATATCAGCAATTTAGATAAAATTCTCCAATTACAAAAAGTCAGCCAGGAACTGCAGCACACATCTCTATTCCCAGGGGCTCTGAAGGCTGAAGCAAAGTCTCCTGAGTTCAAAGCCAGCCTCAGCAATTTATTGAGTCCCTAAGCAACTTAGTGAGATCTTGTCTTTAAATAAAATATAAAAAGGGGCTGGGGATGTAGCTCAGTGGTAAAGTGCCCCTAGGATCCAATCCCTGGTAACAAACAAACAAAAAAGCGTTAAAAAATAAAACTCTTCTTCTTACAAGAGACACACCTTAAACAAAAGGGCACAGAAACAACATATTGGAAAAATACAAGGCAAAAGCAAAAGAAAGTTGCTATAACTACATTAATATTGGGGAAAAGGGGGACATTATTAAATATAGCAAATGTTTATAACGATTAAAATGTCAATCCACCAAGTTGATTTAATAACTAGAAATTTGCATGCTTCTTACAATGTAGCCTTAAGATGCTTCAAACAAAAATTGACAGACTCCAAGAAGAAATGGGTCATCAGAATTAGATTAGAAGATTTTAATACATCTATTTCAGTAAAGATTGGGGGGATGGAAACCGTAGTATTTAGATCTTAACATGATTAATGAGCTACATTTAACTGCTGTATGTAATATTATAATATTTTTTTTCAAGTGTGCAACATCCACTTGCCAAAACTGATGAAGTATTGTGTCATAAATCAAGTCTCAACAGATTTCAAAGCACTGTGAACATTAATCTTATAAAGTTAGGGTAGAAATCAATAATGAAAAATAATTAGAAAAGGCCTAAATGTTTGAACAAAAACAGTATACTTAATAACCCAATGGGCAAAGATTCACTCACGATGAAATTTGGACTGATTTATGAAAGAAAACACAGTATGTCAAAAAGTTTGAGGTGCCTAGGGTGTGTCTCAGTGGTAAAGCGCTTGCCTCCCACATATGAGGCACTGGGTTCAATTCTCAGCACCACATAAAAGTAAATAAACAAAATAGATACTGCGTCCATGTACAACTAGAAACATTTTTTTTTAAAGTTTGAGATGTAAATAAAACTACTCAGAGTGAAATTTAAAGCCTGAAATGCTGATATTAGGAAAACAAAAAGGGCCACAATCAAATGATCTAAGTAAGTATCCATCTCAGTAATGAGCTCAGATTTTTGGTTTTCAATATATTCTAGTGCTGTTTTGTTGTTTTTGGTTTTTGGTTGTTTATTTATTTATTTATTTTTGGTACCGCGAATTGAACTCAGGGGCACTCAACCACTGAGCCACATCCCCAGCCCTATTCTGTATTTTATTTAGAGACAGGGTCTCACGGAGTTGCTTAGCACCTAATTGTACTGTTTTTAAAAGAATTTTTTTAAGAAAATGGAACTCCATAAGATTCAGTCTTGGGTTCTACAAGTATTGAATGGATCTCAAAGTCTGTATATGTGTTTGACAAGCAAATAGCTCTCATTCCTCCTTAAAATGCTTTTACAATCTTGGGCATACCCTAATCTGGGAATGGGGTTTTTTTTCTTTCTATTTTATATATATTTGGAAGCCAGAATTGCCTTTTCAGAACCACTTTGTAGCAGAAGATATTCAAACATGCAGTGGTTCAGACTCATCCCTTCCAGAAACAGGCCGACACAAGCCTCTGGATCAACAGAAAAAAACAGTTACTCTTCAGGCGTTCATCTCACCACACCCCGCCAGTAGGAAATACCTCTGCAGCATATGCATTATCACACTAGCCTAAAAACGTTTCTCCCCTCCTTTTGTAACATAATAATTGATTAGTGGTATGTTTTAGATTATCTAAGCAAACAGTATTTCGTCACAGCAATCTACCACAATTAACCCTACTACTATACCTTACTCATGAAATTAAATATTGTTTTGAGAAAGCAAAGAATTCATTATCTTAGTTTTAGAGCCTAAAAATCAATGTATCCCCAAAAAAGTTTCCATGATGTACTTATGAATTTTCAATTGAAAAAGTATTTGAGGTGTGGTATGTATATATTAGTATTATTCCCCCAGTAAATGAAATGATCTTCGAGCATGAATTAGAAAGATTTAATGTGAAACGTCAGATTAATATACTATCAATAGAATTCCCAATCACATGAAATGGTCAAGAGTTTTGAAATGTTATTTATTTTCTTTTACAACATTAATATGAGACTATATAATTTTATTAAATAAACATAGAAAACTACTCTTTCATTGAAATTACTAAATTCATTTCTAATATTCTCCTAATACAGAGTATTGAAAATAATACTCTTGAGAAACCAAGAGTTCAATGCGCCCCATTGAATTCAGGTAATGCATTTCCTTAAGCCTAAAAGGCCAAAGAAACCTCACCCTTTCCCTGTACTTAGGTTTCTTTTCTTTTTATTTATTTTTTTATTTTTTGGGGGGTGTGGGTGGGTATTAGGATTGAATTTAGGGGCACTCGACCACTGAGCCATATTCCCAGCCTTTTTGTACTTTATTTAAAGACAGGGTCTCACTGAGTTCCTTAGTGCCTCACTTTTGCTGAGACTGGCGACTGGCTTTAAACTTGCAATCCTCCTGCCTCAGCCTCCTGAGCAGCTGGGATTACAGACATGTGCCACCAGGTCTGGCAGCTTTCTATGGGAACAGATAGCTTCGACTGGCAATAAAATCACCTCTCCTCTAGTTGGACAGGAAAATCACAAGATAAAAACAAGCACTGCTCTAGCCATTTCTTATTGGACACCCCCAAAGCCCAAGTCAATTACCCACTGCCCTGTGACTGATTTTACAAGGAAGATACTCCTTCTTCTTAAAAATACACAAAAGGAATTTTCTCCAGAATTTTGCAACAGTCTCACAAGCAGGGAGATGACTGGAAAGGAAGAGCTTACAGCTGATATTTAATCTGAGAAATTGGCAACTACCAAGGGGAGTATCTGTGCTTTTTTTTTTTTTTAGCTGTAAGTGTGTACCAGGCACCACCCTTTGTTCGAAACTAATTAGCATCCTGCATCTCTCTCCACCCCAACCTATTTCCTCATTCTCTTCTCCTTCTCACAGGAACTCAAAGTAAGGCACCCTTCCCACAGGTACTGCTTTCGCTAACCCTGATTCTGACCTCTTTCTGCCTGAATTCTCATTTTCTAAAGTACCCTCGGAAATCATCAATAAATCTCCCTCCAAACAAAACCTCCCTTTTAGAATAATTTAAAACAAAAAAAAATGCTAGTTTGATCAAAATGTGTTGGATTATATGTGATTAAACATCTATCAACTTGCAACTACAGCCCATGAATATGGATAGGGAAAAGGGGGCCCTAAATATTATTTAGTGCATTGAGACACTATGAAAAACAATCCTAAATAATAGTTTAGCATTTTTCTCATTTATTTGTCTTTTTTTTTTTCATTGAAGTGTCTCTAATACCATGGTAACTCATTCCCAGTGAAAAGATATACTTCAGAAGGAAAATAAATACTTTTATTCCCAAATCTAGACAAGGAGTAGCTCAAACAACAATATTTTATATTTGGATAACATCCTAGTGATACTTCATTTGCATAGATTGCCTGTAATTTAATCTTTCAAATAACCACATAGGTAGGCAAGACAAGCCTCATGACTTGCATTTGAGAACCAGAATCATACAAATCATGTGATCTGACACAGTACTCTAGTACTTTGACTATAAGCACATTTTGCCTTTTGAAGCATTCATAGCAACTCAAATTTGCCTAGCAACAATCCGTCACCATAAATAATATCTAAGAGGTACTAAATTTTATTTCATTTTTTTCTTTATTTTTTTCTTTAAATAAATGACAACGGGATGCCTTACAATACTTATTACGTCAGATAACCTAAAGGACATGTCTTCCCAAAGATTGTTGCAAAAGATTATTACAAGTGCATGGCCCAGAGTCTGCCATTTATTGGGCAGGCATGAGTCTGTATGCTTTTGTTAAGGAGAGGGCTTAAGGAAAGAGTCATCAAGAGTTTATTATACATATAGAGTACAACTTTTCATATCTCTGATTGTATATAAAGTATGTTCACACCAATTCGTGTCCTCATACATGTACTTTGGATAATAATGTCCATCACATTCTACCATCCTTGCTAACTCCTGCCCTCTCCCTTCCCCTTCCACCCCTATCTAGAGTTCATCTATTCCTCCATGCTCCCTCTCTCTACCCCACTATGTGTCAGTCAGTTACCTTATACCAGAGAAAACATTCAGCAATTTTTTTTTGGGGGGGATTGGCTAACTTCACTTAGCATTATCTCCTCCAACACCATCCATTTACCTACAAATGCCATGGATTTTATTCTCTTTTATTGCTGAGTAATATTCCATTGTGTATATATGCCACATTTTTTTTATCCATTCACCTACTGAAGGGCATCTAGGTTGGTTCCACAGTTTAGCTTTTGTGAATTGTGCTGCAATTTTTTTTTCATTTCCTATAACATCTTTAAACTAGAAAGTAAGATGCTAAATATAAATTTAGCCCAAGGACCAGAGAACCTAAAGGACATAAACCAAATATTGTTGCAAGAGATTGTTACAAGTGCATGGCCCAGAGTCTGCCATTTATTGAGCAGCCATGAATCTGTATGCTTTTGTTAAGGGGAGGGCTTAAGGAAAGAGTCATCAAGAGTTTATCAGAGCATGCCAGTTCATGACCCCCATTTCAAAGACTCAAATGGAAAGAGAGACAGGATCTTAGCATGAAGGTCTACGTACAAGAAAGGTAATTTCTACTCTCCCTCTGCACTCCTTACCCCCAGTCACTGGCAATAACATTGATAGAGGAGCTGATCAACCATTTAGAAGGGCACTGAATGCAGCCAAAATGAATGGTCTGAAATAGCTGAGGAGTTTTCTCTATAAACTTTCATGTGATCGCATTGTGACCACTACATTTTATGACATATCCATTTTTATAAGTCTATTTATGAGTACAAAGAGGTAGCCACCACTGCTTTTCCTTGCCAGCTTGGACTGACTGCTGCTATTTTAACCCCACGGCCCCTGTAGAAAGAGCATGGCCAATGATTCCAAATTCCTGAGGGACCAATATCTGTTTCTACCAAGAAAATGGAATGATATATTTGGAAATTTGCAATTTGAGACATATCGACTGGTGGGGGTTTTGTTGTTTGTTTGTTTTGAGTAACCTGTTAGAGGACCCAAGTTCCATATTCCCACTCCTATTCCCAAGGGTGACTGGCTCCAGGAGTGAAAAACTATCCTGAAGAAAAGCCCGGACAACCACCAGACATCAACAACCAACATACCCCAAAAAGGAAAGTCTCAGGGCTCAGCCAACGGTCCCCAACAGGTCAAGAATATCACTTTTCCTTAAACACTAATAGTGAAAAACAATATGAACAGCCACTGAAGGAGAGCAGTCCAAGAATTCAGCACCTCAACAACTCAAAGACTCATCTAAAAGTCACTTTTAGAGGAAGGGAAAAAGTGCTATCTTTATGAAAAGTCATACCCTAGAGAAACAAGGATTCAAGGGTTACTTCCTGCTAACCTGTTTCAGGAACATAAGCTATCCTAACCTCAAAATGCCTGCCCACTTCTTGGTCCTTCCATTCTTTCATGGCTGCTTTGAGCATGGTTTTAGCTTTTCTTAGGTAATATCAGATCAACCTGTTCATTCTTTAATATTTCTTACTTGCCTCAGGCTATTACTGCTTTTCAGATTCAACCTCTACCTCACCGTGATCATTCAGCAATGAACCACATTAGGGGTCTTGATACTCGGGAAAATCCTCAGGTAAAGAACTGTAAATACATTTGCCAAAAGCTTGCAAGCTGACGAATTATCCTGCCCTAGTTTATTGAATATTGGCAGAGGACATAAGATTCCTGGGTCAAAGAACTTTTTTCCAGAGACAAAGAACTTTATAAAGGACTTTATAACTCATGGCACAATCTAAGGAGGACTCGTGGATTCACTGAGCCTAAATGGTGACAATGAGACTGCCCTATTACACACCTGATGAAGTAGTGTCATAGGGAAATAAGTTCAAATGTCCTTCAACTGAAACAAACATGACATATTGGGGAAGGAAAGGACAATTTGGCTGTTGCAAGAAGCAGCAAGGGAGACAATAGTACTGGATGGGTTTAGAATAGACTGGATGATATAGAAATATATAAGCTTTAGTAAGGAGTTTGAATTTTATTTGAGGTACAATACTACATCTTATAAACTGTCATTTTTTTTTAGCAAACAAGAGCTTATTATAGAGAAAACTATTCCTTAATATGGTTTACATACTGAGCTTCTACATAAGCAATCGGAAGGGAATTCACACAAGCCACATCTTCACACCTAGTACATCTGGGCCCATGGACCCCTCCTCGTCTGCTGTTACTGTGGATGAACTGTCTTCCCTGAGACAACCCCTCCATATGTGCATTAATGCCTATAATCTCTCTCTTAACAACATCCTTCTGACTATTCTTTCCTCTCTCTTCCTTATCTCAACTTTTACCTTTCTACAGGTTTGTACCCATCAACATTAAATATATAGTAATTTCCTTACACCTATACATAAAACCTCTCTTGGCCCCTACATCCCTCTCCAGATACCATGCCATTTCTCTTTTAGATTTTATAGCAAGACTTCTCAAAGTACCTGTCTATAATTATTGCTTTAATTGCCCTCTTTCCACTCTCTCCTGAACTTTCTCCAATCAAGTTTCCACCCCTACTTCTCCCATAGAATGCCTCTTATTCAGGTTACTTGACCCATCTACAGCAATACTGTTGCTTATCTAGACCAACTTCTTTGCTCGTAAAACAGCTATGTGCTTTAGGGGACTGGGACCACTCCTTCACAAAAGTTGGAAATCATGATTAGTCCCTTAACTAGATATTCATGCTGCCACCACTACCCTTGTTGCCCCACTAGCTTAGAAAGGACTGATGTGAGTCATCAAATCTCAGGGAGCTTTTGCTCTTATAATAAAGTGAAATATTATTTCCCTGATAATGAATTGTTAAACTGATTCCAATTTAGTATCAATCATTTATCAGTGACAAATATTTTATTGAACATAGGGATTCTGCTTCCATCCACTTTGTTGATGGGGGGGGGCAAAGTCCTTGGAATATTTTCATCCTTCTACCCTCATTTTACCACCCTCCCATGTAATTATAAATTGTTGCCTTTTAGCTCTCAAGTTCTCTCTTGACTTCTATCAACCACTCTCATAGGAGGTACTCAGTAATTATTTATTGAAGACAGGGAAGCTGACAAAAAAGAAAGGAGGCTTTCTGTATACTGCATTAAGATGTGAAAATATTTCACATGCAGAATGGGGTTGCATTCAGACTTTTGATTCTTCATATGGTGAATGAATTCATTTTCTCCAGGTGGTACATTAGGCAAATGCTGTCATCTGTGTTTTATTATTATTATAAGCATCAGAAACCAATTCTACATTAAGTAATACAGAGAAGAGGATTTACTGGATAAATGTTACAGCATTTCACAAAGTCAAGGGGAGAAACAATCAACCAAACCTCAGGGCAGCAGGGACTATGGCAAGAATTCATAAGCCTCATTTCTGGGCATTTGTATAAATGCAACAGGTCTCCAATGCCCTTAAGTGCTTCTCTCTTACAAGTTTCAAAATTGTCAGAAAGAGTATGATTGGCCCCAATTAGATCAACTGTCAGCTTGCACCTAGATTGATCAGCTTTGGCCATTACACAGTAGAGACAAGGTTACTCTGTGTTTTGATCCATTCCCAGAAGAACAAAGAGGGACCCAAGATGACATCTTCTCTAGATAAGGACAAGGCAGACACTTACATTGTCCAGCAAATGTGCCAGAGCAAGGTGAGTGGAAGCTTCTGTTAACAAGTATTCTAACACAAGTTTTATTTACATTTATTATTTTCTACATTTATTGTTATATATAATATACTATCTATAAAATTTAATTTACATTATGAAAACACAGAGAATTAGAGAAAAAAGGACAATGGCCACAATGTACCCATCAACCAGCTTTAATAATTGTCAGCATTTTTTAATCCTTATTTTATTTTCTCTATACCCCAAAATTTGTTTCTAGAGTATGTTATAATAAATGCCAGATATCATATCTTTTAACCTTATAAATACTCCAGTATATTAAATAAGTAACTTTAAAATTATAACTACAATATTGTTATCATACTAAGTAACAATAATTCCTTAATATTTGTGATCATTGGTATATATCCAGGTGCATAAGACTTGTTTTCTGTTACCAAAAAGCTTAGAATTTAGAAGGAATGATAAGACATTTATTTAAATAACTACAAGAAACAAAACACATAAAGAAAGCAGAGATGAAGTGCCATGGGATAATGAGAGGAGACACTCAAACATACTCTGATAGAACAGATGGATGCATGGATTTTATATAATTGTGCAGACACGTTATTAAGCTATCTCTAAAGCTCTATAGACCAATCTCCGCCATTCATTCAATTACCTTCTGTTTTCAGAGAATCCTATTATGATAGCTTCCAGCTATGATGATACATTTTCTCGTTAATCCAATCTAAACTGACTCTAAGAGAAAAATTAGAAAATTTCCAAGACATATTCTCAGTATGCCTCAAAAAGTGTATACTTTCCACTAGTATTTAGAGAATAAAAGAGAACTATATAATTATTGTCAAATTATCCTTATTGTCAATTTAGATATTTCTCTTATTTGAAGGGGCATGAGTATAAAAATCCTATATCTTAACAAAAAATATCCAATGGATAAATTCCCTAACTGAAAAAGAACCTTTTCAAATACCATAAAAGCAGTAATATTTTAAGATTAACTTCTTATTCTATAAAACAAGAATTACCTAGAGATCATACATTCCTGACACTTCTAATAGTACAGGAATCTTTTTTATTACTTTATCACTTTGGAAAATGGGCAGTCAGTGTAACTATCATTTGATAGTCACATAGTTAATTCACACTCATTTACATAAAGACTAAGATAGTTCAAAAAGTTCCTGAGCAAGTTTTAGCTTGTATGGGAGTGCTGAGTCAATTAAGCCCTTTGTGTTAGAATGAATAGGGCTGGTTAATAACAGATCATCAACTCATTGGGCAGAAAACTTCGTTGTTACATAAACAAGCTTATAGAAGTATAGTGCTGACTAAGACATTTGGTTTGGTTCACAGATCACTGATAGTCATAATTTAAAATTATATGTAGTTTCCTCAGGCAATCTCAGAAGTTTGTACGTCTATTTCTTTTTCTGAGAAGTAAACATTCACATTAAATTGGAGTACATTTTTGCTCTACAATAACAAAAATAAAATACAAATTATTCTTTCCAGGGTCATGGCCACCTCCAGTGTTATTCAGAATCCCAGATGGATAGAGTTGAATAAAGAGAGAGTTTAAGGGAGAGACCCGTATGGGCAAAGGTAAGGAAATCAACACTTGTTGGTAAAACAGCCCAAGGCCAAAATAATTGGGAGTCATCACCATCTCTAAATCTGAAGGTGGATGTTGTGCAGTCAACTGGAAACTGAAGAGGGTTATACCTGTGGGTATAGGAAAAGAATGATCAGAAGGATCCATGGATGTAGTCATGAGTTGCTGCAACGAGAGAGCACCATTTCTGCCACTCAGATTTCCTACCACTTCCTCCTTTTGGCAGAACTCAAGTGAAAGCCAGAGTGGAAGGGGGTGAGTCGATACACAGCCCACAAAGGTCAGCCAGAGCAAGCAAGTGAGAGATGAATGGAGAGTGGGTCTGGAAAGCCAATGGGAAATCCCCAACATGTATGCTTCTACCATTGTAATTCAAGTTTGACCAGATTACATATTTTCCAGCAGTTTCTCTTATTCCCATGGTGGCTGAACCAAAAAGAAGCAATCTAACAGATTGTAGGACTCAATTAAGTTCTCATAGAAAGACATGAATTCTGCCCAAGATGTTTATATTAGTTGGAAGCTATGATAAATACATGTGGAATAAATATGAGAGAATACACAACAAGTTATAGAATATAGAGAGGGTTGAAAATTTGGCCTCAGGCAGGACTAAGTGTTGGGTGCAGAGCAGGCTGAACTGTGTTGTCTGCAGGGCAGGCTGAACAGATGTTAGCTGCAAGATAGCCCACACACTCAAACCCCCCTCTATCTGGTCCTTTATCACCTGTTTGTGTCAAGTCCCGCTCAAGGCTGAGCACTCAACCCCCCTTGGGCCAACAAGGCAGCTTGCAGACCCAGAGGCCCCATTAGATTTGGGCTATAAAAACTCCCTCCTGCCAGGCCCCTCTCTCTCTTACTCTTTCTCTCTTGTTCTCTCTCTCTCTTGCTCTCTTTATCTTTCTTGCGCGCGCTCTCTGTCTCTCTCTTGCTCTTGCTCTCTCCCTGTTCATCTCATCTCTTCTCTCTCTCTCTCTCTCTCTCTCTCTCTCTCTCTCTCTCTCTCTCTTTCCTTCCGTCTTTTCTCTTTGTTGCACTGCTGCAATAAAGATCTTTTGGTCACTCCGAGTGTTGTGGTCACTTTCCTTTCACTAAGTATTGCCTCTAAAGCATTTTTTAGAAGGTCTTGGGTGTAAGTGGAAGTTTTTGCAAATGTTAAAGAGAATACAGGAAAAGGAAATGGAAGAGTAAAGATGTTATTTGAGAGTAACAGTAAACTAACATCCTTAGAAATATTCTGGTAGCACCCTGAAACTTTGCCCGGCCTAGGTGGCTAAGTAACCTCTTCCAGAAATGAATAGGAAGTTAAGGAAGGAGAAATTGCTTATTCTTTTCACTCTTTTCACACAGTCATTTCCAAGAGGAGCAAAGAATTACAGTCATCATAAAAGCCATTTTCAACATTGTAAGGCAATCCACATCAAAGCCTAACCCAACATCAGTTGGTAGAGGCTAGTCTACCACCCTGAAATGGTTAAGATACTTCCTCATCATGCAAATGTCTATTAATTCTTCAGGACTCCACTTTTAAACATGAGACCTATATTACTGAGCATTCTAGGCAAATCCAGACCCTTCTCTGAACTTTAATCTCCAAAATAAAAGGGTTATTTCAAAATTATACCCTGGTTCACATAATTATGTTTGAAGAAGTTACATGATTATCTTCTTTTATTTCTTTATTTCAATGTAAAAATTTCATAAATGATACACACAAATAACTTTGTTCAGGTTCAAAAGTATGACCCAGAGAGATGTTTTCAGGGCAAATTCTCTAAAAGAGGAGACCAAAAACTTACAATTATTATTGTATCTTCTGTGACAATAACTCTAAATATGAACGTATAAAAACTTTTAAGCTAATGGAAAAAACTCCTCTTCTCCCATTAAATATATCATCCTTTGTTGAATAAAAAGCTATTATCCAACCAATATTGATTTATATTTTATGGATTTTTCCATAGTGATAATTAAAATCATGATTTTTCTGTTTTCTAACCATTCCTATGGGATCTATGTGACTTCCTAACTTGTCAAATCACCACTGAGCTTGGTTAATTTTGAGAGAGGGAACAGGACTACCTATAGAGAAATAGTCTATACTTGATCTCAGTCAAAAGGCGAAGAAGTGAAGAGAGGGAGAAATGCTCTAAAAATACCTTTTTATTTGAAAAGTAATCATGATAAAACAGAAGAGAATGTATTCTGGAATTTCACAGAGCAAAATAATCTAAATAGGATAAGGAGCTAAATAAAATATGAAGAAACAATACTTTTACCTCAAGTATCCACTTAGATTTTTAGAAAACATGACCATTTGTAATAGAAAAATAGGGAGGAGAGAGGAGGTAAAATAGCTGCAGCCTCACCCAATTTTCTATTTGAATCAGGTTTATGGCGGGTTTGAATAGAGAATTAATTGTTTAAATTGGGCTGGCGATTAGTTCAGTGGTAGAGCACTAGCCTAGCCTGCTGGAAGCCCTGGGTTCCATTCTCAGCATGGGGTGGTACGTGGGAATTATCCATTTAAATCAGGTAAAAAGCCATGAATTTCTAAGCAATTTGGAAAGAAATCAGAAATGTTCAGCAAATGTTTACCGAGTACCTGGTTGAGAATAGGCATTTTGGCTGTTTCTTTCCCTGCCTGTATATTCTAATTGGGGATATAAACACATTGTTAACATTATACATGTTATATGCTAAAAGGGAAGCAAAAAAATTAACATTTAGTGATAGGCCACACACATCACACAGAGAATCGTCTTCACAATGATCCTGTCACCTAAGTACTATTCAATCAATATTAGAAATGGGAACTTAAGGTAAGAGACACTCAAGTCACCAAGTTTACCCTACTCTAATGAGTATCTGGATATCTGACTCTAGAGTTCATTATCTTCTTTCTACTCAAGAAGTTTTTGCTTGCATACTCACATACAAACCAACATGAAATTGTTATTCAAACAATGGCTTTCCATGGAAACCATGCATAGAAAAATAATAATAAAGTTACTTTGTTGTAGGGGGGAGAAAATCTTTTCTTACCCATCACCAGGTTCTTGACTGAAGCCCCTATAACAAAAGACAAATTAGAAGAGTGAAGTCCACAAATATATTTAATATAAATTCTTGGTAACAACAGAGCCTTTAGAAAGGAAGACCCAAAGAAATAGGGAATCTGTGTATTTTTTAAAGAGTGGATGGAGAAATGATGGGAAGACAAATGATGTCATATAAAGCTAATAAACTGAGGGGAACTTAGCAAAGTCTGTTTGTTCAGATTCCTGATATGTCCTACAGAGACCAAAATTTTTTTTTAAGAGAAAACCAAATGCCAAGCTTTTGTAATGCCAAGAGTTATTGTTATGCAAATTGATGTCCCTGTTTCTGTTAATTAGAGCTTTTTCTCAGTCCCGGAGAAAAGTTTTCATCTTTGACAATGGAAATTTAACTGATTTAAAATACACAATAAGACTCAACAAAATAGCAAAATGGGCTTTCCTGTAATTAACGTATTTCAGTGACCCTGTTTTCGATATTTCCAATATACACTGTTTCCATCATTTGTATTTCTTCTTTTTGCCATTCAATAATATTAGGTAATTCAGCAATTTTGACTTTCAGTAAATAGTAAATATCTCATCATTGGTTAAAATGTGTACAAAACCAAATGAACTCTAAAATCAAAATGAATAGGCATTTAGCACTATTAAAAATTCCTCCCAACCTGACACGTAAGTCTGATATTAAAAACAAACAAACAAACCCCCCCCTAAAAAAAAAAAAAAAAAACTCTTGGCTAATTTAATCTAGCCTTAATCCTAAATACCTAAGCTTGGTACTTAGGAAAAGGAATAATATAATTACTTTGTTGTAGGGAGGAGAAAATCTTTTCTTAACCATCACCAGGTTCTTGACTGAAGCCCCTATAACAAAAGACAGATTAGAAGAGTGAAGTCCACAAATATATTTAATATAAATTCTAAGTGACAACAGAGCCTTCAGAAAGGAAGACCCAAAGAAATAGGGGATCTGGGTACTTTATAAAGAGTTGCAATCTGGTACCTCTGAAACTAAAGCAATCTCCTTATGCTCAACAATATTATCTAGCCTCTATGACTGGGCTTGTGTCCCACTGGACATTGGTATGACCAACTGGGACAGGGGCCCCTGAACCCCTTCCTGCTAGAACTGGGACTATGGTATTCTTCCTGGTCCCTCTACAAAGGGAATAGAATTGCTGGGAGAGTTCCCACACACACACACACACACACACACACACACACACACGCAGTAAGCCTTTCCAAATCACGAATGCTATTTCTAGCCAGATTGTTTGAGTATCCTTATTGCCACGATAATCCTACTGCTGTTGAATAGGTGGGTAGTCAGATAGTAAGACGTAGCAGGCAGTTAGGGCAACAGACCCCAAATGGATATTTCTGTAGAAACATTCCAAACATCCCAACCACCAAAACCCTCTGACTCTGAAAAGTGGAAAAAGGGAATGTAGGATGGACCTGAGGTGGAAGGTACAAATAGTTTCGAACCCAACAGTTAAAAAAACACAACCAACCAGATCTAATAATCATAAAGTTAGGCAACACCCTGAGCCATGTTGATAAAGACTTCTAGGCCAAACCTCTCCTTGGCAACCCTCTATCAGGACCCCGCTTCTTCAGCAAGAGCTCTGTTTCTTCTCTTTCTCTTGAATAAATATTTTCCTTTCACACTAACTCTTGGTTGTCTGTAGATTTTATTCTTTAAGATCATGAGATAAGAACCTGCAAAGGGATCACTGGTGCTCTGCTGCTGAGCAATATCACTAGCAGGCACCGTCTACTGTAAAGCTGAAAGAGCTGTAACGCCATCCCAGCGGGCACTGCCCTCTGCGATACTGACAGCAGAAAATCCAGCTTCAATGCGCTCATAAAAGAGCCCATTTCCCACCTGCAGCCCTCTTCTGACTTCCAACCACTCTTCATCTGGCTTCTTTCTCTATTTAATGGCAATTACCCTGAAACTGCAGCAAGTGTCATAAAATCAGATGACTGGTCACTGTGTACTCTTTTTATTTTTCACTTTTACTAAACAGTGAGAAATATTGGGTTTTTGTTTTGTGTTAATGATCATTAGCGTCTAAATAAGGAAAAGGTGCACAGAAGCAAAAATGGAAATGTCCCCTTCTAAAATCACCAACATTTGTATCACCCATGCAAAATATTCAACCCTTCAAAGACTATCATTCTAAATGATGCAATGGAAATTTAAATCTAAATCTAAATTTTGCAATGAAAATGACTTTATTCTTAACGGCTAAGTACTAATGACACACTTTTTTCTGAGATACAATTTTTTTTATTGAATTATAACTCACCTACTTCTGCTTTAAAATGTACAATTCAGTGTTTTTCAGTATTTCCACAGGGTTATGTAGCCATAACCACTAATGACAAACATTTTCTTTGCTCATTTCCTATATTACCCACTAGTAGCTATTCTCAATTTTTTCTTCTCTCAACCTCTGGCAATCACTAATCAGTCTAACTTCTTGCATTTTGCATTCTAGACATTTCATATAAATGGAATCATACAATATGGCCTTTTAAGTTTAACTTTGTTCATTTATTATAATGTTTTTAAGATCCATCCATGTTGTACCCTTTATCAATACTTCATTCATCATATGACTGAATAATATTCCACTGTGTGGATATGCCATCTTTGTTTATCCACCTACCAATCAATAGATAGCTAGGTTATTTCCATTTTGGAGATATTGTAAATAAGAATGGTGTTATAACATTTGTGTAAAAGAATTTTTTTGTGTGTGCATTCATTTATGTTTTTTATTTTTTTATTTTTTATTTTTTTTTTTAGGCATTGAGTTAGGATTAGAATTTATACGTCATATGGTAGGTAACTCTATGTTCAACATTTCAAGAACTATCAAACTGTTCTCCAAAGTGATTCACTGCTTGACTAATACCTAGATTGAATGGTGGTCTATGAAAAATGAGTCTGAAATGCCAAAGATGTCAGCAAAGATAGGAGCCTGAGTCACTTGTGACAGCATGCAGCTGCCACACTAGCCTTTGGACAGCACATCACCAGGCTTCTTTTGTGTGGGGAAGAAAAATCTTTGGTCTTATTTGGATTATTTGAGTAAACTTTACAAATATATCGATCTTATTAAGCCAAAGCTGATCCCTGTTAATATTATAAGCGCATAAATCTTTTTTATTAGCCATTCTCAAGTGGACAGATGGTCATTTACCCAGCAACTGTGCACTGGGAAATCATGGTGTATTTTTCTCTTTATTAAATTATACATTTCCTAATTCTTTCTACAAAAAAAGACCCCAAAACTATGGCCAATCTAGTAGCAATGAACTCCCTAACACCTATTAAAATGAATAAGGGTAACTCAGAAAATGGCCAACACTAGATCTGGGTCAGGAAATATACAAAAAGTGCCTTCTTCCTTGTGCTAGGAAGCAAGGGGTTTATCAGAGACTAATGGAGTGCACAAAGGGCACAGGAGCCAACTTGAATGTTCTCTTAAAGGTCCAAGATGGGATACAGTAAGTGTCAAAATTGTTCTCAACTATTAAAATACAACAGATACGTAAAAAAAAAAATCTTTCATGATGATGCTAGAAGAAAATCATTTCACTGTCTATCATTAGACATAATTGACCACACATGAACATACCGATCAGTCCTGACACTGAAAAAAAATAAAATCATCAGCCAGTATGAATCTAATAGGCAACAGGGTAGTCACCACCTGTGAAATATTTTCAGCCCAAAAAAATAAAACTGAGCTTATCTTAAATCTCAATTTAGTCAAGTCAATGCCCTAATAGAGCATATAGAGTGAACCAGGAACAGTCAATCAGCCAAATCCAGAATGTATGAAATCCTTTTTAAGCATAACTCAACTTTTTTCAACAATGACATAATAATTTAAAAAATGATTTTGAAAATCAAAAATATAAGGAGTCTATATAATAAATATTGAAGGGATTGAATAATAATAATAAATTATAAGAGACTTAGCAACCAAATAAACAAACTGATTTGGCTCCTGATTCAAACATTTGAGAAAATCAGAGAAATATAATTATGTCCCATGTGTAACCAAACACAATAGGTTAACCTTCTGGTGAGTGCAAAGCCGATAAGCACAACCAGGAGATGAGAGAGTGGAGAGAGGTTTATTACTTATGGAATGGAAGAACACCACTAGAGATAGCTCTCAAAGCAGTATTCTCCCTGAACAAAGACAATAAGGAGCTTTTATTGGAAAATGTATACATATCCATATAGGAAAAACTTATCATCACATGTAGAGGTGGACATACTCCTCAGTTTGCTCAGTTCACAATCATATGTCACATGTTTCTTTAAAAAAATGATGAATAAAAAATGCTTCTGGAGGGAGAAATTAATGTTATGATGAATGTTATGATTTAATGTTATGATTTAATCAAAGTGACTTGGCCATTTTGGATGGTCACTTGTAAATTTCTCTGAAGGAATTTAGCTGAAACCACAACAATAGCAAGAAAACTTTGCAGACATATTGATTCTTTTCTAGGGTCAACAGCTTATCCCTGAGTTTGTGTAGAAGCTTGTCCTATACGTATAGTGCCTGCCTAGAGGCTACCAGAGGCATGTAAGGCCATATTACAGAAGTTTTTGTTAATTGTATGTGATATATTGGTACTGCAGTTATTTTTAAAATGTTAGTGATCCATTTTAAAATATTTGTGAATGAAATTATACTTTGTCTAGGATTTGCTTTAAAATATTCCTGTTAAAGCAAGAAGGGAATCCATGAAACTAGATTGGCAAAATGTTGATAGTTGTGGAAAATGGGGAAAAGGTGCATGGGATTCATACTAGCATTATCCCTATTTTTGTGTGTGTTTAATATTTTCCAAAATAAAGAACTGGAAAAGGAGAAGGAATAGGGGAAAAGAAGAAAATGATGACAACTGCTAATGTTGCCTCCTCTTCCTTGTTTCTCCTTCTTCATGTGACCATGGAGCTTACGTTGCAGTCACCTTTAGGCTGCTGCAAGTCAAACACAGTATGGGGATGAAAAATAACATAAGAATGGCAGACAGAAAGATAAAAAGGAAATGTTGAGCTGCAACACCAAGTCATTACTCTCCTGTGGACACCATTTTGATGAGACACTTCAATCCCTGCATGTGTAAGCCTCTGTGAGTTGAGTTTTCTATTCTCTGAAGTCTCCCACTGTGATTATGAATACCGTTTGGCCAGATTGACATTGGAGGATTTGGGGCTCTTCATATCCTCTGTATAAAGTTGGCTGGAGTGACCCATATTAAGAAGAAATAGTGTTGCTATTTTTTTGTTGACTTTACCATAAAGTCAACTGGCAGAATCAACAGACACAAAATAAAAATTTAATCATTTTTTATGTAATCTCTTATTTCATAAAAGAGAAAACATTGGAAGGTAAAATAAAAGATCTTACCTTCTGTCAGTTATTTTGTGGTAGTTTACTGGTGTAGTTGGAACTGGTGTAGTTGAGTTACTATCTCAACTATTCTGTTGTTCGATCACACACCACTGATGAGAGTGCAAAGGTTGTAAGTGGTCATACTATAATTTATAACTTACTATCATGTAAAGGTATATTTGGATCAATGTCGGTATTAAGACCACATTCTAAGTGCATGCAGTGGCTCAATTTCAGTGTCTTTATATACCTTAAGCAGAACCTAGTGACTAAGTGGCAGAAAATCCCATTTATTTTTTGAAATTTGGGTTGGCATTTACATTACTGCTACTTCATACACAAGGAGAATAGAAGCATTTCCCTCTATTAGGTTTAAAAAATGACTTAACAGAAAAAAAGATCACATTAAACCCTCTACTGATTTTTGTGCCACCAGATCAGTGGAGGTGGTTATTAGGCCTTTGTTAATTTCTTTCATGTCTTAAATTTGGTTCTATTTTCATGATTCCGTTGATTTCTGGATTTCACGAGTATGACTTAACACTATACAAACAACTGTGCATTAGTCAAAACTTTCATAAAATTCTACATGGCAACTTCGAGGAAGTTCATAACAAAATGACAGATAAAATTTAAAGTTAAGTAGTAAGAACATGAAAAAAGGTATTGAATTTATATGATCTGTAAAAAAAGAGGGACTGAGTCTACTTTTTTGAGTATGAAAAAGATTTCCAGGGCTGAGGTTGTGATTCTGTGGTAGAGCGCTTGCCTTGCACATATGAAGCACTGGGTTCAATCCTCAGCACCACATAAAAAATAAATAAACAACATAAAGTTATAAAAAAAATTGAGAAGGAAGAAATACAACTGTTTTTTTTAAAAAAAAGATTTCCATATTAATGATAGAAAACAATTACTGACAGTCTCATGTGGTAGACAGAAATTGCAGTAGGGAAGATTTAAACTAGCTATTAAAGGAACTCTGAGGATTGTAAAACACGGGTATATAAGGCTGCTGTATTATGCAGTTGGTTTGTTTTTTAAAAATGGGTCAGAGTTAGTAGTGATTTTTAAATAATTTTAACACAAGCTAAAAATGGGAAAACTCACTCAACTCAATTTCCTAAGAAATATTCACATCAAGACTCTTTATAGGAATGCAGTAAAGTAAAACCCATTTCTGCCCTCTGTCAAGTTACCATGTTAGAAAGAAGGTGAATAGAGTTACCAAGTACAAAAATAACTACTTAATAAAAGAAAGCATAACTGATAAATAATAAAAGCAACCTATATTTCTACAAGTTGTGTCATAGTAATGGCCACATACACATCAAGTTACGACACTAGTAACAAAAACTACAACTCAGATGTCTCAGCCCTGAGAGCCATGATTGCTCCTCAAAGTGAAGCTGCGCACTGGCAGGACGCATACAGGATGAACGCACTACAGAATATAAAAAGAAGCTGCTATTTGGCTGAGCTGTATAGTAATTTAATTTAACAAGTTGGTAACTAGGATTGAACATTATATGCTTTTCTCATCTTTGAGGAAGTGTATAAAGAAGGAAGATCTTCTAAGTTAGCAGAGGTTGCTTGAAATCTGCAAAGAAGAAATGCAAAAAAAATGTGCTTAAGGAAGAATCTTTTTTAAAAAATTATTTATTTATTTGTTTATTTATTTATTTTTGCATTACAATTCTTATTACATCTTTATACCACAAGTTATCGTATCTCTGATTATATATAAGGTATGTTGACACCAAATTCACATCTTCATACATGTATTTTGCATAATGATGAGGGTCTCCTTTCACCATCCATGCTATTCCCATTCTCCCTCTCTTTCCACCCACTCCTATTCCCTATCTAGAGGTAATCTTTAAGGAAGAATCTTTAAAGTTTTAAAAAAGGTCTAAAAGTGTTATACTTTAAAAATTTCTATGCATACCCAGGTATTTGTGATTCTGGCAATCAATCTCTGACCATTTCAAAAATATCATCAGTAAACTTCTATGAAGGAACCAAATAGCCTTGGAAGAATAGTTTTAAACCTTGTTCCCCATATATTACCATGCTTTAGATACTTAGAAAATATATTCATATCCATTTCTAAAATATTTTCTAAATCATATAGCCATTTAGAAATGGCATTGCTTTAAAACACACTTAGACTATTTGATTCTGTTAAGTATGGAGAAAAAAAGCTTTTTGAAAACAACATTATTTTCCACATTTCTTAGCATCCCTCAAATGTTGGCAGGACCATGGTATCACTAATGAAACAGTCTTCTTCAAAAGTTATTCTGTAAATTTCAAATAATTTGTAATAAAATATAACTTAGTTTGTAGTCACTGAACATTTACAATTAGGAAAATGTTTTAATTGCCATAGAAAAACTGGCAATGGCATGACCAAAACAATTCCTAGGAAAAATACAAATTAAAAAAATGAAATACAAATAAGTATTTTTCTACTATATTCATAAATGATTTTTAATTATAATGATTAGCAATGAAGAGTTTGTCATTTAAATGAATGCTTGTAAACAACTGGTATAAGCAATTTAGAATAATCATTCTGGAAAGCTAGCAACAATTCATACCATAAGCTTTAAAAAGGTTTATAACTGTGGCCAAGTTTTTCCACCTGTAAAAATCTATCCTAAGGAACAAAAATCTTGGAGAGGGAAGAGAAGTATGAGGAAATGTTGATTAATAGGTAGTAAGTTATAGTTAGATAGGCGAAAGAGGTTCTGGCGTGCTACTGCACAGTATGGTGACTATAAATGACACTGATGTACTAGAATAAATGATTTCAAAAAGTTAGAAGGATTTCAAAACTTTCATCATAAATAAATAATAAATGTTTGAGAAGCTGAGTATGTTTTAAATATCACATAGTGTATTCACATATTGAAACATTACATGTTCCTCCACTGATATTTGCAATTTTTATTCATACCTGTCAGCTAAAAAATAAATTTAATTTTTCCCAAAAGCTTGAAGAAAGACCTAGCTTCAATGATGTTCACTAATTACAATAGTGACAAGTTAGCCCTGTCAGGCTCCATGGGGAAGGCAACCCTGAGAACCCATGCTTGGGATCACCTTTGCACTGTAATGACTATACAGAAAGAACAATAAACAGGCTGCCTAGTACTTCTCAGCTACTTCATACACTAGGAGAATAGAATTCAGAGTGGAGGCCGATTTCCTAACAAAATGTTGGGCAATGAGGAGGGGAGGTGGGACGAGGGGTTCTAGAATACTTAGACAACTGTATGTGTAAATCAACTGGGGTTGCCATAACAATATGCTGTATAGACTTCAAACAACAGTTCCGAAGACTGAATATCTGAGATCAGGGTGCTAGCATGAGCAGATTCTAGGAAAGACCCTCTTCCTCTTTCTGGATTTCAGATAGCTGCTTTCATGTTGTGTCAAATGTGAGAGAGAGAAAAAAAAGAGAGAGAGAGATAAAATAGAAGAAAGAGAAAGTCCATGATCTCATGATCTCATCTAAACCCAATTATCTCCCAAAGGCCACCATGTTGGAGGTTAGAGCTTCATTATATGAAGATTGGGGGTAAATTCAGTCCATGGTAGTATATTAAAGAATAATTTTTCTAGGTAAACCTACCTATAGAATAACAATTTAACTCATTCATATGAACTAGAGCTCTAGCACCCTGATGTAATTCTTTTAAAAGCAAAAGAAGTTACTGAAAAAGTTCCTGTTTAGTAATGACTGGATTAGAAAATCATGATTCTGCAATACCTAGTGCCGCAGTCTGGTGGGCACAAATCACCGAGCTGCCACAAAGCACTTGTATGTTCAAACAGGAAACTCCAACAGCACTCCACGCACTCCCCGGGGAACTCTCCCAAATGCCCCCCACGTGGCCCCTCTCCAGCACACCACACCAACCGGAACTCCCTCCACCGGAACTTCACCAACCAACGTGAACTCCCCAGGAAATCCCCGAGAGAACTCCAAAGTAGCGAGCGCCCAAGCCGGACAGCAGGGGTGTATATACAATTGAATCAATCCAGCATCATCTTAATGGCTCGCCTCTCAACCATTACTTCTGGCAAAATGCCAGGGGCCATTCCAACTCGGCTGTGGCTCTTAACAACCTAGTAAAGAGCTGCTAAAATTTTTTAGTAGGTGAGTTGGAGAATAGGATATTCTAAAGAACAAAATGCACCTTTACAACACAGAGGTCTGGCAGTCACCATCAAAATCAATACAATCACACTGAGAAACACAATGCAACATGATTAGTCTCCTGATATGTGAAGTCAAACATTAACTTTACCATGAACAAAGTATTCTTAAAAAATAGATTTAACCTGAATTTAATCAAGTTAAGACTAAATTTTAGTTTACCAGACACCAAGGGCATAAGAACAAGTTAAATGACATCAAGTGGAAACAATCAGGATATAGAATACACTGTGTAAGATGACTGGTTGAACTCTGCAAAAAATTCAAAGTTAGGAAAAAGGAATTCTGGTTGATGATTATCCTGGATTAAAACAGAAAACTGTTATGAAATTCATTTGTCAAATTCAATACATTCACATATGCATCTATAAAAGGAATTTGGAGAAAATAGGATGATTTTACCACACACTGAATATTAAATAATGTAAAATTATTGTTAAGTTTATTAGGTGTAATAATGGTATGTTAATAAGCAGAACATTCTTACTCTTAGAAATTGTATGATAAAATATTTAGGAGCAAAAATCCATATGTATGTAACTGACTTTCAAATATTTTAGCCAAAAAATAAATTTATACATGTACTTAGCAATATTTTAAAATTTGGCAACAAGTTAATAATTGTTTAATTTAGTGGAGGGTACATGAATGCCTTTTATATCATTATTTAAATTTTAAATTTTTCTCCATATTTGAAGTTTTAAAATAAAAAGTCAGAAACACTCCAGCATCAATTTTTGGTTTGAATTTCCAATCTGCCAGCCAGCCCCATGGGGTTTATGCCATACTACGCCCATGAAGCATAAGTAATTCCCTTAAAATTATACATATGTCTGTGTGCATATACACACATGCCATCAACATACATATACTTGTGGATGTATATGCATACAAAGGGAGGTAAATAAATTACTCATAATTTTAATTCTCATTTTATACTGACTTGTCACCATCCATCTGCTTAGGACTTCTCTTTTGTAGTATTAACCTATTTCTTATTTTTCCATAATGTCCAGTACCCACTAATTATTCTTGTCCATTTTGACATGATATCCACTGTTGTTGACATACGTTCTTCAAAAACATATATTTTGTGTACATGTTTTATTGCACATGTGCTGCAAATTGAATCGTTGCATATTACTTCACTTTGATGTTTATGTTTTATTTATTTATTAAATAAATTCATTTATTTTTAATTGAAAAAGTCAGAAACAGAAATTTGATATTTTTATTTAAAAATAAATAAGACTAATAATTCATGTAATAAAGATGAATTAAGTATCCTTAATGTCATCCAACCTGAGATCTATAATAACATTATTAAATTAATATTTATCCTCTTCCCTATTGTATCCCCCAGTCTCCTCCCCAACTACCTTGATATTTTAATATTTATTATGGAAAATTTCAAGAACACACAAGAAAGTCTACTCCAGGCTTTGCAGCTTTGTTTTCAAATATCAGAGATTATCCTTAGAGAATTCCCCCATTACTTGTAAAGCCAGCAGTGCCTTCAAAATGTATCTTGTCCAGGAATTTAATATTCTGTAAAGGAAGATATTTAGTCCAACTAATGTCAGAAGTGAAAACTTTAGTGCAATGCTTATCCTTTCTGTGGATGCACACACAATCTTATTTCACTTGGAATCAGTTCTAAAAAGCAGCATTGTTTTGGAGACAATGTTTCTTTCTATATAAAAGATAAATAGATTTTTCATAAGAGATTTAGAATATATCTTATAATTACAATCACCTGAAGAACCTCTTCTGGTGTTTCATTCAATTAATTCATTGCTATTGTGAAATTTGCTTGTAAAACAGAAGTGAAAATTGGTTCTCCATCCTGAGAACTAGATGAGTGGAAGGAAGTATGCCAATCAGGAAACTGATATTACAGGAGTTCAATTAATAAAGTAGCACTTAGTCAAGAATAAAGAAAGGGGGCTGGGGATGTGGCTCAAGCGGTAGCGCGCTCGCCTGGCATGCGTGCGGCCCGGGTTCGATCCTCAGCACCACATACCAACAAAGATGTTGTGTCCGCCGAGAACTAAAAAATAAATATTAAAAATTCTCTCTCTCTCTCCTCTCTCTCTCTCTCTCTCTCTCTCTCTCTCTACCCTCTCTCACTCTCTCTTTAAAAAAAATAAAAAATAAAGAAAGGATTCTAGAACTGAGCAGAACATTGAGTGATTAAGAACAAAAGCAAGCAAGCAGGAAATAAAGAGAAAGAAAGACTTTAGTCAAAGTTTAGCGTAACGTTAAAGAGGAAATAAAAAGAGGAAGTGGTTTACAGAGTAAAGGTTTTTATATATTATCTTGAGTTTTTAACCTCTATTGACAGGAAACATAATAGCCACCATAAAATAGTTAATACATTATGAGAAGAAACTGTAAAAAGCATAAAGTAATTATGTTTTTCAAATCAATCAGTTCTCTGTTGTGTATCTAGATGCTGTCTCATGATTTGATTTTAAAGAATTATAAAATGTGTAGCTATTAGGTGCTGGATTATCTTATTCTAACTTAATTCTAACAAACACTCTGGAAGATGAGAATTGTCCTCTCCACTTTATGACTGAGTTAACTGGGACTCAAAGAAGTTAAGTATGGATTCATAACACACAACTAGTAAGTGATAAAAATAATTTTGAACTCTGTTTTCTTTGGATCTAAATTAATGCTTTCCATTTGCTAGGCTAAAGAGTATAAATTTATAAATAAAATGGCTCATGGGATTTCTGAGCTATTAATGTAAGATTAGACAATTTGATTATTAATCAATCTGAAAAACAGAACTTAACAGAATGAGCTTTTAAAAATTGTTAGTAGTGATTAGAAAAACAAAGGGCAGTTCCCAGAGATAAGATACTAAACTTACATACATACTGGCATACACACTTATACTATAAATATATACTTTAAAACACCTATCTAGAAAACAAAACAACAGCAAGAAAAACAATGATATGTCTGTTTCACCTTTCAATTTGCCTAATTATTTTCATGTTACAAGAGTACTATGACACAGATGCTTCCATAATTATTCCTGGGAGTTATAATGAGCATCATCTATCTTGAAAACAATGTATAGTATGTAAAGCCTTAAAAGAAAACCTGTTCATCCAGCATTTCCCCTTCTAGGAATGTAGCTCAACTGAAATAAAATTGGAGGTCATATCAAAATTTTATGGAGAACAATGTACATCTTGACATCATTTATAAGGGTGAAAGAAGGGAAACAATTGAACAACAAAAGGGGAATTGTTGAACAAAATATGGAACATTCATATGTTGTTCATTATATAGTTATTAAAATTAGTTTCTCATAAAATATTAATTACATAAAATGATCAAAATATAACTTTGAGTTAAAGAAGCAAGATATAGCCAGGCACAGTAGCTCACTCATGTAATCCCACTAGCTCAGGAGGCTGAGGCAGGAAGATCGCAAGCTCAAAGCCAACCTCAGTAATTTGGAAAGGCACTAAGCAACTGAGTGAGACTCTGTCTCTAAATAAAACACAAAAAAGGACTAAGGATATGGTTTGGTGGTTAAGTGCCCCTGAGTAAAATACCTAGTACCCTCTCCCCAAAAAAAGAAAGAAGAAGAAGAGGACGAACATACAATGCTGGATGTAACAGTATAATCTTAAAATATCTTTAGAAACATGCATACATAAAGAAGAACTATTAAATGAAAATACACCAACATATTAACAGATGTTACTTCTGGGTTGTGAGATTATCAATGATGTTTTTACAACACCTTTCCAAGTGTTTCTATAAATGAGTGCATATCAATTTTATAATAAAAAGGCTATAAATCTGGTTTTAAAATTGCAAATTTAATAACATATGGTAATATTTCCTACAAAAGAATACAGTATCAATCCTTGGATTCATTTAGATTAAAATTTTATTTGCCTACAGACAACATTTTCATTTTTTTAGGTCTAAATTCTGGTACAAACAAGAATTACATTCCTTCAATACTGACTGGTCAACTAAGATGAAACAATTGGTCTATTTTATTTTGTACTTGGTTTGTTAAGAAGTTGCGGGAGAGATCCAAGATAGCAGAATAGAGAAGGGCACATTCCTGGCTGCTCTGTGGTATGAAACCAAGAAATCAGAAAGGCAGCTTCTCTACAAGTGAAGTACTGGAAACTTTCAGGGACACTCTAAGTTCACAGGGTAGAAACTCTTCTGCCTCAGATCCATACTGTTAGATGGGTAGACACACAAAGGTCATGAAAAAGCAAGGAAACAAATTGCCCCAAGCAAACCAAGATACTCCAATAACAGAATCCATTGATACCACAGTGGAAAAAATGTTAGAGAAAGAATTTAGAATTTACATAGTTAAACTTTATCTTCAAAGTAAAGGATGATGTAAGAGACCAAATACAGGTAGCAAAAGATCACTTCAATGAAGAGATAGAGATTCTGGAAAAAAAAAAAAAAACAGAAATCCTTGAAATGACAGAAACAATAAATCAAATTAAAAATTCAATAGAAAGTATCACCAACAGATTAGACTACTTGGAGGACAGAACTTCAGACAATGAAGACAAAATATATAATCTTGAAAACAGAGTTGACCACAGAGAGAAGATGTTAAGAAAACATGAACAGAACTTCCAAGAATTAGGGGATAACATGAAAAGACCAACATGAAAAGACCAAATTTAAGATTTATCGGGATAGATGAAGGCACAGAGATACAAACCAAAGTAATGCAAAATCTTTTCAATGAAATAATATCAGAAAATTTCCCAAAACTAAAGAATGTAATGGAAAATCAAATATGAGAGGCTTACAGGACCCCAAATGTACAAAATTGCAACAGACTCACATCAAGGAACATTGTAATGAAAATCCTTAGCAAAAGAATATGGATGAGGGGCTGGGGATGTGGCTCAAGCAGTAGCGCAATCGCCTGGCATGTGCGGGGCGCTGGGTTCGATCCTCAGCACCACATAAAAATAAAATAAAGATGTTGTGTCCACCAAAAACTAAAAAATAAATATTAAAAAAATAATATGGATAAAATTTTAAAGACTGTGAGAGAATAATATCAGATTACATATAGGGGGAAACCAATTCGGATCTCAACTGATTTCTCAACCCAGACCCTCAAAGCTAGGAGGTCCTGGAATAACATATACCAAGCTCTAAAAGAAAATGGTTGCCAACCAAGAATCATATAGCTAGCAAAATTAAGCTTTAGATTTGAAGGTGAAATAAAAACCTTTCATTATAGAGGGGCTTGGGATATAGCTCAGTTGGTAGAGTGCTTGCCTCACATGCACAGGGCCCTGGGTTCAATCCCCATCGCCACCAAAAACAAAACAACACAAAACAAAACAAAAAACAAATAAACAACAACAACAAAAACTTTCCATGATAAACAAAAATTAAAAGAATTTTCAACCAGAAAACCTGTACTTCAGAATATTATCAACAAAATATTCCATGAAGATGAAATAAAAACAAAAAGTGAAAACCAGTGAAGGGCAGAAGTACACTAAAGGAATAGTCAAAGGAGAAACCAATTCAAATTAAAAATTAGAAATAAACCAAAATGACCAGGAACACAAATTATGTCTCAATAATAACCTTAAACGTTAATAGCCAAAACCCATCAATCAAAAGACACAGACTGGCAGATTGGATGAAAAAACTCACCTCATAGGCAAAGATATCCACAAACTAAAGGTGAAAGAATGGGAGAAAAAAACATACTACTCACGTGGGTTGCATAAACAAGACAGAATTTCAATCCTCTAAAATAGTCCAAGTTATGTAAGCCATATAATTGTAATTATACAATTGTAATACGACCTTAATACATTTTTAGCATCTGTAGGGTTGTTTTGAGAGCTCCCTTTCCACTGATATTTTTTCTTGATTAGACTTGTTCGATTTTTATCAACTTTTAGCTGTATTATTTCTTTTCTATTTCACATAGTTCTGCTGCTATTCCTATTTTTTCTTCCTACTACCTAACTTGAAAATGATTTATCGTTAATCTAGCTTCTTTCTGATACAAATACTTTAAGTTATAAGGGCACGTCTATTTTGTCCCAGAGATTCTGATATTTTAAGCTTCTATTATCACTTAGTTCAAAGCACTTTTTGTTTACTTTTCTTGTACTTTCTTCTTTGATCTGTGAGATATTTATAAGTGTGCATTTAATTTTGAAGTATTGAGACATGGGGACAGAGTTCTATGTATCTTAAGGTGATTGATTTCTAATGTAATAAATCACGCAGGAAACAGTCTGCATTATTTCAAATTTTTAAAACTCCTCAAAGCTTATTTTATGAGAGAATATAG
The DNA here is from genome assembly GCF_964194105.1 of Spermophilus citellus. Classification (NCBI taxonomy): domain Eukaryota; kingdom Metazoa; phylum Chordata; class Mammalia; order Rodentia; family Sciuridae; genus Spermophilus; species Spermophilus citellus. The sequence continues at coordinate 70,812,733 of NC_138182.1, read as the reverse complement.
TTTCTCCTTATTAATTTTCTACTTGTCATTTTTTTGGTATAGTTCTCTGTAACAAATAGGTCAAGGTGGCTGATAATGTTGTTAAGCCTTCTATCATTAGACTTTCCAGCAAAGTGAGGGGGCTTAAAACCTCCAAATACAGTTGTGAATTTGCCTTTCTAGTTTTATTTATTTTTACTTCATGTATTTAAAACTTTGTTATAACGAACATACATATTTAGGATTGTTAAACTTTCGTGAAGAAATTACCCTATTGTGGTTATGCAATGTTCCCCTTAATCTCTGAAAATACTCTTTCTTGAACTTTATTTTATATTAATACCTCTCCTTTAGATTTTTCATGTTTATTTTCCCCTTCTTTTACTTTTAACCTATTGGTGTATTGGTATTTAAACTGTGATATATGTATATAGTATTTAGTTATTGTTTGCTTTTTATGCATGTTGAACATTTATACCTTTTAATTATAATATCTTGATCATTTATATTTAATTATTGATATTATTGAAAAAAAGAACACCTGCTGTGACAGTCAGTGGAAAATTGGGAAAATGATAGGTTGGATGTTGTAATATTTTGGAAAACAGGTTGACTAGTCCTGCTGTCAGACTCAGAGAGAAGATTGTTGGAATGCCTTTGTTGTAATTGTTCATTAATTTTTACTTCATGTATTTTGAAATTTTGTTATAAGGAACATATGCATTTGGGATTGTTACACTTTCTTGAAGAAGTTACCCTATTATGGTTATGAAATGTTTATCATATGGTACACTGCAACAGATCTATTTTGTTGTTTGTTAATACTTTTTATTTTGCAAATAAAAAGAATATATACATATATATGCACAACAATATATACATATATATGCACATACATATATATAGTACCATCTCTTAGGTTGGTACATTATGGTTTTAATATGAAATTCTCTAACAACAAATAATGCTGGGTATTTTTTTTCATATGCTTATTTGCCATTTGATTATCCTCTTCAATGGAATATATGATTATGTATTTTGTTAATTTTTAACTTTGTTATTTGCTGATTGTTGAGTTTTCCAATCTTTGTATATTTTGTAAACAAGTTATTGCAAATGTTCTTTTTCACAGTCTATGGATTGTTCCTTTATAAATGATTTGTTAACTAAAAAAGTTTTTAAAGATAAAATTATGTAATAAAAAAAGAAGTTGCAATTCAGAAGTATAAATAGAAGATGGTTTTATTTTCTTTAATCAATTATACTCTGTTAACAACATCTTAAGCAGATTCCAGATTCTGTAAGGTAAACTCACTTTTTTTTTTACCTCCTCTCCCTCCTTCCCCCAGTACAGGTTAGACCAAGTAGCTAATCTCAAATGTGAAGAGTGATGCCCCCTGTGCACTCATTTCTCTTTTCCTCTTCAATTTACAGGTTCAGTGGGGTTAGGGAAAGGAAATGCAGTTAAGGGAACTTTACCAGGTGAGGAGGTGGTCCTCTCTACACTCGTTCTCATTTCTGAACTGGCCACCCTCTGCCCCAGCCATCCAGAACCCTGGCTTTCTCATGGGGTGCATGTGTAAGTTCCTTTGCAATTGTAAAGAATTTCCCCTCTAGACAGTTCCCTAGCCTGTGGACGACCTATGTCAGTTCAACCTCTTCTACCTTTCCTCCACTCACAATCTCCCTCCATCTGTGGAATACCTACAGTCTCCAGGTATTGCAGTCCCGTTTTCTGGCAGGACATGATTCTAAGTGTTATTCTGAATAGAACGCTCAAATCCAACTCTATTCCCTCTTGCTCACTGGAGCCACAGAAATTCATATCATTGTCCTGTTGGGAGACTGATTCTTTGTATCCACATCCTTTAACATGACTTTGTAGACTCTTTAACTAAAAATGTGGAGTTTATTTCCCAATTCTTCATGTCTGGACTTGTCAGAGAATTTCTTTATCCCAAGATGGTTTTATTTTCTTTAATCAATGCCAGTTCTGGTTTGGGGATTTCTTTGGTCTGTGGATTATGAACAAATGTTACCCAAGCAAAAACTTGGAAAGTGGTACAATTGGGCTTGTATGCACTTGTTCACTGGCATCACCAAGAGAAGGGCTTGTTTTTGTTGACCCACTGCCTCCAAGGTCAGAAATGCCAAAGCGATCCTAATAAAAGACATGCTATGCCATTCAACAGCCACCTAACCCCAGGAAAATCAGTGAACCCTACCCAGATCAGCTGAAACTCTCAGATATTTGAGTGAAATAAATGCTTGTTATAGTCACTGAAATTTCATTATTGGTTATTACATTACGTTATTGTGGTGATAGTCAACTTGTGTACCCAGTTCATTCATAGTCATGCACGCTGATCCATTAAATTTTGTAATAAAATATTGGCAAGCCACATACAAAAACATATTAAAAAGATAGTGCACCATGATCTAGTGGGTTTCATCCCAGGGATGCAAGATTGATTCAACATATGGAAATCAATAAATATAATTCACTACATAAATAGACTTAAAGATAAGAATCACATGGTGATCTCAATAGATGCTGAAAAAGCATTTGACAAATTATAGCCCCCATTCATGTTTAAAACACTAAAAAAACTAGGGATAGAAGAAACATAAATCAACATCATAAAGGCTATATATGACAAGGACAAGACCAACATAATTCTGAGTGGAGAAAAACTGAAAGCATTCCCTTTAAAAACAGGAACAAGACAGAGATGCCCACTTTCACCACTCTTCAACAACACAGTCCTTGAAACTCTGATCAAAGGAATTAGGCAAGATAGTGAAATTAAAGGGATAGGAAAAGGAAAAGAAGACCTCAAATCATCCCTGTTTGCTGGTGACATGATCCTATAGTTAGAACACACCCAAAAACTCCATAAACAGTACACCTGCCAGAAGAAAATATAGCTCCGACACTCCAACTGTCAGCTCAGAAACTGATTTTCTTAATAAGACAAGCACAGGAAGTAAAATAAAATATCAATAAATGGAATGGTATCAAACTAAACAACTTCTTTACAGCAAAGGAAACACAATCAAGAGTGTGAAGAGAGAGCATATAGAATGGGATAAAGTCTTTGCTAACACCTCCTCAAATAGGGTATTAATATTGAGGATATACAAAGAACTTTAAAAAACTAAACACCAAAAAAAAAAAAAAAATCAAATAACCCAATCAATGAATGGGCAAAGGAACTAAACAGAAACTTCTCAAAAGAAGAAATATGAATGGTCAACAAAAATAAAAATAAATGTTCAACATCTCTAACAGAGAAATGCAAATTAAAACTACACTGAGATTTCATCTCACTCCAGTCATAATGTCAATTATCAAGAATATAAGCAACAAGGAATGTTGGCAAGGACATGGGGAAAAGGTACACTCATATATTGCTGGTGGGATTGCAAATTGGAAGGCAATATGGAGATTCTCAAAAAACTAGAAATGGAACCACAATTTGACCCAATTATCCCGTTCCTCAGTATTTATCCAAAGGATTTAAAATCAGTGTACTATAGTGATGCAGCCATATCAATGTTTATAGCAGCTCAATTCACAATAGCTAAGCTATAGAGCCAACCCAAGTGATCTTCAACAGATGAATGGATAAAGAAAATGTGCTATACACACACAATGGAGTATTACTCAGCTATAAATAAGAATAACTTAGGACATTCACCAGTAATTGAATAGATCTGGAGATTATCATGCTAAGTAAAATAAGCCAGTCCTCAAAAGCCAAAAGTCTAATGTTTATCTGATATGTGGAAGCTAAACCATAATAAAGGGGATGGGATAAAAGAAAGAATAGAAGAAAGATTAGTGGAATACACAAAGGAGAATGAAGGGAAGGGAGGAGAGGTGGGATAAAGAAAGACAACAGAATGAATCTGACATAACTTTCCTATGTCCATATATAAATATACCACAGTGAATCTCACTATCGTGTCCCTCCACAATAAATTAATTTTAAAAAATAACTATGAGTAAATGGCAGAAATATCAGTAGAACAGAGGGAAGGGAGCAGGGGACAGGGGAAGGGGAGGGAAAGCGGAGGTACTGGGGACTGAATTAGAACAAGATATATTCCATGCTTTTATAATTGTATCCAAATGTATTCTACTATCATATATAACTAAAGAGAACCAATAAAAAAGGACAAAAATTACTAGTTAGACTCACAAAGATGAATGAATAAGTTTTGATCTAAATATTGCAAAATTAATGCAGCAAATATATGAATAACAAATTCATTTATCTCAGAAAATAAAGGATTCCCATGAGAATGTGGATAAATTTCAAAACCAGTAGGCTGAATATTTAAAATATATATAAAAGGCTACACAATTTATAATATCTTATTTATATGCCATTCTTTACAGAAGTCATATTAGCATTTTTCTGGGGTAGTTTTATATTTTATGAAGCAATGGAAATAGCCTATCTATTGATAGGTAGTGGTGGAGGTTGCCTAACTATATATTTTTGTCCCTGAACTGTATATTTGAAAAGGATGGATTTTACTAGAAAGATGGCAGCACGAAAATTCCCTCAATGTTGCTGGCTTTGAAGACAGACAAAGGGGACCACTAGCCAAGAACTGTGGGCAGTCACTGGAGCTGGAAGAGGCAAGGAACTGGATTCTTCTGTGGAACCACAGAAGAAAGGAACGTAAGCCTATCAACACCTTGATTTTTAGACCAATAACACCCACATCAGATTTCTGATCTATACAACTGCAAGAAAATAAACTCATGTTGCTTTCAAAAAAATTAAAAGACGCTCAAATTAGGTGTGTGTATGTATACATATGCACACAATACACATGCATAAATAAAAGTATGGAAAGTAAATGTTTAACAATCTATCTCAAAGACCTGAAACTCAAAGTGCTGGGGGGAAAGGAAATTGAATTAGAATTTAGAAGTCTCCCTCAAAACAAGTGGGATTATTTATGGACTAAGGAAAAGACCATAAAAGATCAGTGCTCTCAGAATCCCAGCAGTCAACATTTGCAGAGCTGTTATGTCCACTAAGCATTGTGCTAAGAGTTTCCAAGAATTAACTCATTCATAATCCTGTCAGGCAGAGATGAGTACTATGAAGGACAGGGAGATTAAGTAATATGCCCAAATTGTGAAGAATAATTCAGTCAGCTGGACATAGTAGCACACATCTGTGATCCCAGCTACTTGGAGGCTGAGGCAGGAGGATAGCCAGTTCTAGGCCAGCCTAGGCAATTTAGTGAGGCTCTGCCTCAAAATTAAAAAAAAAAAAAAAAGGGCTGGGGATGTAGCCCAGTGGTTGAGCACTCTTGACCTCGATCTTCAGTACAGCAAAACATAAAAATTAATAAAAGGAATTCACTCAAGTTCTGTATATGCACACAGCTTGGAGACTCTTCTAAATACCATTTTAAAATACGATGAGAATAAAATACAGCACTCAGGCAAACTTTAATTTTGTGACCTTGAACACATCTTAAACCTTTCTGGACTTAGTTTCCCTTATCTAGAATATAAGGATGGTAGTTTAATGTTTTCAGTTATATTCTGAAAATGATGTTTAAAACTGCAGCATTCTACGTACACATGAGATAATATTAGTTTATATGCTAAACAGACTGAATTTTTAAAAATATTTATACAGTTTATAAAATCCTAAAGTTGAAGATGTATAGTAAAGACAAATATCAGTTTCTTTTATTTTGGACAATTTTAACTTCTTCCTTGGCTATTATTTATGCATGCATATGTGTGTATTTCTGAAGATTTGTAAGTAGTCATGTATTTTCCCAAAGCTGGTAATAAGTAATAATTTTTAAATGTCACTGCATTTCAAGTTTATTCTTTTAGGAAAGGAAGAGTAACAATGAATTAGCTTATTGAGATTCTTTTAGACAAATAATTTATAATCATAAATCATAAGATACCACAGTGGTGATTTCAATGTAGAATATAATGGGGAGAACAAGAATGAGATGCCTTTATTGATTCTGCAAAATTATGCAACACTTCTAGTTACATTACTACCCCATTCTCACATTTTCTCTTTCCAGTCCAATTATTTCACTTTAAGAAGTAGGGCTGCTTTCTCTCTTGATATCAGCTGTATTAAAATGATCAGATAAACAGAACAATGGTCCTGGAGTACTTTTCGTTTGCAGTACAGGGAATTGAACCCAGAGCCTTGCACTTGCTAGGCAAATGTTTCATCACTGACTGAGCCACATCCTCAGGGCCTTTTTTTTGTTTGTTTTTTATTTTGAGAGAAACTTAGTATTTGTTATCATCTGGTTTTATTACTACCTTTTTCTTGGTCCAAAATTAAGTGAACTCTTTAACCAGTTGAAGAAAGACTTTATGATTTGTATGGGAGGGAGGAGTGACAAAGATTAGTATGTCAAAAAGATTACAATAGCATTTACTATTGTATATTTCTCATGTCTTAAATATTAGTGATTAAATTAAGTAACTACTTTCACTTTCAAGAAGCAAAACCAACTTTTCTCTTACCACACAGAATTGAGACTGACCTAGTTTCCCAAACTAAAACTGAAGTAGACATGGTGACTGACTCAAGTAGGGATTTTCTCTCTGTAAGTATTCAAGGTTCTCACACCAGTGAACAGTTTTGTAAAGCATGCAGATAAAGTTTGCTGTGAAATTGGGTTTCTCATGCCCTTCTAGTAGGCTAGAAAGGCAAATAGATGTTTATCTGAGGCTACTGTAGCAACAGTAGTTAAGTAATCACACTTCTTACATCCTTTCTATAATATTCTTTTCAAAGGGGTAACTGACAGAGAATAATTTACTTGAGGATGATTTATAAGACTGTTTTAGTTTAAGATCTTGCTTTTCTATTATTCCACCAGAGCAGAAGGGCAATAGCTGTCTACTAGACCAGGAAAGTATAATTTATCTAGTAGACAAGGAGATCAGTAAGTGTCGACCAGACCAGGAGGCAGCATTTACCATCCAGACCAGGAAAGCCACCTGTCTACTAGATGAGGAGTGCAGTCAGTACCTGTCCAATAGAAACCAAGGTCAATCTGTCTACCAACCTTCAAGGTATCCTCTGTTTACTAGAAACAGGAGAAAAACATTTTTCAAAGGATATTAAGTGAACTTATTTGGTTTCTGTATTTGTTTATTTGCTTTAAAAATAATTATGGGAAATGCTGATGATTTAATAATCACAGACACATTTGTGTATTTTTTCTATGGAAGTATAAATATTAAAAACTGACCCCTTGAATATAGAGTAATACATCATACTTGCATAAGCAATAGAGCACAGAAACAGATTATCAGTAGGTATGGCTCTATAGAATTTAGTTTTAGATGTTAATTATATTTCAAGTACAGTACTTATTGAACTTGATATTTTAAGGAAGGTTATAGGAAAAACAATTGCATATAGGCTGGCTTTCCTAAAAGGTCTAATGGTTATTTTATTTCTTTAGCACATCTTAAAATGAGGTGAAACTGTTGGAAATGTCAGAAATCTAAAATAGGTATGATTCTAGTTTTATTAAAAATATCATAATGTAGTAGATAAATCAAGAACTATCTTCTCCTCCCTATAAAGCAAGCTTCTTCTCACATCAAGAGTTGAAATCCCCTACACCTAACAAAGTAGAAGAAAAAGTAGGCCCAAATCTTCATCATGTCGAATTAGGGCATGTCCTTCTTTCATCCAACTAGGTATTAGGTACCTTTGAGGAGCATGCAATCTCTTTAAAGCTTAGGGAGAAGACTGTCTTGCCAGACCTAAAGTGAGTGAATGAATAAAAGTGTTAATATTTGGGGTTCCAAGGAAAGAACTTAAGGGTCTGTCTTCCAGTTTATTTATTATTGTAATATGTGATATTTTGTTTCTGTTTCCCACATTATAATTTATTTTTCAGAACTTGGAAAAGGATTGTGACAAACATCAAATTTACTATTTTTCACTAACCAAAGATTAACGAGAATCACAAAAAAATATGTATTTATTGATTAAAAAAAAGACCAGGTATGATGGTGTATGCCTATAATTCAAGCTACTTAGAATTTTGAGGCAGTATTATCACAAATTTGAGGTCAGCCTGGGTAACACAGAAAGACTCTGTCCCAAAATAAAATGTAAATGGCTAGGGAGATAGATCAGTGGTGGGGCACTTGCCTAGTATGTGCCATGTGCAAGGCCCTGCGTTCTACCTCTGGCATGGGACAAGTTGTGGGTGGGGGTGGGTGGAGTGGGAATAAAAGCCAGAAATGTGGCTGCCAGACCCATAGATTCCAATGTCATCTGCACTCAACCAATGTCATTTGCTCCTCTCCCAGCAACAGGACTGGGGCTGCTGGTGCCAAAAGCCTTGGCATCACCTTGGGACCTGGAGAAGTTCCCATCCATGTCCTGAACCTCCAGGAATGTAGATGCTAGAGCCACAAGCCTCAGTACCACTATAAGTGACTCAAAGGACCTAGGGAATGTCCTTTTTGCATCTCACTTTACAAGTCAGTAGTTACCAGTCCCATAGATACCAGTATCACCTGTACTTATTCTATAGAATCTAGGGAAGGCTCATCCCATCCTAAAGCTCTAGAACTTTGGCTGCTGCTGCCATGGATACAGGCATTTCTCACTTTCATCCTGATGGATCCTGTGACTCTGGGATCATGGATGCTAGCACCACGACCTTTAATGTCATGTGTGCTTGCCTAATGGAACCTGGGGACAATCCTTTCCACATTTTGTACCACAAAGACCACTGCAGCTTCCCTAGCACCATCAGTGCTTGACTCTGTGTGGCCTGGGAACATGCACCTTTGGAAGCCTACATCCACTGCAGAGTCATACAACTACTTCATGAATTGCTGTGGTTGTAGACAGTTTTGACCCTCAAAGACCTGGTGACATCAATCACAGCCAACGAAGTCACACAGAAGCTATACTTTTGAGCTCACCTATCATCAAAGTTAGAGTACCTACTCAACTGAGACCTCACATCCTCTAAATAAACAAGGCTTTTCTTACCAAAAAAAAAAAAAAAAAAGAAGAAGCTACTTCATAAAATTGGAAAAAGCACCTGTTAATCCAGATGCACAGATGTCAATGTAGGGACATAAATGCAAACACAACACCTCCAAAGGAAAACAATAATTCTAGAGAAATAGATTCTAATTTGAAGGAAAACTATGAAATGCCTGAAAAAAATAATGATCCTAAGGAAACTCAGTGAGATGCAAGAGAATACAGATAGACAATACAAAGAAATAACAAAAACAATTCAGAATATGAATGAGAAATTCACCAATGTCGGGAGCTGCCCCATGATCCTGCCTTTAAGTCCCGATGCCCCAGGGGCACTCAACGATTACTACAGTAACACGGGATTTACCTCCTCCGCTTCGGCAATGAGGCAAGGCTCCAGGTATATGCGTTACCAGCTGAGGTTGAGTTATACTCATCTGTTCCTTTGTAATCCTACCCCTTTGCCCTTTTTGGGATGGAACCATGGTTCCATGGAACCTCCCCTTCTGTGTCCCCTACATAAGAATAAAGAATTCCAGTGGCTCTCTCTTTCCACAGTCCCTTAAAGCAGAGCCATCCCCAGATTATTGAAAAGGTACTTCTGTGTGGTTGCATGCTCTCTTAAATTATTGGAATAGTCATAATTTGTGAGCCCAGCATTAGGTCACCCGCTAGAATAGATGGTGATACACCAAAGAGATAGAAATCATAAAAAAGAATCAAAGAGAAATCTTGGAACTAACTTCAATCAATGAAATAAATACAATGGAGAGCTTCCACAACAGAAAGAAGAATTTCTGAACTCAAGGACTGGTTTTTAAAATTAGCCCAGTCAGATCAAAAGAAAGAAAAAAGAATAAGAATTAAGAACAAGGAAGAAAGACTATGAGACATAAGAAACCATTAGGTTAAAAAAATCACATTCTACAAATTCCAAAAGGAAAAACGAGGAAAGGCACTGAAAATCTATTTCATGAAAAATAAACCCCAAACGTTTAAAATCACAAAAATCATCTCAAAATGGATAAAAGACCTAACTGTAAACCTGAAACTATGAATTGCTATGAGAAAACACAAGGGAAACACTTCACAACATTGGTGTAGGTAATGATTTTTAGCTAAGACCCCAAAAGCACAGGAAATTAAAGTAAAAATAGACAAATGGGATTATATCAAACTAAGAAGATCTGTATAGCAATGGAAACAAAGTGAAGAAACAACCTATAACCTTCAGAACGAGAGAAAATATTTGCAAACTCTTCATCTGAAAAGGGCTTAATATCCATAATGTCTAAACTAACTCAAAAAACAGACCCTCCAAAAATAAAAACAATCCAATTTAAAAATGGGCTAAAGAATTGAAGAGACACTTCTCAAAAGACATACAGATGGCCAACAAGTATATGAAAAAAATGCTTAATATCGTTAATCATTAAGATATTATCTTACCTCAGAATGGCTATCTTAAAAAAATAAAAAACAATTAACAAGTTCTGGTGCAGAGAAAAAGGAACTCTTTGTGCACTACTGGTGGGAGTAGGGCCATTATGGAAAACAGTATGAAGATTCCTTTAGAAACTAAAAATACAACTTGCATATGAGCCAGTGATCCTACTGTGTCTATGTCCATCCAATGGAGATGAAATCATTATAGCAAAGAGGTAGTTGCCCTTCCGTGTTAATGGCAGCACTATTCCCAATAGCTAAAACAGGGAATCAACCTAGATGCTCATTAGTGGATGAATGGATTAAAAAGTGGTACATATACACAACAAAATATTATTCAAGTTTGAAAAGAATTAAGTCCTGTTATTTGCAGTAACATGGATGGAACAGAAGATCATCCATTACATTAAGTGAAATAAACCAGGCACAGAAAGACAAATAACACACGTTTTCGCTCATTTGTGGAAATTAAAAGTCTGTCTCATAGAATGGAGGGTAACAATGGTCACTAGGAAGTGGGAAGAGTAGAGAGAATGTAAAGAAGTTAAATAAGGGCACCAAAACACAGAAAGGAAGGATTTTAGTTCTGTTTTCAACAGTAGGGAAACTATTGGCTAAAATGATCTATGGTATATTTCAAAATGACTAGAGTATGAATTCCCATCATAAAATGATTAACATTTGAAGAAATGAAAATGCTTTTTACCTTGATTTAATTATTACATAGTGTATTATACATATTTCCAATTGCCATAATACATCTATCCTGTAAAGATTTACAACATTATGTATCAATAAAAAACTAATATAAAGTAAAATCACAATATATTTAAACCCCATGAAAATATTTGGCAATAGATATAGTACTAGATAACTCATTTTACAGCACAAACAGAAATAACTGAAATGTACATCTATTTAACCTGGGTTGAAACTTTTATAATAAAAATATCAATCACATTAAAAAAAAAAAGAACAGGTTTTAGGGAAAGCAAAGTCTTTCTGAGTACCGATTGTAAAATGAAAATTTCAGGCAGGAAATTTGAAGCATGGACTGTCATGAATAATGTCATCGATATTTTTAAGCAAATTTAATGACAAACATTACGTTTTAATTAAAATACTTTAAACAGAATAACCATCTTAAATTAAGTTTTCTGGAAAACCAGTTGTGAAACAAAAACCTATTATTTATCGCTAGTATTAAAACTGGTAAAGAAGTGAGGAAAGTTGAATTAGTTGGCAGGACAAGTTGAAGGATCAATCAAAACAAGAGACATCAGCTAAACCTCCATGGAGCTCTGGATTTGGGATGGTCCTTGGAGTTGTTCCCAAATTAAACACTGGGACGAAGTGTTTGTACCCCTGCAATGTTAAGTTAGTAACTTGAAGTGAACTATGCCTTATGGAGGGACATCCACATGGGCCAGGCAGCAACCATCCGCCAAGGACAGTTCTCAGAGAAGGGCTCAGCTGTGAACTATCAGCCACTAATACTTTTGACATGTGGGAGATGAGCCATCCAGTCTGGAAGGAGGAATCTGATAATACACTACAGAATCAATTGCAGTCCACACTTAGCATTGATAACTAAGATCCATTTTTCTTCTCTAAAGAGTTTACTACATGTCCAGGATTCTGGAGAGTTTTTTACTATAGAAACATAAAATAGGAAGGTAATTAGGGTAATCTACCACCACCTTTGTTGCTGTGTATGATTCCAATTCTACAGCTGAAACTCATAATGCCTCTCTTACATGTCTGGATTAGATCACCTTCACATTCAGCGAGAAAATTTGCTAGTCTGGGTGGCCTCCCTACTAGGATCACATACACCATGATCCCTGAGAGATCTGAACCCATCCTCAGGCCATGAAGACTTAACTTGTTCATTTAACAAAATTCAGTAAGAAGCACGAACAGACACAGCTATGTATCACCTAAGTGCTATACATATTTTCACTGTTTCCATATTTAATAGCAGCCCCATTTATTCCTCAAGATAGAGGTCAGTTATTTTTACCAGAATAGGGACTCCTTTCTTTGTCTGCTGGTCTCTCGAACTAAAAAGTGATTGAAAGCAACCATAATTTAAAGTATAGTGTGGCTCTTATGGGTCTTCCAGTAGAAGCATTAAACCTTTGGGACCCAGGTCCCCAAGAAGGCAGAAAACAAAAATTCTCTAAGGGGGTCACCCATACCACTATTTGTGCTCTGGGTTCCTGAAGTTAAATATTCTGTTAAAGACACAGCTTTATATTATACTTGTTAAACTGTACTACATGTAGCTGTGCCCCAATTTCACCTTCAAAAGGCCACAGCATCATTCTATAAACAGCAGGTTCTGGGTGGTGTTTTATGTGATAGAATACTGGATCCAAAGGATGTTTTATTAGTTTCCTGTTGCTGCTGAAACAAATTTATTTAAAACAGATTTACTATCTTACATTTTTGGTGGTCCTAAAATCAAGGGGTTATCAGGCACATTTTTTTCTAGAGACTAGAAAGAAAACTTAAACAAAAAACTTTTTCAATATTTAGAGGCCATTTGCACTTCTTAACTCTTGTTTTTTTTCCTCTGGCTTTAAAGCCAGAAGCATAGCATCTTCAAATCTTTTTCTTTCTCTCTTGCCTCTGATTCTGTAGTCACATGGCCTTCTCTCCCTCTTACCCTCCTGCCTTCCTCTTGTTAAGAACTAGTGAAATTACACTAGGCTCATCACCTGGGTAATCCAGGATAGTCTCCTCATTTGAAGGTCCTTTTTGCCAAGTGATGTTGACACCAGAGTTTTGGGATGAAACTCGAGTCACTGCTTCTGCTGGCAGGTGGGGTCTACACAAGCGGCAAGCTTCTGCATCCTAAAAGTGCTGTAGCTCTTAATAGTGGGCCATGCCTTCCAGCGTTGCAGCAGACCCCAACATTTCCCTGTCATTTTCTTCTTCTTTCAGAGTTCTTGTCTTGTGAATTCCAATAATGAAATCCACATACCAGAATGAGTGAGTGTAACAACAGGATTTATAAAAGAATAGGAATGGAACTCTTATAGTGCAAGAGGGGACCACCTAAGCAGATTTTCTCCAACCAAGTGTGCTTGTCTGGGGGTTTATGTAGGATTTGGTTCACTGCTATTGGTCCAAATTTATGCCAATTAGGATTTGGAAATGTACTAATACTATTATTCTTTTAAGAAATTTTTTAAAAAATTGTTCTAATTAGTTATACTTAACAGTAGAATGCATTTTGATACATTATACACAAATGGAACACAACTTCTAATTCCTCTGGCTGTACATGGTGCAGAGTCACACCAGTAGTGTAATCATATGTGTACAGGGCAATAATGTCTATCTCATTCTACCTTCCTTCCCATCCTACATCCCTACCCCTTCCTTCACTTCCCTCTGCACAATCCAAAATTCTTTTATTATTCCTTCTCCATCCCCCTCCTCACTACAGATCAGCATACAATTATCAGAGAAAACATTTGGCCTTTGGTTTTTTGGGGATTGGCTTATTTTACTTAGCATGATATTCTCTAGTTCATCCATTTACCAGCAAATGCCATAATTTCATTCTTTTTTAAGGCTCAGAAATATTACACTGTGTATATGTACCACATTTTCTTTATTCTTGATCCCAACTTTCATTTAAGTCTGTCCCACTTCCATTTTCTCATGGCAGCTCAGAAAGCCAGAAGCTGAGATGGTTAGATGAGGCTGCAGCACTGTGTGGAGCCAGCTTCTGCCCCTGTGTCTGACCCATACCCTGGCCTGGCTGCTACAGGATGACAGGTCAGCATGCATTGGCTCAACTAGGCACTGGCTCACTGTGTCTGCATGGTGGGCTCCACACCACTGCAGGGCATGCGTGATGCCCATGCTTCGGCCCACCTGAGCTGCCACTCCATTGCTCCACTGCTCTACCGCTCTACTGCTGCTTCTCCTCATAGGCCAGTAAGCTTGGCAGTCAGGGAGCCGTGTTAAGGCAACATATTCACAGGTTAATATGGACATCTTTGGTGAGGTGTGATTTAGCCTACCACAGTCACATATCCACTCTCACACATTGTTTACTACAAAGTGGGTAATGTTTTTCAGGATCCTGGATTTGTGAAAGTCTTCAGATAATGGTGCAAGCCAATGAATGCCTTCTAGGCGGGAAGGCCACCCCAAACCAGAATATATATCAACCTCAGCCAAGTTGAATCATTGACGCTTTTAGAGTGTAATGTAATCAGCTGTCCAGCAAGTGGCTGGTTGATCTCCCTAAGGGATCATGCTATCTTAAGGACTTACTGTTATTCTCTTTTGTTGGCATTTTTGTACATTTGGCAATAAACCATACCATTGCTGTTCAGTGAAAATCCTGGCTATAAATTCCATGCATAACCTCTGTCCTTACTACCAAGCATAACTCTCATCACTACACCGTGGCTACTCTATCCATGTGCCTTTGTGCCACTGTTGGGTGGATAAAACTGAGGCTAACTGACATCAACTGATGGAAACTTCCTGTGTGGCTCTTACTGTGTTTTCCAGGAAGGATGCCCTCTAATGAGTATCACTCTGTCATCCAAAGATATTCACACTTCATACCCACTCCCATAGGTCCATTCACAGATCTGTTTCATAGACTTCTTCCCAATCTTCCTTTCTTCATCCAGGCCTCTAACCAGTCAAAACATGTGCTACGACCCACAAATCTTACATACTCTTTCTTCAGGCCACATCTCTTTATCTGCAAAATGGGTGATGATGTGCACTGAAGGATTTGAACTACTGGAAGATTTTGTCTCATCATCATGTATCAAGATCATAGTCTAATAGCAGTCCATTTTCAGCTTGTACCCACTTACTAAGTCAACTTATGCATGAACCAGTCTCAGCCTTTTTCTTCTTCCACCAGTTAGTCATAAGTCATTCGGTGCAACCATATGTTTGAGCATAGGGGACAGGCACTAGGGCAACAGTGGTGGATGACATGTGAGTCTTGCCACAAAAACATGTTACTTACTTTTATTCTGACTCTGTGCATGTCTAGTTTCGACCCTGTTTATGCCAAGTCCTCCATTTTTGCCATAGATTGATGCCAATTGAAATTTCATATTGGTGGGTCTGACAAAATCCAGCTCCTGATGTAAATGTAAATGTAATGTAAATATCCTAGCCATTTTACTTCTCATGGTGATGACTTGACATGTCATGGTGAGGTGCTCTGCCTCTATCAGGGCCCCAGTAGTGTGCCAAGGCCATTTTTAAAAATAGCGGATGAGTTTTTTTCCCCTAAAGCTCACATGGTCTTGCTCCAGAGCTCTGAGCTCTTTTTTATGATTGTCCCATGAAACTCTCCATTTATTTCACAGCATTTTTTTTTCCTGCCATGAATACAACTAATTTCCTAGGCTGTGACACATTGTGGTCCAAAAAAAAAAAAAAAAAACAAGACTGACGATGCCACAGCCCAGAGATAATATGGAGCCATTTCCCACTCTGGACACAACTTAAAGCTGGCACCATCCCTCATTAAGTAAATTGTCAGAGCTACATTCCCAAGTATTATGCCTTCAGAACCCAAAGAAGTTCAGCAAGTGTTGTCCATACTTTGCTGTAGGAAGTGTGAGATGTGATAATTTACCCTTGTCTTTGTAGGAGACACCTGACAGGCCTCAGACCACTGGACCTAACCTAACTCTCAGCCCTTCATTTCCCCAGTGCATCTATATCTTGGGTTATCTTGTACCTGCAAGTGCAGTCCCATCTACAGGAAACACATTGTAGTTTACCTCCAGTGAAAAGTTCAGCAACTGTACAACTACATTTACCATATGTCAGGACTATCAAAGCTCTTTCTATCATCTCTGATGATACTGTGTTTTCCAGGAAGGATGCCCTCTAATGAGTGTTCTATTTCTGCATAACAGTAGCATCACAAACTTAGGGCCTTAAAATGATACATTATTATCTCATAGTTTCTGTACATTAGGAGTCTGTGTATGACTTTGGCTCTGTCGTCTATAAGGCTGTAGTCAAGATGATGTTTTAGGGTAGGTGTGGTGGTACACGCCTGTAACCCAAGCAGCTTGGGAAGCTGAGGCAGGAGGATCACCAAGTTCAAAGCCAGCCTCAGCAACATAGTGAGGCCCTGTCTCCAAAAAATAATAAATGAATAAATAAATAAATAAATAGGGGCTGGAGATGTAGCTTAGTAGTTAAGCATCTCCAGATTCAATCCCTGAACAACAAACAAACAAAACAAAAAGAAAAGAATAAAAGATGTCATCTAGGGCTACAATCTCATCTGAGACTCATGCAGAAAGTAACCACTTCCAGACTACTCTTGTTTTTGATAGAATTCATTTCTTTGCAGACTATGGGACTGAAGGACTCAGTTCCTTATTAGCTGTTGGAGCAGCTTGCTTCTTCAAAGCCAGAAAGAAAGAGAGGGTCTCAGTCAGACAGGATTTATAATAGTTTAAACTTAATCATATTATATAACAGTATATGACTTAATCAAGTATAATCATGCACATTC
This sequence comes from Spermophilus citellus, assembly GCF_964194105.1. NCBI lineage: Eukaryota > Metazoa > Chordata > Mammalia > Rodentia > Sciuridae > Spermophilus > Spermophilus citellus. The sequence continues at coordinate 70,795,735 of NC_138182.1, read as the reverse complement.
TGACAGCTTGGCATATTCTATTGGTTGGGAAGGATTTTTAGATCCTTCCCATACACAAGGGGGAGGGTTTATACAGGTTAGAGATATTTTCAAACGAAGTTCATGTGTGTTATCTTAGATACTGTCCATTATAGATAGGGTCCTCATCTATAATGATCAATTAATAATCCAGCTCCCAAATCCCATTTGAGAATCCATTTCTTCAGATTAACTCCCCAAACCAACTGACTCAAATTGGACTCCCCTAGAGACAGACTCAGAGATAGAGACTTACATGTAGAAAGTTTATTATAAAGAGTTTTCAACATTACCTGTGAAAGAACAATGAAAACATGAGTAGTGGGGACATAGGGCAGGGAGACAGAGAGAAACTGAAAAGCAATGCAAAGGCTTTGGCTAATTCTAGTTCTGGAAGCTGCAATGGCTCTTCAGAATCATCCTGAGTCAAAGTCAGAGTGCCAGGTCTTTGTATACCATATTCAGGAGTTGTTTGAGGCAGCTCCCCTAGAGAGGGGTTGTAACCTTGAGTAAAACAGCTTCCTAAGGTCAAGAGCAATTCATAATAGGGGTTTATTCATGAGCAGCCAGCAGTCAAATTTTCAGCAGCTGGGGACTTACCTTAGACCTGGAAGGGGTTATCTGGGAGGAACAATACTGTAATAATAATAAATAAAATCCAAAGGCATAATATAAAATACTGTCCAGTGAACTTTCTGATCTTCTGACTCAATTAAATGAAAAAAATTTAGGACCCAGGTGGATGAGTGGATGTTTATGCTTTTAATTACTTTCCATAATTTTTGTTTTAGACTACTGGTGTTCTCCAGATAAGAAGTGCACGCTGATAAGATGCTGGAGTTTAACATTTTAACCACAAGGAACAGAATAGTTCGTTAACCCACCTGAGACAATTAGAAGTTGATTTTGCTTGCGTAAAAATAAGTTGTTTAATGGCTCTGCAGTGTCACATCAATATCAGTGATATTCTTGGCCCTTATCTCAGGGCTAAAAATATCAGCCATTCTGTCTATCTTTGAGGTGAAAAGGAAGAGAGAGAGAAAAGTAATACCAACAGATTTTCCGTCCTTGCTGGCCTGAATTATGTTACAAAGCCAACTTAGCAGAGACTTCCAGACAGACTATTTCACTTTTTCCAGTGTCTAGCATGGAAGAAGACCAAAGAAGAAGGGAATTTAAAATAGAATGGATATGGCATATCAACCAAAACTGTTTTCAAAGCAGGTTTTTGTCTGGCTAATTGAAGTCAGATCCAACAAGTTTTAAAGTCCAGTTCCCATCATTTGGCTGAGAAGCCACATATTGTTTACTATTTGGATGGAAGAGCATTTGTATCATTCAGGGTCCAATCAGGAAAACAAGCAAGTGCATGCCAGGTCATAAAGGTGGAGAATGGAATATGGAAACGAATTGTAATGGTACTGAAGGAATTAAAAAGACAATCAAGGGACATCTCAGGGATTAATTTTATCACGAAGCTTTACAATCCGAGGAAGAAATGCTGATTCTGTAGCAATAAGTTTCCTGGTTGCCCCTGAACTATGGAGGAGAAGCTGTTAAACAGGAGCTGGAACTGCTGTTGTCCAAAGCAGTGAGGGGCAAAGGGAGGGGAGGAGGAGAAAGAGAGAAAAAAAAGGTGGGGGAGGGAGAGAGTGGGAGAGAAGGATCTGGGAGAAAGGAGAGAAGAGAGATTAATTCTTTCCTCTACCCACTTTCCAATCACCCATTTCATTCCACAGTCTTACCTAATTTGAACCTAGCTGGCAAGAGAGACCTGGAAAATATAATATGCAGAGGTCATTCTCCTACTGTACAGAGCAGAAGTATCTATAGGGAAGTCACAGTTTTTTCTCTTCAGAAAGTAAATTAATTACTAATTAGTTAATTAATGAGTTAAGTAATAATTAATTCAGTTCTTAATATTTGATATCACATAAATAATATTATTTTGTATAAACTAAGAAAACACTGTCACTAACCACAGATTAATTTAGGAAGAATATATAATATTTTTCAGGAATCATATATCCTTTATTTTAAGATACTTTTTAAGTTGTATTTGGACACAATATCTTTATTTATTTTTATGTGGTGCTGAGGATCCGACCCAGCACCTGGCATGTGCTAGGCGAACGCTATACCGCTGAGCCCTAGCCCCAGCCCAGGAATCATATATTCTTAAGAACTTTTTTCAGTTGCGTCTGGCCTACTTTGAAGACAAACCTAATGTAGCATCAAAAAAAAAAAAAAAAAAAGCCACATATTTTTAAGAGACTACATACAGAGTAAGGTGACCCTTTTTTACTTTCAAAATATAAAAATAAAAACAATTATCAAAATAGTCAAACTAAGCAGAGGTAAGATTTTCATGTTAATTATAGATAAAGTAACAGAGCTATGAACTATGAATGATTTGCAATTTATATATGAGTCTTTACATATACTATAGCCACTCAAAATGTGAGAAGAAACTATTATCTGTTTTAATTATCACGTGTCAAAATGTAATCATCAGTTAAAATTCTAAAAATTCACTAAACTGATGGAAGGAAGTAATGTGTTTTGTAAATTAATGTTACCCAAGAGGAGGTATTTCAGGGAAACAAGTGTTGTCTTTGAATTCTACTCTTCTTGTCATGTCAAGATACAGTAAATTTGTATTTGTTGACAGGACTCTATTAAAATAAATTCACTTACACCCCTCAAAAAAGAACCCCAATTTTCAAATTTAAGTCTATATAACTCAAACTGTATAACTGTTTTTTTTTACTTCCCCTATCACAGGATTGTGAAATACCTCAAATAAAGGACCATTAATATATTTGAACAATATTAATAATAATAATTATTGCTGCCTGAGTGTGCCAAGTAAGTACTTCATACATATTACTTAATTTTTAAATAATCTAATGAAGTACGCACTATTATTATTCTCTTTACTAATGAGAACATGTAATTTGAGAAAGGTTAAATGTCTTTATACAGAAACAGAAAAGTCATGCCTAGTAAAATCAATTTAAATCCATTTAAATATAATCTGATAAATGAATTTACCAACAACCTTATTAAATATATTTTTAAAAAACTCTGATATGATAAAATTGCTGTTTTATATATGAATTCTAATGATCCTTTAGTGTTTGAAGGTATATAATTTAAATTATCTAATCTTCGTAATAAACACCAATCTAGTAATTATTTATAAACTATATTGAAGCTTTCAAAGTTGAAGTTCTGTGATTCTTTAACTTCGTTCCTTGGGAGAGTTATACTTTCTATGACTTTCTCAGTTGTGAAAGCACGCTGTGCTTTAAATGCATTGTAAATAAGATTTTAAAAAAATGTTGTGTTTTATGTCTACATATATATTATGGAATTCACACATTTCCGGGCATGTATTCACTAAGAATATTTTCAAATGAAAATTCAGGGATGAAAATATTCATATATAACTCAGGCCCCTGGGAACTTAAATTTTTTATTTGTAGAAAAATTTGGACATGTAATTTGCATCTTTTAAAACTAACATGAATAAAAAAGAAAAATAATTAATTCTTCATGGCTACTGGACAAAATAGCTGAGGGATGCAAAATGTAATTTATATTTTAAAGAATTTCAATTTGGGTGTAGTGGAGGCTGAGACAGGAGAATTGCTTGAGCCAGGGAGTTCGGGCCAGGCTGAGTAAAAGAGACCCTCTTAAGAAACAAATAATTAATTACAAATAGGAGAATTTCAGTTGCCATGATCAATTCTCATATTCACTGTGGAGTATTCAATATATTATATAAAAATTACTTTATTTTAAAATTCAATATCATCCTATTCCACGACCCTTAAAAAAGTAAAGGTCACTGAAGAGTGAGCATTTCTTTACTTTTCAATCCTGAGCTCTAACCCTCAGCTATCACACTTGTTTTAAAATGCTCTCAGCTCCCTATTTTGTTTTTAAATGTTCCAGCATATTATTGTACAAACCAGGGAAACAAACTCAGACTTTTGAACACGGTTTTAGCAGTCTTTGTGTGTCTGACAATATACATGCTTCCTGTCTTTGTCAGAGTGTAGCATTCGTATATTAACCTTCTAAATGAAATTCATTAACACTGATGTGTAACTACACTTTATGGGCCCCTGACACGTTATTTATTACACCAGCTCTGCAGCTCTGGCTTCCTTTTTTTTCCCCTTTAGCACATAGAGTAGAAATATTGTGATAAAATTTCAAAAAAATTGTGGTGCATATTGGCAATGTCAAATGGAAAAGAACGACAAAAATCTATGATCCTAAGAGTGAAGGATGCAAGAGTCCTTTGAGAAATAAGCCGATCAACCACAAAGACTGAAAAATTGCTACGCCCGTAATGAAACGGGTAAAGGCAGGATTTGCCTTGGTTCCATGCTATTCTTTCAGAGCGACTGCGTCAGGCACTCTGGTCTAGCCTATGTTGACACCCAAGGCTGCAAGTGCTGCCCCCAGGGCTGCGCTCCAGCAGCCAGGCTCCTAAAGCGAACCCATTGGCGCCCAGCCCCATCAGGATAAAGCTAAGATGGCAGCGCGGAAAGTGCAGGAGCTGTGCTCGGTGGGGCTGGAAAAATAAAAGCAAAGCCCTCTGTATTCTTTTATTTTGCATAGTTCCTTGAATAACAGGACACCCCTCCCCCCAACACACACACACACACACACACACACACACTTGGCCTGCATAAGGCAATATAGTAGTAGAGCTTGCAGAAGTGGCGGGAGAGGACACAGGTATTACCATCTGCAGCGATGGCTTGGGCTTGCCTTGGGGTCCACCCTCCCTTTCACGTCCCCTTGACCATGGAATTAAGGGTCACTCCAAACACCATTTTCTGCCAGATACGCGCCCCATTCCCCGGAATCCGAGGGCAGCCTTCTGAGGTAGCCAGCAGTAGCTGTGGCAGTTGCAGGAACCAAGGAGGACACAGCGCGGAGGAAGAAAGAGTAGGGCGAGGGTGGGGGGGGGAGAAAAAAAAATCCCGCAGCATTGGCTATCAATTTAGAATAGAGCGACCACTGCCGCTGCCGTGGAAGGAAACGCTGCCAACCGCAACAGAAACACCACCCTCGGATACCTAAGTGAGCATGTGTGGACTTTGCGCACGCCTAGTGGGGTTGCTCAATGTTATCGGATTTCTTAGGAAATTATCCAGTTACCAGGTTTTGCATGTACCCAGGAGGCTTAGGAAGGGGCTTGTTTGGGACTGAAAAGTAGCTATAAAGTCTGAAGTGAAATGAAAAGGTGGGAGGAACCCGGAGACCAGTGAAGCCACACGGAGTCTTTTTCCACTAGAAACTCTACAGGGATCACAGTTCTTTAGAAATTCTAAATGGGCAATGAATGCATATGCCACCACCTAAGCCTGCCCTGGAAATGCTTCTCTGTGTAGGCAATATTCATTCATTCATTCACTCAACCCATTCCATGCTAGGAGCAGGGAATGGAAGGGTGAATAGACACAGACCTCATTCCTACGTTTATGGAAAAGTCTAGTGTGTGTGGTTTAATGTATATTATAGTTTTCAAAAAGCCATGTGTCAAGGTGGACATCCAAGAAGCTTTAAATCCTCCCTTATGTAGTAGTTATTATTTTTGACCATTATTCAAAGTAGAAAACTTGTCCAAAGATATAAAATAGTAAGTAGCACCGAGTCCAGGTCCAAATCCAAGGTTGTCTGATTTTAGAGTCTTTTAGCTATCCTGATGACTTTTGCAATACTAATGCACCTTTGCAGAGCCTACTTGTCTGGACTTGAACTCCACCCTTAGAGTGTAGAGCCAGTGTCTTGGTTCTCCTCCAAGGTGGTGGTAGGGTGTGGGAACTTCCTGTTCTACAGTAGGGTTTGTAACTGTGCTGAAGCATCTGGATAGAAATTTAGTTTAACAAAGCATATATTGCATACTTATTATGTGTGAAGTTCCAGACGAGGGACTAAGGAAGACAAAAATAAACATAAACTCTGATATTACTTAGAGCTGAGGAAACAAAAAGTGCAAAATTTGTTGAATAGGTATTAAAATATTGATTCTCCATGTCTGCCTTTTGTTCCTGTATTTTCATTATCTCATTTCTAGATATCTTTTTAAAAAAATTCTAAATGACATTACATCTATCATTTAAAACTCCAGATAACATTCACTCTTTTTAGCACCTTACTTCTCCAAAGTAAGAATTAATTTACTTCTCCACTCTTTTTTGTACTTTCAAAAACTAAGCAAGACTTCTTTTTTTTTCTTAGAGATAAAGCCATTTAAAGAAGAGGAACAGATAAGAAGTAGTAAGCAGATGAAAGATACTGTGATGATAGCACTTGAAAATTATTTTGTCAGAATTGTAAATTAATCAGGCAAACTCTTGAAATTGAGAGTCAAAAAGAAAAAAAAACACTGGGCATTGGCACATGCTTTTAGAACATTTATGTAGATGAGGTTAGTAGAATAACTTGGAACAGAGCACTCTGCAAATGATACATTTTTATAAATAACAAGGATAAGATCATTGGTAGCTCTGAGATTTACAGATGTTATACAGTCTTAGTTACAATTATAGTTTCAAGTCATATTCAAGAATCATCTTTAATAATGTAAGTACAGGCAGAGAAAGATAGTGACCACTGTCAAGAGATAAAAGTGCACCCTCCGGGTGAGTGAGGAATGAACAAAATAATATTTAGGAAAAACATTATTGCATTAAGGTTTATTTAACTCTGATATAAATGACGAGAACAAGAATTTGGGAATGACTCTCTATTGGGAATGTCAGTGTATTAATTATATCTTCACAGAAAAAAAGAATATATCTGATTACTACCTCTTTGTAAGTGATGCTGTTTCAAGAGACTTAAATCCTAATGATAAAAAATCCAAAATACAAAGGCGGACGGGATTCGGATGGTCATTTCTATCTTGAATTCTGAATTAATCAGCACCATTCACAAGGAATCTTCCTGTTGGCAGCAACGACTCAGGGAAAAGGAAGCAGGAGAGCATAATCCTCTGGTGATGGGCACGTTCCCTCTTTCAGGTTCTTGTTCTTTCAACTGGATGGAACAGTACCTGAAGGCAGGGGCCCTTATCTGACAGCCTTCCAAGCACCGTCTCCTTTTAGTTGCTCATGCTGCTAGTAAAACACGGAGAAGTGGATTTTTCTGTAGATTCCGCACCGCCAGACCGCCCCCACACCCCAAGCCCAGAGGCGGAGGGAGCAGTGGTAGAGGAGGGGCGGGGTGGGAGGAGACGGACTCGAGTTACTGAGCATGTGCAAGGCCTGGCGCATGCTCAGTGAGGCCGGCAGCTTCCCATTGCGGGTACCCCCGGTGGTGGCAGCGGTGGCGGCGGCAGCGGCGGCACCGCCTCCTCCTTACACACCCGGGGTGGCGGGGTTAGATGAGCGGCCCCAGTAGCGGCGAGGGCGGCGCGGGGGGGAGGAGGAGAAGGAGGAGAAGGAGGAGGAGGTCGCTGTCTTTGTAGTCTCCCTGCTGCGGGAGCCAGAGGCCGCCGCCAGAGCCGTCGTCGTTGGCAAGGGGTGTAAGTGCGCGCGCGTGTCTGCCCGCCCGGCCCGCGGGGACGAGGCGGCGACGGCGGCGGCGAGGATGATGATGTGCGCAGCGACTGCCTCCCCCGCCGCCTCCTCCTCGGGGCCTGGCGGGGAGGGTTTCTTCCCAGCCGCCACAATCTCTTCCTCCCCGGCGCCTGGGGCGCTCTTCATGTCGGTTCCCGAGGGCTCCGTGGCTGCTGCGGGGCTGGGGCTGGGGCTGCCCACCTTGGACTCCCGGGGCCACTACCAGCTGCTGCTGTCAGGACGGGCCCTGGCCGACCGCTACCGGAGGATTTACACAGCTGCGCTCAGTGACAGGGACCTGGGGGGGAGCAGCGCTGGACACCCGGCCTCCAGGTGCGTTTCTTTACTTGTGCCACATGTCGCGTGTGCACCCGTGTGTGTGCATCCGTGTGTGTATCCATGTATGTGTATACTGAGCTGTCTTTCAGTGGGCGCTTGATGCTGGTGGTAGAGCACTTATCGAGATGAGAGGGTGCGGTGGCTGTAGTGTCACCTCCGTGTGTGTGTGTGTGTGTGTGTGTGTGTGTGCGCGCGCGCGCGCGCGCGCGCATGTGTGTGTATGTCTGTCTGTCTATGTGGGGATTTATGGAGGGTGGGAGCGTAGCCTGTGATGCTAGAAAAGATGATGGTGCTGGTCATTTGTGACACGTGTGTGTATTGTTGAGGAAGGAGGAGGCATAGGTAGAGGATAAAAAGGTAACACGAATAGAAATTGCGAGAGTGGTGAGGAAAGTGGCGTTTCCAGTGTCTCTGCGGCAATGTTATTTTGCACGCCCCCAGATGACATTCTTTTCTCTCTTTGCTACTCTCAATGGAAGAAGTCTGCCTTTTTCTAAGGGGAGCAATGGTATAGGTTAAGGTTAGTGTCATTATTTGTAGAATGAGTTTTAGATTATCAGGCTAGACGTTTCGTTTTAAGAGATTTATGAATAAGAGTTGCAGATGGAGATTTATGTAGATATGTAGATGAGAAAGTGTCTAATAAAGATTTTCAGAGCTGTATTTAGATAACTGGGCCTTTTGGCCTTCTAGAAATGTGTTTGTAGCTGCTCTTGTGTTCTCATATCCCATCGGCCATTTCCCTTCATTTTCTGTTCTATTTCCTCCGGTACTTATAGAGTAGAGGGGATTTTGTGGGAAAAAGGAAAGCTGAAAAACTTCAAAATATGACAACTGGTATAATGTACAACTGCTATCAGTTAGAAAATTTGATTAGCTCCTAGATCTTGTTCATTTAAAGCCTGCACCTTTAGCTTCCTCCATGTAGATGCTCATTCACTTTCATTTTCTTTTTCTTTAAATGTGGGTACCTTTTTTTTGCCAAGGGCTCTCCCATTGTTTTCTTTCCCATGCCCTTACTTGCCACACACCCTGAAGGATGGTGACTGACTTGTTTCAGCAGCTTTGACAGTGATAATTGGGAGTTGCCTTCATTTCTTCCCACAGCTTCTTGCAGTGCATTAGGAAAGCATAGTAGGGTTTGTCAAATGAGTATACAGTATTACTGAATATGCAGTTTATTAGGTAATAACCAGATCTCTTTTTTCTTCCATTCCTGAGTGGTTAGGCTGTAAGTCAGGTATTTGTAGTTTATCAGTATGCATTGTGCTTTTTCCATTGAGACAGTTGTGAAGATGGAGCTTTGTTCACACCCTTCTTTTCTCATGTGTATGATTGTTTATGGAATTGAGCACATGAATAATTTTATCATATGGATATGTAAAGATGTGTAACTGCCCTTTGCTACCTAGACTGAAAGCCAGAATGGTGCAAGTCTGTTTCTTGCTAATGTTTTTGAAATAACACAAAACCACAGAGAGAGTTTGCTCTGATAATTAGGTATAGTTTTGAGCTTCAAGTCTCTGAATTGTGACACTCAAAAATTATTATATCTCTCAAAGGTTTAAAATTATTTTATGTTTTTTTCCCAGACTTATACAATAATTTGTGACTGGTATATTCCTGTTTTGACTTTCAACTACTTTATTTGTACAATAATGTGATTTCTGTGAATCTAGAAATTATTAACAGTTATTAGACAAAATTAATATTGGTTAATCATGTACATAAAATTTGTGAATGATCTTTAGTCTTTGGTTTATTTTGGTACAAAGTGATGAGAAATCACTTTGGTTTAGGTATTTCAAGAAATACTGAAGCCAGACTTATGATATTGATATTATCTACTAATGCTTGTTTATAACATTATTGTTTATGATAGTTTGCCTTATTTTTTTCTAAGTTTTAGCTTGCAGCTACTCTTTATTGAAGTTTGATTAAGGATTCGATCACATATTTTATTAAAGATGAATGGAAAAGAAGAGCTTAATGCGTGATATAATTATTTGTTTAAAGCTTTAGTTAGAGAATGGAATGAGAATAGATGGAGTTTTAGTGATCAAAAAGTTTGAAGGTGTGAGAGAAAGGAGATAAGGAAACTAAAAAAGAGATCAGAAAATTAAAAAGAGAATCAAGAGAGGATAACATCTCTGGCCCTAGGAAAATAGATGGAAAGTGTTTTTCAGAAGGGTTAAGTGCTGAAGAAAGTTAATCACACGTTCTAGGTCACTGAGAAGTTTTAGGAAAAGATTATAGTAGAGGGATGGGGTGAGGAGTGAGTGAATGGGAATAGCCTGGGGGAGATCAGGATTGAAGAAAGAATCAGGAAGTGTTGGAGGCTGGTAGGGTATTAAAATATGGGAGGGTAAGTGCAGAGGGAGAGATTAAAGAATTGAGGGGGGGATAATTGATTGAAACATCAGTGGATTATCTCAGGAGCAAGTTTAAGTTGATAGGTGAAAAGTTAGTTTGTTGAGAAGAATAGGGGCTGGTCTTTATTTAGACAGGGAGGAAATATACAGACTGGGAGTTTGTGGAGGATGATATTCATTCATTTTGGTAATCTGAATGTCTAGCACGTTTTTGTGACATTCATCCTGTAAATATAAAGGGCCTACTGTGTGCCTGGCACCATTGTAGGGGCTGAAGATGTAGCAGTGAGCTCAATAAATAAGGTCTCTACTGTCAGAACTTCCACTTTAGTGGGAGAAATAGACAACTGGTAATTTCAGTTAGTGATAGGTAACTATGTAGGAAATACAGCCAATTTCATGTGATAGAGCATTTGTAGTTGGGTTGTTTTAAGGGACATGATTGTGAAAGATCTTTGATAGCTGGTGTTTAAGTTGAAATATAGTCATGAGGAGGCAGATCTAGAGGAAGAGTGTTTAGGAAATTATAAAGGTTCTGAGATGGGAACAAGCATGTTGTGTACAAGGAACAAAAACATTGGGAGTGATTTCCAACCACAGTTGAATGAATTGATCAGTATAGATTGTATTTTAGTAGTATGGGGTTGAGAAACTGAATGATTAAAGCCTAATGGAATATCTGTGACCTTGATGAGATACTAACAAACTTGGACTCTGATGCTGACTGGTTTTTAAATCCTGGCTGTATTATTTGCTAGTTATGAAACTTTGAGTGCATTGTGTAACTTCCATGTAAAATGCAAATTCCTGTTTTGATTTGTTTGCTGAGAGTGAGGGCTTTGAGGACTTGAAGACAAGGATCTTGTCTTTTACTCTTGCTTTTGGTCTCAATGACAGCGTTGAATGTGGAAATAACTCATTCGGTGACTGAGTAAACATGTTTTTGAATGAATGAGACTTATCAAAATTGGAACATTCTTTTGGGGAAAGGGTTGACAGGAAATGATTGTTTGATCAGTTCTGAGTGTAAGTGGAATAGCCTTGCATTTCGGAAGCATCATAGCTCAATGGCTGGATGTTAGAGCTATGGAGGCTGACTGCCTTAGTTCAAATGCCAGTTTTACTTTTTTTAATGTGTTGAATTGGGCAAGTTAAGAGGTTTTTTTGGTCTGTTTCTTTACATGTAACATAGGGTTTTGCAAAGGACATTGTGCCCACACATGGTAAGTGCCTATAAAATGTTAAAATTTCAATCATAAACTTTTACACTCAAAGGAGACATGGAATAACTTCTAATTGATTGTTTCAAGGTTAAAGTGTGACTGGAAGTCAAAGAAAAATAGACATTGAAGGTTTTTGGTCACTATGTTTGACTATTTGGTGAAAAGGGCAGTAATGCTAGGAAGGAGCTGATAGACTACGGAATAAAGAGGAGTCAGGATATCTGGGTTTTGCAGTGGTAGAACAAAGTTAGTGGAAACAATAAAGGAGATTGTGACCAAAATGGTGAATTGCTTTTCTTGTGTAAGCTATTTAAACCAGCATAGTTCTTTCATCTTTTTTTTTTTTTTCTTGTGAGAAATGGTATTTGAGCCCATCCTACAGGCACAAGGGATTCTAGTTGAAAGAGGTTAAATAGTCAGTTAATCTAACAAATATTCAGGGATTATTACTTAGCCCTAATTGTTGGTCTTATAAAGATTTATACATCCCTGTTCCTAGATTTGAGTGTATTTTCTATCTAGGAGTGAAAGACATAGAAGCAGATACTTTTGTGAAAGTGTTAAATGAAGTAGCTAAGAAAGCATGACCTATTATGAAAAGGGTGGCACTAGGCCTGCTCAAATGTATGAGTAGAGACGAAAAACAGTTTGTGGGTAGGTAATGGTGAGATTTTTGTTAATGCTGTAGGTATCAAGAGGGAGAGGAGTGGGAATTCATTCTGAAAATGGAGGCTTTGGCTAAAAGTGCAGGAGTGCAGGACATCTTGAAGAGCAAGTTAAGAATTAGATTTTAGGGTTGTGGCTGTGGCTCAGCGGTAGCACGCTTGCCTGGCAAGTGTGAGACACTGGGTTCAATTCTCAGCAACACATATAAATAAATAAAACAAGGTCTGTCAACAACTAAAAAAAAAAAAAGAGATGACTTTTTTTTTTTTTTTGGTAGTGGGAACACTCATGGCTGAGCCGCATCCCCAGACCTATTTTATATTTTATTTGGAGAAACGGTCTCACTGAGTTGCTTAGGAGCACCTCACTTTTGCTGAGGCTGGCTTTGAACTTGAGATCCTCAGCCTTAGCCTTCTGAGCCACTAGTATTATAGGCATGTGCCACCAAGCCTGGCTAACCCTGATGGTTTACAGCTAGGAAAATTGGAGTGTATTTTATTTTATTTTTTTAGTTTTAGGTGGACACAGTATCTTTATTTTATTTTTATGTGGTGCTGAGAATCGAACCCAGTGCCTCACACATGCTAGGCGAGCGTGTTACCACTTGAGCCACATCCCCAGCCCTTTATTTTATTTTTTTAATTTGTACTTTTTAGTTATACATGACAGAAGAATGTATTTTGACATCATACTGACATGGTGTATAACTCACCATTCTTGTGGTTGTAAATGATGTGGAGTATAGTAGTGTATTAAGAAGTGATGTAGGATGTATTTATGAATAGGTAGTAATTTTCTTGATATAGTTATTACATCTGTGGAGTCCTATACAATGTATAATTCAGTGTTAATTCAAAGACTGCTCTGTTGGCATATGGAAGGTAGAAATGTGAAATGAATTAGTTTCTCAGTTCAAAAAAGAGAACAATCTTGTTTGGGGTCTTAAAAAGAAAATAAAAATGTTAATTTAAAAATACTTTCACATTTTACAATATTTGTTTAAAAATCAACAGAATAAGCCCAGTGTGGTGGCACACGCCTATAATCCCAGCGACTTTGGAGGCTGAGACAGGAGGATCACAAGTCCAAAGCTAGTCTCAGTAATTTAGTGAGGCCCTAAGCAACTTAGTGAGACCCTGCCTCAAAATTAAAAATAAAAAGTACTGGGGATGTGGCTCAGTGCTTAAGGGCCCTTGGATTTAATTCCTGACACTAAAAAACAAAACAACAGAATGGTCTCATGTTTTTCTCAAAAACACTAAATTTGCAGGATTTTGGGGGAGGGGTTAGTAAGGTTAATTGAGGTTTAATTTATGTATACTAAAGTATGCATAAAGTACACTCTCTTTAAATATTCATTTGAAGAATCTTGGAACCATCATCATAATCAAGTATAGAACATCTCCATCACTTCGGAATGTTTCCTTAGTCCTTCCTTCTAACCCCTGGCTATCATGACCACTTTTTGTCACTAATATTTAACCTTTTCTATAATGTCATATAAATTTAGCTCCTTAAGGGCAGGGCCCCCGCTACTGTTCATCTCTTAAGGTTTCATTAGATTTTGTTTAGACATTTTTAGCAAGGATATTTTGTATATAATGTTGAATACTGTGTGTTGCTTCCATCAGAGGTTGTCAGTTTATTTCACTATAAAATGGTGCTGAGTCTGATTACTTGGGTAACATGGTACCCACTAGACCTTACTTTTTCCATTTGTAAGGAGTACATAATCATGCGCTAATGACTTCAGCACACTGAATATCTTTCACCTAATGGTTTTAGCATCCTTTAATAATCCTTGCCTGAGTCAGTAATTTTATTAGGGATTTAAAAATGATAATTTTTCCCTATAATTTTATTATTCCTTCTATGTTTGTTAGCTAGAGCTCTTTTGTAAAGAAAAATTTACTCTTATCAACTGTAGTTTCTCCTAAGAAAGCAGAGCAAATGCTTAACTGCCTTCCCTCACTAACCCAATTGCTGTCATAGTCCAGTGGTGGTGTGGCAGGTGCTACTAGGCCCCAGATCTCTCTCCATACCCAGTTTAGCACATTTTCCTCTAGCTTTATGGGAGTATTAGTAGCTAAAGCTAATTATAGCTGAGTTTTTCCCCCAGGCATTGCCTTGAGCTAACAGAGCTTCCTCTGCCAAAGGCAAGCCTTCCCTTCTTGTGAAGCCAGTATCTTTTCTGTGTAGGTGTATAAATGCCTGGCTCTTTTGCCCTAAGGCAAGGTAACTTTGAAAGCCCATCCCTTCACCTTAGTTCCTCTTGGGACTTGTCAAGCTCTTCCTGTGACTACATCATAGGTCGCTCATTTGACTGCTCAGTCCTACTCCATTCATTGCCTCACAGCTGTAGATTCTGAGAGCACTCCACAATATATTTCTGAGTGTGCACATCTTCATTTTAGTCTTTCCTGAGGGACTCTACCCAGGTGGTACCAGGAATATTCTGAGGAAGTAGATTTCAAAATGACACTTTGCAGTGGACCTGTCATTCCAGCAGTTGGGAAGGCTGAGGCAGAAGGATTGCAAGTTCGCGGCTAGCCTGGGCAACTTAGCAAGACCTTGTCTTGAAGGAAGAAAATAAAAAGGGCTAGGATGTAACTCAGAGGTATCTCTGGGTTCAATCCCTAGTCCTATGAGAGAGAGAGAGAGAGAGAGAGAGAGACAGAGAGAGAGACACACACACACACACACACACAGACTGACTTTGGAGCTAGATTTATGTACTGGCTGGCAATGAGAACCCCATTCTGAAGTATCAGTGGAGACCTGATGCTGTTAATCCTTGTCAAGTACTGTGGCTGTTCCACTGTTAGAATTTTCACTGGTGTGAATTGGAATGCAGTTTCTGTGGAAGTGGAACACTATCTTGGGCTTTTGAGAGAGGGAGGTTATTTATTATTAGGACAATGTAATGAGAGGGGTATTGGTGAGCAACATTGATGGGTTGGAGAAAGATGATGAAAAGCTGAAGATAATTTGGGGAAAAATGTAAAAAGAAACATTTTTATTAGCAGCATATAAAGGAAAACCTCCAGTAGGAGGAAAGAGGTTAAATTGTAAGGATAGCAAAGGTCCAGGGTATGTTTAATTCACAACACTGACCCTCTGTTAATGCCAGGGTCACTATTCTGGTTAGGAAAGGATGCACCCCTCGCCCTTAGGCTGAGATATCTAAATTGATGCTCTTGAAAACTGTGAACCCCCAAATTTGCTTGAACCCTGGGGGCTTTCAAATTGGCCTACTTCTGCTGGCTAAAAGGTGCTTGCATGAAGATTAACCAATAACTAGAGTTAATTTTCAACAAATCTACTTGTAGGTGCTGGACCCAGGGAGGAAGGAACTGTATACACACACAGACACACATGTACACTGATTTCCAACTGCACCAAGGCACCTCAGTGTACCACAGCAAATGCACTGGTATGCCATCTACTATTTCAGAATTTCAAAAGAAACATGGTAACATCTGTCATAAACTATTAGCTTGAGGTAGTAAATGTTTTTGACATTCGATCATACTACATTCCTTTCAATATTGTCATATTTTTGTGAAGTTGGTTGTTGTGATATAAATCATGTACAGAAATGTGGAACATCAAAAGAGGGTGGCATGTTCAATCTCAGATTCTAAGTTTGAGAAGTTTTTACGGTGCCCAACAGGTATAAATGTCCTATAATTAAGTAGTTGTCATTGTATAAGAATAAAAAGTATATTTTGTTTCAAATTATGTGTGTCCTTTTTCAAAGAACCACTAAAGTGATAGCACATAAATTATTATTAATTATTTGTATCTAATTATTTTATAAATATTACTGTTAGGTAATTTTTTTTGGTCTGTGAGTATGTGGAAAAATTACTGATGATGGCTGTGCATGAGTTCAATAGAGGGTTTCTGTTTGTCAGTGTTGGTGTAGCAACTGCTGCTTCTATTGAATGTCTAGCCTAACAGCAGCAGGGAACAACCTTCAAGGAGATCAACCACTTCTTATACCTTGGAAAGGACTATAGTTCATTTTGACTGGATTTGACTTATTTTCTGAGTATGAGTGTACTTTTCCAGCTTGCAGGAGCTCATCCAACACTACTAGCTAAGCACATGGATCATTTGAGACGAGGGATCCACTTTATAGCAAAGAAGGATTCATGAGATCCATTTATCTCATCATGTACCATACCAGCCAGAAGCTGCTGACTTAATAGATTATTAAAATCTCTTCTGATGGAAGAACTGATAATGATATCCTGGAGCTTGGACCTAGTATCCTGCAAGGATGGGGTGCTATCCTCCCATGCTTCCAATCTTAAGAAGAACACATGAAAAATAGGAGTGGCTCTACTTAGCATCACTCTCCATGATACACCTGGGAAATCTATGCTTCTCATCTCCATAGCTCTGACTGCTAGGGAAATAAAGGATACTGTTATCAGATGAGAAACATTTCCAATAGAAGATGCTGCAAGAATCCTATTATAATTGAAGCTACAGCTGCTGCAAAGATGTGGGTCTTCTTTTCTACAGTAAGAAGTCTCTGGGTAGGGATGATATACCTGTTTATCTGGAGGAGGAAGGACTGCTGTTACACAGTAGAGCACAGATGTTTGGTATGTAGGTGATCTGAGGAATATCTCTTGATACCTCCTTGTCCAATGATGATGATAAAGGGACATGAGAAAGTCCTGATGACCACTACATGAGGTCAGTCAAATGGTTTGGACTAGCAGGAATGCTAGCCAGAGATAAAGAGAATCTTCCATAACGTTGGAAAAATTGTCAGAGAAATTGTCAGTGTTAGTTTGCTCTTGAAACTATCTTTGGGGAGTATTTATTAGGATCGCATTGGATCTACAGATCAGATTGAGAAGAACTGACAGTTTAATAATATTGAGCCGTCCTATCAACAGTTATAGATATTTCTCCATTTATTTAGTTGTTGTTGATTTCTTTCATCAGAGTTTTGTCATTTTCTTCGTATAGCTTTTGTACATAGTTTGTTAGATTTATGCCTGTGTATTTCATTGTTTGGGCTGGAGATATATATATATATATATATATATATATATATATATATATATATATAAATTTCAAACTCTATTGCTGGAATAGGAAAATAATTGACTTTTGTATATTAACCTTGTATCATGCAACTGTACTATAATCTCTTATTAATCAAGTTTTTAATCTCTTCTTTTGGATTTTCTGCAATCAATCGTGTTATTTTCAAACAACTTATTTTTTCCTTCCCAATCTGTATATTTTTCCTTTCCTTTTCTTTTTTTATTTCTATTTTTATTTTTATTAGCTTAGACTGTTAGTCTGATGTTGATAAAGAATGGAGAGGGAATACATCCATGCCTACATTGTTCCTTATCTTACTGAGAAAGTTTCTAATTTTTCACCATGAAGTGTGATGTAGCAGTAGGGTTGTTTTTGTTGTAGTGATAGTGGGGATTGAACTCTGGTTTGCTCTACCACTGAACTACATCTCCAGCCCTTTTATTTTTTTTATTTTGCAGCAAGGTCTCAATAGTTGTCAGGCTGGCCTGGAACAGGAGAGCCTCCTGCATCAGTCTTCAAGAAGCTGGAATTACAGGCATGTGCCACTGTGCCCAGCTAGCAGTAGGGTTATTGGTAGTTATTCTTTATTACATTGAGGCATTGCCCCTTGATTTCCAGTTGCTGAGAGGTTTTTTTTTTTTTTAATATTTTTTAGTTGGGGGATCTTTATTTATTTATATGTGGTGCTGAGAATCGAACCCAATACCTCACACATGCTAGGCAAGTGCTCTACCACTGAGCTATGTTTATCACTAGTGAGAGGTTGGCTTTTGTCAAATCCTTTTTCTGCATCTATTGATATGAGCCTGCAACTTATCATTCTTAGCCTGTTGATGTGATAGATTACATTAATTTTTTTCAGACATTGTATACCTGGATAAATCTGATTTGGTTGCATCTAACTTTTTTTTATATATTGAAATATTTGATTTGCCAACATTTTGCTGAGGATTTTTTGGAACTGTTCTCATGAGAGAGACTGATTGTCTTTAGATGTTGTAATGTCTTTGATTTTAATATTAGAGTTATATTATCCTTGTAAAATAATTTGGGAAGTATTCCTTCTGATTCTGTCCTTTGAAAGATATTGTAGATAATTTATATGATTTCTTCCTTAAAAGTTTGATAGGGATTCACTAATGAACTTGTGGGGCTTTTTATTTTGGAAGATTATTAATGATTGATTCACTTTCTTCAAATAGTATAGACAGTTAAGCTTACCTATTTCTTTGTGAGTTTTGACAGATTGTCTCTTTCAAGGAATTATTCTATTTTATCTAGATTATCATATTTGTGAGCCCAGAGTCATTTATAGTGTTCCTTTATTTTTCTTTTAATGTCCATGGGATCTGTAGTGATGGCTCCTTTTTCTTTTGTGATAATATTTTCGTCATTGTTTTTTTCCGCCACTTTATCATTCTAGCTGGCAGTTAGTCAATTTTATTTATAACTGGAAAGAACCAGCTTTTGACTTTATCTTTTGTATTTTATTGATTGTTTTCTTTTTTTTTGTTGACTTTCTTCTTATCATTAAATTTACTTCTTTCTGCTTTGAGTTTGCTTAGCTTTTTTTCCCCTTACTCGTTTCATTAGTTAGAGTCACTTACATTTTAGATTTTTCTTTCTTAATATAAATATTTAAAGCTATTAATTTTTTATCAAAGCTCTGCTTGAGAAGCATACCAAACATTTTACTTGATGTGTATTTTTAATTTAGTTCAAAATATTGTTGGGCTGGGGTTGTGGCTCTAAAGTAGAGCGCTTGCGTAGCATGCATGAGGCACTGGGTTTGATCCCTAGCACCACACACACACATACACACACATACAAAATTGTCTAATTTTCTTTGTGATCTTAATTGATTTATACATTATTTAGAGTTATTTAATTTTCAGATATTTGGTGTTTTCTTATATATATTTGTGTGTTGTGTATATATGTAACTTTCTAATGCACATTTTGATCTTTTAACATTACAAAATGTTGGTTCCCAGGTATGTGTTTGTCTTGGTGATTGTACTGTAGGTGCTTGAAAAGAATGTATATTCTGCCATATTTGTATTTAGAATTCTATGAATATCAATTATACAAAGTTGGATGATAGTGTTGTTTGGATATTTTGTCTGTATTTTCTTTGTCTAGTTGTATAAAATAGAGAAAAATATTAAAAACTACCAATTTGTGGCCTTTTAATTTTGTCAATTTTTGCTTTTGTCTCTGTTATTATCTTTGTATACATTGATAATTGTTAAAAATTACTAATGTATTTTTTTCATTGTGATATCTCTGTTTTTCTCCAGTAATACTCTATGGGATCAATTTATTTTTCTAATATAAAATAGCCCTTCAGGATTTCTTATGCTTACTTTTTGCATGTTTATGTTTCTCTGTTCATTTAATTTTTACTGGTCTGTATTTTTATATTTATAATTTCTCTCGAATGGGCAGTATGTATATTACCTTGCCCATCCTCTCATAAAACAAAAGTACTCTGCAAACTATTATAAAACAGAAGTACTCTGTGAGACTTTGTCCTTTAATTGAAGCATTTAGATTATTTATATTTAATGTAATTAAGTTAGTGATATGATTGGTATTAGGTCTGCCATTTTGTTTGTCTAATGTTTATTTAACTCTTTGTCCTTTGTTTTTTTCTCCTTTTCTGTCTTCTTTTGGATTATTTTAAAAATTTTGTTCTAATAGTTATACATAACAGTAGAATGCATTTTTTATTTTTATTTTTTATTTATTTTATTTTTAAAAAAATATTTGTATTTTACTTGTAAGTGGACACAGTAACCTTTATTTATTTATTTTTTTTGGTGCCGAGGATGGAACCCAGTGCCTCATGCATGTTAGGCGGGTATGCTACTGCTGAGCCACAACCTCAGCCCCACTTTAAAGTTTTCATTATTTATTTATTTATTTGTTCTAATTTGTTATATGTGACAGCAGAGTGCATTTCAATTCATAGTACACAAATGGAGCACAATTTTTCATTTCTCTGGTTGTATAAAAGTAGAGCCACACCATTTGTGTCTTCATACATGTACCTAGGGTAATGATGTCCATCTCATTCCACCATCTTTCCTACCCAATGTCCATCCCTTTCCCTGCCTCCCCTTTGCCCTATCCAAAGTTCCTCCATTCTTCCTCCCTCCACCCCCATTATGGATCAGCACCCACTTATCAGAGAAAATATTGGCCTTTGGTTTTTTGGGATTGGCTTATGTCACTTAACATGATATTCTCCAACTTCATCTATTTATCTGCAAATGCCATGATTTTATTCTCTGTAATGCTGCGTAATAGTAGAATGCATTTTGACATATCATATATAAATGAAGTATAACTTCTCATTCTTCTGGTTGTACCTAATATAGAATCACGCCAGTCATGTAATCATGTATGCACATAAGATAATAATATCTGATTCATTCTACTATCCTTCTTTTCCTTATACCCTTCCCTCCCTTTACTGCTCTCTCTCTGCCCAATCCAAACTACCTCTGTTTTTCCCTAGCCCTCCCACCCTTATTGTAAATTAGCATTCACACATCATAGAAAACATTTGGCCTTTAGTTTTTTTAGCATGATATTCTCCAGCTCCATCCATTCACCTTGCAAATGCCATAATTTGATTCTTCTTTAAGACTGAGTAATATTCCATTGTGCATATAAACCACATTTTCTTTATCCATTTATCTGTTGAAGAGCATGTAGGTTGGTTCCATAGTTTAGCTGTTGTTAATTGAGCTGCTATAATAAACATTGATGTGGCTGTGTCACTGTAGTATGCTGATTCCTTTGGGTATAAACCAAAATGTGGGATAGCTGGGTCACATGGTGATTTTTGGATTATTTTTTCACATTTTATTAACAGTGTTTTTGATTATATCTCCTATGTTAATTTTTTATGCTCTAGGAATTATAACGTACCGAACCCTTCACAGCCTAGAGTTATTGTTGTTTTGCTTCACTGAAAACAGAGAAATCTTTCTACCATATACATCTTTTTATTCTCCCTCCTCAACTGATGTGTGTGGTCATATATTGTGGCTACATGCTTTGAAAACTTCACCATATGATATCATCATTTTTGCTGGTAATAGTCATGTATTTTAAAGAACTGAAAGAAAAATGTTTTTTATTTTGTTTACCTATGTATTTATTATTTCTGTGGTTCTTCCTTCAATCCTGAAGATACATTTCATTTCAGCTTAATGTTTACAATAGCATTTCTTGTACAGTAGTCAGATGGGGATAAACTTTCTTTGTTTTTATGAGAATGTCTTTGCTTTCATTCCCAATGGATATTTTAGGTGGACATAGAATTCTGAGTAGGTGCTTTTTTCCTCTTAGCACTATAGTAAACTGTTAGGCTTTTCATTTCTATGGTTTCTGACAAGAAATTTTTGGCAACTTGAACTGTTCTCCTGTACATTTTGTTATTTTTCTCTATCTGTTTTCAGAATTTGTTTCCTGTTTAGCAGTTTGATTTAATGTGTCTAGCCATTGTTTTCTTTTTGTTTGTCCTCTTTGAAGAATGCGGAAATTCTTGAATATGTACATGTGTGTCTTTCATCTGTTTTAGGATTTTTTTCTGCCATTTTTAAAAGATGTTCTGCTCTAATTTTTATCTGTTATCCATTGTTTACAACTAGATACTTTGCGCGCACGTGCGCGCGCGCATGCACACACACACACACACACACACACAGGAAAAGAAAAAATTACTTGGAGACTATAAAAAGCAACTCCAGTACAATTATCATAAAATTTTAAATTTTCTAAGAGTTTGAGGCTGACCTTGAAATTGTAATCTTCCTGCTCAGCCTTCTGAGTCATTGAATTACAAGCATGCACCACTGTATCCACTGTATATTAGGTATTTTTATTGATCCATTTTCTTATTGAATTTTAAAAATTTAAAAAATTTTCTTATTGAATTCTCATTTTCATTTTCTTATTGAATCATGAAGTAAATTTTTTATTTTACTTGTTATATTCAATCTAATTAAAAATAATTTTCTTAATTTAAAACTTCTTTCGATGCACTTCAGTTGTCTTTGCCTTTACTTGATGGGGCATATTTATAGTTGTTGCTCTAAAGTTATTTTTAGCTATAACGTGGATTATCTTAAAGTTGGCATCTTTTGATTGTCTCTTCTTTTGAAATCAACCATAGTTTTCTCTTTTTATTGTAAGAATTTTGGGTTGTATCTTAGATGTTAAATGTTTTGCAGTCTTCTGGGCTTATTATAATTCCCTGGAGAATATTGGTTTTTGTTGTTTCAGTTAGCAGATCATCAGCTCATTTAGGTTCTGACGACAAATTTGGTCTTGCCTTCTGCAATGGTGGTTCAAATATTAATTTGCAGTTGATATGGTTTGACTTATACTTGTGCAACTCCAGTGTAAGTCCAAAATGTATATGTGTGTTTATGGACAGGATTAATTTGTCTCTTTCCCTGTCTTTCTCTTTTCAGAATTTCCTTCTGAAATTCCTTCAGAAATTTCCAAGAGAAATCTTCTTTTTTTGGCCAGAGGAAGTGGGAAAAGGGGCTTCTTCACATTCTCCAGCATGCAGGAGCCCCTGGCCAGAAAGAGATTTCTCTTGGATTTTTAGCTACTGGAGTGTTGCCTTGTAGGGCAGTGATTACTTTCTGGCCTGTAGGCAAAACTTTAGAGAAAGGAGAAAAAAAAAATAAAATTGGGAAATTCATGCTCCTATGGGTTGCTTTTTCAAGTTTGACTCCTTTCCACAATCTGTTTTTTGTTTTTCAGAGTCCCCAAATAAGTTTTTTTCTCCTTTCTCTCTTCCTCTCTTTTTGTACTTTGCCCAAAGTATTGTTATAAACAGTGGGGAAGATAAGGTGTCTTTTGTTTATGCCATCTTGCTGGAATCAGAATACTCTTTTCTAGCTCCTTTTGTGATTTTTTTAATTTTCTCTTTCATTTTTAGCAATTT
Source organism: Spermophilus citellus (assembly GCF_964194105.1). NCBI lineage: Eukaryota > Metazoa > Chordata > Mammalia > Rodentia > Sciuridae > Spermophilus > Spermophilus citellus. The sequence goes on along the minus strand of NC_138182.1, from coordinate 70,772,490 downwards.
GATCACATTGGCAAAATTGGGATTTTTTTTTTCTTTTTGGTGTGTGCTTATCCTATCCTACTTGGTATTCATCGAGCTATTGAAATCTGTGTGATGATCATTATTTAATTTGGCAAGTTTGGGTCTTTATTTCTTCATGTTATTTGAGACCCAGTCTCTTATTTTCCTCTGAGGATCTACTTATCACACCTGATACTGTTTGCTATCTTATGTATATAAAATCATACATTAATGGCACATAAGTACTCTTTATGGTGTTTACATATGGCATGTATACAGTGATATATGTATATAATCATATACTTAAGCCTTGTGGCCATGCAGTCTCTGTTTTAACTATTTCACCCTGTTTTTGTTTGAAAGCATTGGTAGACGATATGTAAACAGGTGAGCATGGCTGTGTATAACTTTGTTTACAAAAAGAGGTCACAGATTAGATTTGGACTTTGAACTATAATTTGCTGGCCCTTGAGATAAATGGAGGTAGGTACTTCAGTGTAGGTACCTTGTAGATTCAGGTAAAATCAACACAAATATTGGCAATAACTGAAGTTTGGGGAGCTAGTGAATGAGAATTAAGTGGGTAGGAGATGAGACTAGAATGATATGTTAGGACCAGATTATTTTGTTCCAGGTATTGCTTTATATGACAATAGTGTGGAATCATCATAGGTTTTTAGGTAATGTAGTGATATAATTAAACTTTCAGTTTGAACAGATCCCTAGTAGCATTGTAGAAGAGGAATCAAAAGGAGCAGATCCCCAAAGCAAGGCACTGTCAAAGAAGCAATTGCAGTAAAAATAAACTCTGAAAAGGCATTAGATACTGATGGAATAGAGTGGATTTAGACATATTTTGGTGTTAGAAAATGAAGAAGGAATATTGATGTAAGTAGATAATTAGATTTCAAATATAGAAAGGAAAATGCCTTTCTTGTAGATGCAAAGGAATGAGGAACTTGTTTTTTAGGAGTACATTCTTGGTATTTTGTAGTTTAGATATGAGGTATCCCCCAAAAGCTTATATATATGAGACAAAGCAGGAATGTTCAGAGGTGCAATGATCAGGTTATGAGAACTGTAACTTAATTAGTAGATTGATCCATATGATGGATTAATAATTTGAATGGATTGCGGGGTGGTTACTGTAGGCAGATGTGACAAGATGGGGTGTGACGAGAAGAAGTCATTGGAGGCATGGCCTTGAATTATATCTTGTCCCTGGATCCTTGCTTTCTCTCTCTCTCTGCTTCATGGCTGCCATGTACTGAGCAGCTTTCCATTGCCACACTCTTCTGCCATGTTTTTCGCCTCAACCTAATGCCCAGAGCTGTGAAGTAAACTGATGATGGACTGAGACCTGAAATCAAGACCTAAAATAAACTTCTCTTCCTCTAAGTTGTTCTTGTCAAGTACTTTGGTCACAGTGACAACAAATGAACTGACAGTGTCCTAAATTTTCTTCATTGTTTAGTTCAGTCTTGTGGTTTCAAATATTACCTAAATTGCATTTGGTATCACAGTCTGTAGTTTGTTGCTAAACTTCCTCTAGATGGTATTTTGAAAAGTATTCTGCTTAGGTTCTCCCAATCTTGTCTCAGCTACGTTATGTTCATTATGCTCAAGGGTTCTTTATGAACATACTGTTACTTACAAACTCTCTTTTCCTTCAGGTCAGTTAAACAGAGGTTTAAGGCCTGATCACAAAGTTGGCATTAAGAGATCATTTATGAACTAACATCCATTCACCCTCACCTTCTTTTTTCAAAATGCTGAAGAAGTCACATTTCAGTACTATAGTAAGGTTAGATGAAGAAGGGAGTAGGGTATTTAGAAATCATGTTGGAAAGGAAAGGAGAGTGGTAGCTTAGGGAAGGGGATAAAGAATTATCTTTTGGATTAGAGATACTATAGCACATGTTCTTAGAGTCATAGTTATATCCCTTTGGTATTTATTTATCTTTATACTGTTTACTGTAAATATCTGTGACTTTCTGTCAGAGAAGTGCCATGCTTGATCTCTGTGCAGGGCAGTCCAGAAATGCTGGAGAGTTTGTGTTTTCAGAGAAGATTTCAACAAATAATAGATGGAAAATTGATAGGTAAATACTTCATATTTCTCACCTAAAGTTGGGATAACTCTGAGCCATTTTCTGTACCATTTATGAGAGTTGTCCAGTAGGGTCAAGCTCTTTTTACATCTGGGTAAAAGGTTTTATAATGTAACCTTTCTTGACTTCCTTCTCTTTCCTCTTTTACTTGTTATTTTCCTTTCCTGAAGAATTATCTCTCAGAACAGCTACTGCACATGAATCATTGACTCAAAGTCTTCTTTTTGGGGACTAATAATAAATAAAATTTATTTAACACTTACTAAAAATACTTATACTATAAGTCTTTTTGTTTTGGATTTTTTTTCCACCTTTTTTTTTATTTGATTGGTGCATTGTAGTTGTACCTACTGATGAAATTGGTATTACATATTTGTACTAGTACATAATACACAATATAACAATATAATTTGGCTTAAAGCACTCCTAGGTACAATTTTTAAGTGCTTTATCATCCAATGAAAGAAATACTATTTCATCCTATTTTACATATGAAAGAACTGAGACACAGAAAGTTTAAGTAACTTTCCCGAGATCACAAAGCTGGTAAATGACAGAGCCTACATCTGAACCAGGCCATTTGTAAATTCTGTATTCTTTTGCCCAGTAGGCTGAAAGAGGTGAGAAATTGGAGAGAGGGAGAGATTATGAATGAATCACTGAATGAATAAGAATGAAACGGGGGATAATTAATGAAGTCCTAGTAGAGATTATGCCAAGATGGATGAAAGGAAAGTAAACATTCATAATGGTGTCTACATTTTATCAAGTTGATAGTTAAATCTGTTCTGAGTTGATGAGTAGGAATTGAAGTGGCTAGAAACGTGTAACTTTTTTATGGTGTGGGCATGCTTTTATAGTTAGAGAACATAACTAGTTCTAGATCAGTATTCTGATGATGGATATGGACTGCAATACAGTGTAAAGAAAGGGAATATAAGTAGTTAGGCAAATCTGATGGTTGATGATTGAGATATGGAGTCTAGTGAATGAGAGGTAAGTTGTAGTTGGTTAGGGTAAAGGCTCTGTCTTCTGGGGTGGGGGAATGATGAGTAGTAGGAGGTTTCATACTTTGAAAAAGTCTAGAGTCATATTTTCAGCCTTTTTTTCTTCCTGGGCAGAATTATAGATTAAAAAATTATTTTCCCCCTACATTTTAAATTCTCCATTCAGATTAAAAAAATGTGGTATTTATACACAATGGAGTATTACTCTGCAATAAGAAATGACAAAATCATAGAATTTGGAGGGAAATGGATGGCATTAGAGCAGATTATGCTAAGTGAAGCTAGCCAATCCTTAAAAAACAAATGTCAAATGTCTTCTTTGATATAAGGGGAGTAACCAAGGACAGGGTAGAGACGAAGAGCTGGAGAAGAAGAATAACATTAAACAGGGATGATAGGTGGGAGGGAAAGTGAGAGTTAAGGGAAATTGCATGGAATTGGAAGGTGAGCCTCAGGGTTATACACAATTACATATAAGAGGAAAGGAGGAGTAGGAGAAAAATTATATAGTTGGAAGAAACGATTTATAGTAGAGGGGATGGAGAGAGAGTAGGGGAGGGGAGGGGAGGGGAGGGGTGAGGGGACAGTGGAGAATGGGATAGACAGCAGAATACATCAGTCACTAGAAAGGCAATTTGTAAATCAATGGAAATGTAACTGATGTGACACAGCAATCTGTATACGGGGTAAAAATGGGAGTTCATAACCCACTTGAATCAATCTGTGAAATATGGTATAATAAGAACTATGTAATGTTTTGAACAACCAAGAATAAAATAATTAAAAAAAAAAAAAGAAAAAAAAATTCTCCATTCAGCTGTGTCTGGTGTGCTTTAAAATACATCTATTGAATTTTTAGTTTCAGTTATTATATTTTTCACTTCCAGAAGTTTGATTCTTTTTCAAATGGAATCTCTTCATTGGAGATATTTTAGTATTTTATTTCTTTAAATTTGGTAAACATAGTGGTCTTTTAAACCATCTGAAAATTCTACCATCTGAGGTCTTGTTTGTGTCTATTTTTTGTTTCTTCTGTTCTCAGTCATGGTACCTTTTGTGAGTTTGTCCCTAGTTATTTGTTAGCTCTTATAATCTGGGTTTTTTTCTGAGACCTGGGATGAAATGTTGTCTTCAGAATGTTTTACAGTTGCTTCGTGGTTTGTGTTTTTGTGACTTGTCTAGGCTATTTGTATTTTGAGTATAATCTGCATGGAGCATAGTCTATAGTCACAACTTTTCAGAGACTTCTCCCCTCGTTTTCTATCCTGTCCCCATTCCCCCTCTCTCATTTTTCATCTGCTGCTCTGCCACTGCCAAGGTATCTTTATTTATATCTTTTCCCCATGTGAAGACTTTCAGACAAGGTGGAGAGTGTTTTAGCCAGCTTTTTAGCTGCTAGACTTAACAAGAAAAGTTTTAGAGAAGGAAAAGTTTATTTGGCACTCAAGATTTTAGAGATCTAAGTCCATTGCTTTGGGCCCAAGATGAGGAAGAACATCATGGTGGAAGTAGGAAGAAAGCAGCTCAGGACAGGTCACTGGGGAGCAAAGAGAGCTCCCTACCATGAACAAAATATAAACCCCCAATGACCTACCTTTTGTAGCCACACTCTACCTGCCTATGGTTACCTCTCAGTTAATCCTTATCAATGGATTGACTACTGATTAGAGTAAGGCTCGCCTAACCCAATCATTTCACCTCTGAATGTTCTTGAATTGCCTCACATAAGCTTTTGGGAGACACCTCATATCTAAATCATAGCAGAGACTGAGCTATATATATAGGAAGTCTGTTTGCATCTGTTTCCCAAATCAATTTGAACTGTTAAAATCTCTTTTCTTCCTACAAATTAGCATGCTAGGTTAAGTATGTAAAAGTTTTCTGGATGGTAACCAGACTACTGTTCCCTCTTATTTATTCAGTGATGCCTGAACATAGTGATGAAGTATCATTACATTAATTACATGGGAGAATAAGTCTGGCTTCTATAGAAAAACTTTAGTAAATAAAATGGTTGATTTTTAAAAATTGATTTTTGATTTCAGTGACCTTTATAATTCTCTTATAAATTCTTTATTAGTGAATTATTTTGCATTTTCTATAAATATAATTATGTACAGATGAAATGAAAATACTTTACTTTTTCTCCTCCCTCCTCCTCCTCCTCCTCCTCCTCCACCACCACCACCACCACCACCACCACCACTTTTGTACTGGGGATTGGACCCAGAGGTGCTTTACCACTGAACCACATCTTGAGTCTTTTTGTTCTTATTTTGAGACAGGGTCTCACTAAGTTGCTCAGGGCCTCCCTAAGTTGTAGAGACTGGCTTTGAATTTATAATTCTCCTGCCTCTGTCTCCTGAGTCTGGAATTATAGATGTGCGCCACTGTGCCTTGCTTACTTTTTACCTTTCAACCATTAAGACTTTTGTTTCTTTTGCTTCATTTACTGACCTTCAGTACAGTGTTAAGTAGAAGTGATGACAGTATAAATACTTGCATTTTCCTCATACTTTGTGGGAGTATTTAATTTTCATAATTGAATATAACTAAGTATAGTGTTAAATGTAGGGATTTTTTTTTGTAGATAATCTTTTTTTTTAATATTTATTTTTTAGGTGTAGATGGACACAACACAATGCCTTTATTTTTATGATCGAACCCGGGTCCCGCCTGTGCTAGGCGAGCACTCTACCGCTGAGCCACAATCCCAGTTTCTGTAGATAATCTTTGATTAAGTAAATTCTCTTCTGTTCCTAGTTTACTGAGGTGTTTCATCATCAGTGGCTTTTGAGTTTTATTAACTAACTTTTTCTGCTTCTGTTTAAATGATTGATGTTTATTCTGTAATTGTTTATTTGAAATTTGTATCTTATATATTATCTTTTTTATATTACTAGATAATAAAATTATTGAATGATTTTTTCTTGTACTTTTTTATAGAGAGATAATTTACTTACCATAAAATTCAACCTTTAAAATGTATATACAACTCAGTAATTTTTAATATATTAACAAAGTTGTGCAACTAGAACGTTTTTGTTACCCCCCAAAAATTTCTGTAGATATTGGCAGTCACTCCCTATTCTCCTTTTAGCTTCTGGCAATTACTAATTTTCTTCTTGATTTTGTAGATTTACCTATATAAACATTTTACATAAATGGAAATTTATAATTTTGACCTTTTTTAACCATTGTTTCTTTCATTTTGCATAATGTTTTTAAGCATCTTCCATATTGCAGCGAAAATCACTACTTCATTTTTATGTCTGAATCATATTCTGTTATAGATATTTTGATTAGCCATTTACTATTCGGTAAATATTTGGGTATGTAGAATTTTTGGCTATGTAGAATTTTTGCTTCTGTGTTAATTAGAGCCATTGGCTAAAATTTTCACATTTTGAAAATCTCCTTTTCAAATTGTGGTGTCAGAGTTATGCTAGTCTCATAAAATGAGTTGGGAAGGGTTTTTTTTCTTTGTATAGTCCCTGGAAGAATTAGCCTGAGGTTAATATTGTTTGAAAGAACATGCCAGTAAATTCTTTTACATGTTTGGAAGAATTTACCAGTTGAAGCTATGAGTGTGGGAATTTACTTTGTGAATAAGATTTTGATTAGAGATTTAATTTTTTAAAAAGATTTATTAATTCTGTTCTTGTATTACATTGTTTTTTACTTGTGTAGTGTTGAGAACTTTTTTCAAGCAATTTGTTTATTTAATATTGTCAAATTTATAGGCAATATTTGTAGTGATGTATCTTCTCTTATTTCTCACATTGATAATTTATGCTTTTAAATTTTTTCCTATAAGTGTTGCTAGAGATTTATTACAGTTATTACTTTTCTTTGGTTTTCTCTGTTGAATTTTTGCTTTCTGTTTCATAGGTGTCTGTTTTAATTTTTTTTCTTTTTATATTCTTTGCATTTAATTTGCTGTTCTGTTTCTATCTTCTTGTATTGTAAGCCTAAGTAATTTACTTTCAATCTCTTTTGTTTTTAGCATTTACATTTGGGTATGTACAAAAAATTATGCATTTTGGGGCTGGAGATGTAGCTCAAGTGGTAGCGCGCTCACCTGGCATGTGTGGGGCACTGGGTTTGATCCTCAGCACCACATTAAAAAAATAAAATAAACATATTGTGTCCACCTAAAACTAAAACTAAAAAAATAAAGTTATGCATTTTGTCTAAGCATTGCTATACCTGCATTCCACAAGTTTAGATGTCATATTTAATTTTCATTTAAGTGAAAATATTTTCTTATTTCCATTATGATTAGTTCTCTGACCCAGTCCTTGGAAATTTGTTGAGACTTGATCTGTGGTCCAGCAAATCATCTATTTCAATAAATGTTCTATGGGAATTTTAAGAGAAGATGCATTCTGCAGTTGTTGGATTTAGTTTTCTAGGTATAGTCATTTAGGTTGAGTTTATTAGTCTTGTTTTAAAATTGTCCTGTATTTATTTTGTTTTGTACTTATTCTATCAATTAAAGAGGAAGATATTTTATAATATACTCTATTCAGTTGTGGATTTGTATTTTCTCTTTTTACTTTTGTCAGTTTGCTTCATATTGTTTTGAAGCTGTATGTTATTATGTGCATGCACATTTGATAATGTTATGTTTTCTGTTGAATTAATCCTTTCAGCATTATGAAATGCTCTTCTCATTTATTTGGATACTGTAGCCCTAAAAGTTATTTTGCCAAATATTAATACAGCCACACTAGCTCTGTTGGGATCTTGGGGAGTATATTGGAACTCCATCTTTTTCTATTGCTTTTCTTAAAATTTGTGCTTTTATTGAAAATTATGTCATACCAGTTATTAAAGAAAGACCTTTCTTTTAATATTTCATATAATAATGGTCATTTGAGAGTTAATTTTTTTTAGCTTTTATGGGTCTAAAAGCATCTTTTTTATCTTCATTTTAAAATTATATTTTTGGTAGCTTATACAATTCTAAGTTCCTAAGTGCATCTCTTCGCCATACTTTTTAGTACAAAAATGAACATTTTATTTAAAAAAATTTTTTTTTTAGTTGTAGATGGACACAATATCTTTATTTTTATGTGGTGCTGAGGATCGAACCCAGTGTTTCAACACCTGCGAGGCAGGCATTCTACCACTGAGCTACACCCCAGCCCCTAAAATGAACATTTTTATTTTTATTTATTTAAAAAATTTGTTTTTTTAGATGTTGATGGACCTTTAATTTGTTCATTAATTTATATGTGGTGCTGAGAATCAAACCCAGTGTCTCACACATGTTAGGCAAATGCTCTACCACTGAGCCACAACCCCAGCCCCTTAAAATGAACATTTTAAATTGTATTGTTTTTCAGTGTATCTCTTTTCTCTGACTGCTTTTGGGATTTCCCCTGTATCTTTTGTTTTAGCAGTTTGATTATTGTGTGCTGAGATGTGATTTTCTTTTGCATTTTTGTGCTGGAAGTTCCCTGAGTTTCCTAAATCTCTGAGTTAATTTTTTAACTTTTGGAAAATTATCATTAATCATCTCTTCATATATTGCTTTTGTCCCATTAATCTTTCTCTTGTGATTCTAACTATATGAATATGAGAAGACTATTTGATTGTGTCCCACATCTTATAATGTTTCATTTACGTTGTTCTTTTTTCCCTGTGACTAAATTTGGATATTTTTCTCTTGGCCTGTTTGCAAATCCATGAAATATATCTTCTTGTGTCATATTCTGCTCTTAAAATTGCCTAACATTTTATACTTTTAAATATAGTGGTAGTCCCTTCTCTGCAACTTTACTTTCTGTGGATACAGTTACCTGTGGTCAATTATAATCAGTAAGTGGGGTGTTAAATCCCTAGAACCCCCCAAATGGAATATTACAGAAATAAACAACTTATGAGTTTTAAATTGCATCCTGTTCCGAATAACATGATGAACTCTTACATTGTCCAACTCCATCCTGCCTGAGATGTGAATCATTCCTTTGTCCAACATACCCATACTGTCTCTTAGTCACTTAGCTGTCTCAATTAGGAGATGGACTGGTATTGCAGGGCTTGTGTTCAGGTAACATGTAAGATTTGGTACTATCAGGGTTTCAGGCCTCCACTGGAAGTCTTGGAATTAACCCCCTTACACACACCCCATAAGGGTGGACTACTCAAATTTATAGTTCTGGAATGTCTGCTTATTTTTTTTTATTTTATTTATTTATTTATTTATTTATTTTGAGAGAGAGAGAGAGAGAGAGAGAGAGAGAGAGAGAGAGAGAGAGTTAGTTTTAATATTTATTTTTTTAGTTTTCGGTGGACACAACATCTTTGTTGGTATGTGGTGCTGAGGATCGAATCCGGGCCACACGCATGCCAGGCGAGCGCGCTACCGCTTGAGCCACATCCCCAGCCCCTGCTTATTTCTTTTTTAATAGAATACATTGAAGATTGCCTTATTTGATTCATTTTGTTCATCTCTACATCTACAATGTCAATGACATCTACAATGTCAAGTCATTGTCCTCTAACTTTGATATCTGGATTGTCTGTGAGTCTGCCCAATTTTCTGGTTTTCTCTTTAATTATCTACCACATTATTTTGTTTTTCTGGTTGTCCCTTAATATGTTTATATTGTGCCCCAAACAAGACTAATGTTATATGCAAAAATCAGTTATTTTCTTTCAGATAATATTTTCTTCCAGAAAAGTTTCTCTTTTTCTCCCAGAAAGGTTAGACAGATAGCATGAGGTATCATTTCAGTCCATTCAGGAATTAAGTAGACCTCTTTCTCTGCTGGGATTCAGTCTTCTAAATGCAAGAAGACAATGGAAAATTTACTTTCCTTTTGAGCAGGCTCCATATCTTCCTTCCCCTGACTGAGGAGATGTGTTTCTGAGAAAACCAGTCGTGTTCCTAGGCTTTTTCTAAATTCTAATTTTCTTTTTTATATATTTATTTTTTAGTTGTAGTTGGACACCATACCTTTATTTTATTTATTTATATGTGGTGCTGAGGATCGAACACAGGGCTTCGCATGTGCTAAGCGAGTGCTCTACCACTGAGCCACAACCCCAGCCCTAAATTCTAATTTTCATTCCAGATAAGTGGACATCCAAAGCACCATCAGTTTTTGTTTGCTTTAGTAGAGTTCCTTTGCCTACATGAAGCTCAGTTCTTACTCATGCTCAAACTCTTTAAATGCCCCCAACGGAAAAAAATGCTAGTGGTCTCAGCTCACTTTGGATGTACTCTTCTATCTGTGGATCTTTAGTTTGTCTAGTCCTCATTGCTTCCATATCTCTGTTACGTTAGTCTAGTCCTTGAAGGAAGATCAATGTTTTGTTTCTCATTAGTATCTTACACTAGGGAAGTGGAGGTCAGGAATGTTTCTTTACAAAAAGGAAAGGTACATAATTTTAAGAGTGGTTATTTGTATAAGCATAGTGATGTATTGAGTAGTCTTCTCTGATATATACATATATACATATATATATATATATGTAATGAATGATATGAATCTTTCTGATTCAATATTATCAAAGTGTAACTTGGACCAGGGAGGTCATCGAACAATGACCCATGGATTAAATCCTGCCATGTTCTTCCTCCTTTTGAGTGGCCTAGAGCTGAGAATTTTTAAAAACATTTTTATAAAGTTGAAAAGAGGAGAAAAGACAAAGAAAATTTTTAACACATGGAAATTAAATGAGTTACAAATTTCAGCATTCAGAAACAAAGCTTTATTGCCACACTCAATCTGTTTTTTTTTATTGGTTGTTCAAAACATTACATAGCTCTTGACATATCATATTTCATACATTAGATTCAAGTGAGTTATGAACTCCCATTTTTACCCCGAATACAGATTGCAGAATCACATTGGTTACACATCCACATTTTTACATAATGCCATATTAGTAACTGTTGTATTCTGCTACCTTTCCTATCCTCTACTATCCCCCCTCCCCTTCCCTCCCATCTTCTCTCTCTACCCCATCTACTGTAATTCATTTCTCTACTTGTTTATTTTCCCATTCCCCTCACAACCTCTTATATGTAATTTTGTATAACAATGAGGGTCTCCCTCCATTTCCATGCAATTCCCCCTTTCTCTCCCTTTCCCTCCCACCTCATGTCTCTGTTAATGTTAATCTTTTCTTCCTGCTCTTCCTCCCTGCTCTATTCTTAGTTGCTCTCATTATATCAAAGAAAACATTTGGTATTTGTTTTTTAGGGATTGGCTAGCTTCACTAAGCATAATCTGCTCTAGTGCCATCCATTTCCCTGCGAAATCCATGATTTTGTCATTTTTTAGTGCTGCATAATACTCCATGGTGTATAAATGCCACATTATTTTTATCCATTCATCCATTGAAGGGCATCTAGGTTGGTTCCACAGTCTAGCTATTGTGAATTGTGCTGCTATGAACATCGATGTGGCAGTATCCCTGTAGTACGCTCTTTTAAGGGCTCCCTATTTACCTCTCTTATTGTTTCTCTTGCTGAGAAAAAACTTTTTAGCTTAAGTAAGTCCCATTTGTTGATTCTTGCTATTAACTCTTGTGCTATGGGTGTCCTATTAAGGAATTTGGAGCCCGACACCACAATATGTAGATCGGAGCCAACTTTTTCTTCTATCAGACACAGAGTCTCTGATTTGATAGCTAGATCCTTGATCCATTTTGAGTTAACTTTTGTGCATGGTGAGAGGAGGGGATTCAGTTTCGTTTTGTTGCATATGGATTTCCAGTTTTCCCAACACCATTTGTTGAAGATGCTATCCTTCCTCAATTGCATGCTTTTAGCCCCTTTATCAAATATAAGGTAGTTGTAACTTTGTGGATTAGTGTCTGTGTCCTCTATTCTGTACCATTGGTCCACCCGCCTGTTTTGGTACCAGTACCATGCTGTTTTTGTTACTATTGCTCTGTAATATAGTTTCAAGTCTGGTATCGCTATACTGCCTGATTCACAATTCCTGCTTAGAATTGCTTTTGCTATTCTGGGTCTTTTGAATCTCTGTACCTTCCTCTATCCCATCCCGATGACTCGTAAGTTTGGTTTTTTTATGTTATCCCATATCTCTTGGATGTTTTTCTCGTGATTTTTTACCAGCCTTTCTGAGTTGGCTAGACTCTTTTCAAGATGATATATTTTGTCTTCATTATCTGACGTTCTGGCTTCTACTTGCTCCACTCTGTTAGTGATACTCTCAATTGAGTTTTTAATTTGGTTTATCATTTCCTTCATTTCTAGAATTATTGTTTGATTATTTTTTATAATCTCTATCTCCTGATAAAGATGCTTAACTTCTTCTTTTATCCATTTATGTAATTCATTTTCAACGTGTTCTTTCACTGTTTGGATTTGCTGTCTCGTATCCTCTTTAAGGTTCCATTCCATCTGTCTAAGGTGTTCCTTGAGTTCTTTATATGACCATTTTTCTGATGACTCTAGGTCCTCCTGAATATTTAGGCTGTCCTGCATTGTTTGTACTCCTCTTCTTCCTTGCTTTTTCATGGTGCTCATGTTACTTCTTGTTCTGTTTGACTGCTGAGTTACTGTTTACTCCTATAAATTTATTTGATGCTTGGGAGGAAAGGTATTAGAAGGGAAGGGAATAAGTCACTAAAGAGAATGAGAGTAAGCAGGTAGAATTCAAGGAAAGGGGAATAAGAAAATTGAAAAGAAATGAAAAGACAGAAGAAAAAAAAGAATAGGAAATAAAAAAATTAAAAATAATAATAATAATAATAAAAATGAAAATGAAAATTAAAAATAAAATAAAATAAAAATTTAAAAAACAACAAGAAAAAAGAAAATAAAAAAAAAACCAGATTAAAAAATAAATTAATAAATGCAGTCTTGAGTTTGATTAACTTCTCTTCCAGTAGGTGGAGCTGTGCCCATCGGGCCAAGCTTCTCCTCTCTGTAGGCGGGAGCCAATTACTGTGCAGCAGCTCTTCTTCCCGGACTGGGCGCGTCTCCAATCCTGAGTGCCTAAGGCCTTCTCTTGTGTCTAGTCACTTTCCCACTTTTCCTGGAGCCAGGCCCTGCTCACCGGTGATGCTCACCACAATACTGGCTACACGCCAGGTCTGCTGCTCCTGGGAGCCCTGTTTTCATGAACGACTGGGCACACTCTCCCTGTTTGCCATTCCCTCGGACTCTAAGTTTGTAGAGCTTGGGGCTGAGAACCCCCAGCGAATTTGCTTGCCCTCTGGTAGCCACGCCTACGTAAGCTGGTGCAAGAGACCTCAGTTATCAGCACTGGTGGGAGCGGTAGCCGGGAGTTTCGCACCGCGGTCCCGCGCCGCTCCTGATTCCCCGTGCGGGCGGGGCCTTTCGCAGAGCCGGGTGGGCGGGAGCTGTTCACCCGAGGGGGGGGTCGTTTGCAGCGCCGAACCGCGGGGGGCGGTTCACAGAGCCTGGCCGGCGGGGTCCCGGGCAGGCAGCGGCCTTTCGAATGTTCGCTGCAATGTGTGGGCAACGGCCGTTTGGCAGCGGCCGGTGGGACTGTGCCCCCGTGCTGGGTAGCCGAGATACACTCGTCTGGGACAAACTGACACCTCCAATAAACTTACTAATTCCCGGCAGGTCTCTTTTCAGCGGAATTTTGCTAGAAGTTTCTCAGAAGGTATCATGTAGGTGTATTAATGGGTCTCTCTGATCCCGTTACTGCGGAGGCATTGAAAGTGCTGCCTCCTCGCTGGCCGCCATGTTGGGTTCCTCCACACTCAATCTGTTTATGTGCTTTCTGTGGCTGCTTTCATGCTATAGTGGTTGAGTAGTTGCTGCAGAGAGCCTGTGGCCCACAAAGTGTAAGAATAGTTTACTCTTACCCTTTTAGAGAACAGTTTCACCTATTCCTGCTTTAGACCATTGGCATAGGAATTTTTTAGTTTTCATTACTAAGTAAAATTAAGATAAAGATTGAAAACTTTATTCCAGAAATTGTGTAAATTTGAATTTATCAAAATCTTAGTATTTTAGAGTTAGAGGAAACGTTTCCTCAGAGATAATCTCTTTCATATCTTTATTTGACAAATGAACAAATAGATCTGAATGAGAGAAATTTTAAAGTTATATTATGACTGACTTTTTGTTAGAAAACAGACTCTGATAGAGAAACTAATGATCTATATCACTGAATAACTTGTAAAATCCATTTGTTCTTACATTGCAGAAGAATTTGGTTTTCTTTCAAGAGTGTAGCTGTTAAGATAAATTCTTCCTTTGAATTTTTAAAGTAAATATTTAATGGTAAATATGGCATTTTTCCTTTTACTTTTTATTTTTAGCTATAATTCTTTTAGATCTAGTGGGTAGAGGTTCTTTTTTTTTGAGAAGACTAAAAGTCTCAGGAACAGTTCCATATACTCTTCATTAAGCTTCTTATTGACTTAAAATTTAAAATCCTAGATAATAAAATTAGAAATTCAAAAGTCAATTGTTAGTGTGTAAGGATGATTCCTAGAGTTTTCTCTGTTCATCCTCACATATGAAAAATTTACTCATTCTTAGATATAATCGTATAATGGAATGTTAACGTTACTAGCAAATAGTATTATTTTCCAATGATGAGAATAGATTTTCTTTATATAATTTTCTGTTTATTTCTGGATTTTTTTTCTTCCTACCTTGCTTCCTTCCTTCTTTTTGTGTGTGGGGGCGTGTAACCAGGGATTGAACCTAGGGGCACTTAACCACTAAGCAACATCCATAGCCCTTTTAATATTTTATTTAGAGACAGGTTCTCACTAAGTTGATGAGGCTGGCTTTGACCTTGTGATCCTCCTGCCTCAGCTTCCCAAGCTGCTGGGATTACAGGTATGCCACTGTGCCTGGCTGAATCTTTTTTATAATTCTGTGCTTATAAAAAAAATCAAGTCAATAAACACATTAAAATAAGTTAAAGTTATTTTGTAAGTAATTTTAGGAAAGCTGGTTCTTCAGATGGCCTATATGCAAGAGTTGGTTGGTTCAGACTCATTAGAATTGTTCAATCAATTAAAAGCTACCACATTGTTTGGAAGTTGGATAGATTATATAATTAGATGTATCTATTCATTTTTAGCATTCAACACTGTCAGCCACCTTTTTTTCTTTAATTTGTTTCATAATATTCTAGAGAAATGTCAGCCATATATGTTGTTTATATTACATCCTTTCCACCAAAATTTATGTAAAATAACCCCATGTATGTAAAATAACTCTTCAGTGGATATTTCTGGCTAGATACCCTTTAAATGATTTGTTGTTATCTACGAATCTAATCTTAATCTTCTTCTTATTTTGCTCTCTGACTAATGCTTGTCTAGAAGTAAGGTTTATTCTATTTCTCTGAATTTTCTCATTTTAACCCTCTTCTTTTTCCTTCCCTTTTATTTTCTCTTTCTCTCAAAATACCATTGAGTACTCTGTTCCAGGTGCCTTTCTGGACAAAGAGGATAGGCAGTGAACAAGATGCACATGGCCTCTGTATTGTTGGAGCTCATGGTTTGGTGAGGGTATGATGCATTAAATCATAATCTCAAGTAAAATTACAATTATAGGTTATGAGATAAATTATAAAAAATTTTGAAACAAAAATGAAAAATGAATTGAATGTGCATGTTAGGGAACGTTACCCAGTCTATAGAGTTAGAAATACTTTCCTGAGTAAGTGACACTTAGGCTGGGGATTCAAAGATGAGTAGTGGGTAACAGGAGATGTGGAAGAAAATTTCAGGCAAAGGGGAAGCTTTTGTGAAAGCACCAAAAGAGCTCAATAGGTTCAGACAACTGAAGAAATGTCATTGTAGCTGGAGGATGTTGAACAAGTTAGAGAGGAATGTGGAGTGAAACTGGAGAGGTGGGCCAAGATTGGTTACTGGAAGATACTTTAATCAGTGCCAGTGCTTTTAGATTTTATGTTAAGAGAATTGAGAAGATACTGAGTTTTAAATGGAGGGAAGTTCCCACTTAGATTTGTGATTTTTAAAGGTGACCTAGTTCCTATGTGAAGAATGGATTGAAGGGGGATAAATATATATGTGGAGAAGTAAGTTAAGAAGGTTTGTCAGTGGTCCAGACAAAAGATGGTGATAACTATATTATTAGTTACCACAGTAGAGATGCTGTGGACAGAATCAAGAACTATTAAAAGATATAATTGACAAGATTTTGTGATTATTTTGATTGGAGGAGAGAAGCCTGAGGAATTGTTAAGGATAAAATTTTCTTATGCTGGTTGCTCTTGTCTGTCTTGACATTTTAGTATATTAAATTCAAATGTCTTCAAAATGAACTTTCCCTACCCACAAATGACCTAGGCTTAAAACCCTTTTTCTGTCATTGCTTCTACCAGTTATCAGGTCTAAGGACTGGACTTCTTTAGTCCTCTAGAATTTTCCTCTCCTCCCCATCTCCTTGTAGTCATCTAGAATTTTCCTTTCCTCCCCATCTCCCTGTCTTCTTGTAGTTGTCCTATCCTTACCCCTTCACTGCTCTTAACCCCTTCTCTTTTTATCTAATAGCTATTGTATCCTCTTGCTAGATTATTATACTGTGCTTTCTATTCAAGTCTCTGAGCTCCTCCAGGGCAAGAACTGTCTTTTTCATTTTGTATCTTCACTACTTAGTAGTGAGTATCTAAGTGTGGTGAAAATAAAAATGTTAAGTGAAATGAAAATAAAATGTTTGTTTGCCTTGCCTCTTGTTTCTTCCACTATAATCCTTATTCTTACCACCTTTCCCCCCTGCTTTCTTAGAGTCACTCAGAGACTTCCTTTTTCTCAAAAAATATTTTAGTCTTAAGGATGTGAGGTAATGAAAAACTCATTGCTGGATATACAAGTGTATGCGTTCAGGATTTTTCGTATATTAATTCAGTAAAAAGTGACTTGAGTTTTTTTTTCTTCTTTTTTTCTTTTTGCTGCAGTGTAACTCATTCCCAGATAAAGCAGTTTTTTTTTTTTTTTTTGGGCGGGGGGGGGGGGGGAGACGTGACTGATGTTTATTAGCAATCCCCACTGTTTAATAAAGTTCTAAAAAGCTTGATTTGATACCTTTTTCATGTTTTATTTTTTGTAAAATTTGTTTTTGCAAAATTCAAATTTTATAATTATTTATTATTTAATGTATTTCCTAGCTGTCCAGTATTGCAGACAACTCAATAGCTATTTATTTGATAGTATCTTAATGTATATGCAGAGTATCCTGTTTCATGGAAAGTTTGTAAGAGAAATATTCAAATGTCTGTTTTGGTGATACCTATTTTTAATAGCTTTGTATATCCTTATATTAATGTTCATAATTATTTTGTCCACTTTTTTAATTTTTAGGAATAAGAAAATTTTAAATAAGAAGAAATTGAAAAGAAAACAGAAAAGCAAATCAAAAGTGAAAACAAGAAGCAAGGTAAAGTTGCTGGTAATTTATGGGGAATGAGGACTTTTTTCATATAATAATTTGAATAAAAATGACAGGATTTAAAAAATATGAGTATAATTAGCAAAACATTCTGCTTCTATGTGCTGAAATAATTTTGTAAAAACTTTTTATAATTTGGATCTGCTTTTACCTTCATCTTTAGTTTAGGCTGTTTCTTTACCAGTAGACTGAAAGTTATTAGTATCTGGGTGTGGAAAAATATTTATTATTTATTCTCTCTTTTTTTTTTTTTTTTTTTTTACGATACTGGGGATTGAACTCAGGGTCACTCGACCACTGAACCACATCCCCAGCATTATTTTGTATTTTATTTAAAGACGGGATCTCACTGAGTTGCTTAGCACCTCACTGTTGCTGAAGCTGGCTTTGAACCTGTGATCCTCCTGTCTCAGCCTCCCTAGCCACTGGGATTACAGGAATGCGCCCACCATGCCCAGCCTATTCTCATTACTTAATCCGTTCTTTGGGGAACATATTCATAGTTCTTCTCTATTTTTCACTTTGACTACATGTATTTTAAATAGTAAATTTTTTTTTATTGGTTGTTCACAACATTACAAAGCTCTTGACATATCATATTTCATACATTAGATTGAAGTGGGTTATGAACTCCCAATTTTACCCCAAATGCAGATTGCAGAATCATGTCGGTTACACATCCACAATTTTACATAATGCCCTATTAGTAATTGTTGGAAAGGTAGCAGAATAAATAGTAAATTTTGGTTTGAGAGTTGGGCCTTGGATTTGGATTCATTATATTATGCCCTTCTTGACATGAATTAAGAAGACTCTGGGTGTGTCTATATTGTTCTGGCTTTTGACTGGTGATAATTGTGCAAAAGAAAAGGCAATGTGGATATTTGTTTTAGGGGGAACCTTAGAGACTAGAAATCTACTTTTTTTCCATCTGATAGAGAAATCTTGTCTATAAAGTCTGTCCAGAGCCAACTTTCTATGTTTTAGAGTGTTTTCTATTAAATAGTTCTACTAAGAAACCTAGACAAGAGGAAAAGAAGAGTTGTAACTATGGTTTACTGAACAGTTCATATTGAGTTAGATAAATAGTAGTTTAGCTGGGTCTGCATAGTGTATTTAAGTTCTGGAGGCAAGTGTTTCCTGCTTTTTAAAATTAGTGTTCTTGCTATTATAATTGAACAAAGTCTACTTTGAAGTAGTAAATCAAATAAAATAAGAGTGGGGGATGGGATCTATTTGGTTTCTCTGTTTGAAAACAATCTGGATGCAGAAAATAATGTCATCAAATCTGTGCCTTCTTCTCTTGTCTATGCTTTCCTCTGATGTGCGCCTATGCTGGTGGCTGGAGGCTAAAGCTGCTGGCAGCTCCAACTTAATTTTCTTTTATTATGAAGCATGTCTTTTACTGCTAGCAGAAAGTCTGGTAGGAGTTTTGATTGAACCCATCACTCATTTTGATCAGGGAGATGGGGTACTTTGGTTAGACTAAGTTAAGTTTGTAAGCCTGTGACAACCATAGTGAGTATACCATGTGGAATGGGGGAAGGCAGATATGTAATAGGTGTTCGGCAGGCAGATATGTAATAGGTGTTCAGTTGTATTACCTCTCATTACCTCTGGTTTTGGAATAGAAGAGGGAGGTAAAGAACTTTCTTAATATATAAAAATTCTAACAAATACACATCATTCAGATTCCAGCTTCTATCCCTTTTCCACTTTTTATTGTGTGCAAAGTCAGAGAGTAGCAATCTTTAACATTTTTTTCTTTCAAGGTTTCATTTGGTAATTTTCCTAAAGTGGGCAGGAAGAGATGGGAAATCAAGGTGTTTTATCCCCTCTAACTACTTTTGTGCCTGTTGTAATTCAAGTTGCTTTTCTTGTCCACAGTGTTGGATCTTTTTTAAGAGTAGCTTTTAATAAGAGTGATATAAATAAATTCATTCATTTATTCTTCAAATATTAATTGTGCACTATGTGCAAACATTGGGCTAGGTTTTTGGATACAAAAATGCTAAGAAGCATTTCCTGATCACTATAAGCATATGTAAAATTAGAATAATCTCCTTACAAGAGAGATCCTTAATCACAAGCTCTTTAGTCATAAAATCTGCAGAGTTCCTTTTTCTATGTAAGGTGTCATATTCACAGGTTCTGGGTATTAGGGTGTTGATATTTTTGAAGGCCATTATTTTACCCACCACACCCCTCTTGTATATTTCTTGCACTTAGCTGACAAAATTCAGTCCTATACAAATCCAATATTTTCTCTTTCACTGAAGATCCATGTTCTGCTGAAGGGAATTCAAGACTAAATAGATAATATTAGACATTGATGATCACCAATCTCAAATGGATCTTTCATGTCCAGACTATTTTATTGCTTTTTATAAAATAGTTCTTCCATTTTTTACTGTCATTGATATGTTTCCCAATTTCCTTAAACCTCTGGTAAATTCTATGTTCCAGTATGTCTTCACTTTCTTTATTTTTTAAGTTATTTTATTTTATTTGTTCTAATTTGTTATATACGACAGCAGAATGCAATTCAATTTATATTACACAAATAGAGCACAGTTTTTCATGTCTCTGGTTGTACACAAAGTAGAGTCACACCATTTGTGTTTTCATACATGTACTTAGGGTAATGGTGTCCGTCTCATGCCACCGTCTTTTCTGCCCCCATGCCTCCTCCCTTCCCCTTCCTCCCCTTTGCCCTGTCTAAAGTTCATCTATTCCTCACATGTTGCCACCCCCCCCCATCTCTAATACGAATCAGCATCCTTATATCAGAGAAAACATTTGGCATTTTGTTTTTTGGATTTGGCTTACTTCATTTACCATGATATTCATTTATCTTGATTTTATTCTCTTTTAATTCTGAGTAATATTCCATTGTGTATATATACCACGTTTTCTTTATCCATTCATCTACTGAAAGATATCTAGGTTGGTTCCACAATTTAGATATCGTGTATCATGCTGCTATAAACATTGATGTGGCTGTGTCCCTGTAGTATTCTGTTTTTAAGTCCTTTGGGTATAAATCAAAGAGTGTGATAGCTGCATCAGATGGTGGTTGCATTTCTAATTTTCCAAGGAATCTTCATACTGCACCAGTTTGCAGTCCCACCACCAATGTGTGTGTCTTTTTCTCCACATCCTCGCCAACACTTATTGTTGTTTGTATTCTTAATAGCTGCCATTCTGACTGGAGTGAGATGAAATCGTAGAGTGGTTTTGATTTGAATTTCGTTAATTGCTAGAGATGTTGAACATTTTTTCAGGTATTTGTTGATTGATTGTATGTCCTGAGAAGTGTCTGTTCAGTTCCTCGGCCCATTTATTGATTGGGCTATTTATTTATTCATTCATTCATGTATTTATTTTGTGCTAAGATTTTTGAGTTCTTTGTGTTCTTTCTGATGTGCCTGTGGTAAAAATTTGCTCCCATTCTATAGGCTGTCTATTCACTTCACTGATTGTTTCTTTTGCAGAGAAGTTTTTCTGTTTGAATCCATCCCATTTATTGATTCTTGATTTTAATTCTTGTACTATAGGAGTCTTACTAAGGAAATCAGGGGCTAATCATGATGAAGATTTGGGCCTACTTGTATTAGGTGCAAGGTCTCTGGTTTAATTCCTAGGTCCTTGATATACTTTTTGAGTTTTGTATGTGGTGAAAGTTAGGGGACTAATTTCATTTTGTTGTATATGGATTTTCAGTTTTCCCAGCACCATTTGTTAAAGAGGATATCTCTTCTTTAATATATGTTTTTGGCTCCTTTGTCTAATATGAGATTCATTTATGTGGATTTGTTTCTATGTCCTCTATTCTGTACCATTGGTTTACTGGTGTGTTTTGGTGCCAATACCATGCTGTTTTTATTGCTTTGTAGTATAGATTAAGGTCTGGTATAGTGATGCCACCTGCTTCACTCTTCTTGCTAAGGATTGCTTTAGGTATTCTGGGTCTCTTATTTTTCCAGATGAATTTCATGACTGCTTTTGTGTATTTCTGTGAGGAATGTCATTGGACTTTGGTTGGGATTGCATTAAATCTGTATAGTACTTTTGGTAGAACGGTCATTTTGACAATATTAATTCTGCCTATCTAAGAACAAGGTAGATCTTTCCATCTTCTAAGGTCTTTAATTTCTTTTTTTAGCATTCTGTAGATTTCATTGTAGAGGTCGTTCACCTCTTTCGTTAAGTTGATTCCCAAGTAGTTTATTTTCTTTATGCTGTTGTAAATGGGGTTTCCTTGTTTCCCTTTCAGAGGATTTGTCACTGATATGCAGAAATGCTTTTCTATGGGTGTTGATTTTGTATCCTGCTACTTTGCTGAATTTATTTACTAGTTCTAGAAGTTTACTGGGGAATTTTTTTGGGTCTTCTAGGTATAGAATCATATTGTTGGCAAATAGTGTAAATTTGAGTTCTTCTTTACCTATCCGTATCCCTTTAATTTCTTTCATCTAATTGCTCTGGTCAGTGTTTCAAGAACTGTGTTAAATAGAAGTGGTGAAAGAGGGCATCCTTGTCTTGTTCCAGTTTTTTAGAGGGAATGATTTCAATTTTTCTCCATTTAGAATGATGTTGGCCTGGGGCTTAGCATAGATAGCTTTTACAATGATGAGATATATTCCTGTTTCCCTGGTTTTTCTAGTGTTTTGAACATGAAGGGGTGCTATATTTTGTCAAAATCTTTTTCTGCATCTATTGATGATCATATGGTTCTTTCCTTTAAGTCTATTGATGTGATGAGTTACATTTATTGATTTCTGTATGTTGAACCAACCATGCATCCCTGGAATGAACCCCACTTGATAGTGGTGTATTATCTTTTTGATATGTTTTTGTATTCAATTTGCCAGAATTTTATTTAGAAGTTTTGCATCCATGTTCATTGGAGACATTGGTGTGAAGTTTTCTTTTTTTGATGTGTCTTTGCCTGGTTTTGGAATCAGTATGATATTGGTCCCATTAAATGAGTTTGGTAGTGCTGCCTCTTTTTCTATTTCCTGAAAGAAATTGAAGAGTATTGGTATTAGTTCTTCTTTAAAGGTCTTGTAGAACTCTCCTGTGTATCTATCCGGTCCTCTGCTTTTCTTGGTTGGTAGGCTTCTGACGGTGTCTTCTATTTTGTTGCTTGAAATTGATCTGTTTAAATTCTGCATATCATCCTGATTCAATTTGGGCAAATCATATGTCTCTAGAAATTTGTCGATGCCTTTGAAATTTTGTATTTTATTGGAGTACAAGTTTTCAAAATAATTTCGAATTATCTTCTGTATTTCTGTTGTGTCTGTTGTGATATTTCCTTTTTCATCATGGAAGTTAATAATTTGAGTTTTCTCTCTCCTTATCTTTGCTAGCATGACTAAAGGTTTATCAATTTTATTTATTTTTTCAAAGAACCAACTTTTTGTTTTGTCAATTTCTTCAATTGTTTCTTTTGTTTCAGTTTCATTGATTTCAGCTCTGATTTTAATAATTTTCTGTTTTCTACTGATTTTGGTGTTAATTTGCTTTTCTTTTTCTATGACTTTGAAATGTAATGTTAGGTCATTTAGTTGTTGACTTTTTCTTCTGTTAAGGAATGAATTCCATGCAATGAACTTTCCTCTTAGTACTGCCTTCATAGTGGCCCAGAGATTTTTAATATGTTGTATCAGTGTCTAATTTATCTCTAAGAATTTTTAAATCTCCTCTTCTGCAACCCACTCTTCATTCAATAGCATATTATTTAGTCTCCAGGTGTTGGAGTAGCTTTTATTTTTTATTTTATCATTGATTTCTAATTTCATTCCATTATGATCTGATAAGATGCTGGGTAGTATCTCTGCTTTTTTGTATTTGCTAAGAGTTGCTTTGTGGCATAATATATCGTCTGTTTTAGAGAAGGATCCATGTGCTGCTGAGAAGAAAGTGTATTTGCTGGTTGATGGATGAAATATTCTATATATGTCAGTTAAGTCTTTTTTTTTTTTTTTTTTTTTTTTAACTGTCCCAATCCTGGAGCTTAAGATCCTTGAAAACAATAACCTTTCTGAAAGCAGATACAAGTAGCCAACAAGAGAACAAACAGCCTCGCCTGTGCTTTTTTTTTCTTTTTTTGGCATTGAGTTTTGTTTTGTTTTGTTTTAATTTTTTTATTGTTGGTTGTTCAAAACATTACATAGTTCTTGACATATCATATTTCATACTTTGATTCAAGTGGGTTATGAACTCCCATTTTTACCCTGTATACAGATTGCAGAATCACATCAGTTACACGTCCATTGATTTACATATTGCCATACTAGTGTCTGTTGTATTTTGCTGCCTTTCCTATCCTCTACTATCCCCCCTCCCCTCCCCTCCCCTCCCCTCCCCTCGTCTCTCTCTACCCCCCTACTGTAATTCATTTCTCCCCCTTGTATTATTATTCCCTTTCCCCTCACTTCCTCTTGTATGTAATTTTGTATAACCCTGAGGGTCTCCTTCCATTTCCATGCAATTTCCCTCCTCTCTCCCTTTCCCTCCCACCTCTCATCCCTGTTTAATGTTAATCTTCTTCTCATGCTCTTCATCTCTTCTCTGTTCTTAGTTACTCTCCTTATATCAAAGAAGACATTCGGCATTTGCTTTTAGGGATTGGCTAGCTTCACTTAGCATAATCTGCTCTAATGCCATCCATTTCCCTCCAAATTCTATGATTTTGTCATTTTTTAATGCAGAGTAATACTCCATTGTGTATAAATGCCACATTTTTTTTTTTATCCATTCATCTATTGAAGGGCATCTAGGTTGGTTCCACAGTCTAGCTATTGTGAATTGTGCTGCTATGAACATCATTGTAGCAGTGTCCCTGTAGCATGCTCTTTTTAGGTCTTTAGGGAATAGACCGAGAAGGGGAATAGCTGGGTCGAATGGTGGATCCATTCCCAGCTTTCCGAGGTATCTCCATACTGCTTTCCAAATTGGCCTCACCAATTTGCAGTCCCACCAGCAGTGTACAAGTGTACCCTTTTCTCCACATCCTCGCCAGCACTTGTTGTTGTTTGACTTCATAGTGGCTGCCAATCTTACTGGAGTGAGATGGTATCTTAGGGTGGTTTTGATTTGCATTTCTCTGACTGCTAGAGATGGTGAGCATTTTTTCATGTACTTGTTGATTGATTGTATGTCCTCCTCTGAGAAGTGTCTGTTCAGGTCCTTGGCCCATTTGTTGATTGGGTTATTTGTTATCTTATTGTTTAATTTTTTGAGTTCTTTGTATACTCTGGATATTAGGGCTCTATCTGAAGTGTGAGGAGTAAAGATTTGTTCCCAGCACATAGGCTCCCTATTTACCTCTCTTATTGTTTCTTTTGCTGAGAAAAAACTTTTTAGTTTGAGTAAGTCCCATTTGTTTATTCCAGTTATTAACTCTTGTGCTATGGGTGTCCTATTGAGGAATTTGGAGCCCGACCCCACAATATGTAGATCGCAGCCAACATTTTCTTCTATCAGACACCGTGTCTCTGATTTGATACCAAGCTCCTTGATCCATTTTGAGTTAACTTTTGTGCATGGCGCTCTCGGGATTTCAGTTTCATTTTGTTGCATATGGATTTCCAGTTTTCCCAGCACCATTTGTTGAAGATGCTATCCTTCCTCCATTGCATGCTTTTAGCCCCTTTATCAAATATAAGATAGTTGTAGTTTTGTGGATTGGTTTCTGTGTCCTCTATTCTGTACCATTGGTCCACCCGCCTGTTTTGGTACCAGTACCATGCTGTTTTTGTTACTATTGCTCTGTAGTATAGTTTGAAGTCTGGTATCGCTATACCGCCTGATTCACACTTCCTGCTTAGCATAGTTTTTGCTATTCTCGGTCTTTTATTTTTCCATATGAATTTCATGATTGCTTTCTCTATTTCTACAAGAAATGCCGTTGGGATTTTGATTGGCATTGCATTAAACCTATAGAGAACTTTTGGTAATATCGCCATTTTGATGATGTTAGTTCTGCCTATCCATGAACAGGGTATATTTTTCCATCTTCTAAGATCTTCTATTTCTCTCTTTAGGATTCTGTGTATAAGTCTTTCACCTCTTTTGTTAGGTTGATTCCCAAGTATTTTATTTTTTTTGAGGATATTGTGAATGGAATGGTTGCCCTCATTTCCATTTCAGAGGATTTGTTGCTTATATACAGGAATGCCTTTGATTTATGCATGTTGATTTTATATCCTGCCACTTTGCTGAATTCATTTATTAGCTCTAATAGTTTTTTTGTAGACCCTTTTGGGTCTGCTAGGTATAAAATCATCTCATCTGCAAATAGTGATAATTTAAGTTCTTATTTTCCTGTTTTTATGCCTTTAGTTTCTTTCGTGTGTCTAATTGCTCTGGCCAATTTTTCTCCATTCAGAATGATGCTAGCCTGAGGCTTAGCATAGATAGCTTTAACAATGTCGAGGTAAGTTCCAGTTATCCCTAGTTTTTCTAATGTTTTGAACATAAAAGGATGCTGTACTTTGTCGAATGCTTTTTCTGCGTCTATCGAGATGATTATATGGTTTCTTATCTTTAAGTCTATTGATGTGGTGAATAACATTTATTGATTTCCGTATATTGAACCATCCTTGCATCCCAGGGATGAATCCTACTTGATCATGGTGCACAATTTTTTTGATGAGTTTTTGTATTTGATTCGCCAGAATTTTATTGAGGATTTTTGCATCTAGGTTCATTAGAGATATTGGTCTGTAGTTTTCTTTCTTTGAAGTGTCTTTGTCTGGTTTCGGAATCAGGGTGATGTTGGCCTCATAGAATGAATTTGGAAGAGCTCCCTCTTTTTCTATTTCCTGAAATAACCTTTTCTTTAAAGGTTTTGTAAAACTCCGCTGTATACCCCTCCGGTCCTGGGCTTTTCTTGGTTGGTAGTCTTTTGATTGTTTCTTCAATTTCATCCATTGATGCATTCCCTCTAAAATCTGGAACAAGACAGGGATGCACTCTATCACCACTTCTATTCAATATAGTTCTCGAAACCCTGGCCAGAGCAATTAGACAGAAGAAAGAAATTAAAGGCATAAAAATAGGACAAGAAGAACTTAAATTATCACTATTTTTGGACGACATGATTCTATACCTAGAAGACCCAAAAGGGTCTACAAAGAAACTACTAGAACTAATAAATGAATTCAGCAAAGTGGCAGGATATAAAATCAACACGCATAAATCAAAGGCATTTCTGTATATCAGTGACAAAACTTCTGAAACGGAAATGAGGAAAAACACTCCATTCACAATATCCTCAAAAAAAAAAAATAAAATACTTGGGAATCAACCTAACAAAAGAGGTGAAAGATTTATACAATGAAAACTACAGAACCCTAAAGAGAGAAGTAGAAGAAGATCTTAGAAGATGGAAAAATGTACCCTGTTCATGGATAGGCAGAACCAACATCATCAAAATGGCAATATTACCCAAAGTTCTCTACAGGTTCAATGCAATGCCAATCAAAATCCCAAGGGCATTTCTTGTAGAAATAGATAAAGCAATCATGAAATTCATATGGAAAAATAAAAGACCCAGAATAGCAAAAGCAATTCTAAGCAGGAAGTGTGAATCAGGCGGTATAGCGATACCAGATTTCAAACTATACTACAGAGCAATAGTAACAAAAACAGCATGGTACTGCTACCAAAACAGGCGGGTGGACCAATGGTATAGAATAGAGGACACAGAGACTAATCCACAAAGTTACAACTATCTTATATTGGATAAAGGGGCTAAAAGCATGCAATGGAGGAAGGATAGCATCTTCAACAAATGGTGTTGGGAAAACTGGAAATCCATATGCAACAAAATGAAACTGAAATCCCAAGAGCGCCATGCACAAAAGTCAATTCAAAATGGATCAAGGAGCTTGGTATCAAATCAGAGACATGGCATCTGATAGAAGAAAAAGTTGGCTGCGATCTACATATTGTGGGGTCGGGCTCCAAATTCCTTAATAGGACACCCATAGCACAAGAGTTAATAACAAGAATCAACAAATGGGACTTACTTAAACTAAAAAGTTTTTTCTCAGCAAAAGAAACAATAAGAGAGGTAAATAGGGAGCCTATATCATGGAAACAAATTTTTACTCCTCACACTTCAAATAGAGCCCTAATATCCAGAGTATACAAAGAACTCAAAAAATTAGACAATAAGATAACAAATAACCCAATCAACAAATGGGCCAAGGACCTGAACAGACACTTCTCAGAGGAGGATATACAATCAATCAACAAGTACATGAAAAAATGCTCACCATCTCTAGCAGCCAGAGAAATGCAAATCAAAACCACCCTAAGATACCATCTCACTCCAGTAAGATTGGCAGCCACTATGAAGTCAAACAACAACAAGTGCTGGCGAGCATGCGGGGAAAAGGGTACACTTGTACATTGCTGGTGGGACTACAAATTGGTGCGGCCAATTTGGAAAGCAGTATGGAGATTCCTGGGAAAGCTGGGAATGGAAGCACCATTTGACCCAGCTATTGCCCTTCTCAGACTATTCCCTGAAGATCTTAAAAGAGCGTACTACAGGGATACTGCCACATCGATGTTCATAGCAGCACAATTCACAATAGCTAGACTGTGGAACCAACCTAGATGCCCTTCAATAGATGAATGGATAAAAAAAATGTGGCATTTATACACCATGGAGTATTACGCAGCACTAAAAAATGACAAAATCATGGAATTTGGAGGGAAATGGGTGGCATTAGAGCAGATTATGCTTAGTGAAGCTAGCCAATCCCTAAAACACAAATACCAAATGTCTTCTTTGATATAATGAGAGCAACTATGAACAGAGCAGGGAGGAAGAGCAGGAAGAAAAGATTAACATTAAACAGAGACATGAGATGGAAGGGAAAGGGAGAGAAAAGGGAAATTGCATGGAAATGAAGGAAGACCCTCATTGCTATACAAAATTACATATAGGAGGTTGTGAGGGGAATGGGAAAATAAACAAGGAGAGAAATGAATTACAGTAGATGGGGTAGAGAGAGAAGATGGGAGGGAAGGGGAGGGGGGATAGTAGAGGGTAGGAAAGGTATCAGAATACAACAGTTACTAATAGGGCATTTTGTAAAATTGTGGATGTGTAACCGATGTGATTCTGCAATCTGCATTTGGGGTAAAAATTAGGAGTTCATAACCCACTTGAATCTAATGTATGAAATATGATATGTCAAGAGCTTTGTAATGTTGTGAACAACCAATAAAAAAAATAATTCCTCTGGGCAGTGTTTGATAATTATGTTAAACAGAAGTGGTGAGAGAGGGCATCCCTGTCTTGTTCCAGATTTTAGAGGGAATGCCTTCGATTTTTCTCCATTCAGAATGATGCTAGCCTGAGGCTTAGCATAGATTGCTTTTACAATGTTGAGGTATGATCCTGTTATCCCTAGTTTTTCTAGAGTTTTGAACATAAAGGGATGCTGTACTTTGTCAAATGCTTTTTTCGCATCTATTGAGATGATCATATGGTTCTTATTTTTAAGTCTATTGATGTGGTGAATAACATTTATTGATTTTCGTATATTGAATCAGCCTTGCATCCCAGGGATGAATCCTACTTGATCATGGTGCACAATTTTTTTGATATGTTTTTGAATACGATTCGCCAGAATTTTATTGAGGATTTTTGCATCTAGGTTCATTAGAGATATTGGTCTGTAGTTTTCTTTCTTTGAGGTGTCTTTGTCTGGTTTCAGAATCAGGGTGATGTTGGCCTCCTAGAATGAATTTGGAAGTTCTCCTTCTTTTTCTATTTCCTGAAATAGCTTGAAAAGTATTGGTATTAGTTCCTCTTTAAAGGTTTTGTAAAACTCTGCTGTATACCCATCCGGTCCTGGGCTTTTCTTAGTTGGTAGTCTTTTGATGGTTTCTTCTATTTCCTCAATTGATATTAGTCTGTTTAGGTTGTCTATATCCTCCTGACTCAATCTGGGCAGATTATATGACTTAAGAAATTTATCAATGCCTTCACTATATCTATTTTATTGGAGTATAAGGATTCAAAATAATTTCTGATTATCTTCTGTATTTCTGAAGTGTCTGTTGTGATATTGCCTTTTTCATCCTGTATGCTAGTAATTTGAGTTCTCTCTCTTCTTCTCTTTGTTAGCATGGCTAAGGGTCTGTCGATTTTATTTATTTTTTCAAAGAACCAAGTTTTTGTTTTGTCAATTTTTTCAATTGTTTCTTTTGTTTCGATTTCATTAATTTCAGCTGTGATTTTAATTATTTCTTGCCTTCTACTTCTTTTGCTGTTGTTGTTCTCTTCTTTTTCTAGGATTTTGAAATGAAGTATGAGATCATTTATTTGTTGTTTTTTTCTTTTTTTAAGGAATGAACTCCAAGCAATGAATTTTCCTCTTAGAACTGCTTTCAGTGTGTCCCATAGATTCCGATATGTTGTGTCTGTGTTTTCATTTATCTCTAAGAATTTTTTAATTTCCTCCTTGATGTCTTCTATAACCCATTGATCATTCAGTAACCTATTGTTCATTCTCCAAGTGATGCATGATTTTTCCTTTCTTCTTTTATCGTTGATTTTCAGTTTCATTCCATTATGATCAGATAAGATGCATGGTATTATCTCTACTCCTTTATATTGTCTAAGAGTTGCCCTGTGACATAATATATGATCTATTTTTGAGAAGGATCCATGTACTGCTGAGAAAAAAGTGTAACTGCTTGATGTTGGGTGGTATATTCTTTATATGTCAATTAAGTCTAGGTTATTAATTGTATTATTGAGTTCTATAGTTTCCTTGTTCAACTTTTGTTTGGAAGATCTGTCCAGTGGTGAGAGAGGTGTGTTGAAGTCTCCCATGATTATTGTATGGTGGTCTATTAGACTCTTGAACTTGAGAAGAGTTTGTTTGATGAACATAGCTGCACCATTGTTTGGGGCATATATATTTATGATTGTTATGTCTTGTTGGTGTATGGTTCCCTTGAGCAGTATGTAGTGTCCCTCTTTATCCCTTTTGATTAACTTTGGCTTGAAATCTATTTTATTTGTTATGAGTATGGACACTCCTGCTTATTTCTGAAGTCCATATGAGTGATATGATTTTTCCCAACCTTTCACCTTCAGTCTATGTTGTCTTTTCCTATCAAATGCATCTCCTTTAGGCAGCATATTGTTGGGTTCAGTTAAGTCTTAAGTTATTGATTATATTATTGAATTCTATAATTTCTTTGTTCAGCTTTTGTTTGGAAGATCTATCCAGTGGTGAAAGAGGTGTCTTAAAGTCACCCAAAATTATTGTGTTGTGGTCTATTTGACTCTTGAACTTGAGAAGAGTTTGATTGATGAACATAGATGTTCTGTTGTTTGGGGCACATATTTTTGAAATTGTTATGTCTTGTTGATGTGTGTGGTTCCCTTGAGCAGTATGAAATGTCCTTCTTTATCCAGTTTTGTTAACTTTGGCTTAAAGTTTACTTTATTTGATATAAGGATGGAAACCCCTTCTTGTTTCTGCAGTCCAGATGAGTGGTATGTTTTCCCCCAACCTTTCCCCTTCCGTCTATGGATATCTTTTCCTATGAGATGAGTCTTGGAGGCAGCATATTGTCATTTTTTAAAAAAAAATTAATCCAATCCGCCAGTCTATGTCTTTTGATTGGTGAGTTTAGCCATTAACATTCAGGGTTATTATTGAGACATGATTTGTATTCCCAGCCTTCATATTTGTTAATTTTTAGTATTTAACTTGACTTGGTTTCTCCTTTGATTAGTTTTTCATCTAGTGTAATACCTCCCTCTGCTGATTTTCATTATTGTTTTTCATTTCCTCCTCATGGAATATTAGGCCGAGGATGGTCTGTAGTGCAGGCTTTCTAGCTGTATATTGTTTTAATTTTTTTTTTTTTTAATCATGGAAGGTTTCTATTTCATTATTGAGTCTAAATCTTAGTTTGCTGGATATAAGATTCTTGGTTGACATCTATTTTCTTTTAGAGCTTGATATATGTTGTTTCAGGATCTTTTTTTGCTTTCAGGGTCTGGGGTGAAAATCTGCAGGTATCCTAATTGGTTGCCCCCTATATGTAATTTGTTTCTTTTCTCCTGTAGCCTTTAAGGTTCTCTCCTTATTCTGTATGCTAGGCATTTTCATTATAATGTGCCTTGGTGTGGATTTGTTGTGATTTTGTACATTTGGTGTGCTGTAAGCCTCTTGGTTTTCCAATTTATTCTTTATGTTTGGAAACATTTTTTACATTAGTTCATTGTTTATTCCTTTGGTTTGGAACTCTATGCCTTCCTCTATCCCATTTGTTCTTTTTATGTTATCCCATATTTCTTGAATGTTCTACTCATGATTTCTTATCATCTTCACTGTGTGTTCTACATTCTTTTCAAGATTATATATTTTGTGTTTATTGTCTGGGATCCTGTCTTCCGAGTGGTCTAATCTGTTGGTGATACTTTCTATTAAGCCATTAATTTGGTGTATTGTTTCTTTGATTTCTAGGATTTCTGTTTTTGGTTTTTTTTTTTTTAGAACCTCTATCTCCTTATTGAAGTAATCTTTTGCTTCCTGTGTTTGCTTATGTACCTCTTTATCGAAATGATCTTTTGCTGCCTATATTTGTTCTCTTATATCATCCTTTAATTCACAGAATATTTTAATTATGTACCTCCTGAATTCCTTCTCTGTCATTTCTTCTGTTGTGCTAGCCATGGATTCTAGTAATGTAGTGTCTTGATTTGTTTGGGATACTTTTTTTCCTTGTTTTTATTCATGTTGTTCCAGTGTCTTCCCTTGTAGCACTGTGAATCCAAGACGTTACTGTTTTTACCCTATAGGCTTATAGCCCTTGCAGTGTTCTAATACTTCTCCTTTGAGGGGAAGAATAATGTTAACAGATCCCAGTACTAACAATATACAGCCTTAAACCAAATATTTGCTATTAAGACATTTACAATTTTGTCACAATATACGGAAATGGTGAGTTCAGTTTTTATCTACAATATAAACAGTAGGTTTGCAAAAGGTTTTATAGTTTCTGATGGTGGACAGAGAACAGAGGGTGATCTGTAGGATGAGATGTTGAGAGGGTAGGAGGTGAGGATATAGAGTTATTAGATCTTAGGAAGTGTGAAAGAGGAATCTAAAGAAGATGGTTAGTAGCAGGAGAAGAGAGAGGAGGTGATTTTGGGGAGACAAGTAAGTGGGAAGATTAATTAGAGTACATAAAAGAAACACATAAATATTAAGAAAAAAATGTAAAAATAGGAGATAAAAGAATAAACAAAACAATTGTAATATCCCATTCAGACATCCCAGTCCTTAGTATCCTAATTCATTCAAAGTACTTGGTTTCACAAATGTTGGGGATGTGAGGGCGGGAGAAGAGAGAGCGAGAAAAAAACAAACAAAAAAAAATGTTGAGGGAAGAAACCAGGATTGTTTTGTTCAGAGATCAGTATCTTTCCTTATCTTCTCATCCAACAGGTTGGGTTGGTTGTTGTTTGCTGATATCTCCACCCTCAGGATGGTGAAGGTTACCAGGGTGGGAGGATTGGTCTTGGGTACAGGGCACCTGGAAGTGGGTTATGACACCATTGGCCCCTGATGGGAGACCCCACTGGGTCCAGAGAAAGCCTACAGCCACAATGCTGCATGCCACAGAGCTGCATCTTTGAACATACTGCATCATATATCCCAAGGATTTCCTTTGGGGCCTGCTCACGTGATGTAGGTGCCTGTGTTTTTTTTTTTTTTATTATTATTATTTTATCATCTGTAGGCCTCGCAGTTCCTGGTCTCTAATTTAGTCTCTAAATTATATCTCACTCACCCTCTCCCTTTCTACTTCCTAATCGGGAATCTTTCTCTCTGGAGTTCTTGTGGGTTGTGCTCTGGGTGCTGTGTACCTGTCTTGGAGAGTTGTTTTGTATTGGGCAGTCACTGTGCTGAGTTAGTGACTGTAGGGGAAGGAAGGAGTTGGGGACTATTGTACCTGCCTAGTCAGTGTTCCAAGCTGAGAGTTGCCTCAACTAAAAATGGCAACGAAGGTGCCCCACGATGGCTGCTTTCAGTGATGAAGTTTTGGGTTGAGGGGGGGCGTAGGCGGTGGTGTTGGGCAATGTTTTCAGAAATGCAGCTATGTGGCATGCAGCATTGTGGCTGTGGGCTGTCCCTGGACTCAGTGTGGGCTCTGTGGGGTTGGCAGGGCTGGCCTGGGCCTGCCTGGGCTCCCAGAGGGTCAGCGCAGCTGTCTGTCTTCACTTTCTTACAAGAGAAATGAAATGAATAACACAGGAAGCTTCCTCACCATCCTGATAACAAATGTATTTATATGTTAGGTTAGGTTTTGTAACAGCAGAGCTTGAGACAGGGATTTAAAGTACATACTTTTGAAAATTAACATAAATGCAAATACTATACCAGTCAAACTTCAGAACATTTCTATCATCTTCAAGGATTTTCTCATGCTGTGCTTCATTCCATTCCTTCATGCAACCCTGGCTCTAACAACCACAGATACATTTTCTGTCACTGTAGATTAGTTCCCATTTTCGAGAATTTAATATTAATGTGATTATACAATTGTTCCCTTTTTTATGTGACTTCTTTCCCTAAATACAGTATTTGTGTTTACATTATTGCCTATGTCAGTGGTTCATTCCTTTTTGTTTTGCTTACTAGTATCTCATTGTGTGGTTATATCACATTTTGTTGATCCAGTCACCTATTGTTGGACATTTTGGTGGTTTTTCTAGTTTTTGGCTATTGCAAAGTTGCTATGAACCTTTATGAACTAGTCTTAGTGTGGATATGTGTTTTTATTTTTTTTTTAGATGAATACTAGGAGTGGAATATTTAGATGGAATTAGTTTGAGGATTTGCAAGAAGGATTCATAACACTCAGAAGCAATTTATACTCATAGCTAAGTTTTATTACAACATAACCATTAGAAAAAAAGATATGTATTGATGTCTAAGGAGTTATGGCACAAGCTTCGTAGTTCGTCCTTGTCTGGGCATGTAGAATATGCTTTTGCTCTGGCAGTGAACTACAGTGAAATGTGTGGAAGCATAGTTGAGTCTTAGGAACTCAGACTTTTGTGGTTTTTGTCACTTAGACGCATTCTGATAAGCAGGCAGCCATGGCAAGTGAAACTCAGGTTTCATCATCAGTTTTGATGTTTGTGCAAAGCAGTCTGACAGGCCAGGAGTTATGTTCCATTGCTCTAGGTGTTTATAACAAAATCATCTATCACTACCATAAAAAAAGTTAAAACATCCACATTCCCAAAAAAACCAACAAATAAACAAACTCACACTACATCTCAAAACCCTAGAAAAGGAAGAGCAAAACAACAGCAAATATAGCAGAAGACAAGAAATAATTAAAATCAAAGCGGAAATCAATGAAATCGAAACAAAAAAAAAACCATTGAAAAAATTGATAAAACTAAAAGTTGTTTCTTTGAAAGAATAAATAAGATCGACAGACCCTTAGCCATGCTAATGAAGAGAAGAAGAGAGAAAACTCAAATTACTAACATACAGGTGAAAAAGGCAATATCACAACAGACACTACAGAAATACAGAAGATAATTAGAAAGTATTTTGAAACCCTATATTCTAATAAAATAGAAGACAGTGAAGACATCGATAAATTTCTTAAGTCATATGAGCTGCCCAGATTGAGTCAGGAAGACACACACAATTTAAACAGACCAATAACAAAGGAAGAAATTGAAGAAGCCATCAAAAGACTACCAACCAAGAAAAGCCCTGGACCGGATGGGTATACAGCGGAGTTTTACAAAACCTTCAAAGAAGAATTAATACCAATACTTTTCAAGCTATTTCAAGAAATAGAAAAAGAAGGAGCTCTTCCAAATTCATTCTATGAGGCCAACATCACCCTGATCCCAAAACCAGACAAAGACACTTCAAAGAAAGAAAACTACAGAGCAATATCTCTAATGAACCTAGATGCAAAAATCCTCAATAAAATCCTGGCGAATCGAATACAAAAGCATATCAAAAAAATTGTGCACCATGATCAAGTAGGATTCATCCCTGGGATGCAAGGTTGTTTCAATATAAGGAAATCAATAAATATTATTCACCACATCGATAGACTTAAAGATAAGGAACCATATGATCATCTCGATAGACGCAGAAAAAGCATTCGACAAAGTACAGCATCCCTTTATGTTCAAAACACTAGAAAAACTGGGGATAACAGGAACTTACCTCAACATTGTAAAAGCTATATATGCTAAGCCTCAGGCTAGCATCATTCTAAATGGAGAAAAACTGAAGGCATTCCCGCTAAAATCTGGAACAAGACAGGGATGCCCTCTCTCACCACTTCTATTTAATTTAGTCCTTGAAATACTAGCCAGAGCAATTAGACAGAAAAAAGAAATTAAAGGCATAAAAATAGGAAAAGAAGAACTTAAAATATCACTATTTGCGGACGATATGATCCTATACCTAGAAGACCCAAAAGGGTCTACAAAGAAACTACTAGAACTAATAAATGAATTCAGCAAAGTGGCAGGATATAAAATCAACACGCATAAGTCCAAGGCATTCCTGTATATCAGCAACAAAACTTCTGAAATGGAAATGAGGAAAACCACCCCATTCACAATATCCTCAAAAAAAAAATAAAATACTTGGGAATCAACCTAACAAAAGAGGTGAAAGATTTATACAATGAAAACTACAGAACCCTAAAGAGAGAGAGAGAAGAAGATCTTAGAAGATGGAAAAATGTACCCTGTTCATGGATAGGCAGAACCAACATCATCAAAATGGCAATATTACCCAAAGTTCTCTACAGGTTAAAAGCAATGCCAATCAAAATCCCAACGGCATTTCTTGTAGAAATAGATAAAGCTATCATGAAATTCATATGGAAAAACAAAAGACCCAGAATAGCAAAAGCAATTCTAAGCAGGAAGTGTGAATCAGGCGGTATAGCGATACCAGATTTCAAACTATACTACAGATCAATAGTAACAAAAACAGCATGGTACTGGTACCAAAACAGGCGGGTGGACCCATGGTACAGAATAGAGGACACAGAGACCAATCCACAAAATTACAACTTTCTTATATTTGATAAAGGCACTAAAAGCATGCAATGGAGAAAGGATAGCATCTTCAACAAATGGTGCTGGGAAAACTGGAAATCCATATGCAACAAAATGAAGCTGAACCCCTTTCTCTCGCCGTGCACAAAAGTCAATTCAAAATGGATCAAGGAGCTAGATATCAAATCAGAGACTCTGCACCTTATAGAAGGAAAAGTTGGCTCCGATCTACATATTGTGAGGTCGGGCTCCAAATTCCTTAATAGGACACCCATAACCCAAGAGTTATATACAAGAATAAACAAATGGGACTTACTTAAACTAAAAAGTTTTTTCTCAGCAAGAGAAACAATAAGAGAGGTAAACAGGGAACCTACATCCTGGGAACAAATTTTTACTCCTCACACTTGAGATAGAGCCCTAATATCCAGAATATACAAAGAACTCAAAAAATTAAACAATAAGATAACAAACAACCCTATCAACAAATGGGCCAAGGACCTGAACAGACACTTCTCAGAGGAGGACATACAATCAATCAATAAGTATATGAAAAAATGCTCACCATCTCTAGCAGTCAGAGAAATGCAAATCAAAACCACCCTAAGATACCATCACTCCAGTAAGATTGGCAGCTATTATGAAGTCAAACAACAATAAGTGCTGGAGAGGATGTGGGGAAAAGGGTACACTTGTACATTGCTGGTGGGACTGCAAATTGGTGCGGCCAATATGGAAAGCAGTATGGAGATTCCTAGGAAAGCTGGGAATGGAACCACCATTTGACCCAGCTATCGCCCTTCTCGGTCTATTCCCTGAGGACCTTAAAAGAGCATACTATAGGGATACTGCCACATCAATGATCATAGCAGCACAATTCATAATAGCTAGACTTTGGAATCAACCTAGATGCCCTTCAATAGATGAATGGATTAAAAAACTGTGGCATTTATACACAGTGGAGTTTTACGCAGCACAAAAAATGACAAAACCATGGATTTTGCAGGGAAATGGATGGCATTAGAGCAGATAATGCTAAGTGAAGCTAGCCAATCCTTAAAAAACAAATGCCAAATGTCTTCTTTGATATAAAGAGAGCAACTAAGATCAGAACAGGGAAGAAGAGCACGAGGAAAAGATTAACATTAAACTGAGACGAGTGGGGTGGGAGAAAGGGAGAGAGAAGGGAAAATGTATGGAAATGGAAGGAGACCCTGATTGTTACACAAAATTACATATAAGAGTTTGTGAGGGGAAAGGGGAAAAAAAACAAGGGAGAGAATTAAACAACAGCAGAAGGGATAGAGAGGGAAAATGAGAGGGAAGGGGAGGAGGGATAGTAGGGGTAGGAACGGTAGCAGAATACAACAGTCATTAATATGGTATTATGTAAAAATGTGGATGTGTAATCGATGTGATTCTGCAACTTGTATTTGGGGTAAGAAAGGGGAGTTCATAACCCACTTGAATCAAATGTATGGAAGATGATATGTCATGAGCTTTGTAATGTTTTGAACAACCAATAAAAAAAATAAATTAAAAAAAAAAGAAAAATACAGGACTAAGCAACCAAACCTGCAGTGTTAGTTCTTTCCTCACAGGTTGCATGGTAAATGTAGTTCTTTGAGAAACTGAAAAACTGCTGAGTATGGTGGCCCACGTCTGGAATCCCTGCCACTCAGGAGGCTGAGGCAAGAACATCACAAGTTCAAGTGAGCCTTGCAAACCCTGGGACTCTATCTCAAAATTTTAAAAAAGCAGGGAGGTCTGGAGATACAGTACAACAGTCGGGTGCCCTTGGGTTCAGTCCCTAGTACTGGGAAAAAAAAAAGGAAACTGAAAAATCATTCCAAAATGGTGGTTCATTTTATAATCTCAAAGCAGTATATGACAAATCCAGTGGCTTCAGAGTTTTGCAGAAACATGGTAATAGATTTTAAGATCTTAGTAATTATATTTGGCGTATAGGGGTTTCTCACTGTGGTTTTAGCTTTTCTTTAATGACTAATGACATGAACTTCTCTTCATATGCTTGGCTATTTGTGAAATATCTGTTGAGATCTTGCTCCTCCTTTTATAATTGTCTTCTTGTAAAATTGTCAGAATTATAAATCATAGATACAAGTACTTTGTCAGATATCTGTATTCCAAAACCTGTTTGATTTGCTTTTTTCTTTCCTTATAGTACTTGAGAAAAACAAAAGTTTTATAAATCCAATTAGTTGATTTTTTTCTCCCTTATAATCCCTGTATTTTGTGTCCTAAGAAATCTTTGTCTATCCTAAGGTAAAGATTTTCTTCTTTACATTGCTCATGGAGAATTTATAGTTTTATCTAATATACTTAGGTTTGTGGTCTATCTCAAGTTAATTTTGGCTCTAAGTGTCCATGTTCATTTTTTTTCCCTTCACATTGATATTCAGTTGATTCAGCACCATTTGTTAAAGTTTCCAGTGAATTGTGTTGGCATTTTTATAAAAAATCAGTTTGCCACATTTGTTTGTGTCATTTTCTTGAATGTGGTTTGTTTAGTTGAGCTAGGTTTGTCTTTATATAATAAGTCTGGAAATCAGGTAGTATGTCTTTCAACTTTGGTTTCTTCCTAATTGCTTAGCTACTGCTATAGCTTAGATACTTTAATGCCCTCCAAAGACCCAGGTGTTAAAGGCTTGGTTCCTAGGGTGTTGCATATATATATGGTGAATTACATTTATTGATTTGTGTATACCGACCTTATATCCCTGGGATGAAACCCATTTGATGATGATGTAGTATCTTCTTGATGTGTCTTTGAATGTGGTTTGCTAATATTTTATTAAGGATTTTTGCATCTATGTTTATCAGAGATGTGGATCTGTAATTTTCTTTCTTTTGTCTGGTTTTGGTATCAGGATTATACCAGCTTTGTTGAATGTATTTGAGAGTATTTCTTCCCTTTCTATTTCATGGAATAATTTGAACAAGACTGTGTTCTCTAAAGGTGTGGTAGGGTTCTGCCGAGAATCCATCTGGTGTTGAGCTTTTCTTTTTTGGAAGGTTTTTAATTGTTGATTGAATTTTATTTGTGATATTGTCTATTGTATCTTCCTGTTTCAAATTGGGCAGGTCATATATATCTAGAAATTTGTTGACATCTTCTAGATTTTCCAGTTTATCAGAGTATAAATTTTCAAAATAATATCTAATGATCTTCTGGATTTTAGAAGTGTCTGGTGATACTTCCTTTTTCATTTCTAATTTTGGTCTTATCTCTCTTTTGTTTGTTTGCGAAGGGTTTATCAATTTTGTTTATGTTTTCGAAGAACCAACATGTTGTTGCATTTATCCTTTGTAATTTTTTAAATTCTCAATTTCATTAATTTTGGATTTGACCTTAATTATCCCCTGTCTTCTATTGATGTTGGCATTAGTTTGTTCTTCCTTTTCTAATGCCCTAGGCATAGCATTATTAAATTATCATTTTGAGATCTTTCTGGTTTTTGTTTTTTTGTTTTTAGCATAGGCACTCAGTGCTATAAGTTTTTCTTAGAACTGCTTTTATACTATTCCATAGATTT
Organism: Spermophilus citellus; assembly: GCF_964194105.1. Lineage (NCBI taxonomy): Eukaryota > Metazoa > Chordata > Mammalia > Rodentia > Sciuridae > Spermophilus > Spermophilus citellus. The sequence goes on along the minus strand of NC_138182.1, from coordinate 70,732,303 downwards.
TAATGTTTTATTTCTGTTTTCATTTGTTTCTAAGAAATTGCTTGATTTCTTCTTTCATTTCTTCTATGTTCCATTTGTTCTTTAAAAGAATATTTTTTAATCTCTATGTGTTTATGTGTTTTCTGTACTTTTATTTTTTATACATGCTTCCGAAGTCCTAGTATAGTACTTGGTTTCTGGTCCTGGTTCTTCTCATTCTTTAAAAACTCAGGGTAATATTTCTGAATAAACCTGGTGTATTAACCACTTTCACCTCCATTTCCATGGAGTGAAGTTTTCTGTTACTTGGAAGTATAGTACAGCAGCAGGATCTCTACTCTGTGAACTTGTAGTATCCCGATCACTTCCCACTTATTTTAGAGAAAGAGGGAGCAAGGAATAGCAGTAGTGTTAGCAACTGATGTGTAGCCTTAAAATAAGTGTCTGCTATCTACTTTAACATCTATAACACTAATTACCACTTGGAGAGGTATTGTGGTCAGTATTTGACATTAGCACTGGCAATAAATAACTGTGAACTAGAGCAGACGTTGAACAGCAGGTATCTACAATGTATCGTGTAGTCACAGCAACATGAATGGGGTAGGAATTACATAAACTATATAATTCTTTCAGTTAGTGAAAATAACTGATACTTAAGTGAAGAGAAAATAGAGTGGAAAGGCAAGAGAAGGTTTAAAATATTGAAAAAGTGAACAAGATGGAAAAGGAGAGAAGGTGGTATGATGGCTATAAAGGAGGAGGAATGACAAATAGCTAAAAGTAAACAAAGCGAGGAAGATGGGATGGGAAAATTTGGCTGTTAATAGATGTAGAAAGAGAAAGGGGAAATAAGAAGAACAAAACCCAAAGTATTAACAAGCAAATAACTCAAGCCCATGTAAAATTTTACCCTTCCAGAAGTTAAACCAAGGCTAAATAATAAACACATGAAGAAAAAAGCAATTAAAATGAAAGAAAAATTATATGTGTACTGTATTTTAATTTAATTTTCGTAATGATTAATGATGCTAATCTCTTTTTATGAGCTTATTTTTGTTCTCTTAATCTTTGGTAATGATTCAAGTGTTTTGTCCACTTTCTAACTGGATTCTTTTGTTTTTACTGTTGAGTTCCAGGCATTATGTATTCTGAGTACTAATTCTTTATTGGATATGTATTTGCAAATATTTTTTTCTTGTCTGTGACTTAATGCTATTATTTTAAAATGACATTTAAAATTGTTCATTCATTGTATATGGTTATATTACATGTTTTTATGTACTGATCTTGCATCCTGTGACTTTGCCTAATCCACATATTACTTCTAGAAGCTTTTATTTTTATTTTATTTTTCTTTTTTGAAGATTCCTTAAGATTTTCTACAAGCCTTCCAGAAATGAAGACTTTTTTTTTTCTGGAAGATATTTTTTTCTGATTATGTTTTTTGTTTGTTTTTGTTTTCTTAGTTTATTGGATAGTGTATCTCATACACGACTGAATTGAGTTACTGAGAGTAGTTTTGTTTGCTTTGTTCACAATCTTAGAAAAAGGCGTCATTCAATCTGTTTTGCTAGATGTGGGTTTTTCCGTTACCCTTTATTAATTTGAAGAAATTCCCTTCTACTCCTAATGTGTTTAGATAATTTATTTTGAATTGGTATTATATTTTTGTCAAATATTTTTCCATGTTTATTTGTAGAATTTTATGTTTTTTTACTCTATTTTGTTTGATGAGAAATTACACTAATTTCTTTTCCATTGTTGTATCAGCATTGTTCCTGTGTTATAAATACCAGTTGGTTATGATGTATTACTTTTTTATGTATTGTTAAATTTGGGTTGTTGATATTTGCTTTCTTTTAATCTCTCAAAGATATGCTCACAGGTTACATGCCAGTTTAACTTTTTCTTGGCAGTTTTCTTGGAATATTTCTTATTTCCTTTTCCCCAAATTCTTTATGGAAGAAGAGCAAAATTTGGGGACCAAGTGTATTTTTACTTGAGTTTTCATTTTATTTACCTTACATATACTTCCTGGACATACTCTAATTGTTAGAACTTGAATTTGCAAAATATAACACTTTTCTATATTTGTAATGTACATATTGATATCAAAAGTGTAGTGCTATCTATCTGATGAGTGAAACGCTGGGCATTTTTGTTTACATATTTAAACAAGTAAATTGTTTTATTTTAACAGATTACCAACCACGTGGTTTTTTAGCCTTTATACAAACTGATAGCTAAGAGAGAGTTTGAGAAACATAATTGCAGTTTTCTTGACATTAGTGTTATTTGAATGAGAATGAAATTAATGAGTTGATGAAAATTATATCTTGTTGAGTCCTAATTTCTATATAAATCCCTATACTTTTGACAGAATTCAAAATGTAATGCAGCATTTTTAGTAGTTCATTGAGATGCTATAGCATGTTTGGTGTCCCTTAAAAAGGCATTAAATTGATGTTCTTTTATATGTTATTCCAGCAGTTAAACTTTGTTGACTTTATTCAATCATGGGGACCAAAGGATATTTTTGTTAAGTTCTTTGACCTTTTCCAGCCTTGTCAGTTTTGTTAATTGTTTTATTACTCGAAAAGTAGTGAAGGTAGTGGAAAGAGTACTAGAAGTTGAGTGAATAGACTTAAAATGTCTTTGTCACTTATATGACTTTTGCATGTCAGTTTAGTTTGTCTATTCTTTACATTTTTATTTAAAATGGAAATTAATGATTATAGAAAAGAATGTGATATTGAAATGTTCTATCTTGTATTTCAGTCTGAAAACTTGGAGAATACAGTAATCATACCAGATATCAAACTACATAGCAATCCTTCTGCTTTCAATATTTACTGTAATGTACGCCATTGCGTTCTGGAATGGCAAAAAAAGGAAACATCATTGGCAGCTGCATCTAAGAACTCTGTGCAGAGTGGAGAATCAGATAGTGATGAAGAGGAGGAATCCAAAGAACCCCCTATCAAGCTTCCAAAGGTAAGCCACTGCATTCTATTTAGATGCATTACTTGAGGGGTTCTGGCTATAATACACATATATATGTATGGTTAAAAGATTCAGCTTTTTATAAAATTAATTAATTTTTAAAATTTGTTCTAATTAATTATACATTATAGCAGAATGCATTTCAATGCATTGTACACAAATGGAGCACAACTTTTCATTTCTCTGATTGCACGAAATGTAGAGTTGTACCACATGTGCAGTCATATATGTACCTAGGGTAATGATGTTCATCTCATTCCACCGTCTTTCCTACCCCATACCCCTTCCCCTCCTCTTTGCCCAAAGTTACTTCATTACGCACCACCCCCCCAAATGGGTCAATATCCATTTATCAGAACATTCTGTCTCTAGTTTTGGGGGATTGGCTTACTTAGCATGATATTCTCCAGCTCTATCCATTTACCTGCAAATGCCATAATTTTATTCTCTTTTAATGCTGAGTAATATTCCATTGTGTATAAGTATCACAGTTTCTTTATCCATTTATCTGTTGAAGGGCATCTAAGTTGGTTCCACAGTTTAGCTATTATGAATTGAGCTGCTATGAACATTGATGTGGCTGCATCACTACAGTATTCTGATTTTAAGTCCTTTGGGTATAGACTGAGGAGTAAGATAGCTGGATCAAATGGTGGTTCCATTCCAGGTTTTCTAAGGAATCTCCATACTGCTTTCCATAGTGGTTGTGCCAATTTGCAATGCCACTAGCAATGTATGAGGGTACCCTTTTCTCCACATCCTTGTCAACACTTATTGTTGCTTGTATTCTTGATAGTTATCTAAAATGGTGATTTAAAAATAACCTGACTTATGGATAAGAGTAGGTTTGGAACAAACCAGGAAAACTACAACTTTCTAACTAGAGCTCCAAGAAAGTTAAGAGTTGGTAACACAGTGGGGAGTACTTGGAAAGCCTAGGCAGGGAGACCAGTGGGCTGGTGGATGTTACAGGGACAATTATAAAGTACAGAAGCAGTACTGAGTGGAGATGCTGGCATGGAGGCAGTGAGCCACTGCAGGTGGAAGTGGAACTCTGAGGTGGTGGGCTGCCAGTAAGGTGAACACAAGAATAAGCACAAACTGCTGTAAGCCAAGAGCCATAGAAAGCTGAGAGAGTGCCCCAGCAGGGAGTGATCTCTAGTGCAGGTATATATTTTATTTTATTTTTTCCTGGTTGAGCAGCAGCTGAGCTGAAAGCTTTTTCCTTTTCCACCTAAGCTTATAATTGTACTCTTGCTATTCTGGCTCCCCTTGTCTAGGAAAATAATCAGTATCAATACCATTTTGATACTGTTCCCTATTACTAGATGCATATAAGGTACTTCGGTGTTACAAAAACATGTATTTAATAGATAAATTATTCTTAATGATTTCTGATTAAATATTTGTATATTTTAAAACTAATATTATTTTATTCATAAAATAGTTTTTCAATATAGTAAGTGCAATTAATATTTATAACAAAAGAATAGATGAAAATATAAACACTTAAAAATGGTAGATTATGTGATTCATGCATATTGCTATTTTCTAAATAGAGACATTTAAAAATGATTTCTGTCAAAAGTGTTCATATTTTGTCTTTTTTACCAAAATGATATTCTAAAAGTATGTCTTGAAAACTTACTTCCTAACGGAGAGAGAAGGGAAAGCACATGGAAATAGTAGGAGACCTTCAATGATACATAAAATTATAAGAGGTTATGAGGGGCAAGGGGGAGGGAAAAAAAGGGAGAGAATTGAACAACAGCAGGGGAGGTAGAGAGGGAAGATGGGAGGGGAGGGGAGGGGAGGGGGGATAGTAGGGGATAGGAAAGGTAGCAGAATACAACAGTCACTAATATGCCATTATGTAAAAATGTGGATGTGTAACCGATGTGATTCTGCAATCTGTATTTGGGGTGAAAATGGGAGTTCAAAACACAATTTGAGTCAAATGCATGAAAGATGATATATCATGAGCTATGTAATGCTTTAAATAATCAATAAAAAAATAAAAAAAAAGAAAACTTACTTCCTGATGTGTCTATATACATGAGATACAATGCAAGTGTTTTTTATTCCTTGGCACTAGCAGCACAGATGGAATCTGTGCTTCTGATCTGATTTCTCTTGCCCATTTCATGATAGATATTCCTGAGTATGCCACTGTCCTCAATGATTCTGTCAGATTCTTCTAACCTAATTTTCAGCAGATGACTTGCTTTCTGTTTCACATAATAGTAAGATTTTGTGAACATTCTTGACTTCTTAATCAGCCATCTTCCAATGTCCATATCTTCTGTTTCATGATCCTTTACTTTTTACCTGTCTCTAGTGTGTCATCTGCACCAATTCTAGCTTCTTTCTTTAATCCCTTTAAGTCTTTCCAGGTACAGATCATGGTCTCTGATTATTATTTCTTATGCTTATTTAGGAGAGGTTTAGGAAAAAAATGTTAGGATGTAAGACTGCAGGACTTGTATGATATTCTTTTGTAAGAATATGATTCTGTGTGTGGGCAGGTCACACTGTACTATGGTAATCAGTGTTTAAGTTCACTACAGTATTGGATGGGGTGAAGTACAGAGAAATCTTTTGCAACAGAAATGCAGATGTTGAAAATAAACTGTGGTACGTATTAAAAAATACTGTATGACTAAGTGCAACTGATTCTTAGTTTTAAATCATCAGGATAAATGAATATTAAAGAAATAAAGTATCAGGCATTCTCAAAAAATTTTCAGCATGATAACAGAACCAAAAGGGTATCTTTAAAAGAAAATTAAAAGCCCAAGTTCTTAATTTTTTTTTAATATGGACACAATATCTTTATTTAATTTATTTATTTTTTATGTAGTCCTGAGAATCTAACCCAGTGCTTCACACATGCTGGACAAGTCTCTACCACTGAGCTGCAATCATAGCCCCCAAAGCCCAAGTTTTTAATACTAAGTTTTTCCACCATGTACTGACCTGTTGGGAAACACAGTGTATTGCTTAGGAAAATGGGTTATGGAGCCAAACTGTTTGTGTTCAAACACTCCCTATTAAAGTACGAGTTATGTGGTTTGTAGTACTAAAGTACTAGGAAAGTGGTTTGACATATCTGTGCCTCAACTTTGTCATGTATAAAATATGACTATTATTTACTCATAGGGTTGTAGTGAAGATTACATGAATTAATGGATGTTGAGTGCTTGAGAAAATAAGTACCTGGCAAATAGTAAGTGCTTAATAAATAACAACTATAGTTAAAGATGTCAGGTTGGGACAAATGATTTTCAGTTGCTTCCCAATGAACCCTGTAATTTATTAAGAAATAGTTACTATTTCAAGAAATTAAGCTTGGAGAGAATCAATGTGTTCATATAATCAATGAGATACAAAGAGAGAAGTGAGCTCTCTCTACGGTGGCAGCCAGCATGCTGCCTGGGTAAGGAGTGAAACTTTGAGGTGATGTTTTTTGGCAGCCCTTTACATCACTTGAGGGATTATGGTTTAAATTAATAGGAAATTGAGGGCAGGCAAGAAATACTGGCATTTTTCTTTTCCTTTTGACTATTTCTTTCACTCCAAATGCTGCTTATCTCAGGTTTTTCCTCTTCCATTCTTTTCTTTTCCTTCTCTCCTGAGATTTTTCTTCCTCCTCCCTTTTTTTCCTCACATGGTTAAATGCAGGTTTTATTTGTTGTTGAAATGTCATTATAATACAGTTTTATTTTTCCCCTTAATTTTTATTTGTTTTAATTAGTTACGCATGACAGAATGTATTCTGACACATCATACATAAATGGAGTATAACTTCTCATTCTTCTGGTTGTACATGATGTAGAATCACACGGGTCATGTAATCATATATGCACAGAGGGTGATAATGTCTGATTCATTATACTATCCTTCCTACCCGCATACCCGATCCTCTCCTTTTACTAACTTCCGTCTAATCCAAAGTACCTCTATTTTTCCCTAGTGCACCCCACCTCTCCCCTTGTGAATTAGCATCTGCATATCAGAGAAAATATTCTGCCTTTTTTTGGGGGGGGGATTGGCTTATTTTGCTTGGTATGATATTCTCCAACTCTATCCATTTACCTGAAAATGCCATAATTCCATTCTTCTTTAAGACTGAGTAATATTCCATTGTGTATATATGCCACATTTTCTTTTTCCATTCAGCATCACTAGTAATTAGAGAAATGCAAATAAGAACTACTCTAAGATTTCATGTCACTCCAGGAATAGTGGCAATTATCAAGAGTACAAGCAATAATAATTGTTGACAAGGATGTGGGGAAAAGTATACACTCGTACATTGCTGGTAGAACTGCAAATTGGTGCAACCATTATGGAAAGCAATATGGAGATTCCTTAGAAAACTTGGAGTGGAACCATCATTTGCCCCAGTTATCCTACTTCTTGGTTTATACCCAAAGTACTTAAAAGAAGCTAGATCATGCAGGGCCTTAGGTGTCACATGACCAGTTTAGTTGTCTTATGAATAGAAATACTACAGTGACACAGCCATATCAATGTTTATAGCAGCTCCCCCTTTCTTTTAAAAGTTAAACTGAATTTGACTGTTATTAGATTTTGTCATTTATTTTTGCATTTTATGAGTCAGTGCTCATTGATGTTCTAAAAAGAGATTTTTTACCTTTGCCGTATTCCTTCTATGTTGAGTTTTTTATCTAGCTCGAACTTTCACTGATAAATCAGATCCTCTAAAGCTTTCTAAATTTTATGGCCGCATAATATTTTGATAGTAATATTTAAGAGTCATACTTCTAACACTGAACAGATTTGAAGGTAGTCCTACTACATATTTTTTAAAAAGATGTAGATTCACATATACTTATTTATTTAGTTTGTACTTCAGTAAATTTTATGTGTGTATATATGTGTGTTTGTAGCTGGCATTATATTAGGCCTTGAGAACAAATGGATCAGACACAATCTCTGCTCTCAAGAAAGTGTTCTCTAGTAGGTATAATAAGCAAATCAATAACTGTCCTTTCGACCTTTAATGATTGATAGGTTTAGCGAAACACATGGGAATGAGGATACAGCACTGGCTAAGATAGGGATAGAGGCTGAGAGCAGAAGCTAGATCATGCAGGGCCTTAGGTGTCACATGACCAGTTTAGTTATCTTATGAATAGAAAGCATTGAAGATCATAAGCCAAGGAGTCTTATTAGACTTGTATTTCAGCAGTGTTATTCAGGTGCTAGCAAGGTATATGCACTTGGCTGGGATAATGATGCAGTTTAGGTCTGAGTATTCGGGTTTTAAGGTGGATGTTAGGTGTTCAGTGTGTACTATGTGGGGCTCAAGCTCAAAGGAAAGTTGCCAGCTAGAGATATCAATTTGGGAGTTATCTCTGTGTGAGCACAAGTAGAAGCAATTCTGTGAGGTGGGAGGTGTAGGGTCAAGAATATTTTATTTATTTTTTATTTTATTAGTTATTGATGGATATTTATTTATTTGCTTATATGCAGTGCTGAGGATTGAACCCGGTGACTTACACATGCCATACAAATGCTCTACCACTGAGCCACAACCCAAGCCCCTCAAGAATATTTTAGAAAAAACAAATTAGGTTTGAAAAGTTGAAAGAATGAGTTTTCCTCCAGGTATGAAGAGAAGAAGATGATAGTACTTGTAGATAAACTTGTGTTAGAGGATAAGAACTTAAACATTTCATAATCCCGAGAAGCAGAATTCTTCTTCTCCTTCTCTTTCACCTTCCTTCTTCCTCTTCCTCTCTTTGTTTTTTCCTTCTCCTCTTTTCCTCTTCCCTTGTAGATTCTAGTTTTTATTGTTTGTAAATATTATTTCTACTAAATATTGCTTTAAATGAACAATTTCAAGAGGCATTATGCTTATAAGATTTAAATATACATATGTAAGTTGTAGTTGGACACAATACCTTTATTTTTCTTAATTTATTTTTATGTGATGCTGAAGATCGAACCCAGCACCTCGCACTTGCTAGGCAAGAACTCTGCCACTGAGCCACAACCCCAGCCCTGCTTACTCTATTGTGATATATAAACCTACTTTTGACTCTGTTTTAAGCTTTATAAAAATATTCTATAAATGTTAGAACTGACTCTAGGGCTTTTCTTTTTTTTTATTGGTTGTTCAAAACATTACATAGTTCTTGATATATCATATTTCACACTTTGATTCAAGTGGGTTATGAACTCCCATTTTTACCCCATATACAGATTGCAGAGTCACATCAGTTACACTTCCACTGATTTACATATTGACATACTCATGTCTGTTGTATTCTGCTGCCTTTCCTATCCTCTACTATCTCCCCTCCCCTCCCCTCACCTCTTCTCTTTCTACCCCCTCTACTGTAATTCATTTCTCCCCCTTGTATTATTTTTCCCTTTCCCCTCACTTCCTCTTGTATGTAATTTTGTATAACCCTAAGGGTCTCCTTCCATTTCCAAGCAATTTCCCTTCTCTCTACCTGTCCCTCCCACCTCTCATCCCTGTTTAATGTTAGTCATCTTCTCATGCTCTTCTTCCCTACTCTGTTCTTAGTTACTCTCCTTATATCAAAGAAGACATTTGGCATTTGTTTTTTAGGGATTGGCTAGCTTCACTTAGCATAATCTGCTCTAATGCCATCCATTTCCCTCCAAATTCTATAATTTTGTCATTTTTTAATGCAGAGTAATACTCCATTGTGTATAAATGCCACATTTTTTTTTATCCATTCGTCTATTGAAGGGCATCTAGGTTGCTTCCACAGTCTTGATATTGTGAATTGTACTGCTATGAACATCCATGTAGCAGTGTCCCTGTAGCATGCTGTTTTTAGGTCCTTAGGGAATAGACCCAGAAGGGGAATAGCTGGATCAAATGGTGGTTCCATTCCCAGCTTTCCAAGAAATCTCCATACTGCTTTCCAAATTGGTTGCACCAATTTGCAGTCCCACCAACAATGTACAAGTGTACCCTTTTCCCCACATCCTCGCCAGCACTTGTTGTTGTTTGACTTCATAATGGCTGCCAATCTTACTGGAGTGAGATGATATCTTAGGGTGGTTTTGATTTGCATTTCTCTGACTGCTAGCGATGGTGAGCATTTTTTCATGTACTTGTTGATTGATTGTATATCCTCCTCTGAGAAGTGTCTGTTTAGGTCCTTGGCCCATTTGTTGATTGGGTTATTTGTTATCTTATTGTCTAATTTTTTCAGTTCTTTGTATACTCTGGATATTAGGGCTCTATCTGAAGTGTGAGGAGTAAAGATTTGTTCCCAGCACGTAGGCTCCCTATTTACCTCTCTTATTGTTTCTTTTGCTGAGAAAAAACTTTTTAGTTTGAGCAAGTCCCATTTGTTGATTCTAGATATTAATTCTTGTGCTATGGGTGTCCTATTGAGGAATTTGGAGCCCGACCCCACAGTATGTAGGTCGTAGCCAACTTTTTCTTCTATCAGATGCCTTGTCTCTGGTTTGATATCAAGCTCCTTGATCCATTTTGAGTTAACTTTTGTGCATGGCGAGAGAAAGGGATTCAGTTTCATTTTGTTGCATATGGATTTCCAGTTTTCCCAGCACCATTTGTTGAAGATGCTATCCTTCCTCCATTGCATGCTTTTAGCCCCTTTATCAAATATAAGAAAGTTGTAGTTTTGTGGGTTGGTCTCTGTGTCCTCTATTCTGTACCATTGGTCCACCCGCCTGTTTTGGTACCAGTACCATGCTGTTTTTGTTACTATTGCTCTGTAGTATAGTTTGAAGTCTGGTATTGCTATACCACCTGATTCACACTTCCTGCTTAGCATTGTTTTTACTATTCTGGGTCTTTTATTTTTCCATATGAATTTCATGATTGCTTTCTCTATTTCTACAAGAAATGCCATTGGGATTTTGATTGGCATTGCATTAAACCTATAGAGAGCTTTTGGTAATATCGCCATTTTGATGATGTTAGTTCTGCCTATCCATGAACAGGGTATATTTTTCCATCTTCTAAGATCTTCTGTAATTTCTCTCTTTAGGGTTCTGTAGTATTCATTGTATAAGTCTTTTACCTCTTTTGTTAGGTTGATTCCCAAGTACTCTATTATTTTTGAGGATATTGTGAATGGAGTGGTTGTCCTCATTTCCATTTCAGAGGGTTTGTCACTGATATACAGGAATGCCTTTGATTTATGCGTGCTGATTTTATATCCTGCCACTTTGCTGAATTCATTTATTAGCTCTAATAGTTTCTTTGTAGACCCTTTTGGGTCTGCTAGGTATAGAATCATGTCATCTGCAAATAGTGATAATTTAAGTTCTTCTTTTCCTATTTTTATGCCTTTAATTTCTTTCGTCTAATTGCTCTGGCCAGTGTTTCGAGAACTATGTTGAACAGAAGTGGTGAGAGAGGGCATCCCTGTCTTGTTCCAGATTTTAGAGGGAATGCCTTCAATTTTTCTCCATTCAGAATGATGCTAGCCTGGGGCTTAGTGTAGATTGCTTTTACAATGTTGAGGTATGTTCCTGTTATCCCTATTTTTTTGAGAGTTTTGAACAAAAAGGGATGCTGTACTTTGTCGAATGCTTTTTCCGCATCTATCGAGATGATCATGTGGTTCTTATCTTTAAGTCTATTGATGTGGTGAATAACATTTATTGATTTCCGTATATTGAATCAGCCTTGCTCCCAGGGAAGAATCCTACTTGATCATGGTGCACAATTTTTTTGATATGATTTTGTATCCGATTCGCCAGAATTTTATTGAGGATTTTTGCGTCTAGGTTCATTAGAGATATAGGTCTGTAGTTTTCTTTCTTTGAAGTGTCTTTGTCTGGTTTAGGAATCAGGGTGATGGTGGCCTCGTAGAATGAATTTGGAAGTTCTCCCTTTTTTTTCTATTTCCTGAAATAGCTTGAAAAGTATTGGTATTAGTTCCTCTTTAAAGGTTTTGTAGAACTCTGTTGTATACCCATCCGGTCCTGGGCTTTTCTTAGTTGGTAGTCTTTTGATGGTTTCTTCTATTTCCTCAATTGATATTGGTCTGTTTAGGTTGTCTATATCCTCCTGTCTCAATCTGGGCAGATCATATGACTTAAGAAATTTATCGATGCCTTCACTATCTTCTATTTTATTGGAGTATAAGGATTCAAAATAATTTCTGATTATCTTCTGTATTTCTGAAGTGTCTGTTGTGATATTGCCTTTTTCATCCTGTATGCTAGTAATTTGAGTTCTCTCTCTTCTTCTCTTTGTTAGCATGGCTAAGGGTCTGTCGATCTTATTTATTTTTTCAAAGAACCAACTTTTAGTTTTATCAATTTTTTCAATTGTTTCTTTTGTTTCGATTTCATTAATTTCAGCTGTGATTTTAATTATTTCTTGCCTTCTACTTCTTTTGCTGTTATTTTGCTCTTCTTTTTCTAGGATTTTGAGATGAAGTATGAGATCATTTATTTGTTGGTTTTTTCTTTTTTTAAGGAATGAACTCCATGCAATGAATTTTCCTCTTAGAACTGCTTTCAATGTGTCCCATAGATTCCGATATGTTGTGTCTCTGTTTTCATTTATCTCTAAGAATTTTTTAATTTCCTCCTTAATGTCTTCTATAACCCATTGATCATTCAGTAACCTATTGTTCATTCTCCAAGTGATGCATGATTTTTCCTTCCTTCTCTTATCGTTGATTTTCAGTTTCATTCCATTATGGTCAGATAAGATGCATGGTATTATCTCTACTCCTTTATATTGTCTAAGAGTTGCCCTGTGACATAAATATATTATCTATTTTTGAGAAGGATCCATGTGCTGCTGAGAAAAAAGTGTAACTGCTTGATGTTGGGTGGTATATTCTATATATGTCAATTAAGTCTAGGTTGTTAATTGTGTTATTGAGTTCTGTAGTTTCCTTATTCAACTTTTGTTTGGAAGATCTGTCCAGTGGTGAGAGAGGTGTGTTGAAGTCTCCCATGATTATAGTATGGTGGTCTATTAGACTCTTGAACTTGAGAAGAGTTTGTTTGATGAACATAGCTGCACCATTGTTTGGGGCATATATATTTATGATTGTTATGTCTTGTTGGTGTATGGTTCCCTTGAGCAGTATGTAGTGTCCCTCTTTATCCCTTTTGATTAACTTTGGCTTGAAATCTATTTTATTTGATATGAGTATGGACACTCCTGCTTGTTTCCGAAGTCCATATGAGTGATATGATTTTTCCCAACCTTTCACCTTCAGTCTATGTATGTCTTTTCCTATCAAATGCGTCTCCTGTAGGCAGCATATTGTTGGGTCATGTTTTGTGATCCATTCTACTATCCTGTGTCTCTTAATTGGTGAGTTTAAGCCATTAACATTTAGGGTTATTATTGATATGTGGGTTATCCTTCCAGCCATATTTGTTTATTTATGTTACTGAATATGGTTTGTTTTCCTCTTTGATTATTTTCCCCCCTTTACTGTCCTACCTTCCACTGTTGGTTTTCATTGTTATTTTCCATTTCCTCTTCCTGTAATGTGTTGCTGAGGATTTTTTTGAGAGATGGTTTTCTAGCTGCAAATTCTTTTAACTTTTGTTTATCGTGGAAGGTTTTAATTTCATCTTCCATCTTGAAGCTTAATTTTGCTGGATACACAATTCTTGGTTGGAACCCATTTTCTTTCAGTGTTTGAAATATGTTATTCCAGGATCTTCTAGCTTTCAAAGTCTGTGTTGAGAGATCAGCTGTTATCCTGATTGGTTTACCCCTAAATGTAATCTGCTTCCTTTCTCTTGTAGTTTTTAAAATTCTCTCCTTATTCTGTATGTTGGGCATCTTCATTATAATGTGTCTAGGTGTGGATCTCTTATGATTATGCACATTCGGCGTCCTGTAGGCTTCTAGGATTTGGGATTCTATCTCGTTCTTCAAGTCTGGGAAGTTTTCTCGAATTATTTCATTGAATAGATTGCTCATTCCTTTGGTTTGGAGGTCTCTGCCTTCCTGTATCCCAATGACTCTTAAGTTTGGTCTTTTTTTTTTTTTTTTTTAAAGAGAGAGAGAGAGGGGAGAGAGAGAGAGAGAGAGAGAGAGAGAGAGAGAGAGAGAGAGAATTTTTAATATTTATTTTTTAGTTCTCGGCGGACACAACATCTTTGTTGGTATGTGGTGCTGAGGATCGAACCCGGGCCGCACGCATGCCAGGCGAGCGCGCTACCGCTTGAGCCACATCCCCAGCCCCAAGTTTGGTCTTTTAATGTTATCCCGTATTTCTTGGATGTTCTGCTCATGGTTTCTTAACAGTCTTGCTGAGCTGTCTATGTTCTTTTCAAGTTGAAATACTTTGTCTTCATTGTCTGATGTTCTATCTTCTAAGTGTTCTACTCTGCTGGTAGTATTCTCAATTGAGTTTTTAAGTTGGTTTATTGCTTCCTTCCTTTCTAGGATTTCTGTTTGTTTGTTTTTTATAACCTCTATCTCCGTGTATAGTTGATCTTTTGCTTCCTGGATTTGTTTATGTATTTCATTGTTGAAGAGATCTTTCATTGTCTGATTTTGCTGTCTAATGTCTTCCTTGAGACTCCAGATCATCTGAACCATGTGTCTCCTGAATTCTTTATCTGACATTCCATCTGCTGCAGATATTACCTCTTCTAACGTTGAGTTGACCTGCATTGCTTGTGGTCCTTTCTTTCCTTGTCTCTTCATACTGTTCGCGTTTCTTTCTGCTTACTGAGACTGTTGTGTTGTTGAATTTTCCCCCTATATATTTGTATTACTCTTGTATAGTTGCAAAGTCTCCCGCGCAGGCGCGGGCAGGGGCTCTGCTCCTCCTCCAATTGGGGCACTGTGCCTACCACATCGGCAGGCTGCTGGGCCTGTTCTGCTGGTTGGTAGCAGGTGCGCCTACCTTGGAGGCACGTGGGGCGGCTCTGCCACTCCCAGGTTGCTGGGCCTGACCTGCTGGTGGGTTGCAGGTCCGGCTACCTTGCAGGCGCGAGGGGAGGGCACACACTTCTTTGTATTTAGACAGTTACGCGAAATGGAGGACGTAATGCTTGGGGTGAAAGTTGGGGGAAAGGGGAAGGTAGGTGCTCTTGAAAAGAGAGAAGGAGAGGTAGATAGATAGCATAGAGGAGAATGGGAAGAGCAGTAAAACTTGGAAGGGGAGAGAGAGAGGGAAAAGGGAGAGAAAAAATTAAAATGAAATAGGAAATAAAATTAGGTCTTAGAGATCCATTTTCTTCTCTTCCCATAGGCAAAGCTGTGCCCTCCGGGCTGAGTTTTGCCCTCAATGTGTCAACAGCAATCCCTGTAAGGCGGTTCCTGGGAGTCTCTCAATCCTGTTGGTCCAGAGCCGTTTTACTTCTACGGCCCCTCCTTCCCTTCCTCCTGCCAGCCAGCCAGGTCCTGCTCACCGGAGGCAGTTCCCCAAGGATTTGGTTACACTTTCAGCCCCACCGAGTGCTCTACTTCCCTAACTACTGAGCACTCTAGCTGTCATTCATCTAAGCCCCAGTGCTGTGGAGCTGTGGTCTGGGAGTCAATTGTTTAATTTTTCCGGACCCCTTTGGTGGGCACACCTTCGGAATCTGGCAGCTAAGACCATTGGTGTCGCTGCTGGTGGTAATAGGAGTTGGGGGTCGAGGATCCCCTCTACTTCCCTCAGCCCCTACGGTCACAACCACACTGCTGGCGATAGGAGGAGTTGGGGGTTTGGAGTGTCCTCTGTTTCCCTCCGCCCCTACCGTCACACCCTCTCAGTTCGCGGTTGGGGGATTTGGGGGTGGGGAGTCTTCTCTGCTTCCCTCTGCCCCTACAGTCACGCCCTCGTCACTGGCAGTAGGGGGAGTTGGGGGTCGAGAGTCCTTTGGCACTTACGGTCACGCCCACGGAGAGATTTTGAAGTTTCCCGGTTGTTTGTATCTGGTGTGGGTGGTAGTCACACTCCTGGTAAAGTAGATTCCGCTGGGAAGGAATCTCTTTGGCCGAACTTTGGTGACTTCCCCTCTCTGCTATGGCGGGCCCCTGGCTCCTTGCCGGAGTGTCCAAAGGGAGGGGTGGAACTGGCTTGTCTCTGGTCTGACACAATCTCTGGTTTTAGTTTCCAGTTCGCTATTTCGTAAAGGCTTGGTTAGATTCCCTTCACGCTGTCTCAGGGGTGGAGCCGTTTGCCGGGTGGGCGGGGCTGTTAGTAGAGCCGGGAGGGCACGGGCTGTCTGCTGGGCCAGGCAGGGACACTTCTCGCTGCACCGGCCGCTGGGGGCTGCCTGTAGAGCCAGGCAGCTGCGGCTGTGTGGCTAAGATCCAGGTGGGCGGGGTGGCCGTTCGCTGAGCGAGAGCGGGGCCTCCCGGGACGGCGGAGTGGCGGGTGCCCTCTGCGGGTTCGGGCGGGCCGCGCCGCTCGGGGCCGCCGGCCGCTTTCTGAAGCAGCTGTTGGCCGCGGGATTGTACCTCTGCACCCTCCGGGGGGCCGCCTGTAGAGCTGGGCAGCTGCAGCCGCGTGGCTATGAGCCTGGCAGGCGTGGTGGCCGTTCGCAGAGCAAGAGCAGGGCCTCCCCGGGTCGGCGGGATGGCGGGTGCCGTCTGTGGGTTCGGGCAGGCTGCGCCGCTCTGGGCCGCCGGCCGCTTGCAGAAGCGGCTGGTGGCTGCGGGACTGGACCTCCGCGCCCGCGTGGCCGGCCAAGATCCACTTGTCTGGGACAAACTGACACTTCTAATAAACCTACCAATTCCCGGAAGGTCCCCTCTTAATGGAATTTTGCTAGTAGTTCCTCAGTAGGTAGACTGCCGCTGTTCCAATAGGTCTTTCTGATCCCGTTAATGTGGAGACATTGGAATCGCTGCTTCCTCGCCGGCAGCCATGTTGGATCCCCTAGGGCTTTTCAATAATAGAATAATGTGTGGTTCATAGTGGCAAAGAATTATTATTAAATCTAAAAGTGATGTAACCAAGCTTTTAGATTTCACTTACCAGAGAATGAAAGGTCACCTTTGGAAATACATTATTTGTGGAGAGCACAGTAGACTGTTGAAAGCTCATTATGGCATTTTTCTTTGGCTGAGTATATTTTGATCCCACTTTTCCTAGCATTGGTGTTAAATTGGCTATATTAGGTAGTTATTTAAGCTTTGTTCCTTCATCTTTCAAGTATAAGAGATAGCCTTCAAAATTTAATTATTTGAAAACAACAGTAAAGGCAAAATTCAGTAAATTTCCCAAAGGCTATTTTTCTAAGAGAAGTGGAAACCCATGTTTTAGTTGGTGAGTGATGGTTTATCATCGAAAATATTAAAGCGTAGTGTATCTTATCATTATACTTAATTATTCTTTTTAAACGTTACATATGTTTTGCTAAATATAAAGTCATCGTGTAATCATTCTAGACAGTGTAGAAAATGCAGAACTTTTTTAAATGAAAAGACATGGAAATTAGAAATAATTTCTGAAATGTTATTAACCCCCAAATACTCAAAGGAAACATTTTTTTTGGCCTCTTTTTTTTCTGTGCACAGTTGAAATGCATTTATTTTGGGGCTGGGGTTGTAGCTCAGTGGTAGAGCACTTGCCTAGCATTTATGAGAAACTGAGTTCCATTCTCAGCACCACATAAAAATAAATAAAAGAAAAAATTTTAAATGCATTTATTTCTACCAGATGAACTCATTCTGTATCTGCAATATTTTTGTTCTGTATATTCTTCCTAGAATTGAGGGAGGAGGAAGTATAATTTGATTTCAGCCATTTAGATGGACTTCGAAGTGTGAAGTTCAATTTCAGAATTTTTACTTTTAAAATAAAATACTCTATACTCAGCCATACTGCTGCAGATAAATACTTTAAAGACCAACTCTATTCAATAATTCAGAGCTAAATATTAATTTTTAATGATTGGAAAACTTGAGGTTGTTTTTTTTTTATATTGCCATCATATATCAGATACCTACCGGTATTTGTTTTCCTGTTTATAATAAGCCTGCAGTGAACCAAGTTATGGATAATTAGTGATAGTGTTTAATCTAGACAGATGGAGAATTCTCTGCCATGGTCCTTGTGCCTGAAGTCTTGTGGGTATTGCTCACTATCTTTCTCTTTCCTATGTGAGTTACCTATCATCATGCATTTGTTATCAATACTTAAATTTACAAGAGGGACAAATCCGGAACCTGTTTGATGAGCAGTCTTAACTGTTTTTGGCAAGTTTCAATGATTTCTGTTACCATGGGAAACTTATTTATACAGATAAAACTTAGTAAAAAGTGTGATCAATTAAGAATCTTCTTAGATTTATGAAAAATCATAGTAGTAAAATAAGCAATCTTGAAGAATGATAGAATGTAGAGTCTCACACTAGCTTGGTAATAGAGCCCTCATGTTTTATACTTTATAGAGTTTTTTTTTCTCCTGTATTTCCTGTATTACAAAAGCAGATGGAAATCTTAGTGTGTTTTCATTTTTTAGTCCATTCTAGGAAAATAAACTGTATCAAGTGAAATTTTTCTCAGTTAATGGATTTAATCAATTGAAATTCTATGCAGACACTTGTGGAATCTTAGTTGTAATCAAGCCTGCTAGGATTTTAGATAACTTCTCTAAAACAATTCTACTAGTTGGGTTTATCTTCTTCAGAAACCTTGCAAATGATAATTAGAACAGTTGACATGCCTACAACTGATTTGATTTTATCTGGAAAATATATTTCTGACTTGCAGTGCTTTTTAACACACAAAATGAGTGGGTAATTAAATAAATCACTATTTATGTTGTGCCCACCATGTGCCAGTTTTAATTGAGCAATGGAAACAAATAGTAACACTTTAATATAAAAAGTGCTTTAATAGAAGTCTGGGCTAGGTAAGAATTATGTACATGTTTTATTTATCCTATTAGATTATAAACTCTTAGAAGACAAGAGCCCAAATATAGCTTCATATCTTCTATAGTGAGCTCCAGAAAATAAGTGCTTGTATATATGAACTAGTGTAAAAATCTCAACAGAGAAAATATTCTTCTACCATTATGTCCAACAGACTTTATCTTTGAGGCATTTATACAAATTACTCTCATTTTAACTATTTTTGTTTCTTGCTTCTGTAAATAAGTATTATTCTCAAAATGTTGACATTGATTGAGAAATAGAATTTCATTGTCTATTGTTTCATCAGTCCTCTGAAGGTATATCCTTATACTACTAAATTACAATTTTCTCTTACTCTTTAGTTATAGATTTATCTGTTTTGCTAAATAGAGTCATATTTTTCTTGGTCCCAAAAAGGACTATTATAATTAAATAAAAGTATCAGGGATATTTTTGGCTAAGCAGTTTTCAGTTTTTTTGATGATAATTTTTAAGAATAAGGGATGCTACCTATAAATAATAATATGTCATTATATCATTATAGGAAGGGCTAAAATGAAAGATTAAATTTTTTTTGGCTGTATGTTGTTTATATTTATGGTTATAAGTAACAGTTAACCTGACTTAACAAAAAAAGCCCTGAGTTTTATTTGAGTACAACCAAATGAACTTTGTAAATTAATAAAGTTTATTTCTTCTGAGTGATATATTCTACTCTCCAGTTCACTGTTACAAGTTGTTTTCATGCTGTGATATTATGGCTTCATGATACTAAAACTGTTTTTTAAACAGTGCCACTTGTTTTTAGCCGTCTCATAACCAGATGGTTTTTCAAAATCTTCACATTAAATACACTAGGTTTTTTTTTCTCTAAATGTGTTGTTTTTGCTTTCCCTTTTAAATATCATAGCAGTTTTTCATTGGGTGTAGAAGTAACTTGTACCAACTAGACTGTGTGGAAAGTGGCATTAGCTTACATGTTATAAAGTGTAATTTCTTTTTATCTTAAATAGATTATTGAAGTTGGACTTTGTGAAGTTTTTGAATTGATCAAGGAGACACGATTTTCTCACCCATCCCTGTGTCTGAGGAGTCTCCAAGCCCTGCTGAATGTGCTTCAGGGACAGCAGCCAGAGGGCCTGCAGTCAGAGCCACCTGAAGTCCTGGGTAAGAGCCAATTCAACTATTTTTTTTCCTACTTTTATATAAAATATTTAATGTTTAAAACAGAGTGTTCATTCCACATAAATATCTTCAATTTTAGGTTAGCTGTTTATGGTCAGCAGAATTATCAGGTGTGACTATTAATAACTTAGATACTCTCACTTATAGGAAAATGACTCACCATATTAAAATTTCAGAACTTGAATACTGTGGCTATTTTGCTAAATTTCAAATATTTCTTTACTTTCTGTAATGTGGTTTTATTATAAGTTGTTAGTACTCCAGTATTCAAATAAAAGCAAAATAATTTTTCTTTCATTCATTTTTTTCTTCCCAACAACAAAATTCCGCCCCAAAATAAAATGATCATCTGACATCAACTCATTTTATAATAGTAAAATGGTAAATTATCCTCTCTAAAATATGCTTACTATTACCAAACTATGTTTCCCACATCCTGTTTTGAAATGTAGATTCACAAATCAGAGAGCACAGGATTAACTGGTTTTAGAACTGGAACAATTTTCGTTCTGTAACAGTTGTTCCAATTTAAGACTCCAATCAAAAGATTAAACAGGGCTGGGGCTGTAGCTCAGTGATGGAGTGCTTACCTTGAAAGTGTGGGGCGCCGAGTTTGATCCTTAGCACCACATAAAAATAAATAAAGATATTGTGTCCATCTACAACTAAAAAATATATTCTAAAAGATTAAACAATTAAAACAAAATGGTTAATTGGAACAACTTTGATTTGAAACATTTATGATGAATTAGTTCTCTTAGGAAGTACATGCAGTGTGCTCCTGTAACATGGCCTCTATCTGATTGTGTACTGAAACAGCCCGGATACAAATTTTCAGGTTTTGCTATGTTTCACTGAAATTATGGTTTAAGAGT
This sequence comes from Spermophilus citellus, assembly GCF_964194105.1. Taxonomy (NCBI): domain Eukaryota; kingdom Metazoa; phylum Chordata; class Mammalia; order Rodentia; family Sciuridae; genus Spermophilus; species Spermophilus citellus. The sequence goes on along the minus strand of NC_138182.1, from coordinate 70,711,430 downwards.
TATAGTTCATGCACAAATATTTCCTAATTATAGTAATGATGGGGTAAAAGCAAAACAAAAATTCCTGGAAACTTTACAGATCTTAAAATCACCATTAACTTAAATTAGTTTTATTAAACCTTTGGCCAAAATGGCTAACATTTCACCTTCTATAACTTTACTTGTTACTAAAAAAGTAAAGAAAAAGAAAATAAAACAGTTTCTAAAAAAAATGAGCATTTCTTTTGTATTCATTATAAATAAAAATATATTTGTGTTGTGGAGAAAGTTTGTGACTTATTACTAGTTTTCATTGAGTAAAAATATTGGTTTTTCCTTAAAGTGAGTTTAAATTTTATGGATGCTTGCCAGAGATCTAGGCTCAACATATAATCCTATAAGCAAGATAGGAACTTTGACTGTCTTCACACAAGAGTGTTAAGGAATAGAAATATGGATGGAAGCAAAATTTTTAATGGGCTTATTTCTTTAATACTAACTATGGGCCCCAGTCTAGAATTTCTAAATCCTTCAGGTAGTATAGGAAAGTTGTCACAATTACTAAAGCTGCAATTCTCAATTATTAGCATGCGTCTGAGTCATCAGGGCCCTACCTGTGGAGTTTCTCACTCAGTAGAATTGGAACGGGCCCCAAGAATTTGTATTTGGAATAAGTTTATGATGTTGGTCTGGGGACTACACTATTAGTTTGGAGTAGAATTTGGTTCTTTTTTTCTCTACATGGCTATTTAGATTTTTATTAGACACACATGTTGAGAACCTAATTGCATGAACTTAATTACATGTCATATTTTTCTCTTGTTTTTTGTTCACTTGGGATATTTTAGTTTTTGTGTTGATTTTGTTGTTTTGTGTTGGTGGGGAAGGGGAATGCTCACCATGAAAACAAACTGAGGATTTTTAAAAATACCACCACTCCATCTTCCCACACATGCAGTTATTAAAATGTTCTTATCCTTTGATAGGTTGGTGATTGTTACAGTAGCATCAGTGATCATAATAATATTGTGCTATTTGACGTAACAGCATTTTACTGAAGATTTGATTTATTTTAAGAATAATGTGCTATTCTAGTCTGGTCTGTTCTTTTTCTCTTGAACCCAGAAGTACCCTATCACTGAGCTACATTCCTCCCTAGCACTTAATCTTGCTAAGTTGCTAAGGCTGGCTCTTCAAACTTGTGATCCTCCTCACTTAGCTTCCTGCATCACTGGTACTACAGGCTTGCCTACTGAGCCTGGCCTTGCATTGATTTTTCTTAACTCTGTCAGTCATTAAGTAATTGAAGTATTTAAAATAACCACTAAACCCATGAAATCATCTTTCGTACTTTGAACACCCTGCTAATCATTTCTTTCCTCTTGGGTCTTCTACCATTCTGTTGTCTCCCATACACTTTTTTTTTTGTATTCTTTACCTAAATACTTTCTTTTCTTTATTCTTTTAAAAATAGATCATGTTCTTAATACTAGTTTTTGAAATTATAATACATACTAATCATCTTCTGTCTATTAAGACTTTCACCCTATTTATTTTTTCATTTTTATTTCCTTGTTAGCAGTTTCAAATGGTGCTATACTATCTTTTGTCTTCTCTCTTTTCTGTGCTTGCTTCTGATCTCACCACTTCATATTAATTTTATTTAACCAGCTCCAAGATATAAGTAGTAATTTGGTTTTTTTTACTACTAAACTTCTATTAAAAACTTGCCTCTGCTTTTTTTCTTTGATCTCATACCTCAATCACATTAATTACCTAGACCCCCACCCCTTATTTGGTTATTTTCATTGTTAATGAAAATATGTATGTGTACATTTATAATACTCTTTTTGATTTTATTATTATTTTTAAATACACGACAACAGTGGAATGCATTACAATCCTTATTACACATATAGAGCACGATTTTTCGTATCTCTCTCTATATAGTATGTTCACGTCAATTTATGCCATTATACATGTACTTTTTTTTGCATTGCAATTCTTAATACACATATATACCACAATTTTTCATATCTCTGTTTGTATATAAGGTAATAATGTTAGAGTATCTTGAATATCTTGAGAATTCAGTGTATAGTAAGATTCTTTGCAAACGAATTTTTATTTTTAAAACATAATAAAAAACATTCCCTTATATCTATCTTTTTGTTCAAGGTCAGGATATATGTTCTGAAGTATTCACTTAAATGTGTAATAGTACTTTCAATCTGACTAAGAGTGTTTGATACCACTGCTGTTACTATGGAGTTTAGCTTTAGAGATTTTGACACATGTATAATTAGAAATGTGGCTAAATAGAATAGAGGAAAGTAGAGGGAGTTCTGAGATTCATTTTTCCAGAAGGTATGACATTTGAGATTTGGAGAATGAATAGGAAGGGACAAACCAGGTTATAAATATACCAGACAGAAAGGACAGTATGTAGTCAGGCTGAGACAGAAAGAATGACTGAAGAAATACCAATATGACTAGAATTTGGAAAGTAAAAGGAGGGAGGGTCTTTTTATCTTTTTATTTTGAGATAGAGTCTCCCTAAGTTGCTTAGGGCCTCATCAGGTTTCTGAGGCTGTCTTTCAACTTAGAATCTTCCAATCCTGAGTCACTGGGATTACAGGCATCCACACCACACCCAGCTAAATTAGGAAAGGTCCTGTGGTGGAGGAGGCAAGGACATGTGGAGCTTTACAGGCCATGTTAAGAAGATTGATTATGGTGCTAGGAGGAATGGAGAGTCATTGTCCATCTCATTACATTTTTAAAAATCTATTTATTTTATAGCACTTATTTGCCTAAATTATTGATGATTTTCTTCTATTTGAATCTTAACTTTTTTGAGGGTAGAGATGTTCTTTGTCTTATTTGCTAGTGTACTATTCTGACCTAGAGTAGTTCTTAGACAGCAGAAAGAGTTCATTAAATTTTTGCTGAATAATTAAAAGATGGAATAGCTGAGGATAATGGTAGGAGAAAGGATGGGCAAATAGAGGAGATATATATTAAAGGCTAGAGAGAAGGAAGTATACTTGAGGGGAAACATGGATAGGTTGGAAACAGACAAGTGAAAGGAGGGAGGAGGAATGGGGAGAAGGGAAGATAATTAACAAAGGAGTGAGTGGATTTTAGGCTGACAGATTTTTGGTTTGAAAAATCTCTCCAGCTGTAAGTGGGAAAAGTGAATGGTAGAAGAGAATTTGTGAATGTTTTTTGGTAGTCTAGTTAAGAGATGGTGATAGCATTGATTGAATTGATGGATCAAGATAGAGAGAAGTAGAGGAATTAATTAGAAAATAAATAAATAGGGCCTTATTTGAGATTTGATATGAAAAATGATTGGTAGAGGACACTTAAATTTCTGTGAGTTACCAAGTAAACCACAGGTGGCCTTTCAGTCCTTCCTACTGAGGAAGTACCCAGATGTCTTGATTTAATCTTGGATGGAGTTGTTCAGGGAGTTTTGTGAAGAGACCTCTGCTGGTCATAAGAACATTCTTGTGTTAGTTCTCCATCTTTGTTACTGCGTAGCTTTATGATTCAGGAAAGTCTTTTAACCTCTTTGTGTCTCAGTTTCATTTCCTTGGAGGTTTTTCTAGGATATAAGTGAATTATATACCCCTTCTATTAGTGTAACCTGCTGTTATATTAATGATAAAGCATTTTTATATTAAAATTTATAGTATATGTTTTGTGGATTCTGTTGTTGTTTTGCAAGTATAGACGTAATTTTCTAGACACTTAACAATTAAGAAACCCATACTCCTCCCAATATAAAAGGTAAAAATAAATGCAGTGAGTAGTCTATTACTTGATTGGATGAGTTTCTTAAATATGTGAATGCCTGCAGACAAGTTTGTTTTTTATGATCTTAGACAGATTTCATTTCTTCATTTGTAAAAATGAGGCAGTGAACCAAAAATGTTCTCTAAGACCCTTGTTACATAAATGTCTTAACTTATGGGGAAAAGGGAGTAAATAGAAAGAAACTAATGCAAAGTAAGTATTCTAGCTACCTTAAATTTTGTGTTTAGAGAGACAAGGTATAAATAAATATACCATATAATGTTTTATATGTCAGATGAATGTAATTGAATTCAATTATTTTATCCGCAGAGTCTCTTTTCCAGCTCCTTTTGGAAATCACTGTTCGGAGTACTGGGATGAATGACAGCACAGGACAGTCCCTGACAGCACTTTCCTGTGCTTGCCTCTTTAGTCTAGTGGCTTCTTGGGGAGAAACAGGAAGGACACTTCAGGCCATCTCTGCTATCCTCACTAACAATGGTAGTCATGCTTGCCAAACTATTCAGGTATTTTATGTTTATAGCTGCTTAGACATTTTATAAGATGCTACATTGCAGTTTTATCTCTGTTCCTGTCAATAGGAATTTTATGATTTTTCTCATTCATTATATAAGAGTTTGATCTTTCCAAGGTTGATATATAAACAATCTACAGTATTTGAGTGAAACTACATGTGTGTTTGACTCTGTAGCATTAAAGATAATAAAATGAGTTTTGGCAAAATTCTTGAATCTAGAACTTAGTTTTGTATAAGCACTGTGACCGTATCTTTTTTTGCATTGTCTCTGCCTTCCCCTTATATTTCATCTGGCCCTGAATTTTCAAGCATAGAATTCTTTCATAGTTTTAAATATCTTTTTTTATATTGAAAGAAAAAGATGTGCCATCAATCTGCTATATTTTTATTGATTATGATTTGTCATAAGTTGATTTGTTTCTGATTTACTTCAGCTATGCATCTAACATTTTGAACTTTTAATATCTAGGATAAATAAATAAACTTTTCATCATTGTTAGTAGTGGGAAAAACAGTCCTCTCTATAGGCAAACTTGATTTAATTCCTTGAGATGGTTCTTAAAATTGAGAAATAAGTTATAATTTTAAGACCCAGTTATCTGCTTTTCTCAGGCCCCTTGGACAACTGCCACGATGGGCAGAAGAGCTCCCTCAAAACTCTTAGCATTGTTCTTTATTATTTTACCCCTTTCCTTCTGCCACCTTCATTCACAAAACTTTCTTGGCCTGTGTGTTGATCAAGAAAAGTCTTTCATTGGAATGTGTAACTCAGTAACATCTCAAATTGTTTGCACACCCAAATGTATATTACCTATTCCAAAAAACTTAACAGAGTGTTTAAAGTAGGGTAGGGTGGTAATGTACTGCAAATTGCCTTATTAAAGGCCTCTAAGAAATCCTTTATTTGAGGTATGAACTGCAGATATCAGAGACCTCCTACAGAGAAAACACTATTGCACTTGAGTTTACAAATTAAAAAAAAAAAAAAGGAAAAAAGGAAAAAGAACACCACCATTGAGAGAGGAAACAAATACAGTAGAATCAATCCTTCCAAGTTTTTAAATGTTGAAATTATTTTATATTTAAGAGAAAATATTTAAATTATGACTAAGGAATGAGAATATAAAGAGTAGTCAGGTTGAACTTTTGGAAATGAAAAATAATTACAAGTAGATAATTAAAGGATGGGTTAACTAGTAGATAATACAGTTGAAGATAGAAATAGCAAATTGAAAGATTAAAGAGAAAGAAATTGTCCAGAATGCAGAACAGAAATATAGAGAAAATATGAAAAATGAAATAAGAAATGTGAAAAGAATGAGACAGTTTACTGTATTAATACAATCTGAGCCCCATAAGGCAATGATAAATTTATGGAGATAAAGAACTTGAAATAATGGTCAGCATTTACAGAATTGGTAAAAGACGTAGAATCCTAGATTAAAGAAGTCTGCTTTGCTTGAAATTTGCTTCTTGTTGATGACCTTTTTGTTTGTACTTTCTATTAGCATGCCATACATGATCATTCTGACCAATTCATTTTCTTAGAAATAATATGTATAAAAAATATCTTTTATTTTGTCCTTTTTGTGTTTGGAACATTTTAAAATGTGTTTTTCTTTTTCTTTTGAATAGGTGCCAACTATACTAAATTCGCTACAGAGAAGTGTACAGGCTGTTTTGGTGGGAAAAATTCAAATTCAGGACTGGTTCAGTAATGGCATTAAGAAAGCAGCTTTAATGCACAAGTGGCCATTAAAAGAAATATCTGTTGATGAGGATGACCAGTGTCTACTTCAGAATGATGGATTTTTTCTTTATCTCTTATGCAAGGATGGATTATACAAAATAGGCTCTGGATACAGTGGAACAGTTAGGGTAATGCGATTCTCTACAGTTCTTGATCATAGAGTTATAACTGTATTGAATTGGATTCTGTTTGTTTCTGGCTTCATTTGTAGAGTACTGTTCTGATTTTAATGTTACAATTTTTCTTTGATAGCTATAACTAAAACATATGCCTTAAATTGCATTCATTCACTTGTATTTGTATTCATTCATTCCATTGATTATTGATTATGAAACTGTAAATAACTAACTTTTGTTATTTTGCAGGGCCATATATATAATTCTACATCCCGCATCAGAAACAGGAGAGAAAAAAAGTCTTGGTTAGGGTATGCTCAGGTAGGAGAATATCCTCTATGAACCAAACTGTCCTTATCTTTTAAAACATGGAGTTCATACTTGTTAAATCAATTTTTAAAAATCCTCTGTTTAAGCAGAAATGGTGTATTTTTAATAATCTGGCTATAACAGTGGTATAGTGTAATGTGAAGAATATTGACTCATAATTCATAAGAGGTTTAATTTTAGGTTATGTCCTGCTTCTTAATAATTGTGCAACTGGGGGCAGTTAACTCATTTGGTCCTGTGCTGTTTAGCTGTTAAAAGGTAATAAAATATCTTCGTTGGAGTTCTTGCTTAAGTGAGAATCTGAGTAAAAATCAAGGCCTTTTTTATCATTAGCAAATCTGAATTGAAAATGCATATGTGACTTGAGGTCAGATTAAGGCTTCTTGTCAAAAACTTTTCCATTCTAAGTCGAGATCCACTATGCTAGGAACCAGTGTTTGGTCTGCCCAGTGAACAACCAACTGCATAAGGATCATGCAAAGAATCATCCTTTCCTAATGCTATGACCCCATTCCCTGACAGAGACAGATGGTTATGTCTCATTAGATCAGCAGTCAGATATATTCTTTTCCTACCATAGAGAAAAGCAAATTGAAAGATGGACAAAAGGGGTCAGAAATATTTATTTCCCGACTGTACCCTCTTAAGAGACATGTTCCCTTATAGAAGGATGAAGAATAAAAATTTCTCTGTAACTCCTGCCTCGCTGAGCTCACAAGTTCTATTACCAGCATGAAAAGATAAAAGATACTTGAAAGTGTTTTGAAAACTAAAGAAATTATTATTGTTGTTATATTATGAAACATCCTGCCATAGCAACTATTGGGAATATTTTGAAATTAAATTTTACATATCAAATTAACCATTAATTTGATTGTCTTTTAAAAACAACATGGTTCATATTGTCTCTTCAGATTTTTTATTTGCCAGCCTTCTATGTTTTATCTAGGAAATAAAGCCATGGAAAGTATATTATTATGGCACTGTGCTCAATGGCACACCACTGCATCCAAATATTTTAGAAATAGCAGCTTATATATTTTAGTTATTTTTCCTTAAAATATTTATCAAAGAAACAGTGATCAGGGGCTGGGGTTGTAGCTCAGTGGAGTGCTTGCCTAGCATGTGTGAGGTACTGGGTTCGATTGTCAGCACCACATACAAATAAATAAAATAAAGGTCCATCAACAATTAAAAAAACATTAAAAAAAGAAAAAAGGAAACAGTGATCAATTTCTGTTATTTCCATGACCAGTGAGTGATATAATCATTTTGAACAAATGTGCTGTATGGTTCCCGTTTAGTATGCCTTTTCTATTTATCTGAAAATATAGCATGTCTTAAAATTGATTCCTTAGAGTATACGATTCCTCCTCTAGTTAAATATACTCATGTTCTTTTATTTTTAATATTTAATATATTTTATAAAACAATACTGGTTGATTCTGCCTTAAAAATTGTAATATTGAGATGACTGCCTTTTTGTGCTGAAGTTGGTAATGAAAAATATTTTAACACAGGAACATTTTCTGTTACCAGGGTTATTTATTATATAGAGATGTGAATAACCACAGCATGACAGCCATAAGAATAAGCCCTGAAACACTGGAACAAGATGGTACTGTGATGTTACCAGGTATGCTTTAACTAGTCATTTTTTTCTTCACAAATGACTTTAAGAAATATGCATGTTAGGCTGTTTAGATAGGTAAAGGTTGATTAGCAAGGAGTTGTGTTTGCTTACAAATGGGTTTAAAATTTTTTGACATGAAAAATGTTTTATAGTCTACAAAGTTAATGCATATGAGGACAGTACATATCAGAAATATAGTAATAATGGGGCTCAACATTTGTCTTCAATTTTTTCCTATCTGTGTTGCTTAGTCCTTTATCCTTACCCCACCAAGATTTTTTCAGCTGCTGAATTAGTGGGATGATATTATTTTATCACTCTTAATAAAACTGCAACTTTTTCACATGGCCCAGTACTAAGAACATTTTACTTATTTTTGCTTTAATAATAGTGCATTTGGGTTTTTCTTTAAATTTCTTTAAATCTATCTTTTAACATTCTTTTTTTAGAATTTTTCTTTAGTTTTCAATCAGTCTTATTTATTTATTTATATGTGTTGCTGAGGATCAAACCTAGGCCTCACACATGCCAGGCAAGTGCTTTACCACTGAGCCACAACTCCAATATTATTATTTTAATTATTGTTTTCTTTTTTACCAGGAATTGAACTCAGGGGTACTTTACCACTGAACCCCATCCCCAGTATATTTTTATTTTGAGACAGAGTCTCATTAAGGTGCTTAGGGCCTTGCTAAGTTGCTGAGGCTACTTTGGAATTTATGATCCTCCTGTCTCAGTCTTCTGAGTTGCTGGGATTACAGGTGTGCACCACCACACCCAACTAATATTATTACTTTTAAGAGTGCTCTGATGAGGCAATTTGGACATAATTTATCTTATTTTTGTATGTATGTGTGTGTGTGTGTGTGTATGTGTGTGTGTATATATATATTTTTTTTTATCACTCAAATCATTGCTGTCTAAATTCTGTGGCAGTAGGTGTCAGGTTTTGGGAAACATTGGGCAAATGCATAAAGTATTTTTCATTGTAAGGTCTTTGAATTTGCTTATACCTTTTATACTTTCTAAAGTTGTTTACATTAAAATCTTAAAATTTAAGATTTAATGTGTTTTTAATGTATTTAATTTGTCTGTAATTTTATGGCAAGCAGCAGTATTACTTCTGGGCACTTGACCATCTGAAAATGAGACCTACTTCTAAAGAAAACATTGAGAAGGATAATTGCTCCCAGACTTTTTGTTAATTTTTAAAATATTCTTACATTTTCATTGGACATTTATTTGAAATTTGCTAACTGTGCATTTCCAAATTAGTGTACAGTATATATAGTGTTAAAGCAAAGGAAACATTTCATGTCCATTTCATAGTTAGGACAGCTTTGGAAAACAGAAGACTTAACAATAGGTTTACAGAGGCAACCCCATCCCTTTTCATTATAAGTCCTGGACCACATCTTTTGACTTACTAATAGTAATAACAGTAATTCCAAAAAATATTTTTAATAATGACATGCATATTCACCCTACATATATTAAAATAATCATATTTATGGTATAAAATAATATTAGCATGATACATACTTATAAAAATGTGATCATATGCTACATGTTACTTTTTAATTATCACTTTCACTTAATATTCTGAATATATTTCCAGCCATTAAGTAGTCTTTACAATATCATTTTAATATTGCAAAATATATTCTGTTGATAAATATGTTAGAATGGGAGCTTTCCATTTTTTTTTTTCTGTATAAATTACACTGTAATGAGCATCCCTGTCACTCTGACAAGGCATTTTTAGGATAATGGTCATAGAAGAAAAATTCTCAACTGACAAATGCTGCTCCCCCAAACAGATGGATACATGTATAATGGACTTAGTTTTACTGTGCTTACTTATGGAAATTGTAACTAAGAGGACAATTTGAAATTATTTACCTAGACCTGTTTTGTTTATTCAGACATAATACAAAATGACTTGTTAATGTCTTTATTTGGTTTAAATTTCTCTGCATCATTTAACACAAAAAAATGCAACTTTTAACAATACAAGCGTGGCTTTCTGTGTTTCATAAATATGTGCTGTATTCATGATGAAGAATGAATCAAACATTGGGAGGATAGTCCCAATATTGTGTGTCTTCCGAGCTTACAGATGTTCCTTGATATATTCCTGAAGATTCTGTCTTATTATATTACATGATGCATGAAGAAAGGATAAAGAGAAAATCTTGGAATCACATGGCAGGAAGACTCAGCTTTCAAGCCTGAAGAAGCCATTGTTTGTCATTTTTCTCATTTCTTTGAGCTGGACTGCATGTTCTTCAGTAGTACCTTTTGCTTATTTATGTAGGGACAACTCTGCTCTGTAGCTTTCTCAAGAAGAGCAGAAGTGAATTGCTGGGTTTTAGGTATTAATGAATACCATGTTTAAAATTGACATAAAGCAAGTAATTCCTTAGTCTTTATGTTGCAACTTGTCTTACAGCCTAATTTATAGAAAAAAATATTTCAAACAGTTATTGATGAACTTCAAACTTACATTCCCCCCAGATTGTCATTTTGTTCTTTATATCTTGCCTTACCTTTCAGATTATGTCCTCATGTCATATGTTTTCTGTGTCTGGTGACAGGTTGCCTCAGATCATGAGGCTTTTTGCTACACTTCTTGCGACGCTTCACTCCTCAAGCCTGCATTTATCTGAAATTATAATGAGTTTTTCTTCTTTGCTTTTTAGTTTAAAAATCTTACTGCTTAAAGCTTGAGAAGCATCTTTCTTGCGCCTCTTTGTATTCTGTACAGTGGACTAGGAACTCTTTCTTTCGATTTCTCCTCTCTTTGATTACCAAGTCTCTTGGGCTACCAGTGGGCCTTGTCTCCCAGTTTCTATTTCCAGTTTGTGATCACTGAATTCTCTATTTGGTAAGGGTCTGCCTGTGTTTTGCATATTTATAATAAGGAAGTATGCTAGTATGAAGCTCCTGGGCAAAGATATAGAGTAATCCAGTTTATTTGAGTGGGCTTCATTACTGAATTCCAAAAATCAGAATTTTATGTTTTGTTGATTCAGGTGGAACTAGAAATGAAATATTACTTTTTTGGCATTGTGATTTATGGAGAGATTCATCCTAGTTCTCTGCAATTATTTTGGAAAATGTGTGTGCTTTTATACTTGCTTGCTGAACATTTGTTTTTCCAAAAGGATACAAATTTATACTTAAGATACTGATTTTGCTTGTAGATTTGTGTTATTTAGAGGCAATCACTAACACTTGTTCCAGTGGTCCTTCTGTAATACTGGTATCCCTTGTTACCTTTGAGTTTGTGCTTTGTTTGGATCAAAGTATGTGGTGTACTGCTCTACAGATATCTATACAGTATTGACAAAATATGGTATGCTAGTTAAAAGATTTGACCATTTATGACAAAAAGAAATAAATGAGCATGAACTTGTCTCTGAAAAATGAATGTTGCCGTTTGCACTTCTAATCCCACTGGCTTGAGAGGATAAGACAGGTGTATCACCAGTTCAAAGCCAGCCTCAGCAAAAGCGAGGCTCTAAGCAACTCAGTGAGACCTGTCTCTAAATAAAATACAAAATAGGACTAGGGATGTGGCTCAGTGGTTGAGTGCCCCTGAGTTCAACCCCTGGTACCCTCCCCCACAAAAATTAAAAAATAACGAAGAATGTTAAAAAGTTTAGAGCATTCTAAAACCTAAATATGCTGGGAATGAATTATTAAGTGGGAAATGTTCAACTAGTTATGAATATCATATGTTTTATAAAGCAAGTGATATCTGTAGTTGGGCACCATAGACCTCAAATACAGAAGCTTTAGGTCTGTCTGTATTTCTTTGTGACACTAATGACTCTGATGTATGTCTGAGGGTAGAGTATTGCCTACATTGCATGTGATTTTATTGAAATGATTGTAACCAACATTGTAGTTCATTGTGTTGCATGTTTGCTGTCAGACTATATCTAATACTAATTCATTTTGAAATTTGGTGGGCTCTCAGATCCTTGATTATGGAAGATTTATAGATGTAGGCACAAAATGTGATAAGTATTACTAGCAAATTATTTAGTTTCTGCTAATTTGTAATTCTTTATTAAAAAGCAGTCTCCTTTTGAGTTTAAGCCTGTCCTTATTGCGTGGAAAACTCTCATTCTATCTTCAATAGAAGAGTAAAGTCATTTTGTGAGTTGTTTATTTATATTTATGTTGTAATATAATTAATTTTTCTTCCTTTTGCACAGATTGCCACACTGAAGGTCAAAATATTTTATTCACTGATGGAGAATATATTAATCAGATAGCTGCCTCAAGAGATGTAAGTGTTTTGAATCATGAGTAGCTGGTATAAATGGAATACCTTTCTTTTATTAAATTATTTGTTTTTTATTAGATAAAACAGGGCCTTAAAGACAGATTTATGCAATGTAATATTCTGGGTGTTTTATTTCTTTTAGGATGGCTTTGTTGTCAGAATATTTGCCACAAGCACTGAACCTGTTCTCCAACAAGAATTGCAACTTAAACTGGCTAGAAAATGCTTGCATGCCTGTGGTATTTCATTATTTGATCTGGAAAAGGACTTGCATATTATAAGTAAGATGGAAAAATTAAGTTTTCCCCCCATATTTAACAGCTATTTTATGTCTATTACTATAAAACACAGTTTTGAGTTAATATGTAGAAGTAACATGGAAATATAACCTTTAAATAGAGTGTAATATTGGAAGACTATGTTAAGGAAGTGACTACTACTAATACTTTTCCATTATTATTTTGAATGGAGCAAAAGAAAATAAACTTAACATGTAATAAGAATTATGGATGGACACTGGTGGACATCAGTGGTAGTTTGTATACTATTTTTCAATTATTTTGAGAACTTTTTTTGTAAATGATGCTATAGTAGCATACATAGCTCTCTCATTTGAACTTGTGATTTTTATTTGAGCAGATTTTCAAGATATCCATAGAATGATCCTATAGATCATTAAAAATACTAATTTACCAAATTAATCAGTAAGCTTCATCTGGATACAGAAATATAACCAGAGTTTATTTCTTTGACTTAATATACTTGCTCTTGGAATGTGGAAGTAATTGGAATCACTAGTTCCTACCAGGGTCTTGATTTTTGTTTTCCATGCCATTTGAGTTTTAATAGTGATGTTCTTTAACTTATGGGATTCTCTGTAAGACTCAAACTGAATAAACTTGACATTAGTGCTTTACCTTTTATATCCTAATTATGTGGTGGTTTTGTAATTCTTCCATAGGAAAATATATTGAATTGGAGTTTAAAAAGCCCATACAAGAGTTTTTATGACTAGATAAAATCATAAAGTGCTGTATATGAAGCTATAATTAAATATTCTTAGTTTTAAAATTTGAAATGTGCATAAGGATACACATTCAAATTTATGGAGAAGCTACATAAAATGTTCTGTAGAAAAAAGCATGGGTCAGAGAATCTGAAATACTAAATTCAAATATTTTCAAGGTGTCACTAAAGCTCAAATGACTATCTAGATGAATCTCCCCACATTTTATAATTGTTTATTTAAAAACTGGGCAGTAAAATGAGAATTCATACCCCATTTGAATCAAATGTATGATATGTCAAGATCATTGTATTGTCTTGAGCAACTAATAAAAAAAAAAAAAAAACCACACACTCTAGTTTAAAAAGGAGGAAAAAAATAAAATAAAAACTGGGCAGTATAATTTTAAGAATTAAACTAGGTAAGTTTCATAAGCTCCCAAATGCCTAGTACCTAAAAGATGCTTAATTAAAATTTATTCATTTATACCTTAATTCAAGGAATATTATTGACATTGAAATTTTTATTTTATTTTTTATGTGTATTAAAAAATTTGACAACAGTTTAGAATATGTTAAGATTATGATAAATTTATCTTTTCTTGGAGTGGTATTATCTATTACCATTAAATTTTTTGAAAATTAAGGCATGTCATGTTTTCTCATCTTTCCTTTGAATGGTGTTAATTGAATTGACCTAAATTACTCTAAAGAGTACATGGTGTACTTGAAATTATTCATATTAAAAATGCAGTAGTATTTATTAGTCTTGTGGTATTGTAGGTACAGGATTTGATGAGGAGTCAGCAGTCCTTGGTGCAGGACGAGAGTTTGCACTAATGAAAACAGCAAATGGAAAGGTAAAGTACTCTTTTTAGTAAAAATTAACTTTTTCTACTTTACGAGAATGTATACAATTTGTTGATTAGTGTATATAGCTTTTTTTTTTTAACAAAATCATCTTTGTTTTTTATGTGCTAAAAATTTAATTCATGTTGAAAATAGCATTGTGAAGCAATGGTGATATTTAAGACCCTAAAAATATTAACCTCATAAAATGTTAAATTGTTACAACTGTTTAATTTTAATTATGAAACAGTATAACTTTTGAGTTGTGGTGAATTCCTATTTTGTGTTTATTTTTATGATTGAGAAACTCATAAGTTTCTATAAATGTACTGAGTATAAGTTGGGGGGAAGTTGAGTAATAGAAAAAATAGTTTGGGTCATTAGTATTTTTATTTTTCAATAAAATACTGAAGCTTTTTTATTTTCTCATGTGAAACCTGGTGTGCTATTCCAAAAGGCACTATAAATCCCTGTTTTTTCCTTCTTCTAATATACAAGATATATTACACTGGCAAATACCAGAGTCTTGGAATCAAACAAGGTGGTCCTTCAGCAGGAAAATGGGTTGAATTACCAATTACAAAATCTCCAAAGATTGTACACTTCTCAGTTGGACACGATGGCTCTCATGCCCTTTTAGTTGCAGAAGACGGAAGCATATTCTTTACAGGATCTGCTAGTAAAGGAGAAGATGGAGAGTCAAGTAAGTTGACAGATCTACTGAGCATTTAGTAAACATAATGTGGAATTTATTAACACAAAATTTATCAATTTGAGTAACACCTCACCAAGTTATAGATAATTTTACATTGAAGCATATTCAGTAAATAGTGTACTGTACATTAAAAAACATGATTGCTGATTTCAGTCTAGTGCTGATATCGATGAATTTTTATGCTTTATGGATACATGACTGTTCCCTGCAGTATATGCTAATTCTGTTGCATCAGTTGGTGTTATTTTTAAAACTTATTTATTCCAATAGAACATTTTTAGAAAGCTGAAAACTTTGGAAGGAATATATATTCAGAATGAAGGTAAATCTTATGCAAGCTCATATAATATTGTTGATTATGGATTACTGATGTTTTTATTAGTGCATTGTAACTATATCAAATAGGTTTATTTTGACATATTCATAAATTTGTATGACATAATTTGCTCTATTCCAGTCCCTAATACTTCCCTCCGTCCTTTCCCCCTCTTTCTCCCTCATCCCTTTTCTCTACTGGTCTTCTATTTTTTTTTAAATGTTTCTTTTTTAATTGTAAGTAGACACAATACCTTTATTTTATTTATTTTTATGTGGTGCTGAGGATTGAACCTAGTGCCCGATACATGCCAAGCAGAACTGTACTGCCGAGCCGCAACCCAGTCCCTGGTCTTGTGTTAATTCATTATTTTTTTAAATTGGCACATTATAGTTATACATAAAAGTGAAACTGGTTGTAATGTATCAATACATGCACATAGCATAATTGGTTCATTTTCATTCTGCATTCCTGTGCTTTCCCTTCCCTTCCTTCCCCCAGCCCCACAGTCCCTTTCCTCAGTTCAACTTTCCTCTCTTCTATTTTCATGAGATTCCCCTTTAAAAAAAAAAATAATTTTCTCTTGTGTCTGCATATGAGAGAGAATATTCAACTCTTTGACTTTTTGAGTCTGGCTTATTTCACTTAGCACAGTGTTTCTTCTATCCATTTACCAGCAAATGACATAGTTTCATTTCTCTTTGTAGCTGAGTAAAATTTCATTGTGTGTACACCATATTTTCTTTATCCATTCATCTGTTGACCAGGGATTACTATTTTTAGTGTTCTTTCTCTGATAGCTATCACTCAGCAAGGAAAAAATGTATAATCTCTTACATTTTCTATTCTTCTATTTAGAGTCTTGAGGAAAGGTGTTATTTTTTTGTGACTTCTCTTTTGTACATTGGAGTTACAACTTAAAAGGATTAGGTTTTGAAGTCAACACATATGTAAAAATCATGTGAAAATAAAAGTTACATTGGAAAAATTGCTTAATATAGCTTTAAAATATATTACCGTCTCATAGAAACTTCAGCATAGCCAGTTTTTCTTTTAATATTTGGAGAACATTTTCTTTCTTTTCTTGAGGTTAAGTAGTTACTGTACATATGTAGATGGATTATGTCATATAAAAATGTAATGATATTTATAGATTATTATAGAATGGAGTTGATAATGTAAAAGCTAAAGCAGAAATTGGGCACCCCTGAAGTTTGGTGGAAAAGTGGTATTACTCATTGGGAATTTCCATGTGTTACAAAGAAGGAAGATCTGACAGTGATAGCTTAAATATTAATTGACCAGATGAAGCTGGCAAGTTGACTCATTTTAATTAACATGCTGGAGAAAATATTTTGAAAATAAATAAAGTATATCATAACTGCATATAATATGCTCTATTTTGGGGGCGTTGGATACAAACTGCTGTTATTATTGTTTCTATATAGATGCCTTAAATAATTTTCTTACTATTTTTTAAGCTAAGAGCAGACGGCAATCAAAACCTTATAAACCTAAAAAGATAATTAAAATGGAAGGAAAGATTGTGGTGTTTACAGCTTGCAATAATGGAAGTAGTTCTGTTATATCTAAAGATGGAGAACTGTACATGTTTGGAAAAGATGCCATTTATTCTGATAGTTCAAGTAAGTAATAAAAGAACTTAAAAATCATTTAACTTTTATACAAAGAAGGTCAAATTCTAGTCATTAAGTGTTATAAAGATATGTTTAGAAAATTTACATTTTTACATTTTATTTTAAGTGTTTCATTTGGAAAGAAATTTTCCTTTGTCACTAGAAACTGTCCCTAATTTCATGAAGAGGTAGTCATAGAGCTTGTGAGTGACACTTTACTTTAGTGAGCAAAGCAAAGCTTTCCCAGACTCAGTTGCTCATGTGCCATGACCCTTGGGCAATGGTAGTACCCTGAAGGAAATGATTTTCATAACAAAGCAAATTGGTGAATGAATTATTTCTCTCTCAACTAGGTCATGAAGGTGAGATTCTTTTTTTCTCTGTTTCTCTAGTATTATATTCCTAACCCAGTACAGTGTCTGGCACATGGTAGGGTCTCAAGAATTACTTGCCAAGTGACTGGGTAACTGATAAACAAAACATTAAAAAGTGGGTGGGAAGGATAGAATTAGCTAAATAGTTTTATAATTGTAAACTCTAGTCTCTAAAACTCTTTGTATTTGATTGTTCTTCCTGGCAATCAAGAATTAGTATAAAGAATGAGTTATCCACTTAAGAGGATTTTATGCAAGATATATGTGTAAAGCCTTTGAATTTTTTTTTGTAATAAGGAAACTGGAATTAATAAGTTTATTATTAGAAGTTTAAGTGATTATTTTATGCTGGGAAAATGGTACACATAGAACAATTATAGCAATTATTAGGTTGAGTTGTACTTAGGTGGTGTGAGCTGGCTTAATATGGTAATGTGTAGATTTAAAGTTGGCTTCAACTGTTAGTGAATCAGACTTTTGGTTTAGTACGTGTGAAGTTTAAAAATAATGTTCAAGCAACAGTTGTTACTTGCTAAAATCCTCTTGGCTAGGACTGGTGGAAAATATTCATTTAGTCAGCATAGACCACTGATGTGGTCCCTTCCTGCCCTCTGAGAATCTGAGAAACAATTGGGTAAGATAATCAAGGGATATGGTTTAATGGTTATGGACATGGGCTCTGATGCTGGTACCAACATGTTTATTGTTTAACAGTTTACTTAACATTTCAGGGTTTTCGTTTTTCTTTTCCCTTTTCTTCTGGCCCTTAAAAGGGACTAGTGATAGTACCTGCTTCATATAGTTGTTACCAAAAAATGTAGGCGTTGATACTTGAAAATTGTAGGAATTAAAGTGCTTTTCACAGAGCCTAAAACACGTAAGGTCTCAAAATATGTCAGCTAGTACTGTTAAAAGAAGTACTTCTGTTAAATCTATATGGCACATATCTTTTTCAAGTATAATAAATACTGAAAGTAGGAATTTTTTGAGGTGAACTTCATTAAAAGGCAAAACTAGTGTAAAAGAAAAGGAAGGCCAACTTGTGGAAGCTTATATCAGAGTTCCTAGTGTAGAATAATTTTCCTAGCATGTTGTAAAAGATAGGTAATATTTGCAATTTAAATAAATAATTTTTGAACATTGTTTTTATTTTAAAGTACATTAGAAAAATATTTAATAGTCTGAATTTTATTGATATTACTACTTTATAAAGTTAGACATACTTCTGTCAAAGGTGATATAAAAATACTAAATATATAATGTGGCACTTGGATGTGACAAATATAATAAAACTAATATGTGAATAAGGGAAATTTAAGAAATAGATTGTAGAAATTTAAGAAGTAGATTGTAGAAGAAAGTATTATAGATGGAAAAGAACTGAAAACTACTGCTTTAGAAAATCTTACAGGTTTCTATAAAATCAATGTCATTACAGTGGCAAGGATTTTACTTTGTTTTGTGGAGGCAGAACAAAACAGGCAAGGTAACTGATTTACAGGTTTCTTAGTGCCTGTACCAGGAAAGTTTGAGAACTGTTGACTCTTCCAAGTACTGTTGAGGTATTGGTATGTGGAGCAGGCATTCAGGAGGAAAGTTGAGATAAAGTTAGATAACATAAACATTTGTCCCAAGTCTGAGTTTTAAGATACATTGAAACGTCATTACAAAATAAATTAATTTAATGATACCCTCCTACTCTCTTGGTCAATCATTTCCCATTGTTGTGAATTATTTTGCCCAGAGATACAGAGTTCTACATTGAAGTAGTTCTTTTACTAGGAATAGAAGGTTTTTTTTTTTTTTTTTAAAGTTGTTTTTACCAAATTTGTATCTTTTCTATAGGTTTGGTGACGGATTTGAAGGGCCATTTTGTAATTCAGGTAGCTATGGGCAAAGCTCACACATGTGTTTTAATGAAGAATGGAGAAGTTTGGACATTTGGTGTAAATAATAAAGGACAATGTGGACGAGACACTGGTGCCATGAGCCAAGGAGGCAAAGGTAGGTATTTAATTTTTGAATATTAAAATTTGTGTTGCCTTTTTGTCAGTTTTTCAGGACATACTGAAGAAACTCACTCTTATTCAGAATGATTTTGATTTCTTACTATGAATTAGGAAAACTTCTGAATTTCTTATTTATTTGATAAGTTATTGCAAAGAAGTATATCACTGAAAAATTGAATCAATATGTAATTTCTGGGCAAATGAACTGGCTTACTAAATGGTTTCTAAAATTCTACATAAATTTGATTGTCTATCTTTAATTTGGCATTTTGATGATGAAATTGTTTTGGAAAAGTGAATTTCCTAAACTCTGTTATTAGCTTCTTTTATATCATGTCTTCAGTTTTAACTATTTTTTGTCAGCAGTTTCTCTGGCAAATTTCTCCTGTTTAACAGCATGTGTGATCTGTAATTTAATCTTTTCTTGACAACTAGGAATGATTTTTATGAATATTTGATCTTTTGTCAAGATAAGGCTAACTTGTAGATGGCAACTTGATCACAGTATTCTTTGTATCAACCCTTAGACTTCTTAAGGAAAGGAGGAATTTTCCCTTTGGTTGTCCTGCTGTTATGGTCTTTGGGAAAGTGTGTATGTGTGTGTATGCTTGTGTTTAAAATACAGCAGTTTTTTTTTTTTAAAGGACGGTCTGTTAGAAGTATACTAATTTTAAAAAAGAAATGGGTTATTTCACAATGGAAATATTTTATCTTTTTGCTAAACTGGTGAACCGTAGTTTTGGATAATACTACTATGTCAAAGAAGAGAATCAGTTTAGTTTTCTATATATGATATAAATATATACACAAATTGTTTTATGAGAGTTGCTGAGCTGAACAATTATTTTCTGAAACTTGTGAACATTGGCATAAATTATCATTGATGTTCTGGATTCATAGGGGAAGTTCTATAATAATCAAAATGAAATTAAAATATTTTTCCTCAATAGGAATCCCACCCACTGTCTTAGTGAATTAGAAAGCAGATGAGTAAACTATGACACATAAAATAAATATGGATTGCAAAATCAAAAAGAACATATAGAGATTTTTTAAATTTTAAAATAGGGAAAGTACAGAAGATAATATTGAAATTTAAAAAAATTTTTACCTATGACCATATTGTCATTTTTTAGTGGAAAATTACAGATAAAATTCAAATGCTCTGTATTCCCTTTCAAGGCTTATTATTATATTCTGTTTCTCTCTAGAACTCACCACTGTTATGATATTGATAAGTAGGCTTTCAGACATTATCTCATTTCTCAGCCTGTTCATAGCTTAGATGTGGCAAAGTCAAAACCAGCTAAGTATATTATGAGTTTATTTCTTGATTGTAAACCTGTATTGAGTGGTAGGTCTGTTAGATGCTTATTACTGGTATAAGAAATATAAGAGCCGTGACACATGCCTATAATCCCAGTGGCTCAGGAGACTAGGGCAGGAGAATCTCAAGTTCCAGGCCAGCCTCCGTAATTTAGCCAGGCCCTAAGCAACTCAACCCTGTCTCTAAATAAAATACAGAAAAGAGCTGAGGATGTATCTCAGTGGTTAAGCACTCTGGGTTCAATTCCCAGTACAAAAAGAAACAAGATAATAATATTGACTAAGAATAAAGAAGTTCAAGTAAGTAAAAAACAACCATGCCTTTGAAGGTCTAAATCCAGTGGGAAAGAGAAACATAAATATAATTACTTGATTTGCACAGATTTGCTCTTCTGTACTATGTGTTCCTTCATAACCTTATCAGAGTTGTGTTTTTACACTTGTTTGGTTATTTGAAAATATCTATCTTTCTCACTAGATGTTAAATATCATAGTCTGTAGTGCCTCTAGTAAAGATATAGTGAACTATATTCTGATGTCTTATTTGCTCACTACCATTTTTTATATAGCTCTCCAAGCTAAAAATGGATTTTATAATTGTAAAGGGTTATAAAAAAATGTGGCATATATTAATATTGCCCACAGAGTCTAGATTATTTATTATCCAGCCCTTTATAAAAAGCTTGCTAACACTTCCATATGGAATCCTTGGAGCGTATTTGACATTCAATTTAAAAAAATATAGTTGAATAAATTATAACAGAATTTAAAAAGTTGCAGTTGAGGTATGAATGGGCTTTGAGAATAGTGACTAACTCCCTAGACAAGGTAGTAAGTGCTTTCTTAGGAAATGACTTCTGAGCAGAATTCTTTTTTTTTAATATTTATTTTTTAGTTGTAGTTGGACACAATACCTTTATTTAATTTATTTATTTTTATGTGGTCCTGAGGATTGAGCCCAGGACCTCGCATGTGCTAGGCAAGCACTCTACCGCTGAGCTACAACCCCAGCCCCTTAGCAGAATTCTTGAAGACTAAAAAATTCTCTGCTAGGTAAGATAGGGAGAAGCATCTTATAAATATGGAAGGGTATAGCATCTTATAAATATGTCCCCAAGGAACTCAGGAATCAGAGGCACTAGATCTTTTTGGAAGGAGGGAGAGAAAGTATTTGTGCAAGGTAGAAGGAGCAAGAATGAAGCCCTCAGCATGTGAAAAGACTCAAGATGTTTGAAAAGTAATTGGAATGTAATTCACATGGGAGAAATGAGGTCGAAGAAAATTGGGAGCCATATTGTGATTGTTTCTTGCTGAGGAATTTTGTTCATTTGAAGACCTTGAAGGACATTGAAATTTTGTACATTGGGAAGTCAGACATATTTAAATATGTATTTTATGATAGTGGGAGGGTATTCTAGAGTGGGGTGATCTTGGCTTAGTGCAATTAGGTTTTCTTAGATCTGTCAAATGAAGGTGTTGGTAGTGAGGACAGAAAAGAGAGACAAAGTCACAGAAGATTTAAAAGTATGATTGATAGTGAAGAGATGTATTTGACAATAGTCTTCCCTGCCTCCTTTTGCAGAAAGGAAATGGGCAGAGAATTAGCAAATTCTAAATTAAAATTTATTTTTATTACACTTATATTTTAGCAATCCTTTGTATAATCACTTGGACTAGCATTGTGTTATATAGTTTTTAAATTGGGAAATATTCAGTTTTTTAGAGATGGTCATAATCCATACAAAAATTCTAAATTGATCTGTCAAATAGGGTTTGGAGTTGAAAATATGGCAACAGCAATGGATGAAGACCTGGAAGAAGAACTAGATGAAAAAGATGAGAAATCCATGATGTGCCCTCCAGGCATGCATAAGTGGAAGCTGGAGCAGTGCATGGTATGCACTGTGTGTGGAGACTGCACGGGTTATGGAGCCAGCTGTGTTAGCAGTGGGCGTCCAGACAGAGTTCCTGGAGGGTAAGATGAGGATTCCTACTGTAGAAAACATTTCTTTCAAATGACTGTAGAGTATATTTACTGTGTTGTTTCTTAAAGGCACATTAATATATAATTATGATTCTCATACTTGTTTTTTATTATGACAATTTATAATTTGGTGTTAACTTTAATTTTGTCTTTCATTTGATTCATTTAAACCATTTTTTAATTAATACATTATAGTCATATAATATTGGGATTCATTTTGACATAATTACACAAGCATGGGATATAATTTGCTCTAGTTTAATCCCCAGTACTCTTTAGATTTAGTGGGATTGCTGGATTATATTATCAGTTTATTTTTGATCTTTTGAGGGACCACCGTTTTGTTTTCCACAGCTTGTACCAATTTACATTCCTAATAGTACACAAGTACTCTAGTTTCTCCACATCCTTACCAACACTTGTTATTTTATAATTTTTCTTTTTTTGATTAGTAGCCATCCTGAACGGGTATGCATTGGTTCCTTATTATAGTTTTAATTTGACCTTTTCTAATAATTACTGACATTAAACATCTTTCACTTGCTTCTTGGCTATTTATAGATCTTTAGAGAAATATATTCAACTCTTTTGCCTGTTTTTGAATTCAGTTGCTTATTTTGTGTTGAGTTTTAAAAGTTCTCCATATATTCTGCATAGTAATTCCTTGTCAGAGATACAATTTACAAATAAATTGTGTCTGTAGGTTGCCTTTTTACTCTGTTGATATTGCTTTTCGTTTCACAAAAGTTTTAATTTTCATGAAGTTCAGTTTGTCTATTTTGTTGTTGCCTATATCTTTGGCATTATAGCTAAGAAATCATTATCAAATCCATGCTGTGAAGTGTTTGCCTGATAATTTCTTCTAAGAGTTTTTATATATTTAGGTCTTCCATTTAGGTCTTTGATACTTTTTGTGTTCATTTTTCATATGGTGTTAGGTTTAAAGATCCAGTTTCATTTTTATGTATGTGGATATCTAGTTTTCCCACACCATCTGTTGAAAAGACTGTCCTTTCTCCATTTAATAACTTTTCAACCTTGTTAAAAATTCACTTGAGGGTATATGTGAGGGTTTATTTTTGGGCTCTCTGTTCTTCCTTTGGTCAGTGAAATTCTGTTATGCCAGCATCACACTTTTGATTGACTACTGTTGCCTTGTAGTAAGTTTTGAAATTAGGATGTATGAGTAATTTGTTGTTCTTTGTCAAGATTTTTTGACCATATAGGGTTCCTAGGAATTCTGTATGAATTTTAGGATATATTTTTCTCTATTATCTTTTGATGATGATAGGAATTACATTGAATCTGCAGGTGGATTTGGGTAGTATATCTATTTTAGCAATATTAAAGTTTTTTAGTACTTGAACATGGGATGTGTTTCCATTTGTTTCTGTCTTTAATGTCTTTCAGCTGTGTGTTGTAGTTTTTATTGTACAAATCTTTCACTTCTTTAAGTTCATTACAAAGTATTTTATTCTTTTTGATGTTATTGTAATTGAAATTTTTGTTGCAATTTTCTTTACAAATTGTTCATTGTCAGTATTCAGAAGTACAGGTGAGGCCTGGGGTTGTGCTCAGCGGTAAGAGTGCTCGCCTAGCACATGCAGGGCTCTGGGTTCGATCCTTAGCACCACATAAAAATAAATAAATAGAGGTATTGTGTCCAACTACAACTAAAAAATAAATATTAAAAAAAGTATAAGTGAGTTTTGTGTGTTGACTGCTGATTTTGTTCTTTAGAGCTTTCTATGTATGAGATCATACTATTTTTGAACAGAGGTAATTTTACTTCTTTCAAATTTGGATGCCTTTTATTTTTTATTCTTACCTAATTGTCCTGGCTAGACTTTCCAATACTACATTGAATGGAAGTGGTGAAACTGAGCATCCATGTCTGTTTGAGATCTTAGAGGAAAAGCAGTTTTTCACCATTGAGTATGATGCTCATTATATGTTTTTCACATATGGCTTTTATTTTGTTGAGGTAGTTCCATCTATTCCTAGTATTTTGAATATTTTTTTAAATTATAAAATATCGAATTAGATTTATCTAATACTTTTTCTGTATTGATTGAGATAATCATGTGGGTTTTTCCCCCTTTATTCTGTTAATGTGAAATATTACATTGATTTTCTTATGTTGTATTTCGGGAATGAATTGTCTTTGTCATGGAATGTTCCTTTTAATATGATGCTGAATTTGGTTTGTTAGTATATTGTTGAGTATTTTTGCATCAATGTTTATGAAGTATATTGGTTTGTGTTTTTATTTTTATTTCCTTGTTGTGTCTTTGAATTTGGTATCAGGGTACTCCTGGCCTGATAGAATGAGTAAGTGTTCTTTCCTCTTGAGTTTTTTTGGAAAAGTTTGAAAAGGATTAGTTTTATAAACACTATTTTAAAAATAATGTCCTTGGACAATTCAATAGGGCATATTATTTTATAACAATTTTTTTAAAAAAATATTTATTTTTTAGTTGTAGTTGGACACTATACCTTTATTTTATTTAATTTATTTTTATGTGGTGCTGAGGACCCAACCTAGGGCTTTGCACATGCTAGGCAAGCACTCTACCGCTGAGCCATAGCCCCCGCCCTATCACAATTTTTATAGTGTGTGTTAGTGATCCTCCAAATTGTCAGTAATAACTTGCTTTTAAAAGCTAAAAGAGTTTTGCAGAGTACCTCGCTGTGTCTTTCAGACTGCTGTCAGGTAGATCCTTGTTCTTGTACCTCTACAAATCTGATTAATTATGGTCTCAATAAAGCTGTCAAAAGTTTTTAAGGACTGATCCAACAAATAATATTAAAGATATGACTTGTATATCTACAAAACCTGACAAAGAAGTTAGTTCTTCATTTGCCATTTAGCCAACTTCTGGGAGTATTCTTGCCTTATTTTGTTGTAAACACATGTCATATAGTTCACAAGACCTCCAAGAAGGTCTTAGAATTCACAGTATTAATATGAAACAAAGAAATAGAAAAAGAACAGATAATTGGGCACAGTAAGCAGAGAGAATGGCAGATGATGGCATATAAAGAAGAGGGGGAACACTTACGTATGAAGCTGACAAGCTGGGCTTACTCACTGATAGCTGCCATCACCTCCCTTAACTTACCTGGTAGGTAGCAGTGTTATTTGCTTACTAGCCAATGACCCACCCAGGCCACTTAATACAAAAGCTGCTACTGTTTTATTGAGAAAACTTGTAAAAGAATGTTTTTTTGAATAGTGACTTTAACAATGGCAGACTCTTTTTTTCTTCTTTTGAAAATAAAAATGCCTGTTAGGAGTTTAATAAACTCTTATTTATAGTTTTTAATTTTAAAAATGTATTATTAATTTTGAGGGATATTGAGGATTGAACTTAAAGGTATCTTACCACCAAGCTACATCATCCCTAGCTCTTTTATTTTTATTTATTTATTTATTTATTTTTAGACAGGACCTTGCTAAGTTGCTGAGACAGGCCTTATTGCAGTCTTATTGAGTCTTTGGGATTATAGTCATGCACCACGCACCTGGCTAAACTCTTAAAATTATTTACTTGTTCATTCCTTTTCTTTAAAATTAACTTCATCTCAGAAACATGGAAAATAAGTTAGAAAAGAATTTTAAGGAGCCACCATGCCTGTAATCCCAGTGGCTTCGGAGGCTGAGACAGGAGGATCTTGAGTTCAAAACCAGCCTCAGCAAGAGTGAGATACTAAGCGACTCAGTGAGACCCTGAGATTCTAAATAAAATGCAAAATAGAACTGGGTTGAATGCCCCTGAGTTCAATCCCTGGTATCAAAAAAACAAACAAAAGAAAGAAAAGAATTTTAAGGAAAGATTAAAGGATTTCAGTTAACCCTGTTTTATTGTTCTTTGTCTATTTTTAAATAGGATCTGTGGTTGTGGTTCTGGAGAATCTGGCTGTGCTGTGTGTGGATGTTGCAAGGCTTGTGCAAGAGAGTTGGATGGTCAAGAGGCAAGACAAAGAGGGATTCTTGATGCAGTAAAAGAAATGATACCTTTAGATCTTCTTTTAGGTAACTTGATTTATTATACTGAACATCTTTTTCTCTATTCGATAATTCAGATATTTTAAATAAATTCTATTAGGTACATGCTTAAAAATTAGAGTAATAGTTAATAAATGCAGTATTGCTCTTTTGGTAACTGACATTATGAAATTAAGTGATGAGATTCTTTTTCCCTTTTTTGCTAAGAATTCTTACAGTAAAACTAATTTGTTTTACATCATGTTTTTGTTAGCTTTTACTTTCTTGAGTTTTGTGTAGTCTGTTTTAGCTATTATATAACATGTATTGTTGTTGTTGTTGTTGTTGTTATTATTATTATTATTGTTATTATTATTGTTTTGATCAATCATCTAGCTGTCCCAGTACCTGGGGTTAACATTGAAGAACACCTACAGTTACGACAAGAAGAAAAACGGCAGCGTGTAATCAGAAGACATAGATTAGAAGAAGGAAGAGGTAAGATGTTGCCACAGAGAAAAAAAAAGTAGGAAAACTTTATTGTACTATACTAAGACCACTGAGAAATTTAGAAAATTGTATGATTTGGTAAGAAATCACTAAAATTAGTAACATTCTGATAACTCATGAAAATATTCAGGGTATTTATAATTGTGTTAATAACATAGATTAATTTAGTAGGGCGTTTTATGGAATAAGTCAACAATTAAGAAATTTTACCATCTGCTGTGTATCAGTAACTACCACTGATGGTAATTTTTTATAAAGAAAAAATTCTGAGAATATGTCTTTGACCCAGACTTTGGACTTACATATTTGACCATGATACAAAATTCATATTGATCTAGTCTTTTCCTTTCTGTTTTTTTAGTCATTCATGATCTTTGCCATTTGGGCATAATTGCACCATGCTTCATATTAGTCCAGTTCAAAATTGTGCTTTTATGTCTTTTTAGAAAAAACGTACTTTATATACATGCAAAAAAGAATAAGTTGAAAAATCTTCAGGTTTTATGTATGAAGATATGTTTATTCTTTTTTTTCTTCATTGTTTATAACCATTTCTTGACCCCCAAATACATTTAATACTATTTATACATATTTCATATTTAAATATACATCCTCCAAAAGGAAGAGGTAAATATATTTTTAAAGGTATTGTTGTATATAGATTTTTTTTGTAGGATTAAGACAAATTGTTTCAGAGAACTGTTATTTTATTCCTCTTTTGGGTAAAAATTAGAAATATTTATTGATAGTGCATATTAAATTCTTATTACAAGTGGCATGGTATTTGATACATGAAATAAAGCTGTTACCATTTAGCCATCATTAAATATTTTTTCTAGCTGTTTTTTAATGAAAAAGGAATAAGTAATAAAATATATAGTATACCTTATGAATTCTATTTTTAATAAATTTAAATTGTGCAACATGCTTGGAACATGCAGATTGTTCTTTATAGCGTTTGATAAATCACATTGCTTAATCATTACAGTGAATATTTGATATTAAGTTTGGCTGTGTTTACATAGTCATTTCCTTTAAAATATTTTTATGAGATTAATATATATGCTGTTATTACTTATAATATGTAAGTATGTGGGAAAATTGCACCTTAAATATTACTTAGAAAATAGTACATAATTTATGTTTTGAGTCTTTACCACATATGATAATTATGAGATCATTCCTTTTATAATACTGTTTGCATAAGGCTATCAATAAATCTATTTACTACCAGTTTTTCCTTTTCTTTGGGAATATTAGGTTGAATCATATCAATTGACCTACAAAACTCAGCAATTTCTTACATTTCAACAAAAATATAGTAAATCCTTATGATGGTATTAAATTATTTGGTAGATGCTATACATCTTGTTACTCTTTTTTCCTCCCTTTTAAAAAGGTAGTCTTCTCTAGTTATAGTAAATTTCAATATTAGAAGTAAAGAAATATTGAATTATACATTGGTATATCAACAAAATTCAGTGATTGCAGATATTTATTTTAAAAGTATCATAGACCTTTAAAACGTTAATTATGAACTCTGTGCACTTTCAAAAACTGTTCCACTCATTAAATATTTAAACAGATTAATTTTTTGTATATGAATCTACAAATACAGGCGTAGGTTATGGGCATTTGGTGTATATTTGGTAACAAATTGATTTTTCTCTGCAGTCCTATTATATGAAAACACTTAAATATAAACACTTCATTCAGATTATTGGTGCACAAAAATTTTTTCATATCTTTATATTTTTTTATATCTTTATATTTACACATACCACCCTCTTATGCTCATTTAAACAGAATATATTGTAAATGTCTTTTCTTGAGAGAGAGAGAGAGAGAGAGAGAGAGAGAGAGAGAGAGAGAGAGAATTATAATATTTATTTTTTAGTTTTCGGTGGACACAACATCTTTGTTTGTATGTGGTGCTGAGGATTGAACCCGGGCCACATGCATGCCAGGCGTGCCGCTTGAGCCACATCCCCAGCCCGTAAATATCTTTTCTTGATGAGTTGAAATCTTCATTATGTACCTCAATTATGGCAGTTCTGCCTTAGCTGCATGGATTTGGGACCTTAAATTAATTTATTTGGAACCATACCCTCCTGTTGCATAGTCACCAGAGTCATCACAGAATCATTCAAAGGCAGTCCAATGTGTGTGTTTCACTTAACACAGCACTGTGCAGGGTGACACTTGCTTATATATTTTGTTTATTTTATAAAAATACTTTTATGTAAGAATTCCAACTGTATATCTATTTTTAAAACATCAGACTTCAAGAACTGGTACTCAGTGATTTTGGACATGCTATGTTATATGTGAAGTAAATAAAAAAGTGTTCAGATACAGCAGTTTAAAAAATCTTCATATTCCCTTTAGCATTCCCTTAATTTTATAAGAAAACAATTTTTGTAAGAAAACTTCAAATGTTCACAGATTACATATACAACCACACACACACGTGTGTGTGTGTATAGTGTTTTTTCCTGAGAAGTGAGTTTATAAGTGATTTTTATTTTATTCTAAGATTTGAAGGCTGGGGATATAGCTCAATTTGTGGAGTGCTTTCATGCACAAGACCCTGGGTTCAATCCCTAGGACCAAACACACACACACAAAACGATACCTAAAATTTCTTTTTCTGAATATTTTCCCACAAGCATATTACTTTATAAACAGATTAAAAGTTATGTTTTAAAATGTAAGCCTTTCCTTCTTGTAAAATACAGATCAGTTTTAAGGCATTCACACTTTTTTAAAAAAATGTCTTTATTTTAATTGGATGCAGGAACCCCTTCCAAGTACTATTTTCACTAATTTAGGGCAGTAGTTCTCAAAGTGGTTTAACAGGGATCAGGAGCACTTGGGCACTTGTTAGAAATATCAGTTCTCAAGCTCCACCCTAGACCTACTGAGTCTAAAACTTGGAAAATAGGGCCCAGAAAATTGTGCTTTAACCAGGTGACTCTCATGGTTCCAAAAGTATGAAAACCAGGACTCAAGGTCAGTGTTGTTCTCATTTTGTCCCTTTGACCTTCTGTATCAAAATCCTTGGGCCTAATAGATCAAATTCTAAGTCTGTGGTCCTGGAAACAGATTTCAGATATACACACAGTGTTCTAGGCTCTTCTCTGGCATGTGCTGTAGAAGGTTGTTAGTCTTAGTTTGTCATTATAAAAAACAGTAATGTCAAATTTTTAAGGTTCCAGCTGCCACACATAATTATTTTTTGTTTTCCTGGGTTCTGAGATTAACAGTTTAGTAAAATATTAGTAATTGTGTTTATTAGTAAATTGGCTCTTACCTGTGTTAACATTTCTGTTACCATTGTAATGTAATCATAATTTGATTACATTTTACTTATTTGTTTAATTGTGTTTATCAACTCTGTGTGCTGTTTTAAAGTTGATCAGCATTTTAGGACCCCTAGCTCTTCAATGAAAACCTTGCTTAGTCTGCCTCAGGTCTATTGATATAATTTAGCTACTGTTTCTATTATAATAGGATGTGCTATTGAAACCCAAACAACAATGTTATTACTACTCTTTGATACATTTAGAACTTTGTCTTTAATTTAAATTTTTGGCACTATTAATCTTCCAGATGACATTTTTTTTTTCTGAAATCTTTTAGGGGGCTGGAGTTGTAGCTCAGTGGTAGAGCGCTTGCCTAGCACATGAGGCACTGGGTTCAAACCTCAGCACCACATACATATATAAATAAATAAAGTAAAGGTATTGTGTCCATCTGCAACAACAACAAAAAGTCTTTTTAGGTATCACTAGTATTCATTTACACATTTTAGTTCTTTGGTGTTCATGATAATTTTTGGTTTTTTAGATTATATGGAGTTGATTGGTATATCATTTCTCTGGTAACTCTGTAATTATAGTGTTTCTTCCTAGGAATTCTTAAGTAGAATTCTCTAAGCTGTTAGAACTAATGGAAGATTGTATAAATGGTCTTATCTGTATATTCCTTTTCAGCATTCTGTTGAAAGGAAAACTAATCTTTTTTCCATTAGTGTCAAATTGAAGTTTTATAAATATGATATGTAGGTGGGGTGAGCCTGTGTTCTGGCTTGTTGGGGACAGTCCCATTTATGCCTATTGTCCAGGCAGATTTCTTAATAGTGCCCTCTTACTCTCAGTGGAGTCTCAATTGGATAAGTAACATGGCTAGCCTAGCTATAGAACTTGGTGGCTAAGAACTCGGTTCAAATCAAGGCTAAGGCTTACCAGACTCAGTTTCCTCAGCTTTAAAATGGGGATGACAACTGCCTAACTGGTAATGTTAATGAGAATTAGTGATATGTATGACAATGCCTGGCTGTACTAAGCCCTAATTAAATGTTTGATGTTGATGATGGTGTGGGCTAGTTAATAGACTTCTTTTCTCTTTGAGCTTGACTCTTTTCCAGCTTTGTCCTTGACATAATTGCTTTAACAACATTGTTAGGAATCACAAAACTGATTGTTACTGAGAAAAGTTCACAACAACTTCTCTAGAACAAAACAGATTCCATTTGTTACAAAATTAGTTTTCTATTATAAATTAATGAATTTATTATTGTCTAATTCCAGAGTCATTGTCAAGTTGATGTTGCTAAATCATTTTTAAGCCTCTGATAACCATTGAGTTTTCTTGATTTGACACATCAAATACACTATGAACTGCTATTCTAACGTGGCACAAAAATCTTGGAATTATTATGTGAAACATTTAGAAAATATGAGTAAAAGTCACTGTAATTATTCATGGAAAGATACAATTGGTGTAATTTCTTATAATTTTTATGTGTGCCTTTTTGTTATTTTATATAATTTCACACTGTAATATATATTGTTCTCTTTCCCCCATAATATTAAATCATAAATTTTTATGTGCTTTATTACAGGTATGGTAAGTAAAGTAATAACAGGAATTTAGATTAAGGCTTTTCACAAACTTATCTTTTAATTAAATCACTACTTTTATTTGATTTTCATCTTCTAAGCAAGTTTTATATATTTCTGTTTATATCACTGACTTAATTTTGTTTTATGTATTTGCTTATTGCTGTGACATACATGTTTTTATATTTTGTTAGGGTTTTTGTTGTTGTTTGGGGGAAAATGACCTTTCCATTTTCTCTACCAGGCTAATAAGGTTAATAGTATAATAGATATAGTTTCATATTGTATTCTATTCTGATGTAATCATATGTAGATATATATATATACGTGTATGTTAAAGTTTAGGCATGTTTATTTACAAAAGTGGCATAGTATGATATATACATTTTCAGCATGCTTTTCCCATTTTACAGTATATGAATCTAAGCTAGGTCAATAAATAGGATCCACCACATTCTACTTAGTAGCTATATAACATTTCATAGTATGATTATACCACAGTTTATGCAACCTTTTTTATTGATAGGCATTCAGGTTATTTTTAATTTAATAGACATTTCACATTTGTTTTAAAATATTATAAGAATTTATATTCTCAAGACCAAAGAATAATAGTGGTGTTTTATTTTGGAGTACCTGTATTATTCTTTTTAATTTTTACAAAATGGTGGTGAACTGTGTTTTCTCATTAACTTAAATAGCACAAAAGAATTTTCTTTGTAAAAATGCTTTATAAAGTAATGGCTGACTACTGTTCCATTGAGTGGATATACCATAGTTTTTCATTAGTTTTTCTCTTATTTGGGTTTAAAAATTTTTTTTATACAATTAATAGTAAATACCTTTGGAGCAGAAATACTTTAAAAAATATTTTAGTTTTCCTTAGGATAGATTTGTATAGGTACACTTACTGATTCAAAGGATATTAATTTTTAAGGTCTTGAAACACATCACCAATAGCTTTCTGAAAGCCTTTATTGCACACTTTCTTCACACTTACCTTTGGGCTGGTCTCCGAATAACCCTTTTTGTCTACACATGAATGGTATATATCTAAATCTGATCATTTCATGTCCATTTTGTTCAGTCTAGTCCCAGTGAAAGAAATAAACCAACAAGTTCTATTAACTCAGGCTTCTTAAATCTTCAATAGTTTTGGAATATATTTACTTTTCAAAATTCCACTTCTCTTTCCTTAGCACAGGCCATCCTGTTTTTTTGCCTGCATTTTATACAAAAGACCATTTCAAACTGGTCTTACTGTCTAATCTTGTCTCTTTCTGAGCTTTTAGCTACCCTTTATCCAGAATGATCTTTGTGCAATGCAAGTCTAATTGACAGCACTTTTCTGTTTAAAACCAAAAGGCTATTCATAGTCCTTAGAATGAATTCAACATTCTTCTTTCTATAACCTCATCTTTCTAGCTTCTTATTCCTGTTTTCCACAGCCCTTTCCATTTTTTCATCATGGAACCTTTGTAGTTCTGTTATCTTTTTTGATTAGGTCTCAGTTTCTGTGGTGTTCTCTTCCTAGTACCTTTAATCTCCTTACTTTGCCACCCTCAGTTGTGGTAGGTGCCCTCCCAGTGTGCTTCCTTTTGTGAAGTCTGGCTCATAATTTCTTGTTTAATTGTGTGCACATCTTCCCTCCCCCAGTTAGACTGTATGCTTCTTGAAGCAGGTGTTATATTTTGTTCACCAAGTGTTTTTAAGACAAAGCATGCTGCCTGAATCTGAGTATGTGTTTGTTGACTTGAAAGCAGTTTAGGGACTGACTTCTTATCAGTTCTAGGTCAATTTTCATGGTATCAAAAGATTTTAGTTATCTGTTTTTTGTACCTCTCCATGCTTATTTTCTATCACTTTCTATTCCATAATCTATTCTCCATTCATTTCAGCTGTTTTTAAAGACTATACAATATTGTTTAATATTTTTATGCTTTTATAAGTCCTATTTCTTTTAACTGGAATGCCCTCTCCTATTAAACTTTTCACATTCTTTGAAACCTCTCTGATTCATCCAAGTTGATTTGATCACTTCTTCCTTTAATGTACAGTCACAAATTTCTTTAATAGCATTTATTCACAATATGTTGTGGTTCTTTGTTTTTATTTCTCTTTTT
This sequence comes from Spermophilus citellus, assembly GCF_964194105.1. NCBI lineage: Eukaryota > Metazoa > Chordata > Mammalia > Rodentia > Sciuridae > Spermophilus > Spermophilus citellus. The sequence goes on along the minus strand of NC_138182.1, from coordinate 70,677,246 downwards.
CTTAGTGGATTGAGTTCCAGTGAGATCTGTGTCTTTGTTGTTATAGCCATGACATCAAATGTGTACTGTGTAAAGATAATAAAAAATGTTGGTCAAAAAATGAATTATTGAATTATGTTTATAAGAAAATTTATTTTAGTCCATTGGATACAAAGTATTCTAAAGACTGATCGTGTTAATTTCTAGGCATGATTGCCTATGGGCCTTCTAGATATACACATCAAAAGATTCTAAAAACATTGAATTTAGTGAGAAGCTAATTATTGAATACAGTAGGTCTAATATATTTTTATGGGGAGAAATAATATTCCAGTCAGACCATAGAAATCAGAAAAGGGAAATACAACTTATTGTTTTTATTTTAATATTTACATATCTAATATTTAATATTTTCTGTAGTTGGAGAGTACTTTTCAAAGTAATTAATATTTTCTGTAGTAAATTGAAATATAATTCATATTGAGCAAATAAGACATTTTGTTTACATTTTAAATACATCAACTTTGTTTTGTTTTAGATATGAAACTCAATTTATATAATCTTAGCTTAAAAATAATTGGTGTTGTGTTACTGGAAAATATTTAATTCTTCTGCTAACATTAAATTGTCATGTTTCCATCTATAGAATAACAGTTAATCATAGAACATGTTATTCTTGTTTTTTCATAGGGTCAGTACTCCTTTTTTGGGGGGCGGGTAGTGGAGATTGAGCTTAGGGGCACTCAACTACTGAGCCACATCCCCAGTCCTATTTTATATTTTATTTAGAGACAGGATCTCACTGAGTTGCTTAACACTTCGCTTTTGCTGAGGCTGACTTTAAACTCATGATCCCTGTGCTGCTGCCTCCTGAGCTGCTGGGATTATAGGCGTGAGCCACCGTGCCTGGCTACTACTTTGTTTTTGTCAGTATCTAGAAATATAATTGAAATATTTTTCCTTTATCCATCTTTTCTATACCTGTCTTATGAAGGATAATTTGTATTTAGACTGCATTCCAAATTTATTATAGGATGGAAGTTTCAGTTTGTTTCATCAATAGAAAATTTAATGGAAGTATAAAGGTCAATGGTCATGAAAAAAGCTTGTTTGATTAAAAATGTCCCGTGTTTATGTACTGTCATAATTTCTTTTTCAAATACTGTTTAACTGTCAAATTTAGAATGTTTTGAAACTTGAAGGCATTTTTGAAGTTGCTTAAACTCTATAGTACTGTTCTGTAAGAAAACAACTTAAAGTGTAGCTCGAATTTTTCTTTTCAAGCAAAATGTTAATAGGGAAAAATTCGTTTTAAATTTTATTGAAATTAACCTATCGATTTTTTCCCTTAAAAATCATGAAAGTAGCAACAACTATAATTTGTGTGGGTTTGTTTTATATATATGTCTATATATAGACATATGTATATGTATATATGTATGTACATAGTAATCACTTCAAAAAGAAACAATTTAATGAAACATGGTTAATAGTCCTAAAATGTTATTGAGTTAGACATTCCTTTTCACCATCAATGTAAAGCTCAGGTTATCCCTTGTTACATACACACACACACACACATACACACAAGATTATAGAAATTTTTTGGTTTTCTTTTTGATCATCTGGTTTCCTTAACCTCTATCACAACACGTAGAAAAGTCAGTAACATTTTTATCTTGGTTTTGTGCCAAGACTGTTGCAGACATTAAATTTCAAAGACCTAGTTAAAACTAAAGAATTAAATTAAAAGTTGGTTTCTGGTATTTCTTCAGGAAAGATATTTGTTTCAAATAAATGAATGGTTTATTAGGTTTTAATATATGATGTTGAAAAATATTTGTAAGATTATGTATTTTAATAGAACTTACTGATTATCTGAGACCTAGTAACTATACCAATTATTTTATAAGATAATAGATGGGATTTGTACTTTATAAAGTATATTTAAGATATGAATGTGTGTGAAATGGTGAATAGTTTATGGTTGGGGGTAGGGGGTTGGAGTAGGGAAACTGGGAGAAAAGTATAATGTCCAAAGATGGTTAAGAATAAATTTTCATGATTTTAGTTTGACTTATTTTTGTTCGTTATAGTGTTTTCATTTTGTGAGCTTTTCTATGCACATACAAAATGTTTCTCCTCAGGCCCCCTTGTATTTGCTGGTCCTATTTTTATGAACCACCGAGAACAGGCTCTAGCCAGACTCAGATCCCATCCAGCACAGCTAAAGCATAAACGGGACAAGCACAAAGGTATTTGGTCTTCATTATCAACTAGGTGGGACACTCTCCCAATTTCTTCCACTCATTTGAATATTGTCTCTGGGAAAATGCACAAATCTGATTTCTTTTACTTTCTTCTATCGTATTTTGTAGCCTGAGGAGAAAGAACATGCTGAAAGTGGTACATGAAAGTGACTGTTACGCTTCTCAGTTTTCTGTTGTTGTTGTTAACTTTAATAAAGACGTCTTACAGTGTATCTTCATTTCTTTTCAAATTTCATTTTTTAAAAGGTGGAAAAATTTTGTTTCTTTCTAATTTTGGTCTTTATTATCTGTTTTCAGATGACCATGATGTAGCATTTTATAGTCCTTTTTTTTTGAGTGCTGTTTATATGACTTAGAACTAACAAAATTATTAAATGTAATGAAGTGGTAAGTTAAGACTGCCATTATATTTTTCTACTGTTTTAATATTAAAGTTTATAATACACATGAATATACAAATAAGGATATTTGAGGTTTATGTAGAGATAGATGTAAATAGTGAGTGGGCTTTAATTAGATTAACCAAGTCTGAAAGGGAGTAGGAATTTATTTCTGAATTATTCTTTGAGATCTCAGAGTTCTGGGTTAATTAAAAACATTCTGAAGGTATGCTTGTTTTTGTTTTAAACAATAAACAATGGGTCAGTTAATATCAGGAATGAATTTAATGCAGAGAATTTTAAAATTTGTGTATAAATTATGCCTTGAATCCTGGCATATAAATCAGGGGGGCTCTTCACTGGTTAGTCCAACTTATTATAGTTGCTATCTTAAACTCCCAAGTCCTGAAAAATAAAATAGGAAGTTTTAAAACCACATATTCTAATAGTTTGATTAATGTTTGTGTCTTATTTTTTCTCTTGCTGCAAATCTTAGAGTTGAATAAAAATACATATATTTTAGTATTATCATCTTTATTTTCATTTACCTTTCTCAGTCTGTTTGCCACTCAGCAAAAGTAGAAAACAAAACAGACAAAACTTCTGTTTTTAGGAAAGTACAAATAGAGAGCTCAAAACTTAAGATATATATAGTCTGCAGAAATAAACATTGAGTGTTTATGTAATTAACCATAGTAAGATTTGTGATCGCTCTTTTTACTGAGTGCTCAACAATGCCATTAATACTTAAATCTAAGGAATAATATTTGGAGTGTGAATTATTTTAATTATTGCCAGAACTTTGATCTCTCATGCCACTGTTAGAACAGGATTGTTTCATTTGTGTTGTCTCCTCAATTGTATGAAAGTGGAATTTTTCCAAGACCTTATCTGAAGCTAATACTCATATTCCGTGAAATAGTTTAAAATGTTAATATCTCAGAGATAAGAATCTTTAATTTTTCTAGATATTTTAATTAAATGCCAAATGAAGACCAATGTTACAAATTTAAAGAAGACTTTTTCCAAGGTCATATAATTATTAGCTATAGAAACTATTAAATGATAGCTAGCCTTATATTAATTTTGTCTGCCACAGGGCTAATTTTTTGTATAGTTTTAAAAACCTCTTTGGCAGGACCTCTTTGCAGTTCCACAGTATAGGACTAGGATTTTTGTTTTTGTCTTATTTTTCTGGTTTTACAGATGAGACTGTTTCATCTCTTTACTCCTTAAAATGAATACAGAATACAAATAACATCATCTTATGATACCTTATTTACATAGAGTATTAATTTACCACTTACTAGTTCCCATCCACACACTAACCCTTTACCTTCATTGTCCTGTCATTTATTCATCAACTGCTTTCCTTACATATTTTCATTGTCTTTTACTATTTTTCCCTGTATCTCTCTTTATTTTAATCACCTTTTCCAGTTTATGCACTGAGAAGTTTACTATACTAATTGTTATACTCTGTCTTACTAATGTTGTTGGTACAAATTGTAGGGTGATAAGGATTAAAATTTTTTAGACTATAACTTTTTTGTGGGGTAAGAGCTTTGGATTTATTGTTAACAGGAGTGATCTCTAACTTGGAAATTGGAGAACTTCTGGCCAATTGGAGATCTCAGAAGGTCATGGAATGGCAAATTTTGACTAGAGGCAAAATAAACTATAAAAAGCTGAATCAATGAGTAGAATGTATTTAACATAATAAATTATTCGAAAATGTGAAAATAAATGATATTTCAAACAGAGACCTGGGTTAACATTTGTTTCAGTGATTTAGTGCTTTACATAGAAAGATTTCAATATAGTATATCTAATTATGAACATCTGTTTCCATATTTAATCTTGAAATCTGATGTTTCAAGTGACTGATGTTTAATTCTGAAGGCATGCTGCTAAACACCTGGGTTATGTTATACCTATTTTCTGTTTGGAAGCAGTACAGTGTAATTGAAATCTTCTAGCATTTGGAATTAGAATTCCACTTTAATCCTAAATTTGTCATTTATAAGAACTACATGGCTGTTCATAAATCTTTTAGTCTCTTTGACTTTAGTTTCTTTATGAAAATAAGAATGATAATGCATAACTTTCTATGAAAATTAATCTACATATATATACACATATATACATGCTTAAACTTAGTCTTTGCATATGGAAATCCTCTATGAATTCTAGCTTTAATTCATTAAAATGAGTTCTTTGCTTTCTCTTTTAAAATTCTCCCAAGGGTACAAAATTACAATTTCATTAAATTTATAGGTATTTTATATTTATGAAAGATTTAAGATGTCAACTATTTGGTGTATGAGCCTTATATATGTTCATACTCTGTACCATTTATGAACTTTGGGCTGGTTACTTAACCCCTTGAACAACTTAATTTAGTCACAACCCCTATAGGTTAGTTTTCTTATTTGTAAAATAGTAAAACAATACCTGTATTATTGAATTGCTGTATTGATTAAAGAAAGCAACAATAGACAACATTGATTACTTTTCATACTTTATTAATTTAATTTTCATAAGAACCTTGTAGGTATGTACCATTGTTGCTGTTTTATAGGTGGAAAAACTAAGACTTAAACAGTCTAGTGTCCAGTGTCATACCACTAGCAAATGGTGGAGCCAGGATTCTAATCTAAGTCCTAAGGCTCTAGAACCCACAAGGACATATCCACTGTGGTTTTTAAATTTTTACACAGAGCAAGTGCTTAGTGAATTGCAGCTGCTTCTGCTCTTACCAAAATACTCACTGTATTCTCTGATAGTTTTGGTGACTGAGAGTACCTCCCCATCATGTAGCTTTATGTAAAAATTAAAATTTAAAGTGCTTTAGAAACTGACTTTTTTTCTTCTTCTGTGTACAAAACTATGTCTAAACAATATATACACAATATTTTAGATACATATCTGCTAAAATGTTATAGCTGTTTTAGTACTAATATCATATGATGTATACCTGTGAACATATATTAAGGAAAATACAGATAATGTTCATACTTAAATGGACAGTTACATGACTATTAAATAGATTGTTTTTCCTGCAAACTTGAGATTAAGTCTTCTTGCTGCTCATTAACACTTTTCTGAATAATGAGCTTGGACAAAACTAATCTTGCTGCATTTCATTGTTGATTCTTAAATTTGCACTCAATTTTTGGTTACTTATTAAGTACCTTTTTTCTTTGTTCAACTTTTATATATTAATTATTAAAATTATATGTGATTTTTGACATCAAATGCTATGTGTGTGTGTATATATACACACACACATATATATTAAAAAAAAAAAAAAATATATATATATATATATATATATATATATATATATATATATATATATTTAAATTCTGCCACTACTGATGCTGCTAATCAAGAATCTCATCACCCCTTTTTTACTTATAATATTTCATCATCTATAATAATTGAGAAGTTATTTTATATAGATACAGTTTTGTTTAGATGAGCTTTAACAAAATAGTTCTTGTTGAGTTTTAACCTCTAAATAATAGCAATTACTCTTTTAGTCATTATGGTTTTATTCAGTAAATTGCTAGGTTTCCCTTTTTTCCCCTTTCCTTCCTTGATGCTATGCCTCTATTGTGGGATTTGTGTCTATATTTAGGCTCCAAATCAAAAATGGGGACAAATGCTAAATGCAAAGGTAAAAGTTAAAAGCTTCTAACCAGACATCAGTTCATGTTATAAAGTGGGATGATACTTGAAATGTTTAATTTAGTTAAGTCTGCCAAATCATATGAATACAACTTGTTTTTCATTTTCATCATATTTGGTTTTAATAATTAGATATTTTTATCAATTCAGAGAAAGTTGTAAACTTTCTTTATATCTGATTTAAATAGTTTTAGAAGGTATGTATTTCTTTTTGTGTAAGATGTTACCAGTCGTAACCATTCCACTGTCTTTTCAAGATGAGGAAGCTTTGAACTAAGTATATTTCATTTGAAATGAAACTAAATGTGATTTTTTTTGTTGTTGCTGATTCTTTGATTTAATTTGGCAAACCCACATTAGATAATTTAGCAGAAGAGGAAGCATATTCTTTATCCTATTATAGTAAAACCTCTCACTAATTCTGAATTTATGATACTTCAGATGCAGTATTTGTGATCTTTATTTGAGTAAAAAATTCAAAGTAATTTCTTCCTCTGAATTTTCAGGGTCATACTTTTAAGGGGAAACCTGTCTAAAATCACTAGCTTTTCAAACCAAGGGCTCAAGAAATGAAGGATTCCTTCAACGTGCCTTCAACCTCTGGGTCCAGCAGTTAATTCTTGTATGTTAAAGGACTTTTATGTTTATGGTACATTTTAATGTAATATTGGCCTATTTTGAAGTATGGTATAGGTGAACACATTTATTGTAGCTTTTAGTGTAATCTGTGATCTGTTCTGCGTGAATGTAACAAAACTAAATTTACTTAAATATTCTACAATTAATATTTTTTGGTAAGTCATATGGGCCTACCAATTATGTCATTCCGAATTAGTGAGGTTTTACTGTCCTAGTGTTATAAAGAGTTTAAAGCTTTTTGAAATGATAATCAGTTATAGAAAGTTAAGTCATAATTTAGGTAAAGTTTGCCTTACCTGAATATTACTGAAAATAAGGTTAAAAGAAAGGATGAAATGAAAATACATTGATTTGGTGTTGTTCTGTTTAGCATTCTGAAATGGGTAATGAATTAAAAGTGTGTGTCTGCATATTATTATATTAAAAGTGTGTATCTGCATATTATATATAGTTGTTTAGAATTGCTGTGCCATAAGAGAGTGGTTTAGACTAGTTGACCTTTTGAAATTCCTTCCAGATTTTTATTTATTCTGTGTGCAAGGAATTTGAGTCTCCATGACATAAAGGTCATATTTTAATAGTATTAACATATAGTGTTTTTTTTCAATTAGGAAAAGCAAGTTGTAGCTTGTATTTATACATTCCAAACTAGGGGTTTATATTTTGGAATGTGGTTTTTGATGCTGTGGTTAAAATCCTAGAAAATTTAAAGTCAGAGTAGATTCTAGTAGTGGAGAAAAGGCCTAAAGCAAGCTTGGTAGAGGAAATTGTGAAAAGGATAGTGGAGGAAAAATGCAATGAAAACAGGTTTGGTTGAGGGTACTGATTCGGGGCAGAAAAAAGACTACAAAGCATAATGGCTAGGGGGCTTAGGTGGGACAAGAGGTATGGTGAGAGTATTTCATGAAATATAGTGCATTGAATAAAGCTTTTTGATCTTCATACATTTTTCAAAGTGCAGTTAAGTTTAGCAATACTGGACAATGTAGCCTTTTTGAGATCTGTTTGGGAAAGCTAAGTCACTTGGGACTCAATTTAAGATGACAAGTACTAACAATATCACTAAGAAAAATAATTGTTAAATGACTTCGCATGCAATTTTTTTAATGCAAACTAAATTTTCCAGTATAAAATTTAAGTTTTACATTTAAAAGTTTATTTCTATAACTTAATTACCTATTTTCATGACATAACTGGCTAGCTTAATAGGTTTTATCCATAACCAGATCTTATCTTTGTTTTTATTGATTTAGTGATATTTGCAAACAGAAGTATACAAGGAATCTTTTCAAATTTGCTTCTTTGCAGGTAGATTCTTGATCTATCACTTCTAACAGCTGCAGATTCTTCTTGCTTGTCCCTTTTAACATTTTTATCATTCTTCCATAGTAAACTGATAGTAAATTTTATTGTGAAGATAAATAATTGCTTAATTACAAATTATAATACTTACAGATGGAAGTGGGGAAAGAGGAGAAAAGGACGCAAGCAAAATCACAACGTATCCTCCAGGCTCTGTGCGATTTGACTGTGAGCTCCGAGCAGTACAAGTTAGCTGTGGATTTCACCACTCAGGTAGCAGCTGGAACGTTAGGGTATAACTGCATTTTTACAATTGTGCTCAATAACTTGTTTAATTTTGATGAAGTAGCCTGTTAATTGTGTAAAAGTGTGACAGTGTCTCTTAATTCTACAAGACTTTTGTATTGATTACAGAATCTCTTTTAAAAACTATAACATGATGAACAGGTACTGTACATGTTCAGAGATCTGTCTTCTAGTCTGTCTTTTGAGGGACTTATTTTATCATTCATGAAATCACCAAAGATGAATTTATCTCCCTAATCCATTTTAGCTCTTATAAAGCACTGTAGTTTTTATAATATAGTCCTATATTTTCTTAATGTTTGATAAGAAGAGTTTATCATCAAATGTATTATCTTAAAATGTACAGAATAATCAGATTCTTAGTAAATTATTGACATTTGGGTTAGATAGCTCAGGTTGTATATTCAACCTTTATAAAAATTAAAAATGTTAATTTTCTTCTTTTAAATGAAATGTATTTTCTTATCTGATCAGGTATTGATAATCATTAAAACTATATCATTTCATTGATGTTGTACATAATTTGTAGCATGCCAACCATCTGCTTCCTATAATTACCCTAGATGTTAGAAAGCAGGATTTTATATGGAATTATTCCAGATTTTATAGTTAATAAGAACCGATATGTTATTTAGCATTAATATTTTAAATGGCATTTCTAAGAATTTTAAAATATGTATTATGAAAAGCATGCATTTTAATTACCTACAAAAGTGTTTTTCAAAACTAAAATTTATAGATTCTCATTAAGTACAAATTTGGATTAGCTTTCCATTATCTGTTTTTAATGACTATAAATTTTAGAAAATGAAAATTACACTGTTTTCCATATAGTTATGATAGAAATATAAAATGTATGTAATGAAAAAATAAAGTTGTATATTTTGATTTCAGTGGTTTTAATGGAAAATGGAGATGTGTATACATTCGGATATGGGCAGCATGGGCAGCTAGGACATGGAGATGTCAATTCCAGGTACTCACTGACTTTTTGTTTGAAGATGCTGGATTCTTTCCCATGGCCCTCTTTTCTTTTTAATCCTTAGTGTTTCTTTTCATCTCTCTTCTTAAATATGCATTCCCAGAATTTAAATATTCATATGCTGTTGCAAAATATGGACCTTGAATTATTGTGGTTCCTGATTTTGTGGTTGAGTGCTTTTTTGTGTGGTAGGTAATTATGTATTATAAGGGAAAAAGTTGATTTACATTTATGCATTTTAGATTTAAAATGATTATGTTTATCACAAAATTCAACCATGTTCTTAGAGTCTCTTTTTAAAATTTTGAATATGTGATAGAAAAGACAGTGAATATCCTCATTGCATTTTTTTAAATAGCAGCAATGGGGTTGGCGCTGTAGCTCAATGGTACAATGGGGTTGGCGCTGTAGCTCAGTGATGTGTGAGGTCCTGAGTTCCATCCCTGGCACTGCAAAAAAAAAAAAAAGAAAAGAAAAGAAATATGTAAATAAATAAAACATAAAAATCAACTGTGGATTGATTCAATCATGTTCCTTAATGTTGTCTGTTTTGAAATGTCATCATAAAGGTATTAAACTTATGAATAATTTTCAACAAAACCTTTTGGTCTTAATAATTAACTATTTTGACTTATCCCTCAAATAGCAAAGAACTATCTAGAGGAAACTTCTAGTAGTTCTCTTCTAATATCCATTCTTCCCTAATTCAGTTTGTAGTAAGTCTGTTAGTCTGTTGGTGACATGACCATAGGGCTGAAGACCACCTTTCTCAGTCTCCATTGCAGCAAGACATGGCCACATGAACTATAATTTTATGTGCCACTTTAGAATGAAGCTGTTAAAAGGAAGGGAGTATCTCTATTCATTTCCCCTTCTTTTTTTGCAACTTGCTGGCTAGAATGCATGGCTGGTAGAGTTCGACCTGTGTTGAGAATGAGAGATACAGGTTAGAAATAACTCGGTACTCTGACAAGATAAACTGCCATAAAAGCTTGAGAAGTAAACTTCTATCTTAAGTCTCTTTACTTTGGCCTTCATTACAACAGCCAGTACAGAGTGCTTTTGGTAAAAAACAATAAAAAATTGAACTTTCTTAATTCAGGTCTTCCCAAAAGGAGATACCAAGACAGGATTAAATGTGCAAAGGATTTATTAGGGGGAAACTATAAAAGATAAAATAGGAAAAGAACAGACATAGAAAAGGAGATCATTCAAATACTGTGCCCACAGGTCTAAGATCCGTGTAAAAGGAGAGGGAAGAAAACTTTGAGTAGGAAGAATAGATAACAGTGCAGTTTTGAGGACATTTCAGTCAGGCCAGTGGAGTGCCTCTAGGCTGAGGTTGCCTTGGAAAGAGTTCTGCATTGGACAGGAATGGACCTGTGTTCAGACCTTCACCTTGTTTAGTCATCGGCTCATAGCATTTCAGGAGAGATAAATGGCCTCATGGATCCAAAGAGACAACACTTGGGGCTGACAATCAGCTTTGCTTCCTCCAGTAGTTTATCTTAAAGGAGATATAAGTGATTTGTGTCTTTAGAAACCAGACTTATTTTTCAAGTCTGGAGAGGCACAGGGCAGTTTCAGGCCAAACTTGATCCAGCAGTTCACCTCTCTTGTGCTAGGCAAGCACTCTACCACTGAGCCACACCCAAAACTTTTGACTCAGCAGTTCATTTTGCACAAGAAGCCACTTTTTGACTTTCCATTTTACCTACTTATTCCTTGTACTCAGATTATGTTATTTCATCCCTTTCAGAATCACAGGGACATCTGTGGTTTCTCATTTACATACACTAAAAGAAAGGTTCTCTTCCAGATATTAAGTTAAACCCACGTCTACTTTCATTTAAACTTGAACTCAATCCACTGCTGTGACAGGGATGCATTTAGGCCATTTGTATGGTAGAGACCAAAGATTCCATAATTCATGTGTATGAAAAAGCTAGTGACTTTTTGTTCTGTTTCACATTGAAGACTTATGACACAGAAGATTTATCGTCATCTTCAACATTATTATTGTCTTTACTTAACTGGTAGTTGTTTTCTGAGCCATATAAACTGGAAATAGTGTGATACAGTTAAACATGATGGAGTCTCAGTTATGTGTGCAGCACAGAAAGGCACTTTTCCCCAAATCAGACTTTTATATTATTGCACAAAAAAGAATTATCATCTGTAATTTGTGGTCTTAAAAAGGTTGGAAGGGAAATAGTAAAAATCATGATTATGCCCAACATGTTATTTTGCTGTTCACTGTAAAGAGTAAGCAGCATAAGTCAAGATCCTGCCACACGACATTGAGCTGTGATGGCTGTGAAGAGGTTACTGGAAAATACTGCTTTTTTTGGTCCTGATAATACCAGCAAGCACCATTCCTTAATTTACAGTGACTCCCTGAGGTGGCAGTATCACAGCAATACACTCATTGTTTTTAATAGCTTGAATTTACCATCTTTGTGAAATAAAATAGCTTTTAATGTTGAAACAAGTTATCAGGGTTTTTATAGAAGACTAAACTCTGATAGGATCTGCTTTAACTGCCCAAAGTTGTTTTTTTACAACATGGAAAGTTTCACTAGTGCTTCCCTGAAGTGACTTGTAACTGGAAGGCTGGTAACATTAAGCCTGGGCAGAGCTAAGTGGGATAATACAGTATAGTACTACCTACCCAGTGTTTCCACTGGACTGCAGTTCATCAAGACTGCTTTGTTTCACCCACTCTGGTTGCCCTATTGGTCTCCATCAGTGTGGAAGTTGAAAGGCAGGAACTAAGAACGGTATTATTAATTTGGAAAGGAGTTTAGAACGTCAGTGAAGGAGTAACCACAGAAGAAACAAAGAACCTATAGCACACATTAGTTCTGAGAAAACAAAATATTGATGGGTATTTGGTTAAAATAAAGTATATAGTTGGAAGGTATTCGTGAAAAGTTTCTAGCAATCAAGTGCTCTTAATTGGGAATTATTATATAGCACACATCAGTGTGTTGATTAATGTAAGATAAATATTGTATACATGATGATGAATGTAGAAAAATGCTATGGATAGTCTCTTTAATTGTTGCCCTGTTAAAATGGCTAAGTTCAATCTCTATATTGGGTCCTGATGCCATCATTTGGTGTAGCTATATGACCTTGGCCAAGTTACTTAGCCTTCTTGTGCTTCAGTTTTTTCCTCTGTTAAATGGGAGTAAGTATATCTCCCTCTGAAGATTATCTAAGAATTAGAAGAGAATAGATAATACTGTGTGCTAAGTAAACACTAAGTGCTCAGTAAATGTTAATCATTAGCATTGCTACTGTATGTCAGAAGACTTGTGAGGACTTTTATACATTCACTCATGACAACCGTTTTTTACTTTGTTTTGATCAGTTTGTTTATATTTCTGAATTCCAAATTCTTTTACCATTTTCAGTAAACTTACACCTGTATATTGGGAAATGCTTTTATTCCTCTTTTCTCAATAGAATAATGTTTTTGAATATCATTTTTTTTCCTGCTCTCCTGTTGTTTTGCACTGTTATGCTACCCAATCATAGTGTCTGGAACCATTTTGGCAAGGTTTGCATCTTTATTTCACTACTTCTTACCAACTATATAATTATGATTTCTCTAAGTTTTCATTTTTATATCCCATAGCATTGTGGTAAAATTAATGTAATGTATGTAAAGTGCTTGTCATAGACACACATATCTAATTTTTCCTCTTGTTCTTCCTTTGCTAAATAATGTAGTAATTTAATAATCCATTAATATTGTCGAAAGAATTCAGAGGTCATAGATTAGATGACCTGCAGCCAACTATGGGACATATCTTTTAAGCTATACGGATCCATCCATAGAGTTACTTTGATAATCAGTAATACCATTTTAAATGAAAATGCTCTATAAATTGCAGAAAACAGACAATTATAGGAACTTTCCTTTCTTTTCCTTGTTTAAATGGAACTAGATGCTTTTGTGAAGTCATACAACCCTTTGAAGTGGTAATTATTCATTTGCAAAAACTTTCTGTACCTCAGAATTGACAACTGCTTGTTTTTCATTGCTGTTCCTACCAATTTTACTCCACCCTCAAGTAAAAACAAAACAAAACAAATAAAACTGCTATTTTGAGGCCATTCTTTTCTTACATACATACTTGTCAGCCACTGTCTTCTATTCACTGAAAATTTAGCATCTGATTCACAGTATATTTTTATTCTGGTCTTATGATAGTTGTGACTTCAGCATCATATGAATGGTCCCATGCAATATTCTTATTTTGACAGTCTTATATAGGTGAAATTCATTTCTACCTTCATGGAAGTATTTCCTATGGCCCCTGGCTGAATCTAGCACAGTTATAAATTAATTCTCACTAAATTTAAACACTTATAATCTGAAGCCATTTTCTTCTTCCATTACATAGCTCCATTGTGGTTGCCTTTATCAGTACTTTATTCCCTACTACTCTACTTTTTTACTCTTTCATCCTTTTCACTCTACTTCCTAGCCAAGTTAGAGATTTTTATCATCTCTTCATTCAAGATAGAGAAAATCTGCTTAATAATAGTCTCCTCAATTTTTCACCTTTCTGGTCCTGTTATTAGAACCTGGTAAAACTTTGCATGAATCAATATGTCTATATTTTCCATGCCTACCCTCAGGTTTCAGGAAAGAAAGAATCCCCATAACTCTGAAGATTATTACATGATTTTCAGATTTAACCAATTCCTTTGAAGTGGAATTGTAACTCTGCTGTTTTGAACTGTTTGTTTTAAGATCTTTTGAGAGAATTTGATGAAATGTGTAGGCTCTCTCTTAAGTAGATTAGAAGAATATTTGACAGTTTGCTTACCAATTTAGGGGGTTCCCAGGTCTCTTTGAGGCTCACTCATGGTCTTCCTAAAAGTCTTGTCAATCAAATTTTAAAAGCTCTTGATCTTTAAAAATTTTAAAAGTTCTTGATCACCACCAAGTAAGCAGATTTTCTCTATCTTGAAGTTCCCTGCTCACCCACCTTCTTTCTTTCATCATAGAATGTCCACTCATATCACATAAAAAAAAATAAAATTGTTAGAAATTCTTCAGCCCATCAAATCTGCACACTTGGTTACTTCTATATCATTTCTCTACTCCTATCCTCAATTTACAGTGAAAGAGGAACTTGCCTTGTTCATGCTGTAAAACCTGCGTGGCTTTTCTTTAGGCATGTGGTTCTGTTTCCTTTCTTCTTTCTTATCTCTGTCTATCCAGTCTCTATCTTCACTCACACTTTTTTGCTGGGGGTGTGTGAGATTGGGGATTGAACTCTCGGGCACTCAGCCACTGAGCCACATCCCCAGCCCTATTTTGTATTTTATTTAGAGACAATGTCTCACTGAGTTCCTTAGCACCTCATTTTTGCTGAGGCAGCCTCCCGAGCTGCTGGGATCATAGGCATGCATCACCAAGCTCCTGGCCTTCACTCACACTTTGAAACTTCCTTAAATCTCTGTTATCTCAAAAAGAACAAACTTCTGCCAGACCTTGTGACACATGTCTATAATCCCAGCCTCCAATCCCAGCATCTTGGGAGGCTGAGACAGAAGCATTGCCAGGTTCAAAGCCAGCCTCGGCAACTTAATGAGACCCTGTCTCAAAATTTAAAAAATTTTTTTAAAAAGGGGTTGGGATGTAGCTCAGTGGCTAAGTGCTCTTGGTAGCTGTCCCCCACCCACCCCCGTTCCCCGAACAAACTTCTTCTTCAGTCTCATTTTCATTTTTATTTGCTGGTTCTCCTTTCCTTTTCTCTTTACTAGTGGGATACTTCTAGGGCCTTTTCCTGTGCTCTGTTTACTCTTGTTGGCTATGGTGTGGCTCCTGCTTCCACCAAAGAGTCTTCTGCTAAGCCAAGTAGCCACTTCTATGTCTCTCCAGATTATTGAACATGTATTTTATTTCCCCTTTTTGAAACTTTCTTTCATTGGCTCTCCCTGCCTGGTATGTACTGAACATCTGTGAGCTTTCCTTTCTCTTTATCTATATCTGAAGTGTTAGCTGAGACTCTTTAGAAACCTAGGATCTCTTTCCTCTTTCTAGTAGCCTCATTTCTTCTCATGGCGCAAGTGAATGTTACCACCACCTACCTTGTTGCTTAAGTAGAAAACCTTCCTTGCCTCACATTTATCAAGTTTGGCTGGTCCTCATCCTTACTTAGCTGTCAAATTCATCCATTCTTTTCACTCTACACTGTTCCTAGTTCAGGCCTTCATCATAACTCACTCAGACTCTAGTAAAATTTTCTTACTTAGGCTTCCAGCTGCTAATCTTGCCCCTTGCCAATTTGTTTTTCATTTTAGTGTGAATAAACATTATTTTTAGGTGATTTTAAGAAACTTGAAGTGTCATAATTACATTATCTCAAAGCAAAGCTATCCTGTTATTTGTGAACTGTTTCTAATGACAGATATTGGTTATTTTAATTATAGATAATAGTTAATAAAATAGTTACTAGAAGTAGGAAAGAATATTAGGATGTCATTTATTATAGTTACCATTTATTAAATGTTTATTGTGTGCTGCCAAACACTGATTTAAGCACTTGATATGTATGAACTTCTTTATTATTTACAAAAATGATGTGGACTAGATACTGTTTATTATTGTTCTCTGTGTTATATAGGAGAAAACTGAAACACAAGAAGTATGAGTGACTTGTTTAAAGTCTTGGTCTCATTGTTGAGTGGCAGAGCAGGATTTACAGTGAGCACTTGGGCTGTAGAGCCTGAGCTCCTAGCCACTGCTGTGATTGATACCTCTCATGATACTGTAATAACTGACTCAGTAACTACTGTGTTAAAATCTGAGATTATAGTGATAAAAGTTAGAAAAGAGGATTATAAAACTGTTTAATCTAGTTCCTAGGTTGAATGTTGAATTCCTGTTGAAGTATCACATAATTTTTATTTTGTTCAACAAAGATCTTTGACATGCCATCCAGACTATAAGGTATCAGATTTTTTTCCTTTTAAAATAAAAGCAGCATTAACATTTTAGAAAAATTAAACATTATGTGTTCATAATTAGGGTAGTAATTTCTGAATATCTAATTATTAACACATAAACATTATATGGAAGTAGTTTCTAAATAATCTCCTTAAAGCTAGCATTTTCATCTTTATTTAACTAGCATATAGCATGGAGACAGGTATAGCACCTAATTAAGTATTAACTGAGTATCTTTTTTAGTACCTTTTTCTACTCCCATTGCACTGTTTATTGTTTTTTGTTGTTGTTGCTGTTGTTTTTAATATCAGATGGGTCACGTAAGAAATTGACTTAAATTTTTTTTTTTTTTTTTTAACCTAGGGGATGTCCCACACTTGTTCAAGCCTTGCCAGGCCCTAGCACACAAGTCACTGCAGGCAGCAACCACACGGCAGTCCTTTTAATGGATGGACAGGTCTTCACATTTGGAAGTTTTTCTGTAAGGAATTTTTAAAAATATTGATAATATTGCATCACACCATTGACTTATAATTTATCTACCTTATCTTTTTATGGTTCTGGTGAAATTCTTATTTTATAATAATTGCATATGCATATTTCTTACCTCCTCCTCCAATACCCACAAAATCTGAATGGCATTCTTTGAAAGGATTTTCACCTCTAGCTCAGCACTAGAATTTATTAATTTAACAGATGTGTTAAGATTGGACATGGGTATTCCATATCAGAACCCTTTAATCATTCAGTAGAGCTAATTCTGTCATTTTGAAAGTTATTTCTCAATTTTAAAAGATTCTTTTTCTTAATATATAGAACTGTTTCTATTTTAGAACTTTTTAAAAGCCTAATTTTTTAAAATTAAGCTTAAAATTATGCTTCTCTTTTTCATCTCCTTTTATGTGTTTGCCTATCTGTTTCTCTCTTTCTCTCTACCAAAGCTTGAAGAGTGAACATGCTCTGAGAGTTTTATAAAGTTTGGGAATAGTAGATATTAAATAAAATCTTCCTAAGACTGTGCTGATAAATCTGTACCATCTCTGACATGAGTAACTGTTCAGAAAGAACTGTAAAACTTAAGTCTTCAGGGTGTAATTTACAACTCCTAATTAAAAACAACAACATCAACAACATGTGAACTTTAAAAT
This sequence comes from Spermophilus citellus, assembly GCF_964194105.1. Lineage (NCBI taxonomy): Eukaryota > Metazoa > Chordata > Mammalia > Rodentia > Sciuridae > Spermophilus > Spermophilus citellus. The sequence continues at coordinate 70,659,574 of NC_138182.1, read as the reverse complement.
TATGTTGTTGGAAATGATTTCAAAAACTTACAGAAAGTCTGCAAAAATAAGAATAAAATATAAAGTGCCATACATCCTTTAATCAGATACCCTTATTGGCTAAAAAGTGTATGGCATTTTACATGCTATTCTTATTTATTTAAGAGGTGAATAGATTTACCTATTGGTATTATTTCAATCAGTTTAGTTCACACATGGGCACACTATTAACTGTGTGTGCTTAGATGTGTTTGTATGTTGTGTATGTATTTTATAAAATTTTCTTCTGAATATTTTAACAATAATTTATGTGTACTCTAGCCCTTTACTCATAAATATTTTAGTTCATATTTGGTCAGTGGATCTAGTTAATACATATACATTTCTCGGTGTTTTTTTTCCCTCTCCATTCCAGGATCAGGCATTGCATTTGCTTTTCTCTTTAGTCTATAACATTCCCATAGGTTTTTTATTTTTATTTTTCACTTGCTGTGAAATTTTTGAAGAATAATGTACTTTTTTCTTGTTTAATAAAATGTTTCTCATTTTTGTATCTCTGATATGTACACAAGTGGTAAGCTCAAACAGATGTTACTCTATTTCATTTCCCTGCATCCCTGCTTCCCCTCCCCCTTTACTCTACCTCTGTAGGTAATGAATGCCATTGTTTTCTAATTAATCTTTCTTTTATTTTTATCAATAAGTTAAATAAGTGCATACATACACAAACATACCACTCAGATATATATACACACACACATATATATAATTATTTCCATCTCTCTTTTTCTTTTTTTAATGTTTTTTTAAAGTATTTATTTTTTAGTTGTAGTTGGACACAATACCTTTATTTTATTTATTTTTATGTGGTGCTGAAGATCAAACCCAGGGCCTTGTACATGCTAGGTAAGCACTCTACCATTGAGCTACAACCCCAGCCCCTCCATCTCTCTTTTTCAAAAGGTGTTTTTTTTCTATATATGCTCTTTTGTATTTTGCTCCTTTCACTTAATATACCTTCTAGAAATAACTCTATGTCAGTTCACAGAGATCTTTCTTTTTCTTTTTTTAAACTTCTGCATAGTTCTTTATTGTATGTATATATTGTAGTTCATTTAGTTAATTTTTTTGTGTGTGTTCTTTTATGGTGCTGGGGTTCTAACTCAGAGCCCCACACATTACTAGGCAAGTACTCTGCCACTGAGATACATCACCAGAAATCCTCCACCCCACCCCACCCCTTTTTAAAAATTTTTTAAAAAATTTGAGATAAGGTCTTGCTAAGTTGCCCAGGCTGGCCTTGAATTTGCCATCCTCCTGCCTAAGCTAAGCCTCCCAAGGAGCTTGGATTATAGGCATGCACCACCATACCTAGCCAACTTGTCAATTTCTTAGCTTAGAAATTTCTTATGAGTATTACAAAGTTTAAGACCTTGTAATATTTTGCAATGATAATAATAATAATAAATACTGTTAGAAGTGTATCTTTGAGGTAAATTCTAAGAAGTGAGGTTAGTGCCTGTGTAGGTTTGTGGGATATTAGCAGTTCTGTTTTGCTTTCACATCAGCAATGGATGAAAGTCCCTATTTCTCTTCAGCCTTACCACACAATATATTGTCATGCTGTTTTAGTTTGTGCAGGGTTCATAGGTGAGAACCATCAAGTCCTGACCTTATGTTTTGAAATTAAGCGTTGAACTCACTTTTGGAGGATTGTTTTGTCAGTGCTTTTTTGTTCCCCTTTGTAATCCTCTTTCATGCTCTTTGAGTAGTTGGGGTTGCAGGGTGAGGCAGGCAGAGAGAACTCTATTGGAATTTGGTTTCTTTCTCTGGTTACTGGTAACTTAAAGACTCTAATATCTGTTGTCTTATTTTAGTAAGCATTTAAGCCATTTGTGATTCATGATGACTTTTTGTTTGGGAGGAGAAATGTGACAAGATGTGAAATCAGTTAATTGTTGTTATTCTCCAGCCCCAAAAATTCTAGTTGCAGACTTTTATGAACTCAAGTGTCTTATTTATAACGACATTCTGAGTCCCTTTTGGGGGATATTGCGGCATCTTTTATTTTTTGGTTGCTTTAACATGAGTTCATTGGTAGAAAGGAGTGCATGTTTAGTTCGGCAGTCAATGTAATTTCTTCTTCCTTTCAAAGCAGAATATTTCCCTGTATAAGATATAATTCCTAGGGCTGGGGTTGTGGCTCAGTGGCAGAGCGCTTGCCTTACACATGTGAGGCACTGGGTTCTATCCTCAGCACTACATAAAAATAAATAAACATAATAAAGATATGTGTTCATGTATAACTAAAAAAATATTTTTTAAAAAGATGTAATTCCCTCACTGTTCACAATTTTATGCTCCTTTACTTTTGTCAAAAAATGATAGACATTGAAAAAGATGAGAATAAACATTGAATGATTTGGCTGCTTCTCTAGTCATGTACTTAACTTTCCCTTTTCCTTATGCTTCTGCATTGAAGCTCAGTTGCTTCTGCAGTTGTAGCTATTTACTTTCTATTATGTTAAAAGACTAAGGGAACTCAGTAGAAGAATTTGACCAGAGTGTTTGAATTACTTTAGGCTCCCTTATTCTTTAAGTTTTTGTCATGGTTGGTTGATCATTCCTGTTGTGGAAATGCTTGTAAATATTCTGAAGGCCACATACAGCATTTTCTGCCTTCCAGCCATTTTAGGAAGGGAATGCTGTGGGGAAGGAGAGGTCCTCATCCTATATGAATGAATGATATAGTCTGATCCAACATCAACATTCTTCTATTCTTTTTCAGGTACTTGCATAGTAGTGAAAAACTTTGTTACTTTTTAAACTCTTACCTAAACAGGTACCTATAGACATCCATATTGAAATAATATTAAATATTTAATATTTATTTGAGACATCACATCTTATCATTGATGATCCTGTTTATTTTAAAACAGAAATAAACTCAAGGTGCAGTGGCACATGCCAGGAATCCCAGTAGCTTGGGAGGCTGAGGCAGGAGGATTGCGAGTTCAAAGCCAGCCTCAGCAACTTAGTGAGGCCCTAAGCAACTTAGCAAGACCCTGTCTCTAAATAAAATATATTTTAACAAGGGGTTGGGGATGTGTCTTAGTGGTTGAGGGCCCCTGGGTGCAATCTCTGGTATTACTTTACCCTTCCCCCCTCAAAAATAAAGCCAGGAATGAAATAATTTACTACTACATCATGTAAAAATTACCAAACTTTTTTACGAATTGATGAAGCACTTATTAATTCTCATGTACTTGCTACATCATGGATTTTTCTAATTGTATTAACAATTCCAGTATTTATTATTTGATATTTTACCCAAATATTCTCTCTTGTGCGTTCAATAGTCATGTTCTTTTGTATTTTGAAGTTAAAATGTCAAACATATTTTTTAAATGAACCATTTATAATACTGTTGTAAACATACTTGTGTTAAAAATAATTAAACATATTTATTTTTTTTTAATGTAGATAAAGACAATGTATTTTGGGAACATTTTCTTTTTTCCTTTTCTTTCTTTCAATAAAAAGGAAAAAGGCTTATTGCTTTTCCAGCAAAGGCGAAACACAAGGGACTCCTGTCTCAGAAGCTGTTCCTGCTCTTCAGCAGGAACAGGGGCTTTTAATGAAGTGATTCAAAGGCTATATTCCATGTGTTCTCTTTTGGAGTTATAATTCACTTATTAATTTGGGAGATAGTCATTTCTGCTATCTTCTGGTACTATTGGTGAACATTTCTTGCATGGGAAAGTATCTCAAAAAATAATTTTGTATTTGGTCCAAATTTCATATGTATTTCATCTATTAAGACAAACAGTTGATGAAGAATAAGTTCTCATAGTGGTATTTTTAAATCTAATGTCTCTTTAACTTTACAAAAAGTCTAGTTCATTCATCCAACAATGTTATTAATATGGTTTATTTAATTTTTTAGAAAGGACAACTGGGAAGGCCAATTTTGGATGTGCCATACTGGAATGCAAAGCCAGCTCCCATGCCTAACATTGGATCAAAATACGGAAGAAAAGCCACTTGGATAGGGGCCAGTGGGGACCAGACTTTTTTACGAATTGATGAAGCACTTATTAATTCTCATGTACTTGCTACATCAGAAATTTTTGCCAGTAAACATATAATAGGTAATACCAACAACATATAAATGTCCTCCCCCAAACCCTTGTGTGGGTTAATATAGTAAATGGTTTGTTGTTCCCTATCATAATGAAATACAGTCTTAGAACTTTTTGTATTTTTCTTTCTTTCTGTTTAAAGAAATTTAAATAAAACCTCTAAGTGGCTGTATTTATATGTGTCTCTATGCTGGAATAATTGGGAGAATTACAATTCAGAATATTCATAAGTTAGGCAGTTGTATAAACATATGGTAAATTGTAAAGTGAGAAACTTTCAGCATGTTTTCTTGTTAGTAAATAATAGGTATTAATTTTATGGGTGGTTGTAATGATCAAATTTTGAAGTTTCATTAAAACCAAGATATCACTTCATACTTGTCCATGATACCATGAATAATTACATAATAGAATGGTATAGCATAGAAATTAGGAGCATGTGTTGTGGATTTATATAGCTGAAAGTTGTAATTCTAATTCTGCCACATAAAGATTTACAACTTAAGGTTATGTATGTTTCAGCTTTTCACCTGTAAATTGGTGATAATCTACTTACTTGGTGGGTTTGGGAGAATACAAAAAGGTAATGCATATTAAAATTACATATATATTTTTTCCCCTAAGGCCTGGTACCTGCTTCTATATCAGAACCTCCTCCATTTAAATGTCTTTTAATAAATAAAGTAGATGGGAGCTGTAAAACTTTTAATGACTCTGAGCAAGAGGATCTTCAAGGATTTGGTGTGTGTCTTGATCCTGTGTATGATGTAATTTGGAGGTAAGCATATAATAAACAAGTTTTAATTAAATTATACTTTTTTCATAACATAAAATTCATTTGTAGGCAGATTTGTCACAATGAGAACACTCCTGTTTAGTAATTAGAGTTTTATCATGGTGATATACTTATTAATTAATGAAGCACTTATTAATCCTCATGTACTTGCTACATCAGAAATTTTTGCCAGTAAACACATAATAGGTAATACCAACAACATACAAATGTCCTCCCCCAAACCCTTGTGTGGATTAATATAGCAAATGGTTTGTTGTTCCCTATCATAATGAAATACAATCTTAGAACTTTTTGTATTTTTCTTTCTGTTTAAAGAAATTTAAATAAAACTTCTAAGTGGCTGTGTTTTTATGTACTTTATAGTACAATGTAATGGTTAAGAGCACATGTTTTGAGCCTTGCTACCTAGTTTTATCCCAGCTTCATAGTCTTCTCTGTCACCTTACTTTGTGTGCCTCATTTTTCTCATTTATAAAAATAGGTATAGAAATAGGTATAGAAACTCATAAAGATAGTGTAGAGGTGTGATGCTGCATCATGTACAACCAGAGAAATGAAAAGTTGCGCTGTAATTGTGTACAATGAATCAAAATGTATTCTGCTGTCATATGTACCCAATTTTAATTAATTAATAAAAAAAGAAAATGGAAACTGATTTTTAAAGCAAAGGCTTCTTCTTTTGTGAGTGATATAAATGTAAAGCTTATTAACAGTGATGATATTGTAAAAGTATATTTAAGAACAAAATCCACCATAGGTATTAAACAGGGTTCAGGTACAGGGCTTTGGAGAAAGCACAAAATTCAGGAGCTTATCGTTTGATTTCTAAGTCCAGAATACTGATTGTGTAAATGTTGATTAAAGTTATAGAAAACTGATAACAAGCCGTAGTCTCAATTTATAATGAATAAATTATAGTTAACAATATTACTGGAAAAAAGGTAGTGTAGAAATATTTGCTGCTATGTTATAATTATTAGTTTTTACTTTTAAGAGTTCTATTGTTAATAATTTTTAGTCTGTCTGCAATACTGTCTTATTACATAGAATTCATTCTATTCTTGTTTCCATAAACATGTAACTATTAACATCTATATAGAAGAAATTATGCCAAAAACAATACAAAATAAAAAATGATTAAGCCTGCCCTTTAGCAGTGTACATAATAAAATACCCGTTTTGGCAGAGGAATCTATAGGATTATATAAACTTGGTAAAATATTAAAATGTAGCAAAAAAGTTACATAAGAGTATTAAGAAAGAAATTATATTGTACTTGTTTGAAATATGATTTATGTACATAATGAATAAAGTAAAGAGTTCTTATTCTCTCTTTTTTAATTTAATTGATTGTTTAAAATACATGATAGTGGAAGGCATTACAATTCTTATTACACATATAGAGCACAATTTTTCATATCTTTGTATATGAAGTATGTTCATGCCAATTCATGTCTTTATACATGTACTTTGTTTTTTTTGCAGTACAATTCTTATTACACATGTATACCACAATTTTTCATATCTCTGTTTGTATATAAAGTACGTTGACACCCAATTCATGTCTTCGTACATGTACTTTGGATAATGATGTCCATCACATTCCAGTTCTTATTCTCAGTGTTTCTAGCTTTGCATACTGGTGGGACAGAGATGTACCCTACCATTACCAGAGTGGCTTATCACTCTAAGCACTTTTTTCTTTTCTCTTACTGTATTTATTTGGCTGGTTGTAGTAGTCATTAATTCCAATAAGTTGCAAGTTTGAAGTAGCATATGTGAGAAGAGAGAGACTTTTTCATTCTTCTTCCAGCAGCTCAGTCCTGCTTGCATTTTCATCAGCTCCCATTTCTGAAGAGGTCATAGTTTCTTTTGGAAGGAATTGTAGTGCTTCCCAGCTTGTTGATTTGCTTACTGTCTGGGCATTTTGTGACAAGATATGGAAATAAGAATTGAATTCTTTTAGGTATCTGTGGCAGCATTGTGCAAGGTAGATTAAACAAGGAGAGACTTCAAGTGAGTAGTCTTTTGTGGTCATTCTTAGGAAGAGAATGAAATACTGAGAACCAAAGTTAATTAAAGTGGTACAGTCAGATAGAATGGAGAGGATAAAGAAAGAGTTAAGTGTTAAGATAGAATTCTTTATAGTTACTTACTGAATAGAAATCAATGTAGAGAGATTTAGTTACCAAGGAATAGACTCTGATTTGGACTTAAATGTAAGTTGATTTGCTTGCTTCCTTCCTTCTTAAATGATTTATTTGTAAATAAATTCATATTAGCATGACAAAAAATTGACAACATGAAATTTATTTCTGGATACATTCCTTAAGTTAGAGATAAAAGTATAAATGCTGGGAGTTCAGATAAACACTTGAACTAGATCCCTTTCCCTGGGTTCTTAACAGAACTCTGAAATATAATATCCATCTAGTTAAACCTTATCTTTTTCATATATGCTAGCAGAATGAATAGGACAGATGATCTTAAGTGCTTGCCACCTTCTACATCATTTTCTTCATTGTTGCAAAACAGATTAAAAGATGAAGGGCAATCTCCTGTGTTTCTCAGTAAAAAAAGAGGGGAGATATTTTCCCCTCCAGTCAAGATTACAGTTTCTTTCATTATCCTGACTTCTAGCCACTTTGTGTATTTCAGTAGGGCCCTTTTATTTTACAGCTATCACAGGTATTGCAGATCCAGTATTAGCTTACTTTAACCTTTCTTCTCGTGTCCACCTGCTTCCTTTTGTATGGTTTCTATTATTTGATGCCATTTCAATTGCATGTACTTTGCTTCCTCCTTAAGAATATAACAATTCAAAAAGTTGTATTTTTTTCTCAGCAATAATTTTGCCCTTTGTCCTAGTCAGTAAAAAACAATGTCATTATTAAAACCATTAAAATTCTATACTCAGTACATAGCAAATATACCTGTTTTCCCATCAGTGAACATTTAGATTGTTTTCTAGAAAAGTTTTGGTTTTACCTACAATGCTACAGCAACATATATGCACACATATCCACTCAGTTTTTTTTTTTAATATGTGAGAGTATTTCTATGAGATAGCTTTCAGGAATCAGAATTGTTAAGAGATAAGCTCATAGAATGTGGAGGTAGACTGCTAAACCGACCTTCAGCAGTGTCACTTTGTAATAGAATTCATATGTCCCTATATTGTCAGCATCAATAATTAGTTATCATTTTCATCTTTTGCTATTTTAGTTTTATTATTTAATAAATGTATATTAAGTTTCTACTATATGGTAAGTAAAGAATGATATGAAATATAGAAGATAGTAAATGTCCTGCTCTTATGGAACTTATTTTCTTAGTGAAGACAGAAACTATGTGAAGGCTAATAAATAATATACTTTGTAGATACTGCCCAGGAAAAAAGAGGATGCTGTGAGAATACAACACTCTCCTCTCTTCCATACAATGGAGAAAATATAAGTTCAGACCTTTAAGTATGAGAAACAGGCATTGAGAGTTAGAAGTTTTGTAGGCAGGAAGAGATTAGTAGGCCTAAATGCTTTTATGTAAACAAGATTGGCAGTATTTTAAGAATTTGAAGAGAGCCATTATAGCTAAAGTATATTGAATGGCATGAAATAAAATCAGAAACCAGGTGTGGTAGCATAGGTCTGTAATCTCAGCTATTTGGGAGGCTAAGGCATTAGGATCGAAAGTTCTAGGTTCAACCTCAGTAACTTAGCTAGACCCTGTCTCAAAATGAAAAAGGGCTGTGGATATATCTAGGTGATAGAGCACTCCTGGGTTTAGTCCCCAGTATAGTAAAATAAATACATTAATAGCAAAAAGATTGGTAGGGTAAGGATTTGTAGAATTTTGTAAGCTAGATTAAGGAATTAGCATTTTCTTCAAAATAGGAAAGAAGCCTTTCTAGGAATGTGAGTTTAGAAGTGATATTGAGATTATACTTAGTGTGGAAAAGTATTGGAAAAAAGTAAGGTAGTAGCTATTGCAGTAGTGCAAGGGGGAAAGATGATGGTTAACTAGCTTGAACTAGATTAATTAGCTTGAACTAGAGTGGGTAGTAGGAAAATGAAAAGTAATTGTAATTTTGTCTTATGTATGCTTCACATATTTTCTTTCACCTTCTCATCTTTAAACTTCTTAATGGATTTTTTTTTTGTACAAAGAATTTATCTTTACATATGTGCATAAATTTTTAAGTATATAGATGTATTTTTGTGAAGCATTGTGATCTACTTCTCTGATCATTTTATGTTGTGATATAAATTGCTTTAAATATTTAGCTTTGTTAAGAAAAATAATGAGTTTATTTTTTACTATTTAAGCCAACTATTATTTATTTGTATCTTTAATTATATTTTAGAAAATTTTCAAAGAAAACTACATGTTGAGGTGCTGTGATATGTTTTCTTGAAAGGTTTCGTCCGAATACCAGAGAATTGTGGTGTTATAATGCAGTGGTTGCTGATGCCAGACTTCCCTCTGGAACGGATATGCAGTCCAGATGTAGTATCCTAAGCCCTGAACTTGCCCTACCAACAGGATCGAGGGCTCTTACTACTCGGTCTCATGCAGCTTTGCACATTCTAGGTAGGGTTACTATTTGATGTGTAGCTAATTTTCATTAATGTGTGCTGTTCTGAGGATTGGGGCTTCTTTCAGAGTATTTAAATTTGTATATCATTCTTTCATAGTTTGTTAAATGCAATAATATGTTAGGTACAAATTAATTAAAATCCTCTAAGAAGCTTATCCTGTGCAAAGCAATGCATAAGACCTGTACCAACTTTCTTTTTTTTTTAAATATATTTCTTAGTTGTTGATGTGTACAATACCTTTATTTTACTTATTTGTTTTTATGTGGTGCAGAGGATCAAACTCAGTGCCTCACATGTGCTAGGCAAGCACTCTAACACTGAGCTACAAACCCATCCCTGTACCAACCTTATTATGAAAGTTTCATGTATGTGCATAAGCAGTCCTGAACATAATTTTTCATAGTAGGTAAATCCTAAAATGTAGTATTTTAGTTTAACTTGAGTGCAAAACTTTTAGATAAAATACTCAAATGTAAATTATAATATTTAACTTAACAAAAATATTATAGTGTATAGTTCTGTCTCTTACATAACCCAGTTTTCCACAGAACATCAACTTGACATCTGTTTAATAACTTTGAGATATAGTACTTTTGCAATATATGTGTACTGTTGCTAAAAATGTATGTCAATCCACATACTTACATGTTTTGTTGCTTTTTAAAAATGATCCTTAAAAAGAACTCATTTATGTTGACCTAGCTTTTTCAATTTTGAAATCATAATTCTTTGTTTCTTTTTTCTCAGATTTCATTGGGAACCATTGTAAACATTTAAAACTAGCATCAGTTAACATTATTTCAGGCTAATGTGTTTTCCTCAAATAGTACTTTAGGAATCAAAGTAATTCAGAGAGTTTCATAAAAGAAAGAACCTTGGTGAAGATTTAAAGTTTAAGTGATTCCAACTTTTCAGAGCTTCAGTTTTGTACAAAATTTTGTCATCAAGCATATGTTTAAATATGATAATTATTCACACAAAGGAGACTTTTTATTGTAAATACTCTATGAAGCAGTGTTTAAGGCTTAGAATAAATTTATTGAAATTTAAACATTTAGAGTTTACTTATTTATTTTAATGTAGCCTCTATAGTATTTAATATCATCAATGTTATAGGAAATTTTAATTTCAAGAAGTTGAATTTTATTTGTTGTTTTAGGTTGTCTTGATACCTTGGCTACTATGCAGGACTTAAAAATGGGCATCGCAAATACAGAGGAGGAAACTCAGGCAGTCATGAAGGTTTATTCCAAAGAAGATTATAGTGTAGTAAACAGGTTTGAAAGTATGTATACTTAGATTTAGAAAATATTACCTTGTAAGTGAAATACATATGGATGTTCTAAAATATAAGATTTCTATCTTTTAGGTCATGGAGGTGGCTGGGGTTACTCTGCCCATTCAGTAGAAGCTATACGTTTTAGTGCTGACACTGATATTTTACTTGGTGGTCTTGGTCTGTTTGGAGGTAGAGGAGAATATACTGCTAAAATTAAGGTAAAGTTCATAGATACCAAGCCCTGTTTTGTTTGAAGATGTCGATTTGACTTAGTTTATTATTCAATGCTTCCTCTTATTTTTCTTTTTTACTTGGTTTGTTTTTGTTAGTGTCTCTTTTTATAAAAAGGTAGAGGAAACATTGCTAAAATCTAAAGCAATTATCCTAACTTGGTATATTTGTTGTTTTTATTAATGCCTCTTTTTAGAAAGAGATAGAGGAACTTTGCTAACCTCAGTAACTCATTAAAAAATAAAAACTCAGAAAGAAGGAAGGAAAGGAAAGGAAAATGATTTTTTCATACTTTAAGACTCAAAAAGAGACTGGCAATCAGTCTCAGCCCTTTGTACCAGTGTAGCAGACTTGTTTATGTGGCTGCCTAGAACTTCTTAGTGGTCGAGGAATAACAGCACCATTTCTATGTGGCTGCCTTTTATAGCTGTTTTAATAACAGGAGCCACAATTATTTTGATGTAACAAAAAAGTCTTTAGCATTTTTAGTGCCAAAAATGTGTAAAAGACATGATCATCCCAGGGGTAGGGATCAGGTATAAAATAAGAGATAGAACAGAATGGATGAATTCTATCTGTTAAGTGAACTAAAAATAATTTAGAATTATTAGTTTATCACACCTTTTCATCTCCAAAAGGGCTTACAATTATCCTAAGTAAAATATGTCTACCCTTTGAATAATTCACCACTAGCTTGAACATTCTGCTTCTCAAATTATCTGATTTTGCTTTTAAAATAAAATAAAACCTTAATAGTTTGCACCTTGATTTTACTGTCAGACTTCACAAAGAAAATATTAGTAGATCTCTTCTGTTCAGGAGGTGTTTTCTTAGTTTTCTCAATATTATCTAAAAATTATATTAATGTTCTTTGAGGATACTTTCCTTAGAGGCCATCCAGAACTGATAAACTTTTAAAGATGTTTGCTTATTTCTGTTTACAATTATAATACATATGCTAAAAATGCAGATAATATAAGAATGGACTAAGTAAATATTAAAAATACCCTACACTTGAAAGAATTATAAAAATAGAATAATGGTTAAGGGTACCTGTAACACATACATTGACACTAATAAAACCAGTAGTTTAGTGTTTGGATCATTTCAGTGCAGCTCTGTCACAATGGTTATTTTAGGATGGTTTAATTCATTATCAAGATAGAGAAGCAAACTGAGTGAGTTATATAGTTCTGTTTGACAGTATGTAATAAGATCATCAAAAGGATATAAATCTTTTTCCTTTTTCTGGCCATGGGAGATTTTGTTTGTTTTTTTTTTAGTATTGAACACCATAGTGGACTTTATATCTTAAACAGTAGTGACCTTGTATACAAGTTGTTTTCGATTGGTCCTACTTTCTTTTTACAACTCAAATTCTGTCTCACTGCTCTCTTCTTTAGAAGTAATCTTGCCTTTGTAGTATTCAACAAGTGGACTGTGACCTTCTATTAGAATTTAGGCCCCGCACCTTTTAAATTTACCTCACTTTATGTCTCTATGGTATGCATTTTCTTTCTTTTCTTTTTTTTTTTCTTTTCTTTTTTTTATTGGCTGTTCAAAACATTACAAAGCTCTTGACATATCATATTTCATACATTAGATTCAAGTGGGTTATGAACTCCCATTTTTACCCCAAATACAGATTGCAGAATCACATCGGTTACACATCCACATTTTTACATAATGCCCTATTAGTAACTGTTGTATTCTGCTACCTTTCCTATCCTCTACTATCCTCCCTCCCCTCCCCTCCCATCTTCTCTCTCTACTCCATCTACTGTAATTCATTTCTCTCCTTGTTTATTTTCCCATTCCCCTCACAACCTCTTATATGTAATTTTGTATAACAATGAGGGTCTCCCTCCATTTCCATGCAGTTTCCCTTTTCTCTCCCTTTCCCTCCCACCTCATGTCTCTGTTTAATGTTAATCTTTTCTTCCTGCTCTTCCTCCCAGATCTGTTCTTAGTTGCTCTCATTATATCAAAGAAGACATTTGGTATTTGTTTTTTAGGGATTGGCTAGCTTCACTAAGCATAATCTGCTCTAGTGCCATCCATTTCCCTGCAAATTCCATGATTTTGTCATTTTTTTAGTGCTGCGTAATACTCCATGGTGTATAAATGCCACATTTTTTTTTTATCCATTCATCTATTGAAGGGCATCTGGGTTGGTTCCACAGTCTAGCTATTGTGAATTGTGCTGCTATGAACATCGATGTGGCAGTATCCCTGTAGTACGCTCTTTTAAGATCTTCAGGGAGTAGTCTGAGAAGGGCAATAGCTGGGTCAAATGGTGCTTCCATTCCCAGCATTCCCAGGAATCTCCATACTGCTTTCCAAATTGGCCGCACCAGTTTGCAGTCCCACCAGCAATGTACAAGAGTACCCTTTTCCCCACATCCTCTCCAGCACTTGTTGTTTGACTTCATAGTGGCTGCCAATCTTACTGGAGTGAGATGGTATCTTAGGGTGGTTTTGATTTGCATTTCTCAGACTGCTAGAGATGGTGAGCATTTTTTCATGTACTTGTTGATTGATTGTATGTCCTCCTCTGAGAAGTGTCTGTTTAGGTCCTTGGCCCATTTGTTGATTGGGTTATTTGTTATCTTATTGTCTAATTTTTTGAGTTCTTTGTATACTCTGGATATTAGGGCTCTATCTGAAGTGTGAGGAGTAAAAATTTGTTTCCATGATGTAGGCTCCCGGTTTACCTCTCTTATTGTTTCTCTTGCTGAGAAAAAACTTTTCAGTTTAAGTAAGTCCCATTTGTTGATTCTTGTTGTTAACTCTTGTGCTATGGGTGTCCTATTAAGGAATTTGGAGCCCGACCCCACAATATGTAGATCGGAGCCAACTTTTTCTTCTATCAGATGCAGAGTCTCTGATTTGATATCTAGCTCCTTGATCCACTTTGAGTTAACTTTTGTGCATGGCGAGAGGAAGGGATTCAGTTTCATTTTGTTGCATATGGATTTCCAGTTTTCCCAACACCATTTGTTGAAGATGCTATCCTTCCTCCATTGCATGCTTTTAGCCCCTTTATCAAATATAAGATAGTTGTAGCTTTGTGGATTAGTCTCTGTGTCCTCTATTCTGTACCATTGGTCCACCCGCCTGTTTTGGTACCAGTACCATGCTGTTTTTGTTACTATTGATCTGTAGTATAGTTTGAAATCTGGTATCGCTATACCGCCTGATTCACACTTCCTGCTTAGAATTGCTTTTGCTATTCTGGGTCTTTTGTTTTTCCATATGAATTTCATGATTGCTTTTATCTATTTCTACAAGAAATGCCATTGGGATTTTGATTGGCATTGCATTAAACCTATAGAGAGCTTTTGGTAATATCGCCATTTTGATGATGTTAGTTCTGCCTATCCATGAACAGGGTATATTTTTCCATCTTCTAAGATCTTCTTCTACTTCTCTCTTTAGGGTTCTGTAGTTTTCATTGTATAAATCTTTCACCTCTTTTGTTAGGTTGATTCCCAAGTATTTTATTTTTTTTGAGGACATTGTGAATGGAGTGTTTTCCCTCATTTCCGTTTCAGAAGTTTTGTTCACTGATATACAGAAATGCCTTTGATTTATGCGTGTTGATTTTATATCCTGCCACTTTGCTGAATTCATTTATTAGTTCTAGTAGTTTTTTTGTAGACCCTTTTGGGTCTTCTAGTTATAGAATCATGTCATCCGCAAATAGTGATAATTTAAGTTCTTCTTTTCCTATTTTTATGCCTTTAATTTCTTTCGTCTAATTGCTCTGGCCAGTGTTTTGAGAACTATATTGAAATAGAAGTGGTGATAGAGGGCATCCCTGTCTTGTTCCAGGTTTTAGAGGGAATGCCTTCAATTTTTCTCCATTCAGAATGATGCTAGCCTGAGGCTTAGCATAGATAGCTTTTACAATGTCGAGGTAAGTTCCTGTTATCCCTAGTTTTTCTAACGTTTTGAACATAAAGGGATGCTGTACTTTGTCGAATGCTTTTTCTGTGTCTTTCGAGATGATCATGTGGTTCTTATCTTTAAGTCTATTGATGTGGTGAATAACATTTATTGATTTCTGTATATTGAACCATCCTTGCATCCCAGGGATGAATCCTACTTGATCATGGTGCACAATTTTTCTGATGTGCCTTTGTATCTGATTCGTCAGAATTTTATTGAGGATTTTTGCATCTAGGTTCATTAGAGATATTGGTCTGTAGTTTTCTTTCTTTGAGGTGTCTTTGTCTGGTTTCGGAATCAGGGTGATGTTGGCCTCATAGAATGAATTTGGCAGAGCTCCCTCTTTTTCTATTTCCTGAAATAAATTGAAAAGTATTGGTATTAATTCGTCTTTATAAAGGTTTTGTAAAACTCCACTGTATACCCATCGGGTCCTAGGCTTTTCTTGGTTGGTAGTCTTTTGATTGCTTCTTCAATCTCATCCTTTGATATTGGTCTGTTCAAATTGTGTGTATCCTCCTGACTCAGTCTGGGTAAATCATATGACTTAAGAAATTTATCGATGTCTTCACTATCTTCTATTTTATTGGAATATAGGTTTTCAAAATAATTTCTAATTGTCTTCTGTATTTCTGTAGCATCTGTTGTGATATTGCCTTTTTCATCCCGTATGTTAGTAATTTGAGTTCTCTCTCTTCTTCTCTTCGTTAGCATGGCTAAAGGTCTGTCGATCTTATTTATTTTTTCGAAGAACCAACTTTTAGTTTTGTTAATTTTTTCAATAGTTTCTTTTGTTTCAATTTCATTGATTTCCGCTCTGATTTTAATTATTTCTTGCTTTCTGCTACTTTTGCTGTTGTTTTGCTCTTCCTTTTCTAGGGCTTTGAGATGAAGTGTGAGCTCATTTATTTGTTGGTTTTTCCTTTTTTTGAGGAATGACCTCCAGGTGATGAATTTCCCTCTTAAAACTGCTTTCATTGTGTTCCATAGATTCCTGTATGTTGTGTCTGTATTTTCATTTATCTCTAAGAATTTTTTGATTTCCTCCTTTATGTCTTCTGTAACCCATTGATCATTCAGTAACATATTGTTCATTTTCCATGTGATGTAGGATTTTTCCTTCCTTCTTTTATCATTGATTTCCAGTTTCATTCCATTATGATCAGATAAAATGCATGGTATTATCTCCACCCCTTTATATTTACTGAGGGTTGCCCTATGGCATAATATATGGTCTATTTTTGAGAAGGATCCATGTGCTGTTGAGAAAAAAGTATATCCACTTGATGATGGTTGATATATTCTATATATGTCAGTTAAGTCTAGGTTATTGATTGTGATATTGAGTTCTATAGTTTCTTTATTCAATTTTTGTTTGGAGGATCTGTCCAATGGTGAGATAGGTGTGTTGAAGTCACCCATAATTATTGTGTTGTGGTCTATTTGATTCTTGAACTTGAGGAGAATTTGTTTTATGAACGTCGCAGCACCATTATTTGGTGCATAAATATTGATAATTGTTATGTCTTGTTGGTGAATGGTTCCTTTTAACAGTATATAATGTCCTTCCTTATCCCTTTTGATTATCTTAGTCTTGAAGTCAATTTTATTCAATATGAGGATGGCCACCCCTGCTTGCTTACGAGGACCGTGTGCATGGTATATTTTTTCCCAACCTTTCACCTTCAGCCTGTGTATGTCTTTTTCAATCTGATGTGTCTCTTGGAGGCAACATATTGTTGGATTTGTTTTTGTAATCCATGTTACCAACCTATGTTGCTTTATTGGAGAGTTTAAGCCATTAACGTTTAGAGTTACTATTGATATATGGTTTGTACTACCAGCCATGTTTGATTATTTATCTTTTTTTTTTAATTTAGTTTGTTTCTCCATGATTAACTTCCCCCCCACCCTCTGTCATTACCGAGGCACTTCCCACTGATGGTTTTGGTTGTTGTTTTTCATTTCTTCCTCGTGTAGTGTTTTGCTCAAGACGCTTTGCAATGCTGGTTTTCTGGCTGCAAATTCTTTTAGGTTTTGTTTATCATGAAAGATTTTTATTTCATTGTCATACCTGAAGCTTAATTTTGCTGGATACAGAATTCTTGGTTGGCATCCATTGTCTTTCAGTGTTTGAAATACGTTGTTCCAGGATCTTCTCGCTTTCAGCGTCTGTGAGGAAAAATCCGTTGTTCACCTTATTGGTTTTTCCCTGAATGTAATCTGCCTCCTTTCTCTTGTAGCTTTCAATATTTTCTCTTTGCTCTGTATATTGGATATCTTCATAACAATGTGTCTTGGCGTTGGTCTACTGTGATTTTGTGTGCTCGGTGTCCTGTATGCATCTACAATTTGTATATCTGTTTCCTTTTTTATTTCTGGAATGTTTTCTGTAATTATTTCATTCAGCAGGTTACTCATTCCCTTGGTCTGAATCTCTGTACCTTCCTCTATCCCGATGACTCATAAGTTTGGTTTTTTTATGTTATCCCATATCTCTTGGATGTTTTTCTCTTGATTTTTTTACCAGCCTTTCTGACTTGGCTAGAGTCTTTTCAAGATGATATATTTTGTCTTCATTATCTGACGTTCTGGCTTCTACTTGCTCCACTCTGTTAGTGATACTCTCAATTGAGTTTTTAATTTGGTTTATCATTTCCTTCATTTCTAGAATTATTGATTTTTTTTATAATATCTCCTGATAAAGATGCTTAACTTCTTGTTTTATCCGTTTATGTAATTCATTTTCAACGTTTTCTTTCACTGTTTGGATTTGCTGTCTCGTATCCTCTTTAAGGTTCCATTCCATCTGTCTAAGGTATTCCTTGAGTTCTTTATATGACCATTTTTCTGATGACTCTAGGTCCTCCTGAATATTTAGGCTGTACTTCATTGTTTGTACTCCTTTTCTTCCTTGCTTTTTTATGCTGCTCATTTTACTTCTTGTTCTGTTTGACTGCTGAGTTACTGTTTCCTCTTATAAGTTTATTTGATGCTTCGGAGGAAAGATATTAGAAGGGAAGGGAAGAAGTCACTAAAGAAAATGAGAGTAGGCAGGTAGAATTCAAGAAAGGGAGAATAAGAAAATTGAAAAGAAATGAAAAGACAAAAGAAAAAAATAAAAAATAAAGAAAAAAGAAAAAAATTAAAGAAAAAATAATGATAATAAAAAATGAAAATTAAAATTAAAAAAATAATAATAATAAAATAAAAAATTTTTTAAAATTATAAACATTAAAAAAAGTTAAAGAACAACAAAAAAATGAAAATTAAAGAAAAAAAACCCAAATTTAAAATAATAATAATAAATGCAGTCATAGAGTTCGATTAACTTCTCTTCCAGTAGGTGGAGCTGTGCCTACTGAGCCAAGCTTCTCCTCTCAATAGGTGGGAACCAATCACTGTGTAGCAGCTCTTCCTCCCAGACTGGGCGGGTCTCCAATCCTGAGTGCCTAGGGACTTCTCTTGTGTTTCCTCAAGCCAGGCCCCGCTTACCTGTGACGCTCACCACAATACTGGCTACACGCCAGGTCTGCTGCTCCTGGGAGCCCTGTTTTCATGAACGCCTGGGCACACTCTCCCTGTTTGCCTCCCTCAGACCCTATGTTTGTAGAGCTTGGGGCTGAGAACCCCCAGCAAATTTGCTTGCCCTCCAGTAGCCACGCCCCTGGAAGCTGGTGTAAGAGACCTCAGTTGTCAGCTCTGGTGAGAGCGGTAGCCGGGAGTTCTGCACCGCGAGTCCTGCGCCACTCCTGATTCCCTCGGTCTGGCTATCGGGCTCACGGGAGAGCTGGGAGGGGCCCTTACAGGAGAGCTGGGAGGGGCCCTTACTGGAGAGGTGGGGGGGCTCTCAAGTTTTCCCCCTGTGTGGAGAGGGATGGCTAGGGGATTACACACCTGTCGCCGCTGGTTTCAGTGAAGTTATCTCCTTCACCCGTGACGTCAGTTCTCTGCCATGGTGGTATCCCATGAAAATGGTGACCGTTCATTCCCTTTGCCAGGTGACCAATGCAAGGGTGGGTCCTGACTGTCTCTCCCAAGCCCCGTTTCAATCCTATGGCCACTGCCTATGAAGGCTCGGTTGTCTTTTACCTCTGTAAGTTCAGAAGGGCTGACCAGTCATTTCAGGGGGATCGTTAGTGCTGAGTCATGAGAAGCAGGCGAACCGGAACTTGAATGCAGCGGATCCGAGCTCGGTGTGTGTTCTGAGAGGCCCAAACTGTTCGCCCCAAATCCACGTCAGCTCAGCATTGCCTAGTGATCCTGAGCAAACAGCATTTAGACAGTTTAGGACTCCCTATGCCTGCGCAGCTGAAGAGGTCAGAGACTTGATCTCTCCCTGCCCGCCGCCATGTTGGATCTCTGCATTTTCTTTCTAATCCTTCTTTATTTTGTTTTGTTTTCATCCCCTTACTGTTTCTTCTGTCCCTCTGTAGATTCATTCTCTTCTATGTGATTCATAGATATCAAACTGACATCTTCAATGTGATTCAGCCCAAAGCCTTTTGGCTTCATTCTATGTTTTCTCTTAAGCACTCTTGTAAACTCAAGGTTTCAGTAGCCATCAGCATTCCATGATGCCCATATTTATATCTCCAGCTTAGACTTCTTTGTTTACCTGTTTTCTTGTCAGATATCAGTCATTATATATAATCTTTTTTAAAAATAATTTTTTAGTTGTAGATGAACACAATGACTTTTGTTTTATTTTGTTTTATTTGTATGTGGTGCCAGGGATCGAACCCAGTGCCTCACACATGGTAGGCAAACGTTCTGCCATTGAGCCACAACCCCAGACCATATATAATGTTAACTGAATTCATGCTTTTCCCTCTGGCTCTTTGAGAAATCCCTTTCTAATGAATAGTACCATCCATTAATCTGAAAATGCCATGATTTTATACTCTTTTATTGCTAACTAATATTCCATTGTGTATATATGCCACATTTTTTAATCCATTCATCTACTGAGGTAAATAGATGGCATTGGAGAAAATAATGCTAAGTGAAATAAGCCAATCTCAACAAAACAAATGCTGAATGTTTTCCTCTGATATAAGGTGACTGACCCATAATGGGGTAGGAAGGGGGAGCATGGGACAAATAGAGGAACTCTAGATAGGGAAGAAGGGTGGGAGGGGAAGGGAAGGGGGCAGGGGGTTAGCAATGATAGTAGAATATGATGGACATCATTATCCAAAGTACATGTATGAAGGCACGAATTGGTGTGAATATACTAAGTATACAACCAGAGGTATGAAAAACTGTTTTCTGTATGTGTAACAAGAATTGTAGTGCAGTCTATCATATATTTAAAAAATAAATCAATTAAATATTAAAAAAAAAGAATAGTCCCATTCACCATATGCCTGCTACATAAGCCAGAGACCTAGCTATCTTTCTTAATAGGTTCTCTGTCATCTCTTTCTTCCTCCTAAAAAAGTCTTATCTACTACTCTCCCAGGCCAAAACTATTTGTCTTAGATTAGCAATCTAGCTGGTCCCTGTTTATATTCCTTATTTTCTATATTTTTCTTCATTTTCTCTTCCTAGTTTTTCTCAAACCCATTTCAGTCAGGTTTGTGCCCCAACTACTTTAGTGAAATTACTCTGGTCAAGGACAATAATAACTCTTATTGATGATGATGATGATGATGATGATGATGATGATCCCTGTTTATATTCCTTATTTTCTATATTTTGTCTTCAAAGCCCATTTCAGTCAGGTTTGTGCCCCAACTACTTTAGTGAAATTAGGTCAAGGACAATGATAACTCTTATTGAGATGATGATGATGATGATGATATTGTTGATGTAGTACTGGGGATTGAACTAGATCCCCGTTCTTTTTTATGATTTCTTTTGAGACAGTCTTATTAAGTTCCTGAGGGTCTCACTAACTTGCTGAGGCTAATCTTGAACTTGTGATCTTTCTACTGTAGCCTCTCAAGTTTTGGGATTATAGGTGTGCATCACCACTCCCAGCTCACTGATGCCTCTTAAATTGTTAAAGCCAGCTAACAAGGCTCATTCCTCACCTTACTCAAGAAGTCAGCCAAATATTGTCTGATTGAGCTCTTTGAATTACTTCATTCTCTTGCCTCCCAAAGCACCATACTTCATTTTTGTTCTGTCCTACTGCTTACTTTCTTTAGTCTCCTGCTGGCTGCTCTTCTTTTGGACATTTTTTAAATCATCCTGGACAGGCATGGTGGTGCATTCTTATAGTCTCATTTACTCAGGAAGCTGAGGCAAGAAAATTGTTTGAGCCCACGAGCTCCAGGCTAGCCTGAATAATACAGCAAGACCCTGAGTCAAAAAATAATGAATTGGGCTGGGGATGTGGCTCAAGCGGTAGCGCGTTCGCCTGGCATGCGTGCGGTCTGGGTTCGATTCTCAGCACCACATACAAATAAAGATGTTATGTCTGCCGAAAACTAAAAAGTAAATATTAAAAAAAAAAATTCTCTCTCTCTCTCTCTCTCTCTAGACTGGGGACTGAATTAGAACAAATTATATTCTGTGCTTTTATAATTATGTCAAAATGAATCCTAATGTTAACTAAAAAGAACCAATGATATATAATAAAAAATATGAATGAATGAATGAACAAATAAAAGCAAGAAGAATAGTCATTCCCATACTGATCCAGCCTCACGGCTCTAAATATTTTTCTTGGTGACTTCCATACTTAAAGACTTCTCTCTTAATCTCCAAAGTGATTGATAAACACAGACACACACATCCACCGTGCGGCCAGCGCAATGTTTTCATTAATGAGGTTCTTGGCATAAAAGT
This sequence comes from Spermophilus citellus, assembly GCF_964194105.1. Classification (NCBI taxonomy): domain Eukaryota; kingdom Metazoa; phylum Chordata; class Mammalia; order Rodentia; family Sciuridae; genus Spermophilus; species Spermophilus citellus. Next base: position 70,637,800 of record NC_138182.1, on the reverse strand, counting down.
TAGCTAGCGAGATCGAAATAAAACACACAGACTCAGTTACCTTATTTCTTTTTTTTTAACATTTTTTTTAGAGAGAATTTTTTAATATTTATTTTTTAGTTCTCGGCGGACACGACATCTTTGTTGGTATGTGGTGCTGAGGATCGAACCTGGGCCGCACGCATGCCAGGCGATTGCGCTACCGCTTGAGCCACATCCCCAGCCCAGTTACCTTATTTCTATTGCCAGGTCCGAGAAGGCTCCCCTCTCTGGTTTCCACCTCTAACCACCCGGCAGGGCAGCAAGGATTACTCAGGGCTAGCAGGAGAGAGAGAGAGTGAACACGCCAGGGAGTAGCCTTTTATTGGGGAACAAGAAATTCAGGGGAGAATTCCATCCAATGAAGGTTGAGGGGGGGTGCACTCCAAGGTCAGGGTCAGTGATTGGGCCCCTGGGGTCAGTGGTCAGTCACACCCCCACACAGACGGGTTCTCTCATCAGGAGAGGGCCGGGAAAGTTCCAACACAGCCAGAACGCCTCAGACCCAGACCGGGAGTCGCCCAGTCCCGTGTCAGGATGGTTACACACACACACACACACACACAACTGTCTACTATATGTCTCCACTTAATGCCTAATAAATATTTTGTAGGTAATATGCTGAAAACTATCTTTCTGATGATATTTCTTAACCTGCTATTCTCACTTTCTTCCCTATCTCAGTTACATGACTTAGAATGGCATTAACATGATTTTTCCAACTGCTCAGACCAAAAATCCTACAGTCATCCTCACTAAGTTTCTCTCTTCCTTTCACTCCCTACATTCACTTGAACAGTATATATACGTTGGCTTCACTTTCAAAATGAATCCAGAATCTAACCACTTATTAAAAAACTGCCACCAAGTTGTTCCATGCCATAACCATTCTCACCAGAATTATTAAAGTACCTTTCCCATTTTATCCTGCTTCTGTACTTGCACCATTCAATGTATTTTCAGTCCAGCAGAGTGAGTCTCTTAAAATGCACACCAAATTATGTCACTGCTCTGTTTAGAATAATGTAATGTCTTCCTGTATTAGAGTAAAAGTCAAAGGCCATATAAGGATCAAAAAGATCTCATCAGAACTAACTGCCAGCTCCTGTCTGACCTTATGTTTTATTGGCTGCTTTACTGTAGTCTGCTGCTTATTCTTCAGGAAGGCCAAGCACAGTCAAGCATCAGGACCTTTGCTGTTGCTATTCCCTCTAACTATTAGCTCTTTTCAACATCAGCATAGTTTACCTCCTTATCACTTTTATATCTCAATTCCCTGTTCAGCCTATTACAATATATTCCTTTTCCCTTCTACAAACGTACTCTTGGTAGTCTTCATTGCTTGTTTTTATTGTTTACCACTGTATGTTTAGTTCTTGGAACAATGCCTGGTGCATAGTTTATGTTCAAACATACTTGTTGAGGATAAACAGAAGAACCAGGTTAGAGGCAAGTCATTCAGAACCCTTATAAGATGCTGCAAAGGTGAGAAACCACTGAAATTTTAGATTTAAGAAAGTATTTGGATTAAATACTTGTTTTTTTTAAAGAGTACTAAAAATTCTAGTATAGAGCTATTTATATCATTAAATAAAAATAAAAATCTTCACCTTTGTGGAACATGGATTAGAGCCAGGAGAGAATAGAAATGAGAAGACTATTAGTTATTATGGAAGTAATCCAGCCAATAAAAGGAAATATGGTTAATTTGATAAGATTTTATGCCAGCAATAGAATAGGTATAGTGATGGCAGAGAAATATGGAAAAAAGATTCTAGAATTTTTTATTTTGAGTGACTAGTTTGATGAAAGGGCTTTTAATCAGAACAAGTAAGGTTGTTATTAGTACTAGTAAGAGCAAGCTGGCTGGGGGATTCAGTGACTTTTGAGAATCAGATTCAGGCTACAGACAGATGTCCAGGTCATTAGCATAAAATTGAAAAGTTTAGACATCTAGGACTGTACCTGCCCAACAAATTTTAATGCATTTTAATGTTTTGCTGCTTTTCTTGCTATGGATTCACCAGAGTGAAAAGATTTTTGTTTTTTACACTTAATAGTCCATTTTTTTTTAAAACAAACAACAACAAAAAACTCTTTCTTCCTAATTCTCCTTTATTTTCACTTAATCTCAGAACCTCTTCCCGTTTGATATCTCTTCTCTCTATTCTTACCCATATTGTGTAGTTTTTTTGTGCAACTTTTTTCATGTGCTATGCCTCTTTGGAGCCCAAGTGCCTCAGACATGCTATATAAGTGTTCTACCACTGAGCTATGTTGTATCCCCAGCCTGCCATATTACTTTAAAAAAAAATTCAGTTGTAAACGGACACAGTGCCTTTATTTTATTTATTTGTTTTATCTGGTGCTGAGGATTGAACCCAGTGCCTCACACATGCTCTACCAACTGAGCTACAACCCCAGCTCTATTACTTTTTGAACTGTTTTTTATGACTTGATTTTTCTTTTTTTAAAGGATCCTATCACCTGTTATTCTTCTCTCTCTACAGCTAATATTCGTATAGCCTTTTTGCTAGGTATTTTTTGAGGTTTTTAAAGTATTCTTTTATTTAATTTTCTCACATTTAGTACGAGGTAGGTAATACTGTTTATTGTCCAACCTCTTTTTATGGATGAGGAAACTAGGTCCCAGGGTCTTATAGCTAGCCACTATTCATAAGAGTTTACCTCATTTAGAAACTCTGAGATAAAAATTCTTTGGTCCTGTTCTCTCACTTCCTTCAGATGTTTATATTCTTACTTTATTGATTATATCATGTACAAAATTTCTAGTATAGAGCTATTTAGAGCATTTGATATAATATATATAAGATAGATTAATATAAGCCATAAAATATTGTATATGTTTTTTTTTAATTTAATGTGTTTTATGTCGTTCAGTAAATAATTAAAAACTTTAATAGTAGGTATGAGATTTTTATATTCTGTGTAGTTAGTTCTGTGTATATTAGACACACACAAAATTATAAACACATTAGTCAGTAGATTTATATAATAAAATGATTGGGAAAAATGTATTTTTCTTTTGTCCTCAGCTGTTTGAGTTGGGTCCTGATGGAGGAGATCATGAAACTGATGGAGACCTTCTAGCAGAAACTGATGTGTTGGCTTATGACTGTGCTGCTAGGTAAATGACTTGTTCATTATTCAGTGTAATCCTTATCTGCTTAAAATTAGAAATTTATTATGAATAAGTAAATATAACTTTTGAAAAGTTTTAGCTAATCTGCTATGAATATGCTTTTGCAAATTAAATTATATGTAGTCATATCCCACTTAGTGATGAGGATCCTCTTGAGAAATGCATTGTCAGGCAATTTTGTCCTTGTGTAAACATTAAGATGGATAGCCTGCTTTATATATTAGCCATATGGTGCAGCCATGATCCTATATGCAATCTGTGTAGGCAGCAGATGACTGTATTAGGAAATGTAAGTATCTGTTTTAATGATACTTGATCAAAAATATTAATATTCTTTGCAACTTTATTTCACAAGATAAATTGGTTCAAAAAGTAGAGAAATGCATATATTTTGCATCCTTTTGTTTTCATGCATCCCTGAGAGAACACCTAGTATGCTTGTGTTTTAGTAACTGATAGTCATTTATTACATTACATATAGTGTCAAGTAGTCATACTAGGCCATAATTTATATGGCTTATGTACTCTGATGTCATACCAGTAGAATATGCTTGACAATAACATACTTTGTAAGATGACCAGCTTTACTGAAGGCTCTAGGCAGCTTGCCACAGCAGTAGGTTTATTTATGAAGGTTCATAAATAGGAAACTTAGGTTTGATCTGTCCTCCGTGTAATCCTAAGAGTCATCTCAACACTGTGCTATGATAAGTTAGTGGTTTGAGTCAGGGTATGTTATGATGTGAAAAAATATATCCAGAGCTTTGTAATAATAATACTATACTATACTTCACAATAGTAACTGTGTTAAGAAAACCTTGTGGATTGTTTATAGGCTTTTTGCAATAGAAAATGTATATTTTCTGAAATAAGGATGAAAGTAAGACATTGATTTTGCTTTTACCAGATATTTACTTTTGACAACCTAAAGAGTGAATCTGAAGAAAACTAATCTGCTATGAATATGCTTTTACAAATTCACTAAAGAGTGAATCTTCATTTTAGGTATTAGTCAATATCAACAGATAATTTTCAGTAATTCTTAATGTTTTATACAAATGTTCATGAGGGGAAAATTCAGGAAAGCTAATCAATTAACTAAATTTCACAAGCTTTAATTATGCCATTGTCATTTACCATTTGCTTTCAGTATATGATTATGAGCCAAAGATGATAGCATGTACTTCATGTGTTAAGAAGTCATCTGGATTTTCTTCATTGCCCTTTTAATGAAGCCCAGACTCTCAAGGGTAGCACTAACATACTTTTTCGACCTTTTGCCTATTACTCTTCTTCCATCTGTCATAGTGCAATAATCAAATAGATACCCTGCCTTTTCCCAATCCTCTCTTATACTTTTTCTCACCTCTACAGATTTGTTCTTGGCATTCTCCACTTCCTTCAAGGCTTTTCATTCTTCTTAATCCTAGTTACAAATAGTTCTTTCTACTCTGTTACCTAGTACTTTGTAATTGACTGTCCTTTGGCAGATGTCCTTAAATAAATACAAGTCTTTTGTCTCCTCTAAAATCAATATACTTTTTGTCTGTAGTTACTGTGTAACATGTTCCTTTCCATATACTTGATGAATTCAGTCCTCAAAACAGCTCATTGAACTAGACATTATTTTCACCTCAATTTTCAGATAAAGAAACTGAGGTACAAAGAAGATATAGTAACTTGCCCAGAGTCTCCAGCTGCCAAACAAAAACAAAACAAAAACAAAACAAAACAAACAAAACAAACAAAAACAAAACAAACAAAACAAAACCAGAGTCTCCAGCTGCCAAACAAAAACAAAACAAAACAAACAAAACAAACAAAACAAAACAAACAAAAACAAAACAAAAAACAAAAACAAAAAACAAAACAAAAACAAAACAAAACAAAAACAAAGCCAGGCTTTGAATGCTGGAATTGACTCCAGAGCCATTTTCCTAGCTTGCTGACTCTCAGAACACTTGAGCTGAATGAATAAACTTTAAAATTTAAGTCCAGATTTTCATTTTCTGCAAAATGTTCAAGAATAGGAGATCTAGGAACATAACACAAGTAACTGTTAACTTCTCTGTGGTCATGTCTAGACTTTTTATATGGAAGGTTTTTAATGCCGACAAGAATCTTAAAATATTATTTTTATAGTTTGGTTATAGAGGATTTAAAAAATAAATATATGTGACAGGGAAGTACAAAGGCATTGTCTTTGACTCACTAATCTTTCTCAGAGAAAAATATGCAATGATGTTTGATGAACCAGTTCTCCTGCAAGCAGGATGGTGGTATGTAGCGTGGGCTCGAGTGTCAGGACCCAGCAGTGACTGTGGTTCTCATGGACAAGCATCTATTACAACAGATGATGGGTAAGTAGAATATTGAAGTCTTTCTTAAACAGTTCCTTAAACAGTTCTCATTTTCATCTGTGAAATATTCTTTCAAAGACTCAGAGGACTTTCAGCAGGATAAAAAGCTTCATATGATTAGAACATAATTGCTAAAAATTAAGTTTATGTAACTTCATATGCCAGTAAGCAAATATTTCAAGTTAAAGTCTAGACAGGACAGGAAGCTAATTATAAACTACTGTTCTTTGCTCTTATAAGACAGCATTTGTGTGTGTTTATGAGTATCAAATTGCTTGAAAGCTTTATTACAAATTAGAAATTAGCTAGAGGAGAATGACAATATTGAGGAGTTTTGAGGACTTTGGAACCATAAAAAAGAAACAGATACTTATAGTTAAATTTGACAGTGTATGTGTAAACACTTTATAAATTTCAAAGCTTCTGTGGTCTGAAATGATAGTTTTAATGAAATATAGGCAAAATTTTTCTTCTTAAAAATAACTTTCATTTATAGAGTGGTTTTTAGTCTATACAACATTTTCATATATGTTATCTTATTTGGTGCCCTTAGTAATTTTGTGAGCAGTGATTAGCCTATTTTGTACTCGGGGACCAGAGAAACAAGGAGGAAATGATTTACTTAGAGTTCTATGGTAATCATGTGGCAGAGCTAGATCTGGATCTGGAATCTGTTAACTCTAAATCCAGCATTCTTCATACTCTTACTACTACTCTTACCTCTACTCTTACTTCATACTCTAACTCTGATTCATGAGTTAGGAATAACTATCATTTGTAAAAGAAATTCCTTATTACACTTAGCGTAAACTATTTGAAATGGGTACAAGCTATATATTGGTATATTTCAGTTTAGTTCAACTCAAAATCAGAGCAGACCAAAAAAAAAAAAAAAAAAAAATCCAGGCTGGTTTAATAAGTGAATTCTATGTTGCTGAATATTCAAGGAGCCTACTGTAGAAAAATTAATTCTGTTGTATGTATGCAATTCAACTTAACTATAAGATTGTTTGCTAGAACTGAGAAGACTGATCTGACCCTGGACTGTGTGGTTCCCATTTACAGTTTGGTCAAACTTGGAATATCTTGGAACTTTAAGGCTTAACCCTGTAATGCATATAATCAAATAGATTTTATATTGTTTGTAAGTGGAAATCTTTTGTTAAGTTTACTGCTTTCTGTCCAGAAAGATGAGCTAGAGGACTAGGACTGAGCAGGACATCTATAAAGTTCCTGATTATGTTCATTTCCTTCATTTTGCTGATTCAGTCATTTATAGTTAAAAATCAGAACAGTACTTATGTCTTTTTTTCTGAAAGCAATGAATAATTTACACTATTGTAAGATTTTGAAAGCATGATTATTAATTTCTTAGTTCTTTTAATGACTCTTAGATCATGTTGTTTTAAACATCATTAATTTTTCTCTTCTTAGTGTTGTTTTCCAGTTTAAGAGTTCAAAGAAATCAAATAATGGTACAGATGTCAATGCTGGTCAGATACCTCAATTATTATACAGGTATTTTGCATATTTATGTTTAATTAATGTGGCTTATTCATTTGCTATACTGAAGTAGAGCCAGTATAAAATATGTGCATAATAAAGGAGAATTTATTGAAGCATTCTAGAAATTATAATATACTGATAAAAATGTAGCTGATTTAACAAAAACATTTAGTTAATAATTTGCATATTTTAAAACATTTTCTTTATCAGGCTTAATTTTAAACTTTGCCTAACGATTCACATTGATAGTGTTATGCCTATAATCATATTTTAACAACTGATTTTTTAAAATTTGTCTTTTTTCTTACAAATTTTATCCAAATTGGTCTTAAAGAAATGTAATTGGGTGTGGGAGGAGTACTTTAGATATAGGCTTAATCAGTTTACCTTAGTGTTACGTTTCTTATTTATCTTATGGTGGAAGGAGTTGGAAAATTCCTTATTGTTGATGAATTTCCATGTCTAATTGAAATATTAAATAACAGCATTTTTGTGTGACATTTTTGACATTAAGAATTTTAATTAGTCTATGGTTATTCAGACATTTGGAGGCATATGCTTATGTGCTTTTGTATTTCTACATTACTGCAGTACTAGAATAAAAAAATGAAATGGATATAACCCTCACTAAAAATGTTATCATTTTTCTTCAATTTAATTGATTTTTCTTAAATACATGACAGCGGAATGCATTACAATACTTATTACACATATAGAGCACAATTTTTCATAACTTTGTGTATAAAGTATGTTCGTGCCAATTCATGTCTTTATATATGTACTTTTTTGCATTACAATTCTTATTATAGATATATATATCACAATTTTTCATATTTCTGTTTGTATATAAAGCAGGTTGACACCCAATTCGTGTCTTCATACATGTACTTTGGATAATGATGTCCATCACATTCCACCATCCTTGCTAATCCCCTGCCTCCTCCCTTTCCCTCCCACCCCTCTTCCCTATCTAGAATTAATCTATTCCTCCCATGCTTTCCCTCCCTACCCCACTATGAGTCAGCCTCCTTATATCAGAGAAAACATTCTGTATTTGTTTTTTGGGGGGGATTGACTAACTTAGCATTATCTTCTCCAGCACCATCCATTTACCTGTAAATGCCATGATTTTATTCTCTTTTATTGCTGAGTAAAATTCCATTGTGTATATATGCTACATTTTTTAATAGTAAAAAATCAGAAGCAATGTTTCTAGAACAGGAATTCTCTTCTTCCCATCTTTCTTCCAAATAATTGCTTAAAGAACATGAATGTTACAAACTTCATTTTTCCCAAGAAGGGTTCTGGTTGGTTGGTTTATTCGTTTGTTTGTTTTTTGAAATCCTAGGTACTACAGAATTGTTTTTAATGCAATGTCTGTTATAGTCGTTGTTTGTAATGCATAGCTTTATGAACATAACAAGTTGCATTGGACTACTCCTAACTAATATTGATTGAATAACTTTTTGATAATAACATTAAATAATAGTGTTGCTGCAGAACTTAAGTTACATATGTTCTCTACAAGAGGAGAAAGCCTCTACTCCAGTCTTACCCAGGTAGAATTTAAAGAAAGTATTTGACATCCTAAAAACTTTGTTTAGTGTTGGAAAGTGTTTCCAAAAAGCTCCCTATTGGCGTTTTTACCTGCCCCCACCCCCCAGAACAAAATGTTTTATTTAATTATTTTACTATTGCAAAAATGTATTTTTTTTTAAAAAAAGAAAAATGTTGTCAGATTTTTCAGCATTACTTTATGTGCATCTGTTACCTTCAGACTTCCAACCAGTGATGGCAGTGCTTCAAAAGGCAAACAACAAACCAGTGAACCTGTACACATTTTAAAGAGATCTTTTGCAAGAACTGTCTCAGTGGTAAGCCATTTTTTAAAAATTTCAACTTTTTCATTTAGCATTGTTTCATTTTGATATTTAGTATTTGTCTGCTATCTTCTAAGAATTTCTCAGTATAGCTTTCTGAAGTCAGATATGCTTCTGTATTAACATTTATATTCTAGGCCAAATATAGTATATACTTTAAGTGGAATAATGGAGGTGTTGCCTATGATGCCCAGTTGACGTGGCCTTCCCATTTTTGAAATAAATATTAGCTTTTCGATTAAGTCATGCATGAATGCATATATGAAGGAATTAGAAGATGAAGAGAAAGTTAAGCATGGTGCTGTCCCACAAAGCATTACTTTAATACTTGAGGAACTAAGTAGAAGATTTGCTTGTCCAAGTAGGAACTTGTTAAACTGCTTGATCATCCCCATTCTGCATTTAAAGTTGCACTATGCTCTCTGGGTTACCATGGCAGAATGAAAAGTCACTTGATGCAATTCAGAGATCATAATGTGTCCATTCAGGAAGTCTGAGTTAATTTTTTTTAAATGCATAAATACTGAAGAATGTTTCTAAATGCCTGCTTTATCTTCTTTGTCAAACTTCAAAGATACTCTTCTTAATGGTAATTTAGTAAGTGAACTATAAGAGTGTCTATGATTTGGGCTGACAAACTTAGTAAAAAAGTTCAAGATAAAGAGTTTTTGAAGTTACATGTCATTACTTCTATTTTGATTCAACCTCTGGTCTCATAATTTTTGTCTATTTTTTCATATTCTGGATTAGGAATGTTTTGAGTCATTGCTGAGTATTCTTCACTGGAGTTGGACAACCTTAGTCTTAGGAGTTGAAGAACTTAGAGGATTAAAAGGATTCCAGTTCACAGCTACACTTCTAGATTTAGAGAGACTACGCTTTGTGGGTACCTGTTGTCTGAGGTTATTGCGTGTCTATACCTGCGAAATTTACCCAGTGTCAGGTATGTTGTAGTTATTAAATGATTTTAGGGAGAAAACATTTGAGACCTTGAGAGAAGATATTTGTAAAGCTTACCAGGAGTTAAAGATCTCAACCTGCTTTTAAGCTGCTCCAAAAATGAGGGGAGACACTTAGCTTACTGCGACTCTTGTGTATTTGCTTATAAAAATAAAATAGATTTTATATCATTCTGACAACAAAAAGCCATCATGGGCTAAGATTAAATATTCTAATAAAAGTGTTATTTTACACATATTTGTCCAATAGAAATATTTTATCAACAAATGGTTTGAACTTAAATATCAAAACCAGTTAATTTTTTTCCATTTAGATTTTTTAAAGGAATAATTTTGGACCACACTCAATCTCTTAAATTGTTTAATTTCTAAGTTATTTGTGATTTTAGTTACATAGTTAATTATGAAATTATATTATTTTAATGCCTGTTTAGTATTTGTATTAATTAGTATTTAATTAGTAACATTAATTAGCAGTTTACTTTTTTCCCCTTACAGCTACAGGAAAAGCAGTTGTAGAAGAAACTAGCAAATTAGCAGAGTGTATTGGAAAAACCAGAACTTTGTTAAGAAAAATTTTATCAGAAGGAGTTGACCACTGCATGGTGAAGTTGGATAATGATCCTCAAGGATATCTCAGTCAACCCTTGAGTCTTTTAGAGGCTGTCCTCCAGGAGTGTCATAATACTTTTACTGCCTGTTTTCATTCTTTCTACCCAACTCCTGCATTACAGTGGGCTTGCCTTTGTGATCTCTTGAATTGTTTGGATCAGGTAATTTAAGTTTATAAAATCGAAGTTGAAAATATGATACATTATTTAGTATGCTTTCAGAAAGTAAATTGCAGTTGTCTCCATCTTTTTAACTTTTTAAAAGGTAAAGTAGAAAGCAATTTGGTATCTATGATTTACATAATACAGGTTTAAAAATTTGTTTTCTGTTTATCATCTTTTAATCAATACATTTGTGAATCTGCTGACTTACTCTTGGAATGTATTGGTGGCAGTATGTATAAAAGGGTAATAGATAATAGAGGAGAGAGTGTGTGAAGAGGACAGCATCAGACGGTGACCCTTGACACTTTCACGTCTGCAAGAACAGGAAGGAGAGAGGCCTTGAGTGAACAGACATGGTTATATCATTCACTCATTCTTTTTTAAAAAATATTTTTATTAGTTATTGATGGACTTTATTTATTTGTTTTATATGTTGTGCTGAGAATCGAACCCAATGCCTGACACATGCTAGGCAAGTGCTCTACCACTGATCTACAACCCTAGCCTTCAACTTTCATAGATGTTTATGTACTAAATCACAGTTTCCAAACACAGGGGCAAAGACCTGACAAACCTACAATGAGAAATAGACAAATTCACTTGATAGTTGGATCCCTCAGTGCTCCTCTTTCATTAATTGACAGGAAAAGTAAACAACAACAACAACAAATCAGAAATACAGAAGACTGGAACAGTGCTATCAACTACCTTGATCTAGTTGACATTTATAAACTAGAATATGCAACTGCGGGCTGCAGTTTCTTTTCAAGTACACATGGGATATTCACCAAGATACATCATGTGTTAGGGCATAAATAAGTTGAGTAAGTTTGAAAAGATTAAAAGCATAAAGAATGTGTTTTCAGTTCACAACAAAATTAAATTAGAAATCTATAGCAAAAGCTATTGAGTAAGGTACCCAAATATTTAGAAAACCTTGACAATACTTTTAAGTAATCAGTGGACGAAAGAAGAAATAATAAAAGAAACTTTTAAATACTGAACAGTGAAAGATGAAAAATCTAACATCAGAATTGGTGAGATGTAGCTATTGCATTACTCAGAGAAATATATACTTTTTAATTGCTTATACTAGCAAAGAAGAAATGTTTAGAACTAATATCTAAAATTCCATTTTAAGAAGGCCAGAAGGAACTGAGTGTGGTGGCTCATGCCTGTAATCCCAGTGGCTTGGTAGGCTGACGCAGGAGGATTACTAGTTCAAAGTTAGCCTAAGCAACTTAGTGAAATTTTAAAAAAAGGGTGTGGGGACTGAGATGTGGCCCAGAGGTAAGTAAATCAAACCTCAAGTAAGAAAAAAAAGAAAACAATAATAATAAGGAGAGAACTTAGTGAAATAGAAAACAGAGAAAATTAAGAAGCTGAAGTTTGTTTGGTTCTTTCAAAAGAAAAATTGATAAACATCTAGTAAGCCTCTTTGAGAGAGACAAGATACAGAGAAAGAAAAAAACATAAAATACTATTATCAGAAATAAAAGAAGGAATATATCACTATAGATCCAACTGATGTTAAAGTGATAATAAGAATGTAATAGATAAACTTAGGAATTTTACAACTTCAGAGGAAGCTGACAGTTTCCTTTAAAAATGTAACTACTAAAACTGATACAATAAAAAAATTAAAAATCCTAATTGCCTTATATCTATTCAAAAAATTCATTTTTTAAAACTTTCCCATTAAATAAATTCCAGGCCCAGATGTTGTCATTCATGGATTTTGTTAGACAGTTAGAAAGAAGTAATGCCGATTTTCTAGAAATCCTTTCAGAAAATATATGGGGCAACACTTTCCAACTGATTTTATGAATTTAGTCCTGTCGTGCCTGATACCAGAATCTAACAAAAGGTATAACAACAACAACAAAATAACAGACAAGTATCACTAAGAAACATAGAACTTCATTAAATTTTTATTAAGTCAAATCCCAAAATATATCATGGATTTTATCTTAGGTAAATTTAACAATTCAAAAATTGATGTAATTCATTTTAACTAAATAGCAAAAATTATATGATCCCCTCAATTACTTGTGAGAAAAAATGTTGGTAAAATTAAGTCATTCAGTGATGAAAACTTCTTGGCAAACTAGGATATAATAAAACTTCCTTATTTTGTGGATAAAGAGTATCTATAGAAAATCAACAGTTGACATCCAACTTAGTGGTTAAATATTAAATGCTGCCCTAAGTTTGGAAAGAAGGCACACGTGCTGTCACTCCTTCTATTCAACATTGTACTGGAAGTCCTACCCCACCTCTTTGATCCACCTCCCTCCCAACTCAGTTTCATCACTGGGGTTTCCTGGACAACTTTGGATCCATGTGGCAGGAGATTTTAGGACTTAAATAGTAACATAGTGAATAGCACATTATAGTGGATAGCACAATTATTGCCTTCACTAGTATGTAACTTAATTACTCTCTCACTTTCAACCATACCACTCTAATATGGTTATTTTCTTCCTTTGCTGCTCAACAAGTAATGTTTAGCAAGCATTGGTTCAACTTAGGGAATATGATCTTGCATTATGCTTGACTTTGTAACGAATGTTTGATGAACTAAGTACTATGTTCACAATTTTTGTGAGTTAAGATATCCTATGTGGATAAGTTTTTAATATTTTTATATAAAATTTATAGGTATGCTACTAAATTTTTGGATAAACTGAAATGTGATAACATAATTTTGTGACCTTAGTAAAGTGTTACTATAGTAGTATAGAATTATAATTTAAATAATTTATTATTTGAGAAAAATAGTTTGAGTGCTTACAGGAAAATTCTGTATATTCTAATACGACATCTCCCTTTGAAAATAGTACTAAAGAGAACATTGACTATGGAGATACATAAATATTAACTTTGATTTACTAGAGACCTGGATGCTTATTTTTGTTGACCATAACTTTTCCATATTCATTGGATAGTCAAATTGTATTTTAAGATTGATGTGATATTATCCCATAACAAAACAATTTAAATGATTGATAGAAAATTTTGGTATAATTAAAAAAATTACTATTTATATATTCAGAAATATGGCTTATATTGATGCAGTATTTCTTAGTGGGAATTTTTGTTTATTTGTTTTTAAAGGATATCCAAGAAGCAAACTTTAAGACCTCAAGTAGCAGACTCCTTGCAGCTGTTATGTCAGCTTTATGTCACACTTCAGTTAAGCTGACTTCTATTTTTCCTATTGCATATGATGGAGAAGTACTACTGCGATCAATTGTTAAACAAGTTAGTACAGAGAATGACTCAACACTAGTTCATCGTTTTCCCCTTTTGGTAGCACATATGGAGAAACTCAGTCAAGTAGGTCTTTTCTGAAATTTCTTTTATAATGAAGCAATAAAACTGCTTATTTCTCTGTGTTAGCAAATATGTTTACCCATTGATTATTTAACAAATGATTATCTGTTTCATAACAACAGCCAGATTTAAATTTTTAAAAGATTTTCATTTATTTATAAAGTGAGTTATGCAATGAACAGCTATATATTTGTTTTTTGGCTGTATCATTTAAAGGTTAAGTTCCAAATACAATGTCTTTTCTTTTCTAATGTAATATTTTACGTTTTCAAGATAGAATGATATGGAAATAAAGAACTTTTAAGATTTCTTCTGTAAAACATTTTAGTAAATTAACAACTACTTTTGTTTTACTAGAAAGTGCTATAGAGAAAAATTAACTAAAAGGCATTCTTAAATATTTACTCTCCAAATGGGAACTAATTGGTAAAAGTGGAAGCCAGGTGCAGTGGTACACACCTGAAACCCAGTGACTCAGGAAGCAAGAAATAGAACATAGAAAGTTTTCCTAATTATTGTGCAGTAGCAATTTTCTGTTGACTAAATCAACAGAAAAAGAGTGAAGAAAGTTTCAACAATGGAAAGAAAAGTTGCAGGGAGTTAATGTAGTATCTTTGCAGGATACCAGAAGAAATACTAAAAATAAATATAAGAGACAGTGTGGGAAAAATTTCTCTCTTATTAATAGTGAATGAAAGTAATATTAAGGTATCAGTGTGTTTCTATGGAATTAAGAAAAAATATTCTCTTATAAATTCCTATGCTTGTGAGACTATGAAGAAAACTACTAACCGTATACATTGCTTGTGGCATTATTTAATTAGTCTAAATAATCCTTTTCTTTCAGTCTTTTAGTATTTATTGCGTATTTACTGTTCACTGGAATTTTTATTAGTTGCTAGTTGAGACAGGAGTGAAAATATAAATATAGCCCTTGAATTGGGATTCTGTAAACTAGCAGATAACCTCAAGATGAATTTTCATTTCACTGTTAACGTGTTATGAGTGTTTTCACAGAAAATTCGGGGAATAATTTGTAGATGAAATCTATATGCATTTCACTAAGAATAAAATTTAGAAACCCTAGTTAGAACTTTAAATGTTCTTCACTAACTGAAATTGCTGAATGAGTATATTAAAACTTCATAGAATATGGTTCATAGAATAATGGTTCAGCCATTTAAAAAAGATATATTTACATTTAATATTAAGAGAAATCTTTTAAAATATTTGAAAAAAATGAGAACAAAAGTGTATATTTGCAATGATGACTATGTAAAATATGTATGCAAAATTTATTGATTGGAAGAGTATACTTAATGATGAAAATAATGTATGAGTGATAAAGTTATAGATAATCTGATGTTTTATTTTGTAATTCCCTTCAGTGTTATAGTATTAAAAAATTTATATATACAGTAAATTTTTAAAAACTGCTAACATGTAGTGATTATTAATAATAATTGTATATTTGTATGTGTACATTAATAATAGTCTGAATATATATCCTGTTTAATATATATTCTTCCACCATTTTTTGTGGACAAAGCATTCTAACATTTCAGTATAGTATAATCATTCACACACACACACACACACACACACACACACACACACATTTACAATATTCTCAGTATTACAGTATTTTAAACAATGCTCCTAGAAATATCATTGGCTAAATTTTCATGCGTATTTATGATTATTTTCACCTTTAAGTGTAGAAAAATTCTTAATTCAAAGGAAAGTATGTTAATTTGTTACAAATTGCCAAATGACTTTTGAAAAGCTAGTGTCAGCTTGTATTTGCCACCATGAGCAAATGAGAGTATATTTTTCTAAAAGTTTAGTGGCTGTTTTTAAAAAATTTGGTCCTTCAACAAATCACATTGACTAACTATTAACGCTGTACTATCTGGCAAGTTTCTTGTATTAATCTCAGCAACTACTAATTAAATACTAAACAGGCATAAATGAACACACTTCATATAATCTCTCACCATTCCCTCCCCACTCCAGCGAAGCATAGCAAGATTCTTGATTTATGGAGTACAATTGAGAGTTGAATTTTATCAAAAGCTAACTTTCTGATATTTTCCAGAAAGTCAAATTTCTGGAGAATGGGAAGGTAAAAGGGATAAAAGAATTAGGGTTTTAATAAAGATCAAAATTTGACTATTTTAAATTCATAAGAACTAGATTAGAAGTGAATCAAAATATTATGGTGATTTTATTTAAATTGTAATAGAAATAACTTAAATATGAAAAGTTATATCTGAATTTTTTTTTCAGCCTAAAATTATATTAAGAAAGAAGTTAAAATTGTAGTCATGATGATTTTAATTGAAAGGTCAGCTAATTTCCAAATGGATTGAAAGTACATTCATTTACATATTTGATTTATTTTGAGAACAGAGTAATCTAACTCTGTGCCCCTCTTTACCCTGAGATTTTGGTTCCTATGGCTTCCTGATGAAATCGTACATTTCACTTTCTGTTCAGTGTGGGCTTAAAGACATGGAAGATGGCAGAGAAGAAATAATTTTCATGCTGGATATCAGCTTAATTAATAATATTTTTCATGTTTTTCCTTTGGTTTTTAAATGGGATTTTGATTTCTTAAATTATATTTTTTCCACTGGTAAAAGCTGGAATTTTATTTCCCTTTAAAATTTGAATATAGTAATAATTGTAAAACTGCCTACTCCACACATGGACAAGAGAATTTTGTTAGAAAATTTATTTGCACAGATTTAGAGTTGATTTACCTCTATATATTCCAGAAATAATATCTCTGATTGAAATTTTATATTATAGAAAAAGTTTTAAGTGGGAAGAATAGCTTTCTCTCTGTTTTATAGGATTATGGCTTAGAAGTTAAAAACGGGAATATGTAAAAATTACTCCAGGCTATTAAAAACATAAGCATAGCCTATCATGGTGATGCACGCCTGTAATCCCAGCTATACAGGAGGCTGAGGCAGGAGGATTGCAATTTCCAGGCCAATCTCACCAACTCAATAAGACCCTGTGTAGCTCAGTGGTAGTGTCTCTGTGTTCAATCCCCAGTACCTGCCTCCATACACAAAACATAAACACTATGTAAATATGTGTTGTTTTTAGGATACATAGATTTTAATCAATGAAAAAAGACTTTACAAATGAAAAGTAGATAAAGAAGCTTCATATACAACTGGATAAATTTGTAGAAATAGACTCTGATTTTGGTCTGGATTTTACAGTTGTCCTGTGGAATGATAAAATTTTGCAATGAAATGGTCATGTAAAGTAAAATTTTAAAAAATGTCTGGGCGCTTTCTCTTATCGTGTATCATAGAGTGAAGAGAATATCTCAGGGATGACAAGCTTCCGTGAAGTTCTGGAGAAAATGCTCGTTATTGTTGTGCTACCAGTTAGAAACAGCCTGAGAAGACAAAATGAACTCTTCTCTTCCCACCTGGTCTCTAATACTTGTGGATTATTGGCCAGTATTGTCAGTGAACTGACAGCATCAGCCCTGGGATCTGAGGTAATAAGTTATATTTTTTAAGACTGAATAAAAACATACATAAATTTTCTTTTTTCATGTATTTTCATTTTATGAAAACTAGTTTATACTTGTGTTGATTAGAAAAAAAAATTCTTTTTTCAACTCAGCTTTTTATTTTTCTGCCTTTCCTTATACCTTTTTATTTGCTTTTTCTTCCTTATAACTTTACCCAGAAAGTTACAGTAATATAAAGCATACATTTTCCCCTTGACTAGATTCTCATCTGCCCTATTACACAACTCCAGCTCCATGCCTCAATAAAAGTGAAAATAGTTCCCATTGCTGGTTGATGAGTATTATTAAGTCAGGCTACTGATAAAGAACACATGGTATTGAAAAGGTAAAGAGCTTCAGGCCATTGCTCTACCCACTCAATTGACCCAAGCCACATATATATGGAAAATCAGTTTTTTTCGTTTCACTCATATCAGTTTTTTAAATTGTAAAATATTCATAATATAAAATTTGTCATTCTAATTATTTTTGTATACAGTTCAGTGACACTAAGTACACTCACCTTGTGTAGCCATTGTTAAACAAAGTTTTAAAAAGTATGAAATATTATGTTTGAGAAAATCACCTGAAACAGTTTTAAACACAATTTCACTTTTTAAGGTAACATTTTTTTCCACTCCATTTCACTGCCTTACTTATTCTGTTGGTTTGACTAAATTTGATATTTTTATTTTCCCCCCAAAAAGTAGACTATAGATTGGTTTTGGAAATCATGTTTTAATGTGAAATACCTTATATCACTCAAAGAAATGTTTAATAACCTACAGATGTTCAGTGGCTCCAGCTCTCAAATTTCTTGCCAATGAACTTGTTATCTCTATTTTACTTTTATAATTTCTAGACTTTGCTTTTTTTTTTTTTTACACTTTCATATTTATTTCAGAACCTATTCTGGAAATCATCCAATCTATGTTGGCCACTGATTCACAATGACTAGTGGTTATAATTTCTGGTTGTTTACATGGACCTGAGCAAATCTTAGAATCTCACCCTAGGAAGCATTTCCTAGGTTTCTTGTTTTGCTTTGATTTTGCCTTTGGATGCCATTGACACTCTTGTCAGAAAAATTTTTAACTAATTTTTTTTTAATATTCATTCAGTCTATAAAATGTTTCCCTTTTGTACTAGACTCTAGAGGAAAGTCCGTAATTCATATGCCCCCCCCCTCCAAACATTAACTCATATGTAAACTTAACCTTTCCAATGGAACAAAATTTCTAACGAAATGGCCAAGTCACAGGGCACTTAATATACAACCTTAGGAGTTCCCAAAGATCCTAGTTTAGATGCCCACATTTCTCTCTCTCAAAGTAGTTTATAAATCTTGAAAAATCATAAACTTCAACTGTTCCCTCTCTTAACTCTCTCAAGGATTAGAGTTAGGGTTAGCAGATCACTCATATATGGAAAACATTTGATCAAAAGAGAGTGATTTTATTTGATTATTTGAGTGACATCTTGTATTATTCCTGTCTCGTATTTTTTGTACTTTTGGAAAAGGGAAGAAAGTGGAATTGAAAACTAGTAAGTATTTCAAAGCCTCTGATTGCAAATCTTGAGTAATTTTTTTTGTTGTTGTTGTAATGTATAGGGAAAAGCTTTTGGCTAATTTTATATGCAAGGAAATAAACTACATTAAAATAGTAATTAATTACAATGTAACCAACTTAGATTAGAAACAATTTCTGTAAATTAAAAGATTAGTTTCAAATCAAAATAACTTCTATGATCCTCTGTACTGCAAGTCTGAAATTAGTATGGTTGTGTATATATCACACATACCTTAGTGGTATTCAAATTTAGGAAACAGTATCGTTTTCTTCAAATGAAGTATCACTTGGAAGTTCGAAGATAAGAGAAATGGTCTGGTTAAAGAACCTTTAATCCACATCGTCTTTGTGTACCTATCTCTGCAGAATTCTCAGAGCTCTGTGTGTATGTATGAAAACTACTCTTATAGAGAATGTTGATTAAATTTTTGGTATCTCTTTTCAAAGTGAGTAATCATTCATATGTTGTGACTGTGGTGACATATGGGTTTGTAGTTCTGACATACTAAGTTAAATTTATGACTAAAAGAAAATACTGTGAAGTGGCATTGATTTGAGATGTTAGAATGATAAAATCTGGCTCTATTATGGGTTAATTTCTTAATATAATACACCCTTACAAGAATCTAAACCCATTTATTATGTATAGGTTATTTTACAAACCTTTAGATAGTTTTGTTACAGGTGTATTATTAACACTCAGGTTCACACAACTGCTGATGTAACTGCTTATGCTATTCACAGGTTGATGGACTTAATTCTCTTCATTCAGTAAAAGCCAGTGCTAACCGATTCACTAAAACAAGTCAGGGAAGAAGTTGGAACACTGGAAATGGGTCCCCAGATGCAATCTGTTTTTCAGTAGACAAACCTGGAGTTGTTGTAGTTGGTTTCTCTGTCTATGGAGGAGGTGGAATTCATGAATATGAATTGGAAGTGTTAGTTGATGATGTAAGTATCAGTTGGGTGGTCTGTGAGAACTTATCATTGTCATAGTATGATGGGTTCATATCTTTGAGGGTTTAGCAGATCACTCATATATATGGCAAACATTAATTATTATTTGAGTGACATCTTGGATCATCCCTGCCTCGTACTTTTTGCACTTTTGGAAAATGAAAGATTTTAAGTGGAATTGAAGACTAGTAAATGTACTTCTAAGCCTCTGATTGCAAATCTTGAGTAATTTTTTTGTTGTACAGGGAAAAGCTTTTCGCTAATTTTATATGCAAGGAAATAAACTGCATTAAAACAGTAATTAATTACAAATCAAAAATGTTCCTAAAATAAGAGTCTAATGGATTTTGTTTTGGCATCTTCATTAGAGCGAGCATGCGGGAGATTCAACTCATTCTCACCGATGGACATCTCTAGAATTAGTCAAAGGAACTTATACAACAGATGATTCACCTAGTGACATAGCTGAAATCAGACTTGACAAAGTTGTTCCTTTAAAGGTAATTTCAACAATATGTTTATGTTGTTAAAAAGAGATAATATTATGTAGTTTTAAGTAGTGAAAAGTATTCCGTAAATTTTCTTTGTTAGAAATCGCTTTTCCTGAGTTATCTTTCATGTTATGCTTCAAATATTAATGAAGTTCCCTACTGTGTTCCTGATATTGTACCATATTATATTCTGTTTTTGCATAGTATCTCTTATAGTATCTCTTAAATTTGGTAGGAAGAATAGTTATGTTTTAGTCAAACATAACTTCAGATACCTGATCTTCCATTTAGCAACACTAACAAGTCATTGTTTTGAGCCTAATCTGTAAAGAGGGAATGATAACATCTGTGTTGTAATGTTATGCAGATTAAATTAAATAATGGAAATAAAGCGCCTGCCTCCCTGTCTAGCACAGTATGAAAACTGAATAAATGTTAGTTCCTTTCTTTCTTCTCTTACTGTGCCCAAACTCTTTTAAAACACAAGTGGTCTTAACAGTATTATTAAAGTTACCACTTTATGTAAAATAATTTTCTAAAAATGAACATTTGGCAAAATAGCTTATGCCTTATTAATTCTCAGTGTTAAAGTAGCACTGAAGTATTTCTGAGTTCAACTGAAATAAATTCATTTTAGAACAGAATTTCGGATTAAGTAGGTTCATCAAAAACTTCATCAAAAGAGTTTAGAACTGGCACAGTAGTGCATGCCTGTAATCCCAAGGTATTTAGAAGGCTGAGGCAGGAGGATTGCAAGTTTCAGGATAGCTAGGGCAATTTTTGTAAGACCTTGTCTCAAAGAGCCAGGGATGCAGTTCAGTGTTAGAGTGCCACTGGGTTCAATCCCTGGTAGCTGGGGCGAAATGTTCAGATACTGAAAAACCAAAAATCCTTTATTATAAAACTTATGTCTTGAGTTATAAACATGAGTATCTGTAGCTCACATTTTCTATGTACAGTGCCTGATATTCTAAACAATTATTATCTTACAAATATTTTCTCGCATCTGTCTGCCTATTTATTTTTGTCTTTGAATAAACCTCTGCCAAAATAATACAATGGACTCACTTATTCTTTTTTAATATTTTTTTTAGTTATCAGTGGACCTTTTATTTATATGCCGTGTTGAGAATCGAACCCAGTGCCTCACACATTATGCAAGTGATCTGCCCCTGAGCTACAACCCCAGTCCTCACTTTTTTTTTTTCGCACATTTAAAATTATTTCAAAATTTAGGGGCTGGGGATACAGCGCAGTTGGTAGAGTGCTTGCCGTGTATGCACAAGGCCCTGGGTTCAGTCTCCAGCACCACACACACAAATAATAATAATATTTCAAGATTTAAACTTCTCTAGGAAAAATATTGTATTATATTCTTAAAATCCTTTATTAATAGCCAATAGTCTAGCAATGTGATTTTAAGAGCAGGAACTAGCTCTGATACTGGTGTTCAAATCCTAGTTCTATTACTAGTTGTATAATTTGGGCAAGTCTCTGTACCTCAGATACTTCATCTGTAAAATAATGCTGATGAAGATATTTTAAGGATTGATTTAATTAAATCACAAAGTAATTAGGACAGTTTTTGTTATGCCAAAAGCGTTCAGTAATTGTTAACTGTCATCATATTTGATTCATTAAAAACTCATTCAGTGAGGCTGGGGGTGTGGCTCAAGTGGTAGCGCAATCGCCTGGCATGCGCGAGGCACTGGGTTCGATCCTCAACACTACATAAAAATAAAATAAAGATATTGTGTCCACCTAAAAAGAAATTTTAAAAAAACCTCATTAAGTAACATCATCTATAAATATTATAAAGAAGTTCAATATATTTGCCTAGTTTTATTGCTAGAGTTCTTTTTTAATCGCCTCTGTACTTTATGAATAAACAAACATGTTTTGCATCTTTATAATGAAGGAAAATGTTAAATATGCTGTGCGCTTGAGAAACTATGGAAGCCGTACAGCCAATGGAGATGGAGGAATGACTACGGTTCAGTGCCCTGATGGTGTGACCTTTACATTCAGCACATGCAGTTTGAGTAGCAATGGCACAAACCAAACCAGAGGACAGATTCCACAGATACTCTACTATAGGTAGGTGTATCTATAGATGGAATGGAAATATTCTAAAGCGGCATAACTTACAGTATACTGCCAAGGTAAAAAATTATAAATGAACAGTTGTAATTAAATACAAAATACCTTCCTAACACATATTTGTGCTAATTTATATAAACAAGTCTCATTTTAAGATATAAATTAAAAATTTAATATAATGGTAAATGCTTTGAAACATGGGTTTTTTGGTCATTTCTTGACATTTTTGTGTATTGGACACATGTGCTGGGTACTTCATCATGAATCATAAAAGTTTCAAATTTAATTAGAATTTATTTATTTTTATAAGTACCTAAAATAAATTATCAGATTGACTCAACCCAGGTAGTGGTGTTGCCTTGATCCTATTATCAGTCTGCAGAATATTTCAATGTTTATAAATCTCATATCTGCCTGAGGTATCCTCTTGGGCCCTAGAATATACAATGGTTCTTTCTTTTATTTCAACAGAAACCATTCTACAAAAAGAGTGGAAATAAAGAATAATAATAACCTTTGGGTTAAAAATACTTCTCTGAATTTTTCTTTTAGTAACTTAGCTAGAGTCTTAGGTAGTAGTGAGTACTATTGACCACATTTGTTCTTAACCCAACTAATCACTAAAGTTGCATAGGCTTGATGCTTCCTCTCTTTCCTTCATAAACTATCTAGGGACACCTCCTAGGTTGTTAGTACAAAATAATTTCCCTAAAGATTTTCTCCTCCCTTTATTCATATGTCGTAGAGTAGAGACAGTACACAGTATATAGCTATACAGTACAATGCTATTGCTAAAATATATAAGATTTCTAGTCTTTTTATCCTAATTATGAAGAATGTTTTTTGTTACATAAGCATTATAATAAATAGTTCATTATTCTCTATCTCAACCATAGATTAAAAGCTGTAACATACACACAAGGACAGTTTTATATTTCAAAAAGCTAGAGATCCATAAACAGCATCTTCTATTCAAACTTCTGGATGTTTTCATATTTATAAGCAAGCTTTAAGTACTCTTACTTTAATAATTTAGGTTAAAAAAGATTAAAGTCTCTTGATATTTAACATCATTCTTGATGTTAAACTCATATCTAGTTTTGGTATCCTCTCTGAGAGCCCTAGACTGAATATTCAAGTCTCTGATATCTTTCTTCAGATAACCCCGGGTGGAGATGATGTGATTCATGTATACTGAGCGCTTAAACTATGTGCTTTATCTGTCTTGTCTAAGGTAGTCATGAGGTAGGCAGTTATACAGAAGAGGGAACTGAGGCACTGAGTGTTAAAAACCTTGCCCAAATCACACATAATCATTTTTGGTACAGGGATTGATAGGCAGGAAATCATATTGCAGATGTCATCGTCTTGAACCACTACACATTCTCTTTTAGAATGCTCTGTACAGTTGACTAATAGACATCTTAGGTTTAACAGATCCATAGTACTCCTCTCCCTTCTGTAATTATAGCCACATACCTTGTCATTTTTTGATGTCTCTATTACCCTCATACTTTATATCTAATTCATCAGCAAATACTAAACTAAACTGTCCTCAATCCAACCTTTTCTACCATTACTATGATTAGTAACCTAGTGCAAATCACCACTATCTCTGTCTGTAAAATTGCAGTATCCTGTCTACAAGTGTCCCTCCTATCTCTGTTGCCCACCTACCATCACTTCTCCTTGGCACAGCCAGTGATATAAAGAAACCATAAATCATACTGTATTCTGCCCTTTCTCAAAGTCCAGTGGCCTCCTGTTGCCATACCAGTATGAAACGTGAAGTTAGTTGATATTGTGACTCCTGTTTCCTCTGCCCCCCATCGCCACTCTTTACTCTTTCCCCTTTCATTCCAGCAATACTTGTCTTCACTCTGTTCTTCAAACTCAGCATTGTTGTCTTTGTCCTGACACTTTTCCCTCACATCTTTGCGTTGGATTTTTTGTTGTTGTCGTTTTTCTTCAAAGTCCTATTATTTCCTGAAACTGTATGATTACATATTTACTGTTTTAACTTTAACTTTTTAAATGTAAATTAAATGAGAGGCTCTGATCTGTATGATTTCTAAAATTAGGTCATGTTTTACTTACCACTGTAGAATACTCTCTTGTTTACTCATGTCACAGGAGTGAATTTGATGGGGATTTACAATCTCAACTTCTGAGTAAAGCCAATGAAGAAGATAAAAACTGTAGTAGAGCTCTCTCTGTGGTAAGCACTGTTGTTCGAGCTGCCAAGGACCTCTTGCACAGAGCTCTTGCTGTAGATGGTAAGACTATCCTTTTTTTCTCTTTGTAGTCATATTGTAGATTCTTTGTTCCCTAACTTTGCATGGAGTAATTGAGGAGGAGCCATCTTGTAGAATCCCTGAGTGATTTATTCACTCAAGATCTATGCATACGCGGATTTTGGACCAGCAGATTTTTAAAGTATGTTCAAAGCAATTACTTGGCATTTTAATTTCCTTAGTTAACCTAGTAAAAAAAGAATTCTATCTTAATTAAAATTAGGTATTGCCTTTATTCTTTTTTTGGTAATCAAAAAGCTTTTTCTTCCTATATATGTTGTCTTCAGTAATGTGTCACCATTCACCCAAATGTCTGGATACCCTAACCATCTCCTTGGATTTGCTTGTCTAAATTAAGTTCTATGAGTTCTTTCACTGGAAACCTTTCCAGTTTGTATTCATCCCTCTTTCTGTTCTCCCAGTGCTTAGTTCAGGCTGCCATAGTACAAGTGCATGCCCTGCCTCCTTTTCATGGATGGATAAAAATCATAATAATCTTATCACCACCTTTCCCACTTTCCCTATCTAGTTATCTAATCATCCCCTACATTGGCAACAGTTATCATTAAAAGAATAAACTGTTGCCCTAGTACTCTGTTACTATAACATTCATTCCTAAGCCTAGGTGCACATTAGAGTCACCTGAGAAGTTTGCCAAAAATGAGGAATATTTGTTCTATTCCCAATCTATTTTGTGAAGCAGCACATCTAGAAGCCAATATTTGGAAGAATAATTGACCTTATAAGTATCTTTAGTATCTAGACTCAAATTTATCCTTCCACCAATGTGACTAATATGTCACAGCACAGATTTTTCTTTAGAAAAATAAAACACAATATAGCTTAACAACAGCAAACATTTTTGGAGTGCTTTATATGTGCAGGCATTGTTCTAAGTGTTTTACATATATTAACATATTTAATCTTTACAGCATCCAATGAGAAAATGAGAATTATTATCCTGTTTTACAGATTATTTTCCTAACATCAATAATAGTCATGTTTGGTACCAGAGTAGTAGTTTTAAAATCATGGCTCTGTTACCCTAAGTTCTAATCCTAGATATTATACAGATACATATACTTAATACCCATAAAGTATTTTGTGTAAGATACTTAAACACTGTGTGCCTTGGTTTCCCCTTCTAAACAAATAGTAGGAATACTAAAAGCATTTTATTGTGATAATTGAGATGACATGTGGAGGTAAAACACTTAGACTTGTACCAGGTCCTTAATAAACAGTTAATGTTAATAACTTTGTCCAAGAGAACAGAATATAGGTAGTATAGCATGTATGTAGTACAATGAAAACTGCCTTCTAACTATAGTTTTAATGCCTTTTTTAGCTGATGACATTCCAGAACTGCTTAGCTCTTCCAGTCTATTTTCCATGCTGCTTCCCCTTATTATAGCCTACATAGGACCAGTAGCTGCTGCTATTCCCAAGGTGTGTAATTCTATAACTTTGATTTTTAAAAAAAAATAACATTTTTTAGATTTTATATCTTTTATTTAAAGATACTTTTTAATCCTTGAGGCACCTGGGTTATAGGTAATAGGCAGAGATTGATGTGTTATGTGGGAAAAGTTATTAGTTAAATCTCTCAGTTCTTAGTATATTTACTGGATTATTGTGCTTACATACTGAATGTACATTTGAAGAATTTGGGAATGGGAAATTTTATGTTTTAGAAATATGTCATAAAAAAATTGAAAAATTAAAAAAAATAGAAATATGTCATGAAAGGAAAGACTTAAGATAAAAGATTTTTAAAATATATGAGCTTGATACCATATCTTCATCATCTTGAATAATAATAATGGAAAAGGAGAGAAGAGTTTTAAAGTAGAGAAATATTGAAGACATGGAAGAAATTGTAAATTATTGATTCTTTGGCATAATTAAATATTGAGTATAACCTAATTTTCTGTAGACCACAAAAAACAAAAGTGTTTAAAAATACAAACTAGGTATTTTAGTATAACATCTAAGAGAGATCTTTTTTATCCATAAAGCAGATTTCTCATTGAACAAAAACTTAGAACCAACCTCTTGATGCAAATTGTTGCTAATGAGGATAACCAATACTTATAGTAATTCATAATTTAAAAACTAATTTCACATTTATCATCTTAATCTTTTGTTTTATATATATTTACTAGGTGGCTGTAGAAGTCTTTGGCCTTGTCCAACAATTGCTTCCCTCAGTTGCTATTTTGAATCAGAAGTATGCACCCCCTGCTTTCAATCCTAATCAGTCAACAGATAGCACCACAGGAAACCAGCCTGAACAAGGTCTCTCAGCTTGTACAACCTCGAATCACTATGCTGTCATAGAGAGTGAGCACCCATATAAGCCTGCCTCTGTGATGCACTACAAGGTAGGCACAGATTTCTGGTCAGACTCAATTGTAAAACTTTATTTGAGGTTCTATAATGATATCTTAAAGAACGCTTTGCTTATTTTCAGAAATGTAATCTCTTTTTTAGTGTATAAGTATAGAAAATCACAGATAGATACTACCAAATACAGAAGGCTTTAAGAAAGAATTTCTCCCTAAAGAATACAGGTTTATGAGGATGGTTCTCAAATCTTCTTACAACTATATTCCAGTATGTAATTCTAAACTCCCATCCTGTATATTGTAATAATAATGCATGTAAGAATTAAAATTCATAAATCATTTTTTGAATTGACATTATTTGAATTCAGCCTAAGCTCTGAAAATTTACACATTGTAGGGTTTAAGGAGTCCTCTGTTTAGTGTTAAAAAAAAAAAACCCTGCAAAACATTTATAAATTTAATGTCATTATATTCAAAATCCTTTTTCTTTGTTTTTTTTAAAATTACATTATGTAAATTAATAAGTCATTCATTTCATCAGTTTTAATTAGAAGTTAACATTTTGTGTTCTTATAAAATTTTCAGGTTTTTTATTGTAGAGAATATTAAATGTATAAAAGTAAAGCAAGATAGTATGTTATACCTGAGCTATTCATCTCCCCAAGTTTAACAGTTTCATTATTTTAAAGTACATTCATGATATTTTCTTAAGCATATCTCTAAAATATAGGACATTTAAAAATAATCATAATAATTGGACAGAGAGAAGTGAAGGGAGGGATGGGGGTATGGGGATAAGAATGATAATAGAATCATATATGTGCATATATGATTACACAACCAGTATAACTCTAAATCAGAAGTTATATTCCATTTATGTATAATATGTCAAAATGCATTGTACTGTCATGTATAATAAATTAGAACAAAAAATAAAAATAACTAATATTATCACTTCAAAAGTGATTCCTTAATAAGATCATGCAAATTTTGCTAATTTAGTTAAATCAGAATATAGATAAGATGCATACATTGCAGTGGGTTATGTCTCTCAAATCTCTTTAAATTTTAAAACCCTTTACATCTATAGATATTTTCTCCACCCCCTGCCCTTTTCAATTTTGATAGTTGAAACTGGACCATGTGTCTGTTGGGTGAAGTCCTCTTCAGTTTACCTGCTGAGTCCTATAGACACCTTTTGTAGGTGTGAAATTCCTCATTTCCTTGCTCTGTGGTATAAGATGTTCCTGCTTCAGTACTGGAACCATCCAATTTTTTCAAAGACCTTGGTTTCTTTTATACATAAACATGTATTATATGTGCATGTGTATATATACATATATTTGTGTGTAGATATATTTATTTATAGACATATTTATGTATATATGTAGTTTTAGAAATATTTTTTTAAAGATAAAACTCTTCATGAGTTGTATTGATGATATTAATTGAAATAAGGATCACCAGAGCAATGATACACACCTGTAATCCCAATGGCTTTGGAGACTGAGGCAGGAGGATTGAAAGTTCAGAGCCAGCTTCAGAAGCTTAGGGAGCCCTTGAGCAACTCAGTGAGACCCTATCTCTAAATAAAATATTAAAAAGGGCTGGGGATATGGCTCAGTAGTTAAGCACTCTTGGGTTCAATCTGCAGTAGCAAAAAAAAAAAAAAAAAAAAAAAAGGTGGGGGGAGGACACCTGAATCTCCTTTCTCACACATCTAGAATTTCTATTTTCAATGACACTGGGAATATTAAAATTAGAAAAATGTATGTGCATGGGTAGGTAGGGTGAGTATGTTGTCCATTAATTATATCATAACTACAATGTAGTCAAATTGCTATGTTTTAAAGTAAATTAGAATGATCAATTACTGTCTTCTAAAGTAAGTTAGAATGACCTGTGATTATAAAACAATTGGTTATACATTTTGAATAATTTGTTTTATTTTAGACTTTTCGTAATTGCTTTTAAATTTACATTTTGTTTTATAAATGTTGAAATAATTACATAATATATAACAAATCAAGCTTTTATCTCTGTCCACTTCATTAATTTCCTTCCTTTTCTATCCTTGGTAATAATTTCTTTTAATTTTGTAGTTATCCTGTGGTTTTATTTAGTAAATGTGAAAACTCACTCACACACACATATACAGAGGCAGAGGTGTGTGTGTGTGTGTGTGTGTGTGTGTGTGTGTGTGTGTGTGTTTGTGTGTATGTATTCATATCCTCTTGCCTATTGCCAGGTGGCATTCCCAGAATGTGTCAGGTGGATGACAATTGAATTTGACCCTCAGTGTGGTACTGCACAGTCAGAAGATGTCCTCCATTTGCTGATTCCTGTTAGAACCATTCAGAATTCAGGATATGGACCAAAATTGACATCTGTTCATGAAAATCTTAATTCGTGGATAGAATTAAAGAAATTTTCTGGATCCTCTGGATGGCCTACTATGGTTTTAGTGTTGCCAGGTAAATGTCCTCTTTTCTGTCTTATGGGGTAAAATATATATGTGTATGTACATTTAGTAAGGTTATACTATTGAAAAGCTCATTTAATTTTTTGAGGAAATTATTTTTAGACTTATGGGAATTGCAGTTGAGGAATAAATAAGTTGCCCTGGATAAGGAACATGCCAGGATCTGAGTTTTGGAGCAGAGTTAATATTGAAGAGTGGGTGTTTGTATAGTTGGGACCAAGATATAGAAAAATATTAAATATTTTGTTTCTCAGTAAGTGCTAAATTTTCAGAACTTAATTAAGGACTCCAGTCCTTCCTTTGAAGAGAAGTTGTAAACCCTTCCGAGTTGTGTTGAAACTATTATTTCAGTTGGCTTTAAAGGTATGTGTGAGAGAGAGAGAACATAAGTGTGTACAACTGTAATCACTGATATTCATGTTCTTTTAAAAGAAAGTTAAGTTTTTAAAATTATATGTAGTCTGCTGTGTTTTTATCCAATTAATCATAACTACTCTTGTGATGCTTTAAAGTGATAGCCTATTCAGAAACTTCTTTCTTGAACTGTAAACTGCCTTTGTTTGTTTGTTTATAAAGAGATGAGAAAAATCCAGATGCCAGCCTAGAGGATTGCCTACTTTGAAACAGCAAAGATTAGACTTGATCACCTCTGTGATTGACAGAAATCAAAAAATTGCTAATGTAACTTAACAGTAAATTTGGGGGAAAATTAATTATGATGAAAAATAACAATCATTCTCTTGAGATGTTCTATTTTTAGTTTTACTTTTAGCACAGTTCCTTTAGGAACCCACCTTCCAAAAAGTTTTAGTGTCTAAGTTGTATACTGCTTGGGATGAATAAAAGAAAGGGGAATTTTTGATAAAATTGTTTCAGATTTTGACCTCAATTCTGGCTTTTTTTTTTTTTTTAAGGAAATGAGGCCCTTTTTTCATTAGAAACTGCTTCAGATTATGTGAAAGATGACAAAGCATCCTTCTATGGTTTCAAGTGTTTTGCAATTGGATATGAATTTAGTCCTGGACCTGATGAAGTAAGAACAAATTATCTTTCCATTCTGTTAAGGAAGATTATGTTTTTAAAGACGTATATCAACTTAAATTGCATCATTGCCTATATTCAAAAGTTTGAAATTTATTGTAAGCTAAGGATGTATAATTTAAAATATTTTGTAGTTTATGAGTGTGCATTGACTTTTTTTTTACTTTTAATACATGAAGAAAATGAGGTTTGTGCACTGTAACCCAGTTTGATTGAAGTGTAATTTTGAAGTGTAATTATGTCTTCCCTGAGCCTGCTCTAATGGATAAATCTTTCTGAGTAAATCATAGAACTTGATTTTATAAAGAGACTTTCAACTTTTCTAAATACTTTAAGTCATACACTAAAATAAAATCCAGGTCAGAGTTGATCGTGTTCCTTCAAAATGATGAATCAAAAATTATTTAGACAGTGAACCTATAAAACTGAACCTTATAACCTGCATTAGACAAAATAATGAATCTCTTCCATTCCCAATTTAACCATTAGCCCATACATGCTTCTTTCTAATTTTAAAAAGTATATAAAAAGCTTGAACTTGAATTAATTTTTATTGATAATTCTTATTGTCTTTCAAACATTTTTTAAAGCAGCAAATTTTATACAATTCTACAGGGAGTCATTCATTTGGAAAAAGAATTAGCCAATCTTGGTGGAGTTTGTGCAGCTGCTTTGATGAAAAAGGATCTAGCACTTCCTATTGGTAAGTCTTGTTGGGTATTAGTTATTTATTGATAAATGTTTTTAAAAGTTAAGAGTAAAATATGTTTATTACAGAACACCTGACAATAGATTTGCAAAATGAATTCCATATCACATACTCATAATCAATAACTGCTTAATATTCTAAGGGTTTAAGTTTATTCTAAAGGGTTCTGTAATCCTTTTTAATTACACAAACCCATGCACAGTACACTCTCCTTATGCATGTGTATACAATGCCAATCATTGGGTTAAGCATTAAACGTAGAGGATTATACCAAAAGCGTGATATTTCTAAATTTCTGTGGAAATATCAAGTAGACAGTTGAATATTTAGTGCCTGGGGCTCAGGGGATATGTTAATAAAAATGTCATTTGAACATAGTTGTTATGTAAAAATAGCCCAGGGTCAAAGCTGGGACCACTAAAATTTTTAAGATGAACAAAACAGGAAGAAGAGATCACGTGTAGAACTGTAGATGTGAACAGCAACTGAAGGAGCAGAAAAACTAGGAGTGGGTATTCATGAGAATTGTGTATACTACTGAAAATTAATTTAAATCTATCACTGCATTTGAAAATTTGTTTATTTGTGTCCTCAATGAGAAATAAATTAGTAAAATTAGATATCTAAGGACCTTCAGAATAGATTGAGAATAGGAAGTGAAGGACAGCCTTCACTGGAAATAGCTTTTCAGAACCATTTTCATGTGGAGGAGATCAGAGTGAGTGACAGAAATGATACCTCTACATGAAGTATAATTATATGTGTGTAAATTAATTTATGATCAAGAGGGTTATATATGGTTTAACATTGTATTTTCACTATAGTTATAAAGAAAACGTTTTTTTCTTTTTCTAAATCTCTTCCCAAAATTCCATCTATAGCTCTTCCTTATAATATTAGCTTTCCAACTCTATCCTTTGTTTCCTCCCATTTTCTCTCTCTTCTCCTTTACTTCTTTCTGTATTTTACTTTTTTTCTATTGGTCCCTTTCAATCTTTTCAGTTCCCTTGATCAGACTTAATATTGGTATATATGTGAAAAATGAGACCTTTTATATTCTATTCATATGAAGAAAATGTTTTGCATCCTCTTTAGAGGATAGAGGATGTTTGTTATTTGTTAATAAGTGTTCAATTTTTAAATATATATACTTTTTGACATGGCAATTTTTTTATATACACTTGCACAGATGATCAAAAAGATAAGTTAAAGAAATGACAAATGTAGCAGTGCATGTGATTGTAAAACCTAAATGCAATTAAAAGTCTGTCAATGGAATCTGGTTATATTGTAATCACATATTCATACAGTGGGAGATGTTAAAGTACTTTTATATGGTTGACAAAGAAAGATGTCCAAATTATATTAAGTAAGAAAAGCAAGTTGCAGAAGGTTCCATTTTACACGTGTTATCTTATTTACAAATGTGTGTGTTCATGTATGTGTATATTGACACACACACTTCTGATTTATACATTGTTTATACAAATAATACGTAAGAAACTGTTGACACTTGTCATCATTGGAGGAGATGTGAAGCTCATTAGAAAGATAGAATTATTTATTCCATCCAGGCTCAGCAATGCATGCCTGTAATTCCAGCAGTTTGGGAGGCTGAGTTAGGAGGATCCTGAGTTCAAAGCAAGCTTCAGCAACTTAGCAAGGCCTTAACCAACTCAGTGAGACCCTGTCTCCAACTAACTGCTGGATATGGCTCAGTGTTTAAATACACAGTGTTTCAATCCCCAGTACCAAAAGGAAAAAAAAAAAAGAATTTTTTATTCCACACTTCTGTACAATCTGAATATTTCCCCTTGAACTTTATTTGTAGAATTTCACAATTGAATCTATCAAAAAAATCAATAAAATATGTTCTATATTAAGCAGTAAAGAAGAAAATAGGTAGAGCACATGGTCAGTACTTTATGTTTCTATGTGAACCATCATAGTTCTTCTCTAAGTCAACCAAAATACAAAGGTTCAGATTCAGAATAATCAGTTTCCTCTTTTTAATTAAATTAATTAAATGCACTAAATCAAAAGCCTTTATTTATTATGCATAAATATAGTATATATTTTTTGCATATTATTCAGCAAATCTTTTTTGGTCATTGGTTTGAGAATTGTAGCTTTTATTTTCATTAAAAATATTTTACAATTTAAAATCTAAATCACTGAGATTTACCCAAAACAATAAATCTTTTCCTTATGTAGTAGCAGAATTGTGAACAGGGTGTGATGAATGAAAGACTAGAAGGTTTAAGTATTAATATATCTTAGTAAAACTTTTCATTTGCATAATAGGTAATGAATTAGAAGAAGATCTTGAAATTCTTGAAGAGGCTGCATTACAGGTATTGTCCTGAACACTAGAAGGATAAATTATATTAGTTTCAAAGCAGTATTTTCACAAGATCAGCCTTACTTTTCTTGAACAGTGTTCTTCTTTAAATAATTCTTTCTGTTCCTCAGCAGTTATAAGAGACACATGACTTTTAATTGCTCTCCTTGATGAGAGGAACTCATGTGAGCTCAGACTATATTGTGTGGTGGGTATTGACTCTGGAGTTAGACCAAAATCTTATCAGAGAAAGAAGAGGAAACCAAGCTGGAAGGGAAGGAATCCTTTTCAGAACTATGGACATTTAAATTCCATTTTGAAAGTTCCCTTTACCAGCTAGACAAAGGGGAAGGGCCTCTCATAAAGGAAACTAGTTTAAGGTGTTATATAAGGGCTGTATTTGAAATACTTATAGAGAGTGGCAAAATTTGAGGAAGATATATTTGGTGAGTTTAGACTGTGAGAGACATATATGTCATATTAAATGGCAGAACCAGCCAGGCACAGTGGCACACACCTGTAATCCCAGCAGCTCAGGGGGCTGAGGCAAGAGGATCGCAAGTTCATAGCCAGCCTCAGCAAAAGCGAGACTAAGCAACTCAGTGAGACCCTGTCTCTAAATAAAATACAAAAGGATGGGGACGTGTCTCAGTGGTCGAGTGCCCCTGAGTTTAATCCCTAGTTCCAAAAAGAAAATTAAAAAAGAAAGTAAAACCAGTTGGCTTTAGACATTTGGGAGCCCTTAATTTGTTACCATTATTGGTTTGTTTGTTTGTTTATTTATGTAGTCATTAGTTATGTAGACCATGTGACAGTGTAATGGAAATGTATCAGTACTATATTTCAATTGAAATGCTCTTTTTTGTCTTTTTTGTCAAACTATAATATCTTCTTACTTATAATTTCTAAGAAATTTAAATTGCTCTATGAATTCATCAGTATGAATTTATCTGGGTAGCAGTCATTATTATTTGGATAAAAACATCAGAATGTGCAGGAAGCAATTTTTCAAATTATAATATCTACTGAACCCAGGCCAGAAATGCTGATGGTACTAATTGAGCATTAATGTATGCTACATACCAAGACTATTAATGATGAGTGATTTTTGTGGATTGAAATGGCAAAGGTAGAAGATAGATGGTGACTCAGACATTCAATTGAATTGATGGCATCCAACCCAGATTTCATGGGTTTATAAGGTCCTCTGGGGGAAAAAAAAAAAAAAAAGTTAAATCTCTGTATCTTAAATTTTTTTTTTTCCAGAGCTAGGGTGGAATATTTCCCCTTGAACTTAATTTTGTTTATTAGGTAAAAATACTCTAAAAATACACTATTTAGATGGGTGTGGTGGCACATGCCTGTAATCCCAGAGGCTCAGTAGGCTGAAGCAGGAGAATTGCAAATTCAAAGCCTGTATTAGCAATTTAGTAAGGCCCTAGGCAACCTGTTGCAAAATAAAGGGCTCAGTGGTTAAGTGCCCCTGGATTCAATCTCTAGAACCAAAAAACAAAAACAATATTTTTATTAACAGAAATATCAATTAAAGGGCATTTTAATAGCCTAAAATAAAAAGGCTATATTCTTCAAATAAAGGACTCACTCTATCGTATCCTTATTCTTACTAATTTTGCCAGCTCCAGAGAATAATGAGCACACATTTATGCTCATTATTCATGTTTACATTCTGTTCTAGGTGTGTGTAATTAGTGGTAGTAACAGCACTTTTCTCGTTTACAGTATCTTTAGTATTATTTCTCCATTTTTACAGTTAGACTTTCAAATCAGTATTATTTTTTATGTGTTACAATAAAGTGAATTTCAGAGAAATTATGTGACTTATCTAAGAAGTGAGTTAGTTGAGAAATAAAGGTTAGTACATAGGTCTTCCAATTCCTAGAGCTGGTATTTTCCATTTTACTTATTTCCGGAGATAAACTGAACAAAGCAGCAATACTAAAACCAAACATTTATTTCTTATTAACTTTATTAAGCACTATCCTAAAAATTCTTCATATTTTTATCTTATTTATTCTGTAGGAAATTCCTGCAAATTAGAGATTCTTATCTCTGTTAACATATTTTAAAAAGAAAAACTGAAGGGCAAAGAACTTGAATAACTTGCCTAGGGTCGCACAACTTGTAAAACACGTGAATTGGAA
The DNA here is from genome assembly GCF_964194105.1 of Spermophilus citellus. Lineage (NCBI taxonomy): Eukaryota > Metazoa > Chordata > Mammalia > Rodentia > Sciuridae > Spermophilus > Spermophilus citellus. The sequence continues at coordinate 70,601,765 of NC_138182.1, read as the reverse complement.
TTCAACTTATTGCAGTTTGGCAAAAAAGTTCCTAACTTTGACTATTAAGCACTGATGATAGGGAGACATCATATTCTCAGTAATTTTAAGAAGCCTCTGGATATTAGCAAACCACCAGTTTGTCCTTGTTTGAAAAAACAAAAAAGTTAAATCTTTGAATCTTAAGATATAAAAATAATAAACATATTAATAAACATATCAAGCAACATTTAAGTTTAGGTGGGCCATCAAGGAGCTCATACATTATGATTTTAGAAATTATTATCATATGTAAAATGTCCTTTAAGTTGGATATAAAGAAATCTTTATTGTGTTACTATTTAAGAACAAAAATGTTCCCACCTTTTTGATGTATAGTTGTGGTGATCTAACATGCATTAAATACCTTCCATTTGTGAAACAATATAGTATGTGTTTTATATGTGTCTGTAATTTAAATTGTGTAAGACCCTTGTAAGGGGGGCAATTATTTGATCATCAATTTAAACATTTTGCAGATTCAGGGATGATAATTCATTAGACAATTTGTCGACAGCACAGAATTATTTGTCCAATGTCAGGATTTGACTCTGAAGATAACATTTTTTTGAAATTACATAAATTATAAAATGTAGGTTGCTGTGGGATAGTTCAATAAATTTAGAAGTGTAACCCTTTTCTACGAAAAATATTTTTGAAATTTATTATTTAAAAATTTTTAAAAGCAGAGGTCATAGTTCAGTGATAGAGCACTTGCCTAGCTGCCCTACCCATTCCCCGCCACAAAAAGTAGGGTTAAGCATTTTTATAGTTTTGGTAGTTAAAGGAGGTCTTTCCCTACGTTTGATTTGTCAGATAAGTGAAAACTAAAATTTTACTTTTATCAGCCTATTTTTTCTTAACTTAGACTAATGAAGCTTGTATGCAGCCACAGTTAGGCTTCCACTCACTTTTTGCAATAATTTGATCATCAATTTAAACATTTTGCAGATTCAGGGGTGATGATTCATTAGATGATTTGTTGACACCACACAATTACTTGTCCAAAGTCAGGATTTGACTCTGAAGATAACATTTTTTTGAAATTACATAAATTATGGAATGTAGGTCGCTGAAGTCATGACCATGATACCCACCTACCCAAAAGAACAGATATGATTTACTGATAATTTCTGTCAATAAGGAAGACTTCAAGAAAGGGAGACTTAGAAAGAACTCTGGCTCTAACAGATGAGGATGTGAGGAGTAGAGGGCTGGCATAGGAAGAGATGCATCACTTCTGATAAGATGCTTATTTGTGAGGAGGGGAAAGAGACAGGAAGTATTATCCCTTATTTTTCCCTCCTAGAAGTTTCTACAGTGTGGGCTAAAGGAAGGAATATTGCAGCATGGGGAAAATGATTTTTCTGAGAAGGCCTAACTAAAATGTGTACAATTTGGAAAACTTTATGTAAATTTTTGTATTTCAGAGTACAAATAATCTTTTTTACCCAACAGGTGTGCAAAACTCATTCTGGTATACTTGGCAAGGGATTAGCTCTTTCTCATTCACCAACTATATTAGAGGCTCTTGAAGGAAACTTACCACTTCAAATCCAAAGCAATGAGCAGTCTTTCCTGGATGATTTTATTGCTTGTGTCCCAGGATCAAGTGGTGGAAGGCTTGCAAGGTATTGTGCTTTATATAATATACAGTTACTTTCTTTTAGGGCATCATTGCTGAAGAAATGAAAGGAGAGTCATTAGGATATTAAAATGCTGACTAAAATATTCTGGTTTATGTGTTTTGCAGTTGCTGAAATATAAAATGGTGATTAATATTTAAAACTACATGATATTTATTAATGATTATTGTTTTGCCATTTGCTTTCTTTTTTATGATAAAAAATGCTGGCCTGTGTTATTTTACTAATAAAAATATAGCTGGATGATATAGCTCAATTGGAAGTGATTGCCTAGCAAGAATAAGGTTTTATTTTTAAAATTGCAGAGATTACTCTACTTTTTAAAATCCAAATAGTGACTGACAATTTTTTCAGTCAGCCTCACTGCAATCTTTATAAATATTTTTAGGTGATGCTTAATTGAATTACTCATTACTCATCTCACAGGACAATTGGAACATGTAAATCACAAAATGAGTCCGGGGGGTATGTTACAAACCAAAGAAAATGGCAAATTTTACATGGAAGGGAAAGTAATAAAGAATATAGTAAGAAATTGTGTGAAGAAAGGGTGGACAGTCTACCTTTGAACCCTGCTGCCCTAAAACCAGAATTCTTTTTCTGTCCAGCTATCATAGAACAATTGTTCTTTGCCAGGCTTTTAGACAGGTGAAATCAGAAGAGATTTCCTGCAGTAAGAATAAGTGTCCTTAGGACTTCAAACTGTATATAAATTCAGTTCATTTTTGGGGGGTATTTAAATTAGCCATATTTAAAATTTCAGATTTTCTGCTGGGCTTGGTGGTGCACACTTGTAATCTCAGCAACTTAGCAAAGCCCTAAGTAACTTAGTGAAACCCAGACTAAATAAAATACCAAAAAAAGCATGGTTGTGTGGCTGGGGATGTGTGGCTGGGGATGTGGCTCAGTGTTAAGCACTCCTAGGTTCACTCCCCAGTACCAAAAGAAAAAAAATTCAGATTTTCTGATTTTTAAGACTTTTATCAAATTGTACATTAACATCAGAAATTTCATATGCTTTGGCATTTTTAAAATGAATATAAATAGTATTTATTTTATATTGGTATATTATAATTATACATAATAGTGGAATTCATTACGCCCATAAGCATTTACCAATTTGATCTCATTTCTCAGTTGGTATTTTTTAAATGAATTTATCATTAACAGTTGCCAAAGAAGCCACTTGTGATTATCATTGAATCAGAAAGAGATATTATTTAGTATTTTGTTCAGTGAAAGTTTAATTTATTTGGCTTAATTTCATTTTAATCATTGAAGGTGCTGATGAATGTTTGCTTTTTTGTTTATTATCATTATTTTAAGATGGCTTCAACCAGATTCCTATGCTGATCCTCAAAAGACATCACTGATACTGAATAAAGATGATATTCGTTGTGGTTGGCCTACTACAATAACTGTTCAAACGAAAGACCAGTATGGAGATGTGGTACATGTTCCCAATATGAAGGTAATTCTGTCTGAATTAAATTACAAGACTTTTGTACATTGACTACTGTAACTGGTAAAATATTAGGAATGGCAGGAACACAGAGTCTAGTTTTTCTGTCCTTTGTATATATAATGTAGGACACAGAACATTTAAATAATTTGGTTATAGTAATTCTAAATTATATGCTAGAAGATGTGGTGAGTCAAAGGAAGGATTCGAAAGTCTATGTATAAAGAGTGCTAGGCACATAGGGGGAAGGCCCATGGTAATAGTGATTGAATTTTTAATGAATGAAATCACGTTTTTTTACATTTTTATTGATTTTTTAAAAATAAATGACAGCAGAATGTATTACAATTCTTATTACACATATAGAACACATTTTGTTATATCTCTGGTTGTATATAAAGTATGTTCACACCAATTCATGTCTTCATACATGTACTTTGGATAATGATGTCCATCACATTCAACCATCATTACTAACCCCCTGCCCCTTCCCTTCCCCTCCCACCCCTCTGCCCTATCTGAAGTTCATCTATTCCTCCCATGCTCCCTTTCCCTACCCCTCTATGAGTCAGTCTTATATCAGAGAAAACATTCCGCTTTTTGGGGGATTGGCTAACTTCACTTAACATTATCTTCTGTAACTCCATCCATTTTTCTGCAAATGCCATGATTTTATTCTCTTTTATTGCTGAGTAATATTCCATTATGTACATATGCCACATTTTTTTAATCTATTCATCTACTGAAGGGCATCAAGGTAAAAGAATACATTTTTAAGTTATGTTTGTTTGTTTGTTTGTTTATATATCTTTGGTTCTGGGGATTGGACCCAGGGGGCTTAACCACAGAGCCATATTTTCTACTTTTTATATTGAGATAGAGTCTCGATAAATTGCTAAGGCTGGCTTTGAATCCACAATCCTCCTGCCTCAGCTTCCTAAACTGCTAGGATTATAGGCATGTCCAGTACCTGGCAGTTTTGTTTATAATTTTAAAATACTAAAGTACATTTTGCATTTGGTATTATTGTTACCACATTTTAGAATAATGATATTAAATAAATTCGAAATCTATGAATTTAGGTCATAAAAAAATAAGGAATAGAAATAATCAATTACTGTATTAATGAAGAAAGAGTTCTTTGGACACCACTTTTCTGAGACATTAATAAGGATATTTAGGGCTGGGGTTGTGGCTCAGTGGTAGAGCACTTGCCTGGTATGCATGAGGCACTGGGTTCAATTCTCAGCACCACATATAAATAAACAAATAAAACAAAGGTCCATTAACAATGGAAAAAGAAATTAAAGGGTTAAAAAAGGATATTTATATTATATTGTAATATAATCTTGAATTGTGATACCTCATCTAAACATTTTATCATCTTTCTGAATAATTGATACTGAAAGAAATTTTAGGCAGATCCCAATCTTGTTTTGCTCCAGAGTTTGAATTGGAGGGATTGGTTTTTTGAAGCTTAGAGGTAATTAAGCCACAAAACTATTTTTGCTCATAGGATACCTAATTTTACTTCAGTATTTACTTACAGTAGAATTGTTTCACCTACTTCTTACATTATTTCATGTAGAGCATTTTCTTCCCATCTTTGGGTTCTTTTTTTAATCATTAATCATTCTTTTCTGTCCTGTTTTTCTCTCCTTTCCTCTCTTTATGTCTCCTCCCTCTCTTCCCCTTCTTCCTTTCTCCTATCTATGTGCTTTTTCTACAAAGTCTCCTACTCCATCTTTATACCTCTTATTCAATGTGTTAAAAATTGATATCATCGGCTGGGGATGTGGCTCAAGCGGTAGCGTGCTCGCCTCGCATGCGTGCGGCCCGGGTTCGATCCTCAGCACCACATACCAACAAAGATGTTGTGTCCGCCGAGAACTAAAAAAAAATAAATATTAAAAATTCTCTCTCTCTCTCTCTCTCTCTCTCTCTCTCTCTCTCTAAAAAAAAAAAATTGATATCATATTGATCTCCAAGTTAGAAACTGTACCTAGAATACTCCTTTAAAAAGGAAAAAAGTGGGTTTTTAAAATTTTATAATTTTTAATTTTATTAATATCACATTGTAACAGCTAGAAGCAAAATTAGTATATTTTTATTTTTAGCACAGGGTCTAATTAGCATTTTAAACCTCCTCAAAATTATTAAAATATTTATGTAGTGTTTTGTTGCTAATTATTTGAAACTAAGAGTTGATTTGCAGGTAATATTCATCAAATTCTATAATGCTTGGGAGATTTTTTGGTCTAGTGCTAGGGGTTAAACCCAGTGCTTTGGTATGCTAGATAAGTCCTCTACTACTGAGCTACACCCTGAAGCTCCAAAATGCTTTTTAAAGCAATGAATATTATATTTCTTTACTTACAAAATGATCATTCCAAGAAAGTCTTGTTTAGTAATGGGACCAGTCACATAGGAAATAAGAGAATAACAAGTTTATAAAAGAAAGCAGAATATTAACATTCTGTAATATCTCAGCATTAACATTAACATTTACTCAGAAAATGGTTGTTTAGCTAATGATTCAGCCAAAATGATATGTATCAAAATATAGTATGTTTTATTTATAATCAAATGTCTTAGAATTTGAAAGTGTTTGCTTTTTTTTAAATTACATTTAAAGATTTTAATCATGACAAATGTGTGTGAGCTGAAGAATTTTACCTTGTAGACTTAAAATGTTGGTTTATTTTTTCAAAATACGAATGGGTTTTTTAATATTCCCAGGTCATTATGTCAAATCAAATACCGATTTCTCAACTCCAGCTGAAGATTGTGTTTCTTCAATAGATCGTGTGTGTCAGCTACACTTAACTTTATGTATACATAAAAAGCCTCAAATTACAGATTCCATGGGATGACATTATTAATAAGGATAGTAAATATTAAAGATATTCTACAATTCCAAGATGTCCCTCAGTTACTTAACTAATACTGTCACATTAATTTACACTACCTTTTCTATTTCTACAAAGATCCTGCTGTTTGATTACCTATTCAGAAGTATTGTCAATAGGAACAGCAAAAACTTTTTAGTGAAGCTCAGAATGATGATGCCTGATGAGGAACTAAAGCAGAATTCAGATTGTAAATCTGTAGTTAGTTACCTAGGGTTCAAAATGCCCCCCCCCCCATGCAGTAACAGACAAAAACAGAATAAAACAGTATAATTTTTGATGCTGTGGAATGAATCAGGACCTTATGCTTGCTACATATACACTCTTATCACTGAGCTACACTCTACACTCCCAGTCCTCCTAAAGTATTTCTGAAAAATGTTTTGTTATAAGCCAGTTTGTATTTTCAGTATTTTAACATGTTAAAATATATGCTTGCAGGTGTGCTGGGGTTGTGGCTTGGAGGTAGAGTGCTTGCCTAGCATGTGTGAGGCACTGGGTTCTATCTTCAGCACCACATAAAAAAGTAAAATAAAGATATTGTGTCCACCTATAACTAAAAAATTATTAAGCTTTTAATAATTATTATTAATAATTAATAATTATTAAACTTCTGAAGAGAATGCCAAGGTAAATCAATGCTAATATAGAATTTATATAATTATGAGTCCATGATTGTAAATTGCCTCTTTTGATGTGTCAAGGACAATTACATAATAATAGTATTTGTGTTTTATAATATCATGATTAGGTGGAAGTGAAAGCCGTCCCTGTTTCTCAGAAAAAAACATCTTTACAGCAAGAGCAAGTAAAGAAATCTCAAAGGATTCCTGGCAGTCCTGCAGTAACAGCAGCATCTGCTAATGCCGACATGACTTTTGGTGGGCTGGCATCACCGAAATTGGATGTCTCATATGAACCAATGATAGTTAAGGAGGCTCGATATATTGCAATAACAATGATGAAGGTAACTTATTTAAAAGAGAACTTTTTTTCACCATTTAACAAAAAATTCAGTCATTCAAATACAGACACAAAATTATATGTCTAAAGGTCTATTACTAGATGTTAAACTCCCAGAATATTTTTTAAAATGATGCTATCTTCTTCTACGGGGGATTTTCGTTGCTTTCAGGCAGATATGTAGAGGGGAATCACTAGTTTTAGAACAAGTTAATCCCATCAGAGATTGATTTTATTCCCTGCAAAAGTACTTGTGTATTTTTAATCCATATACTACTACTATTAGAACATAGTTCTTAAGGGTTTTATGTTTTTCCTATGCCCCCTTCACTTTTTAGTTCCTCTCAAATGTCCAATGCATTTCTTTATGTTTCCTACTTCTTTTGGCATTTTAGTTCTCTGATTCCTTTATGTAGATTTAAAAAAATATTTTGTCTAGCTATTTTTATCTTATCTTGAGTGGTAATATTAGTCTAAATTATCAAGATGGTCATTATATGAAATTGAAGTTATTAATAAACAGTGATGAGCCATTGAAGGCTATCTATATCTAGTAAAATAATGGTCTGATTAAATTGGTGTTTTATACAGATTGTGGTGGAGTAGGGACAGTACAATTGGGCAGATAGATGATTATGAAGCATGGTTTGATTTAAACCTCTAGGAGACTATTGAAATGTGCTGAACTCTTGGACAAATGAGTTGTCACTCAGAATAGGAAAAAAATGAAGATATTTCAAGAGATAAAAATGGTATCTAACACTCAGGTTGTAGGGTTGGTCTTAAAGAGGAAGCATAATAGTGCCTCGTTCTTTCTACCAAGAGAGCGTAGACAATAATTAATACAGATGTTGGTAAATTTGTAGATTGTACACCTAATAAACTACTTAAGATAATAATTTTGTTTTAGATTAAAGATGGGAGTTAGGAATCTTAGGGTCAAGATTTTGAATCAAAACAAAAAAATAACAAAACAGTTATTGTAGAGAACAAAATATGAAATTGACCAGAAAAGACTTGTCATACATCCTTGAATTAGTTGAAATTGAATACCATACAGTGTAGTGTGATAAGAATGTGGATAATGTGAGCATTTAGATTGATTCAGCATGGATATTTTGCCAAATAGTTTAAGAAGAGTACTAAACAGGAGTTGCGTATGTGGTTGTTAAAGAGAGGATAGTATAACCTATGTAGTTTTGGAAGGGGAAATGGGAGAAGATTCAGACAAAGAGAAAGTTGAGTAAGAGGGACTGGAAGTCTAAAAGTAGATATAATGCTAGAAATTGAGGTAGGAAACTGAGCAGGCTGTATTCTTTTGATTTCAGAGATAGAACAATTTTGTAAAATATTATGGGTCTGTGACTTTTGTTGTAGGTGTTTGAAATAAACTTGAAGTTGGTTATTAAGGATGAAGAAATTCAGGATCAAAAAGCTGGAATTTTGGGCTGGGGTTGTGGCTCAGTGATAGAGTAGATGCCTCGCATGTGTGAGGGACTGGGTTCGATTTTCAGCACCACATACAAATAAATGAATAAAAAAAAGTCTGTCAACAATTAAAAAATATTTTTTAAAAAGCTGGAATTTTAAATGTGATAGACATCATTATCCAAAGTACATGTAAGAAGACACGAATTGGTGTCAGCATACTTTATATACAGCCAGAGATAAGAAAAATTGTACTGTATACGTGTAATAAGAATTGTAATGCAGTCCGCTGTCATTTATTTTTAAAAAATCAATTTTAAAAAAAGCTGGCATTTTAGATGAACTGCCCACTGGCTATTGAAGAATTCAAAACTAAACATTCATTTCAGCTTGTATCTAAGGAACTGACTTTCTGGGTTTTTTTGTTTTTTGATTTTTTTTTTAACCTCTCTCCCCCTAATCATTCTTCTTAGTTTCCTATTAACATGCCTCCAATTGTATAATTTTTTTTTTTAAATTCAGAACTGAGAGCAGGATTTCAGAATGTTCTGAATGGCACCTGGTTAGAGCAGTTAGAGAATGCCATTCCTGGACTATCTCTTTGGGACGTTCAGTCATGTTTCAGGAAAGTAGACATCATGTGCCCATTTAATAGTGAGTGAAATATTCTGGAAGGTGGAAAATGAGATATAATTTCTTTTCTCATGAATACATTTAATAATATATATTTACAGGAAAAGGAAAGTGATGGAGTAGAAAACACTACTGGGAGTCTAGAATCCTGGGTTTTCTAACTGTTGACTCCTGTCGAAATTTGTAAAGACTCAAAGTGCATTTTTCTGGTCTAGGAATATACTCAATGATACAATGTTTTCCTGAAATATGTGAAGTCCTGGGTTCAATCCCCGGGACCACAGAAAATAAAGCAGAGGATGTTTAGGTACAATGTTTGCATAGACAAAGGAAGTGAAATAATTTCTAAATTACTTTCATGAGGACAAAAAGATAAGGAGAAGGAAGGGGGGTTTTAAAATGGATATGCTCTCCTTTATAAGTATAATAGTTAGAAGCAGATGTGGAATTGGAAATCTTGACCTGAACTTTAAAAGATAATGATTAATTTGGTAATGTTGCAGATATACAAAAGCATAAGGAATAATGTGCCATTTTTGTCTACACATTTCACCATAATTGTTTCAATATTTTTGCTATTTTTATTAAGTAACAGATTTTTACAGGCACAGTTGAAGCCATTTATAAAACCTCAATCAATTCCCACCCCATCTTTAGAGGTAACCATTATCCTGAATGTCATGGTGTTCATTCCCTTACATTTGTATGTTTTTATTCTGTGACTGAATACATATTTATCCATGAGCAATATATTTAGGTGTTCTGTATGCATCCCAAAAGTTTATAAAATGATATGAAATTTTACATATCCTTTTGCCAGATTTTTACTCATCATTAATTTTGAGTTTTAGTAAGATAGTTGAAGTTTATTCATCTTAACTAAATATTTCATTAATTTCTCTTCCAAAATTTGTTCATTTTCCCATTGATGTACATTTAATTTAAGCTGTTTGAAATAAACATCCTTGCACTTGTCTCCTTTTGCACTGGGTTTTTGTTTGTTTGTTAATTTTTTTTAATAGACTATATCTTACTATGTTGCCCAAACTCCCACCTAACCCTCCAGTGTAGGTGGGACTATAGGCATTTACTATCATTTGATTATTATTAACACAATTTGATGACTGTGATATGATTATTTTGTTGTTTAGTTAAATAACTTTCAATATTTATCGTCCTTTCAGATTTCTTATTTGGGAAATTGTCTTTACTCACTTTTTTTGTTGTTTGTAAAATAATTTATTAAATTTTTACATTAATGTTTAAAACATATTGCATATGTACCACTGTACCAGTCTCTTTAATATACATAATCTTTTTTTTTTCCTTTTCTTTTGATACTGGGGATTGAACCCAGAGTACTTTCCCACTGGGCTATTCCCCCATTCTTTTTAATTTTAAAATTTTTAATTTTATTTATTAATTTTTTAATTTAGATATGACAGTGGAATGTATTACAATTCTTATTACACATATAGAGCACAATTTTTCAAATCTCTGGTTGTATACAAAGTATATTCACACCAATTCGTGTCTTCATACATGTACTCTGGATAATGATGTCCATCACATTCCACCATCATTTCTAACCCCCGCCCCCTCCTTTCCCCTCCCACTCCTCTTTTAGAGTTTGTCTATTCCTCCTATGCTCCCCCTCCATATCCCACTATGAATCAGCCTCCTTATATCAGAGAAAACATTTGGCATTTGGTTTGGGGTTGACTAACTTCACTTAGCATTATCTTCTCTAACTCCATCTCTCTACTTGGAAATGCTATGATTTTATTCTCTTTTATTGCTGAGTAATATTTCATTGTGTATATATACCACATTTTTACTCACTTTTATTTTGTGTAGTTTCTCTCTTTTATTGATTTGACCTTTATTATGGATGCATATCTCATTTGGGTTATATATATTACAAATCCACTCTCCTTTTGATGAAGCCTTTTCTCTAGAGCATATTTTTAATACAAATCTACATTTTAATATACTGAAAAGATATTCTTTTTAAAATATTTAGTTCAAGTTTTTTCATTTGAGTCTTTAACACAACAGGAAAATATTTTTGTAAATGATGTAATGTAAGGTCATTGAATTTTTTTTCTTTTCTCCTTGTATGGATAACCAGTTTTCTCAATACCATTTATTAATTGTTTTATCATTTCACTGATTGAGAATGTTTTTAATGATTTTATGACTACTACTGGTTTGTTTCCCAAAAGGTTTATGAAAATTACTCATTTGAGGAGCTGCGTTTTGCATCACCAACTCCTAAGAGGTAAGGATCATTTTCTGAAAGAATAGCTGAAATGTCAGTTGTCATCTGCTTACACCTAAAATAATTCTACATTTCAACTTTTAACTTTCATAAATAAATAATTACCACCATATAATAAGGTGTAGATTTACTAGCAGAGTGTACATTCAACTGGAATACTGTCAGTATTTTACAAAACTACTAGAGAAACAATAAATACTCATTAAAATAAGTATTAATTGGCTTGTCTGGGGTTGATTGGGTTTTGTTTGATTTTTTGCTGTTTTTTAATTATTCCTTTTCTTCTTCCAGTGAGTTATGAAGAGATTTCACATTTGGTTATGATATCTTAAGTTTTCAGCCCCTGATTAATTCTGTTAACTTCATATTTAAGCAGATCCATGGTACTTCAGAGAGTTCATTTACATAAAATTTAGGCAAAGCTCTGAAGTAAATCTGAGAAAGTATACTTACTTATAGGCTTCATTGTATAGCATATCACATGACTTTACTAGAAACCAACAGATTACTTTGACTTTGTTTTGGTATATATGCAAAGTACAATTGTAATATACAATATAGAAAGTTTTCTTTTTTCCTAAAAAGCAGAGTGCTGTACATTGTATCTTTGGGTACATGAAAGTAGCATTTTGTTCCTGACTTTAGTTAATAAAATGTCTGCTGGAGTAGAAGCATATGTATATAGGTGACTTTTTGACCAGTGTGATTCTGCAATCTGTACAATTAGAAAAATGAGAAATTATACCCCAATGATACAAATGTATGAATTGCCAATGTCATGTGTAGATAATAAAAAAAATTGTAAAATAAATATGAACAGTATTAATTTATAGCATGTTAAATAAGATCAAGCCGACCATTTCCCTACTAAACAGGTTTTTGTATACATTGGGCATCTTAAACCTAATTGAAATAGTCTCATCTAAGAAATTTAATGTATTCATTTTAAAAACTGTTGAGCTTCTGCTATTGGAAAGGCTTTGAATACCTTTATGAACGTGACATTTGTGGTTGTGATTCTCATGGCATTTACATTCCTAAGGAGAAACAAACTATAAATAAATCATAAAGATAAATAAGGTTATTTAATGATGTTGGAGATGAAGCAAATTGTCAAAGTATTATTACATGACAGTAGAGGGCTACTTGAGGAGTTGTATTTGACTAGAGAGTTTGTGTTAGCTTTGGTTTGCTATGATCAAGATACCTATCAAGAACAACTTAGAGACAAAGTTTATTTTGGTTCATGAACTTAGAGGTTTACTCTATGGTCGGCTGACTCCATTGCTTTGGGCCTGAGATGAGGCAGAACATCATGGTTGAAGGGTGTGGCAGAGGAAAGTTGTTCAGCTCAGAGCAACGAGAAAGCAGAGAGAGAGAGAGAGAGTGGGAAGATCCAGGGTCAAAATATAATCCCCAAAGGCATGTCCCCAGTAACCTACTTCCTCTAGCCACACCCTACCTGCCTACAGTTATCACACAATATTTCATTCCAATTATTAATCAACCAAATGGATTAATCCGCTGATTAAGTTATGGCTCTCATAAACGAACAGAATTCAGTGTTGGTGGTTGACCAAGTAAAGATTTGGGGAAGGTAGTTCTCAACAAAAAAAAAGCCTTAGTGGATGGATCTTGATTCCTTTGAGGAACAGACAGAAAAGAGGCTAGAGAAAAGTGAGCAAGAGGGAGGAATAATAAAGGTGAGTTTGGAGCACTGTTTACATATGGAGTAGTAATCTATGTTAAATAATTTAAATTTTCTTCTAATCAAATTTATTTAGAGAGTTTTAAACAGGAAAGTCACACCATCTGATTTGTAGTTTTATAAAGATCATTCTGGCTGTTCTCTGAAGATGAATTATAGGGGTACAAGAGTGGGAACAGAGAGATAAGTTAGATACTATTAAGTATCATGGAACAGTTGTAAAAAGACTAAAGATGGAATTTGGATACACCTAGGAGGTACAGCTAATAGACTGTGCTTATAGAGTGGAACAGAAAACAAAAGAGAGAAGAATCAAAAATGATCATAGATTTTCTTTGATTTCACCAGAAGTTTTATGATTAGCCAATTTGGTCCACAAACCAAATCTGGCCTGTTGCCTGCTTTCCTAAATAAAATGTTATTAGAGCACAATCTTGCTCATTAGTTTATATATTGTCTATGGCAACTTTTGTACTACAATTGTGTAGTTAAACAGTTGTAACAGACTTTTTTGGCACAGTAGGCTAAAATATTGCTACAGCCTATGGTATAGTATAATGTTTTTTATGAAAATCAAAAAGTCTAAGGAAAAAACAGGCATTCGTTTCTCCTACTTTGTTTTGTAAGGTGTATATGGATGAGAAATGAGTTTTTCTTTAGATATGTTAAAATCGAGACACCAAGATATCCCTAGTTATCTAAGTGGAGATGGCAGCTTATAACTACTAGAAAGAGTTTGAAACTCATGGAAAAATAAATTTGCGAGTCATCCTTATACATATGTGTGATTCTTAACACTGAGGAATGGATGAATTAGCTACTGAAAAGTTAGTATAGAAAAAAATGAAAACCTAGACCCCAGTCCTGGAGCTTTCTGTAAATTGAATGGTGATTAGAGAGCCAACAACACTAAGAATGGCCATTGAAGCAAAAGAAAAAACTTGGAGAAAGTTAGGGAAGCAAGAAGAAGGAAGTTTTTCAAAAAAGTAAGAGTTGACAACTATCAAATGCTACTGAGAGATTGCCTGGAAAAAATGACCATTACATTCAGAGACATGATGGGCATTTGTGACTTTGATATCAGCAGTTATATTGCAGTGTTGGGATCAAAAAACCTAGTAAGTTGTGAAAGTGGAAATTTTTTTAAAAAATGAAGAAGGTAATTGTGGACATTCTTTAGATAAATTTTGATATAAAGGCGAGAAGACCTAAGAGACCTTACTGAAGACTATAATATTAAGAGGAGGTATTCGATTTGTCAAGGTGGGAGAATCTAGGAACAAACAGTGATTCCAGATTTCCCAACAACTCAGAAAGGATACAGAGAAAGATCAGCAAATCTGAGACATGGATGACAGAATAAATACTCTTAAGATTCAATATTACAAAGATTGAGACCTGGAGAGCCTAGAAGATGGGTTACCAGCATAGAAAATAAGATCAGAGTTCCCTAACCCTGAACCTAGATCATGGAGGGGGAAGGAGGGAGGGACACCAGAAAGAGAAAGAGAGAATGGAAAAACTCTTAAGCCTCACCCCTTATTAACAATATTTGGAAAAAAAATTTTTAAATGTATTAACAGCAAAGGTGTTCTCATACCAGGTCAAGCAGTTTAAATGCAGAAATGACTATTGCATTCATTACATGTCCAAGCAGTTTGGAAATCTGCAGCCTTGTTGTGTAACACACAACTGATCAATCACCCTTTAAATAATCTTGTACGAGCCCAGGCAGGGAAGGGGCCTTCTGCATAGTATCCAACACCCCCATACAGCATCCCTCATGAAAGCTGGCAGGGAGGGAGGGCTTAATGCAGCCTCTGCAAAAGCACTGGTAGTGACCTGGAACCAGGAAGGGAAGGAGTACCCTGCACAGCTTCTGCAAAAGCCCAGGCAAGGAAGGAGCACCCCACTCAGCTTCCTTAGGAATGAGAAAGGAGCACTCCATGCAGCCCTATAAAAGGGCCCAGGCAGGGAAGGAGTGCCTCATGCAACATCCCTGGAACACAGGCAGGAAAGGACCATCTGGAAGAGCCCTGGCAGAGAAAAAGCACTCTGACGCATCCGAGGAACCCTGGGCAGAGAAGTAGAGCCCACTCCATCAACCCCTGGCTGAAAGGGAGAGCTCCAGGCACTTGATTAGTGCCTTTGCAAACCAGAATAGAGACAGATCTGTGGCCTGCAAATTTCAGTGGTGGGAAATAAGAGCTCTCATCCAAGCCAGAATACAGTTTTGGCCCCAAGCCAAAAAAAAAAAAAAAAGGAAACCCTTAAGACTGCTATTGGGGAAATTGCCTGAGTCCTAAGAAATCTAGAGGGCCTCTCCCCCGGATTCTTGACACAGTTTTATGTGAGGCCTGTCCCAGAGGGAAGCAGCCTGGATATCCAGCAACAAAGCTGGTCTGTCCAGATCTTTGCAGCAGCCAGCAGAAATTATATGAGTCTTATAAAACTTAAAGGGAAGGTGTTTGGGCCCAGATCATAACCAGTGGGAGGTTGGTTAAAGCCAAAATTCTCCTGGTACAAGGCAGCAAATAACCATGGCACAAAGTCTGACCTGTGAACACCACAGATGTGTCTCTAGACACTTGTGGAACATTGGTTGGGCACTGCCTCAGCCACAGACAGCAGAGGAAAGCAGCATCCACTATACCCAACCTGGGGCAGTGGAACATAGAACCTAAGTGAACCAGCTAAGTTACCCTACTCAATATTAAGGACCCCAGTGAGCTGCATCCCTAAAGGGGAGTGACTCCATCACAGATCACCCATGGAGAACCCATAACCCTGTGATTGGTGCTTATAGACAGCCACTAGCTCTACACCACCTTGAAAAGAATCCGGTAGAAGAGAGCTGGTACCAAAGAGATCTACAGCAATAATCCAGAGCCCTACATCATTATCTCCAGCACACAATAAGGAAAACAAAACAAACAACAAAAACAACAAACAGACACAATACTGCACCCTTTGAGTAGTCAGTTCCAGGCCCCTGAACTGACAAACCAGTAGTGGCTAGTGAGAGGTTTATAGCAACTAGGAAGGTAGCTCCTGCATCCAAGCACTGCTAGAGGAATTCAAAAAGACTGCTGGACATCCTCAAAACATCCCAAACCCTAATGAAACCCAAACCAAGATTTAATAAGAACTTTCTTTGCCTTGATATGGTTTACTGTAAATAACTGTAATGTCAGCTTTGATTTTAGAAACTATTCTTTTTTTTAAATTGTTTTTTAGTTGTTGAATAACCTTTATTTAATTTGTTTATAGGTGGTGCTAAAAATTGAACCCAGTGCCTCATACATGCTAGGCAAGCTACAATCCCAGACCTAAATTATTCTTTGTTTTGATTGATAGTTGTTACCCTAATAGCCAACATTGCACCTTCAACCCATTTGAATGTATTTCTTCTAATGGTTTAAACACATTAATTGGAATCATTTTTTCTAGCTGTATTTTCTTAGCTCTGGTTTATACTTGCTCTTCTTTCTCTTTGTTCTCATGCTTACACTGTTTACTATTGCCTCAAATCCCTCCCATTAATTTCTGTCTCCTTTTTACCTTGGTCTGTATCATTCTTGCCTGTTCTTTTCATAAGGTTGAATAGTATGTGGCTTGGCTCTTAAGTGATTTCAGTAAATAGCATCAGTAACTGCTGTCAGAGTGGTACTGATACTGCAGTTATCAGAGGCCACACATTGAGTTAAACTACCAATACTTGGTTGTTTACTCAATCCAGGGCTCCTAAGAGGGGAAAATCCCACAAAATAGTTGCTTGCTTCAAATAGGATGGTTATATCCTAATAATGGGTAGACATACAAACAATATGAAAAAGCAAGGGAACAAACTACCCCAGACAGCCCACAACACTGACTCCATAGATACCACAGTCAAGGAGACGTCTCATACAGAATTTAGAAGATTCTTGGTTAAAATGATCAGTTAGCTAAAAGAAGATGTATAGAGTGAAATTAGAAAATACAGGAAATGAAGATCACTTCAATAAAGAGACATAGATCCTGAGAAAGAACCAGACACAAATCCTGGAAATCAGGACTCAATAAACCAAATTAAAAATTCATTGGAAAGCCTCACCAGTCGATTAAACCACTTTGAAGATAGATTTTCAGGCCTTAAAGACAAAGTATATAATCTTTAAAATCAAGTTGACCATAAAGAAAAGATGTTAAGAGACCATGACCAAAATATTTTAAGAAATTTGGGATACCATCAAAAGACCAAATCATTGGAGTAAATGAAAGTTTCCAAAAACAAACTAAAAAGATGCACAACTTTTCAATGAAATAATATTGGAAATTTTTCCAAATATGAGGAATGAGGTGGTAATTCAAATACAAGAGACATACAAAACTCCAAATAGTCAGTATATATATTCTCCAACACAATAATAATGAAAATACCTAATATACAGTATGAGGATAGACTTTTAAAAGCCACAAGGGAAAAACAGCAAGTCACATTTAGAGGAAACCAATTCAGATCTCAACTGACTTCTCAACCCAGACCATAAAAGCCAGGAGGGCTTGGAATAATGTATACCAACCTCTAAAAGAAAATGGATACCAACCAGGATTACTATAGCCAGCAAAATTATGCTTTAGAATTGAGGTTGAAATTAAAAAAAAAAAACTTCCACAATAAATAGAAACTGAAAGTCATAACCACAAAACCTGCACTACAAAACATACTCAACAAAATACTTCATGAAGAAGAAATGAAGAATTATAATGAAAACCAACATTGGAATGCATTGCATTAGAAGAATAGTCAACTGAAGGAGAATCAAATCTGAATCTAACATTTGAAGTAAATTCAATGACAGGAAGTAAGAATCACCTCTGTATAATAATATTGAATGAAAATATTGAATGTACGTCAAAAGACTTAGATTGCATCTCTTTTTCAATCCAATCAGCCAAACATAGGATGTAAGAAACTCACCTTGCAGACATACATTCACAGACTGAAAGTGAAAGGATGGGAAAAGATATACCATGCCAATCGTTTTATCAGACAAGGTAGACTTCAAGACAAACTCAATCAGAAGAGACAAGGTCACTTCATACTGTTAAGGGAATCATCCAACAACAAGAAATAATGATTATAAATGTTTATCCCCAAACAATGTAGCTTCTACGTACATAAATTCTTCTAAATATCAAGAATCAAATAGACAACATTATAGTAATACTGGGTGATTTCAACACACCTCTTTCACTAGTAGAGTGATCATACAGACAAAAACTAAGTAAAGATTCTTCTGAACTAAAAAATACTATTTATCAAATGGACCTAACAGACATCTATATAATATTTCACTATTTAATGACTGAATTCACTTTCTTCTCAGCAACACATGAAACATTTTCTAAATAGACTTTATTTTAGGTCAAAGATCAAATCTTAACAAATACAAAGAAATAGAGATAATTTCTTCCATAATTGAATGAATTTAGAAATCAGCAAGATGAAAACAGAAACCACTTTAATATGTGGAGATTAAATAACACACTTTTGAATAATAAATGGATAGTAAAAGAAATCAGGAAAAATTTTTTTAAATCTTACAAAACAAATGAAAACAGTGTTATTATAATACCAAAATCTCTGGAATAGTACAAAAGCAATTCTAAAAGGAAATTTTATAGCACTTAGTTTATATATTTAAAAAACAGAAAGTTGCAAAATAAATACTCTAACAGTACATCTCAAGACCTTAGAAAAAGAAGAAGAAACTAACACCAAAATCAGCAGAAGATTATGGTGTATATACACACAATAGAATATTACTCAACTATGAAAATGAAATTATGTTATTTGCTAGTAAATGGATGAAACTGGAGACTATAATGCTAAATGAAACAAGTCAGACTCAGAAAGTGAAGGATCAAATGTTTTCTCTGATATGGGGAAGGTAGTCCAAAATTAGGGTGGGACAAGAGAGAGAAAAAAGAAACGGGGGGAGAGTTCCGTCAAAATGACAGAAAGGTTAGGTGAGTAGGAGAAGGGGATTGAGGGGCAGAGAGAAGAGACGGGGTAAGGAAAAAACAGAGGGATGAATATTATATAACTTTTCAGAGGTACTACAGTGAATTTCACCGTGTATATCCACAAGATATTAATTTTTAAAAGAAAATGTAAATAAATAAGTCAGTAGAGGAAAAGAAATGTGGAGGGCCGTACAGAGGTTAAGAATAAGTAATGGGGACTTAATTGGAGCATATTATACTGCCTGCATTTACAATTATGTGAAAATAAATCCTAATCTTACGTATAACTATTATAAAGCAATAAAAAAATTTAAATAGGAAATTCTCAAGTTTTTTGTATGCTAATAGAAATGATCCCATACAGTGGGAAAAATTGAAAATGCATGGGAGAAGGAGCAAGGTAATTGGAGCAAGGAAGTATTGAGGGAAAAAGTTTGGCAGTTCAAGTAAAGGGGCTGGCTTTGGATAAGGTCTAGGATGCTTCTTTCATTGAAACAGGAGAGAACGTGAGAGGAAGCAGGTTTAATAATCTGATTTCAACCTGAAGGTTTGTATCTGTATCATTTCTTTACAGAAGAAAAAGGTGAGGTCATAATCAACTGCAAGTAAGGAAGAAGGGTGATGGAGTTTTGAAGTGAGAAAGAAAAATTTCAATTGTCAGGGGTGGGGAAATACTGTAGCAGGCTTGCCAGTCAGTATTGAAAATGCCAACCAAAATTAAATGTTTACTGTAATATCATAGTGATGTCAGTTGTTTAATCAAAAGTAAATTTTCCAATATCCCTCTTAATTTTTTTCAGGCCCAGTGAAAATATGCTGATTCGTGTCAATAATGATGGTACTTATTGTGCAAATTGGACTCCAGGGGCTATTGGACTCTACACTATTCATGTTACCATTGATGGCATTGAAATAGGTATATGTGTATATATTTAAGTTATAAGTTATCTAGTGAAAAGAACTAGACTCAAAATCCTCCTTCATTGTAGTTTTGACACTTTTGTTATACACATGTATAGGTTTCATAACTTTTATATGTCTTCATTTTGTCCTTTATAATGAGTATGTAGTTAGTGCATTCCTAAGGTCTTAAAATTATGCTCAAGTATTATAGCCCTCATGGCTTCTTCCCTACTTTACCCAATGTGCCAGTCAGATTGTGATGCCCTCCATGTTGCTGTATCATATGCATAACCTGTCTACCAATCATGGTCTGCCTTCTTCCTTTCCTGGATGTGAGCAGAAACCCTATTGTTTACCCATGGATTTCCCACTCTAGATCAGTACCAGCCGTATAATGACTACTTAGTAAATATTGTTGAATGAATGAATTGTCTTTATCTGCCATTAGCTTTGAAAAACATTAATTTTGGAGGGGACATGAATCTTAATTTTTAAACTCCCTGTGTGATAGGATAATAGTAGATTTTTTAAAAAAGTGTTTATCAGTGTCAGTTTCTTAAAACGCTATCCTTTATGACACTGCTCAATAAATGGAACTCCTATGATCAGAAAATCTAGTATATCATAATTTCACCATAGACAATCACATGATTTACATCAACATATTAGGAATTCTGAGAAGTTCTCAAGTTAAGAATCTTGTTTTTATTTAAACCAGTGGGATCTCTTACCTATGGAAAAGAGGGAGAGAGGTCAGAGATAAGAATCCAGTCAGTTTTCTGTGTCTTTGGGTTCTACAGCTGTAGATTCAACCAGTTGTGTATTGACAATTTTGGGGGGTTGGGAGGAATGCATTTATAATGAATATGTGTAGACTGTTTTCTTGTCATTATTCCCTAAACAATACATACAATAGCTATTTACACAGCATTTATTTTGTATTAAATTAGTAATCTAGAGATGATTTAAAGTATACAGGAGAATGTAAATAGACTATATGCAAATAATGTACTATTTTATATAAGGATCTTGAGCAGCCATAGATTTTGGTAGGTGAGGGGGATCCTGGAACCCATCCTCATCAGACACTAGGGATGACTGTAATTCTAAAATGATATCCTTTGGGAATCCCTGTCTTTAAGCAATTTGTTTTTGCAGTGGAGTTAAAAAGGTACATTACATTGATGTATATAGAATATACATTAGTATAACTGTATAGAATCAGACATATAAAATAATACCACCCCAGAAATTTTTTTTTATCCACAGACTTTGCAGCAGTCTCCTTTTATCAGCATATCCATAATGCCTTTTGTTTTGCAAACATGCTGAATCTGAGCAAAATATTATTATACAATTCTCTCCGGTATTAACTGTTTGGTGAAGATTGCTGAGATAAAACAAGCAAACAAAAATCATTTGTAATAGAATATAAGTAGTGACAGATGAGAGGTACAAATTAGAACAGGAGTTTAAAAACCATGGTAGTAAAGAATAATTTCATAAAGAATGTTTTTCTCTGCAAATATTATCTAAATTTCAGTAGGTAGAGTTTTTAAATCTTATCTAATATTGGAGTAAACGAAACTGATTTATTTTTTAGAATGAACCTGAAGAAAGAGATTTGTATTTACTTAAAATCATTCTTTTTCTTTCTTTTTTTTTTCTTCCCTCCTGTACTGGGGATTGAACCCAGGGGGCACTTTGCTTTACCACTGATCTATATCCCCAACCCTTTTTATTTTTTATCTTGAGACAACCTCATTAAGTTACTTAGGACCTTGCTAAATTGCTGAGACTGGCCTTGAACTTGTGATTCTCCTGCTTTAGCATTCCAAGTCACTGGAATTACAAGTGTATGCTACTACCTATCCAGAATTATCCATTTTCTTCTCCACTCAATTTTCATACTCTTCCTAACTCAGCTCTCTCCCAAACTGTCAATAGACTAGGATCTTACTCAATGATAGATAAGGACAAATGATAATTCATTGGAATGATGATAATAAAAGCTAACATTTTTGGAGAGTTAATATACCTACATTGTTCTGCATATACCTTATGTATTTTAAATTATTTAATTTTTATAACAGCTCAGTGAATAGGTGTTATTACTATTTCCATTTCAGAGATGGTAACATCGGACACTGAGAGTCATAAATTAGTGGCAGATGTTGGAGCACCCAAGCAATCTAGAGCAAGAACTGAGCTTTCAACCACCATGCTGTATTGTGCAGTCTGCCTGTCTCTCATGCTGTCAGGCATGCTGTACTGCCTGTCAGCAGCAGAAGTGACTGGTATAAGTAATGGGTGCTCTTGTCAGATAATATTTAATCGTACAAGGTTTATTTTTATTGCTATTCTGAATTTTCAGTATCATTTCATATGTTTAAGTTAAACACTGGAAACCCCATTTTTGCTTGAAGCCCTGAGGAAAACTTTGTATCTTGCCACTTTGGAAACTCTGGTCCATTTTTTAAATATTTCTCTTTTTTAGCTTGTTCAATCACCAATCATCCTAAAAAGACAGATCGAGACATTTGTTTTAGTTGTTTAAAATAGCTTGTGAGTGTTTATAAGGTTGAGTTGAAAGATCCTTCCTCTCGTTTTTTTGTCAAATGTTTTAGCTGCCTTCCTTTTCTTACAGATGCTGGCCTTGAAGTAAAAGTGAAAGACCCACCAAAAGGGATGATTCCACCAGGAACTCAGTTGGTCAAGCCAAAGGCTGAACCTCAACCAAATAAGGTTAGGGTAGATGAAGTCCAAGCTGAATAGGGCACAGGTTTTTTAAGTATTTCCTTGATACTTCAAAATGGCCATGAAATATCTAATATTTTACTGATTGACTTTAGCATTTGAATTCTAAATATCTCAAATAAATTTGGAGAGTGTTACATGGTAATCATTTTAAATTATAAAACCTGTGCTTTGGGGTTTTTTTATGTAATGCTGTAATAATCATTGTGTATTTTCTGTTACTGAAAGTTTACAATTAACAAAAAGTTTACTGAAATTAAATGTAAAATTTGCAATGTCTTTTGCCCTTAAAAGAACAATTAATTTCCTAACATCCAAAGAATACATATAGGAATTTTAGTAAACCAATTTTTAGAAAGGAAACATTTTATATGCTATGTTTCTAAAAAGGTATCTTTTAAGATTTTGGTCATATGTATTTAAAATTTAGAAAGGAAATTCTAAATATATATTAATAATTCTCTTAAGTTTTTTTCCATTCATATACATTTCAATATGTATCAAGATTTCATTTTTATAATTTCATAAGTAATCTGCTGTTATTTGAAGATGTACACAGCTATAAGCAATTTTGAAAAATTTCTCAAAATTATAGTACTTTTAAATCTGTTTAATTTTATCTCTTACTCCTTATGAAATCTCTCTTCTATGTTTTTCCTGTTTTACTAAATATGTTTTCCTTTCTCAGGTTCGAAAATTTGTGGCCAAGGATAGTGCTGGGCTCCGGATCCGGAGCCACCCTTCCCTTCAGAGTGAGCAGATAGGCATAGTGAAAGTCAATGGAACTATCACTTTCATTGATGAGGTAATTCATAAAGAAACTCTTAGTAATAAATACTGGACAGATTTTTTTTTTTGCATTGTTTGCAGAATAGTAAGGCTACAAAGTTTTCTGTTAAAATGTGTTTTAAGCAGTGTGAGAATCTTTTGAAAATTGTTTTGCAGTATGTGTCCATGGAGTTTCAGACATTTGAATTTTTTTCTTTTATCAATAAAAACATAGCTAAAATTATATTTTGAACATAATAAGAACTCAATTAGACATAGTAATCAGAACCTATATAAGTATTCACTGAAAATGGGTATAATTGTTTTTCATTAATTTTTGAAATATTTTTTAAACATATTCTTTGTATTACTTCAACTTTGGTTGGTACATATTACATTTTTCTAGTAATACAACCAAGTAATTAGTTCTTTGGGAAGACATCTGATTTTACTGTTTAAGCTATTTATCTTTAAGTGTGATTTCCTTTAGTTTTTTACTCCTAAGCAAAATTGTATTTTTCAGTCTCACACTAGGGATTATACTACTGTGGCATTCCTTGCTTTTTTCCTTAGAGGATCTCTAAAACTTAGCTTTTATGAAAACTAAATGCCTAATCTGTTTCTACCACTTTACGCCTACTTCGAAGTCTTTCAGTCCTTGCTACCCCTATAGGAGTGACAGGAGGGCATGGCTTGTTTCTGTTGCTTCTTTCCCTTAGATCCACAATGATGATGGTGTGTGGCTGAGACTGAATGATGAGACAATAAAGAAGTATGTTCCTAACATGAATGGTTACACTGAAGCCTGGTGCCTTTCATTTAATCAACATCTTGGCAAGAGCCTTCTGGTCCCAGTTGACGTAAGTAAAAAGTGCTTTTAAACAACATCATAGGTATAGTCTGTCCTCATTACAGGCTTTCTTTAATTAAGGCTTTTCAGTTCTGAGGTAACCAACAATTAAGTAACTTTGACTTTAGAAGTGCTTCAATTCTTCAGGGCTTTTGTCTAATGAAAGTAAAATTTGGCAAGGTTAAGGTCCTTAATGATTATTTTGATTCATCACCGACAGGAGGTAGTAAATTTAAAATAGGCTTACTGAATTTCTTTCAGAGAGATAATGAATGAGAGTGGATGCATTTTTCCCCTTCTTATTTACACTACTATTTTGAATGAATTCCAAACTAAAATTTAAGAATTTAGAATTACTGTTCATTCAGAAACAGGTATAAATGTTTGTAAAGTATATGTTATGTTGACATTTTGCAGTCATTTCTTTGTATTATGTTTAACTTTGAATCTTTTCTTCTTTGGCTTACAATACTATTACGTTAACATAAGATGGGTTTATACACTTGTAATGGTATTGAAATCTAAATCCTCATCTCTGAGAAAATTCATTGAACCTCTGGTTAGAACCATTGGTTATAAGATCACCTTAGTATTTAAACAGTTGAATTTCTTCAAAATCAGTGTTAAACTTATTATATCAACCATTCAATATATTGTATTTGTTTCTCTCCTTGATAGCCCATAATAATGTTTTTCAAAGCAATGGTTTTATAAGATGCTTCTTTGTGTAAGAAAATATTGGTACTTTATGTTATTTGTACATATTTAATAACAGCACAGTGGAGAAAAAAACATTAGCCATTTGATGAAGAAAGTTTAGAGTGTTGGCCTACTGCTTCACCGAGGTTAAGCTGATGAGTTAAGTTTTGAGCAAATAGATCAGGTATTAGATATTTCTTAGGTTTGCATCTACAATGAAAATGAAAACAATTTTGACTCTCTGGAAAAGACGAATGATTCTGAGGCTGGGGATATAGCTCAGTTGGTAGAGTACTTGCCTTGCATTCGCAATGAGCCCTGGGTTCAATCACCAACACTACACACACACAAAAAAAGATGAATGACTCTGGAAAGTAAATAATAATTCTATATCATCTATGATTAAAAAGTTGGCTTTAAGTAGTTATAAACCATTATCTTTTTTTGCTTGGTTTTTAAAAATATTTTTATTAGTTATTGCTGGACCTTTTTTATTTTATTTTTTTTTATACGTGGTGCTGAGAATCGAACCCAGTGCCTCATGCCAGGCAAGCACTCTATCACTGAGCCTCAACGCCAGCCCCAACCATTTTCAGTTATTATAACCAGATAGTCCTCAGGATTATGAAAAGGGTATATTAAATGAGAGTACTATAACAGTTTTTTTTTTAATTTGGCCAATTTGGACTTGGGTTTGTTTTTTAAAGAAAATTTTCTTATTTCGTACTAAAGCATTTTACTAGATTATATAATCTTTCTTACCTATCCCACTTCAATATTTTCTTCCTAATTCCTTTGTTTGCTAATTTGAGGAGATATCGTTGAAAGAGGGAAATATCCACATACATAAAGCAAGAGAATAACAAAGGTAGAAGGGGAGAGCAAGAAGTTCTGTGTTGAAATTCTAGAGCCCTTGAATTCATTTTGGGCTATTCTATCACAATTTGTAGTATACCGTCTCCCTTAAAGTCAGGGAGAAAAGAACAGTATCAGATAAAAGAAGAAGGTAAATGGAGTGATCCATACTCCATAAACTTGTTGAAGATTTTCACTGGAATGTGAATGAGGAGTTTCACTGACATATTTAAAAGTTCTAGATGTAGAATATTAAAGAAAATAAAATGACAAAGTGCCTTTTTTATTTTCTAGCTTTTTTTGTATTGTTGAGGAATTGCATAAGTTGGGTTTTAATGTAAATATTCTCAGGGTGTCTGATAATAATAAGAATATTAAAAATGCTGAGATTTTTCAGGTTCATATTTTGAGATCCTTAAAAGTTAAAACAAAGACCACCAGTATTACAGGGAGAATATACAGTTATAGATTAGAATAGTGAAAAAAGGAAGAGAGAGAATTAAGGGCACATTTGGAAAGTTTATTTCTGTAAAGGAAAATGGGATATTTATGGTAATAGACAAATTGGGAGGGAGGGAGGGGATAGATTGAGGAAGAACACAATATTTTAAATAAAGAAAGGAAAATCATCAGGTAAGAATGAGTGAAGTTAGAGAATTTAAAATGCAGTGAAGATTTGAAATAGTAGAGAGAAACAGTAGAGGTATTTGATCAAAAACAAGTAAAGAATTATTAGGCCACTAGGAGTTCAGTGAGACCATTGTATGGACCCAATCCAGACATCCCTTTCCCTCTCCCATAATCCTAAATGTCCAGAATTAATGTAGCCTTCAAAGAGCAGATTATAGTATTGGTTGGAATATTTTGGAATGCTATGACTAAAAATTAGGGACTAAAAGGGCTTGCTAATAACTGATTGATGCAATTAAGATAACCAACTGTGGAATTGGAATTTAGCCTAATTTAGTATGGGAAAGAACAAATGGAGGGTCCCAGGGACTTGGAGGACTTAATAAAATTCTTTAAAAATGTCTTAGGTACACTGTAGTTAAAAAGCTGGAAAGATATAGGCAGTTTGCAGGATGAAGTAGATTTGTCTTTGATTTCATAGATTAAGAAATTTAATGGATGAAAGTTCAATTAGGTTGCTGTCTGAAGTGTGGTGCAAGTGAAAGTCACTGGAATTGCCTCAGTCTACAGATAAAAGGCTAGACAGTTGGAAGATCACTTGCATAGATATGAAGACACACCAGTGTGTACTGCAAGAATAAAGATGAAAGTAAATTATTTACTGTTGGAAGAAGAGTCCCTTTGAACACAGTTTAAAGTCATGGGAGGGATGGGAGTCATTGATTTTGAATCAAGGAGACACAGAGAAGTTTTGCTATAAAGTGAGTGAACAGGTAGATAACTTAAGGACTTAAATTTTGGTTAGTGATCAAAGATGACAGAGGGGATACAGTGTGGCAAGATTAACTGGCATAACAGATCCTCAAACAGATCTACTGTAAAGTTGATTCAGTGAAGGCATTAGATGAAGGCCCACCCAATCAGAGAGGCCTGAGAAATGCAGCAACAGGTTTAGTTTTCCAAGATTTTGTTTGCAGGGCTAGACATGAGCACAAAAGGAATCATGATTCCATCTCATCCAGTCAAGGAAATAATATAGCTAAATAATTACATTTTATTAACTGTTTCTTTGTATCTCTTGATACATTGATGGCTAGAAAAACACTTTTCATCTGTTCTCTCTTCTCACTTCAGTCCGTTTGTGTGTAAATCAGCTATGATCATCATTGATAATTATAATTCTCTAACAATAGAAAAATATCAAGAAACAATCAAGGACCAATGCCACTAACTTAAAAGGATGCAAAAGTACTAAAAAGTTGCCTTCAGCAATTTTACACTTGCTTTTCAACATTTTCTAGTTAAAACAATTTTATATTCACATCAATACATATACCTTGCTTGGATCCTATTTCAAGCAAACTGTAGGAGGGGCATGGGGGTAGGGACTGGAAATCTGAACAGTAACTGAATATTTAATGAAGTATTTAAAAAACAAAGTTACCATAAATAACCAATTTAGATTAAGTTTTATACTTATTTTGTTATATTATTTTATTGTATTTTAGAACTTTTGTGTCCATTGAGGATACATACTTTAGCTAAATTTTGGCTTGCTTAATAGTAGTCCTATTTAAACACCATTACTTCACTTAGAATTATTAGAGTCCTACTTTAGTTCAAATGAGACTTTTCACTGTTTTAGCACTTAGTAATATTCTTGTTTAGAGATTAAATAACATTAAATATTTATATTATGACTGTATTTTCAAAACATTTTTTGAGTCAGTGGGAATAGAGTTAATTAGATAAAAATATAAATCCTTTGTGGGGCATTAATTATATGTTGGAATGTTTTGTTCTTTTTAGGACAATAAACCACACTTTTCAATTTTGAGTCTTAGAGTCTTTGTTTTGTTATTTTATTTATTTAGAATGCTTTGGCTTGTTTTGTTTTGTTTTTTTTTTATATTGTTCTAGTTGATTTTTCTCCTCTGGAATTCCCGAAATACTATAGTCTTTAATTGGTGCAGTTCTTGCTTTTGGGGTACTTACTACATAATATAGTAGGTATCTTGTATTCAAATAATTAAGTCATCTTGTGGTAAGTTGTAGAATAGCTTAACTCAGAAGGTAACATTTGAGGTAGACTTGAAGAAAAGCTGCCAGGAAAAAATTGAAGAAATGTCTAGACAGAGAATCAAATGTTCAAAATTAAAAAGACATGATATGTTTGGGAACTGATGAATAATTGATATGGATGAAGCAAAGGATTGGTGGTGGAAAGCAGATAAATGATGGGGAAATTGAGTTTCCCTCTCCCTTTCCAGCTAGCACTAAGTGTAGAAGTAGAAGAGGCTTAATTCTTTCTCCAGCTACTCATTATATTTAGTTTGTTTTTCTCACCTTCAGCCCATTTGTATTCATGTACCTTTTATTTCCATTTTTAACCTCCTTCAGAATAAGAGCTAATAAAAGATTCCTTCTTCATCAAGTGTTTGTTTGTTTGTTTGTTCCCAAAGTGTTAAATATTTACTGATGGAATCTTTTCAACATCTGTTTATATCTAGTTTGAGTTCTTTTCATTCAGGGTGTGTTCTTGCTGCTTAAAGTAATTCCTAACACATGCTCCTCACCTTGATTGTCTCATTTAATTCTCAGTGTGACCCTGTGATGTTTAGGGTATTATTCTCATTTTTCCAATGAGGAAAGATAATTAGTCACCTAAGATCCCAAGTTGAAAAGAATAGAACTGGTATTGGAACCCAGTTGATTTTATTCAAAGCTCATAGTTTTATTTTAATATGCCTTATAAAGAGATAAGTATAAGTATAGCTTTAAACGGATAAGGTAAATAGCTATGTAGCTATAAAGATCATTATTTTGGCTAGAACTGCCAAATTAAATAATATGAATACTTATAATTTTAGTGAATGAATGAAGATGGGTACCCAGAGATTTATTGAAGGTAAATGAGTCCATCTGAGAAAGCATATCTGGGGAATGTTGATTTTTTAATTAAAATTCTTATGATTTGAAAGCTACAAAATATGAGCTAGTAGAAAGTTTCATACCTCTTGAAAAATATGAGTTAAAAAAGAGAACCAGTTATCCACATGACATGGTAAACATTTGACTACCTAAAACCAAGAGCTTAATTTTTTTGGAAAACATATTTACTTCTGTGATTGGAGATACCAATGATTTAAAACTTTAGGTACTTTGTTAAAACTGAAATCTTTAAACATTGTGAGGGGAATTGAGTAGAAAAGAAAGTTAAGATCAAGGAAAGCTGGGGATCTATCTTTAGAAGTGTTGTAAGATTTGTTTGTAATTTCTATATTATCTGAATTCTTTTTTTATCTTGCCTAAATAATAGTTGGTATATCATAGAGGGTATTACATATTAGTAGGAATCGTGTTCTCATTTATTTAGGAATTTTATTTGATTCTATTTTAAATGCTGTTATCTTATTTTTTTATTTGTTTATTCTTATTAATTCTTTTTAGTTATATGTAACATTAGGATTTATTTTGACATATGATAAAAACATGGAATATAGGAACATAATTTGTTCTAATTTAGTCCTTGCTGCTTCCTTTACTTTGCTATTCTCTCCTCTTTCCCCCATTCCCTTCCCTATATTCTACTGGTCTTTCTGCTATTTATAGTTATTTTTAAATTAGTGTCTTGTGGATGTACATGATGGTGAGATTCACTGTGGTATTTTCATATGTGTACATAGAAATGTTAGGTTCTTGAAGAAGCAACTTGGGTCTCTGAACATCTCCATGTATTTATATAAGTCACTTCCTATTTAGACTCACGAGTGTTCACATGCAGAAAGTATGTTGAGCTGCGCATGGTGGTAAATGCCTGTAATCCCAGTGGCTCTGGAGGCTGAGGCAGGAGGATCACAAGTTCAAAGTTAGCCTCAGCCTCACCAAATTCATGAGGTTCTAAGAAACTTAGCAAGACCCTGTTTCAAAATTTAAAAAAGGGCTGGAAATGTGGCTGAGTGGTTAAGTGCCTCTCAGTTCAATCCCTGGCATGAAAGAAAGAAGAAGAGGGAGAGAGAAAGAAATGAAAAGAAAGCTGATATCTAAAATTTGGGCCACTGAAGATTTGGAATAGAAATGAAGGGAAAGTATCATTTTGGATCTGTATTATAGAATCACCAAGAATAAGTAAAAGTGGCAAACATTTATCTTTAATTCAATTTCATTCTTTTGAAATACCTAATAGTACCAGATAGTATGGCTTTAACATGCTGCATATTTCCTGGTTTTGAGTTGTTAATAGGTTTGTGCACTTGTGTATACATAAACTTTTTAAATATTAATAATATTGTCTTTATTTCATATAGCATTATAAATGTGCTATCCTTAGATGGTTATAAACTGCTTCATTTCATTCTTTAATTATTAAGTTTCTTAAACAGAGTGAAGCCAGGTGTGGTGGCACATGCCTGTAATCCCAGCGGTTTGGGAGGCTGAGGCAGAAGGATCATGAGTTCAAAACCTGCCCCAGTAACTTACCAAGGCTCTAAGCAATGTAATGAGACCTTGTCTCTAAATAAAATATAATGAAATGTTGGGGATGTGGCTCAGTGTTTAATTGTCCCTGGTTTAATCCATCTCTAGGTTCAATCCCCCCACCTCCCTCCCCCCAAAAAATAAGGTTGAGATAGTTATAGATAATACTGTAATTTTTTATATATACATGTTATGCTTAATTTTCCTAAGTTATTTTATCTCTTTTTCTTTAAAATTAGAAGCTCTTTAACTCTGTGTTTATCTAGCACAATGAAAAAATTTTATTTGGCATGTTTGATCGTGTATTTTCACTGTGATAATTATTCACTTGTTTGCTGTCTTCTGTGCCTTAAAAAACTACCAGCTTGGAGTTGCAATCTGGTATTGTTAGTTTACTTAGGTTTCTAGTATGCTTTCCTTTTCTAATTTTCTTGACAGAGCTTTTCTACCTTTGAAATAGAATTTGAGAATAAAATTACTTTAATTATTGTGGATATGTATATGTGGTCCATATTGATCTATGGAATTATGCAACTTGAAGTCTAATTCATACAGTTTAATACTGAGAAATTAAGATTTTTGGAGAGATTAATATTTTCATGAATGTTCATATAATTAAACTAAAACATTCCTAAATTTTCAAAAGAAAGCTATTTACGTATTTTATTTTTAAACTCCAGCTTTCTATTTGGCAAATTTTTGGTACTTAATAAATGCAATTTAATATGATTATAAGATAATCTAGTGTGAACTAAGAATTTTGTGCAACTTTAGACACTAAATCAAAAAAGTATCAAATTTGGATTCACATATAACATAAAATTGATTATATTAGTAATTTAGTACCAGTGTTAGTTATATCACTTTCAAATATCATTGTACATTAATTGACTCAGAAAATGGTTAAATTTGCACATTGAAATTAAAGACAGATTGGGCACGGTGGCATGTGACTGTAAACTCAGAGGCTCCGAGTCTAACGCGGGAGGATCGCAAGTTTAAAGCCAGCCTTGGGAACTTAGTGAGACCCTGTCTCTAATATAATATAAAAAATGACTGAGGATGTGGCTCAGTGGTTAAGCATCCCCGGGTTCAATCTCTGGTACCAAAAAGAAAAAGAAAAAGAAAGAAAGACAATTATGAGAGTTTAAAAAAAAACAAAGGTGTTTCTTTATTGCTAAATTCATGTGCATTGTTTCTAACAATTGTTTTTCATGTTGCTTTTAATAATAGAATAACTTATGCTTTTAAGTTAAAAATGCTAAAAAAAATCTCGATATTGTTTTATAGTTTACTCAGGTGGCTTTAGTTTCCCTTTAGAAAAATTATATTTCAGTATTGATGCTAGAGTAAAGAAAAATGTTGTTATGGTGATACATCTTCTGAAGATGATATTCTGTTCCCTTTCTTTATTGATATTTTACATCAAAAGGTCTGCACCACTATTCTCTGTATAGGCTAAAAACCATTGAGCAAATGCCCTACAAATTCTTATGTACATGGATGAACCAACAAGGACATTATTCTTCCCTGCAAAATAGTACTTTAGTGTGCTTTGCAGTGTTTCCACTTTACCTAAAGAGAAAGGATCTTATTTGCTATCTAATTTTAAATTGGGAGATTGGGTATGGTATTGGTGTCAGCTTTGTTTTACATTTATTTGTAGGCATATTACTAGAAGTCCTTCTTTTTCTGTTTTAGATGTTGTATATTTCTTATTTAGTATATATGTATTTACATGGTTATATATCTCTATCTGTCCATACACGTTTATACATGAGGAAAATAAAGAACTAGAGAATAATAAATACATTCTCATTGTCTAAAATGAGTTAGAATTAATTGAGATTTGTGGTGTTTATTTTGCATTGAAGACTTAGATGATGATAGTATTTTTAACATCCTTTTTTGGGTCCAGAATAACCATTTATCACAGTAATTACATAAGCATAAAATTGTTTAGTGGCTACTCGCTAAACAGATTTTAGTTTCAGATCAGGTAAATATAGATTGATAGTATAATATATCTATGTAAAATGTGTATCATTTGAATAGTCATTGTGAAAATACTTATTTTTCTGGAATTGTGTTACAGTGAATTGTTTGTTCTTTAACAAAATATTTTTGGACTTTAACATAGAGATACTGAGTGCTTTCGAGATGGAGAAAAGTAGATCTGTATTTTGATAAAAGATTCAGATTATATCTTTCTTTATGCTTTTCTTAACAAATTTTCTAATAGCTTTCAAAAACATTTCCAAATCATTTTTTTTAATTCATAGAAGGGAAAAAATTGAAAAATTACTTAGGTTTTTTTGTTTGGTTTTACTTTTTCTTTTTTTGTACTTTAAAAAGTAATAAACCGCCGTGGTGGTACACACTTGTAATCCAGCAACTCAGGAAACTGAGGCAGGAGGATCACAAGTTCAAGCCAACCTCAGCAACTTAGTGAGATGCTGTTTCAAAAAATAAAAAGGACTGGGGATGTGCTCAGTGGTAAAGTGTAAAGTGCCTCTGAGTTCAATTCAGTACCAAATAAAATAAAATAACCCAAAAACGTGATTATTACTTCACATAACACTATATGCCCTCGTTATTATTCATAATAATATCCTCACTTAAGGAGTGTTAGGGTTGTCTTCTTGCATTGACTGTCTCAAACTTTATAAACAATGTCTTAACCCTTAATTTTAGTAAATGGCATGACACACTATATCCATGGAGAGCTTTTTGACAAAAACTTATTTTTCAGAATTTCCTTGGTGTGTGGTTTACTCAGGTGGCTTCAGTTTCCCTTTAGAAAAATTATATTTCAGTATTTATGCTAGAGTACAGAAAAATGTTGTTACTGTGACACATCTTCTGTAGATGATATTCTGTTCCCTTTCTTTGTTGATATTTTTCTTTCTTAAACTTTGTTGCTCAGAATATCTTTAATGCTAGCCAAGGAGTCAGGGATTTGGACGTATTTTCATGGACTTCCAAACCTTTTTTTCCCCAGGTGAGTTAACTGTAAGGAACAATCATACATTATTCAGGTATTTCAGCATGTACAACAAATTTTTCATTGTATCTTTGAAGGTTTTGCTTAGGATTAATAAAAATTGCTAACAAAAAATTAAAAAGATTTACATGAAGGGCTACAATTGAGTTTTCCCTCTATTTTCATCAATAGATGTACTATTAGTGAAAGTGACATTTCCATGTGACTTCAGAGTTGCTATGTTTACAGTTTCATGACTGACTTCACCAACAGTTACCTCCAAGTTTACTTTTATAGAACTAACTAATTTAGCTGGTAGTGCCATGACCTTATGGTGCTTCCATTTTTCTGCTGCCTACCCTTTCATGTTGCCCTTTTGAATATTCATCCAAGAACTGGAAGGGAATGGAAGGGGAAAATTAGTATTGACATTCATCAGTTTAATATCCTAGTGCTGAATCTCAAATTTCTGTATTGAATAAAATGTGATTTTAGGATTGTTGGAGAAGGACAGGCGACAGGCACAATTGCATGATTTTATGTCTGTCAGTTCTTTTTTATGCTGTTTGATAGAAAAGAAATGGATTAGCTTTGTTTTATATTTATTTAAGTAGCTTCATTAAGTATTTGATAAAATATTGACTATTATAATGTTCTCGTATATTGCCTTTCATTGACTAATTCACTATTATTGTTAGCTTTGCTAACATTTATCTCCCTGTGTTATCCTGAATGACCAGAAGTTGGAATTACTGTTAGAAGTAATTAAATGCTCTAAGAATATCATTGAATACCAATTAAACTTTTTTGCTGAATTTATTCATATTTGCTTTCATTTTTATGTTGTCATATAATTTTTAAAAATCAGGTGTAAGTAGGATGAAAACTTGCCTCTTCTACCTATGAAATTACATTGTTTTTCACTAAAACTGATCATTCATAAATACAAATTTTTAAATGTTTTCCAAAAACCTTGTGGATATAGTAGCACTATTTCAAGGTTTAGATCTTAAACTTCAGTTTTATTTTGAGTGTTCTCCTTATATTAATATAGTTGTGTACACTCACACAAGGAGGGCTATATAAAATGTACATTTTAAGCTTATTTTTAGTTGCAAGTCTGGTCTGCTTTATAAGGAATTAAAATTCCCATTTCCATTAATTTGGCAATATGTAACTAAAGCATATTGATACATACAGTATGATAATTATAGTAATATATAAATTATCCATAGTATGTATTCATATAAGTAAATTTTTTGTCATCAGAATGAGATTTACAAAGTATTTAGTAAAAGTTATAGTAGTTTAAATTTTTCCTGATCAATCATATATTGAACTAAGAGAGTATACAAGAATTCTTGAATCTATATATTTAGCCTCAGAATTTTATTTTTAATGTTCTACTATGTATATCGATATATATATATACACATTTGCTATTATGAGACTTACTTATAAGGATAGAACTATTAAGTAAAATCTTACTTGTATAGTGTTCATTTAAAAATATTGTTTATAACATTATTAAGTATTAATTTTTAAACTATTTTTTATGAGCATCCCATTATGTTTATCTTTTACCCTATTTAACTATAATTCTTAGAATCCATTTTAGTGTATTTAAAAGTGCAGTTTCAAAGGAGTAATGGCAAGGGAAGAAATTCTAGTGGGGCATTTTTATTTACATTTAGGTGAGAAGAAGAGGAAATATCAAGGTTAATATTTCTGTTTATTATGTTACAGGGAAACAATTCATCACAACATTCAGATTCAACAGAAAATATAGAACAAGTTTGTTTCTTTGATCTTAGAATTGACTCTTTTCATAAACATAATTCAAATTCCTTTTATTTACTTAGAATGCATCCATAATACTAAATCTTTCCACAAAATATAATTGTTTCCTATTACTAGCATTAATATATCACTTCATAGTAATGATCTAACAAATCTAAAAAGACATTTTCATATATAGTTACATTAAGAAAATGTAAGTTGCTAAAATCCTAAACTTATTTCATTTTTAACTAGAAAATATTAAAATGTGGCTATTATATTTTGTATACATTTTTATTATTGTCATCACTGTTTATTAGATGTCTCCAGAGTCTTCATATCATTTTCTCAATTTATAAATAATTATTACAAAGTGGGAAGAAATGAATATTTAGACTTTTTTGCCCAACCAAACAACATATAGCATTGTAATAAGAATTTAAAGCTCTTCAGTGTGGTTTGCATAATAAGTTATTTTGACTACTCCTTTTAAATGTTGCATATAAAAGATAAGCAGAAAATTAAGAACTACAGTACTGTATTTCTCAAATGTGGTGGGAAAAGCCAAGGATTCAGTTGTTCTCCCATATTTTTTTCTTTTGAAATTTATTGAAAGATTCTTTAATAGTGGTATTGACTAATATTTCATTTACCTCTAGATATTCTCTTTCTTAATTGGTGGGATTGTAGGTTTGCTATGAAAGTAAGGATTATGAGGATTTCAAAATGATAATAGATTGTATTTTGTTCACTTTTTTTTCTTATTCAACTTTTCAGGAACCTAAAACTAATACTGATGACTTTTTCAAAGACATGAACACCTGCTGCCCGCAGGAAGCAACAATGCAAGAACAAGATATGCCGTTCTTGCGAGGAGGGCCAGGCATGTACAAGGTAGTGAAGACGGGACCTTCAGGTCACAACATCAGAAGCTGCCCTAACCTTAGAGGTATCCCAATTGGAATGTTAGTTCTGGGAAACAAAGTCAAAGCAGTGGGAGAGGTATGGATTCTTGTAGCTTCATGACTTCTAAGATATTCATTTTCAATGTAATACAAACCAAACATCTCTTTTTTCCCAATGGTTTCCATTTTCATTCTGGGTTTTTGACTGTTAATGTTCTTGACTTTACTTGTATTAGAAATACTAACATAAATTTTCTTTGCTTCTTTTCTAATAATTCTCATAATTATCTTAGGAAAATAACATTTATAATACATGATTTGTATTGCTTATATAAATGTGATATTTGCATATATCTTCTTATTATTGCATATGTACTGTATGTACTGTTATGGATTATAAGCACTTACAATATTTTATGTGAATCAGCATGGAGAGGTGATGATATACAAAAGGATTCATTTCTTTGTTCCCATTCATAGGTCTCACTGAAGTCCTGAGCAAATAAAATTATTTTTTAGTCCACTGTGGCATTTGCCTGAGCCAATAAGCTTGAAGATGTAGTGTGTCATGCTATTTCTCAGTATCAGGGTCATTTTCAATTTGTACTATGGTATTATCGACCTAAGTAATAGCAAGTATACTGTGTTGGGACATTTTAGATGTTAAAAGTCACATGTTCTGGGTAATAATTATTTAGGCATTTATCTTTGTGTTTAGAAATTATTATTTTAACCAAAGCCTTCGATAAATAGTCATTTAAAGAACTTTTTATTGATTTCTCTCTTACCTCAGGCTGTGGTCTTAATTTCAGAAACTAATTTCATGGTAGAAATGTTTTGGAACACTTAAGCTTTTTACTGGTTTTCAGCCTGAGTTATCTGAAAGAATCAAGCCAATCAATCATGCTTTTTGTTATGTACCAGGTAACCAATTCTGAAGGTACATGGGTGCAGCTGGATAAGAACAGCATGGTAGAGTTCTGTGAGAGTGATGAAGGAGAGGCATGGTCCTTAGCTAGAGACAGAGGCGGAAACCAGTACCTCCGGCATGAAGATGGCAAGTTGGCTTAAATTTGTGATTATTTTGATTACCCTTTGAAATACATATGTTTAATGTTTATTGCATTTCTTTGTCTTAAAGAGGCTTTTGTGTTTATTTTTTAAGTAAAAGCAAAACTAGAGGCTTAAAAATATTGTAGTTATTAAATTTGTTAAGTACATTACTAAATGATTATCCATGAAAAGGAAAAATTGAAAATATATGAATCCATCTTTATAAATATGTGCTTTTATTTTATTTAATATGAATTTGTATGCCTCATTTTTTTTTGTGTAAGTCCATGACTGGACATTTTATCCTTTTTACTATAAACTAGAAGTGCAGTTTTCAAACCACCAGTCACAATACTTCTCCCAGGTAACTTCATTTGATTGAATTTATTTCAGGAGTGGAGCATTGAATAAATGCATAGGAGTTTCCTATTTCACTGTTAGACTTTCAACTTTCAGCTTTATTTTTTCGATAGTGGTCTCAGTAAGATTTTCCTTTTGTCTGTCTCTTTATTCTCCTGGTGGCAAAAATTAATTATTCACAGTTCACCTAGTGTCTTTACCCATAAGAAGCTTTAACTGATCCTTACAGTGTTAAGAATTCCTTCTAAGTTCCTCAACAACTGTATTTACCCCTAGAACACAATTGATGATATCATAATGAAGTTAATTTTTATTTTTCTCATGTCCAGATTGTGAGTCCCTTGTGGACAGGTACAAGGTTTTTATCTTTTATTCCTAGTTTTTAAACAGTCTTGATACTAACTAGTTGCTTACAAAGTTCATAGGTGTTGGTTGAATTATAAAAATAATAGTTACAATATTAAAATAAATATATAAGAAACACCCCATATTCATGATACTCATTATCCAGGAGGTAATATGGCCATGAATATAAATAGATTCAAAAAAGTTTTGACATTTGCATGAATGATAGAGTACATATATATAATCTCCCTTTTTTCCATTACAATGAACCTTTGAGGTAGGTAATATAATCTTCAATTTACAGATAAGGAAAGCAAAGCTCACAGATTTTAAAATTACTGTGATTTGTGGCTGGGGCTGGGCCTCAGTGGTAGAGCACTTGCCTAGGATGTGTGAGGCCCTGGGTTCGATTCTCAGCACCACATACAAACCATAAATAAAGGTCCATCCATCAATAACTAATAAAAATATTTTGGAAAAGAAAATTCCTGATTATACAGCTGGTTACATGACAGATATAAGCCTTGACCCAGAATCATCATTCGTATTTTAAGTTCTACACTCATTATACCACACCACACATTGAACATCATTTGAAAACCTAATTTTTCTCTTATTTTTACCAAATAAACACTTTTTAATCAAAGATGATGTGATTGTAAATGTTTTAACTGCTAATATAGCACAATGTGTAAGAGGGACTCTGAAACTGGTCTGCCGGGGTACTGATTCTAGCTCAACTTTTTAGTTGTCTAACCCAGTATCTCTGTACCTTAGTTTTCTCATTTATAGAATAACCTCCTAAGTCATGACCTCATAAACTTGATATGAAGACTAAATAATAAAATAACACATAAAGCTAGGAAATTGTATGCCTATAGTTTATTGTTAAAATGTAAAATGCCCTTCATGATAAGTAACAAGTTTAACATGGGAAATTGGTTCTCATAAACTTAGATGGTAGAAGATTCTTCTAAGATAAAATGCTTAAATTCAGTATCATTTCTGGTGAGGTACATATCGCACTCTAAGAGAAAGTATTGTGTGTTATCAATGAATCATCCTTTATTCTTTTGGTATGTATCTAAATAGATAAATATGCACACTTGTACTTGGTCATAATGTAGTCTTAATATTTTAGTACCAATCATGGCTGATAAGATGTAATACGATGTTAGCAACTTAAAAAAAAAAACACTAGAATTAGTTGATGTGGATTCCAGATAGTCTACTCATTGGTATTAATATGTAACTGGGTTTAATACAGAAGGGAGAGGATTGGGCACCATCCTTATTTTTATGAAGAAATGAGAGTAAAACAAAAGCATTTCTCTTTGTAAAAATTTTTTATTAACCTTTAATATCAATAGATAAAGCTTGTAAGCAAATATATTGCTGTGATAAAAACAGACTTCACTGTGGGTGCTAGAGCATTACACTAAGTTACATTAAACTAAGGTTTAGAGGTGGAGAAAAATTAGATTACTGTTTCTGGGTGTTTTTCAGGAAACATACACGTACATGTAAATACACACACACACACACACCAAAAAAAAAAAAAAAAAAGAAAGAAAAAATTCCACTGCTGAAATATGTTATACTGAAGAATATTGCCAATGAAATAAATTTCTTTTTCTCCTATTACCTTTTGTTTCACAGATTTTATTTTGCCCTTTTTTAGCTGTCATTAATATGGCTTTTTAACATTTTAGATATTTTTTGTATTATTTCAGCATCTTAGAGCCACTTGATTATTTATAGGAAATTGACTGAACTGTAAACTAAATGAAATATTTGCCATTTCTTTCTTTCTTTTTTTTTTTTTTAAAGAGAGAGTGGGGGGGGACAGAGAGAGAGAGAGAGAATTTTAATATTTATTTATTTTTTCTTAGTTCTCGGCGGACACAACATCTTTGTTTGTATGTGGTGCTGAGGATCGAACCCGGGCCGCACTCATGCTAGGCGAGCGCGCTACCGCTTGAGCCACATCCCCAGCCCCCCATTTCTTTCTTAAATTAAGAATTAGGACACATTTGTTGACTTCAGGATGTTGTAGTAGATTAATTTTGTAGCCTTCTTGCTCCTTCTTTCACTTAGGGATATATCTTTTTATAATATGTAAAAATAAGTTAAAAATTATAATTTTCACATTCATGATTTAAAATATTTTACAATTAAAAATTATTCTTAGTACCGTATTCTTCTTAGACATTTTGAAGACTTTTTTGAGTACTTCTATATAAAATGATTTTGATTTCTAGTTTATAAGGTGTCCACTTTTGTTTTGTGAAATGCCTTTGTATTAATTGTTTAAAATTATAAAACTTCACTATGCAGAAATATTAGTATTCATTCAATGATGTTTCCCACCACAGTGAATGTAAATTGTCTCCTTAAGAGCATATATCTCATTTCTAAATTTTACTGTGTATTTGCTAAATGAAAGCAAATATTTAACTATGCGTTTTGCCAGTGTTAGGCAGACCTGATAGAAATTTAGACTTATCAAATCTAAATATGAAGTTATTTTTAAATTGAATCTTCATAAAATCTTTCTTAGAATTTTCTCTCTTTGTTGTATGAACAGGACATTGTACATAAGAAACTAATGTTATAGCTGTGGCTTTTATTGTAGAACAAGTTCTTCTGGATCAAAATTCTCAAACTCCTCCTCCAAGCCCTTTCTCAATGCAAGGTTTTAATAAAGGGGCAAGTTGCAGTGCCCAGGGATTTGATTATGGACTTGGAAATAATAAAGGTAGGTGTCTGAAAGTGCGTCTTTTATTTAATCTAATTTCAAAGGGCTTTTTGTTGTTACTTTTTACCCATTTATTTTATCCTGTGCACCCATATGTTTTTCTTAAATAGAATTTACTCTTAGGAGACTAACAAACATTTTTTACAAAGGTGTTTGTTTCATAATATTATTTTTATGAATTTCAGATCAAGTTTAAGGGAGTTCTTATTTATTTGTTTTAAAGGCATATATTTTGAGTTCATGAACCAAAACTTATGTGTGTCGCCACATCTAGTAAAATAACTGTTTTTTCATGCACCTATATTGGAGAATAATGATAATGAGCAACAGAAAACTTTCTTAAATGATAAATTTAAAGTCAGAATGTTACCCTTAAGTAATAATCACGAGCCTTATTAGATATATGTGGTTTTGAATGTCTGATATGTTTGTCTTATTAAGTTAAAATCTTATGAAATGTAATGATTGAGTTTGGCGTGCTTAATAAGAAAGGTATAAAATGAAAACAAAAACCCTAAACCATTGCATGTAAAATATATAACTGTTTTGGATGCATTACTTGAAGAGACCAGCATCATAGTTTAAACAATAATTTTGGAACAATTTATAATTGAAATTTATCCAAAATTACTTTTGAATTTGGTAAAATCAGACAGTCCCTAGTTTTTTTCCTAAGACCTTCAAAATCTACCATATTGTCAGCAGGTAACTTACAGTTGGGAGATGGGTAAGAGAAGATAGCCCATGTAGAAATAATTTTAATTTAAAAGTTTATTTAAAGTAATTTGCAGGACTTGATTTCAAGAAATAAATATGGTGTGATCATACTTGATTCTCAAAGCAATTGAAAAAATGAAATAAGAAATGCAGAATTATCAAGGTATAAGAGATAAGTAATGTAAAATAAAACAACTTTCTGTTGGGTATCAATTATTTTCTACGAAGTATTTTTAGGAAGAAAACTTAGCCACAAGATTTCTATTTTGGGGGTGGGGGCAGGTACCAGGGATTGAACTCAAGGGCACTTGACCACTGAGCCACATCCCCAGCCCTATTTTGGGTGTTATTTAGAGACAGGATCTCAACTGAGTTGCTTATTAGTGCCTCACTTTTGTTGAGGCTGGCTTTGAACTCGTGATCCTCCTGCCTCAGCCACCCAGCTATAATTTTTATTTTTGACTCTTGTTTCAGTCTGTCCAGTAGGCTTGGTTACTGTCTGCTTGCTCACTTTCAGTAGTTCTGCTTTCTGTTAACTTAAGGCAGATCTTCATAGTAGGGTAAATGGTTGGTGGTGTTTTCATGTGCATTTCTACTATTATCAACTCTTAAAGTCTTAGTTTTTACTTATTGTACTATACTTCTATAATTGTTTTAAAGCCTAGTTTAATTCATATTTATGTTTTCAGCCTTTAAAGTGTCTCGGTCAATCCATAAATATATAACATGTCAAAATACATTCTTCTGTCATGTATAACAAATAAGAATTTTTTAAAAGTTTACTCTTTGAAAAAACAAAAAATAAAATGTCTCAGTAATTATACTATGGCTATCATAATAAATCAGTCTTCAAATTATAATTTACTTATCAGTTTTCAAAATATGATTAAAACATCATAACAATTTTTAAGAGACAGATGTTGCCGAGAACATTTGTTATTAACTAGAAATTAAAGTACTTTTTTTAAAAAAAAATGTGATTTTGTGAATATTGTTCAAAAATGGCATGCATTTAGTAGGCTTTTTAAAAATTCAAATGGAATAAAGAAGCATTAAGAACACTTAAATTAAATTAAATATTTTTTTAACAGAACCTCTCATTTTCTTTAGCTATCTATACTGAGATTGAGAAATTGTTTGCAAAGGTGTTTATGTTAGTATTGTACAAAATTCTTTATAATACTTTACAATCCTTCCTGTAATCAGTAACATTTATTTATTAAAAAAATAAAAATGTATAGCTTATGTACATGGTTCTTTCCATAAATCTGTTACTTCTTGCTGCTTCATTTGAAATTTTCATTTATAAAACATTTATATTTGGAAAATGACTGGAAAGATGGTTTTGCAATTCACATTAACTAGCCTGAATATGGAGCTTTTCCTCTCCTCTTCATCATCTAAACTATTTAATACACTTCCTCTCACAAATAAGGTTATTATATTGTTTTCTTTGAAAATATTTTCTATTAATATCCTTTGTATTTAATTATAAGGAAAAAGTCAGAATTCATATTTGATGCACTATTCAAATTAGGTAGTTCATATTCATGTTTATCTTATAGAATTTTCAGATTTTTATATTATCTATTCAAGCAAAAGAGATCTTGCTGTAAAAAAATAAAATTTTAAGTAACAACTTAAAATATTGATTTATAGATTTAAAATTATGTTATATTGCTGAGTTAATAATATATTTTATCCCTTCAGTCCTACATCTTAAAAAAAAAAAGTCTTATCATACTGTGCTTATTTTTGGCATGAAATATACTACAGATGAGGCAGAGTGGTGTTAGTCATTATTGGGCACCATGGAAAAGACATCATTTACAGTACTTAGATCTTTTATGTACGCTTAATGTCAAAGCAGCTTCTTATAGATTCATAGATTCTTTATTTTCCCATAAATCATGGAAAATATTACATATGAATTTAAATGGATTTCTTTTTTTGTAGGTGGGTTGCTATATAGGATTTGTGGAATGCTTCTGTTTAAAAAATAAATAAATAAATAGCATGCAAAATTTGATCCCCAGTTTGAGGATAATTATCACCAAACTTCCATACTTTTTTCAATTGGCACAGTTTTATTTAGTGTTTAATTTATCTACATGTTATAAAGCACCATTTACTTTGCCATTTTGGATGTTAATGGATAACAAGTTGTAGTTTTGACTGTTTTGCCCCCTGCAGGTGACCAACTGAGTGCCATATTGAATTCCATTCAGTCACGGCCCAATCTCCCAGCTCCTTCCATCTTTGATCAAGCTGCAAAACCTCCCTCTTCCCTAGTCCACAGTCCATTTGTGTTCGGACAGCCCCTTTCCTTCCAGCAGCCTCAGCTTCAGAGTAAGTCTGTCAGTCTTACTTGCCTCATCAAGCATTTCTGAAGCTTAGTTCTGAGTTGTTTATTAGTTAAATTAATTATCAACTCACCTGACTTATTTTATATAATTAGGTTGTTATCCCCTCATATTTTTGAAGTATTTAAGCTGTTCTAAGATGTTCTGCAGCTAAAACATTGGTTTTTAGTCACACTTTTAATGAAGTGTAGTTATTAACAAATGACTATTATACTTTATA
Source organism: Spermophilus citellus (assembly GCF_964194105.1). Classification (NCBI taxonomy): domain Eukaryota; kingdom Metazoa; phylum Chordata; class Mammalia; order Rodentia; family Sciuridae; genus Spermophilus; species Spermophilus citellus. The sequence goes on along the minus strand of NC_138182.1, from coordinate 70,557,284 downwards.
TTCTAATCTGGTATAGGTAAATATGTACTATAAAACATGTTAAGAGAAACATTTTTTATTTCAAGTTTTCTTTTTTAACGTGCATGACTATGGAAAGCATCAGTGATAGGGATAACTTTCATTGCTTTCTTTACATTGAATTTTTATTACTTGAGATATGCCCCAAAAGAATAAGCTTATTTCATTATACTGATGAGTGGAAAAATATACTTGTTTGGGCCTGTTTGTTTCTTTTAAGTAAATTTGATTGATATCTATTAAATATGTAATAATGTCGGTTCCCAGATTTTCTCAAATTGTCATTTCTTTTGTTGTTATTTCTATCACATTATACACCAATTATTTTATTTCAGTTCTACCATCTAGGATTGCTGTACCCCTTTATCCATGACAGTAACTCACATTGGTTTGGAAAATAGACCCAAACAAATTAAACTTAACTGAAGATTCTTTCTCTTAAGTACCTCCTGAGCCTTCCACATACCCGTCTCAAAAGTCTTTGTAGTATCACAATAATACATTCTTTTAGGCATTCAGTTCTCATGTTGGCTATGTAATAACATTAACTGAACAAGATAGCTTATGAAAGTCTCAGTTTATACATCCATTTTTTTGGATCCAAATGCATGACCTTTTTGTTTTGATAAAATACATTCACACTTAGATCTAAGTTATTTTTCTATAAAAAGACTGTAGTAACTGTTAATTAGAGTTAGTTAAGAAAATGCTGGCTAATTTTGTTTTTAAATTTGTGTATTACCTAGTTAGCAATAATGCTGTTTGTTGTTATATTATTTACCCAAGGTAGAGAGTTTATAAGATTGTAAACTTTGTTGAGTTTACCTTGTACATAGGCATGATTAATTCATGTAGTTAATTTGAACGTATAAGTGCTACCAATTTCTAGCTTATTACTGTGTCTATTCATGTATAACATTTACTTGAATGTCTCTTAAAAGAAAATATCAAGGAAACAAACTAGTGTCGCCTTATGAAATAGTATTTTTTTTTCTGTGATAAGCATTATTTCAGAATGAAAGAAAAATGTGAAGACTTAGCTTATTAATTTTATGGAGCAACAGACTGTTTACATTAGATGTACGCAGGTTGTAGGAAGTTTTAAAGGTAAGGACAGGTGGGGGGTGGGGGTGTTAAAAAAAAAAGGAAAAACATTACCGTCAGTCAGGCTTAAAATTCATATTAGGAAATTCAGATTCATTCATTTTCACATTCAGTTTTAAAAGAGATTGCCCTATTAATGATGTCACATCAGCAGCAGACAAAAGAACTAAGGCATTAGGACCCCTTAGTTCCACCTAAAGGATCATTGCAGGTATTGACAAAAACATTCAGTTCTAGCTCAAATTGCTATTTTTATTTTACTAAATTTAATTGATAAAATATTTTAGAACACAATGTAAATACTGTAATAAAATTAGATTTCTCTAGACAATAATTTTCTGAGTGACAATGTGTCAATATAATTTTATGCATATAATGTTATGAGTGTTATTAATACCACCAGGTCCTTTATCACCATCTCAGAACAAATTTGAAATCATGTCCTGGATAAATCTTAATTACCAGTGTTTTGAATCATCACTATTCTGTACTCAAACAGTGGGAGGTAATTAGATTTTTTTCACAACCTCTTATTCTCAACAAAGTATCACTGAAGTTTAACTTCCAAATTACAGATAACAAAAGTCTTAACTATTTAGCATAACTAAAAAAGAATAGAATATGAACAATAGTTTTAATATTTCAAAAATATTATAGAATTGTTTTTTACATCATATTAGGAAATGTTCCTAGAGCTGGGTGCTTACTGTTAAGATTCCCTGAATGAAACATTCTTTTCAGATTTCATTGTTGTGCATCTTGCCAGCATTTCACCCTGAATATAGAGGAAGTTCTATGCATACTGAACTTCCCCATACTAATTAGTAAAATGAGGGTCATTTTGTCTTATATTTTGTGATGCTAAAATGAAACATTATATGTAGATGACTGTATTTACTAAATTTTGCTTATAGTACTAGTCACCACTATGTACCTTAAACACTGTATTTAAACATTTTAACACATCCTCATTTGAGATCATATTTCTTCTCTCCATTTTATAGTGAAGACAAAGGATTAGCGAAGATAAATGATTTTCCCTAGAAAATACATAGTAAAATGGTAATGCCAGAAATTGAGGCCAATTCTATTAACCAGAAAGGCCGTGTTTTAAATATTCATTTATGCCTAGGTAAATAGTATAAAAATCTATTCTTTAATATACATAACTTGAATTTGTGTAGTTCTAACATCTTAGAATATTGGCTTTGTTCCAATTAATTATTTTTCTTCTTTTGATAGTTTAAAAGGAAAAAAGATTTCATTAGTGTTGTAGCTCAAATTTCCAATTAACTAGAAAAATTCTACAGAGAAGCTCATATTAACTTAAGTATTTCTATAAGTTTTATTTTTAGTTACTCTCTGGGTTTTTATCCCTAAAGTGTTTTTTTTTAAGCTAGTCTTTGGAATCTATTATTTTATCATCATTACATTATCATTTACTACATGCCTTTTAGGAGGCTAAATAGTTTGCTTTCATTTTTCTGGTAGAAAAAACAATTGGTTAAACACAGCTTAAGACAATTACAATTCTTCCAGAGATTTTAAACAAATAAATACAACATATGCTAAAATATATAGTTCTTTCAAATCCAGATATTATAAGTTATCTTCCAACAAGATTTTTTTCTATTATACTTACATGTTATATTCTTAAATGGTACTCCCCCAAAAAAAGTTAAATGAGGGGGAAATGTCCATTTGGTTACCTGCATGGATATTTATTTACATTTGAGAATTATTAACATTCTAAAGCATTACTGGTTCACTAATCTTGTAGAAATATATCATGGAAAGATTTTCAGCTCAAGTTTCTCCTCCAGCTACTCATTAGCTTTAAAATTACCTGACCCATTTGAGCCCCTTTTAGCTCACCTATAAAATAATGTATCCAATAAACATTACCTGCTGATACTGCACTTACTACCTCTCATGCTCCAAGGAAGAAATAGGAAATGTCACAGTCAAAGAGATGGCAGGCTGTTCTCAGTTGTGGAATGAGGCGCAGGTAGGAATTTATTTTTATTTAATTGATTTTATTTTTTTAAATACACAACAGCAGAATACATTACAATTCTTATTACATATACAGAGCACGGTTTTTCACATCTTTGTATATAAAGTGTGTTCGCGCCAATTCATGTCTTTATACATGTACTTTTTTTGCATTACAATTCTTATTACACATACATACCACAATTTTTCATATCTCTGTTTGTATATAAAGTAGGTTGATACCCAATTCGGGTCTTCATACATGTACTTTGGATAATGATGTCCATCACATTCCACCATCCTTGCTAATTCCCTGCCTCCTGCCTCCTCCCTTCCCCTCCCACCCCTCTTCCCTATTTATAATCCATCTGTTCCTCCCATGCTCCCCCTCCCTACCCTATGATGAATCAATCTCCTTATATCAGAGAAAACATTCGGCATTTGTTTTTTTGGAGATTGGCTAACTTCAATTAGCATTATCTTATCTAGTGCCATCCATTTACCTGCAAATGCCATGATTTTGTTCTCTTTTATTGCTGAGTAAAATTCCATTGTATATATATGTGCCACATTTTTTTTATCCATTCTTCCACTGAAGGGCATCTAGGTTGGCTCCACAGTTTAGCTATTGTGAATTGTGCTGCTATAAACATTGATGTGGCTGTGTCCCTGTAGTATGCTATTTTTAAGTCCTTTGGATATAGTCTGAGGAGAGGGATACCTGGGTCAAATGGTGATTCCATTCCCAGATTTCTAAGGAATCTCCATTCTGCTTTCCATATTGGCTACACCAATTTGCAGTCCCACCAGCAATGTATGAGTGTACCCTTTTCCCCACATCCTCGCCAACACTTATTGTTTGTCTTCATAATAGCTGCCATTCTGACTAGAGTGAAAGCAGTAGTAACAAAAACAGCATGGTATTGGCACCAAAACAGACTGATAGACCAATGGTAGAGAATAGAGGACACAGAGACTAACCCACAAAATTTCAATTATCTTATATTAGACAAAGGTGCCAAAAACATGCACTGGAGAAAAGATAGCATTTTCAACAAATGGTGCTGGGAAAACTGGAAATCCATATGCAACAAAACAAAAGTAAACTCCTATCTCTCACCATGCACAAAACTTAACTCAAAATGGATCAAGGACCTAGGAATTAGACCAGAGACTCTGTGTCTAATTGAAGAAAAAGTAGGCCCTAATCTTCATCATGTGGGTTTAGGCCCCAACTTCCTTAATAAGACTCCTATAGCACAAGAATTAAAGCCAAGAATCAATAAATGGGATGGAATCAAACTAAAAAGTTTCTTCTCAGCAGAAGAAACAATCTGTGAGGTGAACAGAGAGTCCACATCCTGGGAGCAAATTTTTACCCCTCACACATCAGTTCACTAATCTGTAGGGTATATAAAGAACTCAAAAAGCTAAGCATCGAAAAAACAAATAACCCAATCAACAAATGGGCCAAGGATCTGAGCAGGTAGGAATTTAAAAAGGGATAAATGAGTTTTTCTAGATAGTTTTTGGTCTATTTTTACAGCATAACTTGATTAGAGATTAATTCTTAATTTAATTAGGCTATTAAAATGTCAGAATGAAAGTCAGGTTTTTTTGTAGTAGTTAGATAATTTTTGTCCTGGATTATAATCTTTCCTTGTTTGTTTGCCTGCAATGAAAGTGTGTGGATGGAACTCTTGACTTAGAAAGGAGGCCTGTGTTTAATCTCTATAGTTCTGTCTAGTTTACTCTAGTTCTGCTTCTAACCAGCTTTGTGACAATATCAGCCAAGATCTTTTTCTGTTACTAAAGAAAAAATTATGATTTTCAACAAAGATTTCAGGAAATCAGGTCAACTTTATTTAAATATTCAAATTCATTTTTTTTTTTTTACACCTGAACTTACAGCATCTGTTATAATGAACAATGTATTTAGTTTTAGTTTGGGCTGTAACATCTCTAGCACCCCTACAAATTGTTATCATTTTAGTCCTGGGCCTGAATTTTTTTTCACGCAGCAGAACCATCTTCCCTATGATATGAAAGCCTTTACCCAGGTTATTTTGCTCCTCAATCAGTAATTTCTCAACAAGTATTTATTATATGTCACCCATATATTCCAAGCACTGTTTTGAGCACTGGCTGTTCACAGAGACCAGTTTGAGAGAGTTTGGCACAGAATTCATGGTGACTTTACCATAGTGTAGCCAAGGAGATGTTAGTAAACCATGGAATGTTGGATTTATTTTGAAGAGGAATCCTCAAGTTCGCTTACAATGAACAAGCAATGAGAAGAAAATTGTAAAGGGTAAATTTAAGTTTTTTGCTTAGGCAAGGGCTGCAGGAGAACCAGGTTTTTGGCGGGAATAACAGAGCTTAATTTTGGACATCATACTGGTAAGCTATTCTTGCATAACATACCCCAGAACTTAACAGTTTAACCAAATAAAGCACTCTTTATTTGGCTCACAGTTCTGTAGGTTGGCAGATTAGGCTGGGTTCAGTTGTATAGTTCTTCTGGTCTTGGTACTGAATTTCTTCATGCATCTATAGTCAACAATAGGACAGCTAGACATCTTTGTTTTGGGAAGATGACAGACCATTGCCTGAGATAAAGAGGTGATAGAGTCAAATGTCCCATGATTCAGCAGGCTACTCTGGGTTTGTTGTAGAATTCTGAGAAAACAAAAATATGCACAATCTTTTCAGGCTTAGTGTTGAAACTGATATATTACACCTGCCATTTCTGTTCATTTAAAGCAAGACACATGGCTAGCCTACCTTTGTGAGTACAGAAATAAACTCTTAGACTTCATATTTTGGTTGGAAATTCTGCAAAGGAGCATGGATACAGGGATAAGCATTACTGTAGTCATGTTAGCATATAAATGTATTTCGGATGCATTGAGTTTGAGGTTACTAATAAATCCTTTGGAGATACCAAATTGAGATTTATATATTATTCCAAGTTCAGAGGAAATGTCTGGGTAAGGCATATAAGTTGGTAGCCCACTGACTTATAACAGAATAATTTGAGAGTTGCTTGTGTATAGGTAACAATTAAAACTATATGGGTGAATGAAAGCAGCTGCAACGGAGATAGAGGTAGAAAAGAAAAAAGGCCTAAAGACCAAACCCTGGCACATTCCAGTTTTTAGAGGGTGGAGAGAGGAGAAGTTGGCTAAATAGACTAATAAGAGGCCTTATTCAATTGTGTAGAGGCAACGTCTTACACTAGAGAGCATGGGCCAGATTATGTGTTGTGCACCATACTTAGTGGTTTAGACTTTTTTTTTGTAGGTATACTGAATGAGTGCAGGGAGCAGATAGAGGAAATAGTTTTGTAGGGTATTAAAGAGAGAGTTTCAATCAATTTTATATTTTTAAAGTTTAACTAAAAATAGTCAGATATGGTGTCGTATGCCTGCAAAACTTTACTTGGGAAGCTGAGATAGAAGAATTTTCAGAAGTTTGAGCCTAGGTTGGCAACTTAATGAGGGCCTGTCACAAAATTTTTCAAATAATTTATGGAGGGCTGTAGATACAGCTAAGTTGTAGAGGGCTTGCCTAATATACATGAGACTCTGGATTCAACCCCCAGTCTGTCTGTCCCTACCAGCACATACAGACAATATAACTGAAAATATTATGAAAAAGACAGAAGAAAGGGAGAATATTGGTGCTAGGGAGTCCAGAGAGAAGCTAAGTAGGGTTAATTGCAGAAGGAGGAACCAAGTGTAGAAATGTTTAGGCAATAAAGTACCCAGGACATACTAATCACAGTTGTGGAGTCAATCTAGAATGACATCCACTTTTCTGCTTTGATTTGAAAGATAATATGCTTACTTAATACTAGAAATTCAGAATCAAAAGCAGGTGTTGAGGAAAAATGAGTTAAGTTGGGAAACTTAGCTCCAGTGGTAGTTATATAATTAGAAATTACAAAATTTATTTGGCACTCTCATAACTAAAAATGGCACTGTTGAGAAACAATTTGAAAATATACCATTAAATATACAATTTTATCAGAAATTGATCATTAAAGCATTGTCTTGATTTGGCACCTAATTGAATTTATAAGAACCATCATGTGAAATAAATTTCTAGTGTTCAAGAAGCCTAAGAAGTCTTCCAGCTCCATTTTAGAGATGACAGAAATTCTCATCACTTGTTTAAAGTAGAAATCTAAAACTTGAAATGAGAATCTGCTAATTTACTCCAGTGTTGTTGTTGTTGTTTCTTTTTATCTATGACATTTCATTTAATCTTACATTGATTGTAAAAATTGGGAAAGACAAGAGGTCAGTTATTTCAAACTTCTTATTTTATACTTGCAACCCACAAAATAACCTAATATCATGAGCATGAGACTGTTCTGATTGTATTTCTTAGTGTTTGTTAGAGATTTAAAAAAAAAAAAAGATAAGAAAGAATGGAAGAGAGGCCCTCTACTTTATCTGTAGTTTACATTTATCCCAACTTTGAGGCAGTAAGCTGGTATCTACCTTTTCTAATTTCTCCAAATACTGCTTTAAAAGATTGTTGTACTAAAAGCACTTTTGTTTATGGTTTAGGTTTTAGCTGTCTTTCTATTAAGCATGGTGTCTGCCTCAGGCAGGACATGGTTATTATTAATGTTAATTATATGTGACCAAAGTGCCTGTTTCTCTGCTGTGTAATTACTGGTTTTTCCCCTTGTAACTAATAAGCAATTTGTGAAAAGGAGGACTTTCATTTCTGAGAATATCTTTAGCTCTTTAGTGTCTGAAGTTGTTGTTTAAAGAGCAACACCTGTCTCATCTTGTCTTTGCTTATTTATTTATTTATTTAAGTAAGTACTGGGGATTGAACCCAGAGGTGCTTAACCACTGAGTCACATCCCCAGCCCTTTTTTATTTTTTATCTTGAGACTAGTGTTACTAACTTGCTTAGAGCCTCACCAGATTGCTGAGGCTGATCTCAAAACTGTTTCAGCCTCCTGAGCTGGTGGGATTATAGGTGTGCACTACTGCACCCTGGCAATACCTGTCTTTTCTTGAAGTGTTTTGAAGTTATTTTTTTCTAAGGTATAGGATATATATACCTGTCAAATTATATTCAGAAATGTTCTATCTCAGCTTTCACAAAAGGAAATGAATGCTTTTCATTCTTTTGTAATTCTTTTAGTATACTAATGTGTATGTAAAGAAGCTTTAATCCCACTGGGGGTGTAGCTTAGAGATAGAGCCCACACCTAGCATGTGCAAGACCCTGGGTTTGATTCCCAGCAGTCAGTCTATGAGATGAATAAACTTTAATTCCTATTCCATGTCTTATTCTCCTCTCCCATTCAAATAACTCCACATTTCTCCTGATAAATTTACCACAAAGAAGAATACTGGATTCATCGATTATGTACATCTAAAGCTGTCAGATAGTTGCCATAGCTAAAAGTATATAATCATTACTTTACCTTATTTTAAATTCTCTGAAACACTGATGGAAATGGGTATAATAATTATACTTAATTTTACCTTTTTCTTTTTTCTTTTCTTTTTTTGCAGTACTGGGGATCAAAACCAGGGTCTTACACATGCTAAAGAAGTACTCAACCATTGAGTTATACCCTACCCCAATTATACCTATTTTTTAATATGTATGTCCTTTGGTTACTTGCACCTTTTGGACAGATTGAAGGTATTATTTATATATTGTCTCTATTAGGGCCAAGAAACTAGTTTTCTATGTTTTTTTTTTTTAAGTAGACAGTTTTCCAGCAAATAATTTCTAAGAAATTTGAGCTGTGGGTTATACTTAACTATTTACTGCCTATTGTAGAAACTTATGCTGTCTTTAAATTTTTAATGTTTTTGAGCATCTTTTTTTAATGACTTCTATGACAACAAAATGCAAAAGGTGTCAGGTGCAAAGGAATTCTTATGCTGTTTAAATCTTATATAATAGATAATAATCTTTAGTTATCATTGAATGCTTGAGTTAGGACAGTGAAATATTTCTCTTCTTCAAGAAACAAACTGGAAAGATGGCAGATTCTGAATGGAATTCAAACTACCAGTGTGAGGACACAGTCTCTTGTCTTGTTTGCTAATATCTATGAGGTCCAGGTTTACAGGAAGATAGAGGAGCAGTGAATCTTAAGAATACCATTCTTATTTGAACCACCCATAAAAAGAAATGTGAGAAATTATAAGGGTACTTGTAAGATAACAGAGGCTTAAGGACAAACTAATGGAAAATGGTATTGAAGTCTTTTCAATATGTTACAAAGCCTGGAGAAACTGGATTCGTAGGTATAATTCAGTGAGTGAAAAGAAACATTTTTTTGAAGTGAAAAATCTAAAAACAGATTGTTGTTAAAAGACTAAAGAAATCAAATTAACTAGAAATAGCACTTGTTCTACACATTTAATTTTTATAAAATCTGGTTTTTGTTTAATCATAATTTCATAGTTATACTAGTTAACTTTTTAAAAAAATATATTTTTTAATTTAAAAAGGGAAGCAATTCTATAAGAGAGACATAATATTGATGCACAAAAGAAGTTCATCAGTTTTTAAAAAGCCATTTGATGGGGACTAAATGATCATACTTAATAAGAACCTTCCATTCATAGATGAAGTAACCCATTATTTAATCCATCTTTATAAAATTAATTCTTTGGAGAATCATATAGTTAACTAAATAGAATAATACTAAAAATTTTTTAAATCAGAATTTTTCTCTAGTGCCCATTTGAAGTCAGTGTTGATTAATAAAAAATTTCCTCTTATAAATAACATGAGCTCTTCATGTATCATTAATGCTCTGCTTTCTTTGTTTTGAATCCCAAATATCAAGACCCTGTATCTAGTTACAGAAAGTTGAGTTTACTCTAAATTGCACTTTAAAAGTTATTATACATTGCTAAGGGTACTAAAACAGTGTATATTTTTCTTTTATTCTCATTTTAACTTATTAAGTTTCAGGTCAACACATTTGGACATGTTAACATGTTATTGATCAAAATTCATTAATTTTACCTTTGTTTTTAGTTTCAATTTTATATAAACTATTAGGAATATAAACTATTAGGAATAACAGTTTATAGTTACAGACCATTTAAAAATGCTTTGTTTTTGCTTGTGTTCTCTGCTAAATTTTTTTTTCCATTGAATCTGTGCTGCTTCTTTGCCAATGTTTTCCACTGTAGAATCTCCATCCCGCAACCTTGCTTCTCGTGAGCGCATTTACAAAAATTTTGGTGTAGCTGGGCCTGCCTCTGCTCTCTCATCTCTGTCTCACAAACTGAAGGGTGGGTATACGTGCATCCATGGATGGGCCATTCTTATTGAATGAAGGAAGTATCAATAAAGAAGTTTCAGTTCACTTCATTTTCATCCCATTTCATTTTTTAAAAATTAAGGTTTATCATTTTATTTAAAATTTTATGTGTTTGAGATAATTTATGATGTTTCTGTTCAATATTATAGTATAGATTATACTAATTGCTGTGCATGTTTGTTATCTGTGGTTAAATAGTATTCTTGTTTACTTTTAAACCTTTATGAGATCTTAAAAGATGCAGTAGGTATACAGAAAGAAATCTCTAATTTGAGGAATTTTAAGTCATTATCAAAAAACAATGGCATAAAACACATGATTATTACAAATATAGGGACTTTATGTGACACTTTAAACATATTTTACTGTCATATAATGTAAAATTTTTTTAGGAGAAACATTTTGATAAGTTAAACATTTTTTATTTTAACTTAGTTATCAGGGTGGTTGCACGCATTCCCCCCCACTGCACACACGAATACTCATAAGTCTACCTGTCCTGTCTGAGATGAATGAATCATCCTTAATAGTTTCTTAGTGACTTAGTTTTAATATTTTCAATTTCAAAATGTTTAAACTATTGACAATTAACAAAATTTCAGAACATTTTAAAAATATGCCTTTGGTACTTTAAATTACTTACAGATGCCAGCCCTGCAACTTGGAAGGCTAAAGCAGGAGAAACACAAATTCAAAGCCAACTTGGGCAACTTAAGACTCTGTCTCAAAATAATAAATATTCCTGAGGCGTAGTTCAGTGGTAGAGAGCACCCTCGGACACAGAAATAATTGATTGATTGATTAATTTATTAATTAAAATACTATAGATGTTTACTCAAGTATTTTAATGATTTAAGTTTTAAAATACCATATTTTAAGATAATTTAAAAAAACAGTTTTGCATCAATAGCAAATACATTGTAGAAGTTGTTCAAATAATTGCTAATTTCCTTTTTTCTTTAAAATGGCTAAAACAGTTTTATATTTCTCCTTTGCATAGTAAATAGGGTTATATAACCTGATCTGTATAGTATTATCTCTAGTAGCTTATATGATTATGGAATCTGATATGTACTTCATATTATGTTGCAGTATATTATATTATAGGATATAATAGTATGGTATCATATAACCTGATTATGATTTGGGCATGTAAAAAATCATGTAGGTCACTTTGTGAGTGAATAGTTAACATTTAAAATGTTTAGTTGAATTTAATTTGAATGCACTAAATTTCTATTCTGTTATGCATTACTATTCAGAATTCCTTTGAGGTTAAAAAAAATTTTTCCTATTATCACATAAACTTGCCTATTATAAATGTAGTCATTAAGCAATAAATGTGAAATGTTATATATATGGTCTGAAGATTTAGTTATCTTCTTATATTTATTGATATTTTGGGGCAGCCACAACATGACAATTCTTAGTAACATTTCTAAACTTTTGAAAGCCAAAACTTTTGAAAGCCACATGAAGAATATAAACAAAAATTAGTTAGCATTTGGGCTTACTCACTTAACATAGCATTTTCTTTTTTAAAAAATATATGAAGTATATTTTGAAGAAGTGTTTTTAGAAGGATTTAGCTATGATTTGAAAAATACATCTCAGGAAGAAATACTTTTGCCATTTTTTATACACTGGAACTTCAACAGATGTTTAGCTATCATCATTTACAGATCTTGAGAATATTTATCCCATTACTAGAGGAATATAAATAAGGTATACTTATTGCTTACATGTAACAAGTGGTGTTCCTAAATATTTGGCAGTTTCTGTTGTTTAGCCAATTAGAGAACCCATTTCCATTATGATGTAATAACCACCACTGTGAATGCACCCACCCTTAGAATTAAATGTAACATAGGTATTATTCACCGTTCCATGTAACAACTATATAGTCAGCTATAACATGAGATAGGTAGTAGATAATCTTAGGAACTCTTCTCATTAAGTTTGAAATCCTAAAGTGTCCTTTTTAATAAATAAAGAAACTCTCAGTTTTCAGATTGAAATTTTGGAGAATGGAGTACCAAATATAAAATATTTACTGCCTATTTGTATAAATTTATCATTATATGTGATGCAGCTTCTGCAATAAATGTGGTGATAAAGAACAGTTTCTAGCTCTTAGAATAATAAAAAAAATAATACTCCAAATATCACATGCTCAAAATCGTGGTCAAAACTATGCTGACTTTTAACTCTTATCAAATATAATTTATTTGCTTATAAAATTTGCTCTGGACTGTTACTTGGTCAATAAAATAAAATGGGCAACAGCTTCTTAAACTACTTTTGAATAGTTTGAGAGTATCATATATCAAAGTCACATCTGTTTGTATTCTTCTAAGACAGGATCAATATTTGGAAATCCTTTTTTTGTGTGTGATTTTTTTTTCCACCAATTCCCACTCAAATTTAATTATTTCTTATAACTATGTTTAGGTCTGCGTATGTGACACAGTGGTAGAGCATTTGCCTAACATGCATGAGGCACTGGGTTCAATGCTGTGCACCACAGAAAAAGAAGAAAGTACATATATGATAAAGGAAATTTATGATAGAATAATAAAGCATTGCAAGAAACCAAAGAACAGTATGTTCAGAATAGTAACTTTTATTTATTCACAGAACCAGAATAATTATGCTAGACATTGACATGTAGGAATGGAAATAAATATTCAGTTCATCAGTGTGCTCTGCACCCTATTATTCACATCCTATTATTTTTTCTGTAGAATTATCCACTTGCAAGCCATCTCATGCTTAACATAGCAATGACTGCTATCACCTCTGCCCTGTGGTCTTGGGAGCTGTTATAATAAAATGTGGATTCTTAGGGAATCTGAACAATAGTGGAAGAAAAAAATTAGGAAAATAGTAATTTATTGCTAATTCAACAAATATTTTTTGAGCATCTACTGTATTCCAGGACCCATTTTTGACATGGCATCACTGAAGAATAACACAAAAATACTTGCTCTTGGGGACCTTATCTGAAGAGGACAGATTCTACCGCATTACTGTCCTGACATAGATTATAAGAGTGTGATTATAACTCCCTACACCCATACTCAAAGCAAACGAAAACATTTTTGTATGTTATACAAATTTGTTCACATCCTTTTCTATAAAAGCAAAAGAAATCTGTGGTTATAACCAGCAAATTAATCTCAATTTCCTAGGAACCCTCTTTCAAAAAATATAAGTACTTCTAACAAGATTTGCAGTTTTTCAGTTTTTCATACCATTTGAATCACCGCAGTCTGGTTGTTTTCCTCCTAGCAACTAATTAATAGTACATGAACCAAGACTAGGAGTTTTTATTTTAAGGGGAAAGGGAATGCTGAAGGCTGTAGCACTTACTGGGGACAAAGATAGCCTGGCTCTTAATGCCTCAAAAGAAAGCATAAAATCAGCAGAAAGGAGAGACACTGAGTGAGGACAGGATGCCACAAACAGATGGCTTCCATGTAGAATTATCTAATGTTTTGCTTTAGAAAAGGAAGGAAGGGAGGTTTGTTGTTTTGTTTTGTTTTGTTTTGTTTTCCCCCTTGCTCTTGTCATTTTCCAGACCCCCTTGTGTCAAGGGCCCTCAGTTCAGACTTGTACTTCTCATCCTCAGGATACTGCCATTCTTCCTATTTCCAAAAGCCATGGACTCTTGAGTTTTAATCAGCTAAGCTTATTGAATGTTTGGAATAGAGCCTGTTTAAAAATAAAAGACTGCCTGACTTGCATACATCTAAATAATAGCTTTAGGACATTCCTATGTTAACTATACATTATGCTAATGCAATCATTAAAATAGGGTGTCTCCTAAGCTGTTCTTTATTAATCTTAATTGTATTCATTGTGCAATGGAAAGCAATAAATGCAGAAATTCAGCTTCCTAACTCAGCTTAAGGATGTGATGTTTTAGTCTACTGGAAACTTAGCTTGATTAATTCATTTTGAAAACACATGTATTTTCATAATTTCTTATTTGAAAAAAATTAGATCTTTGGTCTTTCTTGTCCCTCACTGAACTTAAAATATATTTAGTTGTACTAGGACTGAGGTTCTGATTGTCACTAATAATTCACAGTGGGTCCTTAGATAATATCTATTCAGTCTATTTTGCATCTGTGAAAGTTTTTAGTGGTAATGGTTGTATAATGATATAATAGAAATTTTATGAGAAATAGTTACCTTTTTTTCCTTTATTCTTAAACATATGGCAGAAAATATAAATTTTATAGCTTTGTTTATTATTGTAGTTTTTAGTGGCTAAATTATCAGTGATTTCTGATTTATTAACAAGTTTCACTATGAAATGGATCATACAGGTGACCGAGGAAATATGTCGACATCTTCTAGACCAGTCTTGACATCAGGAAAATCAGAACTGTCCTCTAAACACAGCAGATCACTGAAACCTGATGGACGCATGAGCCGGACTACCACTGACCAAAAGAAGCCAAGGGGTACAGAAGGTTTATCTGCTAGTGAATCCCTTATGTTAAAGTCAGATGCTGCAAAGTTGAGATCTGACTCTCATAGTAGGTCATTGTCTCCCAACCATAACACTTTGCAGACACTAAAGTCTGATGGGAGGATGTCTTCCAGCTTCAGAGCTGAATCTCCAGGACCAGGTTCTCGGTCATCATCTCCTAAGCCAAAGACTCTCCCAACGAACAGATCTAGCCCATCTAGTGCTAGTTCTCCACGCTCATCCTCACCACAAGATAAAAATCTACCTCAAAAAAGCACTGCTCCTGTTAAGACAAAACTTGATCCTCCTCGGGAACGTTCCAAATCAGACTCTTACACACTTGATCCAGACACCCTCCGCAAGAAGAAAATGCCCCTAACAGAGCCATTAAGGGGACGATCTACATCACCAAAACCAAAATCAGTACCAAAGGATTCTAAAGACTCCCCTGGATCTGAAAATAGAGCTCCCTCTCCCCATGTAGTGCAGGAAAACCTCCACAGTGAGGTAGTTGAAGTCTGTACTTCAAGTACTTTGAAAACAAATAGTCTGACAGATAGCACCTGTGATGAAAGCGAATTTAAGAGTGTGGATGAGGGTTCAAATAAAGTTCATTTCAGCATAGGAAAAGCACCACTGAAAGATGAACAGGAAATGAGAGCATCCCCCAAAATAAGTCGAAAATGTGCTAACAGACACACTAGGCCCAAAAAAGAAAAATCTAGTTTTCTTTTCAAAGGAGATGGAGCCAAACCTTTAGAGCCAGCCAAGCAAGCCATGTCTCCATCTGTGGCTGAGTGTGCCAGAGCAGTGTTTGCCTCTTTTCTGTGGCATGAAGGCATAGTACATGATGCAATGGCTTGTTCTTCTTTCCTAAAATTTAATCCTGAACTTTCCAAAGAGCATGCTCCTATTAGGAGTAGTTTAAATAGTCAACAACCCACAGAGGAAAAAGAAACCAAGTTAAAAAATAGACACTCACTGGAAATATCATCTGCACTGAATATGTTTAATATTGCACCTCATGGACCAGATATATCTAAGATGGGAAGCATCAACAAAAATAAGGTGTTGTCTATGCTTAAGGAACCACCTCTGCATGAAAAATGTGAGGATGGGAAAACGGAAGCCACTTTTGAAATGTCCATGCATCATACGGTGAAGTCTAAGTCTCCCCTTCCCTTAACTTTACAACACTTAGTGGCTTTTTGGGAAGATATCTCTTTGGCTACTATCAAAGCTGCTTCCCAGAATATGATTTTTCCAAGTCCTGGTTCATGTGCAGTTCTTAAAAAGAAAGAGTGTGAAAAAGAGAATAAGAAGACCAAAAAGGAGAAAAAGAAAAAAGAAAAGACAGAAGTTAGGCCTAGGGGCAATTTGTTTGGTGAGATGGCCCAACTAGCAGTAGGAGGACCAGAGAAAGATACCATCTGCGAGCTCTGTGGAGAATCACATCCATACCCAGTGACCTATCACATGAGACAAGCTCACCCAGGTAAATGACATTATTAAATATATATATAAATACTTTAATTTTTAATGAACTAGATCATTTCTAACTTGAGCTGCTCTATGAATTATGTCAAAGTATATGACAACATTTGTCCAGAATTTATAGTATCTGATACTGTCATTTTTATATAATAATAGGCTTTGTGAAAAATGGGTAGAGAAATTCGAATAGTGTGCTGATCAGGCAATATAATATTACTTCATTTCAGTGTAATAAATTTTAAAATATTGTTTATTTTCTAAATATGTATTGTGTTGTCCAAAGGATGTCATTAAGAAATCACACAACAGAAATAATAACATGTTCAAACACAGAGGTATGATCCCAGAGTTAGATGTCCTTCGATTTTCGTATTTCCTGTTCAAAATTTCGAACTAAATGGATTCTACTGATTTCTTAGGACTTTCCCTGTTAAAATGATATAAGTTCTTTTATGAGAAAACTGCACTTTAGGAAAATATAAGAATTTCTATAGCATTAATCAATATTTCAAAATTCACCTAGAAGAACTAAGATTAACTTGCTTTCTCTTTCTTCATATTATACCCCAAAAGTTTTATAAATTTAATTCCTGAAAATATGTCATTCTTACATAATATTTTATGTTTGTTTTGTCTATTTTTATTGACATTCTTAAGTAAATCTAAAGGTTACCAGATACTGTATTTCTTTTAATCTGCTTATCTAGAAATGGAGTATCTAACATTTGGCCATTATTTAATTAACTGTTTTTGGTCAAGCATGCTATTTTTTTTTCTAATGTAGTTAATAGCCTGAAAAAAAAAATCAGCTGCTTACTTTTGCTTACTTTGAGAAGGTAAATTTGTCATTAATATATAATAAGGGTCAAACTATTAAAAACCCTTGTAATATTTATTATTTTTGTTACTGTTTCAAGGTTGTGGCCGGTATGCTGGTGGACAAGGTTACAATAGCATTGGGCATTTTTGTGGAGGATGGGCTGGTAACTGTGGTGATGGTGGCATAGGAGGAAGCACTTGGTATCTGGTTTGTGACCGCTGTAGAGAAAAATACCTCCGTGAAAAACAGGCTGCAGCAAGGGAGAAGGTATTTTTCAATCCATTGTGGTTTTTAATGTTAATGATATTTATATACCATATAAGGCACTGGGTTTGTGGCTCAGTGGTAGAGCACTTGCCTAGCACATGTGAGGCACTGGGTTCAATCCTCAGCACCACATAAAATTAAATAAATAAAGGCATTTAGTCCATATACAACTGAAAAAAAAGAATCTCTTTATAATCATACTATTCAATCAGTTCCATATGGGATTTTGTAAAGATCAACTTATGAGCTCTTTATAACAGAAATAATATGCAAATTTAATATTTGTACTGGGTCAGCTATTTTTAATTTAAAAGATAAATTATGTCTTATGATAATACAAGATAACTAAGCTATGGGACATATACCTCATTGACTCATATTGTCCTAGAAATTCAAGATCATTCCTACTAATGGCGTACTAAACCATAGAATTTTGTTGAATGCCCCTCTCGCCCCCCTCGCCACACATATATTGCTGGTTTCTTTAAACTGTATTTAGATTTAATGAGTTAGATTTTAAATTTCCTCAAGGATAGAAAGGAAATATAGTTTGTGTATAATATAAAGTAGTTTCAGTCAGTTCAGGAGAAGCATAAAGTGAATGCTAGTTTGGTAATCATTATTATTTCTAAATAGTTTTAGAAGTGTTTAATAATTTTTAAAAGAAATTCAAGGACTAGAGTCGTGGCTCAGTGGGAGAGCACTTGCCTAGCATGTGTGAAGCACAGGGTTCAATTCTCAGGACCACATATAAATAAATAAAGATTTATTGACAACTAAAAAAATACATTTAAAAAAAAGAAATTCAAAATACATAGTCTAACAAATTAAAAATTTAAGTAGGAGAAAACCACTGCAGTTTCTTCTTTGCCAGGTCAAACAATCTAGGAGAAAGCCAATGCAAGTCAAGACCCCTCGTGCCTTGCCCACTATGGAAGCTCACCAGGTCATCAAAGCCAATGCCCTCTTCCTCCTGTCCCTGAGCAGTGCTGCGGAACCAAGCATTCTGTGTTACCACCCTGCAAAACCGTTCCAGTCACAGCTGCCCAGTGTGAAAGAGGGCATTTCTGAGGATCTTCCTGTGAAAATGCCTTGTCTTTACCTTCAGACCTTAGCTAGGTAATAAGATTTGTCTGTGTGTGTGTGTAGTGTGTATGTGAGTGTGTGTGTGTTTCACTACCTTTGGATTAACAGCTACTGTTAATTAACTGGTATCAAAAGGTAGTTCTGTATTTCCTTTGATGATAGGGAACAACATAAGCAATTGTGCAAAGTAAAGAATCCTCCAGGAATTTATTTTCTGCGATGCCTTTAATGGTTTCTGAGTTTCCTTGGCTGGCCTATGATTGGTAGGATATTCATGTTATGGGAATAGGTATTTAATGGAAATACTTTGTCAATTTGTAATTACTACTAATATAAAATATGTATTAGTAAGATAGTAACTATGTTTTATTCTCTGATAAGCTGACTTCAGTCTATTAATAGGGGGAAATGCTAACGTAGAAAGAAACTAATGTTTCCCTCTAGTAATCTTTCAGTTTTAAAATTATTCATTTGGTTAACATTAAATAAGTACCAAGTAGGTATCAGCTTTGTGCTAGGTTCCAAAGACCCTGAAATTAATACAATAAAATCCTGACTTCTGGAATGTTCACACTCTTGTGGGAAGATAAACATGTCATCAGAACATTTACAATGTCATGTGAGGCATACTCTGTTAGAGCATAAAAGAAGGAAAACCCTTGAATCTTCCCAAAGAAATCAGGACAGGCTTGCCACAAAGTCTAATCCTTTAGTAGAGTCTTATAGAATAAATAGATATCCATCAGGTGATTGGAGGACAGTGATTTCTGGCAGAGTATCCCAAGTGAATAAAGACAAATGAAATTGCTACACATTTGAGGACTCACAGGATTGTTAAAGGATTGGTTGCTGGTGGAAAATAGTGAAATGCTGCTTAAAAGAGTGAACCCAGGTAATGTGGACTTCTGTAGCTCATGCTAAAGTTGCATTTGATTCTGTAGGCAGAAGAACCTCAGTGGAAGAATTTTAAACAGGGAAATATATGAAGGGTTTGCAATTAAAAAGTCACTTTGTGAAATGTGAAAACTAATATGAAAATTAGAAGAAGGGGCATAAACACAGATGGAGAGACTTTTTAATAGTGTATTATTTTCCTGCATGGGACTTGGTGTTACAGCCTATACTGTCACACGTTACACACTGACACGCCAAAACAGTCTTTCATATTTCAAATTCAGATTTTCTTTATCAGCTGACAGATGAAAATTTTTAGATATTGCCTACAGTTTCAATTTAGAAAGTGTTGTCCTCTTTTTATAGCAGAGTTGTATGGTTTTTAGAAATGTTTATAGTTACTATTGCAATAGGGCAAATAAAAAAGGAAACAGAAAATGTGAGACTGAGTACATTTGAGTCCAAGGTAGAAATCATCAGGCATGCCAAATACCACCTATGTATAGCCTCAGGTAGACCATTTACTGGACTTAGGTTAGAAATAATTTGTTCCAATCTGAAAAAAGAATGAATCAATTTTTAAAATGTAAAATATTATAATATAGAATAATTATAGATTTTATACTTTTAGCTGTCTGGGGATAGGACATTTCCTAAACCATGGAACATTTCATATACCTAATATTTTCCAAATTTGACTCATATATGTTTCTTTCCCAAAAGCTACCACATGTATTTCGAATAGTCCATGCAACAAATTCTGTGAGCCTGCACTATGGCATTGATGATAGGGAATGAGAAGAAAGAATGGTTGTGAAGGGAAACCTAGCATCATAGGCCTTAGTGATTAATGATGGTTGATCATTACGACACTGAGATATTCTAACCTAAGCTCCTGGATGGTTGACCAAATACTAGAAGATGGAAATATTCTTGATAGAAAAGAAAATGGGTTCAATTCTGGATTTAAAGTGTTTGTTTTACCTGGAATATCTATATGTAAAATTATCAGACTTTTATTACTACCTGCTTACATCTATCATTCTTTTAATACTTAACCTTTAATTGTAGATTCACATATGCTGCTTTGCCTTTTTTAAAGGAGATTAAAAATGAAGAGTATCTGTGCTGCCATCATACTCTTAAGTTCTTGGGTTTGATTTAATACAGGCATCATCATGAAAATTTTGTGGGCTATCAAGATGACAACCTATTCCAGGATGAAATGAGATATCTGCGTTCAACATCTGTACCTGCTCCTTATATATCAGTAACTCCTGATGCAATTCCTAATGTATTTGAAGAGCCAGAGAGCAATATGAAGTCTATGCCTCCAAGGTATTTTAGTTCTCTCTTCTCTATTTAATCACCAATATTTGGTGGAAGGAAGACTTTGAATTAAAAAAAGAATGTTCTAGATCTTTAATACAACCTTCTGTTTTAGCAGGGACAATGAGTCACTGTGGAGTAGTATGAAAAAGCATGCTTGTATGAATAAAGCAAGGTCCTTGACAGGAGAGGCAGACTAGCTTGAGAGAAAAGATCAACTAATGATGTAGTAAGAGATTATATTATAAGGTATCATACCATTTAATGTTATGGTTAGGCAAAGTAGGGAAAGGTTAACTTTGAGGCAGTACTCAGTCATTTCCTAGGACAAGTGGCACTGAAAATAAATCTTAAAATGTCTTGGATTATTGCTTACAATGCCTCCTTTCTTAGGTATGGTAATGTCAAAGCAAAATGCTTCTTGAAAACGGAATAGAAGCATGTAGCCATAATACACAAGGAAATTGAGGACCACTGAAACTATTTTAGAAGAGGAATTCCATGATAAAAATGCAGAAATAGTCTCGCAGCATCAATTGAAAAACAGATAAATTTAATCAAAGATTTCAGCTAGGTATATAGAATTGGATTATGTTTACAGTAGTTATGGAGGAATAAAGGAGATATTTTGTAGGAAAACAGTGAATGTGACCTGATTAACTGGATAATGAGAAAGATAAATTTAAGAGGACATCAGGATTTCAGTTATGTATAGCTGAACATATCACTGGAAAGAAAAATATTTGCTGCAGGAAGAGTGAACATGCTGAATAAGATATGCCAATGTGTTAATACTATATAGTCATAATTATCATAAACTGAAATAATACTTTAATAAGCATAATAGAACTTATATGCCCAAATGAGTATTTTTCATTAAAATATTTGCAGCTTTTGCCCTCATGTGTGTGGATCACTCCTCAGTTTTTTGTGAGCTACCCTTGACATTTTCTCCAAAGAGTATAATGCAGGCTTTTAGATCTTTAAAGAAGATAACACCTTTTAGAAAGAGTGAGAAACCATTTTGAGACTAGTCTGATAAGTATGAGTCATTGAGTTATTATTAATCTTTCAGTTCAAAGAGTATAAACTTCTAGCTAAAGATATGAAGTCAACTCCTCTTCAGCAAAAGAAGAATATTATTATAAGTATTCTCAAGCAGTGAAAAAATTGATAATGACATAAGTATAATAAAGCATAAGCTCAGATGTGAAAATGAAATGAAAAGCAGAACGAAGTAAAAAGATATATTGCAGGGGCTGAGGCCAGGGCTCAGTGGTAGCACACTTGCCTGGAGTGTGTGAGGCACTGGGTTTGCTTCTCAGCATTGCATATATAAATAAATAAAATAGAGACATATTTTATTTATTTATATGCAAGATATGTCACAGAGTAAGAGAGCAGACCAACCATCAAATTAAAGTTATAAAACTAAGAAATTAATTAGAAGTGTTTATAACATCAGTCAGTGGAATGATTTGAGATAATCACAATGAGTAAAGAAAAAGGGACAGATTATAGCAATTAGAGTGGAAATAACAGATACAAACAGGATAATCCAATATAAGAGTAACTGATGTCTTTGAAGTAGAAAACACAACTAATACAATAGAATATTTATCTAAAGCTTTAATATAAAAAGAATCTTCCTAAAAAGTACTGAATGATATTAGGAAAATTTTACTACATGTTACTATAAGAAATATCTTAAGTTACTGAAACTCCAGTGGGGAAAAAAAAAGGATTTTTCAATTATCTGAGCAAGGCAAAACAAGTCATTTTGCAAAAGGAAAGTAAGACCCAAAACAGACTTTTGTATTATAACTTTGAAAGAAAGGATATCTCTAAAGCTTTATATTGTATTTTTTTTTAGTTGTAGATGAACACAATATCTTTATTTTTATGTGATGCTGAGGATCAAACCCAGTGCTTCACATGTGCGTGGCAAGCGCTGTACCACTGAACTACAGCCCCAGCCCTCATATTGTATTCTTTGTAAAAGCACTATTGTACCACAGAATCCATAATTAATTATGAATCAATCAGATGAGTCAAATGGTTAATGAAAAGCATGTTTTAAAGACTATACAGTGTATAGTAAATATAAGATGGTACCAGAGCACATAAATGTAATATTTACAAAATCCTGAAGCAAAGAAACTGTGACCCAAGTATTTTATTTCCAGCTGGGTTGAGATATTTTCTGACATACAATGATTTGGGGCATGTAGCACCTTTGAGTTGTTCTTGAAAAAAACATCCTGACAACTCTTTGTTATTAAAGATGGTGAACAGTGAATCCATTAAATCAGTGTTTCTCAACTGGGGGTGATTTTTGCCTCATAGCTAGCATCTGACAGTATTTAGAAACAGTTTTGTTTTCCACAACTGAGCTAGTTCAACTAGTGAGTAGAAGCCAATGTTGCTAAACAAGATAGTCCTTACAACAAGGAATTACCTGACCCAGTGTACTCAGTTGTGTTATCAATGGCCATCTTTGCTTCCTCCCTTGGGTTTTGTTTTTTGTTTTGGTGTTTGAATTTTCTCAGAAGCATTATAATTTTTATAAGAACAGATCATTTTTTAAAAATTGATTCTTAACTCTTTTTAAGTTGATAAACTGCCTCTGAAAACAAGATAGTAAATCCAAATGTAAAATGAAGTATGCTAATGTATCCCACACACAGTCATTTTGGAACAAAGCAGCCAGACTGCCGTTCAGGCACATTTATCCCAGATGGTTATGTACAGCATTCATACTCTATTTAAAACAAGAATTTCTGTCAGCTCAGAGAGGTGGTGAATAAATAAACCACCCAGGAAGTTAGCCACTTCTTAGAATATATATAAACTTGCAGGGAGTGGTAAGGATTCCAAGTTCAAGGTCAGTCTCAGCAACTTAGCATGGCCCTAACTCAAAAAAATAAAAAGGGCTAGGGGAGTGACTTATTAATTAAGCATACCAAAAAGAAAGAAATATATAAGCTTACTGAGGGATATAGAATTTCACATCTGGCTTATATGATGGAAATAAAACAACTCCAGAACTATAGGTGATCAAAAATGTCCCAATTTGAAGTGAGGTGACAGAAAAAAAGAGCACATGGAAGAATAGCTTGTAGATTTGTGCTTGAAAAATCAGAAAAGGAAAGTAGTTTTAAAAAAAAAATCTCCAAAAGAAAGTTATATAGTCCTTTTAATAAAGTTTTAAGTATTTTAATGTTACTAAAATAAATAGCAAAACATCAGTTATTTAAGCCTGAATAAAAATCATTGCATTCTTATGGAGAATGTAGGTATAATAGAATGATAATACCAAAATCAGTGTTACTTCTCATTATACTATGATATAGCTGTGCTCTAAAATGAGCTTTGGGTAGCACTTCCCAAGAGTGAGAAACCTAATAGAACACTCAACTACCAAAAGAAAAATGCACTAAGTTTTGATTTTATTAGGATTGTGCATGAACACAACCATTTCCTTTCGTTCAGTACACTTATGATTATGTCTGCCTGTTTTCTCAGAGTATCTTGTCATGTGAGTTCCACCCCAGTGCTTTTGATTATAAAAGGATATTAGGATATTTGATAGCTTTTCTTTTTTGTTTAAAATGTAAAATTATTTTAGAAAATCAAAAACTTTAAGATACAGTTCTGAGATCAAAATTTTACTATATTTGTAAAGATTAAATTATGATATAAAGAGAAATCATCAAGTTGACTTTTAAGTTTGTTTCTTCACACAAATTCAGATTGAAATATTTGACTACACTATTGTAAAAGAAGTATAGTTACACTTCACTTTTTGTCCTAAGTTTTTACCTGTGTTCTTGATATATCTGCAGTTTGGAAACCAGTCCCATAACTGATACTGATCTGGCAAAGAGAACTGTCTTCCAAAGATCATACTCAGTTGTTGCTTCTGAATATGATAAACAACACTCCATTTTACCTGCACGAGTTAAAGCTATACCTAGAAGAAGAGTTAACAGTGGAGACACTGGTAAGTATATAGATAAAAAGAAAATTGAGTGATTCAACTACTGAACATAAAAAGAAAATTATTTTCTTTGCAGGTAATTTTTAAAGTGTAATATATGAAGGAAGCAAATGGATTAATTTCTAATTTGGGATAGACAATCTATGTGACCTGGCCATAACTGTGCCCCTCTAAGTTTTGCTTCTCAATTGGAGCAAATGTCCAAAGATCATTTAGTGATTATTCAAGAATAAATTGACCTTTACAGTCTTACTTGTAAAATATCAAAGCCAACTATTTGCTGCCATTAGCTCCTCCACCAAGCTTCAGTGAACCAGCAGTTCCTATGGCTTATAAATCATGGCTATCTCCTTACCCTCATAGAAACATACAGCTCTTAAAGTTACCATTACTCTGAGTAGATTACAAAAAAAAAAAAAAAAAAAAGAATCTTGGAGATATGAGTAACCCTTAATCAGTAAATAATAATAATAATCTGTATAATCTGGACCAATTGCTGTCAGCAGCCTCAAATTAGTGCTGGGGATTCTGCCTAAAAAATACTGAAAGAAACCCAAGAGAAGAGGATATTAATGGTGATAATTTATTAGGTAAGCCATTTATAAAAATGAAGATTTGAAGTTAAAATAATAGGCAGATAATTATGTATCTTACTATTGAAGATCTTCAAGAAAATATTTTTAGAATCAATTATTTATAGGTTTGTTAACAAATATTTTGGAACTTAATTATTGAGATATCTTTTATAAAGCAGTCTTAGAAAATTGTAGAGATGATGTGTAGATTCCATTTAGGGAAAATATAAATCACATAGCTTTTTACAAAGCGTGCACTTTGGATTCAGCCATGGTTTCACCACCTCTACAAATAAATAGCTGTATACTTCTAGGAAAGTATGACATTTAATCTTTCTCAGCCTCAGTTTCTTTTTCAGTAGAAGTTGTAATAGTTATGATTTGTGTCATGTGCTTAAAAGTGCTGTAATTGAATAAGCTAAATATTATTTTCAGTATT
This sequence comes from Spermophilus citellus, assembly GCF_964194105.1. Lineage (NCBI taxonomy): Eukaryota > Metazoa > Chordata > Mammalia > Rodentia > Sciuridae > Spermophilus > Spermophilus citellus. The sequence goes on along the minus strand of NC_138182.1, from coordinate 70,531,459 downwards.
AAATATATTAATCAGATGCACCACCTATGAAAATTAATAATTTTTGTTTTTTTAACAGAAGTTGGTTCTTCCCTCTTGAGACATCCATCACCTGAGCTTTCCCGCCTAATCTCAGCCCATAGCTCTCTTTCCAAAGGAGAACGAAATTTCCAATGGCCAGTTTTAGCCTTTGTTATACAGCATCATGATCTAGAAGGTCTTGAAATAGCAATGAAACAGGCGTTAAGGAAATCTGCTTGTCGAGTTTTTGCTATGGAGGTATGAATACATTAATGAAGGTAGTGATTCACAGATCAAACAAATCACATGATGATTCTGTATTTAATGGTGACATTTTTTAAAACTGAGTTAATTGCTTCAAATTAAAAGCCATTTGAAAAGCCTATTGAAAATATCAAGTGTTCACATCAAAACTAAACTCTAAAGTTTGTGGATATAAATTAATTTAGAATTCTGTGTTTAAATACTCTAAGGAACTTTATTTCTGTATTACTTTATTATTTCAATCCTGAGATTTATCTTTTTTAAGAAGCTTTTTATATTTAGAATATCATTTCATTAAAATCAAAAAATAATCATACAAAAAGGATGAGAAGTAGGACTTTTGATTTATAATTTTAGCAATAACTGCTTACCCAGATTTCCATTTTCTGGAATGATTAGATAGATTACTGTATGCCACAGGCCTGAATATAGAAAATCTTTCTACTTTATCATAAGTGTAATGAATAACTTGACACCTCATTGATGGGAATGATACCAGTATATTTAAGTAAAATGGTAGCTTGTGTAGAGCTTGAGAAATATTCTATTTAAATCCTAAACACAAATTAGAAAAAAATGTGCTTGAGTAAATTAATATTAATTTTAATATTAATATTAATATATTGATATTAATATAAATTAATATATATTTCCTCTGTTATATTTTTTAAAGGAAGACCAAAATTATTGACTATTTCAAGTTATTTGTGCTTTTAGTGAAACCAAGTTTAGTTTTCTATCATCTGACCTTGAAGCATGTAGTCCATGAAGTTACTTCATTTCTGAGTAAGGAAGGTCCTACATTTTGTAACTCATATACTTTTTTATTTTTATCTTGGACTCATTTGATCATTTATTCAGGCATTCAACTGGCTTCTGTGTAATGTCATCCAAACAACTTCTCTCCATGATATTCTGTGGCATTTTGTGGCTTCACTGACTCCTGCTCCAATAGAACCAGAGGAAGAAGAAGATGAAGAAAATAAAACAAATAAAGAAAATGCAGAACAAGTGAGATTTTATTTTTATTGTCCATATTTCTATAGAAACTGAATAGAACACTCTTAAGTTAGTTTCATAATTTGTATGAAAGCATGCAGGGATTATCTAACCTGAAAAAAAATGTGTACATTTCAATGCTATGGACAAAGTATTAATAATACTTAGTGAAAGTTTTCTCTCTAGCAAAGATGCTGATAGTCACATCTCATTGAACACTACTATCATAAAGCAATCAACTGAAAGATGCATACTGTTATGGTACAACATATGATAGGTAAACAGAGCAACACTATTACATAGAGAATCAATAGCTGGGAAGACATTTATATTCTAGCTCAATCACAGGAGTAAGTGTGAGGAAGTTTGCTAATGTGCAATTTAAACCCCAGAAAGGCCATGCCAGAGGAATATGGACCACATCTTAGCATTAAGAGCAATGCCTAAAGTCAAGAACACAACTGAAATAATCTCAGTCCAACCAAGTTGAATGCTAATCCTTGGCAGAATATAGATGGCCTGCTCTCTCCCTGAAAGAACAAGATACAACAATCTTTAGAAAGAAAATACAAACCAGAACTTTTATGATGTGTAATCAATAGACATGCATTAAAGGAGGCAAAAAGTGATCATCTTTTACTTAGCTTACTGATGTAGTTCAAAAAGTTTGATGAGCTCACATTGGCAACAAGATGGAGACACAAACATACTTTGCTATGGAGTAACAGCCTGTTGGAGAATGATTTGGCAAAAATCTAGAAAAAATTGGCATTAAAAATGATGCAGTAATTCTACTTTTTTGAGTTTTTCCTGTTGTGTATGCATGTGTGAAATAATGAATATACAAGTTGATTCTTTACAGAATTTAAAAAGATATATTTGTTTAGTTATAGTTGGACACAATACCTTTATTTTACTTATTTATTTTTTATGTGGTACTGAGGATCAAACCCAGCATCTTGCATGTGCTAGGCAAGTGCTCTACTGCTGAGCCACAACCCAGCCCCCCTAATTTTTTATAAAAGCAAAAGATTGAAAACAAACCGAAATGACTATTGTGAAATAGACTGATGAAATAAATTGATATTTTTCTTTGTTGGAAGACTATACAGCAAGATAATATATATTACTACACTTGTAATATATAATGATCTCTAAGGTAAATTGTAAGCTGTTTAAAAAGAAGAAGAAAATACAGAGAAATATGCTTAGAGTACTGCCATTTATGAAATAATACTTATAGACCAGTTAGTAATATGATATGCTGTAATAGGAATTACAAGTGTAGGTGACTGGCTTATCAGGACCAGGAGTCTCACTTTTTGTGGTATTTTTTTCACACCTTTCAAGTGTTTTATTATGATGTATATTACCTCAAAAGACTTGGATCATGGTAGGTAGTCTATAATAGTAGGCACTTTCATTATTAAGCAGTTTTGTTTCAGTTCAGCAAGTGTAAGGTACTTTGTGCAAAGTTATTGGAATAATTAAAATAACAATCACTACTTTCTAAGTACTTTGATGACCTAATGTGATATAAATGTGACATTATATTCTTTATAAAAGTAAGTACTTTATAGAAACATTTGGTGAAATTAGAAGAAGCTATTTTGGTTTAGGTGGAATGGGGTACATTATTCTTAAGTACATACCACAGAATAGATTTTGACCATGGTGTGTATAAGATTCTGCAAATGGAAAAAACACCATGAGCAAAGACTGAAATATAAGTGTGAGTTTTAGAAATATGAATTCAATCAAGAATTTGTTTGAAAATAAAGTCATGTTTTTTTCAGTTGATTAAATGAACTTAAAAATTTTATATCATCTAAAAAAGCCTGGTTTTTTATTATTCAGTGGTAATTTTTAACTAAATCATCATAGTTTTTCCTAAAATCTCTTTAAAAAGCAAGTGCCAGACCTATTAAAATAAGAAAAACCCTGGTGGTTCATAGACCAGTTTGAGCATTCAGATATTTTTGGCTTATATGTGTTTAAAAAAAAAATCAGCCTTTTAAAATAGATATGACTCTTCTTTTACAATAATTGACTGACAAACTTGCTTTTGATTTCTACCTTAGAAGGATCCATGAGTATGTGAATACCCTCTCTTAATTAAAGTGAACTGCCTCACTCTGGACAGACATTCCCAAGTAATATCCATTGGCATGAGCTGTTGAACTCTGAACTCCAAGCCTGAGTCCTTTAATGGCCACAGCCCTCCCCTCCATACACATATGCTCTCCACTTCTCCCCATCAACTCCAATTTGGGGCCCACTTAGCTCTTGTACCTGTGTGCTTCATTCACCCCTGCTTTAAAACATATTTATTGCTCTGCTGGGATCCAGTTTTAACTAATTTCCTTTCTTTGGGAATTTGAAGTACTCTACTGTTTTCCATTATAAATGTTATTCCATAGGTAATAATATGAAAGACCTGACTGACATTAAATGCAGAATGAAATCCAATCTGTCCCTCTTTCCAAGCTGTGGTTCTTCTGCCTTAAGGAAGGACCATTTTTGTCTTAATTCACATTAAAATCTCATAAAAATGTCATATATGAACTAATGGTGACCTCAACTTCTAACATGTTATTTTCTCATATATAAATACATGCACAATTTATGCATATATACACATGCATATACATATAGATTCATTCTAATAATGATTTATGAATACCCTAGAACTGACGTGTATATATGCTACTTGTTTGCTGACTTTGTGAGCAGTCTTACTGCCTTTTCCCTAGAAATATTACAGATGTAATTAGATTGATGTTATTTATTGTATGTATTGGGTATAGTTTGAGTATATATAATATTCTTTTGTGAAGAAAGTTTATTCTAGCATGTTATCTGATAGACTTACTTTCAATCTCTATTTTAGGAGAAAGATACAAGAGTGTGTGAACATCCACTCTCAGATATCGTGATTGCAGGAGAAGCTGCTCATCCATTACCACATACATTTCATCGTTTACTTCAGACAATCTCTGATCTTATGATGTCTCTCCCTAGTGGCAGTTCATTGCAGCAAATGGCCCTAAGGTAATTTTCTATAGATGTGTTCTAGATACTGTGGGAGAAGACATTTTATGGAGTATTCAAAATACTAAATGCTTGAAAAACATCTTTAAATTAGGTAAGATTTTTAGGAATCCCTGTATTATGCTAAGTGATGTCTCCCTCCTTCCTGTCCTTAGCTCATACTATTTGCCCTTCTGTAAAATGTGAATAATATACTTCTTAGTGCTCTAAATGATCCTTTTAACAATCTCCCTCACTTTTCCCTATTTCCTATATCTTAGATCATTTTAATGTCACCAGAGAGAAGAAAAAAAATGAAATCTCGTGAACCAAACCAAAATAGTGTTTTGACTTGAAAAAAAATCTGAAGAAAAATGAATCCCAGTTACATGTAGTCAATTTTAAAACTACCCTAAGAAACAGACATAATGTTAAATTGGAATCTGTTGAAAGTTTGCATTACTTTTACATGTGAACCTATTATTAGGTCAATACACTGGACTTATGGATATAATTAAATCCGCCTTTGTTTTATATAACAAATAAGTTAATGAAATGATTCAACTTCCCACATGCCTAATGATAAGACCAATGGAAGAGTGAGAATTTTGTCTCTTCATACAATGTTTGAACTGCAAGTTGCATTAGGCCCTAATGAATGAGTATGGAATTATAAAAATAAATTTGAGAAGCTGTTATAGTTGGTGTAACACTTGCCTATACAACAGACCCATTATCTTTCTTGCTTTTATCACTTTGATTTTCATATCTTAAATTTCCTATATTTAAAATGGGTGAACTTTTCTAGATATTATCTTATTCCAAAGAAATTACCTTTATTTCTCCAAAATAAAGAAAATTTTAAAAGCCACTAGTAATGATTTCATTCCCTCATATTTTGAAATTTCTACTTTTTACTAGAGCATTAAGATTTCTTGAGATTTAAGATACAGAATAAAGTAACTACTATAGAAGTTTCTTAGATATTCCTAGAAAATAATTATTTCACATATCATGTATTTATATTGCTTATTTGTTTATATTGTTTATATTTTTAGATGCTGGAGTCTCAAATTCAAACAATCTGATCATCAGTTCCTCCATCAGAGCAATGTCTTTCATCACATTAACAATATTTTGTCAAAATCAGATGATGGAGATAGTGAAGAGAGTTTTAGCATCAGTATACAGTCTGGCTTTGAAGCTATGAGTCAGGTCAGTCATTCAACAATTTCCTGTTGTTCCATAGTTAATAGTCAACAGTGGATTAAAGGAAAAACTGTACTCAAATAATTTGATTCTGTCTTACATTATTTATTATCATGTATCTCTTTTCTCATCAGGGAAGATCTCTTTTTGACTATTATGAATAGTTATATTTGTCTCTGATAGGAATTATGCATAGTTATGTGCTTAAAGGACTTAACCAGCATTGTTGACATAAAAACTTCAAGCCGACCTGCCATGATTGGAAGTTTGACAGACGGTTCCACAGAAACATTTTGGGAATCAGGAGATGAAGATAAAAACAAAACTAAGAACATCACTATCAACTGTGTGAAGGGAATCAATGCCCGCTATGTATCTGTACATGTAGACAATTCCCGAGATCTTGGGGTAAGAAAGGGAACTTAATTTATGGCTCATTAGTTCTTTTGAGACCACTAATAATCTTGCACTCATTTCTGAATATAATAGAAAGATTTATCACTTGGGACTTCAGATCTTAAATATAAAAACAGATTAATATGACTGGGCACATCATGGACTATCAATCTAAAAACAGGTCTGATTACAAATATACCATGACTACAGCTAAGCAATATAAAAATCTATAATTTTATTCTTCATGATCTTTTTTATTTCATTTTGGTTTGTTTTTTGTTGTTGTTTGTTTTGGTTTGGTTTGGTTTTTTTTTTTTTTTTTTTTTTTTTTTTGGCAATACAGGGGACTTAAACCAGGGGTACTCAGCCATGAAGCTACATTATCAGCCCTTTTTATTTTTTATTTTGAGACAGTGTCTCTGTAAGTTGCCCAGTCTAGCCTCTCAAGCTTGCCTCAGTCTCCCCACTTATTGGGATTATAGTCATATGCCCCTGTGCCCAGCTTTAAGATTCAGCAGAGAGATCCTCTCTGGGTAGCTTCACTACAGAAATAGAGTTCCTAAACTAAAATAGTCATAATTTATAGTCTCCTTGGTCGTAGTATATCTAACGTGTTTCAACAGAATTGAACATTGTTTCATAAAAGACACTGAACAAAGGAAAAGAGCCCAATTCACTTGAGCCAGGAAGATAGCACCATCTTCTGGACTACTATTTTCTATCCTCATTCTTGGAGAAGTGTAGTTCTTAGAAATTTTTTTCCTCATAATAGATGTGACTTGCTGGCAAATACAGTTTTAATAAATCTCTCTGGATCATTGCCAAGCAGTTTTTATCCATTCACATTTTTCCTTTCCCAGGAAGAATTAGAAATGGTGGAGAAGGGTCTCAGATAAAATGGAGGTAAAGCCCACCATGGCAGTCCAATGTGCAATCAGACCATCCATAGCAACCTTGTAACTCCAGTACATCCCTGCATATTAGTTTAGTCCCTGGTGTTGAATAAGAAAAAGGGGCTTAATTAATAAATTATGAGCTTATTTGCTCTTCTGATTAAGAATTTCAACTGCTATAACTGCTGTATCTTATGAGAAAGTTAAATGTCATAAATCAAAACATTTTCTGCCTGGAACTCACTGCTCAGTACAAAGTTATCTTTGACTCATGGAACATTTTACACCAGGACATACTGTCCTTCAGAACAGTGACTACAATTAGTTTGACATTATGTCTTTTCTAAGAGGAAAGAGTTATAACAATATTCATTTTTAAATTCTCTAGTGTATAAGCTGACATCTACCTTCCTTTTAAGATACTACTTCTATGTTATATATTATCCTTGAGCCTTGTACCTTGAGCCTGGGTTCCCCTAAACTGCACACTAAAGAGCCTTATTCAGAGCGTTTGTTGATTTAAGTTGCATCAGCCTATAGCATTCATGGTTCATAGCACTCCAAAGAATTAATATATTAATCTGTTGTGGATATGCATTATATAATACTTATTTAATCTTAAGATCTGTCATTCTAATGCCTGAATGACTCATTTTCAATATTTAAAGGCACTGAGTTTATAAGGTTTGATATTTATTTTTTGTGTAAAATGTTGCCCTCCCTAGTATGGCAAGTTATACTGAGAGCATAGAACCCACTGTTGTAAAGCAGGCCTTGTGGCACTCATAAGTATCTGTTATTTACCATCCTTCCTTCTTTTTACTTCCAAAATTTTTGAGATTATAGCAACAAGAATGGGACATGAATGGCAAGCAAAATTATTAAAAAGCTACATGAAGTTATGGAATTGAAATGTTTAGAATTTGGATAAAGAGAGGTAATGTCAAACTGTGAGAGCATATGAAAGAAGGTTGAAATGTAACGTTTAAGATAGAATTTGTGAGAAGACTACAACTGTAGAAGTAATAGTTAGTTGGATAATTAGTCTGAGGTCAATTAGGAAGGACCATTAAAACAGACAGGAGACCTTTTATGGCATTGGTTGGTGATAAGAAAATGTAAGTTCTGAAGCAGGAATAAAGCCTAACATTGGAATTTTCTCTTTTAGAATAAAGTTACTTCAATGACCTTCTTAACTGGCAAAGCAGTAGAAGATTTGTGCAGAATAAAGCAGGTAATTGAAATTTTTTTCAATAAACATTTGTTACCTAGGGAGAAATTTCTTCTCAGCCTGTATTGTTGAGTTCTAATTTGGGCACATTACAAAGTATTGTAAAAAATCATCTTAACAGTAACTTGACAGCTAGTCTATATGTTGGAACAGTAACAAATGTCTCTGAGCTAGATATTACCCTAAGTATTCCCCAGTCATGAGGGATTGTATTGGGCCTGCAGTCCTCCACTCCCCACTTTTCTACAGACTCAGGTACCTCAAAATTCATTACAGATCTGATTCACAATTAACATTCTAATTTACCTACACTTTAGGTTAAAATGGGTTATTGTCTATTCTAAAAAATCTACCCCTTATGGGCTGGGGTTGTGGCTCAGTGGTAGAGCACTTGTCTTGCATATTTGTGGCCCTGTGTTCAATCCTCAGCACCATATAAAAGTAAAGATATTGTGTCCATATACAAATAAAAAATATTTTTTAAAAAATCTACTACTTATAACACCACAGTCATATCTAGGTTTCAAGTCAATTAACAAACCAGTTCTACAAACAAGTTAAGCTTTGTTTGGGCATGCCTAGGATTGTGAACAAACTCTCTTAAGTTGTGAAAGCTGTTCTTTTGGGGTTACAACTCATTCAAGAGTTGACCAGTTTTTTGTTTGGTTGTTTGTTGGTTTGTTGTTGTTTTTTTTTTTTTAATTATATTGAAAGAATTAATTGAGGTTTCAGATGAAACAAAGCAGAGAGAGCTTCATTGTTGATCTTGTGAGTGTTTCTGACAGTCCCTATAGGTAAAGTACTGTCATGTACATTGTTGCTAATGGTTTTACTCAAATAACTTGGTGTAGGCCTCATGGTAGTCAAGCCTAGATTTTAATTCTCAAGTCCATCACTTACTCAGGATCTCTCAACTGTGTTAACCACATTTTCCTCTTCTATAGGATAGCTCCTATAAATAATACTACTTAACCTCACAAAATTTATATGAGAAATAACCATCACTCTCTGTAAAGTTGTTTGTTATTTGAGGTTGCTGTTACTAATGTTAAGTCTAGGAAAGTAATAAAAGTTATTCAGCTGTATCAGGTTCCTGTCCCTTTTCTCCTTGACCAGGTCGATCTGGACTCCAGGCACATTGGTTGGGTAACAAGTGAACTTCCGGGAGGAGATAATCACATCATCAAAATTGAATTAAAGGGCCCAGAAAATACACTAAGAGTTCGACAAGTAAAAGTCCTAGGCTGGAAAGATGGTGAAAGCACAAAAATCGCTGGCCAGATCTCAGCCAGCGTGGCCCAGCAAAGGAACTGTGAAGCTGAGACTCTGAGAGTATTCAGGCTTATTACATCACAAGTGAGTGTCCTTAATGCATACTCTAGCACAGGATGAATTGACATGATACACTTTTGAGAGTTTAAAACGCATGTATCGCTACTAATGTGGCCCATTTTTCTCTCTCTTAAACTTCACCTATGCTAAATGTTGTATTGTAATTTTGAAAAGTCATGGTAACAAGAATAGCATATTATCCAACCTGCAAAATCAGCTAATGAATCCTCTAGCTTTCAGAATGGTAATTCTTGCATTAATTCTTTCTCACAGGTATTTGGAAAGCTCATCTCTGGAGATGCTGAGCCTACACCAGAACAAGAGGAAAAAGCACTCTTGTCATCACCTGAAGGAGAAGAAAAAGTATACAATGTATTTATTTGTATTCTAAAAATTTGTTTCCCTTTTTCATTTTCTTAAATAATCCATGTGCTGCTTTATATTTTAATAGATGTGGTTTATGTGCCATTTAAATTATTTTTATTTTAATTAGAAGATCAAGGAACTATTTTTAAAATTTTACTATTTGTTAATGTATAATTTAGTATTTTAAGTCTCAGCAAAAGTTGCTGTATACCTAGGAGCTGTTTTATTCAATTGTTAGAATTCATAAAATTAACTTAGTCATTTACTATGTTATGTCTCATCAGTTATCTTCCTCCTCCATTTTATCTGCCCTTCTCAGCCCAGCTCAAAAATACTATCTTCTCCAGGAAGCCTTTTTATGATTTCCCCAGACAAAAAGCAGTTTTCCCTCTGTAAACATCATAAAAATCTATGTATGCCTCTCTTTGGTTTCTCTCTTTTTGTATTTATCTACATGTATGTTTTATTTCTTCCTCTGTTACACACATAGCTTCTTTGAAACCAAATATACGTCTGATTGGTCTTTCTACCCAAAAGGGCACAATCACACATACATTCAGTAAATTTTTGTTGGAATAAACGTTCTTTATAATGTTCTTGAAATTTCTTCTAAAATGCAATTACCGTACTTATTTTGTATAAACTAAAACATCATACCTAAGATGAAAACCTCAGCTTCTTGTGTTGTGTTATTGTACTGGTTCATCCTACATTGCTATATTGAGTAGAAAGAGATGAAAGTATCTTTGTTTTGTTCTAGATCTTAAAAAGAGAAAGTACTTTAGTCATTTCACAGAGTATGCTGTTAACTCTACTGTTTTGTGTTTTTCATCAGTTAAGGATGTTTCCTTCTTTTCCTAGTTTGCTGAGAATTTCCATCAGAATGGATATTTTTATATATTTCAATCTTCCCATTTTTTACTTTTCTACAGTAGAATAATCAATATATTGCTGTGGTTTTATTCAATATGTGATGTTAGCTTCCAGGTAATTTGTTTTCTTTAATTAAAAAAAAAAGAAAGAAAAGAAAATGAATTAGAGGAGGAGAGCTATACAGTACAGTGCTTCTTTGGGGCAAGATGAAAATGCTATCAGATTGTGGAAATAATTGCACATGTTTCTGAATATTCTAAAAACCATTGAAATTGTATCCTTCATATAGGTCAATAGTATGTCTGTGAAATCTATCTGAATGTAGGGACATTTAAAAAGCAAAACCAAATAAGTTATGAAAGATGTAAATAAAAATAAAATGGAAGAGACACTATCTAAAAGGATTTCTGGGCAAGTATTTAAGTAGGAAAAAAAGGCCCCTATTCACTTTCTTTAATAGATACAATAAATAAGTAAAAATAGATTTTATTTATCTATTTCTTCTTGAGCAAGCTTTGGTAGTTCTGTCATTCAGGTAATTTATTTCATCTAAGTTGCTGAATTTATTGGCATAAGATATATACTGTATATTCTTCTATCCTTTTCATACCTAGAAAATCTGTAGACTGTGTCTTCTTTCATTGCTTATGTTGGCAATTTGTGTTTTGTTTATTTTCCTTGAGTAGTGTAACAAGGTTTATCATTTGGTCTTTTTAAGAAATCAGCTTTTAGTTTTATTGTTTCTTCTATTTTTTCTATTTTAATGATTTCAATTCTATATTTATTATTCTTTCTGTTTGCTTTTTCTGGGTTACTAAAGTCCAAGATTAGCTCATTAGCCTTTTAAAGCTTTTTCTTTTTATAGTCACTTTGACAATTATTATTTCTTCAAACTTTCTCCTTTGTCTTAATATTATATGCCTCAATTTAAAATAAATTCCCCTGAAATATAGCTGCTTAATAATTTCTCAAGCTACTTTGAAATGCCAAATGTACACATTTCATTTTTTTCTTTTTCTGCATAAAGGCAACATCAGATGCTGACCTAAAAGAACATATGGTTGGAATCATATTCAGCAGGAGCAAACTGACCAACTTACAAAAACAGGTTGGGTTTAGTCATGGCATTATCTTTGTTAGATTTTGTTTGTTTTTAGGTTATAAAATGTCTTCAAAGGGGCTGGGGTTGTGGCTCAGTGGTAGAGCACGTCCCTTCCACATGTGAGGCACTGGGTTCGATCTTCAGCACCACATAAAAATAAATAAAGGTATTGTGTCCATCTACAACTAAAAAAATACTTAAAAAAAAAAGTCTTCCAAAATTTATGCAGGATTTTTTTATGGTGACTCATTTTAAGTTTTATAGAATGTGTCTGCCTTTTTCTAGAAAGGAATGATCACTCTGCCATATCTGCATTTTTTAGATATTTTTATTATGAATATTAACTTTTTTACCCTACTGCTGTTTGTTACTTCTTATTTTCAGGAATTGTTTTATTTTGGAAATAGATATCCATCCAGCTAAATCAGTTTACGTTTACATTTTCTGTGTTCCTCTCCGCCTGTTCTGTTTGTTGTTTGCTTGTTTGTTTAATTTTGGGGGGTAGCAGAGATTGAACTCAGATATTCAACCACTGAGCCACATCCCCAGCCCTATTTTGTGTTTTATTTAGATACAAGGTTTTATTGAGTTGCTTAGTGCCTGGCTTTTCCTGAGGCTGGCGTTGAACTTGCAATCCTCCTGTCTCAGCTTCCCGAGCTGCTGGAATTACAGGCGTGTGCCACCGTATCTATCTTATTTTATTTTTTGATGAGCAATTAATAGTGTTTACAAAATCAGCATTAATATTTTTAAATAAGAGTGGGCGTGGAGATAATGCTAGATTGTTCATTTAAAGTGATGCTAGATAACAAAAATAGCACTTCAAAAGTAAAAAAAAAATAATTTTAAACTAGCTTATTTTAACTTTCATTATTAAATCTTTTTAAAATAAATAATAACATGAATTTATTTGTGCTTTATCTTTCTAACAATGTTTCACTGACTTTTGGATACTTAGAAATCACAAAATAAATATTTCTGCTAGTTATAAATGCCATCAGTTTTAAAGAGCTTTATGAATAGGCATGCTAAAATATGAAAAGAAAATGCCTTAAAAGTGATAAAACATGCTGATTAGTTTTTGTTTGATGTGCTAAGCCATAGGCAGAGACATTGGAAATTTGTATATAATCAATTTCTACGCAGTGGTTAATTTAAATATTCATATTTTTATCATGGTTCCCCTTGTTTTACTTAATTATTTTTTGTTTTGTTTTAGACACTGGGATTGAACCCAGGGGTGTTTTACCATTAAACTACATCCCAGTCCTTTTTATTTTTTATTTTGAGACACAATCTGGCTGAATTGCTGAGTGCATAGCTAAGTTGCTGAGGCTGTCCCTCAGATTTGCAATTCTTCTGCCTCAGCCTCCTCCTGAGTCACTGGGATTATGGGCATGACCCACTGCCTGTCTATTTAATTGATTTTAAGATAAATTAATAGAATAGTACAATGGAGCATTAACTGAGAGGAAACTGAATTGAGTATTAACTTATTCTTTGTTTTATTAGAAGAAAATAAGACATACGAATGTATTTTTACATATTCTGCATTGCCTTCATAGGTGTGTGCTCATATAGTACAAGCTATTCGCATGGAAGCCACCAGAGTTCGTGAAGAATGGGAACATGCCATATCAAGCAAAGAAAATGCCAATTCTCAGCCAAATGATGAAGATGCCTCCTCTGATGCATATTGCTTTGAGCTGCTCTCCATGGTTTTAGCATTGAGTGGCTCTAATGTTGGCCGACAGTATCTGGCCCAACAACTAACTCTCCTTCAGGATCTCTTTTCCCTGCTTCACACAGCCTCTCCTAGAGTCCAGAGACAGGTGACTGACTGATCATATCAATTGCCTTTGTGCTTCTTTGTTACTTGAAACTGTTAAAAAACCACACGATGGAAGTTAGGGGTGTAGCTAAGTGGTAGAGCACTTGCCCAACAAATGAAAGACCCTAGGTTCAATACACACACACACACACACACACACACACACACACACCACAAAAGTAAAAGTCACAAGGCAAGGCAAAGAAACTTACTTACCCAAGGACCTGAAGTACAGATTTTTTTTTTTTAATGTTTAAGGCCTATAGTTTTAACTCCATGTCTTTTTATTTTTATTTATTTTTTTTATTTTTGAGAGTATAGAAGATACTTCACAATGAGAGTATAGAAGAGCAAAAACTATGTTCTGTTTTACTAATGTATTTTGATAAAGAATATTTTGGCTATTGATTACCTTTTTACCATGAAATATATACATATAATGTCATTTAGCCCAGACCAAAAATAAAAAGCATGTTTTTTCTTGCTGCCCTGGGTTGGTACTTACTACTCCAGAAATTTAAGTATTTAAACCATATTTCCTAAGGGCTGGAGATATAGCTCAGTTGGTAGAGTGCTTACCTCCCATGCACAAGGCCATGGGTTCAAGCCTCAACACCACAAAAAAATTAAAAATTTTTTTTAAAATTATATTTCTTCACTTCCCAAAATTAAAAGTAGTATTTGAATGTTTTTGTTCTTGTAGATTTTGAAGTTGTAGAACGATAGCTTGGCGTATTAAAAAATGAAAATTTTAAAACATCAGCCTTTAGCCATGCCCAGTCGTGCATACCTATAATCCCAGTAGCTCAGGAAGCTGAGGCTGGAGGATCATGAGTTCAAAACCAGCCTCAGCAACTCAGTGAGACCCTGTCTCTTAATAAAAGTACAAAATATGGTTGGGGATGTGGCTCAGTAGTTGAGTGCCTCTGAATTCAATCCCCTGTACCTCCTTCCCCCCAAAAATCACACTTAATTATTTTATTGTTCTTACCAGGTGACCTCCTTGCTAAGACGAGTTTTGCCTGAAGTGACCCCCAGTCGTCTGGCCAGCATCATAGGAGTAAAATCTCTGCCCCCAGCAGATATCAGTGATATCATTCACTCAACTGAGAAAGGAGATTGGAATAAGCTGGGTATCTTGGACATGTTTCTTGGGTGCATAGCCAAAGCACTCACCGTACAGCTAAAAGCCAAAGGCACCACTATCACAGGAACAGCTGGCACCACTGTGGGCAAAGGAGTTACAACGGTCACCCTTCCTATGATTTTCAACTCCAGGTATGTCATTGCCTCATCCTCCCTCATAATATATAAAAGTAAATTTCAGTATTATGTTAATGTGTTTTTTACCACAATAATGATAAATAAATAACACCTGTGAGAAGCAAACCTCAGATCAATTAAAGTTTCTAGTCAGTCCTGGGCTGTGGCTAAGGTAGAGTGCTTGCCTAGCATACGTAAGGCACTGGGTTCAATCCCTGGCCCCACACAAATGAAAACAAATAAAATAAAGGTATTGTGTCCATCTACAACTAAAAAAATTATTTTAAAAAAAGTTTCTAGTCTACTAGAACAAATTATAGAAAAATATTTTTCTTTTTGTTTTGGTACGGGGATTAAACCCAAGGGCACTTAAGCACTGAGCTACGTCCCCAGCCTTTTTTAAATTTTGAGACATGGTCTTGCTAAGTTGCCTAGGCCTCACTAAATCGCCAAAACTGGGCTTGAATTTGCCATCCTCCTACCTTAGCCTCCTGAGTCACTGGGATTACAGGCATGCACCACCACACCCACAGAAGAGATTCTTTCTAATCTTCAATTTGGGAAGGCTTTCCTAAACAAAACACATAATCCAAAAGATTGGAAAAGATTCACAAATTTAACTGTAAAAATTAATTGATGATGATACAATTAAAATGTAAGCAACTAACTTGGAAAAATATTTAAACCTACATAATGGATACTTATTAGCCATAATATTAGAATAAGGTTTACAAAAAGGCAAACAACTAATAAAAAATTAAATGACAAGAATATTTAAGAGTTCACAGAAAAAAATTTACAAATGCCTATTAATACATTAAAAGATACCTACTTCAGAACAATTTAACTTAAAACAATTATGAAATATTTTTGATGCTTTACCAGTGTTTTAAAGGAATTGGCATTTTCATCAACTATAAATTGCTTTGGCATTTTTGGATGTCAATTTGATAATATCTCACTGTACTTTATGCATATTCTTTGATCCACCAGTTGTACTTCCAGATTTTTCCTACATGTACACAAAGATATATATAAGGATGTTCTATAATTGTGTGTAACAGCAGAAAATTCAAGACATCCAGAATAGTGTCAGTTCACAATAGTAAGCAGATAACACCAGAATGTTAATCAACATATCACTTCCTTCATATACATAGTCTTCCTAGGAAACAAAAATGTCAGATGAACTGCAGCTTAGTGATGCAGTTGGTTTGTATTCTGACTTCTTATCTGCATGTACACTAGAAACAAGTAGTTTTCGATCCATAGACTACATACTTTGAGTATCAGTAATTGTAATGCAAAAAAAAAAAAAAATGAGAGAGCTCATGTATAATGGCATAATTTGGCATGAACATTCTTTTTATACAGTGTTACGAAAAATTGTGCTGTGAATGAATAATTATGATTGTACAGCATTCCACTATTGTCATGTATGTAAGAAATAAAAATAAATTTAAAAAATACACAAAAGCAATATGTAAATGGAGAAGTATTTGAAAAGGAACATAAATGAGAATAGCTGTTTTCCTGAGATTGAAGTTGGAGATTTGGGGTAATGCTTTAACTTTCTTTTTAAGTGTTTTAACTCATTCAGTTAAACAACCAAGATGCTGCAGATGGAAATAATATTTTTATTTTTCATTTGTAATAATTTATAAATCCTTTTTAAGTTTCTAAGTGCTGATTTTTTTTTCTTTTCTTTTTTGTAGTTACCTTCGACGAGGTGAAAGTCATTGGTGGATGAAGGGCTCAACTCCTACTCAAATCTCAGAGATCATCATTAAACTTATTAAGGATATGGCAGCAGTAAGTTCCCATTCTCCTGATATTACTGCATTAAGATGCAGCCGGAGTCTTGTTGAAACAATAAATAGCTTCCTCTGCTTAACTGACAGAGGAGAAATAACGTTAGTCTTTTCAGAATATTATTAGTATGTTAATCACTGTGCCATTTGTCTTTTCAGCAAATGATAAATTTGTCATTGATATAAACTATGTTCAATTCAAAATTCTCAATTTATTTACTTCAGAATTTTACACAAGTCTTCCAAGACTTTTAACTTAACAAAATTAAATATACTCCTTCTGACCCTAGGAAAGAATCTGTATCCAAAAGCCAAAAGGGAAAAGGAAAAATTTTTTAAAAAGAGCTCTCAGAAGTGACATTTCTCATTCTCTCAGACCTCCTAGTTTATAAAGCCTTTTTTCTTTTTTATTAATGTCCTATACTGCTGTCATAAGATATTGGCTTTAGGGGAAAATCTGGGAGTGTGGAGAATGGGAATTAACTTCAGAGTGCTTGGTTCTTGCTAGTTGCTCCATAAATGTCATTATCCTTACTTTACATTGTATTTCAAGGAGGCAGCCTTAGGAGAACAAGTACTGTGGAATGAAGGTTCCTGAGAAGCAAAGTGAACAGAAGGAGGAGGAGGAATTGAACTGCTCCTTAACAGAATGATAACTTATGGATATGAGAAGATGGAGGAAGTTCTGGGGAAAGATGAAGTTCTATCACTTTTCCCAACAAAATGGTCATTTTCTCAATGTTTTGTAGGCTTTCTTAGGATGTTCATTGGATGAAAATGTCTAGGAAGAATATTTAGGAGCACCTAAATTTTATAATAATTTTGTGTTAATATTCATTAAAGTCAACATATCAAGTGGAGGTAATTGTAGTTTGAGCCCATTTATGCTCTTGGATTCCAGTAATACTTATCTAGTGCAGTTAGCTTAGCTATACAGATTTCCTGTTAAATAACAGTTTTATAACCAAAATTTTTTTTATCCAAATTAAGAAGAAATGCCCTTAAACTTTTTAGGGAAAAGAATATTGAGATCTTAAATTTTTATTCTTCTTTTAAATCATTAAGATAATGATCAGAAGTTGAATTTTTTTGGGGTCATAAGGATGTTAGTTCAAAAGTTTATGCCCCAGCAAGGTCTTGCTACAAAAGATTTTTCTCTTTTAGTGAGAGATGTTACTTAAGACACAAGAATTTA
The DNA here is from genome assembly GCF_964194105.1 of Spermophilus citellus. Lineage (NCBI taxonomy): Eukaryota > Metazoa > Chordata > Mammalia > Rodentia > Sciuridae > Spermophilus > Spermophilus citellus. The sequence continues at coordinate 70,513,664 of NC_138182.1, read as the reverse complement.
CTATGATAATGTGTTTCTAATTTCTTATTAAAATTTTCTTTCTTGCCCAATAGGGTCATCTGTCAGAAGCTTGGTCCCGAGTGACAAAAAATGCTATCGCAGAAACCATCATAGCCTTGACCAAAATGGAAGAAGAATTTAGGTCTCCAGTGAGATGTATTGCAACAACTAGAGTAGGTTTTGTTCTGTTTTGTTTTGAGTTTTGAGTGTCTCTTACATGTTCTTTTGATACTAGATTTGAACAAATGTTGATCAGTAAGTCAACTTGGTTGGTAATGTATTTTTTGAAAAATGTAAATGCCTTTTATGAATTGTGAACTAAATATGGTAGTCATTACTGTTCACTGTTAGGTATTCTGGATCATCTGTTTTTTTATTACTTAGGAAGCTAAGGATATGCTAGTTAGAAAGGATAAATTACATTTTGTGTTTGTGTATTAACTTTCTAATGACCTATTTGCTATATTACCACAGCATACCGCTGTGATAAGACAGGATACCTTAGAAGACAAGGCCCCTTCTTCCTTTTTTTTTTTTTTCTGGCCCAGTTATTTCTAATGAAGACCCCTATAGCTTACCTACTAAGTTTGTAGATGTTACTTTTAAAAAACAAAAAGTTCTTGCTATTGGTAGGGCAGGTTGGAATCTCTGAGGATTTGGGATTTCTTTCTTCAGATGAGACATCTATAGTAAGTTTTAACCTAACACATGTCTTGTAATTCCAAAAGAGATTTGAGATAGTGTTAAACCATGACAGTATAACAACATTAAGAAGAAGTCAACACTAGTAGAAATTGCTTAGTGAATCCTGAGGAATCTGAAAAAGAAGATTAATTATATTTCTGTAGGGTAGAGAAAGCCAGTTTATGCTGTCTTCCTGGTGAGTGAGATACCTGAAACAAGTATTTTTGACCGTAACTCTTTTCTACTAATCATTAGTTCTTTTCTTTCATTTTGCATTCCTGTTTCTCCTTGCATGCATTATTTTTCTGTTTCTATTTTACCATGTTTTGCTCTCCATCTCCTGTGATATTCACATGTACTTCTTAGAGTTGAGCCAGTTAAGTAATTTTCCAGTTTTTAATTAATGAAGAAATAATCATTCTATGTAAAACTGAAACTACCCTTTAAGCCTCAGAAAGTTTTGAACTATTTTTAGGGCAATTTTCTAATGTTTATTAGACATTTATTTCTGACAAAATGTACTAAGTATAGTGCTAAAAGCCCTGTCAGGCAACAGAAACTTTGTTTAGAAAAATTTAGTATTATGCACCTATTCATGCAAAATTAAGCAGCCTTTGTATCAACTTCTTTGGAATTTAAAGCCTTAGGCAGACGATATTAGATGGAAAAATAATGAAAACTGCATTAATAAAATGAATATTAATATTCAAAGACATTTATTCCTATAAATGACTTGGTTTATATAGTATACCAGTGAAGGTTAGTTTTGTACACTGGCTAGAAAAACAGAATGGTTTACTAGAGAAACAGACATTGGGTCAATAAATATTTGAATTCCTGCTTTGTGGGTATGACATGGCAATTGCCATGTATGCCTATACCCAATCAGGAAAACCTGAGTGCCACTAAGTATCTGTATATTTTCAAATTCAACCAGCATTTATTGACAGGTTGTCCTGTGTCAGCATTTTATACATGTTTCCTCAAATTTTTGGTACTATAACATCCTTTCCTCTCATCAGCTCTGGCTTGCTTTAGCATCACTGTGTGTTCTTGATCAGGACCATGTAGATCGCCTCTCCTCAGGGAGATGGATGGGAAAGGATGGACAACAAAAACAAATGGTAAGATCAGAATTATTTTATAAGAATTTTGTCTTGTTTTATTTTTATATTCAACTTGGGGTAGGGGGACCCAGTAAGTCAAAATACACAATTAGTGACACTCTTGAAAAACTGTGTGTAAATTGGCCAGTTACATCTCAAGAGTCTATTTTACTTAAAGCCCTCTTTTTGTAATATTTTAGAAATTTTAGGGGATTTTATTTAATTATATAAAAGAGTATTCTCCTTCTCTGAGTCACATTTGCATCGTATCAGTATTTGTAGACAGCTTCTGATTTTAGGTCTAGATTTTGTGCTAAAATATAATTGTTCTTTGGTAGGAAGGCAATAAAAAAATCAGAGAGGGTTGGAGCTGTGTCTCAGAGGTAGAAGCGCTTGTCTAACGTGTGTGAAGCCCTGGGTTCAATTCTCAGCATCCCATATAAATAAATGAAGGTCCATCAACAACTAAAAAACAAGAAGAAGAAGAAGTAGTAGTAAGAGAGGCAAATGTGACATACTACTTATTTACAAATGTACTTAGAGTAGGTTTGATGAATATTTTTAGGTTTACTGGAAGGGAAGATGTTTAGGCCCTTTTGGCATTTTCTTATTAGTGTTCAAGTCTTAGAAATAAATTGTTCACCCATTTAGCGTACTGAATGGATTTATAATATGAAAATACTTATTAAGTCACAAAGCATGTTCATTTTATTAATCATTGAAGTTGCATACACATTAATCATTGAATTTGGGGTTTGAGGAAATTTTCCGGCTCAGTACATTAATCATGTAATAATTTTTAAAGATTTTTAGGTTAAATACACTTGCCATAATTCTGTTTAACATTCAAACTCTGAAAATCTTAATAGAGTTTAGAATAGCAGTCTGTTATTGTTATAAAGAAAATACAGTTGCTTTCAATGTGTATAAATGTCTGGCTCATTTATCTAATGTAACATATGAAAATGTCTTATTTTAGCCTATGTGCGATAACCATGATGATGGTGAAACTGCAGCTATCATTTTATGCAATGTCTGTGGAAATTTATGTACTGACTGTGACAGATTTCTTCATCTTCATCGACGAACCAAAACTCATCAAAGACAGGTGAAGATTTCTTTCTTTGTACCCTGATCAAGATCAGAGCATGAAGTATATTCAATGAATTTGAAATAAATGTGGGAAAAAGTAGACTTTGAAATCAGTGACCTTGGTTGAGTTCCCAGTTATCCACTATAAATTAAGCAAGTTCTTCAACCTTTCCAATACTCAGCTTATCCATATATAAAAATGAGATTGTTGTGAAGGTTAAAGAAATTGGATATATCTGGAACTTCTTACAGTGCCTCATAAATAAAAGCTGTTTTTATTGAATAATTAAATTTTATTCTTCTTTTTTCAGAGTGATAAATATATTTTCCCTTTTCTTTAATGAAACTACAGGTCTTCAAAGAAGAAGAAGAAGCTATAAAGGTTGACCTTCATGAAGGTTGTGGTAGAACCAAATTGTTCTGGTTGATGGCACTAGCAGATTCTAAAACAATGAAGGCAATGGTGGAATTCCGAGAACACACAGGTAAAAGAGGATTGAAAGTTAAATTGTGCCTAAAAAAAAAAAAGAACCATGCATACTAATTATGATTCAGCTAGAAATTAGTTTATCTTATGTGAATAATTTTGAATGATATTCTTAAGCTTAATTATGGTTTTGGCTACTGTCTATATTGATATGTTTATCAGACAGAGAGTATTCTGTGTCAGAAAGAACATTAGGATTAATAGTCAGTAAACCTGGTATTAATGGGCAAGTCATTTAATTACTCTGTGGCACCTATTGTCTTTTGTAAAACGAGATAGTTATGCTTTTACATTCCTGTTAAGTGAGCATTGTACATTAGTTGGGGCTCCAAAGATAGGACACATTGCTGTTGATATGCCCTTCTAATTCTGTTGGTTGTAACCCCATATTAAAATCTCTGTACTGTGTAGGCACTTAGAGCTCTTTTAACTGACTTTAAGGTATTTTTAGAGGATTCTAATAGATCAAGTGCTTCTCAAAAGTTTTCTGAATGGTACTAGTCCATTGATAATAATAAAATAATAACAAGGATGAATAGATAGTACTATAAACAAAAAATAATAATTTATATAGGCTTAGTATGCCTTTATCTCTAAAATATTAGTATTCATTTACTTTTCTTTAAAGTAAATCTTGTACATTCCTACTTAATGTTACCTTGAATCATACAAGTTCTCAATTTTCATCACAGCTATAGTCTGCCCATTTTTTCCTACTGACACAAACCTCCAATGTTGGAGTTTGATATAAACCTAAACAAATGAACCCTAAATATAAGTGACTTTTCATGTGACAAAAACATAGCCTTTTTTTCCTCATAGCTGATATTTTTTCTCCTATAATCTGTCAGTACTATATATTATATTACTAAGTATTCTAATGTCAAGCCATCCTTGTGTTTATAATACAAACTTTAAAAAATATCCTTTCTGTAATTATTGCTAAATTCAGTGTATTGCTATTATATTGGAATTTGTATACTTGTGTTTGAAAATGGGCCTGGTTTGTAATTTTCAGGGCTTCCTCCCCTTTATCCTTTTGTTCTATCTTTGCTTTGAGGATTTTTTCTCTCTTTAAATATTACAAGCATATTTTAATTCATTTTCAAATTGCAGATTCCCATAAAGGATAGATATTTTTCTTTTTTTTTTTATTGGTTGTTTAAAACATTACAAAGCTCGTGATATATCATCTTTCATACATTTGACTCAATTGGGTTATGAACTCCCATTTTTACCCCAAATACAAATTGCAGAATCACATCGGTTACACACTCACGTTTTTACATAATGGCATATTAGTGACTGTTGTGTTCTGCTATCTTTCCTATCCCCTACTATCCCCCCTCCCCTCCCCTCCCCTCCCATCTTCCCTCTCTATCTCATCTGCTGTTGTTCAGTTCTCTCCCTTGTTTCCCCCCCCTTTCCCCTCACAACCTCTTATATGTAATTTTGTGTAACATTTGAGGGTCTCCTACTATTTCCATATGCTTTCTCTTCTCTCTCCCTTTCTCTCCCTCCTCTCGTCTCTGTTTAATGTTAATCTTTTCCTCATGCTCTTCCTCCCTGTTCTGTTCTTAGTTGCTCTCTTTATATCAAAGAAGACATTTGGCATTTGTTTTTTAAGGATTGGCTAGTTCGCTTAGCATAATCTGTTCTAATGCCATCCATTTCCCTGCAAATTCTATGATTTTGTCATTTTTTAGTGCTGCATAATACTCCATTGATATTTTTCTCTTTTATTTCTTCTCTTTATTCTGTGTATTTTAGTTTATTTATTATTGCATTCACTGATATTGTATATCTGTAAGTGAAAGGCTTGCCACATTTCATACTGCTAGCTTGACTGGATATCTAGTCTGTTTCTTTACTTAAACAAACAAAAACAAAAAATCCAAACCAGTCAAGAATTTACTTGCCTTCAGTATATTTTATTTTTTTTATCCTTTTCTTAATCCTTGTGGCAGGCAGGAGCTTATCTGCTTTATAATTAGGGCTGCTTACAACCCTTGGCTAATTTTTTAGTGATAGCAACTAGTATAGATCTGTTTGCTTTTTTCAAAGTAAGTATTTATACATGCTTCTGTATATGATAGAAGTTAATACATATTACAATATGTAGAAACCATGTCCTTAGGAAGAGTTTTCTTTTTCTGCTTCGACCTAGGCAAACCCACCACAAGTAGCTCAGAAGCATGTCGCTTCTGTGGGTCCAGGAGTGGAACAGAGTTATCCGCTGTTGGCAGCGTTTGTTCTGATGCAGACTGCCAGGTGCGTACATAGTGAGAGAATCAGACTTTCCCAGGAAGGAGGACCACTTATTCCCATATGACACCTTTACTTTATGTAAATAAGAGTTATAACTCAGACAAAGTTCAGGGTTTTTGGACAAGCATTAAATGCTTTATCAAAGCTGGAGATTGTATCAAATAGGTCTCTTAAGCCCAAACCAAATTCTTATGTGTGTTTCTCAACTACCACAACCATATCTACTTAATGTTTAATTTTGAGCTAGAAGCTGTTAAAATATCTGTGGACTTCAGTTTCATAGACTTTATTCATTTCTTTTCCTAAGATGAATTACTAGTATTGAGAGTTCTTGAGTCTTTAACATGTATAATATACATATTCCATGCTGTCCATATATTTTCAGTTCCTCAATTTATATGAGAAAAATTTGGATAATGTTCATAGAGTAAGAGATACATGTTTTGTTTGTTTGTTTGTTTTTTAAACCTCTATTTTGATGAGCTGTAAGGTGATTGGGAGATTATAAGTCAAGAATGTTTTACTTCATGCCTATGCATGATGGACAGATTAAAATTGTAGTTCACTTTTTATCAGCATTTCCATTATGTGGAATGAAATTTTTTAAAATCACATGGAAAGTAAAGCAGACTCTTTTAAAAATCCTCATTCTAATAATTTTATTATTCAAATAAAATAAAACTAACTGTTGTTACTTTGTTCTAATAGGTATTTCCTGTAGGAAAGTAATTTTGGAAAATTAGTATCATAGGTAGAATTACCAGGATATGTGCCCTTTTGATCATTGTTTACCATTACAATTCATCTTTAATAGGAATATGCTAAGATAGCCTGTAGTAAGACACATCCTTGTGGCCATCCATGTGGAGGTGTTAAAAATGAAGAACATTGTTTGCCCTGTCTGCACGGCTGTGACAAGAACGCCACAACCCTGAAGCAGGATGCTGATGACATGTGCATGATATGTTTCACTGAAGCACTCTCGGCAGCACCAGCCATTCAGGTTGCCTCAGCTTTTAAATGTATCTAGACAATGACATGGGGAAATGTAAATATAATTGTCAAATAGAAAGATGATTGAAATCTTTTATCACTGGGCAAAAAGTCCATATATTGAGCAAATTCTGCCCTTCGTGTTCTTCCTATTTTGTGCACTCAACTTTAATTTATGATTTTGTAGACTTATATACTTGATAGCACATATAAAATATTCAGAAGAGAAAAAGTGATTAGATTATCAAGCAGCTAGTCTTCTGAAATCAAGAATGCCATTTTATAGTGTTATTTGATTGATCTGTATATATTTATACATGCTTCTGTATATGATAGATGTTAATACTATTATGCTAATTCTTTTTAACTTTTGCTAGTTGTTTATAAGTATTTTCAATCTTTGTCACTGATTCGAAGGTAATGAATATTCTCCAAAAATAACCTGAAAGATTACATTTTTTTTTTTTTTTGGTCATTGGGGATTTAACCCAGGGTCAATTTCCCATTGAACTATACCCTCAGTCCTTCTTTTTTTATTTTTATTTGTTTTTATTTTAAACCAGTCTTACTAAATTGCTAAGGCTGGCCTCAAACTTGCCATCTTACTGCCTCAGCCCCCCAAGTAGTTGGGATTATAGGGATGATATCTGCAATCTTTATATCAGTAGTTTCTTCTTCTTTCTCTGAGATATAATATTTCTCCCTAACCTAGCATATTTTTTATAGGTGCCATTACTATATAAATGGTAGGGGCTAGGGATGTAGCTCAGTAGCAGAATAGAACGTTTGCCTAGCATATATGGGGTGTGGGTTCAATTCTTAACTCCCATAAAAATAAACAAATAAAATAAAGCATGCTGTCCATCTACAACTATAAACTTTTTAAAATATATATATATATGTATGTATGTATGTATAAATATATACACACACACATATAAATGGTAAACATTAGTAGAAACTGAAGGGATTGTTAATAATGTCCCATGAATAATAAAGAAGTGCTAAAATTTCATTATACTAAGTTTCTTGATTTTTTTCTTCTATCTTCTTTAAGTAATATCTTACATTCCAGTTACTCAAATGTATCATTATTGCATTTGCTTACATGCTTTTGTTTCTTTCTTTAAGCTGGACTGTAGTCACGTATTCCACTTACAGTGCTGTCGACGAGTTTTGGAAAACAGATGGCTTGGTCCAAGGATAACATTTGGATTTATATCTTGTCCCATTTGCAAGGTTTGGAAAGAATCTGAATTTACCTACTTTCCATTTCTTTTCATCTTTCAAAATAAATAGGCATCAGTGTTTCTTGGTGCCCTTCCCTGTTTGCTGTTTACCATCAGCCTCCATCAGTTTATATTCCTCATCCAAGTGGTTCCTAAGAATGAGATACGGTCTCTATCTGCTATAAAGCATTTCAAAACAGTTATTGTCAATAAAAAGCTTTTTAAGTTAAATATTGCATGAAAAATTCATTTAAACAACATCGTGTATTAATGATGCATCACTACTTTCAGACCCCCTGAGAATTATATCACATGACAATTTCAAAAACAAAAAGAATCCTCTGGTGCTTGGAAGTATTGACACCTGCCATTAAAGAATGAAATATTGGTTGTTAGTGCCATTACAGCAGATTCTTTTAGAGCTAGTTAAAATGAGGAGAAAATTCTTGGCATTTTGACACATTTCTACAAAAGTAGTAAGAAAAGTAGGAAGTTGTTTTGGCAGGCTAATAATGATTAATAATATGCTTTTGTTAAAAGAATCTGACAATGCCTTTCTTATTAATTCTTCACTTGTTTTTGTTCTGTTTAGTTCTCCCTGTCTTCATATGTGCACCAGTCTTCTTCATATGTGCAGACTGGTACAAAGCGCTTAACATGAAAAGACAATCATTACTTAGTGGGACTGAGGAATAATCAAAAAGATTTAGTGTTTTGTTTTCCCTTCTCATATGGTGCCAACCTGGGGGATGGGAGTCACATTTAAGAACCTAGAAATAAATACAGGGAAGTAGTGTCAATAATACTACCTGCCCATTTCTATCACATGTCATTCTACCCTTATCTTCCAGGAATTAAAATACACACACATTTCCCACAAACAGAGGGAGTGTATCATATTTGTTTCAGCCAGGTAACTTTTATTCCCACAAAACTTAAGCAACAGGAAATATATTTCAGATTCCGGAAATATGAAATTTTAAAAAAATCTCATGCTGTCATTCCTAATTGCTCCTATTTCCCCTTTTCTTGTGTTCAAGAAGACTTTACAGAATTATTTTTAAATAACATTTTTTTAAAAACGTGTTTATCAACTATCTCCTGATACATTGCTTGGCATGTGAGCCCACACTAAGTATTTGTTCAGTTAATTAGTAAATTATGCTTTTAAAGAATGTTCATATTTTTATTTCAGAATAAAATTAATCATATAGTATTGAAAGACCTGCTTGATCCAATTAAAGAACTATATGAGGATGTCAGAAGAAAAGCCTTAATGAGATTGGAATATGAAGGTCTGCATAAGAGTGAAGCTATCACAACACCTGGTGTGAGATTTTATAATGATCCAGCTGGCTATGCCATGAACAGATATGCATATTATGTCTGCTACAAATGCAGAAAGGTAAACTACAAATTATATTAAGAATTTTTAAAGCTAGAAATTACCTATATTTTTAAGAAGTTGAATCATACAGTGATTTCTTAAGTTTTATGTTTGAACTTAAAAATAAGATAGCCTGATGCAGTGTTTCAAGGTGAACTTGTTTACTTAATTTGCTTTAGAGTTTTTTTTCTTTTTTTAACCTAAACTTACTTTTTACAAAACATGTTGTAATATTCCCGTACAAAAACTACTTCCCTGGGCTGGGATTGTGGCTCAGTGGTAGAGCACTCGCCTAGTTGGTGTGAGAACCTGGGTTCGATCCTCAGCACCACATAAAAATAAATAAATAAAATTAAAGATATTGTGCCCACCTACAACTAAAACATAAATATAAACAAAAACTACTTTCCGTCAGTAATAACTTGCTGCAATTGATTCATGAATGAACTTCTCTTACTTTTCTCTTAACCACTTCCTTGTTAAAATCCTTACTTCCTCGGCTGGGGATGTAGCTCCATGGTGGAGCACTTGCCTAGTATGCATGAGGCCCTGGATTCAATCCCAGTATCACCAAAAAAAAAAAAAAAAAATTCTTACTTCCTTGGCTTCCAGGAAGACACTCCCTTTTGATGGCCTCCTTCCTTTGTGGCTAACTTCTTTATCGGGCTCCTTTTGTTTTCTTCTTTTTTTTTAAAGAGAGAGAGAATTTTTTAATATTTATTTTTTAGTTTTCGGCGGACACAACATCTTTCTTTGTATGTGGTGTTGAGGATCGAACCTGGGCTACATGCATGCCAGGCGAGCGCACTACCGCTTGAGCCACATCCCCAGCCCTCGGGTTCCTTTTCATTTATACTTGTTTTCCTAGTGAGAGCCCTTATGTTTGGTGACCTCCAGTACATCCATGCATTTGCTACCACCTATACCATTATGACCTTCCAAAATGAGACTTTTTTTTTTTATTGGTTGTTCAAAACATTACAAAGCTCTTGACATATCATATTTCATACATTAGATTCAATCAAAATGAGATTTAGGTACAAATATCCAACTGCCTGCCAGTCATTTGAATTTCTTACAGGTACTTGAAAGTTCACTGTCTGGTATTAGGTTCATCAACCCTGACTTTCCCAGTCTATTTTATTTTGGGGGGGGGGGGCAAAGGGGTACCAGGGATTGAACTCAGAGGCACTTGGCCACTGAGCCACATTCCCAGCCCTGTTTTGTATCTTATTTAGAGACAAGGTCTTACTGAGTTGCTTAGCACCTTGCTTTTGCTGAGACTGGCTTTGAACTCACTATCCTCCTGCCTCAGCCTCCCGAGCTGCTAGGGTTACAGGTGTGTGCCACTGTGCCTGACTTCCAGTCTACTTTAATTACAAAGTCCTTTCAATTCTGTCTCCAAATCTCTGTTGAATCTTCTTTTTTTCTTTCTTTCTATTCTTCAACAACTCTAATCATTTTCTTTGGTGCTACTGAGCTCTTATGTGGAGTCCCTAAACTTTCCATCTGATCTCTTCTACTTATACTGATACTAGTAAGTCAATATTTCTAGATCTCAAATCTAACTGGGGCATTCTTCTGCTTATAATCTTGTAGCCCTATGTGTCTCTTCAGACATGAATGGAATTCTCATCTCCCATTGTATTACCATTTATACTTCATGCTACATTATACTGAAAACTGCAATTGTAGCCATGTTCTCTCTTTCATTGACACCTCCAAGCCATTGCCAGATTGTTTCTCTTCAAGGAATGTTATTTTCTACCTCCTGCACATTTACTCTTCACCTGCCATGCCCATCCCCAAACACACCTGCTCAAAGGTATGATGAAATCTGTCTTATTCTAGTTCAGGATTCAGCTCAGGTTTCACATCCTCTGTAATGTGCCCATATGTCCCCACATCATCCCTATCATACGGTTTTGTTATCTTGCATACATCCATGACAGCACTGCACTTGCAATACCATTACTGATTCACTTGTCTCTCTGATCAAACTTTTTCCATGAAAACAAAGACTATATTCTTCCATATCCCTGTCTCCATTACAAGCATTTGTTAAATGTTAACTAAATTAGAAAATGAGTGAATGAGATATGCATAGTCTTGGAGTGTAACGAATATACAGTTAATGAATAGAAGGCTAAATGGATATATGATAGCCAGAATGGCAGACAAATATACACAACCCATGGAAAGACCAACAGTGTACATTTATGAAACCAAAATATTATTTCTATGTTTTTAATGTGCTAAACTTCATAAATTAATATTGTGCTACCAAAAGGGTAGTAATCAAATATTTAAGAAGTCAAACAGAATACATAGAAAAGTGAAATAGCTGAAATAAGCATTAGGCCCCAAGGTAATATGAAATACTTCTCAGGCCAGATTTAGCTTGTAGATGGCCATTTATAACCTCTGCATCAATGGAGCCTGTCTTTTGACCTGTTTTTCTAGTACAGAAAATAGATTTATATTGAACCAGCTTGTTTATTCCCAATTTTGACTTAGCTTTTTGACTATGAGACAAGATATTCATGCATGATGTGCATGTCCCAATTTCTTGGCCTCATTTTGTGCCCAGAGCAAATACAAATAAATCATCCATCATGGTAATTTCATTTATTCATGTGTCTATACTAGATAAAACTATGCTTTATAAGTATGAAGAGTATTGTGAATAGAACTACCAAATTTTCCTTTCCTTTTAAAAAATGCATGATAAGAAGATGATTAAAATTGATTGCTTTTTCTTTCCCATTAGGCTTGAAATTATAATTTTGTACCAATATTTATGTTAAGCATATTTCCATTCTATAGTATTTTAACTTAGGAATGGCTAAGCATTTTTTAAGCAATGGAAGGGAATGCTTCATTTTTTTAAAAAATATTTTTTACTTGTAGTTGGACACAGTATATTTATTCATTTATTTATTTTTATGTGGTTCTGAGGATCGAACCCAGGGCCTCGCACATGATAGTTGAGCACTCTACCACTGAGCACAACCCCAGCTCAGGAATATGTCATTTAATGTTTCAAAATGAGGAAAATAATCCAAACTTTGCCATGAAAAAGCAGTTTGTACTTACTTCTTCATATGTTGTTCTCAATATTCATTTGGAATATTATATATTCTCTTATCATTGTGCTTTGACATGACAATAGTTAAACTATCCATTCATGAAAGCATGAATCCAGAATTGAAATAGCTTTATTTCTTACCCTGATCCCGCCTTTTATAACAAGCAATATGGGCACCAGTACACCTGGCATTATAAAGGACTAGTCAACAGATAATATTATTTCTAAGACTTTTTTTTATTTGTTCTAATTAGTTATACATGACAGCAGAATGAACTCATTGTACACAAATAAGACACAACTTCTCATTTCTCTGGATGTACACGATGCAGTCACACCATTCATGTAATCGTACATGTACATAGGGTAATAATGTCCGTTTCATTCCACTATCCTTCTTACTCCCATAGCCCCTTCGCCTTCCCTCCCCTCACTCCCCTCTGCCTAATCCAAAGTTCCCTCTGCTCTTCTGTAGTCCCAGCCACCCCCCATTATGGATCAGCATCCACATATCAGTGAAAACATTTGGTTTTGCGGGACTGACTTATTTAATTTAGCATGATATTCAACTCCATCTATTTACCTGCAAATGTCATCATTTTATTATTCTTTGAGCATGAGTAATATTCCATTATATATATATATACCACATTTTCTTGTATCCATCTTTTGTTGAAGGGCATCTAGGTTGATTCCATAGTTTATTGTGAATTGAGCTGCTATAAACATTGGTGTGGCTGCGTCACTGTAGTATGCTGATTTTTAAGTCTTTTTAGGTATTCTTGGTCAAATGGTTCCAAGTTTGCTAAGGAATCTCCATACTGCTTTCCAGAGTGATTGCACCAATTTGCAGTCCCACCAGCAATGTATGAGTGTGTCTTTCCCCTCAACATCCTCACCAATATTTATTGTTGCTTGTATTCTTGATAATTGCTATTCTGACTGGAGTGAGATGAAATCTTAGAGCTTAGTTTTGATTTGCATTTCTCTAATTGCTAGAGATGTTGAACATTTTTTCATATATTTGTAGATCAATTATATTTATATTTCTTCTTCTGTGAAGTGTCTGTCCAGTTCCTTAGCCCATTTATTGATTGGTTTTTTTTTTTTAGTTCTTTATATGTCCTGGAGATTAATGCTATATCTGGGGTGCGCATGGTAAAGATTTGCTCCCAATTTCTAAGACGTCTTGATCTGACTTTCGCTACACACCTATGACAATGCAATATCACATCTCCTAGGCCAGCATTTTCTTTTTTTCTTCCATGATCTAAATATAATCTCTCCATAGGCATATTTTGGTGGTGAAGCACGTTGTGATGCTGAAGCAGGACAAGGGGATGATTATGATCCCAGAGAACTCATCTGTGGTGCCTGTTCTGATGTGTCCAGGGCTCAGGTAGGCAGAACATTTAATTAGAAAGGACTGTTTGGAAAAGTTAAAAAATTCCGTTTTTTAAATAATGTAATCAATAAACCAGGATTTTCTACTAGTGTTTTCTGTTGTTTATGTAGCATTGTGTACTTATCCAAAATGTTTCATTTGTAGCATTTCTTCTGGGTGGTATTTTCATTTTATAATTTGTTTTTCATGAAATGATTTTCATATTTAAACAAGGAATAATTTTATATATTTAATTTTTTTAAACTTGCAAACTTTTATGTTTTCCTGCACAGTACATCTATGACATTGGAAGATTGATGAAGAAATATTAATTTTTCATGACATATCAGTAAAGATTCAAGGAAATTAAGTAGTTTATATATGAAATCTTGTATGTTGTGCTGAAGATGGAATTAGAACCTGGGGCTTTTTCCAGGTCTTTTGAGCAAAGCCACGTATTTATTCTTGAATTCATCAATTTTAATCCATTTTCAGAGCTATATATACTATCAAAATATGAGTTAATGAGTTTACTATGACTGTCTTAAGTGTAGTTGAAATAGTCTCACTATACTATTCTGCTATCTTTTCTTTTATTATAGATGTGTCCTAAACATGGCACAGACTTTTTGGAATATAAATGTCGCTACTGCTGTTCAGTGGCTGTCTTCTTCTGCTTTGGAACAACACATTTCTGTAATGCTTGTCATGACGATTTTCAAAGAATGACTAGCATTCCTAAGGAAGAACTACCACACTGTCCTGCAGGTATGCCTTCAGTTTTTTTGTTTTTGTTTTTTTGATTTCAGTGTTTTAAGATCACAATTATAATCTACATAATCTAGTTTTGTTTTGTTTTATTTCATTATTTGGTACTGGGGATTGAACCCAGGGGCGCATAACCACTGAGACACATCTTATCCATCCTTTTTTTTTTTTTGAAGAGAGAGAGAGAGAATTTTAATATTTATTTTTTAGTTATCAGAGGACACAACATCTTTGCATGTGGTGCTGAGGATCAAACCCGGGCCGCACGCATGCCAGGCGAGCGCGCTACCGCTTGAGCCACATCCCCAGCCCTCCATTCATTTTTTATATTATATTTAGAGACAGGGCTTCACTGAGTTGCTTAGAGCCTCTCTAAGTTACTGAAGCTGGCTTTGAACTTGTTATCCTCCTGCCTCAGCCTCCCAAGCTGCTGGGATTAAGGTGTGTGCCACTGTGCCCAGTTTATAATGTAGTTTTATGTAAAAATTATATGGGCACTCTATTTCAAGTGATGGAAACTCAAACAGAATAAATACCTCAACCTTATAAGAAGAGCACTTCCTGAGTAAAGTAGAAAAGATAAGGTCCTCATCAAAAGTGAGAAGCGAGGAGCTTAATGGAGCAGATCTCTGAATATGAGAATGAAGTCTACCACGGATTAGTAAAAAGATTGTCACCAGGCACAGTGGCACATACCTGTAATCCAACAGCTTGGGAGGCTGAGGTAGGAGGTTCAAAGGTTACAAAGCCAGCTTCAGTAACTTAGCGAGGCTGTAAGCAACTCAGCGAAACCCTGTCTCTATTTATAATATAAGCAACTCAGTGAGACCCTGTCTCTAAATAAAATACAAAATAGGGCTGGGGATGTGGCTCAGTGATTGACTGCCTGTGAGTTCAATCCCCAGTACCCCCTTACCCCATTAAAAAAAAAAGATTGTTGATGAGCCTTTAAGAGCTATGTGAAGTTTGATATTCTAAATTCATTATGGAGCCACATAAAAGGGTTTTTTGATTTTTTTTTAAGCTGGAACCAGCATTATAAATTGGATAAGTAATTTGCCTTAAGAGTGGCTGAGAATTGGGGATGTTTACCCTGGTGAGCATCAGAAAGCCAAGGGAATAAAAAGAAGCCACTAAGAATAGAGGAAAATGATTATGTATACATTCAGGCAGAGGAAAGGAAGACACTGAAACCAAAAGAGTCTGAAAAAGATCTAAAGAGGTAGGGAGGCGGTGATCACTCTGAGGTGGAATACCAGGCTTGCTGGAAGTGAGAGAAGTAGAAGGAGAGGTAAATGGAACCAAGAAAAGAATTTTTAATTAGATACATCTGCAATTAGTGAAACTATAAGTACATAGAACACAATATGTTGTGCTGTTAGATCTGGGAAGCATACCATCCCATCAAATCTTAGGCCCCCATGGAAAGTAGTTTGATAGTGCCCCTGAGATTTACCAGTGCCATTAGTCTTAAGCAATCCCAATTCTGTGATACACCTGTGCATGTGAAGAAAATAACAAAATAACAAAAGCGTAAGGTTATTCATTGCTTTTTTTTTTTTTTTGGTGGGGGATAATCAAGGATTGAACTCGGGGGCACTTGGCTACTGAACCACATCCCCAGCCAGCCCTATTTTGTATTTTATTCAGAGTCAGGGTCTCACTGAGTTGATTAGCACCCCACTTTTGCTGAGGCTGGCTTTGAACTTGCAATCCTCCTGCCTCAGCCTCCCAAGCCTCTAGGATTACAAGCCTGTGCCACCGCACCCAGCTACAGCATTGCTTTTAACAATAAAAATCTGTGAATAATACTAGTATCCATTGAGGGAGCTATTAATACTAAATACTGTACATCATTTAAAAAAGAAGAAGAATGGTGTTTATTTGTTCTGATGTGAAAAGATCTGTAGCAGATAGTGTAAATTAAAAAAGCAAATTACAGATCAATATATATAGTCTGCTACTTTTTTAAGAAAGCAGAAATGAAAAAATTTATTTATAGATGCATAAAGAAACACTGGAAGATTCATAAGAAACGAATAATATTGATTAAACTGTTGAGAAAAGCAAGAGTAAGGTGGTGATAGAGATAGGAGTAGAGAGGTGACTTCTGATTATAAATGATTTTTAATATTTTGTTTTTCTTTTAAGATTTTGATTTTAATCCATGAGAATTATATTACCCATTTAAAAATAAATAGGGCTTTTTTGAGTATAGCTACTTTTTGCCATTTGCCATGCCAAATAAAAATTGTTATACTGATCTCCCTCAAGTAACTTTTTTTTCCTCCTTAGGTAGAAGTGGCATAGTTTGAAAGGAGTACATTCAGAATGATGTGAGGCCATGGTTTTAGGGTAATAGCCAGAATACAGATGGGAGTCAAGGTTAGGAGTGAGGGTGGTGAGCTGAGCTCAGCAAATGAAGGGAGTGAAAAGTAGGCAGTACTTTAGATGATTTTAGCTCCAAAGGAAGTGGGGTTAGTCAATGAAAGTAGTAGGTCATAGTCTGGAAATAGATGGGAGCCAAGAGAAAGCTTGTTATGTTCCCTGGCCTTAGGACACCCAGGAGCTTGGAAGACCACTTTCCAGCTGAGAACTTTTAAAGGCAAGCAGTGTCATCAGGAAAAAGCAAATTTTACTTAAAGGGAGTTTCTTCTGTTAAAACAAAAATCCTGAAAATAATAAGTAAGTTAGTAAGGAACTGAGTATTCCAGAGAACATGGTAGTAGGGTAGAAGCTAAAAGAAGAGGGGTCAGGCAAAGGCAAGACGTCCCCTTGTATGTTCACATGATCAAGTCCTTTAAACAGTGGTGAATCACAGAAGTGAGGCAGCAGAGGAGTTAAGGAAAGGCAGAAGGAAGGAGCTAACAGTGATTCAGGGCATTTCCACATACATATTTTACTTTCAATCTATAAGGTAGATGGTATTTTCTCCATAGTCACAAATAGAAAATTGAGGCCTGGGGAAGTAGTTACTTGATCTCAGGTCATAAACTTAGATGGAGATTTGTACTAGCCCCACACATACCCCCTAATTCATCTATTCATTTAAAGAATGAGCAGAATTAAAGGAAAGCCCACAGTGATATCAATAGGGAAGATGGTCATATACAGTTTACTCAGAAGGACAAGGACAGGAGGAGCATTCTCTCAACCACTTGCAACTAAATTCTAATCTTCATCTAATGTATGGATGAGGACAAGAGTAGAAATTAAGAAATTGGAGTAGATAATCTGTTTCAGTCCATTTGGGCTGCTGTAACAAAATGCCACAAACTAAGTAATGTAATAACAACAGAAATATATTTCTAACAGTTCTGGAGTCTGAGAAGTCTAATACTAAGGTGCTGTCAGACTTGGTGTCTGACCAGGGTTCACGCACAGCACCTTCTTGCTATATCATCACAAGGTGGAAAGGATTAGGAGTCTATTTATAAGGGAACTAATCCCAGTCACAGGGTCCATCCTCATGACGATATCCTTTCCCAAAGCCCTACCTCATAATACCATCACATTGGTAATTAGGTTTCAATATATGAATTTTGGGGCCACAGAAGAATGAAGACTATGACACAATCCCTCTGTCTATTCATTACTTTTCTAAAATATTTATTGATTGCCTTTTTGGTGCCAGGATACTTCTTAATCTTCCCAGTACCCTTTAAGTTAGATATTTGCTATGCCTACTTTAAAGATGAGGGATCTAATAATCAGAAAAAATAAGTTCCTTTGATTCAGTGTATATAATTATCTGAAAAATGAGGATAAGAGATTTGGATTTTTGTGACTAGTAGAGAATTGATAGACGATAACAATGTCTCAATAGTAATCACTTATATGTTTGCAGGTGCTTTTGTTTTACTTTTACTATTATTATTTCTTACATTGTGTTCCATTATGAACTCCCTGAAGACAGGAATCATGTACTTGTTCATCTCAACATCCCAAGCACCTAGCACACCATTCACACGCTAGTGACTTCATCAGTGTTTGCTGAGTGAATGCCTTCTTTTTTCCCTGAAGAAACTCAAGTACTGCAGTTTGCATGAGCCACCACAGACAGCAGTGCTACCTGAACTAGATCTGCCACAGGGTGTACCCCTCCTGCACACTGCCCTACCCATTCATTGGGGAGACACCAGTATGCATTTTAATGTGGGATAGGAGATCTACTCTCCTTTATAATTAAATGCAGGCATAATTAACTTGCTAGCCAGTCCTGGAGTCTCCCACATTGACCCATTCCAGGTCTATGCCTGCACTTGAATCAGCTCAGCTACTACTCTTTCATGTTAGCTCAAACCAGCAGTTGACCTCTGTCTCTGAGATTAGCTGTCTTCACTTTTCTATCCACCCCATTCCTTGGTGTTACTCTTGTATGGAACTTACTTTTTATTTACCTGAAACAGACCTCAGTTTGTTGTTGTTCAGTAATAGTAATAACAGCTAATATTAATTTCATGTTTCTACTGTGCCAAGTTAAAAGCTTCATAAACTCCAGCCTTTTACCTCTTATTGTTTCCTTTACTGTTTTCACAGTAGAGAATCTTTTAAACCCCAGAGAGGTAAATTGAATTAAATCCCCATTGATCTGAATAAACTCAGTTCATCCACACACATGATATATTTCTCTTAAGCAAAGTCAGAATTTACATTTATTGATTGAAAAAAGTATCTGTAGAAAACTAATGTGTAGTTCCTGTCTGTTTTAGTGGGTAATCTGCAATTGAGTATAAGCACAATCTGTGTTACTGGCAGCATGATGATGCTCCTCCTTGTTTGTGAAGAAGCTAAAGTGCTTTTTAAATGATATGAAACACATAACATGAAACACATTAGCATAACAAATTTCTTTTAAAAAATAAAAGAGTATAAGTTTTGGGGTTTTTTTTTACATCTTTATAGGCCTACTTTATTTGGTTATTATCTACAATTTTTTATCTTCCCGAAACTGTTTTTTCTAGATTATGATATTTTGTTATTTTAATGTTCATATTTTAAGTTGATTAATTTTCACTTTCCTACTAATCTCCATTCAGGTACTTTTTTAAAATAACAGTAATAGTCAGTCTTCCCACTGATAAATGTTCCCTTTCTCTTCCATGAAGGTAGGGTGATAATAGCATGGCTTATTATTAACGTATATTAGGTTTGTTTTTATTTATAGACAAACATCCTGCACCAAAGTCCTCCATATTTTCTCATCCAGAATAATTTTCTGCCAGTTTAAATTGAGGGATGTTTGTGACCATTTTTGCACATTGCAGATTTAAAATGACATATCTGATTGATCTATTACTAGAAAAAAGACCTGTAAGCTTATAATGGTTCTCTTAAGGCAGGATGTTGTATGTGGGAACTATGTCACTTTCTTTGTTATTTGTATCGGTTATGTTGAAGTTTTTATAGTGAACATTTTTATTTTGTGATCAGAAGAAAATAATTTTATATTTCATTACCATGGTCATGCTATTTTGTTGAATAACTTATCAATGATTCCTATTTATGTGAAGTTGTGTGTGTTTTAAAAACATTAAATTCCTTTGTCTCCTTTAAAATTGATACAGGTCCCAAAGGCAAACAGTTAGAAGGAACTGAATGTCCACTCCATGTTGTTCATCCACCCACTGGGGAAGAGTTTGCTCTGGGGTGTGGAGTGTGCAGAAATGCTCACACTTTTTAGAACACTCAGATCCTTTATCTACAGAGAGAAAAGTTGCCTTCATCCACCAAGAGGATATAGTGAAGTTTAAACTTTGCTCAGGATAAGGACGGGACCATTTTTACATCCATGAAAATGAACTATTCACAGTGCAAGAAGGATGCCAAATACCATGTACATAATTCTTGCTATGGAAAGTTTCCCCGTTATTTTGGTTTATCTTCTTTTGAACCAAGACATCAAATTTGTGAGGTGTTTGCATGTGGCCATTACCGTCTTTGGCCTGTGAAGCATTGGACATTTATAGATAATTGATATAAAAGAATTGCCATACCCATGGACTAAGAATGATGCCGGCTTTCAAGCAAAAAAGAAAAATAATCATTGTTTATTGTATACTGCCTTTTTGTAATCCTGTACAATTGCATCACGGGTGGGGATAAAAAGAGGAATATTCTGGTTTATTTCCTAGACTGTTATTTAAAAAAAAAATTGTGTTAGGACGGCATATAAATGTCATAAGTATCACACTGTATATAAAGATATCAATGTTTGTCCTGTATAAGAATTACGAAATTACAAATGCAGTTTCATTTAAACTTCTAGGTTAAGTTTGAGCCTGAAATTTTAATGAAGTGCAATACTGAGTGTGCCTCATTATCTTGCAGCTGTAAACATATTGGAATGTACATGTCAATAAAGCCACTGTACATTTTTATACAGTGATAAAGTCTAATATTTGTGTAAGGTGTTGTTTGTTTGAGAATCAAAATTTAAACAGCTTCAAAGTCTTAAATTCCATTTAAGCTTTTTGGAAAGAAATTATTAACATGGCCTAATTATGATTCTCAGAACTGATTATTAGGGAATATAAGAGTAATAATGAAGCACTATGCTGGAATCTTAAATACTGCATAGATCATGGTGTGTGTGTATATATATCTTTTCATAAACACATATCAAAGACAGGAAAATACTTAGGAAATCAATCAACTGCAATCTTCTTAATTAGTAGCTTTCAAAATTTTTATAAAATAATAATCCATTAGTCTTTTTTTTTCTTTTGTGTGGCACTGGGGATTGAACCAGTGCTTTACCATTAACTCCATCCCCAGCTTTTGTGTGTGTGTGTGTGTGTGTGTGTGTGTGTGTGTGAGAGAGAGAGAGAGAGAGAGAGAGATAGGTTCTCACTAAGGCTGGCCTGATCCCCCTGCCTCAGCCTCCTGAGTGGCTGAGATATAGGTGTGTGCCACTGCCTCAGTCTTTTATCTTCTATATACTAGTAATGTGTTTAGGTGGATCTTTTTTTTTTCTTTATCTTTCCTTCCATTAGAGTCATGAAATTGCTAAATTATTGATTTATATTCTATCCTAAATCAGATGATATTTATTTCATGAGAGTCACGAATTTATTTTATTCTAAATTCCCATTATTGGAAATACAGAAATTAATTTGTCAATATAGAAATAATTGGCAAATTTAATAACATTTGTAGTAAGCATTTGTGAGAAGTTTAAAACAATCTTTGTCTTAAAGAACTTAAAATACAAAAAAAGATCAGATCTGAGCTTAGATAACTATTTTATAGAATGTTGTAATACATTTCATAAAAATATCCAAGCCAAAGACAAAATTATTGTTTGGTTGGTTTTGTAGTTGGGAGAGTGGCAACCAAGAGACCATTGGAACTCCATCTTAAAGAGCAAATAGCATTTCAAGGAACAAAGGTGTGAAAAGTGGCATGAGAAAAAAGTGCTAGGTGGAGAAATATAAAATGTGATTAGAGAACAGTGTGCAGTGTTGATTTAACATGTTTCTAAGAAACGCAAAATAGGTAAGAGCCCCAAGGAAAATGAGGAGAGAATGAGGTAAGCCTGTGATGATAAGTATATTTGACTTAAACTCAGGTCCATAGGAATGAAAGTAACCATGAGAATGCCACACAAACAAAAGACTTAATGGACAGTTGGGAACTGTAAGGAATACTATTTCATCTACACTGACTTTGCTGATAAATTGATAAGCTCCAGGTAATGAGGGTAGGGGAAACCAGGAAGCTACTGAGATGCATGGTAAAGTTCTAGTAATAAAAGGAGGGAAAGCAACTAAGTTCTACAATGTGTACTCACAAGGACTTGAACTTATCTTAATTTATGAGGAATCCATCTTTAATTATACAATCCTTAGTATTTCAAAAATAGCAAACTTAAACATTTTAGGAATAAACTACAACAAAGCACAGAAAGGGATGACTGGCAGGCATTTGGCTAAAGCATCTTGTGCACAAAGATCATCCTTTAAATGCTCTGTGTAATATACCAGGCAGGAAGCAGTAGAACCATAATAGGAAGGGTTAGTGAATCTTTCTGGACAGAAACTTCACCGGTTATATTTTCAAGCATAGTAAATGCAATTTTTCTTAAAACGGTTTTCTGGTCTAAGATCGTATTCTATAAATAAGCTTATTTGATAAAATATACGCAGTACTTTCTATTCACACTTTACTCAGTGTTTTACTAATTTGCTGCCTTTTTCAGATTTTTCAACCTCAGCAGCTCTCCCTGCCTACTGTGTCACCATATTCCATGTAGACCCAGACTCTTGTGTTTCTGATGGTCACTGTTTGATGGACCATTACAGCTCATTTTCCTGAAAACTGCCAATAGCACACGAAAAGTGCTTGGATTGAAGCAAGCCCTGACTCTGCCCCTTTTTTTGCCTGTGTGACCTTGAGTAAGCCACTTATTTTGGTTAGAAATAATACCAAATCCAAATCAAATGGAAATGTATTTACCAAGTACTTTATCCCACAATAAAATAGTATTTAAATGAGAAGAGCAAAGGAGAGAACATTTACTTAACATCTCACAGATTGCAGACACTGAATTAAGCTTTTTGTGTAGTCCTCCCAAAAACTCCAGGAGTAAAGCATTATTAATCTCATTTAGCTATTTACAGAAATTAAATGACTTGTACTGGATTCACACTGTTATGGCTAAAAAAAAAAAAAAAAAATCCTAAAATGTACATCTAGAACTTTCAGTCTCTAAAGTCCAAACTTTTTCTGCCACATGATGCAATTACTTACTGATGGTTCTGAAAAGAATTTATGAAAGTTACTGGACATCTATATGAACACGGTTGCAAAGAGGACAAGATAATATTTGCCCACAAAAGTGGTCAGTTTAGTTGGGAGCAGTGCAGCTCAGAGCTCCAGTTTAGGTGAGCCCCCACCTTGGGGAGAGTAGTTCCACACAGCCTTCAACTGCAGCACCTGTGGTATCCAACCCAACATGGGCCAAAACCACAGTCTTCTAGGGCAGCTCCAGCCAACAGAACGTGGCCAGCATTCTAGGGCCTGTCAATTTATGTCCAAGCACTCAGATTGATCTTTATAGTCAATCTTTGCAACAGTACTTTGGCTGGCAGAAAACTGCTCAGAGCTTCATTATTGCCAGGGACTTTTCCAACCTGAGATTCTTCCTGTATCCCTCTCCTTTCATGAATCTGCATCACCTGAAATCTCTTCCTTCCAGCTCCCTCAGCCTATACTCTTTCACAGGCTTTCCTCCCAACAGATTCTAACTTCTAACTTCATGTAGGTGTCTCCCTCCTAGAGGGCCTGACACATGAGGATAGTATGATTTAAATGGCTTACTTGAGGAGTTCACAAATGACCTCAGGTAGCACAGGGAAATTAGCTACACTGTGAAAACATAAATACTGGAGGGAGTCACAGGAGAAATTATGAAAGAAAGGGTTGGGGATAACTGTCCAGTAAGTAACCCTGCAGTCTCAATATAGTTGCAACTTCACAGTAAGTTTCTAAGCAAAATGAGCCCAAGAAACATGTTCAGTTACAGCATGTCCAACTCCTCAAGAAAAAAGATGCGTTTTGACAAGAAAAGTGTGAAGGAGAATTCCAGGAAGAGAATGTGGTGAGAACTAAGGTGCTGATGTGTTCCTTGGAGGTGTGAGTAGCTTTTGCCTCCTAAGTTTAATGAATATTTGAGTGCTCTTCTAGGCTTGCACTCTAATGAGGGTAGGATCTGTGTTCCCCATTGCTTAGTAACCATGATTTTCCCACTTGAAGGTGCTTGAATGGACTGTTATGAGTTAGTTAATATGTGCAGCACTATGCACTAGTGACACAGAAATATGTCAATGATACAATGTCACTGAGAATTACAGTCAGTTTTATTTAAAAAAAAAAAAAACGAAACATTTACTGAGGGGCTTACTGTAGCCAAGCACTGTATAAGTATGGCAGTGTAATGGCCTCCCCAAATCTTCCTGTGTCTTAATCCCCAGGATGTATGAAGATGTTATTGCCCTGTGTGACAAAAGGGACTTTACAGATGTGATTAAGGACACAGACCTTAAAATGAGATTAGATTGGATTAACACAGCAGGCCCAATGTAATCAGAAGGGTTCTAATACGGGGAAAGAGAAGGAAAGGGGGTCAGAGTAAGGGAAGTAGAGGATCAGAGGCCAGGTGCTACACTGTTGAGTTTTTGTTGTTGTTGTTGTTTAGTTGTAGTCAGAAAAAATACCTTTATTTTATTTATTTATTTATTTTTATGTGGTGCTGAGGATCGAACCCAGCGCCTCACACTCACTAGGTGAGCGCTCTACCTCTGAGCCACAACCCCAGCCCCTACGCTGTTGGTTTTGAAGATGAAGGAAGGGGCCAGGTGCCTAAAAAGACTGATGACCTCCAGAAGCTGGAAGGGGCAAGAAAACAGATTCTCCTCTGAGCCAGAAGGAATACAGTTCTGCTGATACCTTGATTTTATTCCATTTTGGATTTCTGATCTCTAAAGCTGCACAAAAATTAGTTTTTATTTTAAGCCACCAAGCCTATGGTAATTTTTTACTGTAGCAATAGGAATCATACAAGGGGCTTCCTGCACCTGATCATACTTTCATCTCCCACAAACCTATGAACTGTTGCTATCCTTTTTTTTTTTTTTTTTGGTGAGGCAAACAAGTCTCACAGAAAAAGACTGAAAAAAATTTCAATAATTTTTAAACTGATTACACATAGAAATAATATTTTGGATACACTGGGTTAAGTAGAATAAATTAATAAAATAGATCTTACCTGTTCCTTTTAACTTTATTGTGGCTTCCAGAAAATTTTAAGTATGTGCCTTGCATATATTTGTAATGAAGAGTACTGGCCTAGAATCTTATCCTCCACAGTTTGATTTTATCATTTTATTTTTAAATTAAATTTGACCTGATATATAAAAATATAAAAATTTTATTTATAAATAGGGTAACTTGTGATGTTTTGACGCATGTATGTGTTTTGTAATGTTAAATCAGGTTAAGAATATCTAACTCCCCAAATTGTATCATTTTTATAGCAAAATATTCAATATCTTCTAACTTTAAAACTATGTAGTATATCCTTATTAGCTACAGTCACACTACTGTACTACTATGCAATTTTTCATAATTGCATACCAGAACTTCTTACTCCCGCAGGTTAAAACAAATCTGTGGTGATAGATTTCAGAACAGTGTTTACTTTTGAGAAGACACTGCAATAAGTCACTGTAACATTTTATATCCTGAACAGGACAGTGGTTTCACAAGTGCACACATACAGAAATCCATCACACTATATATCTAAGATTTATGTACTTCACTGCTTATAAATGATACCTTCGTAAAAGAAAAGTTATAAAAGATGACTCAGGGAAAGAGCATGGTTATACATAAGCTTAAATGATAAGTCTAAAAATTTTTGTTTGATGTTATAAAGAGTGAAGTACTGAATGCTTTGAGTGAGAAGACATACTCCAGTCAGTACTTCACGAAGATGAACAAGAAGCACCAAACAGCCTTCCAAGACCCATCAGCTCAATCAGTCACGAACCTCTCTCAGTTACTGAAGTGGGAACAAATGATTAGGTGTCTGGTGATGAATAACGTGGTGTCAACACAAAAGCTTTGATTTAATGGAACATGGCATATGATACCAGAATGCTGATAAAAATGAAATGTTCCCTCTACCTAGATTGTTTAGCAAGAAACCTAATGGCCCAACACATTGGTAAAAGACCTCAGTGCAGTGACCTCACAGTTGGAAGGGGTCTAGAAATTTGTCAGGGCACTAATGGAAAGATGCACCCAATGTTGGACACCACTACATGTAGCACACATAAATATGTGACTTGGATGTTGTAATATAGAGAAGTATAATCTCACAGCTACAGTCAAGATAGGGCAAGAAAGAACAAGGGAATTAAATATGGCAAATAGCATATTTTATATCAAAGAATGAGATCTATCAGGCAGGTAAAAGGGGCAATTAGGAACTCAATGAAGCATTGTACATGATGTTTAATTTTAAAATGCTCTCATATGAATAGGAAATAAGAAAAATTGACAGAATTATAGGAGAAGATATTAATTATCTTTGGGATAAATGAATGAGCTCTGAGAATGCCCACTTGTAAAGAATAGCTCTGATTAAAACTGAAGATTTCTATGCCTTGTAAATAAAGTCTGTGCCCATGGATATTCAAAACCTAGGCACAACTTGGTGCCTGAATGAAAAATAACTATATATCTGCCATTGTGGAATGACCTGGGAATTCCACCATGCTACCAGCGCACTGGTTTCATTAATGAGGTTCTTGGCATAAAAGTTAACTAGTGAGATCGAAATAAACACACAGACTCAGTTACCTTTTTCTATGACCAGGTCCAAGACGGCTCCCCCTCTGGCTCCCACCTTGAACCACCCGGTAGGGCAGCAAGGATTACTCAGGGCTAGCAGGAGAGAGAGAGAGGGAGCACGCCAGGGAGTAGCCTTTTATTGGGGAACAAAAAATTCAGGGGACAGCAGAATACATCAGAATACAGCAGAATAGAAAAAGGTAACTGAGTCTGTGTGTTTATTTCGATCTCACTAGTTAACTTTTATGCCAAGAACCTCATTAATGAAACCAGTGCGCTGGTAGCATGGTGGAATTCCCAGGTCATTCCACAATGGCAGATATATAGTTAGAATCCATCAGTCACTAGAAAGGCAATTTGTAAATCAATGGAAATGTAACTGATGTGACACAGCAATCTGTATATGGGGTAAAAATGGGAGTTCATAACCCACTTGAATCAATCTGTGAAATATGGTATATTAAGAACTATGTAATGTTTTGAACAACCAACAATAAAATAATTAAAAAAAAAAATTCAGGGGAGAATTCCATCCAATGAAGGTTGAGGGGGGCCGCACTCCAAGGTCAGGGTCAGTGATTGGCCCCCGGGGTCAGTGGTCAGTCACACCCCCATACGGACAGGCTCTCGCACCAGGAGAGGGTCGGGGAAAGCTCCGACACAGTTTAGCCAGAGCGCCTCAGACCCAAACCGGGAGTTGCCCAGTCACATGTGAGAATGGCTCCCCACACTGGGATACATCTGAGAAATAGACAACTAGAGTTTGCCTCTTCTGGACTCAATTCTAACCAGTATGAATACAACTAATTGGCATCTGTGGACATGACAGGGCTGAGGTCCCTTAAACCTGCTTTGGAAAACATACTTTAAAATGTGAGTTTAATATCACTTACTCTTAGGGCAAAATAAAGGTCATGGATGAAAATAATTGAGAAACACATTTTGTTTGCACCTAAAAAAAAAAAATAGTCTATTGTTCCTCACAATCCAGTCACTGAAGGACCTAATAAAATGTTGCAGTTCAGGTACATCCACCTATGATGCTGCTGGAGAGTTTGCACAGTTTGTCTTGATCTGACAGCCAGTCCTTAAAAACAATCACTAGCATTTCCCCACATTTAATCTTAATGTAATTTTACATATGGCTTCCTAGTTCAATTTCTTGGGAGAAGGGGGAAAATGGAGGGATCCTCAGAATCACTGCCTTCCAGTCTTTCCCCACAAGGGTTAAGGAGTTCAAAGGCATCTTTGGATGGAAAACTCCTTTTTCTTTTTTCTTTTTGAGAGGGATGGAGAAATGGTGTGTAATTCAAACTAAGATTTTGCACCTAAGGGCATTTCTAATTTTGAAAAACTCAATACCCCCAAATCTAAACTTTTAAAACAAGTCAATTAGGTAGCAGTTACAAAAATGTCTTGATTTACAAAAGGCTCCTAATTCTTATAATTAGTCATCTATTTACACTCTCTCATTGTTTTTGAAAAATTTCAGGAGTCTCTTTACTTCATAAAGCAAGCATGGTTTTTAAGAATAACTGATGATAAAAATCTTTTGGAGCCAGGTGTGGTGGTGCATGCCTGTAATCTCAAAGGCTCAGGAGGCTAAGGCAGGAGGATAGCAAATTCAAAGCAGCCTCAACAATTTAGTGAGGCCCTAAGTAACTTGGTGAGA
Organism: Spermophilus citellus; assembly: GCF_964194105.1. Lineage (NCBI taxonomy): Eukaryota > Metazoa > Chordata > Mammalia > Rodentia > Sciuridae > Spermophilus > Spermophilus citellus. The sequence goes on along the minus strand of NC_138182.1, from coordinate 70,485,149 downwards.
CCAGGTCTCAAAAAAAAAAAAAAAGGGTGGTGGTGGTAGTGGTGGTATGGAGGGGGGAGGGGGCAGGTGATAGAGATGTGGCTTAGTGGTTAAGCACCCCTGGGTTCAATCCCTAAGAAAAGAAAAGAAAAGAAAAGAAAAGAAAAAGAAAAAGGAAAGAAGAGAAAAAGAAAGCAGAAAAAAGGCACATTGGAAAAAAGAGAAATAGAAATATTCGTAAAACAAAAACCATCTAAAATCCAAGTCACTATCACCATGCTGAGGTATTCCTTGCAGTCTTTCAAGCACCTTTTATGTGTATGTGTGTAAACAGTATTATTAGAGCGTGCATTTAACCCCACAGGTCACCAAGAGCAAAGCAGGCGTGGTCACCGAAGGCTGCGCCTGCCTCACGGAGGTGTGCGCAGGTCAGCACCTACCCTGATCTGCGGGTTGTAACTCGCTGCTGGATTACAGCGGGCTCCAGAGACACTCCCTCCTTTCTGGTTTCTGCTCCACCTCTCTAAACTTTCCAGTTTCAGCCGCAGATAATCTCCTCCGCATCTAATTAGCTCTAGCCCTCCCACATTCCGCTCCAAAACAAAAATTTCCCTTCCAGCGGGAATCACGTCTCGGGCGGGAAGACCGAGGTCTCTCCTGTCACCAGAGCGCGGTCCCGCCACAGCGCGCGCTCCGCTGGGCGCGCTCCCTCGCCACCAGGCCCCGGCCGGCCCCGCTGCGAACGAGCCGGCCTCGGACGCGCGCCCGCCCCCTCGGACGGAGACGCGCCGAGGAAAGCGCGCGGCCGTGAGCCCCGGGCGCCATTTTGGACTCAGGGCCGAGGCGCAGGGGACCTACGCGTTGACCGCAGCTCGCTGAGAGCTTCTCTGGGCGGCGACGGGGAGTCCCGGGGCAAGGACGCGGAAGACAGCGTGGGACTGAGAAAGAGATCTTCTCTCTGGATAGCCAGAGCCGCAAAGGTGGAGCCGCGTTGGCGCCCGCCGCGGGACCAGCGCCTCGGATGCGGGCGGAGCGCGGGGGGCCGTGGCGGCGGGAGCGCGAAGCGGGGGCCCCGGGGGGCTTCATGTGAGAGCCGCGGGACCAGCCGCCGCCGTCCCCGGAGCCCGGGGTGGTGTGTGGGGGAAGCCGCCCCCGGCAGCAGGTAACGGCGGAGGGGCAGGGCCGGGGCCCCGCGAGATGGTCCGGGGAGGGTCCGCCGTTCGACTGTGGGCCGGCCCGGGGGCGCGGGCTCTGGGCTGCGGGCGGGCCGCCCCTTGCGAGCGCGGGTGGGAAGCGAGGCCCGACACGCAGATCTTGGAGCCTGCTTGGGGGCGTCTCCCCACGGTGCTGGCTTCAAAACATGTCAACAAGGCGTGGTGCGTGCGCGTCGGCCGTGTGCAGCCTAGCCGGGCGGTGTTATTAGTTTTGGCGGAGGCTGGTGACTGACACAGCTGAGCTCTGCCTCGGCGAAGCTCTGCCCGGCGTGGGCCGCGCCCGTGCAGGTAGCTTGAAAAGTCAGAGGCACTAAGATTTCAAAACAAACTGCCCTGGGTAGGGCGCCTGAGATGTCACAGAAAGCCAATCCGTGGAGGTGACGCAGGGAGGAGGGGACTCCTCCGCCGCGTATCCCAGTGGAAAACTTGGTCAACTTATGTGGAGCAGCTTCGCGCTGGCTCTCAGCGGAAGCAGAGGTTAGGTGGAGTTGCAGGCAGGAATCGGGAAGCCGTCCAGTCAATAATTGGGAGAGGTGAGAAAGATTTTAGTTGTTGTTGTTAATGGTGTCCAAGTGACTCAGGTAATTTAATTATTTTTTCCTCCTTAGGAAAACTGTAGTTTCTGTTATCCCTGAGTTGTTTATAAAAAATGCCATACACTCTGGGTTGGGTCTACTAGATATTTTTGCCACCATGCTCTCACTGCCATTTTGAGAGCTGCTTTTTCATTGTTTTATTTTTGCATTTCAAAGAACGCATATTAATTTTCACATTAGTCAGAATATAAAAAGGACATAAAAGAGTGTAATGCCAAAACAGGACTTTTTGAGCTAAATACAAATGGGCTTGTATTTACTGCACACCGAGTGTACATTCAGAGCCTGGCATTGAGGCACACACTTTTAATCCCAGCTACTGGGGAAGTTGAGGCAGGAGTATTGCAAGTTCCAGGCCAGACTGAACCCTGTCTCAAATTTTAAAAAAGGAAAAGAAAAAGGTCTGGGGACCTAGCTCAGTGATAGAATCTTGCCTAGCAAATGCATAGCCCTGGGTTTGATTCCCAATAGGGAGTGGCAAGGGATTGTGTTCAATGAGGGGACATATTCTGTTCTTTAACTGATGAGCAAATTGACTCCTTTGAGTTTCTGGAAATGCTGGTAGCTCACTAACTCCCTGTGCTGCTCAGCTAGTCTTAACTTCATTGCTTTTGGGAACTTGCCTAAAAAGTTGTGGTTTTGGTGCTCTAGAAAATCTCTTTGACATTTATTCCTATTTAAATATAAGAGGTGTGTTTCACCTTGACTGACAGTTGGGTATATAAAATTCTTGATATAAATTATTTGTAGAATATAGAGTATGCTCTGAATTGTTTAGCTGTCTATACAGCAGTTTCTTATGTAAATAAATTTAATTAAATACTTCTGAAAGCATTGGAAATTTTTACATGAGTAAGTGAGACCAATTTGGAAACATTAAAAGTTTTTATTAGGGGCTGGGGTTGTGGCTCAGCAGTAGAGTGCTTGCCTCATATGTGTGAGGCACTGGATTTGATCCTCAACACCATATAAAAATAAATAAAAACAAAATAAAGTTATTGTGTCCATCTACAACTAAAAAAAATTTTTTAAGTTTAATAACAGTGGGCTGGGGATGTGGCTCAAGCGGTAGTGTGCTCACCTGGCATGCGTGTGGCCTGGGTTCGATCCTCAACACCACATATAAACAAAGATGTTGTGTCCGCTGAAAACTAAAAAATAAATATTAAAAAAAAAAATTCTCTCTCTCTTGTCTCTCTCTTTAAAAAAAAATCAAGTTTAATAACAGTAAGGTGTGCACTTACTGTTATTTTCATGCATAAACGAGGATAGTACAGATGACATTTTTATTGCTGTTTGACCTTACATTCTTCAGTTGTTTAATATACTGTCATTATGGCATCACTGTCATAATACATATGACAGTTTACAGACTTTTTTCAGCTATTTATAATCTACTAGTAAGTGCCTAAAATATACTTTGGTGGTCACATAATCTTTATATTTAGATCAAGAGATACTGTACCTTAGTGTTGTATACATTTTAAAGAATTTGTCAGCTTTCTCCCAGCTCAACTTGGAAGGTATGGAAATAGACTTTATTTAAAACAGGACAGTATTAGACAAAAGAAAGGTTCTATTGTTAGGACCAAAAAGTATTATTCAGAATTGTTTGAATACGATTGCCCTTTTATTTTTGTTTGTGTATCCATATACTTTAAAGTAAAATGAACCATTCTGTTTTTGAGTAATTCTGGTTTTAGAAGACTTTTCCAGGAATAGGTGATAGCCTTCAGTAGTGAGATGTAGAAACTAGGAAGACTCCTTCATTCTCTTTTGAATCTGTGTCTCAATATTGTGAGTAGTTTTAGGCAGTTAGAAGAGAAATTATAAGCCCTTGGAAGCAAATTCTTTGTTCATCGACCCAAATTGTATATGCTAAAATTAAAGTCTTCAGGATAAATTAAAGCAGAAAAATGGGTCATAATAATAATGTTATCTCAACCTCTAGTGGGACATTTTTATTAGGAAGTTTTTTTTTTTTAACTAAAGATTACATTGTATATTATTCTACCTCTCCTCTTTACACACTTAACAAAAAAAATCTGTTCTTAGATTCAAACATGTTTCAGTCCTCCATAAATACTTTCTTGCTTGACATCTCTGTCATTCAGTTTTCTTCCTTCCTCTCCCCTGCTTGATAGGATATCCATCATTTACTTACTTTATTCACATAGTTAGAGTAAGAACATTGAGGAATAGGGAGTTTATTGAGCATATATATATAAGCCTCTTGGACTAATTTTTATTGCCAGTGGCCTCTGCCATTCTGTTTCTTCTACTTTCCAGACCTCAGTTCTCTTTCACAAATTTTGCTAGCTTGTTACAGGAAGAATGTGCAGGGATATATTTAATTTAGGCATGCATATTCATATCCTTCATCAGACACAAGATCAGAAATTCTTCCATGCTGATTTGCTGGGAATAAGTTGGAGCCCAACTATTACCCTGTCAGCACTGCTCTCTAGAAACAAACGGAGAGTATTCCAGGCTATAAACTAGGAGTACCAATGAATGGTCTTCATTTATCCCATTTAGCTTAAAGCCTGCTATACTTTCGAACTAATAAGACTAAAAAAAAAAAAAATCTGATTATAAGGTAAGATACTGAGGTTAAAAGCAATATGTAAAATGTAAAAAGAAACAGCATATTGTCAAAATAAAAACAGTTGCCTATAATTTCATTACCCATTTTTAATCATCATATAATTTGGCGGGCCAGGTGTGGTGGCATATATGACTGTAATCCCAGCAGCTGGGAAGTCTGAAACAGGAAGATTCTAAGTTCAAGACCAGTCTCTGCAACCTAAAAAAGGTTGGGGATGTAGCTCAGTGGTGAAGTATCCCTGGGTTCAATCCCACACCACCCCCACACCATTTTAAAACAAAAATAGAATCATTCTTTATCTTGTGATTGATAACCTGTTTCTATTGTGTGGTATGCTTTAATGTTTTTAATTCTGAACTTCTTTTCCAAACCAGAGTTCAACAGTCTCCTTTCTTTTTTCCAAAGCCTAATACTTTATTCCTCACAAGGACTTTTTATCTTGAACCTGTTTTATAAATTGAAACACAGTACAGTCTGAAGTTTATTCGAAGCCACATAGCCAATGAGAGATGGAGCCAGGATTTAAATGCAGGGAACTTGATTCCAGAGTCCATTCTCTTATAACAACATTATTAGCTATGGAAATACTGTCAAAGAAACAAATGGAATGAAGGTATTAAGAATACATAGACTAGCCAGTTATGGTGTTGGGTGCCTATAATCCCAGTGACTCAGGAAGCTGAGGCAGGAGAATTGCAAGAACAAGGCCAGCCTCAGCAACTTAGACCCTCAAATTAAAAAGAACTGGAGATGTAGCTCAATGGTGAAACACCCCTGGGTTCAATCCTCAGTACCAAAAATAGCCCCCCCAAAAAACATAAAATAAACACATATGTGTCATTCAGAACTACAACATGGGAAACTACAGTAGTAAGTGATATGCTGAAAGAAGAAACCACATTCCAGACCAAACATTGCGTGGTAGGGGTGAGTTTGCTTACTTTTTTGCAGTGCTGAGGAGGAAACTCAAGGCCTGATGCCTTCAAAGCAAATGATCTGTCTTTGGACCACATTCCCAGCCTGAGTTTTCTTATGTTTAACAGAGGTCACAAAGTCTAGCAGTAGCATATGTCACGGACTGTTCATTGTGGAAGATCTCTTGGCTACTTAATTCACATCCTCTCTGGAGGTTTGAAGACCCTGGTCTGCCTTGGACTTAAGAAGTCAATATAGCCAATATCTTAGATTTTTTTTTTTAATAAAAAACTTAGAAAGTTTCATTGTAGATTCCCTTTTATATTCAATTTAGTTAGTTGACTACAACTTTTGAGATGTAAATTCTTGGTTTAGTTTCAAAATCATTTGTATTATGGTATAAATGCTTAAAAACATCTCCCAGAAATATACAGAATTTGTAAAACTGTAGTTTTTCTCTTCTGATATTTTTCATTATAGTTTGATATTCTTCCTGAATTGCTGATCCAGTTCTTTGTTCATATTTCATTTAAATATACAAACGCAGTTACATATTTGGTGACAGAAAAATGAATTTGGGGGTTATTTTTATTCAAAAGTTTAAGTGGAATGAGAAAAAAATGATGCATTTTTCTAAATAGGATGAAGCGAGGAAGAAGAGATAGTGACGATAATTCATCTGAAGAAGGTTCCACAGAGAAATCAAAGAAACTGAGGACTACAAATGAGCATTCTCAGACTTGTGACTGGGGTAATCTCCTTCAAGACATTATTCTCCAAGTATTTAAGTATTTGCCTCTTCTTGACCGGGCTCATGCTTCACAAGTTTGCCGCAACTGGAATCAGGTGTTTCACATGCCTGACTTGTGGAGATGTTTCGAATTTGAATTGAATCAGCCAGCTACATCTTATTTGAAAGCTACACATCCAGAGCTGATCAAACAGATTATCAAAAGACATTCAAACCATTTACAATATGTCAGCTTCAAGGTAATACTTTAAATCTTTCTTTTAAAAAATGAAGCATTTAAAATAAATAAATAAATGAAATCATTTTTAGTAGCTTTTGTGTACTAGTTTAGAACATCTTATTTCTTTAAAATATTTGCCTTTTAAGGGAATGTACTTAAAGATACAAAGTTACTGTATTACTTTAAAAACTATTATAAATACTTGTGACATTTAATGAAATTTAATTACTCCATTGGAATTATTAATAATTTCTTACAGAGAGTGAAAACAGCTCCTAAACAAGCATAAGTCATTGACTAAAGCTATAACTGAGTTATCACAAACAAATTTGAGGAAAAAGGAATATAAAATAAATAATAAAAATCAGGGAGATTATGATTAAGTAGAACTTAATTGCTATTTCTTTCAAGCAGGAACTGAGTATTGCTAATTTTGATGAATTTTTGATGAGATCTTCAAACCTAAAGATGACATAGACACCTTTATTTAAAAGGTTTAGATAAATATATTTTAAAAATAAAGAATGATACTTGGAAAAATGCCATAGGAAACTGTTTGCTTATTTTCTTTGCTGGAAGGGATATATCAGAAACCCTGCAATGATGTGATAGTGTAGTGGGGTAACTTTTGAGGTGTCCAGAGTACTTTTCAGAAATCACAGTGCTTTGTGTGTGTGAATATAGAGGTTTGTTGTGTTGTGTTTTGGAGAATAATAATGAAATATTTGGACCTGCTTACTCTGAATCCTTAACTAAATAATAAATTTTGTTTGTTGTAGCAAACAAATATTTTTTATAATTGTTGTTGAAAAGGGACAACACATGAATGCCTGATTTACCTATATGTACCAGTTGCTAAAGGTGCCCAGTTAATCCTAGATAAAGCAATGGTTCTTAACCTAGAAGCTTCTTACCTTAACTAAATAAAGGCTGATCTTCCCTCCAAGAAAGTCATTTCCTCTTGGATTACTTACCTGTTTATTCTCTCATTTGTGTCTAAAAGCTAGGAGAGCCTTGGTGATGGGAATGGTTGAGTAGATTGTGGTCATTCTGGAAAAATGCTCAAAAGCACTTAGGTCACTAGAGGTAGAATTGACAAGTAGCAAAAAAAAAAAAGGGCGGGGGGGATGCATATCAAATAGTCGAACAATTATTTTTCAAGTTTTTTAAATTAATTATTTTAGTTTGTTATGACAGCAGAACGCATTACAATTCATATTACACATATAGAGCACAATTTTTCATATCTCTGGTTGTACACAAAGTAGAATCACATCATTTGTGTCTTCATACATGGGCTTGGGGGTAATGATGTCCATCCCATTCCACAGTCTTTCCTACCACCATGTCCCCTTCCTGCCCCTCCCTGTCCCTGCCTCCCCTTTGCCCCATCTAGAGTTTATCTAATCCTCCCATGTCCTCCATTCGCAACCCCATTATGAATCAGCATCCTTAAATCAGAGAAAACATAAGACATTTGGTTTCTTGGGATTGGCTTACTTCACTTAGCATTATATTCTCCATGATTTTATTCTCTTTTAATGCTGAATATATTCCAGTGTGTGTGTGTGTATTTGTGTGTGTGTATGCATTTTATTTAACCATTCATCTACTGAAGGGTATCTAGGTTGGTTCCACAGTTTAGCTATTGTGAATTATGCTGCTATAAACATTGATGTTGCTGTGTCCCTATAGTATGCTGTTTTTAAGTCCTTTAGGTATAGACCACGGAGTGGGATACCTAGGTCAAATGGTGTTTTCGTTCCCAGTTTTCCAAGGAGTCTCCATACTGCTTTCCATTTGATGAGCAATTTTTCTATGGATACATCCCATACAAACTTTGAGACAGCCTTAATATTTTTAAAAAACGTGCTTACCTGAGATTCAAATATAATTGGATGTTACCTGGCAGTCTTAATTTTAGCAACAAGGGCATGGGATTGGTGAGGGAATCAAACAAAAATCCAGGAACAGTTCATTCCCCTTTGCTTAGGGAAGAGACCTGAAAAGCCTTTCCTTTGATTTTAGTCATCTTTGAGTTGCCCAGGAATGTTCTAATGGAAAATGCTATAAAAAGAAGAGTATAAACACTCATCTGATCTTAAAGATAAATTCCATACAGTAGATTGGCTGGGTTAGCTTTATTCTTTTATAGCTCTTTTACACAATTCAGGTATATCCACCTTGTATAACTCTCATAAAACTATTTATTCTCTACGTTTGACATTTTTATTAGGGGCTGTTTTATTTTTTTTCTTGAGGAAATAGTTTTTTGTTCACACTTTAGAGAAAAGGCACATCACAGGATTCTTGGCTCTTGATATTTTAGACAAAGAGGTTTAGAGTTAATAGTCTAGAATAATGGTTCTAAACTTCATGTGCAACAGAATCACATAGAGGGCTTATGATGAGAAAGATTGCTGGGTCCTACCCCTAGAATTTTTTATTCATATGGTCTGGGTTGGGTATTAGAATTTGCATGTCTTTTTTTAAAAATTTTTATTTATTTATTTTTTTAGTCATACATGACAGTAGAATGCATTTTGATATATAATACATACATGGAATGTACATACATCAATCATATTGTCTATTCTATAGAATTTGCATGTCTTAATAGATTCTTATGTTGATGTTGATACTGCTGATCTAGGGATCGCATTTTTTGAACTGGTGTAAAGAAACTTAACCAAAGGATAATCTTATAAATGGCTCTGAGATTACAATGCAAATACTACTTGGGTTTTACACCATCTTCTAAGAACATTTTTGTGGTAATGTGTCTGAATCTGGAAATTAAAGTAATAGTGTTACTTTTAACTGTTCTATTTTTAAGATGCTTTTTTAGCCCAGGGAACAACTATAGCTAACTTTTTAACATCCTTTGTTGGGTTTTTTGTTTGTTTTACTGTACTATTCTTACAGGAAATATCTAGGCAAAAGAATAAATGAGAGTAACTACCTTTTATTTTGGTTCAGATTTTCACGCTTGTTTAGTTTTTGGACACCCTTATTCTACTTTATATTCATCTTTTCATTAAGAATATTGCTGATGATTCGTAAGTTATGGTTCTTTTGAACATTCTTAATAGATATTCATTTGTTTCTGATGCCTTGAAATATTTATTATGGACACTGTTTCTATGCATTCTGTGATGTTCTACCAAATATATAATTATTTTTCAAAGACTACAAATTGATTTGTTTCATCAGTTTATCAAGTTTGGAATAGATTACCTTAGGTATCGACTAAATAGGTATCTTATATAAAAAACTCTCTCTCGACAATTGCAACTATAAATTTCTTAGGGGGACTCAAAAGGCTGAAGTTGTAGGGGAAGATAGACGACTGTAGTGCAATAACCAATAACTTTCTTGCTTTTGTAAAATGAAAATAAACAGAGAGAAATGTAAATATATGCATGGGTTAAAGGGTTTTTTTTCCCCCCTAAGGTGGACAGCAGCAAAGAATCAGCTGAAGCAGCTTGTGATATATTATCGCAACTTGTTAATTGCTCTTTAAAGACACTTGGACTTATTTCAACTGCTCGGCCAAGCTTTATGGATTTACCAAAGGTATCTGCTGGTTTTATTTTATTAGCTGTTATTGAGAAATCCAGTGAAAGCCTTACCATTTCTTGAATTGACAGTGAGAGAATAAGAAAATATATATATAATGGAAAAACAGTTACTATTTAGAATTTTAAGAAATACTATTTTAAAAATCCTTTGTAATTAAAGAGTAAATGCATTTACAGAAAATTCTCTAGGAAGCGCTTGAAAGAAAGTAAAACTGAGAAACAAGCATGTCAAAGTAAAGGGAAATATAGATATTCCTTTTTGGGTGGTCAGAGCATATCGATGAGATTAAAATCAAAAGTTGAGAGTGCCAGATTTGGGAGCCAGGATAGCCTACCTTTATAAACACTTCTGGCAAATGTTCTGTTAAGATTTGCTCTTGGGCTGGGTTGTGGCTCAAGTGGTAGAGCACTTGCTTAACACACATGAGGCACTGGGTTCCATCCGCAGCACCACATAAAAATAAAATAAAGATATTGTGTCTACCTAAAACTAAAAAATAAATATAAAAAAAGGATTTGTTCCTTGAGCAAAGTGAGAATCAGTACAGCTTGGATTAATTTACTTTACTGAAAGAAAACATTGTTTTTGAAGAGTTAAATGTTTATATTTATTTATATGCTCTAATATGGCCCTGTATATAGAGATAGTCTTTCTCCATAACCATTGTCTTAAAATAGAAAAATAAGAAACATGCATTTTTAGAAGGCTAACTGCTAAAGTCCCCTAAGTTATGTCAGGTAATGTTCAGTAGGTTGGTATCTAAAAATAATTTGAAAGTTTTCTTTTTAGAGTACACCACAAACCAAAATCAAAAAAACCAAAATATAGACACTCTTCAAAATACCTAGTAGTTAAATGTTACCAGAATTATTCAGGAAATAATATTACTAAATTGAATGCATATTATAACCCAGTTGATTATTCCAAGAGAATAGCATTACCAGATGTATCACCAGTTTATATTAAAATTTTGATTAATTTTTTTTTCTTTTTTTGGTGGTAGTGGGGATTGAACCCAGGGCCTCATGCATGCTAGGCAGGTGTTCTACCATTGAGCTTTGATTATTTTTTTTTTTAATTTTCATTAAGTCTGTACATTTGGAGATAAAATGTTTTCCTCATTGGTTAAATAAAGGAAAGGGAGGAGAATTTCTTTATTTTAACATTATAAGATCCTGAGTACCTGAGTTAAATCACTGCTTCTCAGACTTAATTATGTATAAGTTTTGGATTTCTATCCCTATTCTAAATTTGCAGTGATGCTAAGTCTCCTTTCTGTAAATAGTCCTCATGACTCTTATTAAGATGGTTCAATGAAGCCAAATGCAGTGTGCATACTTGTGATCCCTTCTCTTGAAGCTGAGGCATGAGGATTACAAGTTCAAGGCTAATCAGGGCAACTTACCTGGCTCTGGACTCAGAAAATAAGGGCTGGGGATATAGCTCAATGATAAGTGCCTCTGGTTCAATCTCCAGTACTAGGGATAAAAAAATATAGTTCAAGAACCACTGCTGTAACACTGAGTTACATGACATAGAACCACCCTCTTCATTTAACATGGAAAATGAAGTGTTTGAATTGATTTTTTCTATATACCTGCTGTGGTTGAAAACACACATACTATTCGTGTTCTCTCTCTCCCTCCCTCCCTCCCTCCCTCCCTCTCTCTCTCTCTCTCTCTCTCTCTCTCACACACACACACACACACACACACTCACACACACACACACACACACCACAGTACTATAAGGCATACTGAAGTTTTTTTCTTAATACTTGGGGTTTTCACTGGGCAAATTTTAGTACAAAATTGAGAACTGGTTTTTGTGTATGTTTGTGGTACTGGGGGATTGAGCCCAGGGCCACATACATGCCAGGCAAGTGCTCTACCACTGAGCTACATCCCCAACCTCTAATCTGAGAACTACTGATGTAGCTAGAACTGGTTCTTTCCTTATTAAATAGGCCTAAGGATGTTTATATTGTTCTTCTTTTCCTTATATGGCTTTTGTAGAAACAATTAAAATAAGTATTGCTCTATATTAGAGTTCCTAAGAGAACTGAAAAGAATATTGAAGAAATATATTTGTCCATAGCTAGATCAGGGCAGTGGTGAAAGGGGTCAGTGTTGCAGTCATGAGCATACTGATGAACAAATGTTATTGCACAAGATACAGGTGAGTTTGATATAAAAATATTGGGAGAAAGATGTTAATACTTAAGTTACTTAAATCAGAATTCTAGCAGTATAGAGGGAAAAAGTAAGTTATAGATTGTGACCAGCAAGGTAGTATTTGGTTATAATTTTTTTCTGTTAGCCTGTCTTCATCCTTTATCACTGCTGAACAGAATTTATAAAGCTAGGTGAAGAGTAAAATTGGTTATGTAGTGAATTTTGTCAGAGTGTGTATTAGCCTTTCTTTCTTTACTCTCCCAAATTCTTTGTCCATTGATTTATAGCTTATCTCAGCTATTATTTAAACTCACATACTTTACATGTTCTGATTTCTGTTTTCTATAGTTGTTCATTTTGGTCAGATTCTGTATCCAACAGTTATTTACATGCATAGGATAAATTAAAATATACTCATTTAGCATATTTGTGGATAAAATACATTGAAATTCAGTAAGAGACTTGAAAATGTTTTAGATAATTTACCATGTTTGAGGGTGTCTTAAATTTGAAATCAAATTTAAGTATGATTTTGGTTGTTTTAGAATTAAATTTTAAGCTTCCATATTCCAAATGAGTCAAGATTTGAACTTGTTACTAATTTTTAATGATTGTCCCAATAATTATTGCTATTTTAATAGACATTACTATTAAATTTAGTGGAACTAAAGTAGGGTTTCCAGATACAGTAAAGTGTCTGAGAAGTATTCTTTTGTTGTTGTTGTTGCTGCTGCTGGTTTTGGGGATTGAATCCAGGAACACTTTTCCACTGGTCTATATCCCCAGGTTTTTGTTGTTTTTGTTATTATTGTCATTTATTTTGAGACAAGGTTTTGCTAAGTTGCTGAGGGTCTTGAGTTTGAAATCCTCCTGTCTCAACCTCCTGAGTTGTTTGGATTACAGGCATGCACCACCATGTCTTGCAAGAAGTATCCTTATTCTTGTTTCCAGAATTCCTGTTTTTACTTACCATGATTTACATCCTGAGGCTTGGAATTCATTTATCTTTCACAGGTAAAATGGCTCTGCTCAAAGATGGTAGTCACATCTTTTTATCATACTTCCAATAACAGTATAAAAGTGTTAAACCCTTTAACAGTTTTGAAATATATCATTAGTATTGACATGAATCATAGCTGATGTTATAGAGAAATCCCTAAGTTGTCTTTTCTAAAAATTAAAACAGTGTTTTAATCTTTTTTTTGCTTTTCAGTCTCACTTTATCTCTGCGCTGACAGTTGTGTTTGTAAACTCCAAATCCCTGTCCTCACTTAAGATAGATGATACCCCAGTAGACGATCCATCCCTCAAAGTACTAGTGGCCAACAATAGTGATACGCTCAAGCTACTAAAGATGAGCAGCTGTCCTCATGTCTCTCCAGCCGGTATGTTGTATTTCTTGCCAGGTATATTTTAGTTAAATGTATTGATTTGTTCACCAAATTGAAGAAACTGTGTTTAATAGTTTGGTAGTTCTATTAACCCACATGTAGTTGGGTAGGACTGTTTGTTCTGCATAAGAATATTTTTAGTGTCATAATACAGTAGCATAAATTCTATAGTGTTAGTAGCTTCTACATGGACCTTCAGTTTATTTGGCAATTTGTGTATAGCATATGCTAGAATATAAATAAATTTTACAAAGAAAAGAAGACAGAACAACATGAGATTTGACTGAGGTATTTCTGGAGATAAAATAGAATTTTCTCTAGTTATAGTTGAGCTAATAGGGTAGAATTTGAATCAGAACAGCCACATAATTGCTGCTGTTCTCACTATGTAGAGGAAGAAGAGTTGTACTTAAGTGGTTGCCTTATATTTTGTAAGATAATGCTTTTTCCAAGTTCCATTTCAGAGCCAAGAACCCATCAAATATGTGAATAGTGTTATAAGAGCTCAAATTTCTCTTACATAAAATTTCCTAAGCATTACTACATTGTTCAGTTTGAGATTATTTAAATTCCAAATGGCTTTGTGTTGAAAAGTACAAATGTGATTTTCATATTACTCTCTGTTGCTTCATCCTGAACCCTCCCCACTATTGACATCCATCGCTCTGGAACTTTAGCTATATTGTAAACTAAAGCTCCATATTCTCCCAAGGAGATGACTCCCTCTTGGCTGGAGATTATTTTCCCAAATTTTCCACAAGTGGGGTTTTGGTGATGGGATGGCTAGATGTACTATTATATTTTCCTAGTTGTCTCTGCCACTTCTGATTTATCATTGAGAATATCATAAAATAGAAGTTGAGAATAGGCTTAACAGGACTGCATATAGCTCGGTTGGTAGAGTACTTGCCTTGCATGCACAAGGCCCTGGGTTCAATCCCCAGTTCTACTAAAAAAAAGAAAAAGAAGAAGAAGAAGAATAGGTTTAACAGTTACTTCCTATGTGATCTTCCCCCTCCCCCCCTTATGGTCCCTATTTTATTTAATCTTTTTTGCTACTCACTCACATGTGGGTTTTATTTGAACCCTGTGGAACTACAGTTCTTTATCTTTGTTTGTGGTCAGTCCAAACACTGTAACATGTGGAATACTTTTTAATTATTATTATTTTTTTTAGCATCTTAACCTAGCCAATTTGAATGCAGTCTTCAAAATTCAGCTCAAGTGTTACGTGTTTTAATCCCCTCCTTCTCTCTGTTCTAGATCCCCTACTTTTGTGTTCTTCCATAGCTCTGTAAACATAGTAGCATTTGCCCACACTTACGTGAGAGGTTTTGAGTCTATTTTCTCTGAGAAACTATAAGCTCATTATTCTCTTTATCCTGCTATTTTCCATGTTCATTTATTTTCATTAGTTATACATATTAGTTCAGATAGTATTTTGGAATAATTTTTCCATAAGGAAGGGAAGAGAAAGACCATCTGTAATGCTTTTTAATTGACATATATAACTACAGAAGGTAACTTAAAATTTAACATATTTGTATAGATTCTGTCTCTACTTGGCCTATTTGGATAGTTTTTCTCTAAGTTGAAGTTATGGGATGTTTTCTATTCTACTTTTTACT
The DNA here is from genome assembly GCF_964194105.1 of Spermophilus citellus. Classification (NCBI taxonomy): domain Eukaryota; kingdom Metazoa; phylum Chordata; class Mammalia; order Rodentia; family Sciuridae; genus Spermophilus; species Spermophilus citellus. Next base: position 70,470,091 of record NC_138182.1, on the reverse strand, counting down.
GAACACTGTATGAAACTTTTTTCCATTTTCGTACAGTTGTTACAATTATTTATTACCTCTAGACACTAATTTGACACTAGTGACTTGTTTCTTTTATACTGCAGATTTTCCTGTTTTCTAATTGTGTCTGCAGTTTCCTTTGATGGTTTTTCTTTCATTTCTTGAATTTTGCTGTTTCATTGTATTCTGTACTGGATACTTTTTTGTTGTACTCTCTAAAATTTTGGGCAATATTATTATTTTCTGTGGGTTCAGTTACATTCTATGTTAATAATTTATATTTTCATTTTCTCTGGAACTCCAGAGCTATGTGTTAAAACTGCTGATGGCCCAATGCTTTAGAATGTCTCATTGGTACTTCAAACTAAAGAATTCCTTTTCTCCCCCTTTTCAGGTCTCTTGCTCTGCCCTTTTTGCTATCTTTGTAATTTGTAGTATCCATCTAGTTGTCAGGAGCACACGTTTGATCCCCCTACCTATACTTTCTATCCGTTAGTTACCAAGATCTGGTAACAAGATTCCATCACTAAAATAAGCCTTTGAATCCTACCTTTCTCCATCTCCATTCTAGCAGCTGTAGTCTAGACCACCAGAATCTTTGCAGTAGTATCCTCTTAATTGATTTCCTAATTTGTAGCATTGCCATTATATAGTCTTATTTCTATGCTACAGGCAGAGTTATCTCTTCAAAATGTACATTTGATTTTTTTTTCCTCCACTTTTCTTTAAAACTTGTTTTAGGTAAAAGTCTGCATTATTTACCTAGGCTTTCAAGTTTGGTATGATTTGGCCCTTACTTTATTGATATTCATCCTTTGATATTCTTTTACTTGCATAGTATGTTTTGAGCTCCTTTAGTTCTTAGAAAGCTTGTCCTCTCTTCCATGTCTGGGTATTCTCAGATGAAATATGATTTTCTTTCTTTCTCCAGTCTCCATTTTCACAGCCTTCATTCTAATATTTTCAATCTTACTGTGTTGTTCTGGGAAATCTTCTCTGATTCCCTTGTTATGAGCTTCATATTACATCCTTGTTTAATTATTCACTATTCCTATTAGGTAAGTATAATTGTTCCTTTGGTAGCTCTGCTATCCTAGCACCAGTGCTTGACGATAAAATACTTAATTATCAGCTGAGCTAGTGAACATTTTAGTCACTTAGTATTCTACATGGTTGATAAGCCAACATTTGTATTGTAGTTCTTTGAAGGTTGGATACTTGTTTCTACTTTTCTGCTGTAATTTAAAAAATAATTAACTATGTTAGCACATAGCACTTTGCTTCTATGAATTTCTTCCTTAAGAAAAATTTTTAAGAAAAAGTACCAGGTCAAAAGTTCTAGTTTTGTTTGTTTTAATGCTTCTTGCCATGCCCCCTCCCTCCAAATGAGTTGTATTAATTAATATTACTTAATAATACCCTGGCCTGACAGCTTTATTGAACCTTATTTACCTACTATACAGTTTCAACTAAAGTGTACAGTTTACTGATTCAGAGTATATTGATGAGTAGTGTACCCATTATCTCCACTGTAGATTTTAGAATATTTTCATTATTCCGAAAAGAAACCACATAATCCCTTAGCTCTTACTCCCTAAAACCTTGAATCCCACTCAGTCCTGGGCACCACTAATTTATTTTATCTCTGTAGATAAACATTTTCTGAATATTTCATATAAATGGCATCATGACTATATGTGATCTTTTTATCACTTAACATTTCAAAGGTTCATTTATGATGTAGCTTGAATTGGAACTTCTGTTTCTTTTTATTTCTGTGTACTATTCTTATATTCCTTTGTAAGGGTAAACCACATCATACCACCACATTTACCTATCTGTTGGTGGATACTTGGGTTGTTTTCCATCTTTTTTTTTTGGGGGGGGGGGGCGGAATGTGCTGGGAATTGAACCCAGGGCCCTTAATCACTAAGCCACATGCCAGCCCTTTTTATTTTTTTAAGGCAGGGTCTCACTAAGTTACTTAGGGCTTCACTAAATTGCTGAGGCTGGCCTTGACTTGTGATCCTCCTGCCTTAACCTCCTGAGCTGCTAGGATTGTAGGAGTGCACCACCGAATCCAACTGTTTCCACCTTTTGACTGTACTGAATAATGCTGCTGTGAAACTTCATGTCTCATTTTTTGTGTACATATTGTTTAATTTCATTTGTGTATGCACCTTGTATTGGTATTACTGGATCATATAGTTACTCTTTTTACCCACTGAGGAACTTAACAGATTGTTTTTCAAAGCAATTGCACCATTTTACACCAACTTACATTACTCTCCCACATCCTCACACTTTTTTGTTTGTTTTAAAATTATAGCCATCCTAGCTAGTTGGTGTGAAGTTGTCTTTCATTGTGGTTTTGATATGCATTTTCTTGCTGACACTTGATGTTGAGTATTTTTTCTTGTGCTTATCAGCCATTTGTGGAGAAATATCTATTCAGATCCTTTATTATTAATGAGGTTATTTTTTTATATTGAGCTGTATTAGCTCACCAGTTTTATTTTATCCTTGTCTCTGTTATGTTAAATATTTCAACATTTTTAACTTCTTATGGTTTTCTATTACTGCATAACAGACTACAAAAAGAGCAGCTTATCCTGACACATACTTATTAGCTCCATCCTGTAAGGCAAAATTGTATGCAGGGCTCTGGTGGCTTCTTTACTTAGGGTCTTAAAAGGCTGAAATTAAAGTGTTGGGCAAGGCGGGCTCTTAATCTGGAGGTGCTAGGGGAAATTTTACTTTCACACTCAAATTGTCTGAACTCATTTCTTTGAGGTTGTAAGACATTTCTTTTCTGGCCACTCACAGGAGGTTGCTTGGGGTCTGTCTCTGCCTTTAGGAGCTGCCTGCATATACTAAAGCCATCAATAACATGTTTAATTAATTCCCTTTTTGCTTTGAATCTCTCTGATTTCCTTTTCTGCAACCAGCCAGAACAAACTGCTTTTGAAAGGGCTCCTATAATTATATTAGATCTATCTAGATAATCTCTATTTTATAAGGCCACCTGTGCCAGATAGCATACTTATGAATATGATATCACATTCACAGATGCTAAGGATTAGGATGAGGAATCTTGGGGACCATATTTAAAATTATGCTGCTACAATTATTTTAGTAGTTATTAGATGGTATCTCAAAAGTTTCTTTTATTTGGATCTTTCCAATTTTCCATATGCTTGTTTTCCCTTGATATCAATCCTTTTTGATATTGCAAAGAACAGAGATGAGCTCAGGTTACTTTGGGTGATCAGGGTATATTTACTTATGGAAAAGAAATTGGCAGTGGCTGAATAGTAAAAATAATGAACTGCCAAGGTCCACTACTCCCTCTTCTGGTAATTTTGATATTAGTGATTGAGTTTATCTCTTCTGATTCTTTTTACATATCTTCTTCCACTCTATTAAGTTTTGACTTATTGATGGCCTCTGTCTTTTCACTTTCTAAGTAATAGTTAAATGCATGAACTTTTAGAGTAACTTAGCCTGTGTTTGTATTCCAGTTTTGCTATCTTTAGTTAGTTGCCACAACACCAAAATAGAAATAATATCTAGGTTTCTAATTTCTTTTATAGTGTTTGTGGAATAACTTATTTATTATTACATATTTGTAAAATAAATAATAGATGAAAGTATGATATGTTTGGTTGTTCTTATCCCTCTTGTCTAAGCATAAGAAATGGATTGAGTGGGTTATCATGTAGTATAGGGTGACATTTGGGGACAGAATTATTATACTAAGCAAGTTTGGGTATCAAATATTGATACCTTTGGTAAAGTTACCTATTGCTAGGGTAATAGTTTTGGGCGAATCATTGTGCCCTGAGTCTAGGGAACTACTTAAGGAACTACTTTCTGGGTGTTAGAACTTCAAAAGTCATAACTAATCTAGATTTCCATTCATTTGAACTGGGAGGTTTTCTGATTATCTTTGACTAATTTATCTAAGGATAACAATATTTTTCCTTAGAAACTTGATAAGCTTATTACTATTCACAAATTGTTGATCATTTGATGGAATTTTACTTTGCAAATATTATATTCGATTACATAAATATTTTATATGGTTATATCTTATCCTGTTTCTTTGTTAGGATTAGGTTTTGAGTTTCAAAAAAAAAAATGTCCTTTGGCCTCTATTGCAGTGACTATGTAATTTTTCTCAACCTGTAAGTTTAATGGTATTTAAAAAAATAAGGCAGTATACATGCATTAATAAGATAAATGCAACTGTATTTTTAAAATGTTATTTTAAAATTTTGCTGAGTTGACACATGAGCCTCATTATGACTTAGAAGTTCTTATAGATAAAATTAATCCTAGCTTTTAAATGTGACTGACTTTCTGATAATCCAACTGATTTTTTTAACTATGGTTTTGTGGTAAGGGAAACAAGGCAGAATTTTGTGGGCTGTGTAGTGTATTTGATAAAATTTTTGAACAGATGAACTTGTACAAATACTGGCAAATAATTACCTTTTTTTCCTTCCAAGGTATCCTTTGTGTGGCTGATCAATGTCATGGCTTACGAGAATTGGCCCTGAATTACCACTTACTAAGTGATGAGTTGTTACTTGCTCTGTCTTCTGAAAAACATGTGCGATTAGAACATTTGCGCATTGATGTAGTCAGTGAGAATCCTGGACAAACACATTTCCATACTATTCAGAAGAGCAGCTGGGATGCTTTCATCAAACATTCACCCAAAGTGAACTTAGTGATGTATTTTTTTTTATATGAAGAAGAATTTGACCCATTTTTTCGTTATGAGATACCTGCCACTCATCTTTACTTTGGGAGATCAGTAAGCAAAGATGTGCTTGGCCGTGTGGGAATGACATGCCCTAGACTAGTTGAACTAGTAGTGTGTGCTAATGGATTACGGCCACTTGATGAAGAGTTAATTCGCATTGCAGAACGTTGCAAAAATTTGTCAGCTATTGGACTAGGGGAATGTGAAGTCTCATGTAGTGCCTTTGTTGAGTTTGTGAAGATGTGTGGTGGCCGCCTGTCTCAGTTATCCATTATGGAAGAAGTATTAATTCCTGACCAAAAGTATAGTTTGGAGCAGATTCATTGGGAAGTATCCAAGCATCTTGGTAGGGTGTGGTTTCCAGATATGATGCCTACTTGGTAAGGACTGCATAATGTAGGGCATAATGAAAAGCACCTTAACTTCAAGCAACTGTATTATAATAAAGTTTATTTGCTGTAGTTCTGATATAATTCTATTTTGTGGCACAGAAATTTGATATCTTCAATGAGAATTGTTTACTAGAAGATCTATAAATCAGTTTTGGTCAGAAAAATCCATGTGTTTCTTTAGCCTGTTAGCAATCAAATCTCATTTAAGTGAAGAAAAAAAAAAAAACTTGATTTCAGATTAGAAAGTAATAACCATTTGTAAAGATTAAACAGTTTATAGTCTGAAGGAAACAAAACCTATGTATTATAATATCCAAGAAGCAAGTACTAATAGGTTTTCTGAAATGTTCTCTATGCATTTTTTAAAAAAATGTAAACTTGACATTTTAGGGTCTTCAGTTATACATACACCTGTTATAAGGTGTTTAATATAGCTCAGGAAAGTGAGCATTTTGTGAGAAAAATGTAGGATATATCCATATCTAATGAAAAAGATTGGTTGAATGTTCACATATGTTTCAAAGCTCTTTAAAAAAAGATGTATAAGTAATTGGAACTCTTAGAAAACTGATAAATGTCACACAGTGGTTATTATAGAAGGATAACACACAGAGCCAAGATCAAACTGAAAGGAAATAAGTGGAATATAAAAGGTAGACAGTATTTAGCTTTGTATAAATCTAGGTTTTTTCTGTAATCAGCTGAACCATATAAAGTTCTCTTGTGATATGTTACTATGTTTGTGGCACTTGAGGCATTGTATGTAAAGTAAGGAATGCTTTACCAGTTCTCCTTGGTTTTGCCTGTTTGCTTAAACTAGTTTTGAAGTATTTTACTATAATTGAAATGAAAAGCTTATCTACTTTTAAAAAGCCAAGTTGAAATAATTAATGGTAGACTTTAAAATGTTTTATAAATTGTTTCCAAGAAAGAATATTAGTCTCCAGTGAATTTTAGTGATGGCCTATCTTTCCATTTTGGAATTACATTGTTAATATAACTAGAATTTTTTTTAAAAGGAGCACTAGTATATAGTTGACCATAAATAGAAAATACGAAAAAGGATATATTTAAGTTCATTACCTTATATTTGAGTAAACAGTGCTCAGTGAACTGGAAAATTTTAATAGAAAAATACAGTTTTGTGATTGTTAATTTGGTTAAACTAATATTTTATATTATTTAAGTTAGCATTTTATATTACTTTAATATGAATAAAGTTAATTCCATGCATTATAGACTCTGTATAAATACTAAATTTTGGGCTATATTTAGTATTTAGTTGTTTTAGATATAATATAAATTTTGATTCTGGGTACTATAGTGTAGTAGATACTCCCCTCCTAAGAGAAATTAGAAGCGATTTACCCCTAATGAAATAATACATTAATGCTTGAAATGGCTCTTTTCAGTAGTGTGACTTTTAGAAAGTATTTTGACAATTAATGGAAGCTAACAATCTTTAAATAGATGACCTTCCTAAGAATGAAATAAAAATTATTTTCTATATAACTTATGCTTTTCAAAAGTGATATTTTGCCCTTTGGTCACATATAAATGAGAATAAAAAAGACTCAACTGGACTTGAAAGTTAAAAGCAATTATTGTAGTATTTCCCCCTCCACCTTACCAAATAGTAAAAAGCTTTGATTGTACAAGAAATACTTGTGCCTCGTGGATTTTTTTTTTTAACTTGGAAAATGGATTTGACACTACATGATTAGTTCTTCTAACCAAAGCTTTATTTGAAAATTTACTTTTTGTACAAATTGAATTGTATAATGCTTGAAATACTTTGTCACTTTATAAGCAAAATGCATAGCACTTAATTTGTTTATACTGTAAAATATGTAAAATGCTTTTATCAATTTGAGAATAAAGATAGTTACTAATGTTGTATTATTAAAAATTTTTTTCAGGGGCTGGGGTTGTGGCTTAGTGGTAGAGCACTTGCCTACCATGTGTAAGGCACTGGGTTCGATTCTCAGCACCACATAAAAATAAATAAATAAAAGGTTCATCCACAACCAAAAATAAATATATTTTTTGAAACTAAGAAAACTTAGAATTTTTTTTTCAAACCACTCAAATACATATACCTATTTTTATTTTAAAACTGGTTAAGCTTGGACTGTGGCTGAGTTGTAAAGTGCTTGCCCAGCATATGTAAGACCCTGAATTCAGTCCCCAGCACCTCAAAAAAATTACCCACAGTTTATGGTTTAGTTTCAAATCTATATTTGATAGAATATTTAACATTAAACACTTTATGGTAGACTGGCTTTTTTGAATTTACAATGTTAGGCACATGGAATATATTCTTGAAATAAGCTCTCATGCCTGTGAAATTTACCATGAAATGTAAATTTAGTTTTTACATTTGTACAAAAAAAAAGGTTAATTAAAAATATAGGCCTTTCTTCATTTAGAATGAGAACTTACAAAACCAACTTAGAATTCTTAGTCTTAAAGTGTCCTTGAACCTTGCTAGCCTTTTTAGAGAGAAATATCTTTACATAAATCAGAATAGTTTTTAAACTATAGAAATTCTTTTCATCTCCTGTCTTAAATGGACTTTAGAAAAAACTCGATTTTCTCTGGTATTCTGGGCTGTTTTAAACATTATCAAACCAATAAGCATGATTGAAGATGAAATAATTTCCATTCTAAGAAAGCATTTTTGTACTTGTGATAGATCCCAGGTAATATGAGGGGCTGATTTAGATGTTACTGAGCAGTTGGGGAAAATCTAACATGCTAGCTGACACCCAGCTTTCCTTTAAAGAAGACATAAAGCCATTCCCTACAAAGGTGAACTAAGGGATATTCCTTAGAATATCAGCTCAATAAATAATATCTTCTTTTTAAAATATTTTTATTATTTTTTTAGGTGTAGATGGACACAACACAATGCCTTTATCTTTTTTTTTCACAGTGCTAGGTGAGCGCTCTTCCGCTGAGCCACAATCCCAGTCCCTATATCTTCTTTTTTAATTTATTTTTAGTTGTAATTGGACACAATACCTTTATTTTGTTTGTTTTTTATGTGGTGCTGAGGGTCTAACCCAGGCCTCGCACACGCTAGGCAAGCACTCTACCACCGAACCACGACCCGAGCCTAATATCCTCTTTTAAACAGAAAGTCTAGAAAGGACAATTTCAAGAACAGAAAGCAACTTGGACAATAAAGGGTAAAGAAAATGCTAGAAACAAACCTGGCTAGCCCAAGTACTTTTTTGAACAGGGAAAAAAGCATGTGAGGTTTTAGCACATTGCTTTTAGTATAATTTCCCAATAATTTATTTTAAAAATAAAGTCATCTTAAAGGAACTACTCCCTGATAATTCATCATTTTATATAAGTATTAAAAACGTATTTGAGGTAGGAGGGCAGCAAATTTACCAGGGTTTAAATTTCAAAACAGTGAAGGAGCTAAAAGAGGCTGTAACAACCTATGGTCCCCAAGCACCCTTCACTGTAAGCTTGGTCGAATCCATTACCAACTTAAACATGACGCCAGCAGATTGGGCTAATATTTGTAAAGCTGTGCTAAATGGAGGACAATACCTGTTATGGAAGGTTGCCAATGAGGAATTTTGCAAGGAGACGGCTAGGCGAAATGCAGCAGCTGGTTATTCTCAGAGAAATCTAGATATGTTGTTAGGAAAGGGACCTTATGAGGATCGGCAGCAACAAATTGCATATGATCCTGGCGTATACTCACAAATTGCTGTAGATGCAGTTAAGGCATGGAAGACTTTACAAGGACATGGAGGTTTATAAGGTCAATTATCTAAGATAATACAAGGAGCTAATGAACCTTACGCTGAATTTGTAGATAGGCTTATTCAAACAGCTACCAGAGTTTTTGGGAATACAGAACAAGCAATGCCATTAATAAAACAACTGGCTTATGACCAAGCGAATCGTTGGTGCAGAGATATCATTAGACCATGGAAACAGGAAGATTTAAACACATATATTAAATTATGTAGAGACATTAATGAACAAGAGCAAGTCATGGCAGCTGCAGTAAAACAGGCTTTAGATGCCAGAGACAATAATGAACAAGGGCAAATTGTGGCAGCTGCAGTAAAACAGGCTTTATGTACCAGGCCAAAAACATGCTACAATTGTCAACAAACAGGACATTTTAAAAGGAATTGCCCCATAGGAGGAGGGTTTAACAAAACTAGGTATCAAAGGAGTAGAATACCGGGTATTTGCCCACGATGCCGTAGAGGGAGACATTGGGCTAATGAATGCCGTTCTCAAACCACCATAGAGGGTACTCCATTACATTGGGCTAATGAATGCTGTTCTCAAACCACCATAGAAGGTACTCCATTATCAAAAAACGAACAAGGACAAGGTGTTTATCCACAATATCGTGGACAAAGGCATCGGGCTCCGTTGCCAAAAAATGGACAGGGGGCCCCAATGCTCCGGGGCCCCAAACCACAAATATACGGAGCACTGGAGGAACCCAGCAACCCCATCAGGGTAGTGCCCAGGACACATTGTCCATCAGATCCCTCATCAGACAAACCCGAGGGAGCGCAGGGTTGGACATCTGCGCCTCCGCCAGATCAGTACTAACTCCAGAGATGGGAGTTCAAATCATTCCCACAGGGGTAAAAGGACCTCTTCCCAAAGGAACAGTAGGCTTATTATTGGGACGCAGCTCTTCTACTCTAAGAGGACTTTTGATAAGTCCTGGGGTAATTGATCCCGATTATGAAGGTGAAATAAAAATTATAGCCAGTTCTCCAAAGGGTATATCAGTAATTTCACCAGGAGATAGAATAGCACAGTTACTAATAATACCAAGCCTACATGATAAATTTTCCAGTCATGCTGTAGAAAGAGGTTCCAAGGGATTAGGCTCCACAGGTGTAGATTGGGCTATGCTTTCTTTAAATTTAGATTCTCGCCCCATGCTAAAACTAAATATTCAAGGACATGAATTTAATGGGCTACTGGATACAGGCGCAGACCTTAGCATCATCTCTCGTCAAGAATGGCCAAAACATTGGCCATTACAACAAGCCACTCAAACGCTTCGAGGCCTAGGAGTGGCAAATAATCCCGATAGAAGTGCAATGGTATTAGATTGGAAGGATCCTGAAGGATGTGAAGGAACTATACAGCCATATGTATTGGATCATCTTCCCGTAAATTTATGGGGACGAGATGTCTTAGATCAATTAGGTTTGACATTAACAAATAACATCAATCAAAATGCACCCACTATTATGGCTAGACAAGGTTTTAGGAAAGGAAAAAGATTAGAAAAACAAGAACAAGGTATAGCAGCACCAATACAAATAGATCAAGGAACAGACAGACATGGGTTGGATTTTCACAAAGGGCCACTGAGACAATAAAAATTACATGGAAATCAGAAAGACCAGTATGGGTTCCTCAGTGGCCCTTGACTAAAGAAAAGATACAAGTAGCCCATGATCTGGTCAAACAACAATTAGCGGAAGGACATATACAACCTTCTGTATCTCCCCATAATACTCCCATTTTTGTCATCAAAAAGAAATCTGGTAAATGGAGATTATTGCAAGACTTAAGAGCCATTAATAATGAAATGGTCATTATGGGACCTGCTCAATCGGGGATTCCTCAATTGTCTGCTTTGCCAAAAACTTGGTATGTTTTAGTTATAGATATTAAAGATTGTTTTTTTTCAATTCCAATTCATCCTGAGGATAGTCCACGTTTTGCATTTACTATCCCTGCACTAAATCATGAAGGTCCTGATCAGAGATATGAATGGAAAGTACTCCCTCAAGGGATGGCTAACAGCCCAACTATGTGTCAAATTTATGTTAACAAAGTAATCCAGCCACTTAGAAATCAAAATCCTGAACTACAAATATTTCACTATATGGATGATGTATTATTAGCACACAAAGCTAAAAACACATTGCTAGAATGTTATGCCACACTTACAAATTTATTAAAAAATTATAATCTAGAGATAGCAATAGATAAAGTACAATTAAATTTTCCAATTAATTATTTAGGAGTTCTATTATCCTCAACCATGGTCCGTCCGCCAAAAATTCAAATATGAGTAGATCAACTCAAATCACTTAATGACTTTCAAAAGTTATTAGGAAACATAAATTGGATAAGGCCTTATCTAGGTATTCCAACAGGAGAATTAGGACCTTTATTTGATATCCTAAAAGGTCCATCAGATCCAAATTCACCCCGAATGTTAACGCCTGAAGCAAGAAAGGCATTAAAAATCATTGAAACATATGGAAAATATGCATTTGGATAGAATTGATATAAGTTTGCCTTTATTATTTATTGTACTACCAACAAAAAATATTCCTACAGGAGTATTTTGGCAAGAAGGTCCATTATTATGGATACATTTATCTTATTCTCCTAACACTATTCTTACTAGGTATCCTGAGGCTATAGGACAATTAATACTCAAAGGAATAAAAACAGCAAAGGGAGTATTTGGAATTTCTCCCAATAAAATTATTACTCCATATACTATGAATCAAATTGATGAATTAGCTAATGAGTTAAATACTTGGGCAATAATCATGTGCAAATCTAATGTTTCATTTGATAACCACTTACCATGTAATCCTTTATTGTCTTTTTGGTGATTGCATCCTGTAATTTTTCCAAAAATGACAAAAAAAACACCTATCATGAATGCTCCAAATATATTCACTGATGGGTCAAATAATGGTACAGCAGCAATAGTTACACCTGATCAAACTTTTACATTTTTAGTACCCAAACAATCAGCTCAAAAGGTAGAGCTTAATGCAGTATTACAAGCTTTTGTGATGTTTAAAGATTCTGTATTTAATTTATTTTCTGATAGTCAGTATATAGTTAATGCTATAGTATCCCTTGAAGATGCTGGTAGGATTTCCCCTTCTTCTACTGTTTTCTCTTTGTTTTCCACTATACAAAGTTTAATCTGGGACAGAAAATATCCATTCTTTATAGGACATATCAGGGCACATACAGGATTGCCTGGAGCCCTTAGTTTGGGCAATGATTTAGCAGATAAAACTACACATGACATACATATTTTCTCTACACTAGAAGAAGCTATAAATTTTCATAAAAGGTTCCATGTCAATGCTAATACTTTATAAAAGCGTTTTAAAATAACTAAGGAACAAGCTAGACAAATAATAAAACAATGTCAAAATTGTGTGACCTTTTTACCACAAGTTAATCTTGGAGTCAATCCTAGAGGATTGATACCTAACCATATTTGGCAGATGGACGTCACACACTTGCCAGAATTTGGAAAATTAAAATATTTGCATGTTACAGTTGATACTTCTTCTGGATTTTTGATGGGCTCCCTTCATGCCGGAGAAAAAACTAAAGATGTTATAGCTCATTGCTTACAAAATTTTGCCACTGTGGGCATTCCAAAACAGTTAAAAACAGATAATGCCCCTGGTTATACTTCTACCTCTTTTAAACAATTTTGCTCATCACTTGGCATTACTCATATTACAGGAATCCCATACAATCCACAGGGACAAGGCATAGTTGAAAGAGCTCATCAAACTATTAAAATGTACTTATTAAAGCAAAAAGACGGAATTGGTAAGGGGTATATATTCCCCAAAGATAAACTTAAAATAACCCTTTTTACTCTAAACTTTTTAAATTTGGATTCATCAGGACTTAGTGCTGCAGAAAGGCATATGTGTCCAAAAAATGTACATAAGCCCAAGGTACTTTGGAAAGATATTCTAACAGGACAATGGAAAGGTCCTGACCCAGTAATTGTCTGGAGTCGGGGGTCTGTTTGTGTGTTTCCACAGGAAGAACAGCAGCCGATTTGGATTCCGGAAAGATTAACTAAAATCCTGACCCTGTGATTGTCTGGAGTCAGGGGCCTGTTTGTGTATTTCCACAGGGAGAACAGCAGCCGATTTGGATTCCAGAGAGATTAACTAAAGCGATTTCTACAGACCAAAAAGAAGATGATTTGGCTCAAATCCATAACAGCTGATATCCAAAACTCCAATTTGGCTATCCTTACATCTGCGACAGAACCAGGATGCTTTTTTCAATATCTATTTTATTATTGCCCTTTCCCATATCATGAAGTTCTATTTTGTTTTTTGAGCTCATACAGACCTAGGTTAATGTTTTGCTGATCAGTTCTATTTTTTTTTTTTTTTTGACTATAGAGTTTTTAAACATTGCAATGGAGATTTCACCTGTAAAAAGTTATAAGGCCTTTACTATTATGTTATGAGTTATATGTATTATATTATGTGTGCACACTTGTGTTTTGTGTTATATGTGTTAATGTACGTATGTCCATATATCATATATGATGAGCGCTCATGAAAAAATGGATCCAAATTTTTTTTTTATTCACGTGATTTAAATGGTTTAATTTAAATTGGATAAATAACTATTAAGAATTGTTTTAATATGTAAACAAAAAAGGAGGTTAACAGATCTGTTTGTTTACTTTCACCTTTCCTTTTCATTATATTTAATAATTCTCACCTTACCTTTTCATTATATTTAATAATTCTCTTCAAGATAATGTAAATTGTTAAGAAAATTGTTTTCTTTTAGTGTCTTCTGGAATGTTACACAATTTTTTCTTTAGCCATTATTGCCAGAATTCCTATCATCATCCCAGTGCCAGTGAAGACAATGTAAATTGTTAAGAAAATTGTTTTCTTTTAGTGCCTTCTGGAATGTTACATAATTTTTTCTTTAGCCATTATTGCTAGAATTCCTATCTTCATCCCAGTGCCGGTGAAGACAAAGATAAAACTAATCTACAGCTTCTGCAACAGCCATCACTGAACTGCTTGCAGAACTTGCCTAGACTATGTGCAGAACTTGCAGAACTTGCCTAGACTTGCCTAGACTATGCATTGTGAACTATCTGTTGGTGCAGCGACTTGTGGTAGTGTTGGGGTATTTTTGCTGATGATGTCATCGGTGGTACAATTTTTCCAACAAGAGCCATCAGTTGGCTTGGTGTATCTTCCTCCCTTCTGCTTCAAAGACCTCTCCACAGGTGTGGCTGTATACTGGACCGGTAGTCAATGACGGGTAAGATCCAATTACAATGGTACCAACCTAAGACAGGAGGCTGACGCCCTGAGGTCAGCTCATCCGAAGACGGGTAAGGACCATATGTAGTATTGGACAACCTAAGGCAGGCACAGTCCCCAAGCCACATGCTTGTTGTTTAAACAGAGAGGGGGAGATGTTGAGAGCCACAGCCAAAGGGGCCCCAGCAAACTTCCAGCTGCCAGCAAACTTCCAGCTGCCGGCTGATGATTGGCTCACAGCAGCCCCAGCAACATCTAGCTGATTGGCTCCTCTGCGGTGATGTTCATTGGGCTGTTTCCCTGCCCTTCAGACTGCCAGCTGATGATTGGCTCACAGCGGCCCCAGCAACATCTAGCTGATTGGCTCCTCCACGGAGCTGCTCATTGGGGGACTTCTTTGGCTCCGCCCACGCGACCCAGCCAATCGGCCTCAAGAACAGGAGGATTGTGGGAGGTGGTGAGGGTTGTGTGGGGGTGAGAGGCTTGTGGGAAGCCGGTGGTGGCAGTTGGGCTCTGAGGGTTTTTTCCTGAGGAGCTGTTTTGTTTTGCGTTTGTAGTTCTAAAAATAAAGTTAGTTTCTTTTGACAAGTGGCTCCTGAATTGTGCCCAGCCAGACTGCGGCACCCAAGTACTTTTTTGAACAGGGAAAAAAGCATGTGAGGTTTTAGCACATTGCTTTTAGTATAATTTCCCAATAATTTATTTTAAAAATAAAGTCATCTTAAAGGAACTACTCCCTGATAATTCATCATTTTATATAAGTATTAAAAACGATAAAACTTCCTTAAGTTGTGATTTTATTTTTTTCTAATTTTTAAGAACCTAATATTAATTGAGGGTTTACAGTAGTTATTTTCACCTCTGGACTGTCTCACCTGAAACCGTATTTAGATGGAACTTTATGAGTAAACTTACCTATAAGCCAGATTAATGAGTGAGGGTACATTTATTCTATAGCTTTTATATTCACATCTCAATAAGACATTTCTCTTGGAGGAAATTTTGTACCTTTGTTAACAAATTAATAGAAGTTACAATTGTATAGCAGCTCAAAGGGCAGCAAAATTAACAGCAAATTGTGCCCAGGCTTGTTCCCAGCTGCTATTTGAAAGCATGTTCTTAAATGATCTCTACTTAAAAGTTCTATTTCTTATATAATTTACATGACAGGTTTGATTAATTTTTTGGAAATAGTTACATGAATGCTTTCTGTGCTATCACCACCTGAATCTATTATAGTACTTTCACAGAATTTCTTTATTGATTAATATTAGGAATAACAAAATATCTTGAATGCTTTTTAAACATTACTATTAGAATCTTGCTTTAAAAGTCAAGGTCCAGTACAGAAGTCCTTGTTTGTTTCTGCTGTGGAGCCAAGCTCTGTGATTATATAACTTGGTATTAGACTCTTTGCTTGTCACTTCAGTGCAGTTCTAGAAATCCAAAATAACTTATTATAGCAATTTTAAGATTTGTAGAAATTGGTGTTGCCCGAGTTAGCCAGTAGATGGCGATAATGTAAAGATCCAGTTTTCCTGTACATAAAAGGCAACATCGTTAGGAATGGCTTAGGCACTAATTAATGTGAATGGATAGGCTGAAAGTGAGGCAGTGGAAGAAAGTTCTCCCTCTGTATTTGAGGAAGTCTTTATGTAAACTCTGCAGTAGGCTGAATGGTTTAGTGCAGTGCTTCTCAAGGTATCTGTGGTGATGGGGTTTTTACTTTACACTTGTGCCTATACTTTTCAAAAATGCAATAAAAATGCTAGGTGAAAGAAATAAGAAAAAAACATACAAAATACAAGCCCCAGATTTTTTATTAGATTAAATAGAAAAAATATCCATCAAACAGCTTTAAGAGTTTCTAAATGCTTCCTATCAATATCTATACTTACATCTCCCCACAGAATAGTAATATTTGGTGGACAGGCACTGGTTCAAGGGCTACAGTTAAGAATATAACTGAAAAACAGACCTGAGTTCAAAATCTGACTCCCTTACTACTAGTGAGGTAGCCATGGAAAGGAAGTTAACCTGTCTAAGCCCCAATTTTCTCATTTGGGTCAGGTAAGTAATATCAATGATTAGGCTTTTTATGAGAGCTTAGTGATAATGCACTAACCACCTCTCAGGAAGCACTCATGTGTTTGCTGAAAGTGAATAATATAATTGGTGCATTTACATATTAAACAGGTTGTTTTCTCTGATCATCACTCTATCGACTTACTGGTGTTTTTCATGAGCTAAAAAATAAATACACAGTTGAGCATAACGTACTTAAAGAACCTTGAGTGTGTTTGATGGCCCTAATGCAAGCATAGCTACTTGAAGATCCTTCACAGAAACCTGTCCTGTCTCTGGGAAGTGCACCCACTTTCACTGCACTGATAACAGGAGTGGGAGAAGGGAG
The DNA here is from genome assembly GCF_964194105.1 of Spermophilus citellus. Classification (NCBI taxonomy): domain Eukaryota; kingdom Metazoa; phylum Chordata; class Mammalia; order Rodentia; family Sciuridae; genus Spermophilus; species Spermophilus citellus. The sequence goes on along the minus strand of NC_138182.1, from coordinate 70,453,417 downwards.
ATACTTTCACATGGCTGCAGCCAGATACTTCAGTGTCCCAGATGTCTGAAGAACTGCTGAAGTATTACAGTATCAGCTCAAAGTCTAGGTGATGGAAAAGGCTGACATGAAATCTACAGTAGGCAAGATAAAGGATGATACTTTATTCTTTGATTAATCATTACAGCTACAATTCATTGTGAACTTCCTACACCAGATATAAAGTGACTTCAATCTTTGTAACAATCCTGACATAATCTTTTATGACATTCATTTTAGAGAGAAGGAAACTAAGGGTTAGAGATGTTACTCTGCTTAAATCCAGAAATTTTGTTCTTTAACACTGTATCACACCCAAAAGCACAACCACTCCAGCTTAGGTGGCTAAACAAATCTTTAAAGCCAGGTGAATGGAATGCAGCCAGATTATTATACCTGGTTGCAAAAGTTATAAAAGCTATAAAGTCAGTCTAAACTACCAAAAAGCACTTAAATGAAAAAATATACCAAGAGAAGTAGCTCCCACCAAGAAAATGTCACTATTGAAAACAAAGAATCTACATACCTAATACGAACCATAATTCTCAGTAGTAACAAAGGCTTGGAAATTGAAATCAAGACATTTAACATGCTCACTCTGGCCAACATAATAAGGGTTTCAGCTTTTTCTCAAAAAGTTCTGAAATGTTAATGTGCTGCAAATCTGCCAATATACAGTTTACCTTTCTGCCTCAAGGAAGAAAGGCTAACAAACCCACAAATGTAAAAATCGTACCTTGAAAAAGTGATATGCTAGTGGTTGGAGGGAAAAAATGAGTAGTAGAGTTAAAGTTCTATAAACTAGTGAATGTTTTCTGTCTGTTAGGTAAAGGGATTTCTTCATATGTGATTTTAATAAAAGGGAATTTCATAGGTAAAAACCAATATTCAAAATTATAAAACAAATAGAAACATCTATGCATAATCACTGAGTCAAAAATTTGCAACAGACTCAACAGAAATTCTTTAGTTGATAAATGTGGTTTGAAGGGGTAATAAAATTTTTTTATGGCTGAAGCAAGAGTCTTGTTTCCTGTTGGCCCAAAAATAGATGTTTCATTTCCCAAATAAGTAGGTTCTCCACTGTAAAGAAATATTCTTGTATAATTCGTTTCTATCTTCTTGAACTTTGCTCCAAATTCAGCCAACTTTTCATATGTCCTTAACACAAACTTTGAACAGTCATAGGATTCAAACCACGTCTCTGCTCCTTTTATAGGGCTGGCTTGGACAGTCCATGTTTCATAATAAATTCCTGTTTCATTGTCCTGTTTCACCCACTTTGCCATTTTGTTAAATGTGCTTCCTAGTTAAAAAAGCAAAAGAACAGTATGTGAACATCAAAGCTAATGACGTTTTAAGTAAACAAGTTCTGACCTAAGATCGTGGATACACACAAGTAAGAGATTTTTTTTTTTTTTAACTTCCAAAGCTGAATCTTTCAACAGGAATCTCATCTCAGCCAATTTTTATTCCATTCTTTAAGCCAAGGCTATATTATAAACATTAGATATAATATGCATATAAAGAGTCTTATTATTTCTATAATTATTTAAGCTATAGTCAAGATTAAACAAATGCAGCAGCTCTATTTCTTTACCTTATTCAACAAACCTGAGAGTCAGAGGCAAAAGAGAAAAAGGAAGCAAGGAAGAAACTATGGAAGAGGAGAAGGAGAATGGGTAAAAGAGAGTATAAGAAAAACTGAGATGGGGAAAAGGCTGAACTTTAGTGTTACAAAGCATGGCATGCACAGAGCATGAATAGTTGCCTGAGAAGCAACTGTTGGAGAAGGCTGGCCTGCTAGTTAAGAGAAGCACCCACCTTCAATATTTGGTACTTCCCTTTTCTTCCTGTATATATAGGTGATAGGAAGCTACTGATGGCCTCCCCACTACCATGCAAATTCTTCCCATGAATCAACTGAACGGGAAATGGTTTTGGCCAACTTCATAAACTACACAGTCACCAGGATGGTTAGCCTTCTCTCCTGCCAACACTTTGTACCTGACAAGAAGAATCTTTACAAATACTTAAAAAATACTGCAATCTGCATGGGCATAACCATTATCTGGGTATTTATAATGCCCAATAAAACTGGGCCCCAACATTTCACTTTGGCGCTGTTTGCAAACCTTTCTTTGCTTATTCAGACTTGAGACCACAAAATAAATACTTCATGCTCTGTAAAACAGAGTGGTTGCCTTTATCAATTTCACAGAGTTAAAACTATGGGGTAATAGAAAGCCTGTTTTCTTAGAACTGGGGACACTGTTCTTAAGTATTCAAGTTCGAAAAGCCATCACTGTACCTAAGAACTAAGCCACTGCTGTGTTGCAAAACACTGTTTTGTAACATGAAGAAAAGGTTACAGAAAGCATTAATTACAAGACAGATGGACAACTTAAAAGTCTTAAGTAACAGCACACTACAAACATTACAGAGAAGAGTAGTCACATGTTCAAATGATCAAGTTATGACAGAAGGGAAATCTTCAGATAATGAAGTAGGTGGAAATGGAGAAAGGAGAGATGTGAACTGGCTTGGAATGAAATAGCAACTATAAACAAAGTTTTGCTAAGAGATGCACTTTCATATTGTTAGAATGGTTTGGGATGTATCAATTAGAAAGGAGGAGGAAGGACTAGAAAATAGCATAATGTTTTTAGTTCATGACCTTGAGAGACAGGTAGGTCAACCATTGCTTGGTTCAGCCTCAATTCCTTATTTGTGAAAGGACAAAGGATGTTTTTACTTTTCCCACCAAATTATAGGTCAATGCACCTTAAAATGATTTGTAAAAAAGATATGTAAGTAGAAAGCCTGATCATTTCCCCAGTCCTTGGATCCACTGAACAATTATTATCACAAACAGTGCTTTCATTTCAGATGTTTCCACTTTTAGGGGAGACAGCAGTTTAGGATATAGTCCTCTCTAAGTGCTATGGGTGAGCCCTTATTTCTAAAATGCAAAGGTAGCATTTGATGTGGGAGGCAATGGGAAAACATGGTAAACTGTGACCCATTGTCACCTAATGAAACACTGATGAGGTTCTGTTGAATTCCTTTTACCACTAACCCACAATGCAACACATGCAAAATTCCAACATTTCCCAAAAGAATAGAAAATCACAGAGATAAAATATTTAAATTGCTTAAGAGTGCCTCAAATTTATAAGATCATATACATTTGGGGAGGCAATGTACCAAAGTTAAGAGAATGGTTTATGGGCTGGAGGGCTGGCAGGGCTGGAGCCCCACTTACTTAGCTGTAAAACTTTAACCTATCTGTGCCTCAGTTTCCCTATCTGTACAATGAGGGAAATAATAATATCTCTATAATGGGATTGTTGTGATGATAAATGATGTACATGTACAGCACTCAGAATAGGGCCAGGCCCAGAGTAAGTCCATGTGATTAATAGCTATTATTATTTCTCAACATAAAGATGATATCTTTAAAAAATATTATTTTAGGTGTAGTTGGACAGAATATCTTTATTTATTTTTATGTGGTGCTGAGGATTGAACCCAGCACCTTGCACATGCTAGGCCAGCACTCTACTGTAGAGCCACAACCCCAGCCCCTCAAGATGGTATTTTAATTTATCGTCACTAAAAATTTTTTTCAGGCACAGCCAATTGGTTCTTTAATCAGGCAAGTTTGGGTTCCCTTTTCCTTCTATTTTATTTAGAAAGTCTAATTTAATTGTACAAGGTGGTTTATTTCATTCATTGTTTAACATGGAATAGAGCCAGAGATAAGCTACTCATTATCTATTGGTGAAGTTCTGCACAAGTACTAGTTTGGGTCAAAGTGTAGTGGTTCTATAAGTACATTTTTCAAATGACCTCTAAGGAGTAGAACATTACTGAAATGCCTCAATGGAAGTAATTCCTTTCATTTGGATATTGATGCAATCCTCAAATACCGCCACAGTTTTGAAACGTACCTGATATGGTTGCTACTAAAACTAATGTCCCATTTTCCTTCCAATGGACATCATCAATTCCTTCAAAAAAGCAGGCAGCTCCTTGATTACACCAGAAAGGGGCATTCATTTCAGGCCGCAGATGGGGAAATGTACAGTTGCCAAGCTGGAAAAGTTCATACCATTCCATTGTGTAGTTCTTGCCAGTTAATGTACTCTTGAATCCAATGGCATCATGCATAATTTTCTGTGTAAAGATATGAACTTATGAGAGCAACTGTTAAGTGGCCATGGGTCTAGGTAACCTGATGCGCAACAACATGGTGAACCACTGTGCATATCAAGTAGGACAATTGTTTGTTCAGAGATCCCTTTTGGTGTCGCTATTCTTGTGTCCACTCTGTGGCCCCTTAAACTTCAGCCCTCATCCACTCTGGGTTTGGTCATGGCTTCTCATCTCAGGTAGTAGGGGTGTGTGCTGTCATCACACTCATAATTTTCTTACAGCTTAGAGTAAGTACAAGACACCCCCATGCCACAGCCTCAGAAAGGAACTCCACACACATCTCAGGGTGATGATGTGCTAATCTGGAAACATGCCCACAATAGGACCTAGAAATCAAGAGGTTTCTACTGCCTGCCCTTTCCCTTCTTCTGGGATTCCTACCTTCTCATTTTCCAGGAGCTGGGTAGAAAAGTTGCATTCAGAGTCATTACATTAAAAGGGATTCAAGCATGTGCATTTGTTACTGTCAGGGTTATAAAATCTGATCATAACTATTTGACAACTCATTTTAAATACTGTTGGGAGGCACATCAATGAATTTGTGGTAAAAAAGCAGCCACTAGAATAGTGACTATTCCAATTAATTTAATAACTAGGGCATTTAATCAACCGATGTTACAAGATCAGGGTGCATCCTTACCAAATGTCCCAGGAGGTCTCCATATTTAAATTCCCACACTGGAGCTTGTAATCGAAAGACTTCAATGACATCCTCACTCTTCATAACTGGGATTGGTGAGCCAGAGGGACAGAAAGTGTACTTAGCTTGACAATAAGGGTCTGGTTCTGGACGGAAGGAAAAGCGTCTAATAAAAGAGAAACCATAAACTTAGATTCTAACAGGAATTTAGTTGTTCTCATACATGTTAAAGTCCAGTTTTTCATTTCAGTGTCAGTAACATTTAAGGAAAAACAAAGATTTGACCATATTGAATAAATATAAACATATATTTTACTTATTACCTATGAACAAACTTACAATTTTATATATATATATATATATATATATATTTATTATATATATATATATATATATATATATATATATATATATATATATTTATATTTATTTGCTGGTACTAGGAACTGGCTGAGTTGCTCAGGGCATGCTAAGTTGCTGAGCCTGGCCTTGAACTAGTGATCCTCCTGAGCTCCTGAGCCACTGGGATTTCAGGTGTGAGCTACCATGTCCAGCTTTTCCCTTTTGCAGTGAACTGTAACCTATCAGTCCATCCTAGTTTTAAGGTACTGGGTGGTAACTATAGGCAGGTGGGGCATGGCTGCAGAAGATTGGTCACTGAGGCATGCCCTGGAACAGCATCTTCCCTACCACCCCTTTCCCCCTTCCCTCTCTCTGCTTCCTAACCCTACCATGAGGGTGAGCAGCTTTCCTCTGCTGGGCCCTTCCTCCATGATGAGCTCCCTCATTATGGGCCCTGAATGCAGCTGGCCTTTGGACTGAGACCTTCCAAACAGAGAGCCCCAAATAAACTCTTCCTCTTCTAAGTTGCTCTTGTAGGGTCTTTTGGTCACAACGATCAATAGCTAGCTAAAACAAACCCTAAACCTCTTTTCACATATATCAAGCAAAAATATTCATTCCACTCACAGAATATATGAATGTTTAGGCTTGAAACTACTGGTATTTAGTAGAGTTAATCTTGCCAAAACACTAAGGTAAGTGCTAACCACCATCCTATTTTCTGCATTCTCTATGTGTCCCCAGAGATACTGGGTAACTTTGCTAAGATCACACAGTGAAACCAGAATTGATCCCCAGAAGTCAGAATCTAGAACTCTGCTCCTGATCATGAGGCTGTGAGGTTATTCTGCATCTGATTCATCAGTTTGTCACGGCAAAACTGTGTGTGTATTCAAAAGCTGCTGGTCCTTCCCCTGCCAGATGCTGACATCCATGTTTTCTTTTTCTGTCCGTAGGTAGCTGTTTACCAGTCTTAGGTTGTATGAACACTGCTCTAGGTCAAAGTCTCCAAATCAGGTTTGCGGGTCTCGATTTATGACCAGCATCCTACCTTCAGCGTGAAGAACGTGGCAAATTAAGCGACCAACCTTCCCAGTTTGGGACTACCTGGGACTCAGGGCGGAGATACCCCAGATTTGGGTACTTAAAACTGCAAAATCCGGGGAATACCTGGGTAAGTTGGTCAACCTCTAAATAGTGTCAAATGTTATGCAGTACTAATGACAGAGTGTGAAATAAGTAATAAATGCAATATGCAAAATGCTTTAAACTTTTTAAGCAGTTAAATAAGTTAGATAAAAGCAGTAACTAGTATCTACAAGTCACTCGATAAAGTAACACTGCTCCCCGTTTCTTCTACAATTGAGACTGCTCCAGTTCTGGCCCCCACGTCCAAGAGGGAGAAGGGCCCCAGGGGCCGCGAGCAAAGGGCGACAGCGACACTCCACTCCTTAACTTTGTTCTAATGACGCCTGCGCGCCGCCGGGTAAGCCGGACCCATCACCCGCGCCGGCGCGGGGTTCCAGCCCTTCAGCACCCGACGCGCTCTCCCCCTGTCACCAGCCCGGCCGTGCGCGCGCCCCAGAGACCGCGCGTCCCCGCCCGCGCGCGCCGTCGTACTCACTTGTAGGGCACCGGCCAGTGGCGGCGGGAGAGGCCGCCCGAGGCCCGCGGCCAACTCAACGCCGCCGTCAGCCCGAGCAGCGCCAGCGCCCAGCGCCGAGGCGCGCGCCCCGGGGCCGCTCCCGGCGCTCCCCAGGCCCCCAGCCTGGCGCCCTCGGTCAGCGCCATAAGGCGGCTCGAGCGCTTCCGGCGCCTCCCCAGCCGGCGGCCGCGGAGACCTGTCGGGCGAGCATGCGCGGAGCTGCGAACCCCGACTCCGGCCGCCCACCGCCTCGGCCGCGCTCCAAGTCCTGGGCGCGAGACGCCTCGGAGCGCAGGACGCTCTCCCAGCGAAGCGCCGACGACTGGACCGGGTTCCTGTCCTCCCCGGAGCCCTAAGTGGTGGTGGCTTCCAGACTTTGCTGGTCGGGAATGCGCTTTGGTCCCGCCCCTAGGAGAATTCCGCCCAGGCCTCGGGACCTCCAGTTTTAATCATTGATCAGTGATACGCATTGTTTTGGCCACCAAGCAAACATCCGGCTTGGCTTCTGATGTCCTGAGCGTGCTATGCCATTAGCGTAGACCAGGCTCATTTGTGTCTTTCCACAGTGACAGGACTTATTGAATAAGATTAATTCATAAGCTACAGAAGTTTCATTGCTACATCGGTTTCATTGACTTTAATTCACCGAGATACTCTGTGTCCACTAGTGTTGTGACTGAGACAATGTCTCACAAGTTTTTTCTTTTCTTTTTTTTACCTTGTGGTGCTGGGAATTAAACCCAGAGCCTTGTGTAAGGCAAGGCAAGCATTCTATCAATTGAGCTATATCCCCAGTCCACAAGTTCTTTTATTCCATTCCCATCTTAATTACTAACATCTTTAACGCTCAAGTCACGCTTCATACTTTGACTAATATGTGTGTGTGTGTGTGTGTGTGTGTATATATATATATATATATATTTTTTTTTTTTTTTCTAGAAAGAGTTAAGGCAGTTGGCAGGATTTCAAGGAGCTTACCAAGAGCAAAGGCAGAGAGCAGATACAAAAGCGAAGAGTCACTGAAGGAGGCCAGAAATGGATATTTAAGGAACCAATTTGAAGAGTTGAGGCAAGGGTCCAAATAGCAGACATTTTCACAGAGTAGCTTAAAGTGGGCTTTGTGTCATCATGGGCAGGAGAAACTTCCCTGAGCAGGAACATAGAATGGGAAGCTTTCTGGCCAAGGTTAGTGACCATTCACCAGGCAATGAGATCTGTATGCTGCCAGTCCAGTCTTGGGATTCTTTGGTGGTTGTGAGTTGTAAGTGAGGGGGTTATGTAAGGTGACATTGCTAAACTCATGTGTCTGGTGTTCATGATATGATTTGATATGCTCAAGTATCCACATGCTTCTGATTTAATTTGATGTCAACTTTTTATTGACATGAAGACATTATTCATCAATTTGTGCCTGTGGTTGTGCTGGCCAGATTGTGGTGGTTTTGTGGTGGCATCCCCTCCTCTTCCACAGAAAATCTTAATTAAGCTTCTCCAGAGACCTCACCATTATTGTTCATAATTGATTTTGGACTCTCAATAAAATTTCTGCAAAAGAATTTTCAGGTGGGGGATATGCCTGCAGAGGCAGAGAATGATAAGAAAGACTAACCCAAGGCCTTCACAGAGCCTTTTGCATTTCAGAGTTAGGTCTTTGAAAGCTAGCTGGTGGGAGAAAGAAAGAAAAACAAAGCAAAACAAAAAACAAGCAAGCAAACAAACAAACATAAAAAACGCTCTTTCTCAGGCACTGATTTTTCACAGAGAGAGCATCCTTGGGGTTATTTTTCTAAAACCTGAAAGCTGGGAGTCAAGAAGAGTAAAAAAAATAAAAATAAAAAATAAAACAAAAAACCTACTGTTATGTAAACTTCTGCAGATTGTGAACCTCTGAGTCCCTGCCCTTACACACTGAGTATAAAGTTCTAAAACTTCCTGAACTCGGGGGATTGATTGCTTATGGTGAAAGCTTTTTCCCTCTGAACCTGAATGCAGCCAGTAAATGTGCTTCCTGCTACTTCCTTGATGTCTAGCTTCATCTGTCCTCCAACATTTTATTTGCAAAAACAAGGTGTAGAGTCATTTTACCTTGGCACTTGTACTCAAAATGTGGAAACTCATGGCATACTAAGGCTTTACTCTCCTACTTCTTCTCTATATATTACCACCCACTTCAAAATGACCAGAGCTAAACTGGTTTCTTTAAAAATACACCCAAGATGAGAGGGGAAAGCATGCTGGTAGCCATGAAAGCTGAAACAGAATGTCTGATTTGAATAGCACCCACAGGATTCTGTGGGTCCTCCCTTGACCAGTAACTTTAAAACTATTCAAGAGGAGAAACTCTTCAAAATCATAATAGAGGCTTTAGAGTCAATAGAACCAAACACCAGAGAGCCACCGCAGAACTTACTATCTGTGCCAAGACAGTCCAGAGCTTAAAAAAAAAAAAGTTGAGCTTGACCTTGGTCAGAGGTAAGGGTGACCCCTTTGGCATCTGCAATCCCCACCAAGTACAAGGAGTTGTCATGTAAGAATGTACCCTCATGTGAGCCCTTACAGTCCCACCCCTCAGCTCTGATCTGGTTCTGTTCTCTGTAGCAACTTAAATAAGACCCTATTCCTCTTGGTTATGACCCCACACACACCCAGTTTGTAGACCATTATTGCCTGATCCTTCTGAATATTGGTTACTTCCCTCTAATCCTTGTCTTGTAAGGCTTTAGAACCCACAGATAGAACTGAATTTTAATCTAAGTGGTTTTCCTGAGGTCCTTGTCCAGTTTGCCACATACTACTAGAACACTTCTGTCTGATAAAAGTCAGGTTTCTTAGGAAATGTAAGAGACTGCACACCAGAGGGACCACAAAACATCTCCATGAACAAATTTCAAGGAATGTTATTATAGGATTTGGGGAAGGATGGAATTGAAAATTTAAATGAGCAATGTTTTGGCAGGCTCAAAGCAAAGCAAGGATATGTGTCAGTAAACTGGAGTAAGGGCTGTGGGTGTGTAGCTCAGTGGTAAAGCACATGCCTGGCATGTGTGAGGCCCTCAGTTCAGTCCCTAGTAGGACAAAACAAAAACAAAAAGCTGAAAATAGAACTTACAAATAGTTGGTGGTCACAGTGGTAGAGGAAGTATTTCATGGCTGAGCTACATCTCTAGCTCTTACTTCCTTACAGCTTTGAGTGTCGAGACTACAAAGTGGACCCAGGGTACTATTTCCTTGTAACTCTAAAGTTAAAATAAAGATGGAATTCTTGTCCAGAAACTCCTATCAGAAGCATTGCATCTACCTGGGTTGATTCTCTGAGATTCTCCAGGCAAAGGTGAAATTTCACTCCTACTGATATAAATTCAAACAGGAAAGTCTCTAAATCTGTAATTTTAGACAACAAAATTTCTCAGTGAATAAGAAGAAAACAGGAGGTTATGACACTTTACTGACAGGTCGGTTTGAGGTGGCTGAGGAACAAAGCACCAAGGAACCCACAAGAATCACAGGTCAGGTGCCAGCAGAACCTCCTGTCAATCAGCGGGGTCTCCTGACCAATCCTGGATTTCAGCAAGCTCCCCTGACCAACCCCAGTGGTACAAGGGACTCTAAAAACCTTCCTTTCCTGTCCCAAGCCCTCCCTTCCTGCCCTAAGCACAATAAAAATTCCAGTCTGGCAGAGCCCCACGCTTCTCCCCATCACCCTGTTGGTCTGGATGGTCTCTACTGGGAGCAAATCTCAATAAAGCCTCCTTCAGAAGCCCTTTTAATCTGCCTCTTTTTGGTCACTGCTGCCTGACCTTACATACCTTACCTATCATAGTTTGAGAGAAAAGTTGTTTTTCTGATAATTTTGAGGCTTACTTTATCTTTTATTTCAGGCTGATGACTAATAGGGCAGATTTTTAAAGTTCAAGCTAATTTGTACTTGTTTCACTTATAATTCCATGGGCATTATAAACCATTATTCTGGGAAGGGGCTTCACCCAAGTTGCCAAAGAAGTCCATGGAACACAAAGGAAGATGAGCCCTGCCCTTGATACACTGATTTCCCACACTAATTTTTTTTTTCTTGTGATACGGGGATTGAACCCAGAGGTGCTTTATCACTGAGATTACATCCCCCAATTTATTATTTTTTTAAATCTACTTTTAGTTGTAGATGGCACAATACCTTAATTTTTTTGAATTTATGTTTATGTGGTGCTGAGGATCAAACCCAGTGCCTCATACATGCTAGGCAAGTGTTCTGCCACTGAGCTACAGCACCAGCACTATTGTTTATTTTGAGACAGGGTCTGGCTAAGTTGTTGAGACTGGCCTCCAGTTGGGATCTTCCTACCTCAGCCTCCTGAGTCACTGGGATTACAGGCGTGTGCCACTGCACCCAGCTTCCACACCAATTTTAATGCAAGAGATTAAGAAAATCTTGATGTTATTATCAACCAACCAACAAACCCACAAAAAATCTTCCCCCAAATTTATGAGACTTGGGTATACTCACCTGTTTTATTTATTTTTCTAGATGGACACAATATCTTTCTTTATTTTTATGTGGTGCTGAGGATCGAACCCAGGGCCTCACTCATGTGAGGCAAGTGCTCTACCACTGACCTACTGCCCCAGCCCTGTTTTTATAGGTGCTTAATTGGCCTACACACTATATCAACTCTATATAGGTGCTAGTTTCAGATTTTTATTAACAGTTTCACTTACCTATAACATTATTTTAGATCAAGGATAAGTTTAATTTGGTTATGTGGGTTTGTGTATGTGTGTGTGTTGTGGTGCTGGGAATTGAAGCCAGGGCCTTGGACATGCTAGGCAATCACTCTACTATTAAGTCACATCCCTAGCCCCAATAATAAATTTAAAACCACAGTTTAAGTGTGAATTTATAAAGTTAGAAATTACAATAGACACATATTCATCTACTTAATTTGTGATACTTAAAAACAAACAATATTATGGATCCATAGCTAATACTTCGCCCTAATCCTAAATCAGTAATTTTGGATTTACAATCTTTCATTAGTTACATTGAATCATTTAGACAATTCTTTAATCTTGTATTTATTTATTGAATTATTTTTTTTATTTCTGTTGGAAATAATTTATCAATTTTCTCAAGAAAACTAGTTTCAGAACAAAAACTTCTCTTTTCTTCACGTTGTTAAATAAAATTTATGGAAGGCCATTGTTTTTGTTTGTTTGTTTGTTTGTTTGTTTACTGTGCTTCTGCATTAGGTTCCAACAAGCCAAACTAAAATGTAGTCCTTTGTCTTAAGTGCCAAGTAAACAAAGTGAAGCGTTAAAGAAACAGGAAAACCCTCCAAAATAGGAGATTCATAGCAACCAGCAAAAAAAGGGCCCTAATCAATCTGTCCTCACTGCTTTTACCCTCATAAGGAAAGTAAGCTGATGTTAACCAATCCACTTTTTATATTTCTGTTTCCTGTTCCTGCCCAAGTTGTCTAACCAAAACCAATGGTTCTGCCATGCCCCGCAAAGCTTCCTCTATCTTAGGTGGGATGCTGTCCAACTTGTGAATCACTTATGAAAGTCAATTAGATTTTCAAGCTAAATTTGTTCAAGTTTTGAGGGTTGAACCCAGGGCCAAGCACACTATCCCTGAACTTCAAATTTCAGCCCTGAAATTTTGTTTTTAACCATGTATATCCAGGAAAATGAAGTGGTACAAACCTGTCAGGGAGCAGAAACACACTAATGTCAAGATTTTAACCCAGCTGACATTTTCTACATTTATCCTCCCAACAACCCTGTGAAGAAGGTGCTAAGCACCCCACCCAGAAGACCCTTACCATAATTAAGCAAATACTTCCCAGCATAATTGTAACATATAAGTTCCTTTTCTTGTCAGAAAGCTTTATAACAGAATAGCAGTAAAAATTTCTAAAAACAACTCAATGTGAGTTAGGACTTCCTATTTCTTGTGAGGACTAAAAACTGAGTTTGGCCACAGACTTGATGATGTCACTTCTGCTTTTGTTGTAAAACCTCTGACTAATCTAAAATGTGGGACAAAAAGCACTTTCTGTGAACTTAAAAAATATTATTTTTATGTAGACTCTTGCAAAAATGTAAAACTTCAAGTCCCCGCCCCCCAATAAAGTTCTAAGAATTTCCAGACTCATGGTCCAGAGAATAGCCCCTCTGGACACTGCAGCCAATAAACCTGCTTCCTGAAAATTCCTCTGGGTGTCTAGTCTCTTTTGTCCTACTTCCTAGTTTCAGACTGAGTCAGTGTAGGTACTGAAACATTGAGTAGCTTTCCCAGTATCACAGAAGCAGTGAGAGTGGCCTCAGGTTTGATCCCCAGCACTCAAACCCAGAACTAGATGATCCTGCTTCTAGAATTCACTATTCTTCTCCTTCTTTCCCTTAATGATGCCTGTGATACACAAGTGCTTTCACAAGCAGTTGCCCTTTCCCTTGCTTGCTGTGTAAGTCATGTGCCCTTCCTCTTTCCTATCTGGAGCATCATGGTCTTAAGCCATGTAAATATCCTGCCAGGTCAGGAGCTAGAATCAGTCTCAGCGGTTTGCTGTTCTTCACCCATGACTTATGACCAGCATCCTACCTCCAGGCTAAAGGTGGGTTTCTTCTTGAAAATAGATGCTCACCTTATTTGTTTATTTATTTTTTGACACAGTAGTGCAAAGTTTTGTTTTTGTTTTGTTTTTTATTTTTTTTAGAGAGAGAGAGAGAGAGAAAGAGAGAGAGAGAGAGAGAGAGAGAGAGAGAGAGAGAGAGAGAATTTTTTTTAATATTTATTTTTTAGTTTTCGGCGGACACAACATCTTTGTATGTGGTGCTGAGGATCACATGCCAGGCGAGCGGCTACCTCTTGAGCCACATCCCCAGCCCCAGTGCAAAGTTTTAATACAGATTTTTGTAATTGATACATTAAGAATGAATAGAAAAACTAGGATATATATGATTTGAATAGCACAATTGACAAGATTAGTCTAATGGACATATAACACTTCGTGTTCATTTTTTTTTTTTTTGGTACTGGGGATTCAACCCAGGGGTGCTTTACCACTAATCTATATTTCCAGTCCTTTTATGTTTTGAGACAGGGTCTTACTACATTCTAAGGAATAATAATAAAGAGGAGACAGAGACAAGGTGCAGAGCAGGGAAGGTGGCAAAGTGGCTCCTTGTCCAAGTGGCCATGTTTATTTATACCAATAGGTTACATTAGGTCATTAGTACCATAACTACATTATTATTTAGAGTATGAGTAAGGTTGCTTATTTTGCAGTTACATTTTACAGTTACAACATGCAATGTTAGGAGCTTTGTGCAACTCTCAAGGAAGTCCATTGTCTGAAGTTACTGTTAGGCAGGTAGATCCAGGAGCACCAGAGCTTGGTGAAGCATTGTAGTTATCAAGCAAGCAAGTTCCTTTATTCCCAGGAGTTATATGCCTAAGATTAAGGTTGAAACCCTCCCGAAGAGCATTGCTACAGTGGCCAGGCATCCCATGTCTTTTACAGGGAAGTTTCCCAGCAGCCAGGCATTCTGCACCTTTGCACAGAAACTTCCTAGCCACCAAGAATGACACAATCAGCAAGTTTATTAGAGACCCCAATCCCAAACACAGAACCCCTACACTAAGTTGCCGGGGCTGCCTTGAATTTGTGATCATCCTCCCTCAGCCTCCCAAGTTGCTGGGATTATAGGCAGGCATGTGCCACCATGCCTGCCCTGTGTCCAGTGAATTTAAAACTCACATTCTTTTTAAGCTATATGGAATATTCATGAAAACTGACCATTTAATAAACCTCAAATCTAGCCTTAAGATAAAAAGTTTGGTCATTTTTATACATTATATTATCTGACTGCAATGTAATTAAACATAAATAATTTTTCATGTAGTAATAAAAACATCTTATGTTTAGGATTTATTTTTAAATTGTTCATTTATTTTAATTAGCTATATATGATGGCCGAATGCATTTTGATTCATTGTACACAATTGCAGCACTGACTTTTCATTTATCTGGTTGTACACAATGTAGCGTGGCACCACATGTGCAGCCATACATGTATCTAGGGTAATAATGTTCATCACATTCCACCATCTTTCCTGTTCCCATACCCCCTCCCGCCTCCCTCTTGCCCAATCTATTTTTCCCATGTCCCCCTCCCCCATTATGGATCAGCATCCACTTATCAGATAGGGTGCTCGCCTTTTTTAGCACCTGGCACAGCTTAGAGAATTTTGTTGAAGGAACATGAGGCAAAGTCAATTAAATCTCCGGTAGGGAAAGTAGAGAAGTATTTTCTGGGGGAATGCAGAATTCATCTTTAATAATAAAAGAATAAATTTCATTCAACTATATGGGGAATATATGAAGTTGTACAGAAGAAATTTGGGGACCATCCTAGTGGAACAAAGTAACCCGATTCTTTGAGCTGTCTTTACTATGATCCTATAAAACCTTTAGGCTACATAAGAGAAATTCTGAACTTTCTAAGAATGAGTTACGTTTGTGGGACACAAAATTTCACAAAAAACAGTTACATCTTCATGGCCCTTAGTTAACACTCTATCCAAACCTCAAACTCTGTTTTAAGCGTCCTAGGAAATGATTTATATTCCACTTCTGATGCAGATGAATGGGAGTAATGGTGTTTCGTACTCAGTCTTCTCAAAAACACCATTCAGCCTTAGAACCAAGGAGTGAAAATCTTACTGCACAAAATTTTTTAAATTTTAAAAAATGCAGCCGCCAGGGGGCGCGCGGGCGCTGCCTCCTCAGATCGCCGCGGTTGGCTCGCGGCAGGAGGTCCAAGCCCTGGAGGCTGCCACCACTGCCCTCGGGTGGCAGCCAGGCCCAGAAGCTTTGGCGGCGTTGATGCTTCACTCTGAGCTTTTTTCTCTCCTGCGGATTTCTGTTGTTAAGCTGTTCCCTTCGCTCCTTTCTCTGCCATTCGAGAACAGAGGTTTGTTTTTAATTTTTTAAAAATTTTTCTATTTTTCTAGCTGTTTGTTGATAGACCTTTATTTTATTTATTTATACACGCTGCTGAGAATCCAACCCAGTGCCTCCCACATGCCAGGCAAGTGCGCCACCGCTGAGCCCCAGCCCCACCCCTTGAGAACAGTTTTAGAGGCTGTCCTGTGTCTGCTGTCAGAGGGTGCAGAAGGGCAGACCCCAGGCCCTGCTCAACCTTCATCTGCAGCCTGAGACGTACACTCCTGGCTGCTGACCTCTGCAGATAGCTTTTTTTTTTTTTCTTTTGAGGGGGGTGCAAATATACTCGACATAAGCAATTCAGTGGCATTAATTACTTTTACAATGTCACACAACCATCACAACATTCACCTCCCAAACTTTTGCATCACCAGAAACTGAAACTCTGACTCTGTTAAATAACAACTCCTATTCTCCTCTCTCCCTCCAGCTCCGAGGATAAAGTCTATTTTACTTTCTGCCTTTGTACATTTGACTATTCTGGGTATATCATAGCAACAGAATCATACAATATCTGTCCTATTATTCTTTCACTTAGCATACATTTTCAAGGACATGTTGCAGCATGTGCCAAAATTTCCTTCCTTCTTAAGGCTGAATAATATTCCATTGTAGGCAGAGACCACTCTTTTTTTTTTAACCATTGTATGTAGATGGACATTTTGGTTGCTTTCACATTTTGAATACATTGAATAATGATGCTACAAATCCCTGCCTTTAACTCCTTTAGGTGCTTGCCTAAATAAGTGGAATTTCTGGATCATATGGCAATTCTGTATTTAATTTTTGAGTACCTGCTATAGCAACTGCATCATTATTTTTAGTAATAATTTAAAATATGCTTATATATATATATATATATATATATATATATATATTTTTTTTTTTTTTTGACTATAAGACTTGAAATTTGAAGTCAGAGCACACCTCTATTCCATTGCCCGGCTGAGTTTCCCCAGGAGGAAAAATGACTTCTTTAAGGTCATTACTAATTAGTGACAAAACCAGTCCTAGATGGCAGGTCTCTTGTCTCTAAAACTTAGGAAAGGAAAAATTTGGCACCTGCTTCCCTGGAGGGGAATTAAAATTAATGTGGCTGTTATCTTATTCATCCTTTCAACAAGGTGTTACTGACTTCCCAGTGAGTGAAGGGCCATGTCCTGTATACCCTGGTTTGGGCTGTTTAATGAGCCCAGGTTGCTGGGATGAAGTCTAGTGGAAGTTGATGGACTTATTTGCTCTTGATAGCAATGCAGCAAATGCCTTGGTGCCTGCTAAAGTTTCCAAGGGACATGCACCCATTGAAAACATCTTTCACTCTTTGGGCAGGTGGATTCCATTAATTCTACAAACAACTGAAGGTAATCTGTTTGCAGAATCATTGGTTTAAAACCAAATCCACATTTCTTTGCATGTGTTGTTTATGGCCTTCACATTAATAATAGAAGATGTGTGTGCATGTGAGTGCATATATATGCACATGCTTAGAATATATCTTTTACATGCACACAACAAAGATAGAAGCTGTTACTCAAGTTTATGAAATGAAAATATGATGAAGAATGCTTAGAAAAAAATATAGATAGATAAATAGATAGATAGGTAGTCAGGAGGAGGCTCAGACTGTGGTAAAGAGATTTTGGATCCCAACAGGTGAGAGAAGATCTAAAGCACAGTTGGAACAGTGTACTTGCTTTATTCAGAGGTGGCAGCAGCTTCTAACCAGACCCCAGCTCCAGCTTTAGCCCCCAACCTGTTCCATTTATCCCCCAGCCAGTTCCATTTAGCAGCCCCCCCCCCACGAAGTCTTTTCCAGAGGCCTTTTTTTTTTTCACATTTTTAGCTTTACTTTTTTTATTTAATTTTTTTTTTTTAGTTGTAGTTGAACACAATACCTTTATTTATTTATTTATATGTGGTGCTGAGGATTGAACCCAGGGCCTCGCATGTGCTAGGCGAGCGTTCTACCTCTGAGCCACAACCCCAGTCCTCCAAAGAAGAACCAGACAAAGAAGACACAGTATCAGTAGGTTATATCAGTGGGCACATGCTCACAAGCAAATGTTTATGACCTTAAGGTAGATATGTTAAATCAGAGTGTTTATGACCTTGACTACACACTAAAAACAGCCCACCGGAAGTTTTGGTGAGGGAGCCTAACTACAGCCATTTTGGGCCTGCCCTACAGTTGTCAAATACAAAGTTTAGTAACAGGAAATTCAGACTCGTGATTTTATAATTTTTTAGCTCTAATGACAGCCTCTCAGAGAGTCAAGGGATGTTTGACTCAGACCAGCTTTGTGCACTTTGTGGCAAAGTGGACCTGTAAGCTTTGAGTTAGAGAAACCAATGAAGAAGATAGGACTCAAAGGCTCCATGAAATGATTTGAATGTTTGTTCTCCAAATCCATGGGTTGGAGATCTCCTCTCCAATGTAACCCTGTTGAGAGGTGACAGGACCTTCATGAGTCAATGAGGTTGCAGTGCACCATCCTCATTAAGGAATTAATGAAGTTCTTGTGAGAGTAGGTGAGTTATGTCAAGAATGGGTTGTTGGGGCTGGGGTTGTAGCTCAGTGGTTGAGTTCTTTCCTCACGTGAGTGAGGCACTGGGTTTGATTCTCAGTGCCGCATAAAATAAATATTTATTTTTAAAAAGAATGGGTTGTTGTAAAACGAGAGTTCAGCTTCCTCTGTTGACTCTCTTGCCTTGTGATCTCTCCCTTCATAAAGTGTCCACTTGCTTTCTGATTTTCCACCATGCCTGGACCAGCACATGGCTTCACCAAAAGCCAAACAGGTACCAGTACTATGCACTGAGACTTCCAGAGCTATGAGCTAAAATAAACCTCTTTCCTTTATAAATGGCCCAACCTTAGGTATATTGTTGTAGCAATAGAAAATGGACTAAGATACCCACCGGCATACAGGTGGCTCCTCTGAGCTTCCTTCCTTCCCTCTTGTGACCAAGGGTAGGGGACAGGGAAACTAGAGTGATCCCTTTTCTCACCGAGTATTTCTGAAAGTGGACTGGGGGTATTAATCCAGAGTTTGGTGGGGTTAAATGCGTGTAAGCAGGTCAAGTGAGACCTACCAAATGTTTTACTCAGGATCTTGGTATGAAAGTCTCTTGGGATTTTCACTCAGAGCCCTGAGTTCCAGTTCGCATTTGCATTAGATCAAGGTCACCGGGGGAGACTTTAAGACATAGCAATGCCCAGGCTGGCTCTTTTTCTCCAGAAAGTCCTATTTAACTAGTCTATTGGCCCCTAAACTTCCCAGGTGATTCTTATGTGCATTCTGGGCTGAGAATCACTGCTTTGAAAGGATTTCAAGGGCTGATTCAGCCAATTCCTCCATGTTTTGAGCCCTATGTGGTGGTAACTATGAAATTAGGTCTTCTCCTCCAACTCTTTAAAAAGAATATATCTATTTATCTGAAAACCTCTATGTGATCTCCTTTTATTTATAGAAACTAATTTATAGCTCCATTTTTCTTCTCCTGGAAGGTCCTGCACTTTCTTCCTTGTGGTTGAGTCGTAACATTTGCAGCTGGTACGGCCCTGAATGCACATGGAATTACTTAGTGTTTTTTTTTTTTTCTGATTTTCTTTTCTGCTTTGGACTCAGATTTATTTGCTTGATTGTTTTCATATGGGCGATGACATCATTTGTTTTTATTTCTATTTCTGAGGGTGAAGGTATTTGCTCCTAATGCTGAGCAGATGCACATCATTAATCACTTGAAAGAGAGCCCAGCAGAAGAGAAGAGAAATGTGGGTGAGGAAAGTGCCAGGAGAGCCCATGGGACCTTCAAGATTTGGCAGACATGAACTTCAGTGAGCTCGATGCTGTCATTTTACTGGTAAGTTAGCTGAAAGCTGTGAGACCAACTGTTCATTTTAATTAATTCTCACTGATATTAAAATTGTCTTCCTCGCCAGTGCTGCCAGCTACTATTTTGATCGTCCGTGCAAGGCTTTGGGTCTGTGGTTCTCAAACTTCACTGCATATGAGAACCACTTGGGAGGCTTTTAAAAACTAATGCTGGGCTTTACATCTGAATCAGTTAAATCAGACTCGGTTGGGGCAGAAACCGAAGCTAGTGTTTTTTGTGTGCCCCAAGTGATTTCTCAGTGCTCCAGCTAGAGTAACCGCTGCTTACTCAACTTGGCCGCATCTGATGGGGTCCAAAGCCATCAATGCCTCCCACCTCTTGCAATTGGGTTTTTGTTGGTTTGGCTGATGGCTGGAATTTTTAAGATTTGCAGATGATTCTCACATGCAGACAAATTTAGGAAGCACTCCTCTGTACCATTGCTTCTCAAGGGACACATGAGTCATAGGCAGATTTTGTTACAAGGTAGGTGGTGACAAGTGGCAGTGGCATGAAGTCCAGACTTTGAGGCCTCAAGGCTTTTTGGAAATCACAGTGGAAGGTTTGCCTATTTCTGGACCTTTTCAGTGCACTTTTAGAATAGTCACATCTTCAAATTAAAGATTGATTTATAAGTGTTTCGGATATTTCCTTGACTTTTTATTATTTTATTCTCTTCATAAGGGATTGTATATGTTTATTTTTTTTTCAAAGCAAAGTCAATTTTATTTTAAGAGTTGCAATATTTTTGAAATTTTGGGAAACAACTTGGAGGTGTCCCATGCTGATGACTGTTATTTAGTCCAGGAAGGAGTTGCTTATTGATATTTGTATATATCTACTCAAATAGGTTTCTTACTGCTATTTTATATACATAGTTATTATAGTTTGAATGTGACGTGACTCCCAAAGACTCATGTGTTAAAGGCTTGGTCCCCAATGCATCAATGTTCAGAGGAAATGATTAGATTGAGAGTTATAACCTCATTAGTGGATTAATCCATTTGATGGATTCATGGTTTAAATGGACTATTGAGAAGTGGGAGGTAGAAAGTAGTTGGAGTAAGGTAGGGTGTATCCTGAAAGGTCCCTTGCTGCTTCCTCTCTGGCTCTCTCTGCTACCTTGCTGCCACAAGCTGAGCACTTTCTTCCACCATGCCCTGGTACCAATGATGTTCTGCTTCACCTCAGGCCCCAATGGATCTAGTCCAGCAGGTACTGAAACTGTGAGCTCCAAATAAATCTTTTTTTTCTATAAGTTTTTGATGGGCATTTGTCACAGCAATGAAAAACTGACCAGTCAATAGTATTTTAGATTCTTATGGCTGTGTAACAAACACCATCAAAACTGAGTGAGTTGGCCAGGCATGGTGGCGTGCATACCTGTCTGTAATCCCAGCAGCTTGGGAGGCTAAGACAGGAGGATTTCAAGATCAAAGCCAGCCTCAGCAAAAGCAAGGCACTAAGAAACTCAGTGAGACCCTGCCTCTAAATAAAATACAAAATTGGGCTGGGGATGTAGCTCAGTGGTTGAGTATTCCTGAGTTCAATTCCTGGTATCCCCCTCACCCCAAATTAACCCATAGTTAACCCATAGTTCATTTCCTTGGTTTTGTGGCTTGGCCAGCTGGGCTTAGCTGGACTTTGCATGGGCTTTGATGCAGCTGCAGTTATTGGAAGGCTTGACTAAGCTGGTTATCCACAGTGGTGTCTTCAATTATGTGGCTGGGCTGGCTTTCAGGTAATGCATTATTCCATGGGGCAGTCTTGGGTTTTGTATAACCAAGAGACCTGTGTGGGCGCCTTACATGAGAGCCAGCATTCCCAGAATAAGCATAAGATAAACATTGGCACATTAAAATTTTGGTGGGTTTATTTGGGCAGACATTCATATATGAATTGGGCAGTACCAGCTCACAAGCAATTCAGAACTCCCCCTCAGGGTCAAAAGAAGAAAACTTTTGTAAAGTGTTCTTGGAAGCAAGACAAATAAAATATTTGATTGGTTAAAGTGGGAAGTTCCTAGTTGGAGGTTAGTTGGTAGTCTCTGATTGGTCAAGCTTCAGTTTTATTTTTGTAGGCTATTATCATCACTCTGAGCTGGTTTTCTGCTTGCTGATATAGGAGCCAAGGTGCTGGGACATCTCAGCCTGATGGTCTTCTAGTTGATTATTTTAACACAAGAGATCCAGGCTTTCTTTCTTTCTTTCTTTCTTTCTTTCTTTCTTTCTTTCTTTCTTTCTTTCTTTCTTTCTTTCTTTCTTTCTTTCTTTCTTCTTTTTCGTCTTCATCTTCTTCCTCTTCCTCTTCCTCTTCTTCTTCTCCTCCCCCCTCTTCTTCTTCCTCTCCTCCTCCTCCTCCTTCTCTTTCTCTTCCTCCTCCTCCTCCTCCTCTTCCTCTTCTTCTTTTTCTACTCCTCCTTCTACATTTTATTTTAAGGCTTTAGGATCAAGGGAGATAACATGAGTGAATCCACTCTTGTCTTCTCCTTGTCTTCTCAAATGTTTTTTGGGACAGATTTAACATCTAATTCATTAATTAATATGATTGATATATTCATTTTGGATTTTCCCAAGGGTCCTGATTTTATTGCTTTGGAAATTATACTTCCATAAAAGTTAAGAGTTTATAGATTTATTTGGGAGACAGATTGGGGTTTTATTTAAGAGTAAGAAATTTGTTGGAATAAATGAGTACTTAGAAAAAGAAAGAACTTTGGCCTTAGGGCAAAAGAAGTTTGAAAGAGTTAAAATGAGGAAAGCTGATGACTTGGACTTTCCTCTTATAAAGTAGACGCAAAGGGAGATTCATTTTATTTGTGTTACTGATATTTAAGAATTTACTCTTTTCTTCCACTGCACATAGGATTGCCTAGAGAGAGCTTGGTAAAGATTGTTGCCTCTAACATCTGATGTTAAAATTAGCATTTTCACACCTAAGA
Organism: Spermophilus citellus; assembly: GCF_964194105.1. NCBI lineage: Eukaryota > Metazoa > Chordata > Mammalia > Rodentia > Sciuridae > Spermophilus > Spermophilus citellus. The sequence continues at coordinate 70,430,732 of NC_138182.1, read as the reverse complement.
CAGTATTACTCGTAAATCAATCTAAAAAAGTACTGCTATTTTAAAACTCTTTTGTTCCATTTTGAAATTCTTTTGTTCTATTTTGAAATTCTTTTGTGCTATTTTAAAATTCTTTTGTTTTTAGGAAGTAAAAAGTTACCTCACATGTTTAACAATAGTTTTACTTGGTACCAGACTTGAAATATTTAGCAAAAATTTATGTCATGATGTGGTATCCCAGCTTGTGTCTTCAGAATTTAATATTGCTTATATATACGTATACTTTTGTTCTTATGAGATTAAAATAAGCCCTTTGCATCTCTAAAGTCCCATGCTGCCAGGGCTCCATTGAAACTATACAAAATCCCTCATGACAGGGCCTGTGTTTTAATATTTGTCACCAACTTTTTACGAAAGAATATCTGACTAACTTTGATAATTATTGTTATCCTGGCTTATAAAGACAAAGTAAATGGATTAATTTAAAGTCATTTTTAACTCTAGAATACTTTAAAGAAATGCTGTTTTTATTGGCCCTAATTTCCATCACATGGGGTTAGGCCCCAATTTCCTTAATAAGACACCCATAGCACAAGAATTAAAACCAAGAATCAACAAATGGGACGAATTCAAACTAAAAAGTTTTTTTTTTTTCAGCAAGAGAAATAATATGTGAGGTGAACAGGGAGCCTACATCCTGGGAACAAATTTTTACCCCTCACACATCAGATAGAGCTCTAATCTCTAGGATATACAAAGAACTCAACAAGCTAAGCACCAAAAAAACAAGTAACCCAATCAATAAATGGGCTAAGGACCTGAACAGACACTTCTCAGAATGCAATCAATCAACAATTACACGAAAAAAAGCTCACTATCTCTAGCAATCAAAGAAATGCAAATTAAAACTACTCTAAGATACCATCTCACTCCAATAAGAAAGGCAGCCATTATGAAGTCAAACAAGTGCTGGCAAGGATGTTGGGGAAAAAGGTACACTCATACATTGCTGGTGGGACTGCATATTGGTGCAGCCAACTTGAAAAGCAGTATGGAGATTCCTTGGAAAGCTGGGAATGGAACCACCATTTGACCCAACTATCCCTCTTCTCGGTCTATACCCAAAGGACCTAAAAACAGAATACTACAGGGACACAGCCACATTAATGTTTATAGCAGCAAAATTCACAATAGCTAGACTGTGGAGCCAACCTAGATGCCCTTCAATGGATGAATGGATAAAAAAATGTGGCATATATACACAATGGAATATTACTCAGCACTAAAAAATAACAAGATCATGGCGTTTTCAGGGAAATGGATGGCATTAGATCAGATTATTCGAAGTGAAGTTAGCCAATACCTAAAAAACAAATGCTGAATGTCTTCTCTAATATAAAGGGGATGACTCAAAATGAGGGTAGGAAGGAAGAGCATGAGAAGAAGATTACCTCTAGAGAGGGAAGAGAGGTGGGAGGGAAAGGGAGGGAGAAGGGGAATTGCATGGAAGATGGAAGGAGACCCTCATGGTTATACAAAATACATGTATGAAGGTGTGAGAAAAAAAAAGAATAGTGTCACCTTAGATTGGGTAGAGAGAAGTGATGGGAGGGGCGGGGAGGGGATGGGGGGAAAGGAAGGATAGTAGAATGAAATAGACATTATTATTGCTGTGTGTATATATGTGACTGTATGACCAATGTGATTCTGCAACCTGTATACTCAGAAAAATGAGAAATTATACCCCATCTGATTCAAATGTATGATATGTCAGTCATTGTACTGTCATGTGTAACTAATTAAAACAAATAAAAAATTAAAAAAAAAGAAAGGCTGTTTTTATATTCTAATTGTGTGTTCCTGCTCACATGCACACTCATTCTTTTGTTACTGTAGTTGCACATTTATGCAGTGGTGTGATAATGTGATATAGGTAGACGTGTAACTATCGAACCTTAGGCCCTTGCTCTCAGTGTCAGAGGGTTCATATGTTTTTGTCAGCTGCCTTCATTAACCTCCACTCTCTGTCTTTGCAGGTGGTCTTGCAGTGACCCTGGGTGCCCTGGATGGGAAGGACTGCCTTGTCAACAGTTCTGTGAAGGACCCTTCCTGCTCTGCCCTCTGCTGGAAGGCCCAGCGGCTGCTGCTGTGTTTCCCTTGGGAGGGCAGCCAAAGCCTTCCTGCTTGTGGATTCTAGTACATCAGGGTGACAATCCACGGGGACAAAGAGGAAGCAGAAGGTGGAAAGTTCCCGGCCAGGTAAACAGGTTCTGCAGTGCTCCCTCTTTTCCTTCCTCCTGATGAGCATTAATGTTCTGATAGCTTGACAAATCATCTTTAGTTATGTGGCTGCAGTATTTGGTTAATTGGCTTCAGGTTGCAGGTGGGGATGTCAAGGACTATGATTTAAGGTGATGAGACCAGAGGGCTTTGAATCATACGGAAGACATATTCTTTCAAAATACATTGATTTGCTTTGTAAGGGAAAAATTCTACATATTAGTTCTCTTTTATTATATCCTTCAGCTGTGTGGATTAAATTGCATTTGCTTTGATTGCTTCCTATTGATCCTAGTAAATTTGGCCTTCATTTTTCTTACTAATTGGATATTTAAATGAATTCTCTTGGAACAGATCTCTTATGTGTCTGTGAGCTTCAGTTCTGAATATTGCAGTGTTGAGAGTCCACCGGGAACTGATGGTGTTAATCCTTTTTACAATCATGGTTTCAGGCACCTAAGAACATTTTCTCCCGCTCAGTTAGGTTTTCTCATCCCGTAGGTTTGCTGCTAATGACGGCGATGCTGCAGCACAGAATCCTAGACGTGACAAGGATGTGAGTGAGCCCCACGGGGATGCAACCAACAGAATGCCACCAACATTTGCTTTTGTGGCATAGCCCCTTGGCATATTTCTGCTGGCGCAGGAAAAATGATGGGGGAGTTGTTTTATAGCACATTAGAAAAGTGGTGCTTCAGCTATGATATTTAGAGGAATTTGCCCAAGTAAAAATACTTTAGCTCCAACCAAATGAATTACTTTACCATTTGATTGTGGGTACTTCAAATGTGATTTTTTTTCCCCTTATACAAGGAATTGAACCCAGGGACACTAAACCCCACTGAGCCACGTCCCCAACTCCCACCTCTTTTTTTTTTTTTTTGGAGATAGGGTCTTGCTAAGTTGCTCAGGGCCTCACTAAGTTGTTGAGGCTGGCTTTGAACTTGTGATCTTCCTGCCTTAGCCTCCCAAGTTGCTGGGATTACAAGTGTGCACTATCATGCCTGGCTCAAATGTGATCTTGACTCACAAAAACCATCATTAAATTATTCAGCACAGGGACTGGGGCTGTAGCTCAGTGGCAGAGCACTTGCCTAGTACCTGTGAGGCTCTGAGTTTGATCCTCAGCAGCATCACATAAAAATGATAAATAAATGAAATAAAAAAGCAAAAAAATTTTTTAAAAAAATTATCATGGTTTCTATGTAAGCATATTTTTATTTTGATTTTCAGGATTCCCCACCCCCACTCCATGGTGTGGGGATTGATCCCAGAAGCTTACACATGGTAGGCAAGCACTGTACCACTGAGCAACATCCCCAGCCTTTTTATTTTGTAACCGTTCTTTTATTTTATCTTGAGATCTTGCTAAGTTGCTGAGGCTGGCCTAGAACTTGTGATCATCCTGGGAATACAGGTGTGTGCCACCGCGCCTGGAGATTTTCCAGTCTTTAAAGTCAGAAGCAACACTCTCATTCCATGTTTCAAACAGATGGACCTTGGGCTGTTCTAGAGTTTCTCCTGAATCTTCAGGCTGGTTCCTTTCATAGGCACTAACTATAACTATGTGGGTTGATATGTTATTAATAATAACCATGACAAAAAGCAGGGAGAATTTAAGTGAGATGGTGTTCTTTGAATATCAGTTTCTCCATTTACAACTGAACTAATTTTAGTTATTTTCTATTCATGATTTGGATAAAGCCATGTCACTTTAAAAAAGTTACTATGCATATCATACCTTTTGGATATGCTATATATGTGTAAACTGCTGGACACCCAGGTATTAGCAGAAATCGGAGTAGTTATCTGTAAAATACTCATCTGATTTGGATATCTTTTGAATTATTGCTTTCTGTGCACTCATCCTCTGCTATTTTCTTTCCTTTTCCTTTTTACATAGGATTGGAGAAGAGAGGATAAGTGAAGCAATTTCTGAGTGATTAAACAACAACAACAACAGCAACAACAACCCCTCAAACTTCACTATTTCAGGTGAATGTCGTGGTGAGAAGGGACTGCACGCACATATGCATACCTGAACGTGACTGCAGAGCTCTGCTGGAGAGAAAAGTGGTGCATCTTGTTGAGACTTTTGTCCCTCTTAGGTTCCCTCTAGCTTCACTTTGTTAGGCAGATCCTGCTAGCATTGACAAGGATGCTGTAATAGTGCCACATGTCCTTTGTAGTCCCAGAAAGCTATTTAAATACATGAAGGGAAGGGTCACATGCTTTGGATTCTCCTGGTCCCTGAACCCAACTCAGCTTCTAGACGCTGCCCTTCCTACCATGGCAGAGATGCAGGAATCATGGCACGGAAGACTTTCCTCTTTACTTATTGTCTGTCTATTCCACACTAGACTGTAAATTCACAGGAGCAGGAGGTTTTGCCTGTTTTGTTCATGGCTCCATTGCCCCACCAAGCACATCCCCTGGTGCATATGAAGCCCTCAGCACAATGATTTGAATTGAATAAATGCCCAGCATCCCCTGCAGTTTCTCTACACAGGCTTAAAATGGTCCCTGGGGCTTATCATAGAGCATTTATCTGACTGTGATATCTCTCTCTCTCTCTCTCTCTCTCTCTCTCTCTCTCTCTCTCTCTCTCTCTTTCTCTTAGTTGCAAGTGAAATTGCTATAAAATATAATTTATAAAAATTCCTTTAAAACTCACATATTCTCATTGTAAGTGACTGGGTTAAATCCTTGCAGCTCTTTGGTCTGTGACAGGTTTAAGTGGATTGGGCCATCAGGTCTAGCTTGCTCCCCATAAGGTGATACAACACACAGCTCAAGGAGCAGGTGCAGCAGTGCAGTGGCAAGTCCTTGTGTGAAGAAGTCCAAGTTTGGGTAACACTTTTGTACCCTACAAAATCACACAAACAGGAAATGAAGAGTTTTGGGGGTGAGAAAATCTGTGCAAAATAGGTAACATGGAGGCTTGAAGCTGCTGTAGCAATAGGGCAGCTTACAAGCATCTGGGAACTAGTACTTGACCTACTCCTGACTGATAAGAGTGGCTCTCTGCAAATTGATTTATATTGGACGGCTGCTTTCCTTCTTTGAGTTTAGAATTCAGATCATTTCTAGGCAGAGGGCGCCTGCTTTAACCAGCCACTAGTTAAAACTTTGAGGGCTGAGTCTCTCCTACAGTAGAAACATTGCTTGCACATGAATTTTTCATCACTGAAAAAAGGAGTACATTTAGTGTGACCCCCCCAGGGAGAGAGTGAAGCTAGTGCATGAATTTCTCTCTGATTTTTTCTCTTGCTGTTTCTGTCGTGCATCATTACACTGTAATAAGCCAAAGCCACAAGGACACTACATCCCATATCCTTCCAGTGAATCACCAAAGGTGCATGTGGTCCTGGGGATCCCCCAAACACACACTGTAGCCAGCAGTGGGGCTCCTGAAAGTGTGTCTGGTTTCAGGCAGTTTGACTCAGGACCCCAGATGTGTGCTGAAGATGCAGAAATGCAGGGAGGGATTCTGCAGTGAACCCCTACTCATGAATGGAGCCTTTGTGCCCATCTCAGGTGAGCTTCTCACTAGTGGTCTGGCTTGATCCTTGTGGAGGGGTTGCTGGCCTGCACAGAAAGTCTATGACACTAAAAGTGAGCTGAGTAGCATCCTTGGTTGCTTTCCTCAAAGAAATGGAAGGGAAAACTCTAGCATTTTCCATAATGCCTTGACTTGATATTCGTTGAGCCCACATCTCCAGCTTTCTTGGGGCAGAGGAGATCACAAGCCGGGCTTGCTCTTCAACCTCATGCAAGGAAGGGACAAAAGGGCTCAGCTTCAAACCACCATTCCAACGTAAGGCCTACTAGCACCTTTTCTAAAAAGTATCTTACTTTTAACTCTCATAGAAGGGAACCAACTAGGAAGGAACTTGGAGAGTCAGTCTTTCTCCACTTCCTGTTTGACTCTGGTGTGGGGGTGGGATGTGAGTGAAGGGCACACAGGCCTGCCAGTGAAGAGGAACCTTAAGCTCTCTCCACAGACCACCCCTCCCCTGTTTACTCTGCCTTCAAGTAACTCAGTAGACACACAGGCCAAAGCCAAGGTCACCCTGCTGCTCTTTCCCGCTCAGGAGAGAATGGCTTCCCCACCATCTACTGTTTGTCTGGTGCATCTGTCAGGTTTTATCTGAGGATATTATTAAATGTTGTCTCTAGTAATTTCTGAAACATACTGATAAAGGACAATAATTAAAATTTTGCCCTAAGATCACAATAGAAATGACTTTATCTATATCCCCTTTGATCAGCTGTATTCAAATTCATCAGTTATATAACATGTTCTGTGGAAGAGCACCATCCAAGTGATACAAACCCAACAACGGAAATACTGCACTTTCCAAAGTACTACAGTCCTTAATATATAATGATTTTGTTATTGGTTAGTTCTAAATATTTTATAATTTTCATTATAATTTCTTCTGTGATCCAAGAATTAGAAAAAAATTTCTTGCCAGGCATGGGTGGTGCATGCCTATAATTCTAGTGGCTCTGGAGGCTGAGGCAGGCGGATTGCAAGTTCAAGGCCAGCAACTTAGTGAGGCTGTAAAGCAATCTAGTGAGAACCTGTCTCAAAATTTAAAAAAAAAGGGGGGGGGTGCTGAGGATATGGCTCTATGGTTAAGCATCTGTGGGTTCAATCCCTGACGCACGCGCGTACACACACACACACACTCACACACACAAGAAAGAAAAAAAAAAGAAAGAAAAAGTTTTCTTAAAAACATTTTGAGCTTTCTTAATTATCTCTTTTTATATTAATTTTCAACATAATTGTATTATAATTAGAGAATTTAATATGTATGATCCAGTTCTTTGCAAAGTTGTTGAGGCTTGCTTTATGGCAAGTGTGTGGTACATTTTTGTACACATTCTGTGAAAATTTTAAAAGATTGTGAATTCTCTAATTTTGGGGTTCCGAATTCCTATTGTATAGATGTAAATGTATGTTGTTATATTTAAATATTGCCATCTATTTTTGGTTTCCTTGAAATGTCAATTACTGACAGAAATGTTAAAATAATACAACTGTAGATGTATCTACTTCTCCTTGTAGTTCAGAATTATTTTAGTAATTATTTCATTTTAGAATTGTTATTAATCTAAATATTTTTAAATTATTTTATTTTGTAGGCATTCTCTTTATTCCTAGTCACACTTTTTGTTTGAATTCTATTGCATGGAATATTAACATTTATTCCAGCTTTCTTTTGTTAATATACTATCCATATTTCTCCCATATATCTGCTTTTAAACTTTCTGTATTAGAAGATGCCTTATGATGCCACTCAAAGAAGGAATGATACACTTTTTAATGGTAAAATAGGCTTGATCAAAAAAAATTTAAAAATATTTATTCTTAAGTTTTAGGTGGACACACAATATCTTTATTTTACATTTATGTGGTGCTAAGGATAGAACCCAGTGCATTGTGCATGCTAGGCGAGCATTCTACCACTGAGCCACAACCCCAGCCCCAGATCAAAATTTGAAATTTATCAAGGTATGCTATTAAAAAAAAAGAAGGGGAAAAAAAGACAGGACACAGAGTGGGAATAGATATTCATGAAACACATATCTTCTAAATGACTTATACCCAGGATATATAATAAACTTTTCCAACTCAACCATAAGATAGCCAATTAAAAGAAATGGCAAAAAATAGTCAAGAAGAAGTCATTAGAGAAATGCAAATTAAAGCCATAGTGAGATATCATTAGACACTGCCTAGAATGGCCAAAATTATAAAGGGTTGGTGAGAGTGAAGTGAAACCAGAACACTTATCTTTTGCTGGCATGCTGTGACCTGTGTGGTGGTTAATTTAGAAACTGGACAAGGGGCGATGGGGGATTAGAAAAGACAGACACACAGGAGAGAACAAGCTGGGACTAGGTGGGATGTTACACCCTGATGGTTATACAATGAACCAGAGCTAGCTCAGCACATTTATAATATAGATTTTAATATCAAAAGGGTTCTCTATGAGAAAGTTTCTTCAAGGCACAAAGAACCACAGTCAAAGACTAGAGGCCCAAAATTATAATTATCAGCTTGCGCTCATAATTCTCTACCTCTGGCAGCTTGTGTCTGAACTCAGGTTAAGACTGATAGCTCTATGGCAGGCACAGAATCTTCTTTTGAGCAGGCCATCACCATAGCAACTGGGCACTCTCAACTGGCTCCTTTGCACCAAGAGTTCCCATCACAAGTGTGTTCTTGTCACAGGACAAAGGCCATAATTCAAATCACTGCTCCCAACACTGGCAAATATATAACATAATAGAGATACTCTACACACTGCTCTCTATAAAATTAAACATATATTTACCAAATGACCCAGCATTCCCATTCCTAGCTATCTACCCAAGAGAAATGGAAAAATGTTCACATGAAGATCTGCATGTGAATAGTCATAGAGACACACTACTCAAAAGCTGGTGGCAATCCAGCTATCAACAAGTGAATGAGTAAAGAAAATGTGGTATATGCATGAAATGGAATGCTGCCCAGAGATGAAAATGAATAAAATACTGATACATATGTGGAATAATTTCAAAACCTTTATGCTAAGTGAAAGAAGCCAGATATCAATATCACAACAGACACTACAGAAATACAGAAGATAATTAGAAATTATTTTGAAAACTGTACTCCAATAAAATAGAAGATATTGAAGGCATTGACAAATTTCTTAAGTCATATAATTTGCCCAAATAGAATCAGGAAGATATACACAATTTAAACAGACCAATATCAAGTGATGAAACAGGACACCACCAGAAGACTACCAACCAAGAAAAGCCCAGGACCAGATGGACACACAGTCGAGTTCTACAAGACCTTTAAGAAGAACTAATACCAATACTCTTCAATTTATTTCAGGAAATAGAAAAAGAGGGAGCACTTCCAAACTCATTCTATGAGGCCAATATCACACTGATTCCAAAACCAGGCAAAGACACTCAAAGAAAGAAAACTTCAGACCAATATCTCTAATGAACATAGATGCAAAAATTCTCAATAAAATTTTGGCAACTGAATACAGAAACATATCAAAAAGATCATGCACCATGATCAAGTGGGATTTATCCAAGGATTCAAGGTTGGTTCAACATACAGAAATCAATAAATGTAATTTATCACATCAATATACTCAAAGATAAGAATCATATGATTGATTATCTCAATAGATGCAGAATAAGCATTTGACAAAATACAGCACTCCTTCATGTTCATAACACTAGAAAAATTAGGGATAACAGGAACATATATAACATCATAAAAGCTATCTATGCTAAGCCCCAGGCAAAAACATCATTCTAAATGGAGAAAAATTGAAGGCATTCCCTCTAAAAACTGGAACAAGACAGGGATGTCCTCTTTCACCACTTCTATTTAATATAGTTCTTGAAACACTGGCCAGAGCAATTAGATGAAAGAAATTAAAGGGATACACATAGGAAAAGAAGAACTCAAATTGGCACTATTTGCTGAGGATATGATTCTATACCTAGAAGATCCTAAAATTCCACCAGAAAACTTCTAGGACTAATAGATGAATTCAGTAGAAGGATATAAAATCAACACCCTTAAATCAAAGGTATTTCTGCATATCAGTGACAAATCCTCAGAAAGGAAAACTACCTCAAAAACAAACAAACAAACAAACAAAAAACCAACCACCAAACAAAAAAACCTTTGGAATCAACTTAATGAAAGAGGTGAAAGATCTATATAATGAAAATTACAGAACCCTAAAGAGAGAAGTCAAAGAAGACCTTAGAAGATGGAAAGATCTACCTTGCTCTTGGATAGGCAGAATTAATATTATCAAAATGACCACACTTCCAAAAGCACTATGCAGATTTAATGCAATTCAGATCAAAATTCCAAAATTTTAAAATTATATTCCTCATAGAAATAGAAAAAGCAGTCATGAAATTCATCTGGAAAAATAAGAGACCCAGAATAGCTAAAGCAATCCTTAGCAGGAAGAGTGAGCAGCTGGCATCACTATACCAGAACTTAAACTATATTACAGAGCAATAGTAACAAAAATAGCATGGTATTGGCACCAATACAGACTGATAGACCAATGGTACAGAATAGAGGACATAAAGACTAACCCACAAAAATACAATTATCTTATATTAGACAAAGGTGCCAAAAACATGCATTGGAGAAAAGATAGCCTCTTCAACAAATGGTGCTGGGAAACTGGAAATCCATATGCAACAAAATGAAATTAAACCCCTATCTCTCACCATGCACAAAACTCAACTCAAAATGGATCAAGGACCCAGGAATTAAACCATAAACATTGAGTCTAATAGAAGAAAAAATAGGTCCTAATCTTCATCATGTTGGATTAGGCCCCAACTTCCTTAATAAGACTCCTATAGTGCAAGAATTAAGATCAGGAATTAATAAATGGGATGGATTCAAACTAAACAGTTTTTTCTCAGTGAAGAAACAATATGTGAGGTGAACAGAGAGTCTTCATCTTGGGAGCAAATTTTTACTCCTCACACATCAGATAGAGACTAATTTCTAGGGCATATAAAGAACTCAAAAAGTTAAACACCAAAAAAAAAAAAACCAACAAAAAACAAATAACACAATCAATAAATGGGCCAAGGACCTCAGCAGACACTTCACAGAAGAGGATATACACTGGGTTCGATCCTTAGCACCACATACAAAAATAAATAAAATAAAGGCATGCTGTCCATCTACAACCACAAAAAAATTAAAAAAAAGAAATTTCAACATGTACACTTATCAACCAATAGTTAGAGTTAAGAGCTTTACCTTTTTTTTTTTTTTTTTGGTAAATAACACCAGAAATTTAGCACACATTATGTATGATTGCTAATGTTGCATTATTTTAGTTCTATGAAATAACAATGATTATTTCATTCATAATGTATGGTATATAATATATAATGTATGAAATAATATTATATATATTATATAACATATATATTATACCATACATTATATATTACATTATATTATATATATATTAACTGTATGAAATAACACAATTGTTATTTCATACAGTTAATATATAATTACCTGCACATCTGACTGCTCCCCTTTTTATTCTTTCTTGCTTCTCTGACTTATTCATGACATTTTTCTCAAAAACTCTTTGTACTAAAAGGTGGTATGTATTGTAAAGTATATTGTAAAGGTTAAAACCATGATTCTCCACAGACTTTTCCAGACTGCTGGAAACAGAAGCCAAGGGCTACTTGGTAACACCCTCAGAGATACAGAAGCCAAGGGCTACTTGGTAATACCCTCAGAGATACATCAGGCAGAGGCAGGATCAAACCAATTGATCCCACAAAACACCCCTTACACTGTGGAGGGACAGGCAATACCCATTGTCAGAGAAATCTGTGGTGGCACAATAGACCATAGCCCCACCCCTGTGGTGGCAAACAGCATACAGGGTCATCTTTCTCTAAAGCTTGAAGGTTCATTAAGTTCATAAATAATTACTCTGAAAAGATTACAAGCAAATCACAGGTAACTTAATATTCACCCTTTTTGTGAATGCTTATAAAATCATTTTTTCTTGAATATTTATTGTCTTAATTAAGGCAATTTGGATAGTCCTACAAAATTTATAGCACAAGACTCCTTGCAAACATACATGACTTTGTTCCTGGACTCTTTCCACCTTGCTGCAGAGAAGTGCACCACCATGAATTCAGAAAACCTGGCGAGGGGCGATGGGGGGATTAATTCTAAAAGACAAACAGACACACATAGAGGGAAAGCTGAGATCAGGTGAGACATTACACCCTGATGGAGATGTAGTGACACAGAGCTAGCTTGACATGTTTATTATATAGGTTTTAACATCAAAAGGGCTTTCTGTGAGAAAGTTTCTTCAAAGCGCACAGGTCCAGGGTCAAAGTTCTTTGAAGCCAATTATTCTGATCTTTTTTGCACTAATAATTCTCTACCCCCGGCAGCTGGTGTCCAAATTCAGGGCCAAGACTGAGTCCTGTGGCAAGCACGGAACCTCCTTTGAACAGGGCATCACCATAGCAACTGGGCAGTCTCACCTTTGCACCAAGAATTCCCAGCTGAGGCTCCTCTGCACCCGGAAAATAAAGAGACCTTAATTCAAAGCACCGCTTCTGACACTTTGCTTTGTACCTGGGCAGACTGGCCAGCAGACGCCGGTTTATAAAGCAAATCACTGACACCCCCACCCTGTGCAAAGTTATTTAGATGCTGATGAGCCTTGGGGGACATTGTGAGGCACACCGATTACATGCTGGATAATTTGGAAGCCTCTGGAGGAGAGGGTCCTTTCAGAAGAGTGGTGAGCACAGAACAGTCTTCTAGGTCTTCCAGCTTTTCTACTGTCTTTATGAGACTTTCCGCTGTGTGGCAGGACAGCGTCTTGGAGGCATTGGCTCTGAACTTTTCCTGTAGGTCCTCCTGGCTCAGTGGTTTCCTCCAGTGCCCATAGAAGGTATCCGAGCGCTCGGTGAAGGTGGCTCCGCCCTGGAGGGTGACGCTCATCTCACAGTACAGTGTGTTGAAGTTTGGCAGGTTGTCCCAAGGGTGCTCCAGCTCCACTTTCCTGAGCAACTCTCTGACCTGCGGCCTATTGATCTGCTGTAGGTGGAACGAAGGGACAGTAATGCCACCATCCAGCAGCATGGCACAGGCCACATACTGGAAGGAATGACGGGCTTCGTGCTCCGTGTCTGGGAAGGGCCTGTTTACGTATGGGACGTCTGGAATCCTGAGCACAATCCTCTCGATGTGGTCAGCAGGAAGCAAGGCTCTATCCAAACCTACCAGGTGCTTTCTCACAGATGCGGCTGCATCTGCCACCCAGTGGGTAGCCAAGTGCGCGGGGAAACGCTTGAAGGCCACGTCCTGCTGGTCCAGCAGCCAAGCATGAGAATCCAGACTTGGAAGGACTTTGGGGGAATAGTTGGTATAGAAGGCGCCAAACCCTGTCTCCAAATCCAAGATCTGCTTGTTTCCTTGGAGACCCATCATTGCCAGAAAAGAGGCTTCTATTCCGTGTCTGGCAGCGTTGCCCATATGAAGGGGCTTGGTCTGAGTGGCAGCATTTGCCATGGGTGCCCCAGCATAAGAAACAGCAATAGCCAGGGCCTCTCGGCACTCTGTCAGGCTGAGCCCTAAAAACTTGGATGCAGCAGCAGCACTACCCAAAGTTCCCACCACGGAGGGGGGATGAAATCTGAAAAGCAAAACAGAATTGGAGGTTTGAAAATTTCATCCACCAGGGAGCAGTATTTCATAGTGTTCAAGAGCAATAATTGAGTCATACTGCCCCAGTTCAAATCTCTGCTCTTCCGCTTAATAGCTGTGTGATCTTAGTAATAACTATTCAGTTTCTCGGAGATAAAAATAGTGTCTATGCATAAGGCTTGGGAGCTTTTAATGAATTCTCATGTTTAGAACACTAACTTCCGGAAAGTTCTTTATAAATGGTACTATTATTTCCAGAAAGGCAGAAGTTGCTGATTGCTGAAATAACTTTAAGAATTGAGGGCCTTGTAGCAACTCAAAGTTCACTACCTGGTATTCCAATGTATTCCTCTCCTAGCAGGATGGAGCTCATGGCAAAATAAATGTTATTGAACTATATGATTAGCCAATATTTGGCCATTTTTTGTTCTATGGGATGAACAGTCAAGGTTAGGATATTCTGAATGCTGTAATTAGTCTGAAGGATCCCTGTGAATATCAGAGTAGATTGTGCTCTGAGGATGAGATCAGGAATACTCAAAGTATCATGAATGCTACAGTGAGTCGCCTTGGGATGAGAGGCCCCAATTTATTTTATGGACTTGATTGTTTCATAGGCTCTTTAAATACAAAGAAAGTTTTCACTAGCACTTCTGAAACCACACTCTTGTATATTGACATGGGGTTTGGTAAAGTGACTGGAATTGCCTTATCCACCAGCATTGATGTTTACATCTTCAGCTGAGCTAGCTTCTAAGCCAGAAAGCTCTACAGATATAACCTGGCAGGTGAAGGGGATGTGGCTGCTTGCCCATGGGGCAAATTCTCTCCATACCTCTTTGGTATGTCACTGGCTTCCTTTGAGAAATGCATTAATTGGCCTTGAACTTCAATACCAACGTTGAAAGCCAGCAGCAGGTCGAGGCCAGAAAACTTTGGTCTTTGAGGCAGGGCTTCTGATAAAGCTATGAGGACAGGAAGAACAGCCCCCGAAGGGTGGGTGGCAGGGTGCCATGTGTCATCAAAATCCATTGAGTGAATCTGCATAAATAGACAAACAAAACCCTCAAATTTTCCCTGAATTTGTCATCTTTGGGATCAGAAAAGGGTTAATTTAGCAATAACCTTGTTTGCTATAAGATTTTTTTTTTAAGTCTGATTCCCTGAAATTAAAACCTGAGATTTAGCTGTGATTCTTTTTTCTTCTTCTTAAAAAAAAAAAAAAAACAGCTTATTATTATTTTTTTTTTAAGTTGTAGTTGAACACAGCATCTTTATTTTGTTGATGTCGTACTGAGGATGGAACCCAGGGCCTCACACATTTCAGCGTTCTGCTGCTGAGCCACAACGCCAGCCTGTAACTGTGATTCTTAATCACATTTCTGGGGCCTGGTTCTTGTTCCTCTGCGAGCAGCTTGTGAGCCCCGAGGATCTTGCCTCTTGCTAGAGCTACTGGAAGGATTTATATTTCCTTTAAAAACAGATCTTGTCTTTTCTGTGTCCCCTAGCCTTTAAACAATTGACACTAAAAGTTTACTATCATCCATTTCATATCAGGCCATATATTTCGGTATCTCTTTGTTGTGAAATAATTTCAAATTTTCAGAGAAGTTGTAAGAACAACACAAGAACCCTCAAACCTAACTATATTTTACAGTCATTATTTTGCTGTAGGGTTTTCTTCTTCTTCACTCCACCCATTGTTTTTTTTTTCTCCCATATATGAAATAATAATAACCAGTAGTTGATTTTTAAATAGATTTTACATCCATTTGATGTGACTGGTGTGTTTCCTACTGTCAGTTGGGCATTTATTCCTGAACATGTCATTGGGTCTAACTGTTGTATTCTGGATTACTGTCACCATAAATCATAAAAAACATCCTGGAAATCCCAATATGTTCATGTCTAAATTACATCTTGTAGACTTTCCCTGACACACAGAAAATGAAAAACCACAAAAATCATGTGTCAGATGAGAAGTGCTGATTTTTTTCATTCAGAAAATATAAACACCATATGAACAATGTTTCTTTCTTAATAAATACCTGTTGAATGAATGAAAATAGCATAGATAGATGGAAACTTTTGTCCACAATGGAAAGAATTGAGAAGGAATTATGTTGGGCTTTATAATTTTTTGCTATACATATTCAAGGTTTAGAGTTGGAATACCTTGAAGGTCTTTTTAAATCTAAATCCTTTCATTTTCTCTACTTCACATTTTTTTTTGATAATCATCCATGTATTGTAAAAATGTGAAAACTGAAATAACTGCCTAGGAGAGAGAGGGCAGGCCACTTCATCTCTCTGAACTTCAATGAGCTCATATGTAAAATAAGAAAGACAATTTATAAGATATTTTCTGGCTCTAAAATTATGATGATGGTCTAGTATTTGAAAAGACACTGTAAACATCCTTACAGCCACACTGTTAACAAAGGCAGCATATGTGGGCGGGAGCCTGAAGTCTGGCTGACCCCAAACAGTACTGGAGATATTGGAACTGTAGATCTGGAATAGAAGAGCACCAGTCAGTGACACAGATAGAGCACAACACACCAAGTCAGCATTTCAAGAGGGACTCTTTGTGGAGACATTTTGTTCATAGTCCTTATCTGAACCCAGTGATAGACAGAAATTTTTAGTCATTGGAATTCTCTCTACCTCGTAGAAGAATGTGGAACCTTACCCAAAGAAGGGAGAGATGGTATTGCTCAATCCAAGATTGTGATCTGGAAGTGTTTCAGGAAAGTGAGGCTGAATTTATTGTTATTTATTCTTGGGGTAAATACTGGGGATTAACCATCCATGCCAAGTACATCCTGTGGAGAGTGGCTGCTACATCTGTACATACATGTTCACTCTGCTCAGAGTCCTTGACCAGCCTTCCCACAGACAATCTTAAAGTCTTTGCAAGAATGAATGGTCTGTGGTAGGTGCCTTTGCTTCTAAGATTTTGGGGTTAAAATGTACTTTTGGTTGTAATGATAATCTGTGAGAAATTACTAGTGAATGGTTTTACAACAATAACATAGCAAAAGATATGGATGAATTTTTAAAATCAGATAATGAAATAGAATCTCAAAACAGTATAGAACAATGATATATACATTGAGCATTATCTATAAAACTAAGTATAGGGGACTGGGACTATAGCTCAGTGGTATAGTGCTGGCCTAGCACGCATGAGGCGCAGGGTTCAGTACTGGGGAGTACTGCAAAACAACAAAACAAAGAACACCACCACCAACAAAAAACAAATATAGAATAAACATAACACATGCACACATCTCTCAGTCTATCCCAGAGCAGGCATGCACATATATTTGATTATAGTTTAAACTTTGAGTCTCTTACTTTACTGTATTGGCTGGCTTTGTGAAACACTTCTGTGCTGGTTCCCAGGAACCCAACACCCAGAGTATCCAGAATCATCCTCTTGCTCTTCCGAATAACTCCATCAGTCAGGTGTCCCACTTTTAAGCCGTGGATCAAGGTGGCAAAGCTTTCTGTGACAGACTTCATAGGGAAGAGGGTTAGAACAGTGCTACACTCCACTTTGTATTTGCATACTTCTTTTCTACAAGAGACCTTGAGGGAAAGAGTTTTGCCCCACTAGAGAAAACCCAGTTGATAAAATTTAGTTCTATTTCTAAAAAATGATGTGTACCAAGCACTTCTGCATGAGGCCCAGGGATCTGGAGATGCACAGCCAGGTTCTGTCCTAAGCGGAGTTCAGGACACAGACTAGTGAGCAGATGATGACAACAGAGCATGGTGGGCGATGGTGGAAGGAAGCACAGAAGGTCCGAGGGGGAGGATGGATGGACTTCTCACCCATGAAATGAGAATGGCTGGAGGTGGGGTGTTTATGCAGACAGCTAAGAGCTGCCATTATTAGAGGCAGGCCAGGTACCGTGCAGAGTATTTCAGACACACTATCCATTTAATACCCACAAGTGTCTAGGTTGGTGCTTGACCCAGAAGTGTTCCAGAAAAGTACTGTACTTTGCAGGTGAGGAGACTGAGACCTACAAAGTGGAAGTCACTATTTTTCACAGCTCTTAAATTGTGGAATCTGGATATAAACCCCTGTAGGTCTAACTCCAAAATCAGGGCATTTAGCTAGTAATCCCACATTTCCTTAGATGTTGTTTGAGGAACATGGACATCAGGACCACCTGGGATTCCTTTTCGAAAACCAACATTTCTGGTCCCCCCCTGGACCACCACAATTAGACTCTCTCCAGAACCAGATCCTTTGGAAGCCTAGCATGGGGATTCACTTTTCTGTCAGATCTCTATGTGTTTTTTGTGTGTGTGTGGAGCTGGGGATCAAATTAAGGGCCTCATGTACTGCTGAGGTACACCCCCAGCCTTCTAGAAGATTCCTAAGTGCTCTAGCGCTGTTATGTTCAAAATGGTACTATGCAATTTGGCATTTAAAATATGGCTAGTCCAAACCAGGATGTGTCATAAGAATAAAATGAACACTGCATTTTGAAGACTTAGAAGAAAAAAAAGAATATAAAGTATTTCAATAATTTAAAACCATAGATTACATGCTGAATCAATGTTTAACATTAATGTCAACATTTCTATATTATGATAATATAGGTGCATCAATTTTTTGTCACTTTTAAAAATATGGCTACTGGAAAAGTTGACATGATACAGTGAGCTGAAAAACCACTGTCTGCTCTTTCTTGTTGTTAGGGACTACCTGGAGGCTGCTGGAGATGTGGGTGGAAGCTAAAGAAGGGGTAGCAGTACAGGGCAGGGCTTGGGGGGGGGGGCCCGCATGAATCTGATACACTTTCATTGCAGAGCTGCATGCAGAGTTGATGCAATGGGAAACCATAGTCCTTCTATAAGAAGGTGGAGATTTGATCAGCACTGTGTTTGGAAAGATCTCTTTGGGAATCATGTAGACAATGAATTGGAGTGGGCTAGACAAGAGCAGTTAAGAGGCTGCTCAAGTATCCCACATTCTGGGTGGGGGAATGACAGTGTCACTTGCCAAGAGAGAAGATATTAGAGGAAGAGCAGGCTCTCTGATGATGGGATCCTGCAAACTTGCCGACTATGAAGTGCCTTGTGATGATCCCAGAGGGGAGGAACATTCTGCTGCTACCCACAAACCAGACAATGAAAACTTGCAGTATAGGATGATTTGCATTTCATAAGCAGTAGTGAAGTACTTTGTAATTCCTTTAAATATGAATTTCTTCAATGCACAGATGATTCTTTTGTTGTCAACATGTCTTCACAAGACAGCATCTATTATGTATAGTTAAAAACCTCCAATCTTAGGAGGCATTTCATTATATGCCTGCTACTTAGTGCCACTTGGTCAATGATAAGTAGTTTCCCTTCCCTGTCTAAAGACTGCATTAAAAAAAAAAAGATTAAAAAAAGAAAAAGACTGTATCATTGCACAACTTCTTTTGTCTCTGAGCATCAAATACCTCATTTACCAATGTTAGTTGCAGGCTGAGGGGTTAATAGACCAGGGGTTCTTAGTGCCCTAGCACTGAACTCAGTGTGAGAGATCCCCAGACACCTTAAAGCTACTATTTTTAGATGAAGTATCTGATGTAATGATGTGATCATTAGGGATGGGAAGCCCCTTATCATTTAGCAAGTGACACTGAGAGCCAGGCACATAATGAAATGTCTTGAACCATTGAAGATTTTTAACTATATGTAATAAATGTTCTCTTGAAAAGACATATAGTCAACAAAAGAATCATCTATGCATTGAAAAACTTGATATGTATTCAAAAGTCAGCCCTTTAGGGTTAGATCTGAATCTGGGTTGCCTTCTGGGGACAGGTGTATGCCTGGGGAGAAAGCGGCAGTGCCAACATGGTGTCCAGGAGGTGGGTGGAACATCAACCTACAAGAGGCCACACAGCTGGTGCCCTAATGTGGGGCCCATAGGACCCCCTGACAAGTCCTGAACACCTGTCCCCCCCACCCCACAATGAGCTAAAGAACAAAGGGCCCCTCTCTGGCCCTGGGAGGAAGGGAGCATGAGGGAAATTAACACACAGCTGCTCAGCTGTCTATGAGTCTTGTCTAAAATGTCTTTCTGATTTGTTTCTCATGACCTTCACATCTCTTTTTAGCAAAATACTGTGACTTATGTATAAATTAAGGCACATTATGCAGTCATTTAGTAAATAAATTCTCAGATTCTTGTGAACTCACTGTACTAAACTCTCTAGAATGCCAAACCATACATGATGTTTTTTGCTTCAGAATGCATTATCAAGGGACTAATGGGCGAGGACTGTGACAGCAAGCAGATAATTAGAAATGCAACCTGGCTATGTCACAAAGTCTCATAGAACTAAGAGGTTAAAATTCAGTGCGCTTACAATGATCCATTTTCTTCCTAATATGATACATCACAATCATTTCTCTCATTTGTAAAATGCCAATGAGAGCTAACACATAGTTAATTAGGGAGCCCAGAGGCTATGAGGACAGTTAAAATGCCATTTGTTTAAAGCAGAGCAGGCATCTCGTAATTTGAGAAGGCAAGTGAGGAGATTGAGAAAGGAAGGAGTAAGCTAGAAAAGAGATTTAAGTAAGCCACAAAAAAAAAAAAAAAAAAAAAAAATGCCACAATACCTTGAGCATCATGCTGTTCTAAAGAGGAAGTTTGGTGCAGAAGTGAGCTGGAGGAGTGGTTTGTTGACTCTGTGGCTGCCTTTATATCCTTCACTCCTCTCAAGCTCTTTCCTTTCATTCTAACTCTGGATTATTTCAACACTCTCAACTAACTGTACTTCCTCTACAGTGAATTCTGGCACTCACCTGTAGCTGAAGGATTAAATGAAGTTAGCGGGCACAGTAGCCCTGACTGTATGGCTACTCACAGGCAACAGAAAAGTCAATTTATGGTAAAATTAGGAGTGCCTCCTGTGCCTAGATGTCATACATTAATATGAGAAAAAAAATACTTACTCTTTTAACTAGGTGTTTCACTTTTAAAAATATGTCCTATGGAAATAAGCACGGAAAGATGGAAAGATTGAAAGAAACACTCACATGTACTCTAAATAAAGTTGGACACTTGTTTGTGGCTCAGCTGCCTCTCTTTGTGTGTTTCTGTTTTCCTAGTCCTCTGCCTGGCTTCTGGGACATCCTGGCTGCTTGCTCCCCTCCCTGCCATGGCCTGAGTCTACTTTGACACAGCTCGGCCTGGCCTCTTTGCTTATAATCGCTCACTGTGGTCTGGCTTGCCTGGACATGACTGCTCACCTGGGCATTTGCCACCTCCTTTGGGCTGCCTAGTCCTGGCCAATTTGTTTGTACATAGAGTAGACACAAAAAAACAAGTTATCTAAAATCTGAGACTGTTGTTCTGGATAGAGTGGAGGAATTCATCTTTGGGGAAGACTGTATTTCAGGTTTGGAGGAAATTATCATAAACTTTATGGTTTATCTCAGGCCTAGAGTAGAAGGGAGAGTTTGGGGACAAAGAGAAGCTATATGGTTCTACATAAAAATACAAAAGGCTGTTTTTCTTGTGGACAGGCAGTGTTTCTGGGAGATGAGGGTAAGTAAGTAGTCTTTCTTCTCTTGGATAGAGTCTATGTAGAAAGAACGCTGGGATCAGGACACAGGGCCAAGGGCAGGGCCAGTGGGAGCTCTCTTAGCTTGGTGGGGGTGTTACTAAGGCTATCAGCTAGGAGCTGTAGAGGGAAATGGCCAATAGGAAACTCAATGTGAAAGGACAGGGGCAGAGAGATTTAGGGAACAGTGAGACCAAATGTGTGATTGGAAGTTTTTTTTTTTTTTTTTCTCAACATAATTCTCTAATGTTATCTTTATATTCTTAGGCAAGTTTTTTTTTTTTTTTTTTTAATATGCCGTACAAACTAGTGTTAGCCGTGTTGTGGGAGATGAAGGCAGAGGAGGCTGATTGTGCATGGAGTCAAAAGAGCTTGGAGAGAGAAGCTCAGGGTTTGAGTTACTGGGAGAAATGACCAGCAGCAACCACTGCTTTAAACCCACTGCGGCTTGGAGTAGGCTTCCCAAACATGGTCCAGATCAGAGAAACCCAGACAGGTTCAATATTGGCACAGGTGGTGCTTATGTGTATAGTGATTTCATCTCAATATTTATTTTATGTCAGTAGACTCCAAATCCAGCTTCCATGGAAGGGTAGATTCTTGTGTCCAAAGAACAAGATGGGTGTTTTGGAGCCATCGTGTAAGAATGCTCCGTTGTTGAGCTTCTCTGTAACTCAGGTTTTGCCACCATTGAATTCAGAAAAAGTGTTAGCTTAATTACTTGATAGTTTAATTATTTACTGTGACTTTCATGGAACTGTGATTAATTAAAAAAATTAGGTCCCTCTGTAATTAGAATTACTTTATAACTGTCTAGGAGCTTAAATGATAAATGATATGTTGATTGTCACTCTCCAATGAAGAACAATTGATAACATTGATGAAAGAAATTGAAGAGGACATTAAAAACAATGGAAAGATATCCTGTGTATGTGGATTGGAAGACTCAATATTGTTAAAATATCATTCAAAGTGATCCCTATCAAAATGCCAATGACATTCATCAAAGAACCAGAAAGAACAATCCTCAAATTTATACAGAAGCAAAAATCTCCAAAAGAGCTAAAGCCATCTTGAGCAAAAAGAAAAAGAGGAGGCATTACATTTCCTGATTTAGAAATACACTACAAAGCTGTAGGAATCAAAACAGCATGGTCATGGCATGAATACAGACACATAGACCAATGGAACAGAGCAGAGACCCATAGAGTAAGCCCATGAATCTATAGCAAACTGATTTTCAACACAGGTGCTAAGAACATACACTTGAAAAATAGCAGTATTTTCAGTAAATAGTGCTGGAAAAATTGGATGTCCATATGCAAAAAAAATGCAACTAGACCCTTATTTCTTACCAATTACAAAGATCAAATAAAAATGGATTGAAGATTTTAAAATGAGAAATGAAACTAATAGCATAAAACATAAGGGAAATGCTAAATAGCAGTGGAATGAGCAAGGATTTTTTTTGGATAATACTCCAAAAGCAGAGGAAAAATAAGCAAAAGTATACAAATGAGATCATATCAAACCAAAAAGCTTTTGCCCAGCAAAGGAAACAAGCAACAGAATGAAGAGACTACCTACAAGGTAGAAGAAAATATTTGCATACTACACATCTGACAAGGAATTGAAACCTAGAATACAAAAGGAACTCCAAAACCAAGAGCAAAATAAACAATTAAACAATCCACTTAGAAAATAGGCAATAAAACTATATAGCCATTTCTCAGAAGATTTATAGTATGAATGTATAACAATGAATCCCACCATTATGTACAACTATAATGCACCAATAAAAATATGGGATAAAAGACATACAAATGACCAACAAGTTATACAAAAAAGTGCTCAACATCATTAATCACTGAGAATATGCAAATCAAAAAGCGTACAAGACGTCACCTCACCCCAGTAAGAATGGCCATTTTCAGAGATTGAAGATAAAGAGCATTGGGAGGGATGTGAAGAAAAAAGGGGCCCTTTAAGCTGTTGGTGGGTATGTAAATTCATGCATTATGGAAAACTGTATGGATGTTGCTCATAAAATTAGAAGCAAAATTACCTTAAGATCCAGCAATCTCACTACCTGGTATTTATCCAAAGGAAATGAAATCAGTATGTCAGAGAGATGTCTTCACTCCCATGTGTCGGATTGCAGCACTACTAACGATGGCCAAGAAAGGGAGACAACCTGAGTGTCCATGACCTGGTGAATGGATAAGGGAACTGTGGGGCATATACACAAGGAAAGACTACTTGGCCCTAAAAAAGAATGAAGCCCTGCCATTTGTGACAGCATGAATGGAACTAGAGATAGGCCAGCACTGAAGGGCAAGTACTGTGGGACCTCCCTAAGATGTGGAATGTAAAAATAGTTGATTTCATAGAAATTCATAGAATGGTTGCCAGAGAGGAGGGCACAGGAGGGGAGAGGAGGGAAGAAGGAAAGATGGGGAAAGTTTGATCAACGAGTACCATGTCATGGTTAGATAGGAAGATATTCTGGTGTGCCACTATAGGGAACAGGGTGGCTATAGGTAACAATAATATTCTGCTCATGGCAAAAAGCAAGAAGAAAGGATTTTGAAAGTATTTATCATAAAGAAATGAGAAATGTTTGGAGAGATAGGTATGTTCATCCTGATTTAAACATTATATATATATATATATATATATGTATATATATATATATATATATATATCAATCACACATCAAAACATTTTACCCCATGTATGATTTTTATGTATGTATAATTTTTATGTACCAGTTAAAAAATAACTAACAATTTAAAAAAATTGGTGGCTTCCTGTTGCTTTTTGCTTCTAGATCTAAGTAGAAACCAGAGCTATTGTTTTTAAGGGAAAATCCCTCTGGTCACTTACCTGGTGGAAGCCGTGCTCTGAGCAGCCCTCTTGGGCACTGATCTTTGTGTAGCAAGTCATGTCTTGGGAGACTGCAGCCTGCAGTTTGACTACAATACTTCATGTGAGACCTCAGTCCAGAACCACTCAGTGAAGCTGCTCCAAGTTTCCTGACTCTTTTGAGATAACAAAGGTTGATTGCTTTAAATGGAGAAGTTTGGGGATAACTAATCAATACAGTGTATTAGGATTCTCCAGAGGGACAAAATCAGATGCATGTGTGTTCACAACTGTAATATAGGTGAGGGGAAGTGTGAGAAAGAGGGAAAAGGAGAGAATTTTATTATAGAGAGTAGGCCCTTGAGGCTGTGGAGGCTGACAAGTATCAAGATCTGCAATTGATAAGCTGGAGACCCAGAGAGATGTTGTGGTCCAAATCCAAAAGGCCCGTGAACGTGGGAAGACAATGATGTAGTTCCGGTCCAAATGCAAGTGAGCTCCACACTCAGGAAGAGCTGATGTTTCAGTCTGAGTCTGAAGGCAAGAGAAATCCTTTGTGCTGAGTCAGAGGCAGTGTGTGGAAGGAATTCCCTTTTTGTTTTAGTAAAACCTTCAACTGATTGGAAAGGACCCACACATTAAGGAGGGTAATCTGGGGCTGGGGATGTGGCTCAAGCAGTAATGTGCTCGCCTGGCATGCGTGCGGCCCGGGTTCGATCCTCAGCACCACATACCAACAAAGATGTTGTGTCTGCCGAGAACTAAAAAATAAATATTAAAAATTCTCTCTCTCTCTCTCCCTCTCCTCTCTCTCCTCTCTCACTCTCTCTTTAAAAAAAATGAAAAATAATTTATAAAAAAAAGGAATAACTTGGACACAATGTAAGCTATTGAAGTAAATCAGGAATATTGAAACAATAAGTGTTGGAATACGAGAGTGCAGACCATTTCTATAACAACATGAACAACAACAACTATAGCAACAAAAATTTAGTTTGGTCTGTTTTGTCCAGAATAGCTGTTTTGGAGTATTTGAAATGCAGTTCCTGTGCTAGGATTGTGCAAAGTCTGATGAGTCAGACTCTGGACACTGATTGTTTCACTTTCATGTAAGGCTGACTTTTATGAGAAATCACAGTGGCGGTAATTAGGGTTCATTTCCCTGGATTATTTCATTGTTAATTTATTTGATGCATGAAATTGACTTAACATGAGAATGTTTTTAAAAAGATGACTCTTGAGGCATACCATGTTACTTTCCTTAAAATAACAAAGGCCACAATCTTCTCCACCTCAGCTCATTACCTTTCTACCATTTTTCTATATTTCATTTTCCTCAGCTCTTAGACAAGAATATCAATCAAATTTTAGCAAAGGAAATGAAAGCTTCAGCGGCTTCAGGCAAGACTATATATATATGTTTAGCTGTAGATGGACACATTACCTTTTACTTTATTTATTTTATGTGGTGCTGAGGATCGAACCTAGCGCCTCATATGTACGAGGAAAGCACTCTGTCACTGAGCCACAGTCCCAGCCCAGGCAAGAATATTTTTTTTTTGATTTTTTAAAATTGCGAGTATACATGTTTATTGCAGAAAAGTTTAAAACAAACAGGGAAGCAATAAGGATTTCAAACAAATATTTAGCAGAATGCCTCACAAAGCCAATATTTATTTTGTATGTGTATGTTATGGTTTGGATGTGAAGTGTCCCCCAGAATCTCATGTGTGAGACAATGCAAGAAGGTTCAGAGAAGAAATGATTGGGTTGTGAGAGCCTTAACCCAGTGAGTTAATACCTGATGGGATTAATTGGTGACTGAAGGCAGTGGGGGTGTGGCTAGCGGAGGTGGAGCACTGGGGGCATGGCTTTGGAATATATGTTTGTATCTGGCAAGTGGGAGACCCCTCTCTCTCTGCTTCCCAATCATCATGTGAGCTGCTTTCCTCTGCCATGCTCTTTCACCATGATGTTCTGTCTCATCTCGAGCCCCAAGGAATGGAGCCAGCCTTCAATGGACTAAGACCTCTGAAACTGTGAGCCCTCAAATAAACTTTTTCTCCTCTACAATAAATTTTTTTCTGGTCGGGTCTTTCAGTTGCAGCAGCAAAAAAGCTGACTAAAATAGTGCCCCCTCTGTTTTCTCTACCAAAAGTTGGTATTGAACTTTTCGAATTTTATAAGTATACAAAAAAGGGATTAAGTTTGGACTATGAAGTAAGGAATCTGAACCATTGGATAAATGTGTGACTATAAAAATCATTGCCTAAATACAATAAAATACAACATATTTTATTGTGAGGAAAGCTTCCCATTTGTGGATGTGCAGGTAGTTATAATTTATCTTCCAAGTTACTATACCTCAAAGAAGGATGATCATTTGTAGCTTTCTCATAAGCATCAAGTAGTTTGTTAGTGCTTCTTAGTTAACTAACAAATGCAGAGTGATTATCCATAGGCTGTACTGTCAGACATTTGCTAAAAACAGATAACAATGGATTGATACCTGATCTGAGTATATCTGACAGACTCTAAAAAAATAGTCTATGAAGAAACTGCTTCTGCATATATAACAGAATAGAATATATGTACTTTATGTTCTTTATAAGCTCAATTTAAATATAGAATTATCATGAATCTCCAAAGGGATACAGTTAAGGCTCTCAATGGCAGAGGCCTAATTATGTCCCATGTCACACTAGAGACTGCTGGAAAGTCAAGTCTTTCATCTCAGAGACATTCTCTATTACTATTATTTTGATTCTGTTCCCTCTCTTATTTTTACTTCTGATATATCTGAGAAGTGAATTGGCTCTGCATGTGTCCTCTGTGACTCCACTCAAGTCTTGAAATCTCCACTTTTGCTACCTTTGTGTTAGTGTTCTGATAGGAGTACATGACTTGATCTCTAGTTCCTTCTTCAGCTGTGTACATTCAGTTGAGCTCTTTTACTGCATTTCTTATTTCAAAAACATGTTACTCAGCTCTCTGTCACATTACAAAATGCCTGAGATAATCAACTTGTAAAGAAGAAAGGGATTTTTTTTTTTTTTTTTTTTTTTTTGCTTCTAGGTCTGGAGTTTCCAGTCTATGATTGGGTGGCCCTGTTCCTTTGAGCCTGCAGCCAGGCAACACCTCCTAGTGGGAGCGTGTGGCTGAGTAAAATTCCTTACATTTAGGGAGTGAAACTGCTTATGACAAAGAGCAAAGAGGAAGAAGAGAGGCCTGGAGTCCCACAATCCTCTCCAAGGACACACGCCACGGTGACCTAAAGATCTCCTGCTAGGTCCTGCCTCTTAAAGATCCTATTACCCTTCATTAGCGCTCCAGGGACCCAAATTTTAATAGGTGGGTCTTTGAGGGACATTCAAGATCCAAACTATAGCAGGAAATCATGTTTTTATTTTATAATAACTCTTTCTTGTTCCTTGATTAACATTTCATTTCAGTGTATTTTGTTTTATTCATACAGTAACTTCTTGATATCTTTAAGAAAATTCCTGAAAGTTTTCTTCTAAAATCATTCATAGCACTTCTCATCTTGGGCCTTTTATTTCATGCTGTTGTTTTGCAGCACGAGTCAAGTGATTCTGCATTGTTCTTTCCTATTGCTAAACTGCACACTGATTAAATTGATCACCAGTGCTGGGACATGACCTTTGAATGCAGGAGCACTAGTTGTGATAGAAGAAACTTTGTCCCCTTAGTCCCCCAAGCTGGAATGTCCATTCCTAGTCTTGAAAATTGTCAACTTAGATAACAATCAGAGAGAGATTGTCCAAAAAAATAATATTTATCCAGAAAGAGCAGAGTGTTGAAATGGGAATATAACTGCCATAGTAAACTATGTGTGTATTCAAGGAGTGGAGGTAAGGAGAATTTTTTTTAACAGTAAAATAAGGATTACATAAGGTATTTTGAAACAATAATCCTTGGTTCCAAGGATTATTTATTTAGATTAGGGCTGAGCAAAAGCAACTCCATTTTGATTCTGAAAATTTTCACAAGATCATGAGACCTCCCTGGTCAGGTCTTAAAGAAGATCTCAAGGTCAGATAAAGTGAGAAATACTGGTCAGGGCCCCCAAACAGCAAGGTTAACATGCTTTCCTGTAGTAGTGTTAGCATTTTTAAAAAACATCTGCAGGTCATTGAACCTGCAGAGAACTTTAGATTCATTCACTGTCATTTCCTTTATTAATTTATTAATCTTTTAGTTACCCTAAGTTACCCCATAAATTGTCTTTTTTATTAATTATTTATTAACATGAAGACATGATGCTAGTTTATAGCACAATGCAATCAGATATTCCTAGACTTAAATTTTACTCCTCAAACATATCAACCACATTTTGTCAATGGTGGGTGAGATTATATACTCCAAGCTCATTATGCAATGAAACACAGTCTCTGAGGGTAACAGCATTGACAGCTAATGCGAAAAACTCACTACCATGTGTCAATGGAGAAATTCCTCTCTGCCAATGTGTTTGTTATAACCCATTCGAAAAATATAAATTAACAATGCATTTGTTGAATGTGGCCAGTGATCTAACAAATTCTCACGAGGTTCCTTCTTTTAAAATTCCCACTTTTTCTTTTTCTTTTCTTTTCCCTCCCTCCCTCCCTCCCTCCTTTCTTCCTTTCTTTCTTGGTACGGGGGATTGAACTTAGGGATGCTGAACCACTGACCCACATCCCCAGCCCTTTTTGTATATTTATTTAGAGAGCTAAATTGCTCAGGTCCTCAATAAGTTGCTGAAGCTGGCTTTGAACTTGTGGTCCTCTTGCCTCAGCCTCCCATGCTGCTGGGATTACGGGCCTGTGCCACCATGCCTGGTTAACGGTCCTGTTTCTTCTTAACATCACCACATTGGGGGCCAAGATTCCAATTTGTGAATCTTTGGGGAACAGACACATATGCAAACCATAACAATAGATACAGAAGTGATTTCGTATGGGAATTTTCTCATGTGATTATGGAGGCTGAGCAGTGCCACTATCTGCCATCCGCAAGCTAAAGAAACAGGAAAACTGGTGGCATAAGTCATTCTGAGTCACCTTTGTTTACTACCTTTTCTTTGTTCCCCTTTTAAAATTTCATACCGATCATCTACATGTCATTGCAACATTTGGGTATGTCATAGCACAACATTTGGGTATGTCATAGACTCTCTTTTTAGTGTAGTTCCTATAAAAAGTTACATCTGAGGTTTTTTTTTTTTCCGCCATGTCACCTCAGTGTTTGTTTTTCCAGAGTACAAATCAGAGTCCAACTTCAAGAAAGAGCCACTGATATCTGGGCATAGTGGTGCAAGCCTGTAATACTGGCTACTGAAATGACTGATCTCACAAGTTTGATACTAGTCTGGGTAACTTGGTGAAGATTTGTCTCAAATTTTAAAATAGAGCTGGGGAAGTAGCTCAGTAGCAGAATATTTCTACATGCACAATTCACTAGGATTGATTCCCAATACCACCACCAAACAAATAAACCAAAAAAAAAAATGGGCTACGGATAAAAAATTGTATTTATAATCTTTAGTTCATTTCCTTCAGCTTCTGTATTTTCTGAAGGTTCTACACAAATTGATTTGTATCAAGCTCTTCATATTGCTTATTATTTTATAGAATTCCACTACATGAGGAATTTTACAGGACTTTCATATGATTTGTTACAACTGACAACTTTCTGGTATTTTTCACAAACACAGTGTTTTAATTCATTGTGTATTCTTACATGTGGGCCAACCAAAGACTTTTGAACCTATCTTCTTCTTTAAAAAATATTTACTTAATTGTAGATGGACACAACATCTTTATTTATTTATTTTCATGTGGTGCTGAGGATCGAACCCAGTGCTTCACACCTGCAAGGCAGGCACTCTACCACTGAGCTACAGCCCCAGCCTTTGAAAACATCTTCTACTCAAGGTTTCTTTTTTGTCTGTGAATCTAATCAAGATGATGAGAAACCTTCTCATGAGCTTTCCATTGTCATGAATTCTCTCCATTATGAATACTCGTGTACGCTAGAATGATCCTGTGATAACAAAACTTTCTTACATTCTACATTCACGGTTACTGTCTACTATGGCTTCTTTTTTCCTTGGGGAGGAGGGTGGTTACCAGGAATTGAATCAGGAGCACTCAACCACTGAGCCACATCCCCAGCCCTATTTTGTATTTTATTTAGAGACAGGGTCGCATTGAGTTGCTTAGCGCCCAGGCTGGCTTTGAATTTGCGATCCTCCTGCCTCAGCTTCCCAAGCCGCTGGGATTACAGGCATGCACAGCGCCCAGTTCCACTGTGGCGGCTCCTTCTCCTTCTTCTGTGCTGGGATTGAACCCAGGACCTTTTGCATGTGAGGCAAGCACTCTACGGACTACGCTATATCCCCAGCCCCTGTGAGTCTTCTTTAATGTTAGTAAAAGCAACTGGACTCACTGAAGGCTTTCCCATACATAGGATTTCTCCTCAGTGTGAATTCTTTCATGTATTTGAAGAAAACTGAAGCAAGTGTAGTTTTTCCCATTGTCTGGAGGGGAGGGGAAGGCTCAGAGCCAGGAAATAGATTTGGGATCCTGGCAAGTGGAAGAAGATGCAAAACACAGTTGGGATAGTAGACCTTTATTCAAAGGTGGCAGCAGCCCTGAGCCTCCAGCTCCAATTCCATGTAGTCCCCAGCCAGTTTCATTTTAGCATACAAAGAAGATTGCTAAAGTGCCAATAGAATGACAATAGATTGCATGGGGGGGCGGCATGCTCACAAGCAAATGTTTACAACCTTGAGTACATAAGCTGAATCTGGGTGTTCATGACTTGGCTACATACTAAAATCATAGCAGTTGGAAGCCTCAGCAACGGAGCCTAATTATAACAATTTTGGGCCTGCCCTATACTCCAAAGGCCCCCGACTCCATTCCCCACTTCTGGTGTGTGTGTGTGGGGGGGGACTCTGGTGTTCCCCCAAGGTCTTCTAAGGTCAGTGCAGGATGTGGTGTGACAGAGGCTGAGCCACTGGGATCTCTTTCAGCAACTGATATGGCAAATTTGAGTTCTTATAACTCGTCAGATTGCAGTTTGCTTATGGTCTATCTTTAGACATGTTGGCAAAGCTTATCTTCCTGAGACCCTGTCATGATTTCCAGAGGTATGTTGTTTCATTTACTCTTTGGTGGAACAGAACAGAACTTTGAGAGGTAGCTTGTGTTCCTGTTCTAGGGTGCACCAATGTGCTAATAATAAGGATTAATCCCAGGAGTATACGTGGGTGATCATGTCTAAAAGCAAAACTTTAAGTAATTTATAAAAAGCAAAGAAGTCAGAAAATGATAGGGTATGAGAGGATTGAAAAGATAAAACAGGTCCAAAAGCAATACTGAACCAAAACCAATAATTGGATTGGGAGAAGAGAGTGTTATTGTGTCTCCCCAAAATTCATGTGTTGAAGCCTTAGCCCCCAATGTGACTATATCTGGAAATGGATAGGGCCGCCACAAAGCAAGTTAAGGTTGAATGAGGTCATGAGAGTAACCCTAATCCAATAGAGCAGGTGTCCTCATAAGAGGAAGAACTTACAACGAATGTCGCACTATTCTAAGAGCTTTACATGTATCAGTTAATGTTTAGTTCTCACAAAACATCATTATCCCCATTTTACAGATAAAAAACTGAGACAGTGAGAAATGAGTAACGTGCCCAAGGTTACCCTCCTGGTATATGGTAGAGCCCGGATTTATAGACAGGTAGTTTGGCTCCAGAGACTACACGTAGTCACACTAACCAGTAAAATGAGTATAAAGAAGCTGAATAAAGGGGGCTGGGGTTGTGGCTCAGTAGTAGAGCGCTTGCTTTGCACACAAGAGGCATTGGGTTCAATCCTCAGCACTGTATAAAATAAAAAACAAGTAAAATAAAGATAATGTGTCCATGTTAAAAAAAAAGAAGCTGAATAAAGTGATTTCTTTATTGTTGTGTCTACTTTGATGCTTTTTAGGGAAATGTCAAAATCTTTCACAAATAATGTTTCTAATTTTTTGGTGCCTCTGCTATGATGGTTTGGAACTTAAAGGTCCTCTAAAAGCTCCTATGTCGAAGGCCAGGTCCTCACATGATGATATATTGGAAGGTGATAGAAAGTTTATGAGCAAGGTCACGTAGAAGGAAGTTGGATCACTGGGGCATGTGCTTGAAGGGAATATTGTCACCGAGGCCCTTTATTCTGTCTCTCTTTGCTTCCCAGAAACAATGAGGTGAGCAGCTTTGCTCCACTGTATACTTCCTGCCATGAAGTTCTGCCTCGTCACAGGTCTGAAAACAAAGGAGCCAAGTGACCATGGACTGAAACCTCTGAAACTCTGAGTACAAACAAACTTTTCTTTCCTAAAGTTGATTTTTCTCAGGTATTTTGCCATAGCCACAGAGACCTGACTAAAACACCTGATATAGCAGATGCCTTATGCACATGCCTACCCCTCTGTTGGGCAAGCCCTCACTGGTCTGTTAACTGATGTCAGACTTTCCTCAGACTGAATGCTGGTTGCAGTGCCACATGTACATTTGGATGTGGGCAATACCCCTGATTGATGCAGTTTCAGCCAACCCTAGTGGCAAGATCTGTCTGCTCAGTGAAATGAGTAAATGAGTAAATCCATCCATTACTCCTTTCCTACACTTAATGTATCTATGGCCTGACTGTCTTGGTTATTCCAGACCCAGGACAGCTTGACTTCCTTCCTAGGTAACACAATATTTTAGTCCATTTAGGCAGGTAAGTTTACTTTGTTAGAGCCGGGTGCTAATTGTTTAGATGGTTCTTGAACATTATGTACACAAGAATTACTATGTACAGCACAGGTTACCCCAGAGTTTTTCATTCAGAAAATTTTCATTCATTTGGAATCTTACTCCAGACTTTATAAATGTAAAAATAAGGATAATGTCTTCTTGGGGGAGAAAATGTGAGCCTGCTTACTTTTAGCCCCTTATAAAATTAGAGATTTCTCAAGACTTGCCTCCGTAGGACCAGGGTGGGCAGGAGAAATGGCACACTTGAAGTTCATGTTGCCTGCTATGTTGTGATGACTGTCTAAATGTGCGGGGGAGAGCCTGATGAGGGACCCAAGAATTTGCATTTCTGACAAGTTTCCAGATGAGCTATACACTCAATTGCCTCAGACCTGTGCTAGTGAAGTGTGGCCACAGACCCATGGCCTGGATATCAGCTTGGGAGGTTGCTAGGAATGCATCATCCTGAGCCCCAGCCCAGATCCACAGAATCAAAATCTATATTCAGTGACTTCCTCCAAACATGGTTTGTATGCGCATTCAGGTTTGAAAAGCAATTGTTTAGATCACCGGGTTCTTGATCTTATTTTGGATTTTCAATGTCAAATGAAAGAAAATCTTATTTGATAGCAGTACCTAAAACAGTCATAGCATTAAGGTATATTGTAGCCACCAAGGAGACCAAATAAGATTTTAGACAAATCTATCATAATTCAGTCTCAGTGGCTCAAGACTGTGTTTTAACAGAGGAGAGTATTGGCTTCAGATTAATAGCAATTTTAAAAAGTGTTAATATTTACCTGCTCAATGCAGCTTAATGCCAGGGTGGTGAAGGCAATCCCCCTCTCACTGTCTTGACAAGGTCACAGTGAAAATAAGTATTGGCAAAGCCACGCTGGTTAGTGGGTAACCGAAAGCATGAGACCCTTTTTTATGTAATTGGGACTTTTCATTTTCATGTTCATGTTCCTGACAGGAGGCATGAGTATGTTAAATGCCAAACCAAATTAAACTTCAGATGGCTAGAACATAACAGGTGGTTCATGCCTTGAAGGCTGTTCTACTACCCCTCCGCATATCAAGGACAAAGTAGAAAGCTGCTCTACTGTCTCAGCACATTGAGGACAAAACTGATAATGGACAACAATCATTCTCTGAAAGGTCACGAGAATTTTAGGCACCACATTGATTACATCAACTAGAACCCAAACCCATATCTCCAGCCTTTTAGAAAACCTAATCATTATGCTCATTGTACGAAACCCATCATATGTAGTTTCATTCTTGATTAAGGAAAGTTATGTTATACACTTAGGAAAGTTAAGACTTATAAGGATACATTCTTTTCATTTCTATAAACCCTCTTTTACTTCACATAGGGATTTGTGATGAGCATAA
Source organism: Spermophilus citellus (assembly GCF_964194105.1). Taxonomy (NCBI): domain Eukaryota; kingdom Metazoa; phylum Chordata; class Mammalia; order Rodentia; family Sciuridae; genus Spermophilus; species Spermophilus citellus. The sequence continues at coordinate 70,396,553 of NC_138182.1, read as the reverse complement.
CTTAATATTGGCAGAAAGTGGACTGATGTTTAGAACTTACTTTTAATTGAGAAAGATTATAAAGATATAAGAACTAGTGCACCTTGACTGAGAAACAAAGAAACTCTTTGAGAAAGCAGCTCAACCAGTTTTATGAGAATAGATTTAGGAATTAATTAAAGTAGCTTTATAAGACATATTTTTAGAATAATGTTAGACGTATTATTCTATTGAGATTCTTGGGTTTAAAATTCTTAAGTTTTTAGCTGTATGGGTTTTTGATATGTTTTAAGAATGCTTTATAAACGTTAGGATATTTTAAGTATAAGATTTAAGGGGACTTTTTTAGATGGGAATTTTCTTTTTTTTTTCTTTTTTTTATTGGTTGTTCAAAACATTACAAAGCTCTTGACATATCATATTTCATACATTTGATTCAAGTGGGTTATGAATTTTAGATTAGGAATAAAAGTTCAGGTGTACTTTAAAACTTAACGATTAATGATAGGTTAGGAGACTTAGAGTCTGGTTACGTAGTTTGGCATTAGTTAATAAGAAAATAGTACATCTTGGGAAAATCTGAAAAAATGTAAATCAATGACGCATTTTATTAATGATTGACAACTAAAAAGTCACATCCTGGAAAAATGTAAATTGATGTTACATTTTTCTATACCCTTAATTATGATTAAGGAAACGTTATGTCTTGGCAAAGTTTTGAAACTGTATAATCAATGAATGACGTATTCTGAATTTATAATGATGAGAAAAATTGTAATAAGAGGACCCAGAGAAAGCTGCATTAGCTCTCTCTCTGGAGATTGTTCCAACGGAACGACTCCTGTCTCATCTTTTCGCTGACGCCACTCATCGTCCAGGACTCCTTGGACCCCACTAGGGCTGGACCCCGGCACCAGGGGAATAAGAAATGACTTTCTAAAATAGTTTTAACCCCTCTTCTATCAGTAAAACAGTGGATTGGCCTAAAATGGACACAGTTTAAGGGTTTGAGTTTGAATATTTTGAAAATCAGTTAGAAATGAAAGCTTGGGTTGTGTGAAGTGAAATAAGAAAAAAGCTATTTTCACTGCTACTTTTACATTTTGGACAAAAAAGAGAAAGATAAAAAATATCAATCTTGTTTTTTAAATTTTTTGTTTGTTCTTTTTAGATATACATGACAGTAGGGTATATTTTGGCACAGTATACACACATGAAGTATGATTTCCCATTCCTGTGGTTGTACATGATGTGGAGTTACAGTGGTTGTGTGTTCACATATTAGCACAGGAAAGTTACGTCTCATTCATTCTACCATCTTTCCTATTCCCATTCCCCCTCCCTTCCCTTTATTCACTGTTGTCTAGTCCAGTGAATTTCTATTCTTCCCTCTTTCCCCACTTATTGTGTGTTAGCATTCACATATTAGAGAGAACATTTGGCCTTTGGTTTTTTGGGATTGGCTTATTTTGCTTACTATGATATTCTCCAGCTCTATCCATTTACTGCAAATGCCATAATTTCATTCCTCTTTATGCCTGAGTAATATTCCATTGTTTATGGATACCATATTTCTTTATCCATTCTCCTGTTAAAGCGCACCTAGATTGGTTCCATAGCTTAGCTATTGTGAATTGAGCTGCTATAAACATTGATGTGGCTGTGTCACTATAGTCTGCAGATTTTAAATAGTTTGAGTATATAACAAGGAGTGAATAACTGGGTCAAATGGTTCCATTTCAAATTTTCTGAGGCATTTTCATACTTTCAAGCTTGTTTTATAAATAAGTTAAAAATATTCAGAATATTATTATTTTTTTTTCTAAATCTTGGTAGACATTTTTAGATTTTCTAACTCACTGTAAGAGAGAATAATTTACCTCCATTCACTGATTTTTGACATGCTACATGAAAATAATCAAACAATATCTACAAAGTTGCTACTTTAAACTGAAAATATGGAAAAGGGAAGTATCTAATAAATTTTACAAATATAAAATCTAAATGCTTGGGAAGTTGAAACTTAAAGATGATATCTTTCTTGAGTGCTTACCACATCCCAGGCACTAAGCAAAATGTTTTATCTACATTCTATATGATTTATTGGCTCCTTACCAAAACTTATATATTTTTGGCAGATAAAGGAAACTAAGTCCCAAGGAAGCTTCAGAATGAATGTCCATTTCATTTCTGCAATCCCAGCAGCTCAGGAGGCTGAGGCAGGAGGGTCACTAGTTCAAAGCCAGCCTCAGCAAAAGCAAGGTACCAAGAACTCAGTAAGTCCCTGTCTCAAAATAAAATACAAAATAGGGCCAGAGATGTGTCTCAGTGGTCAAGTGCCCCTGAGTTCAATCCCTGGTACCAAAAAAAAAAAAAAAAAAAAAAAAAAAGAAAAAAAAAGTGAATGTACATCTATGCATATTTATATATATGTGTTTCAACTACATAGATACTCGCTGTATAACCTACCTCTTAAATAATTTTTAGTTTATTTTGCCTGATTGTCGCTGATAAGAGGATAAAGAGAAAAACCTTCACAGATGTGTTTAATTTGCCTCTTATTAGGATGAAGAACATTTCCTGTGGCCACCTCTGTTGGTTTGCTAAAACCAGGAACATTCTGGGTATATTGAAGCAGCCATTCTCCTGAGATTTCAGAGAGCTTGGTCTCTTCTCCAGTTCTAGTTAACAAGTAGCCTTTATGATTAAAGAGAACTAAAAGCACTAGAGTAACATCAGGTCTGTTTGTCATGAATTAATGGAAGCTGAACCTTCCATCACTAGAGCTGGCTTGTTTTTTCTCAGTACTGGGATGGGTTTGTGTGAGATGATACGCCAGATGAGCATCACAGTGTGAAGCTCTGTGACTGAAAAGTTTGATTTGCATCTAAAGGAGCTCAGAGAAGGAATCAGCTCTGAATGACACTCACTGAAATGTCTCAGAGGCTTCACGCCCTTTGAGTCTTTTCACTGGCAAGTGAAACAGAGGCCAAGCTAAATCTAAAGAGAAAGCTTCTCCCAAGATATTATAATAAGTTTACTTGGGAATAGCGGTGCATTGTAATAGAATTACACAGGTCACAATAAAATATAGGTATATTCAAGGTGGCCGAAGCAAGGGGGGGCTTTTATAATCAAAAAGGGGGGGGGATTTAAATAAACTGCTTGAATGAAAAGTTCATGGGTCTTGGAAACTGGAGTGGACATCAGCTCACTTGTCGCAAGGGTTCTGTAGTGAGCCTCTTATTCGAATTGCTGCAGTCTTAAGGCAAGTCAAAGGTAAATTTTGTTACAGAGGTGTGTGGTATACAAAGCAAAGCTGTGTGTCAAAGAAGAAGAAATTTCTTATGGGGTTTTTAGAAAGTCCTTAAGACAGTACTTTCTGAGATAGGCAGGTGTGAGTTCTCTTCTTTCATAATTTTCAGGCTCTAATTTTGTCTGGATCTGACAAGAACTATTTCCTCTTGGTATCAGCCAATTTCAGAGCTGACCTTCTTGCAGTACAAGCAACCCAACTGTAATTTGGGTTGTGACCTTATCTGAGACCTGGAGTATCATGATCTGATGAGCATTTCTTATGCTAATTTCTGGCTTGGTAGATGAGGCTCTTGCAGATAGTATAAGGTTTAGTCATAAATCCACATGAGGGAGACCCACACTTATGCATTCTTTTACTTAAAATTTTTTTTTGCAGTTGTGGATGTACAGCGTGCCTTTATTTTATTTATGTATTTTTATGTGGTGTTAAGGATCCAACCCAGGGCCTCACATATGTTAGGCAAGCACTCTGCCACTGAGCTACAGCCCTAGCTCCTATGTTTATTAATTCTTTTTTTGGGAGGGTGTTACCAGGAATGAACTCAAGGCCCTCGACCACTAAGCCACATTCCCCAGCCCTATTTTGTACTTTATTTTGAGACAGGGTCTCACTGAGTTGCTTAGTGCCTCACTTTTGTTGAGGCTAGCTTTGAACTTGTGATCCTCCTGCCTCAGCCTCCTGAGCCCTGGGATTACAGGGGTGTGCCACCACGCCTGGCAATTCTTTTTTTTTTAATTTTTTTTTTTAGTTGTAGATGGACACAATAACTTTATTTTATTTATTTATTTTCACGTGGTGCCAAGGATTAAATCCAGTGCCTCACACATGCAAGACAAAACGTTCTACCACTGAGCCACCACCCCAGCCTTTGCGTCTGGCAGTTCTTGATGGGAAATATACCTCTGTCCCCCACTACTCAGAGCCCACATGGAGATAGGTAAATATTCTCATTGCCTCTTTATGTTGGTGGGTGATTTTCTTGTGTCCCTTAAGTTGCCAGATGAAACACAGGGTGTTCATTTCAGAACAACAGATAATTTTCTAGTATAAGTGTGTCCCAAATATTGCACTGGGCATTTTTTTGTTCATCTACAATTCCAATTAAATTGGATATTCTGTATTATTATTTGCCAAATATGACAAATCTAGGTTCCTTCCACTTAGGCTGGGTTTTTTTTTTTGTGGATTCGGTTTTACTGGGGGTCTGTTGTTCCCCATGGGGTCTGTACCTCCTCAGTTGTAAATGGGGTCTCAACCATCAAAACCCCAGCCCAGAAGCCCTCTGGTTCTCTGGTTTCCTGTTAGTTTTCATTTCACTTTCACATTTCCCTACAGCTTCTTGTTTTGTTTCACGCTCAGGCGTGATTCAAGAGGATGCTTGTTTTATTTTCTCCAGGGTTTCCAGGTGTTTTGAACGATCTAGTCCTCCCTCTTGTAGGAGGCGGAAGCCCTGACATGGGCTCTGTAACCATCATCTGAGGCTTTTGTTGCTGTGTTCTGTGGGGGAAAGTTAGCACGCTGCTTTCCAGACTTTCTGAGCTGTATGTGGTATCATACACGATCAAGTATGTTTGGCGTAAGTGTAACCACATTGGTGGTATAATGTGATACTTCAGAATGGATTTGATTAAGCGGGTTTATGTATCAAACTTTAAAGATACATAATGAAAAAATAATCAAAGATCTCCTAAATAATTTAAGGAAATGCAATTTGTAAGTCTAGGTACTTAATTCCTGGGATTGTGTTATATCAGTGTTTACCAAATAATCTGTTTCTTCATTGCAGTGCCTCTCTGGGAAGGTTAAACATCCCTTTCTTGGTCACATTACTGGGGACAGGCTGCTGAGGTGGAAGTGGAGCATGTGATTTATAGTTTGTCACATCTCTTTTATCTTTGCCACAGCAATCTGCCAGGGGATATGAGGAACAGAGCGGCAGTCCACTGCTTCAACAGATGGGCTCAGCGAGCCACCAGCTCCACAGCCTTTGTTCTCTTTAGCTTTAAGGGTTTGGGGGTTGAATGTTACTGTAGCACGTGATCTTCACATACCGCTGCCATCAGCCCTCCAGCACAGTGCTAGGCACTGAAGTTAGCAAGCAATTTAAATGTGGTCTTTGTCCCTCATGAAACTTTTGGCAGCAGAAGTTAATCAGAGATGAATAAATATACAAAAAAAAAAAAAAAAGAAGAAGGTAAATGTTTTGAAAGAAACAAATTCTTGATAAAATGAAAATGTATTTCTTTAAAATGATATCCCATCTATTTCCAGAAGATCCCCAGGCTGTTTAGAAAACCAAACATAATGCACAATGCACAATTTAAGGCCAAGGCACATTAATATAGCAGAGGAATCAGTCACCAGGCCCTTGAGATAAATGAATTGCTTCAGTAGGTAAAATTATTTTTGAGTTTCCTGGAGATAAGGCAAAAGGGAAAATGGGTTATGTAAGTCTTATGGTTTGACACAGGTCAGAGGCAAACTCTTGAGAAACTGAAATTGTTCTTCCCTTGATTCAAGAAGCAATTTGGCAACTGAGTCTTCTCATGAGGGACATTTCCCAACTTAACAAATAATAACTCTAACTTTGGCTTTATAAAAGTCACACAGTCATTGTTTAAAGGGATGTTCTTTGTATAAAACATCTTATAAAAGTTGAAGAGAACAAACATCTTATCTAAGGGAATATATTTCTGTAGAGAGTTTAGGTAATAGGAGCCAGATAGCTTGCTTCCTATGGCCTCCTCAATGGGGGCAGTTCTTGAAAGAGGGGCTACAGACAGCAAATTGTTAGATGACTTTAAGGCCTCCCTGAAAAAACAGAGGTTTCACATGAGGCTTTGATGAGGACTGAATTTAAATTGGTTTGTGGTTAGATTTTTTCAACTGGGATCTTAAATATCTACATTCAATGCTGTTTCACTGTAAAAGAATCCATCTATTCAATTCTCCCAGAAGGGGGCAGAATTGCCAATGTCATTGAAATTAGAGAGGCTGAATTCTGTTTTTTTTTTTTTTTTAAAGAGGGAGTGAGGGATAGGAAAGGTAGCAGAATACAACAATTACTAATAGGGCATTATGTAAAATTGTGGATGTGTAACCGACGTGATTCTGCAATCTGCATTTGGGGTAAAATTGGGGGTTCATAACCCACTTCAATCTAATGTATGAAGTATGATATGTCAAGAGCTTTGTAAAGTTGTGAACAACCAATAAAAAAAAAAAAAAGAGAGAGAGTGAGAGAGGAGAGAGAGAGAGAGAGAATTTTTAATATTTATTTTTTAGTTCTCGGCGGACACAACATCTTTGTTGGTATGTGGTGCTGAGGATTGAACCCGGGCCGCACGCATGCCAGGCGAGCGCGCTACCGCTTGAGCCACATTTTGCCATGCCAGTCACATGGGATCCTGTAAGCAGGATCAATATTTTCTTCCAAAAGAAGCATTGAATTTCCTCAAGTATTGTTAATTAAGATGCCAGAATTTGGCCAGGCGCGTTGGCACACGCCTGTAATCCCAGCAGCACAGGAGGCTGCGGCAGGAGGATTGCAAATTCAAAGGTAGCCTCAGCAACTTAGCAAGGCCCTAAGCAATGCAGTGAGACCCTGTCTCTAAATACAAAAAGGTCTGGGGATGTGGCTCAGTGGTTAAGTGTCCCTGGGTTCAGTCCATGGTACCAAGGGGAAAAACAAAAAATAAACAATAAAACCTAGAGATTAGTAATATGAAACATGGAAGACACAACTTAGGTCTGAAAATTTTAAGGGGCTTTTGTTTACAATGTATTGCTTCAGCCAGACAAGGACCAGGTGGATCATACCTGGCCTGCTGATGGAGGGATAAGAAACACCTGTTCTAAGTCGGAGCTGGTTAATAGGGCAGGCGGCTGGACAGAGCCACCATCATCTCCCTTCCTTCTTGGGAAGCAGTTCACCTTCCCCAAAAGGGAACAGGTCAGTGCCATAGAGATGAATGCAGTATGGGTTTTAGCAGAATATATGTCATATATATAGTTTCTCATGGTTTCTGCAGCAGGCACACTTCCCATCCACAAACTTAGGTATCTTTTGCAAAATTTCTACAACTGGACTTCTTTGTTGGTGTTAAATCTCCATTCTGCTCAATGGCAGAAGCTAAATTTCAGTTGGTGTAATATCTCACTTTCCTGTACATTATGGTGGGTAGGGGCACCGGTGTTGTCCCAAAACATTGGCTAGGGGACATCAGATAGCAGGTCTTAGGTTGTCATCATCTATCTTTGCTGGTTTTGGCAGAGACATCTTTGCTCCTCTTCTCTGATCTCAGATCATGTTGGCTGTGCCAGTCTCATTCCAACTGGAAGTCCCAGTGGGCGTCTCTCTTTTTCTGTTATTTATCCATCCCTCTTGGGTAATAGGGATCATCTGGCTCTTCCTCTGCCTCACTGGATTTAGGAATTCCTGATCATGATGCTTCAGGTATGTCTACATATACCTTTCCTTCACTGCTTCCACTCTGGATACGGAGGAACTCTATGGATCTTTCTAGAATGCTCAAAGTGTTAACACCTCCCATTTGGGGTTGCTGTTATTCATCCTTTCCCACCAGTGTTGAGGGCAGGATTGGGGCTCCATTTTAGAGTTATCTCTCCTCCTCCTCTGGCTCCTCTTGTTGACAGAATCCCTGTATAGTTTTGGGATGGTCTTGATCTTGGCTTTGATGAGGATGACTTCCTAATGTGATTATGGCATAAGCTAGGCCTGAAGTCTTTTGGTTTATGTTTTCAAAAGCTTCAAGATTGTGATGCTGGGAATTTGAGTCTGATTTTTTTTTCTGTTCTGCTATGGCAAGCACTGTGAAGGGATGCAGACATAGAAAACCAGAGCTGCCTCCAGAATGGGGGAAAATTCATGGGAAATAGGACAAATGAAGAGAATTCAAATTACTCTATCAAAATAGTGTTCTGCTTCAGCATTCTCATGATAGAGGTCGGTGAATATGTTAAAATAGCCCATCTAGGTGGATAGGTGGCTATGAGTCCCTTTGAGAATCTAACAAAAAACTTTAGAACCTTTCTTTAGAAAATGCTCATTCACATGAAATTGGGTATAAAAGTCAGGAGATCATTGGATTTCAGTAAAAAAAAAATCTTTGTGCTAGAATATTGTTTATTATGTAGAGAGTTTTTAAGGATTTACACAAATCCCTACCCTATGCTTAACTTTAAAGCTCCCTTAACCACACTTCATAGAGGAATAAACAGAGGATCAAAGAGGTGAGGTGAATTCCTGCCAGATACCAAGTTATATTGCTGTCTTCTTCTAGACCTTGATTAATAGGTCAGAAATATTCCAGTCAAATCTATAGGTGACATCAAACTGAGACAGACAGAAGAGATGATCGCTCACAGTTCAAATTGTGTTATCTTGAATGGCTTTGATAGGCTGAAGAGCTAATCAAAATGAGGTTAGTGTGAAATGTTCAACAATTTGCCTTGGAGCAGTCTTGTCAGGAGTTACTGTGCCAACACCTGTGGAGTGTCAGCAGGCCACAAGCCGGAAGAGTGAATCTGCAACTTATTACTGTAACTTCCTTTGTATGAATGCCACGATTTCCAAATCCTCACAGTCCTGATTGTTCATTTCTGGGCAAGATAGTCTGTTAATATCCCTACCCAGAAGAGCCCAGTCTGTATATACCTCTGTTATTGAATCTTAAGGTTGAATTTGTTCTCTTCAGTGTGACAAAATCAGCTCATTCTGATGGAAACTTGATCTTGAACTTGAACTTCCCACCCTCCGACATACCCTCCAAAATACCCTGTGGTATTTTGTTATGGTAGCATGGGCTAATACTCTATTGGATTTTTCCTTGTTAATTTTTTTTAAAACCTAAAATATTCTTGTCTTCAATTACTTGAGGGATTGTTATCTTCTGAATGGGGTAGGAGTAGATAGTTTGACTCGGTAATGTAGAATTAGGACCAGATGATCAATATTACAGGGGAAGGCTTTTTCTTTGAAACTTTAGAGTTAAAAGACTATGCAAACAGAGAAATAAGTAGAGAGCAAGTTACCTGTCATCAGAAGTGCTAGAGCAGAAGTTGGGTTTCACGGGGACAATGTGTAGAAGTTCTTGCATTGATAAGGAAATTGGACAGAGGACTTTGAAAATCTCTTCAACTCTAGGATTTATTTATTTAAAAATTTTAGTTGTAGATGGACACAACACCTTTATTTATTTATTTTTATGTGGTGCTGAGGATCAAACCCAGTGCCTTACATGTGCCAGGTGAGCGCTCTACCACTGAGCCACAATCCCAGCCCTCAACACTAGGATTTAAAAGAGCATTTACAGTGGGGTGGGGTTGTAGTTCAGTGATAGAGCACTTACCTCGCCATGTGTGAGGCACTGGGTTCGATTCTCAGCATTGCATGTGAATAAATAAAATAAAGGTCCATCAACAACTAAAAAAATATTTTAAAAAAGAGCATATAAAATATTTTATGAAACAACAAAAATGGACTTTTCTAACTTCTAAGAAAACAACCTTTCCCCAGAACTCAATGTGCCAAAGCTCTGGAAGATCAGTATAATAAATTCTCTGACCATGTAGGGATTTCCAGGGAGCAATTTTACACTACCACTATTTCGTGTGTGCGTATCATGAGTTAAATGCTATGGTAGGTACTTGAGCACAAAGAGTAAAAAATATGGTCTCTGCCCCTGAGGGAGTTGGAAATATTAAATGGAAGAGAGAAACCTGTAATAATAACAAGAAACATGCAATGCATGGCAGATACTAAAGAGTTTTTGTACTAACTTATTTCATGATCACAATAATCCTATGAGGTGGGTACTGCCAACATGACCATTTTACAGATGAGGCAACTGAGACACAGAGAGTAAAAATAATTTGTTCTACTTTATCCACTAAGTGAGAACTGGACAGGCTGGTAGGCAGTCTGACTTAGGAATCTGTGGCCTCGATCCCAGCACTGTCCTCCCTTTCTCCTGTGACATCTGTCCTTTGGCCCAATATGCTCCACTTTCCTGGTTCATCTTCAGCCTCTCAACTGTGCTTCTCTGTGTCCTCTAGGACTTCTCTTCCTCAGCCAGCCCTGTCACCTAGATGCTCCCCAGAGTTCTGCTGGGGCTTTCATGCCAAACCCTCTCCAGGGGTCCTTTCTGGGTCTCATGGTCCTGGAATACTGCCCCAGGTCTGTGTCTCTTTGTCTCCTGCTGCATCTCAAACCTGCAGGCTCAGACATCCAGCTGCCTCAGGAATCTTTACCTGGATTCCCAAAAGCACTGAACACTCTGTGTGAAACAGACTGAAAGCATCATCTTTCTCCCTCAATCGTCTTTTCCTGCGAACTCCACAGCTTACATAGGTCCCCATGCACACCAGAACTCAGTCGTCTTTGATGTGACTCTCATCTTCCTCACTCTATCCCATCACCAAGTTTTGGGGGGTTCCATGCCTCCCTGAACATTCCTCTAGTTGAGGCCATATCATTTCTTCCTTTGACCACTGAAAAGGTCTCCCAGGTAGTCAGTCTTTCTGCTTCTAATCTCACCCTTTTAAATATGTCTATCTTTGACCCACCAGAGTATTCTCTCTAAAACACAAATATTTTTTTAAAATAATTATTTAAAAAAAATTTTTTAGGTGGATACAACATCTTTATTTTTTATTTTTCTGTGGTGTTGGGGATCGAACCCAGCGCCCCGCGCATACCAGGCAAGCGTGCTACCACTTGAGCCACATCCCCAGCCCCTCAAACGCAAATCTTTATGTGGTTGTTTGTATGAGTCCCTCAAAGTCTCCCCGTCACTCACAGAACTGTTCCTAACACACGTGACGCTTGGGCAAAGTGCCGCAGGCCACCTAGCCATTTGATAAGATGGAAGATTTCTGGCTCTTCCCCAGATCTACTACATCAGAGCCTCGGGTGGTGCAGCCCAGGGAGGTGGATTTTTATGATTCTTCCAGGGTGATTCTTAATTTACCGCCTGGATAAAATCGAAGCATGCTGAGACCACGTGAGTGTTCTTACCTCTGTTCCTCTCTCCAGCCTTGTCTCTTACCAATCTCTCCAAGTCCCCCCAAATAGCAGCTGCTTGTGTTTTCTACCCTTGATCAGGAAGAATGAATTCTGCTGATCTGTTGCACAGCATGGCGACTATCACTGATCATGCATTGCGTGACTCACTTATGCAATAACTCACTGTCCCCCCATCCAGGATACCTTATGCTGCCTCCTGGCTGACGGCCTCTTCCATTGCCCATTTCAGGCTTCCCCTCCTCTACTCAGGCCTCTCGACCTGACTCCCCAGACTCTGAGCTCCTTGGAGCTCCCCTAACACTCTCCTCGCCCACCCTCTCAGTCCTTACCACACCGCCCTGTAATCATGTTCCTGTCCCCTCCTAGTTTGCAGTTTCTTGATAGCAGACCCCGGGCACTGCTCATCTTTCTGTTTCCATAGCTGAGTACAGTGTCTGATCTATGCTCCATAAATATTTGTTGAAATGAATGAATCAGTGGATGCCTAGAACTTCAGCGTAACCGGTGGAGTGGCTCGAGTGCAGAGGAACCACTGATGGGGTTACCCGTGTGACACTTCACGGAGATCTTAAGAGAAAAAGATAGGTGGAAACATGTTAGTTACAGTCAAGGGGCAAAGGGCGTTGTTGGCAGAGGGTACTTTCAGGGAGAGGGAGCAGTTTGGCCTGGCTGCACACAGGGGACCCTCGGGGACTGGCAGCGGCATGCTGGTAGAAAGCTTGCAGTAGGACCCTTGAGACTCCCAAGCCTCCCTAAAGGGGCTCTTCCAGGCCAATCCTGGCTAAGAACCAGAGCGAACAGTGCCACCTACTGTGCCAAAGTGGTTTTCCATCTCCCGGAGTGGAAAGAAGTAAGTCACTCGATAACTTGTCAATACAGTGGGAGTTTTAAGATAAAATTTCTCATGGAATTAATGGCATAAGTGACATATTGAAAATCTTCAACAAGGAACAGTGAGCATTATTCTAACTTGTAATTCTAATCCTGTCCTTATCAAACAAACATGCTTTTGCTCAACAAAGGAAACACTTAATAGTGAAGAGACAAGCTGGATTGGGAGAAAATATGCGCACACCATGCATTTCCTAAGAGGCTAATTTGCAGAATACGCAAGGAACTCAAACTACTTAACACCAAGAAAACAACAACATTCAAAATACGCAAAGGGCTTAAACAGACATTTCTCAAAAGAAGACATATTACAGAAAATGCTTATCTTTTCTAAATCATCAGAGAAATGCAAATCATAACCAGCATGAGAAGTCACCTCTGACCTTTAGCCCGCAGCCAGCACAGGCTTCATAAATGAAGGTTCAGCTACCGGAGAAATCCAAAAAGGGAGTTTGAATTAAAGAGACAGACTCTAATTACCTTTAAACCAGCTCCAGGACGGCTTCTCCTAGCTCCAGCCTCCAACTATCTTATTAGAGTAGCGAGGTTTACTGAAGAGACGAGCGCGAGAGAGAACATGCCAGGGAGTGGACATTTATTGGGGAACAAAAAATTCTGGGGAGAATCCCATCCAATGAAGATTAAGGGGTGCAGTGTCCCAAGGTCAGGTGCAACGATTGGGTCTTCAGGGATAGTGGCCAGACAAGCCTCCACACGGACAAGCCCTTGGATCTGAGAAGGGTGGGGAAAGCTCTGGACACAAAGATGTGTCTAAGCGCCTCTCTCCCAGCCAGGGAGGTAACTCAAATCAGGTGCGAGGATGGCCTCCCACACCGACCTGTTGGGTTAACTGTCATCAAAAAGATGAAAGATGTGTGGAGGACATAGAGAAAAGGGACCCTGTGTACTGCTGCTGATATTGTAAATTAGTACAGCTGTTTTGGAAAACAGAATAAAGGTTCCTCAAAAAACTAAAATAATATTGCCAGGTGACCCCCACATCCCACTTCTGTATTTATACTTAAAGGGATTAAAATCTGTAGTTTGAAGACATATCTGCATTCCCATGTTTATTGTAGTAGCATTCACAATAGCCAGATTATGGAAACATCCCAAGTGCCATTATGGATCGGCATTCACCTATCAGAGAGAACATTTGGCCTTTGGTTTTCTGGGATTGGCTTACTTCGCTTAGTATGATACTCTCCAACTCCATCCATAAAATAAAGTTTTTCTTAATAAAAAGATCGTGTCCTGTGTTATTTTATAGAATGAGTCTCATTTGATTTTTCTTTTCCTCCTCCCTGAGATTTTTATCCTAAAATTTTATAGGCACTGGAGGCTCAATCACTGCTACTACTTTTAATAACTTTGCTCACTGTTGAGATTTTAATTTCCATATAATAGTGACATCACAATTTTTGCTAAAGTTAATTGGAACACAGCGCTCTGATTAGTAATTCTGTTAAAACTATTGCTTTTAATCTATTTGATCTTGTGGTCCATAAGCATTTGAAAGGTGCTATTTTGTACACAAGGCTACTTTTTCCTTCAATTTCCTTCAATGTCAGAATTCAGTCCTTAAGATTTTTCTAGGGGGAAATAAGACAACTGCTGCAACCCAGTTTACTGTTTAAATATTTCCCAGAATCAAAATTTCTAGAGGGGGCCAGATGTGGCAGTGCACACCTATAACCCAGCGCCTCTGGAGGCTGAGACAGGAGGATCACAAGTTCAAAGCCTGCCTCAGCAACTTAGCGAGGCCCTAAGCAACTTAGCAAGACCCTGTCTCTAAATAAAATACACAAGAGGGCTAGGAATGTGGCTCAGTGGTTAAGAGCCCCTGGGTTCAATCCCTGAAAAAAAAAAAAAAAAAATTTCCAGAGGGCCGGCCTTCCCTTCCATTTCTGTCACTTGTTGAACATGAATCAGTGACTTTGTGTCAGGGACCATCCTATCCACTAGGAATGTAGAGTTCAAAGAGACCTGGTTTCAGCCCTCAGGAGCTTGGTCGACAGAGACAGCCATGAAAAAAACCTGTGGTCTGGAAGTTTATGGGGGCCATGGTGGAGACACAAGATGGTCATCAGCTTCTTGTGAGAATTCAGGAACAACTTCTCAGAGCAGGTTATGAGTTTGAACCAACCATAAGTGCTCAAATGACATTCTTACAAGTAGAGGGTGGTAGTGGCAGATGTGCAGTGACATCAGTTAAGTAAGGATCCTGAGAATTTGCATGGTATTTTTTGAGGAATTTCTATTTTGTCCTTCAGGCAGAGCCCCTGCCCTTTTTTCCTCTCCTCCTGTTCCACCTCCTCCTCCTCCTCATTGAGACAGGACCTCACCATGGTGCCCAGGCTGTTCTCAAACTTCTGGGCTCAAGGAATCCTCACACCCCAGCCTCCCAAGTAGCTGGGACTACAGGTGCCTGCCCCCCTGCCTAGCAGCAAAGGCGCTCTATTTGTCTTCCCCAATGCCAGGGGTCGAGGCCATGTCCTTGAGCATACTAGGCCAGCCCTCTTCCACTGGGCCACATACTCAACCCTATAACAAAAGAGCTTTGAATAGGAGGATTATACTGACAGATTACCTTTTAGAAACCCCAGTCAGGTAGTAGTGTGGACCATGGTTCATGGTATGGGGTGGAGAAGATGAGTGCATGGGTTGTGTAATATTGGGAGAGATTTTAGTGGCAGGGATGCCAATTAAAAAACAAACAACACAATAACTATTAAAATGACCCAGGTCTGAGACAATGAGGAATTGAACAGATCAGTGGTTTTCAACTGAAGCTGGCTAGAGACTTTGCCTCTGAGGGGACAACTGGTAATGCCTGAGACATTTTTGGTTGTTCCAACTGGAAGGGGAACACCAGCATGGGAGGGGTGGGAGTTGGGAATGCTGCTAAACACCCCACAGTGCATAGAACACCACCGCAGCACAGAATGATACGACCCAAAATATCAGTAGGGTGAAGGTCAAGAATCTCAGATGTAGATGGAAAAATACACAGTCATGGGAGCATACAGGAAGCAGGACGTACTACATGTGGTGACTGATGGGATGTCATGGGTAGCAGAGAGAGTAGTTTATTTAGGGTGGTTCATGGTTCTCAGGTTTCTGATATGGGTGACTAGAGATGGAAATAAAAGAGGAGAAAAAGTTTTTTTGGGAAAAGAGATTAAGTTTGCAGTTACTGAAGTTTAAATGCTTGTGTGATTTGAAAGTGGAGAGATCCAGGAGGTAGATGGGTACATGAATCAGGAACTTAGAAGAGATCTCTGATGGAGACAGAGATTTGGAAGCTATTGGCATGAAGATAGCTGTGAACCTGGTGTGAACAGAGGTAGCCTGCATCATTTCCATAAAGGGTTCTTTGCATCTCTTGCCTCCTTCCTAGTGAGGGTGGTGCCGTGTGACTGGGACTGGCCAATGGACTAGGGGCAGCAATGTGCTCCCACCTTCCCTTCCTTCCTCTGGCTCTGTGACTGGGAGGCCATGTGTTCCAGAGGTAGAGCTGCCATGGGAGGAGGGCTTCTGAGCCTGTGCTGCATTTTCTGTGAGCAAGGCACCAACATGTTTCTGGCCACTGTGGTTTCAGAGTGTGCCGCAGTTTCTGACTGTTTATCCAGAAGGATAAATCCTGTAACTGGTTGAGCCTCTGATTCTGTCTTAAAGGGCTGAAATCTGGTCTCTTCCAGGTCAGCTCAGTCAGGTTAATGATTTCTCAAATGTATTTCCTTTCAGTTCTGAAGCTCCTGAGAGTCACAATGAGGCAGAAATGGATTTTGTTCAAGGGCATCTTGTGTGACATCCACTGATGTGTAGATCTGTGGATCTTGGGTATTGTCTCCAATTCAGACCTGCCCTGCTGAAGGGTTATGATCCACCTGACTTTGTCCTACAGGTCACACTGCTGTCCAAAGCCCTAGGCATGACAACAGGGCCATGTGTTCTCCCAGTCCCATCTGCACTTCCTTCCTCCTGGGGCTCCCGAGGACCGCCTGGGGAGCTGACAGCACATCTGCTTCCACTTCCCACAATTCCATCTCTACTTTCCCATGCGATGGCAGCTCAGAGGAACCCAGATGGATCAGGGACACTGGTTTCTCTCTTCCCAGATTCTTAGGTGGATTGAAGAGACAGAAGGGGTGGGGGTGGGTGTAGGAAACTCACTTCTTGGGACTAATTACTTTCCTCCTAACTTTGTTAGGAAAGAAACTTTGGGCAGGTGCTACCGGGTGAAGGGAAAAAAAAAAAAAAAAGATTCTCCATCTCTGTATCACTCTGTTGCTGTACCCAGATCTTTCTGTCTCATCTTTGGCAGGAAAAACTGAGATCTTGATCACTTTGGTATTCATTCCTTTTTGTTTTCTGTGTGGGGTGGGACATACAATTAGGTGAAATTCTGGAGGACTCAGATGACTTAGCCGTTCAGGAAGGAACATCCCCTACTTGGTGAGTGTGGTCATGGGAGCAGACAAGGCCAATTAAGAAGAAATGTAGAGCAGTGCTCTTTGAACTTGAGCCATCAGAAACACATAAAGGGCTTGTTAAAAAAAAAGCTATGGCCCCTCACCCAGAATTTCTAATTTGTAGGTGTGACAGTGACTTGGTAATTTGCATTTAAAGTTCCCAGATTTAGCAAACAAAATAAGGGAAGCCCAATTAAATTTAAATTTCAGATAAACTATATATATTTATTTTAGGATAAATAATGTCCCTAATATTGTATGGGACATAGTTGTCTTTTTTTTTTTTAAATAAAAAATCTTGTTCATTGTTCATCTGAAATTCAGACTGAACTGTCTTATAATTTAACTGGCAACCTGTATTAGGGTTCTCTAGAGGAACAGAATCCATAGGAAGTATAATTATAAAAAAGTGATTTATTAGGTTGGCTTATGCGACCAGAATAGATAGTCAACAGTGGCCATCTGCAGGCTGGAGAGCTGGAAGAACCAGTAGCTGTGCAGTCTAAGAGGCTGAAGCCCCAGAACAAGAAGGATCAATGGTGCTGCCCTAGTCCAAGACTGAAGGTTTCTGGAGAATCACTGGCAGAGTCCGCTTTGGAAGAGTGAAGAAGCAAGAGTCCTAGATCCTCAGATGTTCACAGCAACAATCAAAAACTCGGTCAAGAATAATCAAGCCTGCATCTGCTACTGCTTCTTTGTTCTTCCAATTTTTATTTCATCCAAGCCATCATCCTATTGGATGGTGCTGCCCACGCTTAGGGAGGTTCTCCATTTCAGTTGGCTATTCCGTATGCCAATCATTCCCAGGCACACCCTCATCAAGATGCCCATAAACCTCTTAATCCTGTCAAGTTGACAATTTGAATTAACCATTACACAATCCAACTTTTATTTTCAACAAGTTCCCTGGTGATGGCAATGCTGCTGGTTAGCTTCTTTTACAGATTTAATGTCTGATAAAGATAGAGGCCCCGGCAATACCAGCACTGAACCAGCAAAAGAACCTGAGAAGGATTGTAAGCAGGATTTAGAGTGTCTTTTCATGAGCCAAAGGAGAAAGTTCCAAAATCACGGAAGGATCCAGAGTTGCATGTTATAGAGTTTGAGGAAAGCTGAGGATTGAAAAGAAAACATTAGATTGGGCAATGAGGAGGCCTTTGGAGACCTTTGGCAAAGGATTTCAGCCGAGTCATGGGGCAGGAGCCAGCTGGCTGTGCTGAAGACAGAGTCTGTGTTGGATGGAAGGGACAGTGTGTAAGTGTGCCTGTGGTCATCTGGGGGGAGTCTTGTGAAGGGCTGCAGAGGGGAAACTTGAATATGTTCATAGCCAGAGGAGAAGCCAGCGGAGAAGGAAAGTCTGAAATCACAGAAGATTGACAAGAACAAATGGAGCATAAGGAGGAGTAATTACCAACGGGGGAAGCAGGAATAAGATGGAGCTAGGAAGGAAAGCGGGAGGGTGGCAGCTCCATTTCATTACAGCAATGGAGATCCACAAGGATTAATTGCACTGCGACCGCTGTCCACGCTCTACTAGGAGGGATCATCTATCACAGCAGAAATGACCGTGAAGTGGTAGCAGGAGGAGGCTCTATGATACATGGTATATGCTTTATTAAAACTGAACAAAACTATGGGGCTGGGGTTGTGGCTCAGTGGCAGAGCACTTGCCTAGCATGTGTGAGGCACTGGGTTCGATTCTCAGCACCACATGAAAATAAAGGCCCATTGACAACTATATATATATATACCTGAACAAAACTACAAGTGTATACATCAAGTAGCTGTAAAAAAGTCTTTAGTGGAGAAAAAGAATGACAGCAATGCTCATTTGAAATTGAACTTAGGGTCAGCGTCTCAGCCTGGGGCAACCAGTCAGGTGTCAATTTTATAATTCTTCTGCCTCCTAAAGAATAAAGAATATCTTCCTTCTCTTTTTGGTACTGTGGATTGACTCCTTAGCCACATTCCCAGCCCTCCTTGTTTTGAGACAGGGTCTTGCTAAGTTGCTTGGGGCCTCATCAATTGCTGAGGCTGACCTCAAACTTGTTATCCTCCTGCCTCAGCCTTCTGAGTCACTGGAATTATAGGCATGTTGCCACCACACAGCCTCTGACTTGGTTGTGCTTCACCGGCGGCTGTCCTTCATCAAGAGACATTCCCACCTCTTCCTCATTGGATGGTCACCGAAGATTTTCATCTCTGATTTTCCCACATATCTATATTAAAATTTAAAAAACTTTTCTTTATGTATTAAGTGACATAAACTCTGCTATTCAAACAATATTTTACTCTGTTGTATTCAAACCATCTCATGTTCAGAATTTTAGAGGGTCAGAATTTTTCACACGGTAGCCTTAGTACATCTTCCCCAGGCTCACTTCCTACTTAATCTTTAGGGTACATCTGGAAGGGCAGATCTGCACATGCCCCTCTGACACTTAGCTGAAGAGAGAATCATTTTGAGAAGTTCTGGAAAGTTCAAGGAGGCACCAAGGCAGAGTCACTCAAATCCTTCTCCTCCACTTTGCATCACTGATCTCTCCTCTGTTGGGCTCAGTTTAGACTGTATCTCCTGGCCATAGTACCTGGAGGTGGATTATTGGCACAAAAAAGCAGTGCCTGCCATAGAGGGTGGGCTCCTTTAGGGAGGTTTGCAGAGGGAGCTGGCTGAAGTCGACAGGGCATGGTGGATTATGGGCAGAGAGTGAAGCAAAGAGCCCAGAAACTATGCCGGTGATTTGTTTTCTTCCTGTCAGGAAAGGCCTGGAGTTGATATTCATATTTTTTCCTCATGGTCTTAAACATCAGCTCCAGAATACATGCTCCTCCCCCTTATCCTTCTCTATTTGTATTCGACTTAAAGACCATTTTTAGAAACGTGGTGTTAGGTGATATCATCATTGTGTGTGTGTCAGGGTGTACTGACAGATACCTAGGTGGTGCGGCCTCCTATACACCTAGGCTATAATGGCGTTTGTTGTCACATGTGCAACCTGCTGTTGACTGAAACGTCTTCATATGGTGCATGACTGTATTTACATTTAGCATATTGGAGGTTGGATGCTCAGTTTTAAAATTGAATAAATGCATTATTTAATAAGCAACATTTATTCAATACATATTCATGTATTAAATAAATCTTAATAGATGGCATTCATTAAATATTGTTTAGTAACGTTCAGTCACAATTAAGAACCACTTTTTTTGAGAGAGAGAGAGAGAGAGAGAATTTTAAAAATATTTATATTATAGTTTTTGGTGGACACAACATCTTTATTTTATGTGGTGCTGAGGATCAAACCCAGTGTCCCCGCACATGCCAGGTGATCGCGTTACCGCTTGAGCCACATCCCAGCCCCCAAAAACCACTTATTAATAGTTACTTAATAAATAGTTTTCAATTTTTATTAATATAGTTTTAAAATAAAGAAACTACTTAATTGGGAAATGACTATGTTCTCTCACACAATGAAATAACCAAGTATTGCCTATAAGAAAGTTCACATGTGTAGATCCCCTTCTTCTCATTACCAGTGTCCTTGGACTTTTCTTTATTGTTTATGTCCAAAGCAGAGAGCCATGAGAGGGCTTTGACACTAGTTGTTTCAGTCAAGATTTTTTGCTGCTGTGACTAAAGGATCTCACTAGAACAATATAGAGGAGGAAATGTTTACTTAAGGGCTCATGGTTTCAGAGGTCTCAGTCAATAGAAGGCCGGCTCTGTTCCTTGGGGCTCAAGGTGAGGCTGAATATCATGATGGAAGAATGTGGCAGAGGGAAGCGGCTCATATGCTGATCAGAAAACACAGAGAGAGACTCCATTCACCAGATTTAAATATATACCCCATAGTCATGCCTCCACTGAACCACTTCCTCTAGCCACACCCCACCGGCCTCCAGTTATCACTCAGTTAATACTATCAGAGATTAACCACTGATTTGGTTAAAGCTGTAACCCAATCATTTCTCCTCTGAACCTTCTTGTATTGTCTCACATGTGAGCTTTTGGGAGACACCTGACATCCAAACCATAACACCAGTCCAGTGTATCAGCAGCTTGTATCCCGACCCCTTCTCAGCTTAGCTAAGGAGGAGTTTGGAGAAAAAAAAATTATTCAATATTATAAACTGATACTACCATCTCCATCACTCTGCCCTTTCCAGGAAGTTTCCCAGGGGTGTTGACTTTGAAACTCATCAACTGCCCCAGAGCCACAGGTGGAAGGGAGCCTCATGTGTATTTCCTGGCTGAAAAGATCTGACGATCATCTGATGCCTTTTGTCCAATACGGTGTTAAAATGATGTATTAAGCATTTCATTATCATATTGCAGAGAGGGGGTGTTTTGCTATCTTAGCAACTATCTTCACTGAAATCAAGTTTCCAACTTGTGTAATTTTGAAAACAGAAATTCCAGGATGGGGTTTTGTGTTCCTTCTCCCCCTGGCTGTCACGGTGGTCTGCTTATCTGCAAGAAGGTGAGTTGTACTTGTCCAGATGTCTCAATGTCATGGGTGGAGTATTTGGTCACATCTGGAGACCTCCACACTAACCTGAACACAGGAAAACAAAGAAAAAAAATCAAATAAACAAAAAAAGCTATGATGAGTTTGGGTTCTTTAAACCTCAGCAAAAAAAAAAATGTTTCTGTCCACTAAAAAAGGATACCTCCCCACTTTTAAGAAGTTCTTTGCATTTTTCTTCCTAACTTGTCCAGTTTCTCAGCAAGTGGAGATGGCCAAATTTCGACTCTACAACTAGGAAAGCTCACTTGGGTGGAGATGGGCTCTTCTCTCCTCTCATTCACTGGGAAATCATCTGGACCAGAACCACAGCCCTGGCTGACTGGAAGTGACTGCTGGCTGGAGGCCAAACGATGCAAAGTTTAATTTAACCAGATGAATTAAGTCAATTCTGGAGACCTAACCACAGTGGCTACAGTTATAACACTGCATTGTGTACTTAGAATTTTCTTGTTCTTTTTTTTTTTTTTTTTGTACCAGGGATTAAACTCAGAGGTGCTTAACCACTGAGCCACATCCCCAGGGCCCCTGCCCTTTAAATAATTTTTTAAATTTTGAGACAGATCTCGCTAAGTTGCTTAGGGCCTCACTAAATTGCTGAGGCTGTCTTTGAACTTGTGATCCTGCTGCCTTAGCCTCCTGAGCCACTGGGATTACAGGTGTATACCACTTCGAATTTTCTAAGAGTACAGATTTTCCACACTCTTACTACATGAGGTGATGGAGACTTAAATTAGCTTCATTTTATGATTTTACAATGTAGTATGTGTAATCCAAACATCGTGTCCGACACCATTAATATACCCAGTTCTCTCTCTCTCTCTCTAACTCTCTCTCTATATATATCTAGTTTAAACAAGATAGTTTATTTCTCACATAAAAGATGTGGAGAGTAGGCAATCCAGGGCTATAATGACAGCTCACACTTTCTTCAAGGAGCCAACTGCTTGTCTAACGGAGCTGCTTTCTTCGTTGAATGATTTCCTTCCTCAAGATGAGTCATAGTTGAAGAAGAGCGTGGAGGTCCAACATCAAGTTCCCAATCCAAGCCGCCAGCAGGAGAATCTGCTGTTCCTCCCTTCTGGCTCAGCTCCTTGAAACAACTTTCCAAGAAGTTCTCCACGACACTTCTCCTTAGATGTCCTCTGCCAAAAGTTAGTCTTCTGGTCTCACCTAACTGCTTGAGAAGCTAGGAAATGTTGCTTTCTGGCTGGGTGTGTGGCCACACTGAATAAAATCGAATTTCCGTCACTGAGAAAAAGAGGAGTTGGAGGGTATTGGGTGGGAATGAGAAATCTCTGCTGCAAATAAGACAACTGCTATTCATTCCACAAATTCCAAGTACTCTTCGAGGGATGGGGTGAAAGGAGAAGGAAAAGAAGATTACAAGATGCAAACCTGCCAATGTCTTGGCTGGGCACAGAATCACGAGCCACTCAAACAGGAACAAAACTTTATTTTTGAAAAAGCCGCCAATACTCCGTACCCGCCGGCAAGCCAAACCCGGTCCACTCACCCGTGTGTCTACCGGAACCGGGGGCCCGGACCTCCCCCGGAATTCCCTCCTACTATCCTTCCCCAACCAATGGGAACTCTCCAGGAGTCCCGTAACATGAGTCCCGTAGCAGGCCGAGGTGAACAGCAGGAGTCCAATTTCCATATGAATGCAAATCTTAACATAATCATATCATCTCAATGGCTAGCTGGCGTCACCTTACAACCGAAAGTGCCATGCATCATATTATTTGCTTGTGGCTCCTAGCACAAACCTCAATTCTCAGGGATGCTTAGTCTGATGTGTGAGATAACTTACGTAATGAGTGACTTTATTGGAAAGTGACTGCCATTCTCATGAGAGTGTGTATCACGGTGATGAGGGATAAGAACATAGTCATTGTCAGGGGGTTTGGTGGATATGTCTTTTGTAGGGAGTGGCCTTTGAACACTGGGAGGTTTACTCAAGCAAGCAATTTTTATTTTTTAACTACATCTCAATAAATCTGGAAAAAAGCCACTTGACTCGTGTACCTAAGAACAAACACACAGGGAAGGCTCCTCTCTTTCATATCAGAAGCACAGAAAATTATGGTTTCTCCATCTCAAAGTGTGGTTCAGCAAAGCATGCTGATTTAATTCTGTAGGTATTTATGGTACTTATTTATTTTATGGAAAGATATTTTGAGGTCATTGAACCACACAGATATGTCGAGATTTAAGAAGTAGGAAGACAAAACAAATTAGCATGTGAAAGAATGAGTCCCAATTTATACTTTAAATCAGAGACTATTGTTGCAATATAGTTTGATTAGAGTGGTTGCTGCCTAGAGTCAGTTACACCTGATGGGCTGGGTCACCTACTCTGTGATTGGGTCACTGAAAGGACATGACAATGATCATAAGCTGATGTCTACTGATGGTCAGACTGGGTGCTTTCTCTGTGTTATTGCTTTCAAGTCTCATAGAGATTCTATGAAGAGGTACCATTATTGTCCCCTTTCTATACATGGGGACATCCAAGCTTAGAGAGCAAAGGTAATGTGTCTAAGGACCCACAGTCAAGCGGCAGAACCAGGCCTTTCACTCAGATCTTTCTGACCGCAAAGCCCAGGCTCTGCTACACTCACGTGATTGACAATCCAGGGAAGAAGAGGCAATGTGCAGACTGCTGTTGTGTAGGGCAGGTGGTGGTAGGTGACAGAACACATAGGCCCACAGATATATGTGGGAAGTAGTGGAAGGCATGGCGAACCCTGGCTGGCAGGCTCAGATGGACAGCCAGTTGCTTGCCTGATGGCCACTCTTTCCCCGCAAGCTCTCTGGGTTTTTGCTGGCCCATTGCTTTTGGAATGTCGATTACATTTCCTTCCTTGCTTCTGGATATCAGTGCCTCTCATGTATTGGCACAGAAGTGAATCATAGTTTAACTCCCCCTTTTCATTGACAAAATTATTTTCAGAAATAGTAGTGAAATGAAGTGAGTAATAGTGGCCAGAAGAGAAACATGGGGAGCATTTTTTTATTATTAATTTTGCATACATAATCCTATCAGTATACAAATGCTACAGGAAAAAAAAGAAATTAAACAATTTTAAATTTCATTACTAATCTTGTTTTTTTTTTTTTTTTTTTTGTGGTCCTGGGGATTGAACCCTGGGCCTTGTGCATGCAAAGTAAGCACTTTGCCAACTGAGCTAGATCCCCAGCCCTCATTAATAACCCTTTTTGAAAAGAAGGCTTATACCTACATATTTGTCTGCCATAGTAATGACGACATTACGGTAGCTATAAAGGACTTGACAAAAGCTAAAACATCTGCAAAAGGTACAAATGAGGCACCTGCTAAATTGATCACTGATGTGATATTTTGTTTTCTGCATTTTTTCTTTAGATCTAAGACAATTAACAATTTATGAAGAAGAAAATATTTCAAGTTAAAAGTTATGAAAATTAGTTAAAATATTTCATGTAAAATTTGCAGTCAGCAAACACAATGCATCTCACAGTTTGCACTCTTGTTTTGCTGTTTTCGATTGAAACACAAAATAAAAACTCTAAGCAGTTACATAGAATGAAAGAATTGAAGTAATTCAATTTCCATTTCTGTCCTGCACTATATTGTTTCCTTGGAATCTGCTGTTTAAATGCAGGAACGTGTCATACCACAGGAGCCGGAGACAAATTGTGCCAAGGAGGGTTTGGAGTTTCAAAGAAATGAACAAGGCCTGGCATGACCGTGACTAAGTGCATAACAGGGAGGTTTTTGGATGAACTAACAAGTAGAATACTGTGTTATTAGAAGAGAAGTAATAAAAAATATACTGATTTGAAACTCCTGTGTTTATTACTAAAATTTAACAGTAATTGTGGCAATGGGTTAGAATTTAGATCCCCACCAAAATATTTCTTTGAGGAGGAGGATTTTATTAGAGTCATTTAGAATTGCTGACAGATGGATTTTAGTTTTATTACTTCTTAATAACTTCTTTATAAATAATGTATCTCCTTCCTTCTGCACCCAAGGCTAAAGAGATTTGAGTGAACATGTATTACATGACTTCTGTGAAATTTGCTTACAGTCAACTGACCCTGTTGGGAGGAATACTTCTTCTCTTTCTCTTTTTCTCCCCCTTTTTTCAAAGTGTTAGGTGAAGATGGTGGTTAGAGTTCTAGCAGCCTTCTTAGACCACGAGGGAAACTTGAGGAGGGAGGCTGGTGATAGGGAAGGGAAGAAAAACAGAGGATTCATATCCCTGGTGTGCAGAAGCTAAAGTGGCCCCAAAGAGTCACACCCTTTACAATAGCCTCCTGTTGAGCTGGGATGGAGCTTGAGACTTGCTTCTTCCAATTAGTAGAATATGGCAAAGAAGATGAGATATTACTGCCATAATCACATTACATTATGTGGCAAGGGAAGAAAGTTTTCAGCCTTGATTAAGTAGTTTATTAAAAGGGAGATTATTCTAGGTAGGTCTGAACAAGTTGAGTTGAAGAAGTGGTCCCTTTAAAAGAGGGCCTACTCCTCCCATCAATTCAGAGACTCTAAGCAGGGGGATCTTTTTTTTTTTTTCCCCCTGTTGCTATTTTTGAAGAAACAACACTCCATGAGTTCTCCAGCCACAAGGAAATGAATTCTACTAATTTAAAGGGTCTTGATTGCAGCTATTTCCTTTGCCTCCAGATGGGAATGCAGCCTTGTAAAACCACATGGCTAAGCCAGACCCAGGTTCGTGACCCATGGAAACTGTGGAATCACATGTGTGTGTTGTTTAAAGCTATTAAGTCTGTTCTGGTTTGTTACGCAGCACAGAAGACTAATACACGGATATCCATGTTGTCATGGTAACAGTCCAGGACTGCCTACCTGAGAACTTTCATATGAACAAGAACAAAATTTCTCACTCCTTTTTTTTTAAATTTTTTTAACCCCTTTCTCATTTCTTTAGGCCATTGTGATTTTAGTTTTCAGTTGAACCTAACCTTACCTGATTCATAGAGTAATGAAGAAGGATTTGTAAAAGATAGATCTTTTGTCATTAATCTTGAAAAGTGGTACAATTTCAGAAGGTGAAAATAGGGGTCACTGAAGGTAGAAAATAATTCTCATGGGGCAGAATGGATAAAGAAAAGTACTGGGTGGTTTTCTCTGGAAACTTAAAATTAATTAATTTTAATTATTTTATAAATCATACGTATTTATTTATGGGGGGGTACCATATGATATTTTGACACATGGATACATTGTGTGATGTTAGATGCAAGGTAAGGTATCTCCTTAAGCTTTTTCATTTCTTATGGTTAAAACATTCAAAATCCTTTCTTCTAGCTTTTTTGAACATAGTATTTTATTTTTTAATTTTTATTTATTTATTTCTTACATAGATGACAATAATGGAGTGCATTACATTCATAATTATCCATTCACAGCACAATTTTTCGTAACTCTGTATATAAAGTATGTTCATGCCAAATTATGCCATTATACATGAGCTCTCTCTTTTTTTGCATGTAATTCTTAATACACCTTTTTACCACCATTTATCATATCTCTGTTTGTATATAAGGTATGTTGACACCAAATTCACATCTTCGTACATGTATTTTGTATAATGATGACTGTCTCCTTCCACCATCCTAGCTATTCCCCTTCTCCCTCCCTTTCCCTCCCACCTCTATTCCCTATCTAGAGGTAATTTTTCTCCCATGCTCTCCCTCCCTATCTCATTTTGAGTCACTCCCCCCCTTATATCAGAGAAAACATTCGGCATTTATTTTTTTGGGATTGGCTAACTTCACTTAGCACAATCTTCTGTAATGCCATCCATTTCTCTGCAAATGCCATGATTTTATTCTTTTTTAGTGCTGAGTAATATTCCATTGTGTATAAATGCCACATTTTTTAATCCATTCATCCACTGAAGGACTTCTAGGTTGGCTCGACAGTTTAGCTATTATGAATTGAAATACATAGTATTTAAAAACAGGATATTATGTTATTGGAAGGCTATTCTGAAGAAATAAAAAAAGAATTCATCTCATTATATTGAATGAGGTAAGCCTGGGAACAAAGATTAGAGCCAAATCACAAGTCCAAAAAATGTTTGGAGATTATGTTTAAGCAATAGAGAATAATGGAGACTTTCTGATTAGGGTGGTAGTATGATCAGAGCTATGTCTTATTTAAAAATATGGCATGAGTGAATCCTCTATGGGCTGCACAAAAATATCTGAAAGTAGATTTTGTCTCATGGAGATTTAAGGAAAGAAAACTTGGGAAGAGAAGCAGCTACCCAGGCAGGTACCTCGAGAGGCCTGGAAACCAGAACAAGAGACTCAAGCCTAGAGGCCTCCTTTCCAGCTCTCTCTCCTGTATCATTCCCGGCTTCAGTGGGTTTCTGATGGCTGGATCATTGCTCCTGACAACTGCCCACCACAAGGGAGGGGAGGAAGAAGGATCTCTGTCAGTTCTGATGAAGATCTCATTGCTGGAAGCTGCTCTTGGAACAACCGTGGAACCACCCCAAGGGCCAAGAGGAGGGATGCATTGATTGGCTTGGTGTGTGTGTGTGTGTGTGTGTGTGTGTGTGTGTGTGTGTAAAAGGAGACTGTGGAATAAAAACACAGTAATTATAGGTGTAATCTGAGTTTCATAATCCTCTCTTTTCATATCAGAGCCTCAAGGGACAGATGATACACTCATATAATTACACCCTGCTAAAGATATCAAGTTTCAGTTGAATTTACATTCAACTTAGGAGTCTAAGTATACACAGAAGGTTATTAATAACCTAAAAATTATTTCCCCTTATCCCTATCAACATCAAGCAAACTGTAAGCTAGGTAGTTAAAACTAGTTTCTACTATGGAATATTTTAAGTGCCCAATTATTGCTGCATGTCCAATGTGTGTAAAGTACTGTGCTATTCTTATGGCATCTATCACTTGGAGGGAAGAGGATTTCATAGGACTTTTTTTTACCAATACTGACAAGTTCTTGAAATAATCTCAGTGAAACATTGACTTCTTCCTCATGAAAGAAACACTCTTTTGCTCAAATGAATCAGTACTTAGATACATAATTGATAAATTAAATCTCGGGTCATCTAAAAAGCTACTTTATTCACATACCTAAGATAGCTAATTAAACCTGCACATTTAACTGGGTACATTTTGGTACCCATAAATTATTTGGAAAGTTTAAGATTAGTTTTGTTTTATTTTAAATTCTTGGATAAATTGGACATCTATGCATTTTTTGGAAATAGTCAAAGCACATAAAATTGAATCCAAATCTGTAATTCCCATGGTGAACACCCGTCTTTAGGAATTGGCCAGACCAGCATTTAGAAAACCGGAAATGTTTCAATAAATGTGGTTGAAATACTTCCTCCCCGGTGGGCGCAGTTGATGCTTTCTACCACTAGATGGTACTCTTCCTCCATCCTGTATGAACGTGTCTCAAAAACAAAGGATGCAAAATCAATATAGTTAACTTTTATTTCCTGGCTTTTATTTAAATAGGAGATAAAACTTCATCTTGCTTATTTACTCATTATTGTTGCTATGCAGTAGTTTTAAAGTGGTTGGCTAAGCACTCCACACTGTAGAAAGTGAAATTTATATCTGTCTTCTAACTTTCCACATTTCAGAAAACTAAATACCATCAGTACATTACCTATCATTATTTTTTATTGATCTAAGGAAAACACAGGGTTAATCACATTTTTACTACTACTGCTACTATTACTACTAATGATAATAAAAATAATCTCATTTTTTTTTTCAAGGAGAGAGAGAGAGAGAATCATTTTTGCACATGGACACAACATGCCTTTATTTTTATGTGGTGCTGAGGATCGAACCCGGGTCCCTCCCATGCTAAGCGAGCGCTCTACCGCTGAGCCACAATCCCAGCCCAATAATCTCATTTTTAATTGCATTAAAAAGATAGTTAACAGGCCCATGATTTCTCCTTGGAAAGGTAGCATATTATCCTATCTGTATAATTTTACATGTGAAATAATAAAAAAAAACCAAAAAAGTTTAAGTTATTGGTTATATATTCTGGTCCAAGTATATTATTATCAACACAGTGGACATCTATGAAGGAGGAAATGCACAGGATCTGTCTGTTTATAGTCCCAGGATAAATGTTTGGGATAAATGGGAAGCAACTGATGTTGGGGATCCCTGTTTTACCTGTCTGGAGCAATTCTGCACCTCTTCGCTTATGCATGCCTAGTAAGCAATTCTGCTGATGAAGAGGACACAAACCGCCTTCTTCTTTACATCCACTGGACCCTTTTGGGAAGAGATTTATGCATTTTACTAAGTCATCTGACTTTAAATTCAGCAATTCCAAATATGAACACTTTTAATTTTTCTCTCCCTAATGGCTAAACAAGTGTGACATAAAATAAAATGTTATGATTAAAAAATTAAAACCAGCCAACAGAACAAGTCAACAAACTTTTATTGAGTGAGCTCATTTGTTTTCAGATACAAAAAACCAAATGAGAAGACCTTTATTTTGTGGAAACTTAAAGTTCAGGGTGAGTTTGGTTTGGATGTCATTTGTGTCCCCAGGGATCATATGCTGGAGGCTTGCTTCTCAGTGTGGCAGTATGAAGAGGGTAGTGGGGACATTTGAGTGGTGGAGTCTAGTGGGAAGGGTTAGGTCCTTGAGGGAACTGCTCTCTGATGGGATTAATGTAGTTTTTATGGGACCCAGTTAGTTTGTAAGAGAGTGAGGTGTCAGAAAAACACTCTCCCCATGAGTTTGCCCTCTTCGGCATATGGCCATTTCCCTTCTATTCCTCTGATGTGTGGTGACAGCCAAGGAGAGGGATCCTTGCCAGAGGCCATATGGATGGAGCTATGTGATCTTGGTCTTTTAGCTTCCGAAAGGGTGAGCTAAATAAATCTCTTTATTAATCCCAGCCTTGGGTACTTTGGTTCTAGTGACAGAAAACAGATGAATACAATAGGGCCGGTGAGGAAGAGAGTTGGTCAACGTGTAAACAGAAAAGGAACACAATTATTGCTCATGGGGTTTATTTGCATGTGATGACAAATGGGAATATCAGGACGTTTGGGTAATGTAAACACAACTCAGAGTTAAGTGTTTCCCTGTCGGAAGAGAGGTGCTCCTGAACCTGCTGGTGACTCTGCTGTCTGTTGCCTGTCAACCTTCTAGGTAGATAGATGGTCCCCACCTGTCTACTCTTGTTATTCATTTTGGGCTGGAGAGATTGATGTGACAAAGTGAGGTGGGACTTCTAGGACAGGTGGGTTGCCAGGTGCTGTTGCCTCTCCTGACCATCAGTGCAAGCCACGCGTGTGTGTGGTGGACTCTACTCCCATCCTCTCTAATCAGATCAAGGGGAAGGTGGAAATCAGACCAGCGTTTGTTTTTTATTTTATTCACATCTGTTGAGTCTAGTCTCCAGTTAAGGGCCCATTCTAACATTAGGAACAATAATATGCTTTTTGATCTAATTTTGGAAGTAGGGAATTAGTCTTTAGTTAGAGATAGAAATAACCTAATGGTCAAAATTAGTAATTGGACCTCTTTCATGCAAGCAAAAGTACAAGTGATTGAAAAAGGTTACTTTGGAAGATGGAAAGAGAATTTAATTAAAAAGGAATATTGATTAATCTGGAAGAAGCTGAAAAGGCTGTGCTTTCCCAGTAACTCTTAGATGAAGAGGGTATTGAGAGAGGCTGGGGGTAAGAGGTGATCCTCCTACTGTTCCTTCTCGGCTGGAAACTCCTGAGGCCCTGTGGGCTCCATGAACTCCTCCTTTGGATATTGGAGAATAATACCATGTCTTTAAGTATTTTTTTGAGAAAGTCCCCCTCTGTCCTCATTTCCCTCTTTTACAGCTTTGATTTATTCCACCATTTGAATCACTCCCTTGTCTATCTTCTTGGGTAAAGCCAACCCTTAGCTTCACCTGAGCACCTGAAAATAGCTGGGGGGAAAATGCATCTTTGGATGTTCCCATGTGGGGTGCATTATTATTGCCTTACCCCAAGATGGGATAAAAAGAGAGTTTGCTGTCTGTTTCCCTTGATTGAACATCTGAAGGTTTGATGGGACGTTTAAAGACCCAACACATGTTAGTGCATATTTAGCCTTCCATGAGTGTGCTGACGAAGCATTCAGGGACAATCATTTGATCACTTGGAATGCCTGTCTAACTGAAGGGAAAATAAAAAACAGGGCTTATTGGAAACTTCGTACAAGGAGTAAGTGATTATATCAATATCTTAATGATGTTCAGTTTAAGCAGGTTGAATATGCATTCATTATTTTGTTAGCAGTATTATTTTTCTTGGCAAAAATCTCTGTAATAAAGAAAAATTTTAACCGAGGCCAGGTTATTAATCAGTAAGTTTATTTATTAATTCTACCAATATTTGTCAAGTGCATATTATGAAGGTGATAAACACAGGGCTAAAATCCAGAGTACAATTTATTTGACATCTGTATCCTCTGGGGAGCATTGTAACCTGTCTGACCTGGACACAGCTGTATCTCCAGCACCACGACACAGTGACGGCTATCACTTCACATACAGAGACAGCTACTTGCACTGACCAAAGAGCATCCCTGGGTACCACATAGCAGTATAGGATGGGTCAGTATAGCTCCTACTTTGGGAGCCGGAAGGGTAAGAAGGATGATGGAGATTGTTTCAGCAAAGGGGATCAAATAATCCAAATATGTATTAAGTTCTTAACAGCTGTGTCACTGTCCTTGAGTATTTTTAAGGGCATCTGGTCTTATATAACTGGGTAAGATAATGTTCAATTTTTAAATTTTGACAATGCCACAGGCTGGGTCAGTTCTTGAGATTAATAAAGCTCTTTGTTTCCATCTGTATTATCTTTATATCTCTGTGAATGAGATCTTTGCAAACATTTATGAAAACAGGGTGATAGATTCTGCAGCCCAAGGGTAAATAATCAGAGAGCTGACAAAAAATATGACTCCTTTAATTTTTTAAAAAATAGACTTTATCAGCCAGGTGCAGTGACAAACACCTGCAATTCTGGTGACGCAGGAGGTTGAGGCAGGAGTATTGCAAGTTTGAGACCAGCCTCAGCAACTTAGCAAGGCCCTAACAAACTTAGTGAGACCCCGTCTCAAAATAAAAAATAAAAAGGGCTGGGGATGTGGCTCAGAGGTAAAGCACCCCTGGGCTTAATACCCAGTACCCAAAACAAACAAGCAAACCAAAAAAATTTCTTAGGACAATTTTAGGTTTACATAAAAACTGAACAGAGAGTAGGAAATTCTTATACCCTATCATCCTATCCCCTCAGTTTCCTCCATATTAACAACTAGCACTGGTGTGGTACATTTATTATAATTGATGAGCTAATATGGATGTTATTATTAACTAAGGTCTATATTTTATTAGGATTCACTCTGCACAGTTATATGGGTTTTGCAAACTGCATGATGACAACTTCAATTTTTATCCAGCATAAGGAATAAATAACATAAGGTTTTAATAGAATGAGTAGGTGAGAAGCCAATATAATTTTTAAAAAATCAATTTGTGTAATAAGATGATTTAAATCATGTGAATTGGTGCTATTTTATTTAATAGGTTTTTACTTCCACCATAACATTCTTAGAAATGTAGATTAATTAGTTATACATGTTATAATTGTGTAGTTAGATTTATTGAAATAAATGAATAACACTGATTATAAAACTCCATGCAAATGTTTGGTAATAATGAGAAAACTGTCTTTACATTTAGTCAAAGATTTAACAAGAAAAAATTATGTCATTTTTATTCAATCTACTAGTTGCTGGGTATTGGAGCACCTAAGGCATATTTGCCCGGATCTTTGGATGTTGGGAGTATATAAAATGTATTAATTGTTGGTAATGAGCCTAAGTTCTCTAATATTAAAGCTGTCAAAGCAAGTTTTGATTTCTGAAAATGGGGGAGAAGATTGGAGAAAAATGCCTATTTTTGTGCAAGTAGTTGGCGAAGAAGATCATTGTGTGAAATGAGATCACCTAATGCAGCTCCTCAGCCTGAGTCACAGGTGCCTTCTCTGCCAGCTCCATGCAGTGGTGACAACTCAGTGTGTGTGAACTTGCCTCTAAGTGGAGGGCTTTAATTGTTCAAAAGGTTTTCCTTAAACTTTCCCTTCTAATAACTTCTACACATATATTCTAATTATGCCCTTTGGTGTTGGAAAGAATATCATGGAGCTAAGGTCTGAAAGTTCTTGCGCACACCAGGTCCATAGGTCTGAAAGTTCACGTTCACACCAGGTCCTGATCTCCCATGTGATGGTATTCAGAAGTGGGGCTTTGGAGAGGTGACTGGTTCTTCACAAATAAGAGACCTGAGGGAGTTTTCTTGTCTTTTCCACCAAGTAAAGATACAGTGAGAAGGTGCCAACCCTGAACCAGGAAATGGGCCCTCACCATGTACCAAATCTATCAGGGATTTCATCTTGTACTTCCTAGTCTCAAGAACTGTGAGACATGAATTTCTCTTTTTTATTAGCTACCTAGCTTATAACATTTTATTACAGCAGCAGGCAAGAAATAAGACAAACTATCATGGTACCTCTAATAGTAGAATGGCTTCTATCTAGGCCATTCTACTATATTTTAGGTAATATAAAAAATACTTACCATGATGTTGTTATGGATTCTTCACAACCTTGCTTATGCTCCTTCAAATGTATCCTTGCTTATTAACCTAAGATTGTGATGGCTAGTATTAAAGATACACAAATGTCAGGTGTAGTATTACTATAAGTTATTGTGTTTCCATAATTGCAAGGTCAGCTTTGATCTGTAAAAATAAGGGGCTTGACCTGAAAATTTTCTAAGGTCCTTTCTATCTCTTAAAATCCATTGTGTGTGATGTGTGTAGGGATGTGTGTTACAGACGGGCCATCACCTTGGCTTCCTGAACTTGCAGGTGATGTAGATTTCAGCCCACTTTTTACATGGATTACTGCTGCCTTGCAGCTTCACAGTTACCCTCCTTATGTCCTCTCTTGCTTGTTTCTTTTTGCTGATGAAGCCTATGTGGATGATTTTGAATAACAATTCACTGTCTGTTAAATTAGCTAGCCCACCAAGCTCTGAATCATCTCAAATTTTCTCTTACTATATGAGAACCCTGATTCTCACAGTCATTTAATTTGTTGTTGAAATACAGCTCATTTGAAAGGCTAAAACAGAATAGGGCTCCTAAGCCCTTCTTCTTCACCTGGACTTTGTTTTGTCCATCTTTTGATGAATATTTGAATATTTTTGCTTAACCAACCATGTGTCCATCTAATTGATGTTATTATCCAGCCAAACATTCTCTTGTCCAAAAAGATATCATGAATGATATGTCAAATACCTTGAAAAAGAGAATATACTGTCTCTACAGTGCAACCATGATGCATAAGGTTAGTAATGCTGAAGAGAAGCACTTTGTTTGACTCAACTTACCTGAGTTGAGCTATGTATATCATCTCTTCTGTTTCTCTGGTGCCCCCTGACTCAGGGAGGTGACTTTCCTCCCTGTGACCTTCATGTGTGACACCCTGCCACTGCTAGTTGCTCACTGTGACATTGTGCAGGTTCTCAGGGGCCATGGTCCTCTGGCACCATCTATGGCTTCTGGTGAGATCAAACACACAGCAGTTGCTCCATAAATATTCAAAAAGTTGCTGAAAATATGTGAAGAGGAGCTAAAGTTCTCCTGAATTACTGACATTTCTTCCAGTGAAATCTGCTGCCACCATGTACAATTGCTGTTTCCTTTGCAGCGTGTACACGTGTTCTTCCTCCCGGGAGCCTGGAGGCTGCAGGGAAACACCACAGTTGTTGGGGGTGGTGTTCTTGTGTTCTTTAGGCTCAGCTCTTCATCACTTCCTGGCCTATGACCCTGAATTGGGCATAAAGAGGGAGTCACTGTCTTTGGATTCTCAGGACACCTGATGTGTTCATTATGTGGTTTGAAATTCATCATCTCATTTAATCTCACAACAGTCTGGTGAGGCAGGCGTTTTTGCTCCATTATAAGATCAAAATATTATGTTTGGAATATTTAAATAACTTTCCCCCATACCTTCTATTTTAAATAAATCCAGGAAAAGAGTATAGGATTATTGAACTTCACAGTACATGATTTTTCTACCCATATTTTGAGTAGGAAAAGAAATATATTTTCTAAAAGTGAATCATATTAAGTCATATGAATTTAAAGTTCAGCATTCTTTGAGGCCATTTGCTTACTGTGAAATATGATGGTGTAGTTTTGTAGCAACTGAAAAGCAAGTTGGGGAAAGTTTTTTTTTTTTCCTCCCCTTAATTATATCTAACAAATCATCTTAGAATTACATAAAAGTCGGCCATTATGGTCTAGCCAGTGGCTTGGCTTCTTATCCAAACCTCACAGTGAAATAAGCAGACTTTCTGGAACCACATATTAAAATTCTGCAGTTGAATCAGCCCTTCTTCTCTCTGAGTAACCTAAACTCAATACCATTCAACTTATCAGTGAACCCCAGGGATGAGATCCTTAAACCCCAAAGTCAAAAGGTGACTACCTGATAATCGTCACCTTAGTTTCACATTCCTGAAAACTGGCTTAGTTCTAATTTGTTTTCAGGAATGTGAGTCTGTCCTGAAGTGAGGTGCCCTATTTTAGAGCCTTAATAAAAAGAGATCAACCCCAAAGGAGGCATAAGGAATAAAACAATAGGAAGATGTTCTTGTGTGAACTGAAGTTGAAGAAAAGTTTTTAACAGATGGGTTAAAAAAATGGTGATCCAGCATCTCTCAAATAAGTGTATGGTTTCCAAGGTGATATTTTTTTTTATGATTGTTATTATTGTAGTTGAATTTTTTTTTGTTGTTGTTAATTTGTTCTAAGTATTTGTACATGACAGTAGAATGCATTTTGACACATTGTACACAAGGGAGCGCAACTTCTCATTCCTCTGGCTGCAGGTGGTGCTGAGTCACACAATAGTGTAATCATACATGTACAGAGGATAATAATGTCTGTCTCATTCTACCGTCCTTCCCATCCCCACTGTCCCAACCCTCCCCCACTCCCCTCTGCGCAATCCATAGTTCCTTCATTTTTCTCTACCCCCTCTCCACCCCATGAATTAGTATCCACTTAGCAGAGCAAACATTTGGCCTTTTTTTTTGGGGGGGGGTGGGGGATTGGCTTATTTCACTTAGCATGATATTCTCTAGTTTCATCCCTTTACCTGGAAATTCCATAATTTTATTCTTCTCTAAGGCTGAATAATATTCCATTGTGTATATGTACCACAGTTTTTTTATCCATTCATCTGTTGAAGGGCATCTAGTTTGGTTCCATAGTTTAGCTATTGTGAATTGAGCTGCTGTAAACATTGATGTGGCTGCATCACTGTAATATGCTGCTTTTAAATCCTTTGGGTATAAACTGAGGTGAGATAGCTGGGTCAGATGGTGGTTCCATTCCAAGTGTTCTGAGGAATCTCCATACTGCTTTCCAGATTGGTGGCACCAATTTGCAGTTCCATCAGCAATATATGAGTGTGCCTTTTTCCAAGGTGACATTTTGAATGACAACCCTCATTTAGGGCATTAAATGGAGTCAATCTGACATGGCTGCTAAGGAGTGTATGGCACACTGAGGATGGAATCAGAAGGCATCCACGGACCTCCCAGTGCTGCATCCCAGCTACTGGACAGGCACCATTGCATCCTGCCACTACCTGAGAGGTGCCTTAAGTCACCTAATCTTTTTGAAATTTCTCTTCATTTGTAACCCAGATTGGATAACCCCTCCCCAAATTGTGATAATTAAATGAATCTAATAAAAGCTCTAAAACACAACAAAGTTTTAGAATGTCCCAACTCATGAACAGCTTACCTCCGAGTTTAACATCACAGTTTGAAGCCAAGGCCTTCAAATACTTATGAAATGTCTGTGATGTTAATAATTAGTCTTGGTCAGAAATTCCAGACCCTTGTGTGTGTGGTCCAGCTTTTTTTTTTGTGCCCAGTTTGACATTTAATGCCAGAAGTCCAGTGCATTTGTTCAGTTTTATGAGTCCCAGAAGACCAATGGATACTGCTTGCTTTTGAATAGCAGAATCCAGGTCTCTGCAGTTTCCACAGACCCACTTTATCCTGGTCTAGAATTAATGAGATCAGAATGAAACCAAATAAACACGCTAAGAGCCCAGTGCTTTGCAAACCATAATGGTATTTTAGAAAGCCAGAAATAAAAGCATGTGTATTGTGTGTTCAGGACTGAATTGGACAAAGATTGGGACATTGTGTGTATTTCTATACACGGGCTCAAATATGTCCTTAGAGTTTCTCACTTGAGGCAAGTTTGTGCCATGTGAGAGAAGGCAGAAGGAAGAATCAGGAGCCCAAAGAAGTCTTTCCTAACCCTATTCCTGCACATTGGCTACTTGAGTTTCTGGTTACCATTACTGCAGGGCATTAATCTCAGACTTTAGAGTACCATTGTGCCTCCAGCAGAGATAAATAGCTGCCTTATTTTGGCCAAGTTACCTACCCTTTCTTTGCCATGGGTTTCTCCTCTGTGAAGGCGGGGGGGGGGGGAATAAAAGAACTTACTTCTTAATACATATAAAGCACTCCTAGAGGCTATAAAATGCAGTGTTTAGAAGCACAGATTCTCGGGGCTGGGGTTGTAGCTCAGTGGTAGAGCGCTTGCCTAGCATGTGTGAGGCACTGGATTTGATTCTCAGCACTGCATATGTAAATAAAATAAAGGTCCATTGACAACTAATACACACACACACACACACACACACACACACACACACACACACAGATTCTAAAGCTAGACTCCCTGGATTCAAATCTCAGCTTCACTACTTATCTGCTATATGATAACAGGGAAATTGCCTAACTTCTCTGTGCTTTAGTTTCTCATCCTCAAATTGGATCAACCTGATAATAATATGAACTTGATAGAGTTACTGTGAGGACTAAATGAGTTAGTACATGCACAATTCTATAAACAGACCTCGCATTCAGTAAGTGCTATATAAATACTTGCTATGAGATCGTTACTGGTTTCCTGGAAAAGGTTCAAACATTGTTTTTAAGGAAATAGAAATAAAAATGAAAACGTTTCCAACATTTTGTTCCTTTGATTCTAGTAAGTATAAAAATCATACAGCAGGGATAATCATTCCATGTTGGAACATTTTTCATTTCCTAGTATCTGGCAATGTCCTTCAGAGAACTTTTTTTTTCCCCTCTCATTTAAGATTAGATGTTAGTCTATCTTTTGCCAAATCCTTATTAAGTCATTTGGTTCCTAATTTAAACTTACTGTTATTTAATGAATTTCTGTACCCAATTTGTTTCTGTCTCTGAATGCAAAAAGCCAATGGTTTTAAAAGCCTGCATACAGAAAAGATGGACGCGTGTATTCTGGGGATGACAAATGCAGTCAGTATTTGTTCAGGACAATTTCTGATTCCACCTCTCCTCCCCTTTCCCTACAGCATTCGTTTTAACGTTTCTGTCATTCATTTATTCATCTAGCATTTATTGAGCAGACTTGTCAGGCACTGTGATAACTGGTGGAAAATAATGATTCTGACAACTGAATGGTGTTTTACAGCTTTCAGATCATTTTCACATATATTAAATTCATTCAACCCTCAGAGGCACTCACTTCACTTTGCCCCAGGATTCCTCCCCTTTAAGCTTTATATTTCTCTTCGTGTTCCTCAATTCCTTTCCTCAGATCTTTGGTGTGTAGAACATTGAGTAAGTGCTTTGGTGGGGTGGAAAAGTCGGTTGGAAGAGCTGGAGGTAGGATGGAATGAGATAAGAATTTAGATCTAGGGATGTTTCCAGTACCCTACACCCAGGAGTAAAGGACGCAGTACTAGCAAGGCATGCTGACTCTTAGGAAAGTACAGAGTCACCTAAACAGGAACAATGATCAACAATGTATCCAGCACTAGAAACAGGGGTGAACAAGAATGGGACCTTAATTACAGTAAGTTATACTCCATGTATGTATAATATGTCAAAATACAATCTGCTGTCATGTATATCTTTAAAAAAAGAAAAAAGAAACTGGGTTGAGACCAAGCACAGGGTGAGTGGTTTTTCTAATCCTCCTGGACCCTCTTCCAATTAAGCATATTTAACATACTGGACATGCTGAAGAATTATAACTTACTCCTCGCTCCATAAACACCCAGGCCCTCTCTTGCCAGCATCAAAGTTCCTCAGTTACATTTCCTCTCGAATTTTGTGATACTAGCCAACAGACAAGAAACAGAGCACACAAAATTAATCAGAAATTTACTCTTTGTTTCAAACCACAGTCTCTTTCATTATTGCATCTCCTGCACAACCTGGCTTCACAAGGAAGTACCAACAGCTTTTCTGCAGTAGACTCTCTTAGGGTGGATGAATACTGGGTGTGCTGCTTGCATATCAGCACACAGTACCTCTCACATCTGAGTCTGCATCAAATCATGACTTCAAGGTAACTTGGAGGTTCCCAGGAGAAAGCAGTTGATGCAATCCATACGCTGCTGTAAGACATACTGAACTCCTTCCTGACCCAGGCCCTTTTGACTTGCTTGGCTTCTGCCTGGAATGCTCTTCCTCCAGACTGTCCCATGGCTGTCTCTTTCTTGTCGTTCAGCACAAATGTCACTTTCATGGAGAGCCCTTCCATAGGCCCTCTGGCAGAATCCCCACACTCACCCATCTCATTTCATGATGATGTTTTCTTCATGACACTTATCTCTATCTGAAATACACTTACATATATGTGTGTCTGTGTGTGTGTGTGTGTATGTGTGTGTGTGTGTGTGTGTGTGTGTGTGTGTGTATATATATATATATATATATATATATATATATATATATATATATTATATGTTTCCAAAGGTGCAAAGGCAGGATGTGAGTTGCCGGCTGCAATTAGACTGTAAGCTCTAAGAGGGTAGTAATTATTTTTTAACACACTCTCTGAAACACAATAGTAGGCTATTTTGATCTGAATCTAAAATGTTCCCTCAACGCTCAGGTGTTAAAGGCTTGGTCCCC
This sequence comes from Spermophilus citellus, assembly GCF_964194105.1. Classification (NCBI taxonomy): domain Eukaryota; kingdom Metazoa; phylum Chordata; class Mammalia; order Rodentia; family Sciuridae; genus Spermophilus; species Spermophilus citellus. Next base: position 70,356,211 of record NC_138182.1, on the reverse strand, counting down.
AATGCAGCATCGGTAAGAGGTGGGGCTTTTGGAGGTGATTGGATCATGAGGATTTGTTCATTGATGAATTCATAACTTAATGGGTTATTGGGAGGTAGAGGAACCTTTAAAAGGTGGGACCCTAGTTAGTGGAAGTAGGTCATTGGGGATATGCCTTGAAGGGTATATATTTCCCTGATCTATTTTTCTCTCTCTCCTCTTTGCTTCCTGGCCAAAGCAGCTTTGCATCACCACACACACTCTCCACCATGTCCTGCCTCACCACAGGCCCAGGAACAACAGAGCCAATGACCATGGGCTGAAACCTCTGAAACCATGAGCCAAGATGAAATTTTCCTCCTTTAAGTTGATTTTCTCAGGCATTTTGTCACAGCAACAGAAAGTTGATTAACATATAGGCCCTGAATAAACATTGGTGGAATGAATAAATGAACAACAGATATTTATTAAATGCCTGTAGTATGCAAGCTCTATTCTAGATACTGGGGAAGTAGCAATGAATGAGTCAGACAAAAATCTCTGAACTCTTTACATTCTAATGTAACAGAAAATCAACAAGTAAGGCAGGGAAGAGGAAGCTTCTAGAGTGTGGCTGCATTGTACAAAATTGGGTAATCAAGAAAGGAGACAGTGAAAAGGGAGTCAGCTGACTCTGGACAGGAAGGCATGTAGGAGGAGGGAATGAATCTTTTAGGCAAAGGAAAAAGGAAGGGCAAAGGCTCTGAGAAAACAGGAAGGGGGCTTTATGGTTAAAGCTAGTGACATCCTTGGAGATCCTCAGAGAGGTATGAGTGTGACAGCTCCAATCATAGAGAGTCTTGTAGGCCACTGAAAGGATTTGCTCTTACGTGAGATGTGAAACCACTGTGTGGCTCTGAGTAGAGAGACATACTGGACATAGGTTATAACAAGATCCCTGATTTTGTTCTGGTGATAGAAGACTAGGGGGACAAGGGTGGAAGCAGTTAGGAGACAAAGACAAGAGGTGATGGTGCCTTGGTTCAGGGTGGTGCCGGGGAGATAATGAAACTGAATAGTCTAGAAGGATCTAGCAGGTAGAGCTGACAGGATTTGCTGTCATGATGAATAAAATAACCATTAAAACAGATGTGCAGAATTGATACAAAGGTTTTCCTTGGATTTATAGACGACTAAGCTCTTCAATTGTGTGACAAATTATATAACACATAACAGCACAACCACCCAGAAATGCAGCATTGGAACTTGGAACTTTTGGATCATCTATTATTTATCCCAAAGAACAGTACAAAGAGTGGTGAAATATATTCAGTATCAAAATCTGTACTTGCAATTAAGCAAGCTGGTTTGGGGCTTGATCTTTTTTCAGAGCACTGACATGAGTGTGATAATTGTTGAGCAGACATAAACATTTCAAAATGGAAATGACACTTATCCGTGAGGAGACTATGAAGCTTACTGGGTAGTTACACAAAAGGGTAAACATTATTATCCAGAACAAAGATTCCTGCCAGATATATCCTGATTGATGGCCTGTATTTCAAACTGATGTGAAAATCCACACAGATCTCTGGCCCTTTGCATATTGGACTATATTCAAAGCGCCTTGGAGATCATCAAACCTTGCATTTTTCACTACCTGGAGTCCAGGAAATAGAAGGTGCACAGCAAATATTCATTGACCCAATGATTTCTCAATATTCTCTTTTATTCACTCTTCTTGAATCGCTGATGCATTTATTTATTTACCAAAGTCAGGATCAGCTAATCACACGAAATTTCAATGTGCTGAGCGCAAAGGCAGAACGTGGGTAGCGGGCTGCAATTAGTGAATTTGAATGTGCAGGGAGCAGGAGAAAATCGGGCAAGATGTACTAGAGGGCTTTTAAACATACAAATATGTATGTTTAAAATATCCCTCCCTGGGATCAGAAGGAACCTGGAAAGGACTTAACAGAAAGATGGAAGCAAGAGGAAGAGCAAGGGCATCTGGGCCAACTGAGAAGATAAATACACCGGCACTGAAAGGTGGTTTTAAAAATTACATTCCCTCTGAGTGTTCTGGCAAAATTTACCGATGACTGAAGAGAACCCGTGGCCTTACTATTCTCTGTCCCTTCAGTCTGGCCACGAAGGTGCTACAAGGCGGAGGCTGTTTCAGTCCTCCTCCTGGGGACGCATGTGTGACACCTTTTACCCATCCAAGTTCCCTCCATTGCAATTTCAGCTCATCGCCTCCAATCCTGAGGTCTTCCGACAAATGAGTGACTATGTACTGAGAAAAACTATCTGAGAGCATCCTACGACAGGATACTGAGGTTATTAGCTCTTTGTTTCTAGGGATTTTTCGAAGCCATAGGGCATTAACGTGAACAAAATCTGCTTGTTCCAGGTTGGGGCGGCCTGTCTGTCTCTCCAGGTTTTTTGTTTTTCTCGAGAACTTCCAGCGACTGTGGCAGCACAGCTGTACTGTTTGCAGCGGCCAGTTCCGGAGACCGCGGGACTGGCGGCGGTCACACGTTTCCATTCTTTGGAGTGGAAGACGCCCAAAAGTTTACTTCCTCCTTCCAGAGTCCCCGGGTGTGGGTGAGGTTAACAGGGGAGGGGGCCCAGCGACTGCCCCTCCAAAGAACAGCGGCCAGTCCCAGCTCAGCCCCATCCATTCGAAAGAGGGAAAAAGTTGGGCGGGAGAGGGAAGGGGCCTGAGCGCGGTCCGCCGGATGGGAGTTGGGTCGCCCCCGGAGCGCGAGCCGGGGTGGAGCCAGCAGCCCCGCTCGGCGTCAGCGTTTAAGATGCAGATCGATTCCCTATTCTCCCCTCCCCCGCCCCAGCGAGGCTCCGCCGCTCCGCAGCCGCCCACGCCTCCTGCGCGCCGCGGCGCCCCAGCCGGAGGCTCTACTTAAGCGGCGCGCCGGCCGCGACCCGGCACTCGCCTGGAGCGCGCGGGCGAGGCGGGTGCTGCGCACCGGAGCTCACGGGGGCGCACAGCGGCGCGCTCGCACCGCGCTGCTCTTCCTAGTGGCTGCGGCCAGGGCGCTGGGCTGAGCAAGCGTCCCGGTTCCGTGGCTCTGAGAAAGGCGGCTGCGGCTCCTGAGCGCGGCCCCACTCTCGGTCACTGGTCCAGTCCGGCCACCTCTTTGCCATGGCTCTGGCGGACAGCACACGAGGATTACCCAACGGGGGCGGCGGCGGGGGCGGCAGCGGCTCCTCGTCGTCCTCTGCGGAGCCGCCGCTCTTCCCCGATATCGTGGAGCTGAACGTGGGGGGCCAGGTGTATGTGACCCGGCGCTGTACTGTGGTGTCGGTGCCAGACTCGCTGCTCTGGCGTATGTTCACGCAGCAGCAGCCGCAGGAGCTGGCCCGGGACAGCAAAGGCCGCTTCTTTCTGGACCGGGACGGCTTCCTCTTCCGCTACATCCTGGATTACCTTCGGGACTTGCAGCTTGTGCTGCCCGACTACTTCCCCGAGCGCAGCCGGCTTCAGCGCGAGGCCGAGTACTTCGAGCTGCCCGAGCTCGTGCGCCGCCTCGGGGCGCCCCAGCAGCCCGGCCCCGGGCCGCCGCCGCCGCACTCCCGGCGCGGGGTGCACAAGGAGGGCTCGCTGGGCGACGAGTTGCTGCCGCTGGGCTGCGGGGAGCCCGAGCAGCAGGAGGGCGCCTCGGCCGGGGCACCGTCGCCCACGCTGGAGCTGGCTAGCCGCAGCCCGTCCGGGGGTGCGGTGGGCCCGCTGCTCACTCCGTCCCAGTCGTTGGACGGCAGCCGGCGTTCGGGCTACATCACTATCGGCTACCGTGGCTCCTACACCATCGGGCGGGACGCACAAGCAGACGCCAAGTTCCGGCGGGTGGCGCGCATCACTGTGTGCGGCAAGACGTCGCTGGCCAAGGAGGTGTTCGGGGACACCCTGAACGAGAGCCGGGACCCCGACCGGCCCCCGGAGCGCTACACTTCACGCTATTACCTCAAGTTCAACTTCCTGGAGCAGGCCTTCGATAAGCTGTCCGAATCGGGCTTCCACATGGTGGCGTGCAGCTCCACAGGCACCTGCGCCTTTGCCAGCAGCACCGACCAGAGCGAGGACAAGATCTGGACCAGCTACACCGAGTACGTCTTCTGCAGGGAGTGAGCTCCCCAGACCCCTCGCGACTCCAGCACCCACTTTCCCTTCTCCACGCGGGGGAGATGATTATAGATCCTCCTGACACACGTCTTCTGTCCCCTGGTTCCTTCCGCCCCCTCCAGTAGCTCGGTCCCCATTTAAGAATCAGCAGCCACAAATCCTCTGGGCTTCTTCGTCTTCTTTGAACCTCTCTAACCAAGAGCGCTCAGATGTAGCCCCCACCCCATGTTTCCTCTACTCCGGGTCTCAAACTACCCTTCCCCCAGATTGTACTTCAATCTGGATCTAGTGGCACCGCGGCGGGGCCACAAAGTCACCGAGTACCTGGGAATGATTGAATTGTTCAAAACCTGATTGGACGGTGTTCAGAGTGTAGAAGATTCATTGGAATCTTCTCAAACTCTTTTGACTCACTCCGGGTTTAAGATATCAGAACTGTTGGGATACTGTTTTAAAAGGTCACTACAGTCTTTGGCCCTCTTAAAGGTAGAGTTTTAGAAGACTGAGTGGAAGACTGATAACTGAATTAAGACCCCGTGGAGGCAATTCGGTGACTGTAAACTTGAATAAGTTTTGAAAAGTTACAGGTAGAAGTAGAAGACTAGTGCTGGCACGGTGATGGACCAAATCTTTTAACACATTGTAGAAGATTTTAAGCCTGTAGCTTGAACTTGTAGAAAGTGATCCTCCTGCCTACGGGGGGCGCCCTTTCTCCTCTGCATGTTGCCAGAGCCCTTGTTCCATTGGCTGATTCGGCAGTTCTAGGCAAGAGGGAGAAAGGGCGCTGCCTCAGAAGAGGCAAGGCTGCCCAGGTCTCCAAGTGCAGCGGGAATCATCTGGCAGTGACAAATGGAGCTGGGCAGGAGTGCACGTCATGGGCAGTAGGACTGTACAATCATTAGATCTAAGATTTAGGGGGTGGGAAGGGAGGGAGGTAGGAAAGGAAGGGTGGAAAGGGAGGAGCATAACTCATTTATTATTTGGAAGTTGGAAGTTTGTGCCATCTGTTTGAGAATATACACACTTAAAAATATCAAACAATAAATGCAAACTTGCAAAGCAATTTATCAAGATTACTAACAGATCTACTCTTAACTAGTAGTTTATTGAACTGTTTTGAGTCCTAAACTTAAAGTTGCTAATAAGTATAGAACTTAACCAAAGAGTTACCCAGTAGGGTTTTAGTTTTTGAACTTTTATTTTCTTGTTGATTATAAATCTTGTCTTTAAAATCTATTGAGCAAAATAGGTTTGATTTTGGTTACTTTGACTTAAGATCTTTTATTAAAAATCCTCTTCTTTTCCAAGCCTAGCAAATATTTACTGCTGGGCATACCCGAAAAGCAGAAAAATGCCACTTCTTTCATGCAGTCTGTTTGAAGTTTAAGTGGAATCTTTTCAAGTAACAGAGCTGTGGAGAAGTATAAGCACTGAGGGCTGCCCATCTGTAGACAGCTGTGAAATGGGATATCTTAAATGAAGGCAGATAAGTACTTAAAAATGAGTTGAGCAATAACATGGTGTTTTAGGTAAATGCAACAGAAACAGGAGACCTGGTTGCCTTATGCCTTTACTCTCACATGAAATCAATTCCCAATGTGTATCCTGTGTGCACCCTAGGTGAAGGAAACAGATCCTCATCATGCTTCATGCTGTGAGGCATCCTTTGGATATTCTGTGATGATGGAGAAGTCTGTGTTTTGTTTGTTTCAGCATCTTTCTGTGAAATATGTTTTTAATAATTTTGTAAGAGTAGTTTTCAGTGATTAAATTAGTGTTATTTTTCCTTCTTTTAAAAAATGAATCTTGTACTGTCTTGCTATGTCCATGACCAATGTTATGTGTTCAAACAATTTTCTTATTAGACTCATATGTGATCCAATCTGTATATACCATATATAAACATTTTACATGAATCATTTAGTTTTTTAATTCATTTACTAATGCTATAAAATTTCCTATATTTACCCCCAGTAACTTGCATCAGATGGTGTATATACTATAGCAACATGTTTTGATGAGTTTCTTATATCCTTGTCTATGAGGAAATTGGGTCAGGAAAATAATACATAATTGTGAAACTGAGTTTGCTTTACTAGGACATTAGTTGTATACAAATCACATGTCAGTTAACTGTCTACCTAAAATCAAGGTACCAGCATTTTTAATCCATGAATTCTTTCATTTTAATTAGGAACAAGAAAGACTTATTTTCTTTTATTAGTTTAAAAAAATTTAGTTGTATATGCAAAGACTGTCATTTTAAGAGGAATAGAAGAAGAATCCAGGAACTTCTGTTTGCATATATGTTGAGTTTGTTCTCAGACTAGGTTATACATCAGAACTTGTCTTTGTTTCAAGCCTGAAATGATTTAGGACTGTCACTCACTGGCCACAAGTGATTGTCACAGAAATTTCTCCACTCCTATGTTATTCTGTTAGATTGCTCAACAAAAAAACACATGATTGAGAACATCTTTAGGACAGATCATAAACACTGACACAGATGGAAAGACTTGTCAATTCTGGTTTCCCTCATCAAATCTGCACAACTCCAAGAGTCATGAGAAACTACTGAAGTTTTGTCTCTGCCTTTAAAGTCTTAATGAATTTTATGTTCTAAAACTTTGAGCTGAACTATTCCACTCTCTTACACATAGGTATTTTTTCTTATTACCCACTTCCCTTTGCTGCCCTGTATCCCCTGCATTATGTTAAAGACTGGGAATTTAATGTTAGGGACAGTAAACCAACCTCTTTTTCTACTAATGACTGTGTCCTCTGAGGTTGACTTCATTCTATTGGGTAGATGGTATAACTGAGGTAAGATGAGTGGGCATGAGCACCTTTGGATCCCTTTCTCTCCATGTGCATTAGGCTATAGAAAGAGCTTTTAGGTCTATGAAGTGATCTGGAATGTTGGTCAACACTTATGAGCTTGTACAGGGTATTGAGGGTCCATCTGAATAAACCCTCCAAAGACATGATTTCAATAACCTGGGAATGTCATAAACTATTCAGAGAGTGAAGACTGCATTAATCTGACTCAGAGAGGCATGCATTTTCATATGTTGCTCTGTTACTGCTTGGTGTTCATAAATATAACTGAAATAACATTTTTGCACCAAGTGTTTGACATATCTGTTTTTTATATACATTTTTTAAAAGAGGAATTGATGACAATGGGGATTAAAAAACAGGTACCAGGTTCCTTGTTTTTGCACCAACTGTTTGACCTATCTGTTTTTTATATACATGTAGACTATGAGCCATATTCATTCTAACATCATTTTTCAAAGGATATGTTGTGGGAAATATTCCTTGAAGGTGTGAGACTTAAATTTTTTCCACTTCAATACTATTTTTATTCTTGTGTTTCTTATTTGGTTTTTTGGGCTGATAGCAAAGTGGTAATTTATAATACTAGTCAAAATTGTCTTCTCTTTCAAACCAGACCCCTATATACATATAGGGTCTGCTGCTTCTCTGAGGAAACGCATAGTGTGCAAATACTCAGACCTATGGGCAACCACAGTGCCCATGACGTACTCTAATTTTTATTGGAATTTTCCATGGAATGTTGTTATTACATTAAAGCCATGTAAGGTGAAGCTTTGATAATTTTTTTACTCTCCAATTATGGTAAATTCCCATTTAATATTCAAATTGTTTTTATACTCCTATATGAAAAAGGGTGAATTACAAAGCAGACATTTAGAAATGTATTGACTGGAGGGGTTGAATTCCTTAAGAATTTCTTTTTATAGTCTAATCACATACTTGACACAATTGACTTAAGTTTTTGAAATACTAAATAATCTTTTTATTGTAAATCTAGCAGAGACAATACTTTAGAATTTTCCCAGTGTTTTTCCTTACTGTAAATCATTTAAAACCTCAATCTTTTTTAGATGATGCAAGTCTGTCTCTTGAGAAATGAATAATATATAGTATTCTTATTTCCAATATCTGTAGTACCTGAAATAGGTTTTCTTATAGCCTGCAACAAGTTATGTTGAAGTTAACTTTTCTTTGTCAAGTTTTTGACAATAAAAATCTAAATGTATTAATACTTGAGGATTTAGATTCTCTGCTGGGGCCCTTAAAACTTAGATAAAATTCAAACAAACTCTCTACATTCTACATTGGTGTATAATCTCGTGTGGTAGAAAGATGGACTATTTGAAGAATTCTTGTCACTTACATGCTTTGTGATTTTTTTCCATGACAGTTTTTTTTTATTCTAAATGTGTTTTAAATATATGGACATTAATTGTAATGTAAACTATTACACAACTGTCTTTGTGACTTTATAGGCAGATAAATTTTGCTCTTATTGAATACAAATGAGGAAAATCCATTTATTACCTCCATTAGTAATCATTTAATGACAAAAGGTTTAAGCATTCATTATGGGGGTAAATTTCAAAAATGTAAACTATATGTTGTTGACATTTTTCTGGGCATCTGAAAAAGCTCATTTGTCAAACAATGGAAGACCCTCACAGAGCTATCCAGCATTCCAAAACTGTTAAAAATATTATATGCTAAGTGGTATATATCATTTGAACTATTGTCTCAGAATATAAGGGAAGAAGAAAAAATATAAGATTATCAGACTTTTCTAATGAAACATAAAGCCAAGAAAAAAAATATCTGTATTAAAACAACAACAACAAAAACACACACTAATGAAGTCTTTTCAGAGATGCCCAAACTTGGAGAATTTCTTCCACCATCTAAATATGGTAGAGGTTTTTGTTTTCCCTGTTCACAACCAGTTGTATAACAGAAATACTCAACACTGTTTTCCTCCCTGTGTGTGAAGTAATGAATCATTGATTATTAAACTCATCATGTATTCTATTAAACACTAAAGAATAAAACATTCACTCCTTTATTCCTCTTGGCTCCTTGGTATGGATTGGCTCAAACACTGGTCTAATTTCATTTAAAGGGTTCTCTAAACACTGGGAATGCTTTCCCAATTGTTGTGGGACTCATAATGAGCATTATGCCCTTAGATCTCCTCACCAAATAATTGGCCACCTGGGCCAGGCATGAACAGATTCTTTCCCTGCAGTTTATAGTCAAGAATGCATAGGCAATTGGCTCAATGTGGAAGAAAAGTCCTTCACAAATCTTAGTCTCTGACCTCGGTCTTTGCAGTGTGTGCCATCCTGCTTATGGGGAAGGTAAGTAGAAATGACCTCGTAAGTATGTAGGGACAAGAAATAGAAGCTGTCAGATACACCTTTGTTAAAATGCAGTCATAAAGATAAAGTTATAATGAATGTAGAGAAAGAGGATCTGTGGTTTTTTTATATAGGGACTCTTTTTTGCATCATCTTCAGTCTTTGGAGTTCCTCCTCTCTAAAAACAGTGAAGAGATATTCAGATTAGGAGATCACAGAAACCAGAGTCTGCTGGGTCATGAGTACAGGAAGCAGCGAGTTGGGTGGTGGACTGAGCAAGGCTTCGCCTTTCCTCTTTGTACTTCCTCCACATAGCTTTTGTTTTGTGTATAGAACACATGCTATTTTTGTATATGTGTGGTGCTGGGGATGGAATCCGGGGCCTTGTGTATGCTAGTCAAGTGCTCCACCACTGAGCTATATCCCCAACCCTATGATTTGTTTTTTTGAAAATTTAATATGCATGGTGAAAAATTAAGCGATACAAGAATGTATCTAATAAATAGCAAATCTCCCTCTTGTAACCCCTGGCCTTCCCCAGAGACTACCACTCCTCTATCTTCACCGAGACCTTCTATACATATATAATCATACACCCCCCTTTTCTATTCAGTAGGAATTATACCTGTTCCATACTTTGCCCTCTTGTTTTAACCACATATCCAAGAGCTCTTGCAATGCATGAACATGTAGCAATGATCTACTTTTATTCAATAACTACATGCTATCCTGCATGCTATGCCATTGTCTTGATGTGCTGTCATTTACTTTTCCAGGGCTTTATTGATAAGCATTTAAATCTACAGGGTTTTTTTTTTCTCTATTCCCAAGAATGCTGTATTGAATGTATTTTCATGTGTATGCAAATATATCTCTATCTAGTTTTTCTGTAGGAAAAGATGTCAAGAAAGAAAAGAACTGAAGGTAACTTTTCCTTCTTCAGGGACTGCAGAAATACTATCCCTGACTTATGATTGTTCAACTTAAAAATTTTCAACTTCATGATGATGCAAAAGCCATACGCATTCAGCAGAAACCATACTTTTTTGAATTTTGATCTTTTCCTGGGTTCCCACAACCCTCTCTTGTAATGCTGGGCAGTGGTGTCTGGTCATATCTCTTAGTTAGCTATACATTTGTGAGGCGAACAATCCTGATGATCCTTTACAGTAGACTGTGTGGCTAAGCCATGACATTAGGTTAGGTTAAAGGTATTCAATGCATTTCCAACTTATCATATTTTCAACAAATGATGGTTTTTTAGGACACTACCCCATCATAAGTGGGGAATATTCATAATAGTATTCGGTAGAAGCCTTCCAGAAATGAGGCTGGTGGTGGTATGAATGAAATCTATAGTCACTAGGCATACAAGTGTGAATTTTTATGTAGCTTTTATATTGGGGACAAGTTCCCTTCTTATTATTTCTAATTTCCTTCCATTTTTATTTTGGATTTTTTCATGAACCATGACCTACACTTGGTTTTGGGGAAGATAAGTAAAGGAACCATAACATTATCCCATACTTAAGGAGACATCTTAGGGGAGTCAGGAAAAGATGGGGAACCATAAGATAAGTATAGGCCATCTGAATATCAGTTTTGCTATTTGACCTGGGAAATTGGTTATTATTATTTTTGTGGGGGGGGTATCGAGAATTGAACTCAGGGGCACTAAGTCACATTCCCAGCCCTATTTTGTATTTTATTTAGAGACAGGGTCTCACTGAGTTGCTTAGTGCCTCACGGTTGCTGAGGCTGGCTTTGAACTTGCGATCCTCCAGTCTTAGCCTCCTGAGCCACTGGGATTAAAGATGTCCACCAATGCACCTGGATGGAATTGGTTATTTATTTATTTATTAGACATTTAATTTTTAGTTGTAGGTGGACACAATACCTTTATTTTTATGTGGTGCTGAGGATCAAACCCAGTGCCTCACACATGCTAGGTGAGCACTTTTCCTCTGAGCCCCAGCCCCCGCCCTGGATTTGGTTATTTAACAGGTAAGTGATTTATAAAAATCTTTTTAAGTTTATGGAAAGAGTAATACATTTACACAAATTAAAAAGATAAGAGCTTAAACAATAAAAAATATTCTTAACTTGTGGAACTCAGGGATGAGTTCACCCTCTCCTGTCATTAAGAACTTGGTGGTGGAGGTATTCACTGGGCCACTGGGCTTTTTTTTTTTTTTTTTAATATAAATAGTTTAAGGGATATGTTAGCCTCTTAAAATTTCTACTTTACTCTGTTCAGTTAAAAAGTTTCAGAGTACTTGCCTCTTGGGTCCACCAAACACTTTTCTTTCTATTCATAGATGTCCTTTGAGTAGACATGGGGCTAAGTAACAAGAAGCTCATGAAGATGGCTCTAGGTCAGTAACCCAAAGTGATGCTGCAAGTTTTCCCCTGTGTAGCTACTGAGCATTCATTCATTAACTCAGTCATTTGAGTACCTTGACACTTGAGGTCAAACTGTGCCAGTATGACAGGGACACAGAAATGAGGAAAGTTTGGGGGATTAGGAAGGGAGTTGAATGATGATAAAAGAATTGGGAAATGCAGTGCTAAGGTAGCTAGAGCAACTGTAGGAATCAGAAAGGGAGGTATGGAGGGAAAAAAGTCCTGTCTTAGGTTTGCTGGAGGAAATGACAGAACATAATGGTAAAGGTGGAGAGAAAGGGGAGCAAAGAGGAAGGGGAGGAGCCTTGTAAGTTCCTTGGCCTATTGGAAAAGATGAAGAACACTAGCTCTAGGAAACACTCATGATTCAAAGGAAAAAAAAGAAAAAGCCCACCTTCTATTTTCACCAGAAACAAAACCGTAAGAAAACTCAAAACAAAAATAAGCCCAACAATACAAAAACAAACCAAAAAGCTAACCAACCGAGCAAACATTGTTGGAGAGGCAAGAGCCAAGTCAGGGTAAGTTTCATATACTCTAGTAAAATATTTGGATTTTGCTTCTTAAGGTTTACAGAATAGTTTTAAGCGGTGTCAGAGAATTCCAGTTTGCAAAGACCCTGTGAGGCCTCTGTGGAGGTGGAGGTTGGGTTTGAAAGGCAAAGCCAGGGGTTAGTGGCCAGTTAGGAAGCTGTTTATGGAGTAAGAGGGCCACATGAAACTACACATAGATAACCTGCCTATAGCGTGTGTGTGTGTGTGTGTGTGTGTGTGTGTGTGTGTGTCGGGAGAGGGGGTGGGGAGCTGCTTACCTTCCTTCCCCCTTAGAACCTCTTAGGCTCTGAAATTTTATATAAATGAGATTTGTTCACAATAATGTTGGAAATACCTTCTTAGAACCAATAGGTCTCATCATCAAAGAGAACTCAAGTCTTTAGAGAGATGTAATCAAGTATTTATTTGTTCAGTAAGCACTTTATTGAGCACCTATTATTATGCTAAAAGAATCCTGAAATATCAACTCATTCTTTCAGCTTCAACAACCATTAAGTGAGCCTCTAATCTTTTGAGACCTAGTCCTCTCCTTTCAAGTACGCTCCTTTACTTTCACTAACAGACAGCAAAATGGTCAATTGACCAATTAATGAACCTTTACTTCTACAGTTGTCAGAAATTACAGAAAATTTAACATCTTTGGACTTCATATATTCTGGGGTTTTATGAACAATACTACCTAATACCCCACAATTTTTTTTTTGTTGTTGTTCTGGGGATTGAATTCAAGGATGCTTAACCACTGAGCCACATCCCCAGCCCATTTTATTTTGAAACAGGATCTCATTAAATTGCTTAGGGCTCACTAAGTTGCTGAGGTTGGCTTTGAACTTGTGATCCTCCTGTCTTAGCTCGCAAGTTGCTAGAATCACAGCTGTACACCACTATGCCTGGCAGTCCCCCATAATTCTTGAAATACATTTAATTCCTACTAAGAATGACTTTTCCCTCTTGTTTTTTAAAAATGGAAAAGAAGCACAGTAATGGTAGAGTCCAAAATCCGTTCATTGAAGTTGTCTTTTGTTATAGTAACTAACAACATTTTCTGGGTTATTTACCATTTATTTAATTCTCTTTCTCCGTTTTATTTTCTGGTTGCATGAGGAGTGAATAAAATCCAAGATTAAGCAAACTCTAATTTCTTTTTATTATTATTTTTGTTTTAAAATTTTTAATTTGTTGTTCTTAGTTATACATGACAGTAGAATGTATTTTGACATATTATACATACATGGAGTATAACTTCCCATTCTTGTGGTTGTATGTGATGTAGAGTTATGCTGGTCATGTATTCATGCATGAGCAAAAGGAATTATGTCCAATTCATTCTAATTTCTTTATAGAGAAAGAAAAGACAAATGGAAATATTTTCTTGCTCTTTCTTCTTTGGAAAGCACTGCATAAAAATTACACAGTTTTGAGTTAGAAACAAAAGTACAAGTTTAGGCTACTTGGTTATTTGAGTTGCTTCTTTCTCCTTGATGGCAGGCTGTAATTTTTTCTCAGCCCTGACATCTGTTTGCACATTCATAGAATGGGAAAAAGTACTTATTTCTTTATTTTGCTCCAGGGCAAACACACAATGCATAGTACATAATAGACCATCAATAAAATTTGTTGAATAAGCAAATGAATATTTATGTTAATTCACTCCTTTTTATGTATCAGGGAGAGAAGAACTAACTTAAAATTTGCCAATCTTTAACTTAAAGAAAAACACTATCAAAACTCAATAATCCTTGTTTATACTTATATATGTATATCTCTATTTGGGAAATTATAACTATAGTTTCATATATATATATATATATATATATATATATATATATATATATAAATGATTATGCTTCCATCTGACTGGAAAGTCACAGAGATTAGGATGAGATCTAACTGACTAACTGATTTGGGCATTTTTTTTTTTTCTGAATAGTTATTATGTTGGCAGCTGCTCCAAAGCCCTTGTGAATTTCTGGCTAAAGGAGAAAATGCTTGACAATGTTTCCATTTTATGATAGAAGTCAAGTTCACTGACAGCCATATCAGAGGCTTTCCTCTGGGGCTGTTATTTGGTGGAGTTTTGAAAATCTTAACTGGAAAGTTTCAATACGTGGCTCTTAAGAGTTGTAGGAAAGAAATTTGACCTCCTTGAAATGCTGGAGTATACTGTTCCAAATGTTCTGCTGGTGAAAGTTGTGGGTTTTAAAAATGTCGGTTGCAAGGACTTTTAGAAAACAAATGATCTGTGCCACGATGCTCTGACCTTGAAATACTGAATGTTTCTTCTTCCCTCTGTTCAGAACCACGTGAGTCCAAAGTATAAGTTCTTTCCGTGAGCTGATGTCAGAATCAGAGATGTTGATGTTTTGGCTTTTGTTTGGGGAGTGTAATTTTTTTAAAACATGAGCAAAACTAAAAACAAAACCGACAGTGGAATTTCATTATATGATTTTCTCCTCTGAAATGTGTAGTCTTCTTTCTGTGTCTTAGAAAAATCTCAAAAGAGTTTTATCTTATTATCATCATCCCATGGTTTAATTCTAGGGTGGAGTCAATTTGGGCATACGTAAGGCAAATCAATACTTTGTTTTAGTTTCTGAATCTAACCGTCAAAAAGACCTTTTGTTGGGTTTGAATCCTTGGAGATTGTCTTGAACCCCACTTTTGTAATGGACATAGGTACAGTTGATTAATCTACCAATGACTTGTCAGTTAGAAAGAGATACAAGTGGAGATAGAATGAATGTTTATGTTCCTATACCTCAAATTCATATATTGAAGCCCTAACCCCCAGTGTAACTATAATTGGAGGACCTATAAAGAATTAAGGTTAAGCTGGGCATGGTGGTGCATACTTGTAATCCCAGTGACTTGGGAAGCTGAGGCAGGAGGATGGCAAGTTCAAAGGCAGCCTTGGCAACTTAGTGAGGCCTTAAGCAACTTAGTGAGATGCTGTCTCAAACTAAAAATATAAAGGCCTGGGGATGTGGCTCAGTGATTAAGTGACCCTGGCTTCAATCCCTGGTACCAAAAAAAGAATTAAAGTTAAATTGGGGTCATACTGATGGGACCCTCATCTGATACGATTAGTGCTCTTATAAAAAAGAGTGAGAGATCAGAGTTTTCTGGAGCTTACAAGGAAGAGTTCATGTGAGCACACAGAGAGGTGGTGGCCACTACAAGCCAACAGGAGGGCCCCAAGTGAAACTCATCATGCTGATACCTGGATCTTGTCTTCCCAGCCTGCAGACTATGAGAAGTAATTTCTGTTGTGTAAGTCCCACAGCCTATGATATTTTGTTATTGTAGCCCAAGCAGAGAAATATTATTAACTTTCACTGAACTACAGAAAATTACCTGGGAATGATCATTAGCCAAGAAAGAGCAAACAGGGAGTTAGTTACCATCTTTTAAAGAAGGCTGAAAGTAAAATTGCCACACATTTTAATGAGGAACTATGGGGAACCCCACTCCTTTAAATGAGATATGTATTACCACATAGGAAAGTTTTAAAACCAGGACTCAGAAGTCTCTGGTGTTATTGTAAGGATTTTTGTGAAGGAAATTGGTCTCAGAGATGTGTTTAGTTATTGTCACCACTATTTGCTTCAGTCCTTTTCTCACAGAAATTAGATAAAGTTTGAGGTTCTAGTATAGGAAAAGAAATGTAAAAATGTTTCCCCCATTCCAAAGCTTGGAATTTTGTGATGATTTGGTAAATATCTGCTTATTTATTTTGAAATTCAAAGAATTTTTTTTTATAATTTAATACCATAGGTATACCTATGAAGATTCCATAGTCCTTATAGCCATGGACTACAGGGGTGGCCGCCAGTGCCTCATTAGGGGGTTCTTCTCCCTGCCAAGGAGGGTGTAAGCCACCTGAGAAACTAAAGTTAGATTAATTAGTGAAGAGCAAAAGACAAAGTCAGAAATAGCTTTAAAAGATTGGAGTACCTTGCTGCGCCGCTCCCCTGACTCAGGCAATGGCAAGGCCCTACTAAGGTGGATGGCGCAAGGTGTCCATCCTCTGGAGGAGCGCAGTATGTTTCTGGGAATGGGCTGACTTGTTTTTGTATTCCTTTAATAAGTATAGTTGCGACTTCTCATATGACCATTAAGTATGAAGGAAAAATCATGACTTTCCCAATTAATGCAACTACTTCTAAAGAATAGATCTGTTTGCTCTAAATGCAATGATTCAGCTGTGGAGCGTAAATTGTTAATGTCTAATGAAAAACTCCCTGTATTCCTGTCAAGGAAGTTTTTGAGAAATTAAATTAAAATCTAGAGAAGAAAAATTCATGTTAAGAAGACAGATTAGTGCTTAGTACTGGGCAACTTGTTCTTGTTCCTGTGCACAATGGTTTGTGCTCTTATTCTTGTTTGATTAAAATTAATAACAAGTCAACCACTTGCCATAACCATGGCACTGGTTCCAGTCAGTAAGTCCAGAAAGAATAGTCAAGGTATAGGCCAATAGTTGGGACATTTCCTAACTATTATTAAAAGTTAACTAAGGAGAAACAGCTCAAAGCAAAACGCGAACTGAAAGTACAAATGCTTGCTTATGCATAAGCCAAGATACATTCTTCTACTCTAATTGTAGCTACGTAATATTTTGTTTCTTTGAATAATGATTCCTGTTTTGTAACCACAAAGTACTGTGAGCCTGCCAAAATGGAAAATATATATGATCAACTTCACAAGTAAAGATTGGGATCAGCACCTTCACTTTGGTGTCTGTGTTGTTTCTCCACCCCCCCTTTCGCCGACTCCTCACCATCCATTCGTCTCCTGAGACCCCCTGTTGGAGCTGGACTCCGACAGTACCTGATACGTCCAGTCCACACAGGAGTTGGAGCTAGACAACTAGAAAATGGCTCCTGTGGTTTATTTATAAAGGCAGGTGTAAGGTTTGAAGGATGGAGTCTGGCTTCATGAGTCTTGCAGTTGGCAGGTTGACTGGAATCTTGGCAGGTCACACCCATCTCAGAGGAGCTGTGTGTCTGGGTGGTTGTAGCAGGTCACCCCATCTTCAGTGCTGTGTGGGACCAGGCAGAGCAGAACAGGACTCACAAGTGTCTGGGCAGTCTCACACAGAGGAAATATCCACTGGTTCCCAGATACCAGATTATCCTATTCACTAGGCTGCTATGTGCAACACGGCTCACACTCAGCCCACGCATGGCTCTCAACAATGGACAGCTAAAATGACCTTTATTAATCAATCAAGTTAGGACTATGGAAAACTAAAATAAACTTTATCAATAAAGTTTTATGAAACTTCTGTTTTCCTCAGTAATGTTTTGCATTTGTTAAACCAAAATGGTTTTGTCTAAAAGCAGAAACCTTTTTATAAAAATCAAGTGATCATTCTTTTGTCTTAATATCATTTAATTAATGAACATAGGTATCTTTTTGAATCAAATAGAAGCATATTTGTTAAAAATAACTTTTTAATTTTACAGATACAAAAACATATCAGTTTGGTCAACAACCTTATATTCTATATACTGTTTAAGATCACCAGAAGCTCTGTACATGTTAAGTTCCACTGGGCTACTGAAAGGGTAACAGAGGAAGAATAGGGCTAATCATTGAGTAGTGTTATGGTTTGGATGTGAGGTGTCCCCCAAAAGCTCATGTGTGAAATAATGCAAGAAGGTTCAGAGGAGAAATGATTGGGTTGTGAGAGTCTTAATCTAATCAGTGAATGAATCCCTGATAGTGATTAACTGAGTGGTAACTGAAGTGGTAGGGTGTGGCTGGAGGAGTTGGATCATTGGAGGGCATGGCTTTGGGATTTATATTTGTATCTGGCAAGAGGAGTTTCTCTCTGCTTTCGGATCACCCTGTGAGCTGCTTCCCTCTGCCACACTCTTCTGCCATGATGTTCGGTCTCACCTGGAGCCCCACAACATGGAGCCTTCTATGGACTGAGACATCTGAACTGTGAGCCCTTAAATAAACATTTCCTCCTCTACAATTGTGCTGGTAGGGTCTTTTAGTCACAGCAGCGATAAAAGCTGACTAAATCAGTGGGTATGTATGAAACATTACTATGAAAAAACTAGAATGCAGCACTCGGACTGTAGCTCAGTGGCACAGAGCCTGCCTATCACATGCAAGGCCCTGATTTCCATCTCCAGCACTGCAAAACAAAGAAGAATGCTTATATTTAATATAAGAAAGTTGAATTAATAAGCCTATATAAACAGTGTTCTTCAAAACAATCATTTGGGGAAAATTTATATTTATTTCAATAGGAGCTACAGGAAATCAACTTAAAATAATGTTAGCAGAAAGAACTGTCAAAAATGTTGATGTTGAAAAATGCAAAGCTTCTGGAGGTGGATGGTGGTGATGGCTGCACAACAGTATGAATTAACATTTTGCCACAGAACTGTATATTTCAAATAGTTAAAATGGTAAATTTTATATATATATATATTTTACCACAAGAAAAAATAATGTGGATTTAATGAAGATAGCACAAAGAATTAGAAAGTTATAAAAAGATAATTCTGATGTAAACCTAAAAAAAAAAAAATGTTGACATTGAAATAACCTCCAATGATAATGAGGAACTGTGGAAAGCCACTCCTCTAGTTGTGCTATTCCAGTAACATGATGCTGAAACACAGCAATTCATCATCTGGGAGAGTTATAAATCACACAATAAAATTCATCTACTAACTTTTGATAACCTTCTAATTTCTGAAAAATTGAGAATATGTGTATGTGTCAGTCTGTGCTTAAATTTGCATCTTGTGAATTTTCTATTTTTGGTCCTCCGTCCCTCTCCATTAGCTCAAATAATTAAGAAGTAGTGCTCAAAATGAATTGAAATGAAATTCCACCCAATTTGGAATTTCAAAATGTTTTGCAATAACACTTTAATTTCCATTTCACAAGTCAGAGGAAGGAATGAACAATTGTTCAGTGAGGCAAAAATTAGTGTTAAGAGTCATAAACCAAGTTAGCATTTCTAATGTTAAGAAAGGTTCTAGTCTATGTTTTCTCTAGAAACATGCTCATTGTTATATAAGTAAATTTAGTGGTTTGGGGGTTTATAGCCTAAGGGTAGTCTTTATGAAACAAAGGCATATAATGAAGAAATCACATTTGTAATTTTTTTCTTAATATATTTTAATTTTTAATTGACATAATAATTATACACATTCACAGTGATATTTCAATACATGTATTCAAAGTGTTAAGGATCAGATCAGGGTAAATGATGTATCAATTCAAACATTAGTAATTTCTCCATGTTGGGAGTATTCAAAATTCTCTGTACTAGCTATTATGAAATGTACAATTAATATCTGTCAACCATAGTTACCCTACTGTGCTATAGGACGTTGGAAATTCTTCATCCTAACCAACTCCACCTCTGTACCCACTAACAACTCCCTTTCCATCCTCCTTGACACAGTTGTAATTTTAAGGAGATTTCAGAATATACAGGTTCAGCCTGGATTGAAAGCATACCTTGAGATAGGTTTTGCAGAATTCTCCTAATGTTCTCCTGAAAAGGGATGGTTAGGGATGGCCTTGCAGTTATGAGACTCTGTCTCAGCTCCTTGGGATTGGCATCCTCTGGGAGGGTGACTCGAAGCTGAAGGTTGCCACCTCAGGGGAAAGAAGAAACTTCAGGGTAATGGATTATAAATTGGAGAAAGACCAAAACTGAGGGGAAAATATATATGTACACACACACACACACACACACACACACACACACACCCACACACACCCAATAGCAAAGGAACCAATCTGATTAGAGTAGTTTGGAAGAATTTAATATATGGAGTTCTTAATGGGGTACAGAGGCAATTCTTTCCCTTTTCAGGGAATATTTGACAATGTCTATAAACATATTTTGTCGTTACAACTTGAGGAAGGGGGCTCCTGTCATCTAGGGAGCAGAGACCAAAGATGCTGCTAAATATCCTATTAATATATGGAATGGCACCTTCTCACCCCCAGATAGAACTATTTGGCTTTAAATGGTGATAGTTGTGGATTATGAAGCCCTGTAATAGGAGATGTATAGGTGGGCAAGGAAATAGCCATGGCATGGAATTTGGCCCAAATATGAACCAAGGTGTTTGTTATGGTTTGGATGTGAGGTGTCCCCCCAAAGCTCACATGTGAGACAACGCAAGAAGGTTCAGAGAAGAAATGATTGGGTTGTGAGAGTCTTAACCCAATCAATGAATTAATCCCTGATGGGATTAACTGAGTGGTAGCTAGAGGCAGGTGGGTGTGGCTGGAGGTAGTGGTTAATTGGGGGCATGGCTGTGGGGTATATATTTTGTATCTGGAGCTGGCATTTCTCTCTCTGCTTCTTGGCCACCATGAAGTGAGCTGCTTCTCTCTGCCACACACTCCACCATGATGTTCTGCTTCACCTCAAGCCCTGAGGCATGGAGATGGCCCTCTCTGGACTAAGACTTCTGAAACTGTGAGCCCTCAAATAAACTTTTCCTCCCCTACAGTTGTGCTGGTCAGATTCTTTAGTCACAGCAGTGAAAAAGTTGACTAAAAACAGTGTTGAACCTTATTGAGTTGCAAGAGGAAAAGGTAATGTGACTTGTCAGAATTGAGATGGCTGAAGTGAAGGAGAGGAGGGTGGGTGGGCAGACTCTTGGAAAGCTATTTTCATCATACTATTTGGTGCTATGGTTTGGAAATGTTCCTCAAAGTCTGTGTGTTAAAAGCCTTGGTCTGCAGCTCTATCGAGAGGTGATGGAACCTTCAGGAGGTAGGGCCTATTAGGAGGAAGCTAGGTCACTGGGGTGTGCCCTTGAAGGGACCCTGACCCTTTCTTCTTTCTTTGCTTCCTGGCCACCATGAGGTCAATGGGTTTCTTTGGTCATGCGCTTCCACCATCTTGTACTGTTTTTCATAAACCCCAAAGTCACAGGGCCAAGTGACCATGAATTGAAGAGTTTGAAATCATAAGCCCGAAGAAGCCTTTTCTCTTTTGAAGTTGTATTTTTGTCACTGATGGAAAGTTGACCCACACAGTTGCTGTACCTTTAGGGCTAGCCGGTGAACCAGGACAAGGAAAAGAGTTGAACGAAGTCTTGTTAGATAATGTGCCAAGTCTAGAGAAGAGGGAGCCAGTTCCAAAGCTTTAGGCAGCAGAATGAAGGTGACAAGACCTAATGTGGATGACAAAGGGTGGGCCTGGTTAGTGAACGGGAAGGAAAGGTGGGAAGTTGTTAGAGATACAAAGCGTCAAAACAATAGTTCTGACTTCTGTGTGGCATTATATTTCACTGAGGGAATGGTAAGAAGTATTGATGCCTGGTTCTCATCTCAGATCAATTGAATCCAAGTGTTTGGGGGCGGGTTTTGGATTTCAAGTATGTGTACAGACATTACCCAAATGTTTTTCACGTGCAACTAGGATTGAGAACTGCTGTCTTAGGTCAATAGTCTAAGATGAAAAAACAGAATGACATCAGCTTAGCCATCTGAGCTTAGAAGCCGCTTGTCCTCTGCCCTGGCATGGACAAGCTGTCTTTTACAGAGCTGTGTGTGGGCTGTGGCTGGGACGGGATGTGCACATGACAGAAGGTTGAGGCTGGGCTCTCAGGGACCTTCCGGGCTTCAATCCTGAAGGTAAGGAGGGCAGAGCAGGGCCAGCAGGTGGGATTATTAGTGATAAAGGATTGAGCTTTGGATTTAAACTTACCAGGAGTTCCTAAATTAATGAGGTTTTACTTTGAAATGAATTGACTTAGGAGTAAATATAATTAACAATTAAAAGTATTTTCTATTTTGTGGGTATACATGTATAAGGATACATATTACACATATACATATATTTCATATATGGATAGATAGATTCATGAAGAGAGAATAATATTATAAAATATTATAAAATAGCCATCAAACTACGGCTATTTTAGAGAAAATACATATCCCTCTCTACAAGTGGCTGGCACAGACAGTCTGTTTTCCCACCTAGTTCCCAGTGAACAGGGCACAATGGGGCCTCTGCCAGCCTCCTTTTCAGGGGAGTGTCCCTCATCTGCCTTCTCCATATCTGAGAAAACTTTCCTTTCTACCACAAAGGCAACATGATTGAAAGCATCCTTTGTCTGCAGATTCCTGGGACACTTTTCAAAGGGAGTGAGTAAATGACTGGTGAGAATCTGTTCTGATTTCATTTGTCCCTGACAGGGCCTGGTGGCAATTTAATATTCTTTATTATTATTTTACATGCAACTTCCTTCCTTGCTTATGATTCCTGCCAGAACTGTGTATTATTATCCATTAGTCATTTTTCTTGGGCTGGCCTATAATGCTTCAAAGGAGTGCTGGTGTATTTCAGTAATTTTGCTTACAATTTGATTTGTGTTCTCTAGAATCCCAGTTGAGTTTCATCAGCACATTTCAACCTACAACAGCTGGGCCCCTGGATGGGATCATTTACATACCTTAGCAGCTGAAGGCTAAGCACCAGGAAGCCAGAATCTGGCCAGATATTTTCCCAGAGCTTCACTTGACTGCTTTTGAAATAAACTCTGTCTCCCTATTTGTAATTATCTGTGTCAATGACAATATTCTGCGAACATTTTTTTTTTTTTAAGTTGGCCTGCAGATAATTTATGAGCTGAAAGGCTTTTATAAAAAGACTCACGGGATAATCAGAAAAATATTGGCCCTACTTCAGCATCAGGTAAAAATATTGCCCTGTTCCACAACAAACATCTTTATTAATAGATAAGTGGTAAGGGAATTGGCTTCTCTGTTGGTCAATGATTAAGGCAGCATTGTGACTGAGCCCCTGAGCTTGACTCTATCTAAACACCTGACATTATGCAGCCAGGAAGTGAGAAAGGACTTGTGTGAGCCTTGTGGAAAACTCAGGTTTCTTTTAACCATTTTCTTTGCTTTCAGTCAGATTTTTGAACTTTGCTTTTGGTCTGTGTGGTAGACTCAAAGGTATGGACACCCTAATTCCTGGAACATGTGATTGTGAAGAAAGTAACTTTGCAGATGTTGATCAAATGAAGGGTTTTGAGATGAGATTATTTTGTTTTATCTGGTCATAAATGCCATCACAAATGTCCTTTAAGAGTGACTTGAAGGAGGTCATGTGATTAGAGTTTGGATGATGGGACTATCAACTGGAGGCTCTAAGTAGCAAGGAATGGATTTGGGAGTGAGGTCCTGCTAATATCTTAATCTCAGCATAGAGAAACTGGTTTTGGTACTTGGCCTCTGGGTTGTGAGAGAATAAATGTCTTGTTTTATGCCACCGTGTTTGTGATAATTTGTTGCAGCAGTCACAGGAAACTAAAATAGCCCATAAGAGTTTACCCTGTGGACAGACAGGATAGAATCATGACTTTTGTAAATAAACTGTTAGTGTTTTTGTCTTTTGGAACTGAATTTTTAATTTACTCCATATTTTTCATTGAACAGCTCATTTATAACCCATGTGTTCTGAGTCCTTTCTGTTTGGGCATGCGGGGACTTGTAGGGTAAATGAATTGTGGGATCATTTGACCTGCTGAAGCAAACCCCAGACATGGCACACAAAACTGAAGTTACCCTTAGGACTCAATATTCCAGGAAGGAGAGGAAATAGTCACCTCTACATATTGAATGTTTATCATTTCACCATTTTACTTCTCTTTCCAGTTTCTTTGAGATAAATAGACTCACTGAATTTTATCAACATCAATTTTAGTATGATAATGAGTCTCCTTTGAGTGGCTAATGAAAGAAGTTGCAGATTTTTGTGTTTCTGGACTAAAGTGGGGAAGACAGAAGCAGGATGTCCTTACTCCATTTAGTCCATAGCAGAATACTGTTGAGCTTCACCTTGACTTTCTCTGCTGTTACTGGGCCAGGACTCACTGGGGCCAGCTTGGGAGTTATGTGACATTGTACTTTAGGAGTCACTGAATATAATAGGAGCCCTTGGGGAAACCAATTTTTACACAAGTTGTGGTGCCCAGTGAAATGCTTTGGTAAATCTAATGGATTTTTTTAGTTTTAGTCAAAGGTCCTGGAAATATGGATGAAATAAATTGCTGGAGGTTTAAAAATGTTCTTTATAAAAACACTTCATGAATTTTTCTGTTAAGAAAAAAAAAAAAAAAAAAGAAACACACTGTTTTGATAACCATCGACCCCTCATGAGGCAATAATTGCTTCTTACAGGAGACAGAGTCAGGAAACTATTTCAGTTTTTCTAACCTAATGACAAAGAATTTCAATACATGCTGTACGTGGCTATGTGTTTGCCAAAAGATATCAAGAAGCAGATGTTTCTTGAAGATGAACAGTTTTATAACAAAAATCATCAGGTAAATGTTAATGATTTTGTTTTCCCAAGTACCTTCCAGATGGGAATGGGAAAACTATTCAAAGATAGGTTTGAGTCATTTGTGGAGAAATCTATACTTAAGCTTAATTTTGTTTGTGGGCAAGTACCTAGAAGTTTACAGCTTTCATATGCTGTCTCCCTTCCTTCCATAATCATTCCAAGGCACTGCAGTAGGTATTGATTGAAGTAAATAAAACAATGTTTTTGCTATAAAATGTTTCATTAAAGTCCTCATGAACTTTTAGAGCTAAAAAGCTGTTGTGGGTAAGATAGACCCAAGATGAGACAGAGAAAAGAAGCCCCATACCTCAAGCCTCTAGCAAAGCCTATGTTTCATCATATAGAGAGACGGATTGTACAGGTTGAATATCTCTTATCTGAAATGGTTGGAACCACAAGTGTTTCAGATTTTGATTTTTTAAAAAATTTGCAATATTTGTGTATACGTGATGAGACATTTTGGGAATGAGACTCAAGTCTAAACATGAAATCATTTTGATTTCTGTATACCTTCTACACATAGCCTGAAGGTAATTTCATGGAATATTTTTTGTGTGTTTGCACTTTGACTGTAACACATCCCATGAGATTCAGTGTGAAATTTCCCACTTGTGACATCATGTTGGTGTAACATGATTTTGTATTTTTAGGTTAGATTTTAAAATAAGCCTTTGATAACAAAAATGCTAACGAACAATTACTGACTCCTCTGAAGGGACAATCTGAGTATTGACCAGAGAGATGGCATATGAATTATGGATTTTCTTTACTAGTAACATTTCTTTTATCACAATTCCCTGAGAAATTTTATATTTTGCATATTTAAGGAAATTAGAATTCATCTAATAACCCACTCTAACTATTCAATACAATTATATGACCAAAGAATGTGCCGGAGTAGCATGTGAGAGTTGTATGCTTTATGTGTTCAGGATTTTTACATGTGTGTAAGTACAATTTTGTTAATTGAAACTATGATGAAAAACAGAATATCCTCCCATATACTCTTCTCTACGTAAGAAGTATATTTTCTTCAAATGAGGCAATATATTCAGACTTACCTAATTAATATCCTAAAAATATTAAGGTGGATAATTAAACAATCTCCTATAAAGTTTAGAATTTGTTAAGCAAAAGCACCCAAATAGTTGATTGGGTTGTGGAAGGGGATGAGAAAAAGGAAATAGAAAAAGAAGTTTCTTTGAATTTGGGGTAAAACAACTTGTGTTTTCAGGGAAGTAATGTGGGTATCTGGAGGAGGGAAGTGGGGATTTGGTTGTGGAGAAGGTGAGACACTATTTTAAAATCAGACTTCAGTGTCTCCTTGCAAGCCTCCAGAGGCCCTGCATTTCTGCATGCTGTTAACACCCCCCCATCCCCCCCCACCCCCCACCTCCCCCATTTCTGCATCTGGTTTTGAGTTCTTAACATTGGCAACTCCCAGCCCCCACACTATGTCTAAATCTTGACTAAGAATCAGGCGGCTGCAGCTGAGATTCTCTTCTGATTGTTAGCCAGAGAAGGTGTGATAAAGTTGAAAATATAGGATTTTGACTCAGGAGGCCTAGTTTTGAATCCGGGCACTCTCGATTATTAAATCTGTGACCTTGGCAAGTCATTTATCTTCTTTGTGCTTCAGTTTTCTCACTATAAAATGGAAGTACTTCATGGTTCTGCTTTAAGCACTACATAAAATAACATACATAACAGCACCTAAAAGTGATTTGTAAGTAGTAAGAGCCCAATCCTTTTTATTTTTTATTTTTTCCCAAAGCACACTTTGTTGTTCAGCCAGTCATTGAGTCACCTTCTCCTTTTAACAGTATATATCCTAAAGTTTCCCTGAAGATAGTTCGTAAATGTATTTTTTTTAAACAATAATAACTAAAAAGCAGAAGAATTAAGGACTTTGCACCGGCGTGTGCTTGCATATATATCATAAATATATTTTTCGGCATCTTTTCTTTTCCTTCCATCTTTTTCTTTTTATATTTTTCTTCAGTAGGGGAAGGACATAAAGAGAGGTGGAGCAGAGTTGGTTTCCTGACTGGACCAACCTGAGATGCAGTTGGAGAGATTAGGACAAATTTGCATGTTGGCATAATGTTGTCAGCAGGGGCCCCAGACAAGTATTGAATTTTATTTTGGAAGCAACGTTTTTTTGGTATCCCTTCATTTGTGAGCCCAGCTCTGACTTCTTACTATTTTCCATTTCTGCCTCCAAAGAACCAGTTGATCATGCTGCCTGTGGAAGTGGACCAGGCCAAGGATCTTAAAAACCCATTTCCCAAGAGCTAGGATGAGAATTACATTTAAGTTTCTCAGGAGGACTTTCCCTTGATAAAAAGGAGTGGGTTATTGCATTTGGCAGGATAAGCAGTGATGGGGAACAAACTTCTCCAATTGTTCTCCTTCTCTAAGTGCTATGTAGGACCTCTTCCAGGATTTGCAGGTGGAGCGGAGGATTTGAAAATGTAGGTGACAGACGTGATTTATTTGACTTGTGTGAAATTAAAAAGAAATGAATTAGCTGCAAAATTTTCAAGTCAGTGGATTTCCCACTCAAATCTAGATTCAGGTTTCTCTTGAAAAAGATTTTGGCAACATCCAGTGGGGTAAAGACTGGTCCATGACAAATAGCTGCTTTTAGAAGGGCAAGTAATTGCAAGAGTTCATTTCTGCTTTGCTAATTGCTTAAATTACCTGTTTGGCCCCTGTAGGCTTTTTGGGTTTGCACACCTACCCTGCACTTAGCATTGCTTACTGGCACCATCTCTCTTGGATGCATCTCTCCTGTTCCTGCCCTGGCATTCACCCACACAGATGTGTTTTTCCAGCAGAGCCCATAAGCTCAGTAAAAACAAGAACTGGTCTCTAGAGAAAGAACAGGACTTACCATAGCAAACCAATCGTATTGAAAACCACAAACTGTAATTTCAGAAATGCCAGTTCTGTTTCTTGTTTTCTCATGAGAAGTGAATAATCTTATTTTTGGAAATGAAAACTACAATTAGACCATTGCAATGGTAGTAGAATTATGGAATCATTTAAAAAGCAGTGGAAAGAATAAAGAAAGGTTGAAATTAAAAGGATGGGGAGAAAGAGAAATCAGTAAATGATCACCAAAAGAAAGTGGGTGCAGTTATGTTAGTTTATTGTAAAAATAAACTTTAGGGCAAAAAAGCATTTCTATAGAGAAAGATAACATGTTCGATTCCTGGGAATGATGTGAAATTTAAAATTTGGATGTAGTTAGTAATACATCTTCAAAATATAGAAAGAAAAATGACAGAACTGTGAAGAGAAATCTATGATGGTAATGGGAGATTTGAACACACCTCTTAGTAACAGCAAAGTCAATGAAATGAGAGAAAATTTCAACTACATATTAATAGATTTGACCTAACAATCGCATATAGAACATTCAAGAACTAAATGCATTTTTTTAGGAGTGAATAGATCATTTATACAAATTGGGGCATAATGGGAAACTAACATTTAAAATATTAATACAGAGCACATTTTCTGACCAAATGCAGTTAAGTTAGAAATCATTAACAAGCCAATAACTGGAAAAAATCAATATGTGAAAATTAAGAGAAAGTTTTAATAACCCATGGATCAATGCAGAAATCATAAAGGAAATTAGAAGGCATTTAGAACCACACCCAAAGAAAAATACTGCATATACAAACTTGTGGGAGTATAACCAAAGCTGAACACGGAACAAAAATTAGCTATAAATTTATATACTTCAGAAAATTTGTGATAATACTCTTGAAGATGTAGATGAATTCCTAGAAAAATGGAACTCCCTTAAACTAACTCAATGAAATAAATCCTTTTACAAAGAATACTCTGGATCCACACAACTTCACCATAAAATCTGAATAACAAATGCAGAGAATAGAAAAAGAAGTGTTTAGAATAAAGAGCTCCTACAAGTCAATTTGAAAAGTCAACATAAAAAGATGCAAAAAAAAAAACTGGAGAACTTCACAAAAGATACACCTGAAAAACTAAAGATGTGAAATGATCCTCAACTTCAATTACTTCCCTTATTCTTTATGCTCTCTCTATATGATTTTTTCATATATTTCTATTATGATTTCTCTATATTTATGCTCTATATTAATGTCTATATTTATGATTTTTTCCCCATTCTTTTATCCAGGGACCTCAGTGGTCTTATTCTTTACTAAATATATCTCCAGAACATAGAATAGGGTAGTAAGCCCTCAATATTTATGTATACCTATAAATAAATACATATAGTTGAATTCATCCAAGTGGAAGGGGGAAAGCTCAAATATAGAAAGTGATAATAAGAGAAGGAAGTCAAAAGTGAAACTCCACAGCACTGAGGAAGGGTGGGTAGAGTTAGGACAGGACCTGAAGAACAGGTGGTTTTTGGAAGAGATGCCAGGAAGAGAACAATATTAGCATCAACTAAGATATCTGGTTGAAAGATACTGAACCCCTAAGTAAGAGTGGCTTAATAAACAAGGGCTACCATCTCTCATGAAGGAAGTCTGGGGGTAGGTAGTTCCAGGATTAGTTAATTGGACATTTCCTTCATGTCAAGGCTCTACATTAGCTTTGGGTGAGTTTCTTGGCTTTCCTCTCATCACCACAAAAAAGCTGTCCCAGAGTCAAACATCCAAAATTGAGTTCAAAGGCAGAACTGAGTAGCAGGAGAAATTGATCCTTGGTCACCCTGGCTAGATCTTGGCTCTGTGTACCAAATTGTAAACTAATTATAGCAACGGGCAATGAGACTTCTGGAATGGTTTAGACTCTCATAGCTCATCCCCTGGGCAGGGGAGGGCCAGCTTCCTCCGAGTACACTGCTCTTCCACACCTGGACTCAACTGGCACTGTGTTAGCAAGGGACAGGTTGTCATGTACGTGTGCATAGGTATTATGGTTTGGATCTAAAATGTCCCCCAAAGTCTCATGTTGAAAGCATGGTTCTGGGCTGGGGCTGTAGCTCAGTGGCAAAGTGCTTGTGTAGCATGGGCAAGGTACTGGGTTGGAGCCTTAGCATCACATAAAAATAAAATAAAAGCATGCTGTTCATCTACAACTCGCCCCTCCCCCCCAAAAAAAAGGTCCCAATACAGCAGGGTTCAGGGGTGGGGCTTTTTGGGAAGTGATTAGATCATGAGGGCTCTGACCTCGTCAGTGGATAAAGTCATTGATGACTGAATGGTCTACTTGAAGATGGGATCTAGTAAGAAGAAACGGGTTATGGTGGGGAGTGTGCCTTGGAAAGGTGTATTTTCTCTGGCCCCTTCCTTTTCTCTGTTCTTCCTGGCTGCGGTGAGCTGAGCTTTCTTCTGCCATGGTGTTCTACTTCACCCCAGGCCCAAAGAAATGGAGCTAGTTGATGATGAACTGAAACCTCTGAAATCTTGAGCCAAAATAAATCTTCCCATCTCTAATTTGTTCTTGTCAGATATTTGGGTCACAGTGATGAAAAGCTGATTAGCACAGTGGGGTAATGCCTGCCATAGATATAACTGACAGTGTATCTGTCACCCAGTGAGTCACAGGATTCAAAGAAGCAATGTGCACAGAGTCAGTGGTAGCTAAGAGATCATTCATATGAGACAAGGATCAAATATGACTATTGAATTTGACAACAGAGAGAATGTTTTGGGTCAGTAAATCATCAGTCCTTAGGTTTTTCTCCTCAGATCACTTATTTCTTTCAAGTTTGGAGGTAATGTTATGTTGGTCACAGAACAGTCTCTAGAAAACATTTATTTCGCCCTTCACTGGGTGTCTCTAGCTAGTGAATTCTGTGTAGAATCTCTTATATTTGATGAAAGTATTTGAACTGATGGGAGTGGTGTTTAAACTATTTATTCCTCAAAGGGTTTTCCCCTACCTCTAACCTGTTTTAGTCTCTTTTATATTAAGCCACTAGAACTAAACAAAGCTATAAATTGACTTTGAATAGAAATAATACTTAGATCTGTGAAAAATCACTGATCCCAGATATAACCTTTAGGCCTCTGCAATCTTTCAGGAGATAGAAAAGACAATCTTATAACTCTTAAGTGCCAAAGGATTTTCAATCGCTAGTAAATTGATCTACAGCTCTGAGAGGGTCTGCCTTTTTTTTTTTCTCCTCTCTCTCTGCCCTGAGGCTCAGTTCCAGTTTGTGGAAGTTTTCTGGCTCATGGATGTGCTTTAGTGTGGCAGTCAAGAAGTTTGGGGTTCTAGTCTTACATAATAATGTGTTTGAGATTAGGGATCAATCTTTGGAGGTGTAGAAAAGGGCAATAGAGCCCCGTTAGTTCACTTCATTGCACTATCATGTAGCAGGAAAAGGCCTTTCTATAATTTTTAGGGAACCAAATACAGTCTTAGATGTTTTTCTTTTAGATATAAAATTACTTTCCTTTTAATGTAAAACAAAATTTAAATAATTAAAGCAGTAATTTATTAATGTGATTTGTTCTTTGGAACTTTGCCTTTGGTATCTCTGTAAAAGGTTTTGCCATAATCTGCTGGAATTAGCTCAGATTGGTTCACCACAGCCAGTTGTTAAATCTTCACAGATTTTGTGAGCTGGTTGAGGTCATGTCAGCAGCCTGAATTGTCCACAATGAGGGTCTTTATGCCATAGAAAGCAGCAAACTTTATAAACCTGGTCGTCCCATATCCCGCCTCCCAAGAACAGGTTAGTAAGTATTTGTCAGCAGATCTCTGCTTTTCAGACATTTTAAAAGGCACTAGGAATTTGAACCTATCAGAGTAAAGTTCAACATGGTATATTTGAAATAGAATAAAAGGTTAGGTATCAGGTATTGCTTATTCTACCAGCAGGTATTTGTGAAATGCTATCATTTACTCAAAAATAGTCATTTGAAACGTGACAGACAAATTGAATGTGGGGAGAAGGGAAACTACAAATAGAAGGCACACATTATGGTAAATGTAGACAAACAACAGAGATAAGGAAATAGAAAGCCAAAGGGGAAAAAGAAATCTCAAAGGAAGAAAGACAGGAAGAAGACAGTGCTAAGCAAAATTGACACTAAAATTGAGAATCTGAGAAGCCCAGAAAGGTTAAAAAAAGGCATCAGCATGAAGTTGTTTTGAAAATGGTCAACAGTGCCAACTTGGTGAAGTAATGTTTTCCACCCAAGGTGACATTTGCTGCATGAAAAGTGGCACTAAAACCACCAGTGTCTGGAAACAGTTCATTTTGCCCTTGGCATTTTGGAACACACTTAGAAAAGAGCATTATGGGTAGGTGACCATGTTATTTAGTCTCCAAATGGGGACTTCTGTGAATGAAAGGGGGAGCTATAAAGGGGAGCTATTAATAGCTTCTGGACAACATGAACTGGAGCCATCGGAGACAAACTGGGATGAACGTAACACTGATCACAGTCTTCTATACAATTGGTCACCCCATTCCAATCCAATAGGACAAGAGAACTTAATTGATAAATAAAACAACAGAAGGAATTAAGTTAATATCCCTAGAGTCTATCGTTATTATACATAACAGGTGTTTTCACATTATGAGATGGTCGTAAAAGGAAAAGAATGTGATTCATAGTGCTGTTGACTAATGAAGATTTGGGTCTAAGTGGTCCTCATAGTACAGGCCTGTGGCCCTCTCCTTCCTTTGACCTTGGTTGAGTCCTGGCTAACTGTTCTTGTTGTAACTGTCAACACTGGAACTGGAAGGCTCGGAAGCCCTTGCACCTCTAGTTATTTATCAAGTTCCTCTTCCTTATTCTGATTTCTGTAATTTTCTTTGCCCTTTTTTTTTTTTTTTTGTGTGTGTGTGTGTGTGTGGTGTAAGTGGGAAACTTCCCACTTCCCACTGCCCAATGCCTGGGTAAGAATCCCCAGAACTACCTGAGAATGTGGCTGCCTTTGAGGGACGGATTCATGAGCTCTCTATAGAATTCCATGGTTTTCTATTTTGAATTCCTCAAATTTGCCACACTCTGTTTTAGCTAGCTTAAAAAAAAATATCTTTTTTTTAGGGACTTATATCAGATTTCTCTAGAAAAATCGCCATTTCTTTTTGAGTTTCATGGCTTCTATAAAGGTGATGTTGAATTATGCACCCCACTTGCACCCCCTTATCTGGGCACATCTTTCTCAGGATGCAACGTCTAGGGCCTGCAGTGTGATTTCATGCTCTGGTGCTCTTGCCACATCTTCCAATGTATTCATTTCATTTTTCAGGAACTGGATCAGCTTCTTTAAAAATTCAATATCTGAGGCAAGGGACTCAAACATCCTTTTCCTGGCAACTCTCTTCCACAGGTACATTCCTAGAAACATTAGGGTCATCTTTCTGTAAGGAAAGCTCTTTGCTCCCATTTGCTTCAACATCGCACTCTGCATGCCGTGTTGGCACTGTCCAATAGACTTTTCTGTGGTGGTGAAAATGTTTTATATCTTCACTGACAAATGGAAAGGACATTTGCCAAATTTGGCTATTGGGTTCTTGAGATGTGACTAATGCAACTGAGAACTAAAATTTTAATTTAAGTTCACTGAAATGTAATTAGCCACAGGTGGTAAATGGCTATGGTCTTAGATGGTACAATTTACTACCAACCCTGTGGCTATAAAATTTGTCTGTTCCTTGACGTTCTTGCCGCAGTCCAGTTGAGCTACATTTCTCAAACTCAGAGTGAACACATTTTGCTTCTACTGAGATGGTATAAAATCTCACTATAATTTCCCCAAATACCAAGCAGCCTAATTTAAAAGGGGCCAGTTAGTCTATGGTATAGTTGACTATTTCATCAGAATTTGGACTATGCCTGGCCACCTACCACCCCAATAACAAGCATTTCTGTAGGCTCTCCAATGGAATGATTTAAGAATAAAACAAGAAGATTCATCATAATACTTCGAGTACTGTGTGATTATAATTGATAGTAACACTACAAATACTGCCATCATCTGTCTCAATCCCTATCTTTATTGTTACCAATGGAATTTCCAGCTCACTCCTTGAGAGTGACTGAGCATAGTCCAGAGGAGGTCTACACTTCAGCTACTGAATGTGCTAGATGCTTCCTCTACAAGGGTGGGCTGAGATCTCCTACCCTGGGCATCATCTGGTGGCTGTTCCCTTTTCTGCCAATACCATTTTCCTCTTCAAAGACATGTCATCATGTACTCACAACCTCCATCAAAAGGAAGCATTTAATATTCTCCATGAAGAAACAGTCTCAAATGGCTAGGCTTGGCCTCTATGACTCTCATCCCTAATCAGAGTTCATTGTCCCAGAGATAGGTGATAAGGACAGCCAATTCATAGTCTGCCCAGATGCCTATACCATATGGCTCCAAAAGATGAGCTATGCCAATCCCGTTCCTGCTCTCAATAATATGATCTGTGAATCATGAGGGGGAAGAGACCAACCATAGGAGATGAAGCAGAGAGATTTCTGAGAGAAAAGCCGTGGAGTAGTGTTATGCCCTGAGGGAGCAGAAACTCTGAGTAAGCAGAAGACACAAGGCAAAGATAGCCAAACACATCAACACACAAGGAGTCAATCTCTGGCTAGTGGAGAATGGTAGAGACACCAAGTGAGTAGCAGGACCACTGTGTGGCAAAGCCTTAGAAAGAGCAGCCACCTACCTGCTGATAAAGTCCTCGTATGGTGAGTGGCCATCTGGATCATGGTGGTCTCCATGAGCCTGACTCTAGCTTTCCATTTCTATGAGAGGAAGGGCTGTTGGGTTTTCTGGGTTCCCTAGTATAGATCTTTGTTAGGGCTTTCCAGAGAAACAGAACCAATATTATATGTGTGTGTGTGTGTATATGCACACATCTGTATATCTATGTAATGAACTTTGTCTGTCATCATCATCTTACTACAGAGATATTTGTCTTAAGGAATTGGTTCATGTGATTTGTGGGGAGTATAAAGCCTAAAGTTTGTAGGGCTTGAAATATTGAAATTTAGATAGTAGTTGATGTTGCTGTCTTGAGTCCAGGTCCCACAGGGCTACAGGCTGGAAACCCTAGAACTCATGTAGGGTTTCTTTTTCCTGCATTACTGGGGATTGAACCCAGGGCCACACTACCACTGAGCTACATTTCTAGCCTTTTTTTAAAATTTTTATTTTGAAGACAGGGTCTCATTAAGTTTCCCAGGTTGACCTTGCATTTGCAATCCACTTGCCTCAGCCTCCCAAGTAGCTGGGATTACTCACGTGTACCACCCTCAGACAGGGTTTCTATATAATTT
Source organism: Spermophilus citellus (assembly GCF_964194105.1). NCBI lineage: Eukaryota > Metazoa > Chordata > Mammalia > Rodentia > Sciuridae > Spermophilus > Spermophilus citellus. The sequence continues at coordinate 70,321,355 of NC_138182.1, read as the reverse complement.
TCTTTTGAAAATTATTTGTGAAATCTTTTTTTTTTTAAGACCTTCAACTGATTGGCTGAGGCCTGGACACATTGAGGAGAGTAATCCACTTTAATCAGTTTACCGACTTAAACGTTAATCAGAGTAGCATCTAGAAGAGTATCTTGACCAAACAACTGGGCACCATAGCCTAGCCAAGTTGACACATAAAATTAACTATCCCAGGATCCTTACCAAAAATCTGTTGCTTGAGGCAACTTTATTCTTAGTACTTTGCTTAAGTTTACTCAGCTACTGAGTGGTAAAGAAGGATTTGAACCCAGCAATCTGACTCAAAACTTGAATCTTAACCACTAAAAGCTTATATCATTTTGTTTTATATCTATAATTTACTTATTCATTTTTTTATTCAGGAACATTTATGGGGTAGGAATTTCCTGCTAAATGGCATGGTAGGCATGGTATTATATTCTGGGGAGAGAACATAAATAACTAAAATTACCAACAGTATATTTATTAAATAGAATTAAATGTTATCAATTCATAACATGTTGCATATAATTTGTGTATTATATTTAAATGTCATATTAAATATAAAATATGGAAGTAAAATAGCAGTTAAAAATAATTAAAATTGAATGTAATAATCGATGGAAGTGGAAGGTACAATGAAGAGAGGCAGCTATTGTGGTTGGCAGTGAGTTCAGGAAAGGTTTCTAGTAGGTGATATTGAATATCAGGTCTGAGGCTAGATCAGAATTAGCTGGGCTGAAGAAGGTTGAGGATGGTATAAGGAATAGCATAGAGTGAAGGGTTACAGGGACAGAGTGGTCAGCAGGTGCAGAAGCATGGAGCCCAGCAGAACAGAGCTTGTCATTTTTTAGTTAGCTGAAGTCTGGAGTGTTCCTTGGAGAAAATGCCTTGCATTTCTTTTCTTTCCTTCCTTTATTCCTTTCCTTCTTCTTGTTTTAAACCATCCAATTCCCTGTACCCCCAGGCACTTAGCTGAAATCTTATATATTCTACACTCAATTAAATTCATTGAATAGATGAATGAATGAATAATCAGAAATACACAATTTACCTTAATAACCAAATTCTTCTGCAACTTTAGTTGCTGCTGTCAGAGACACTGTGATCACAGGTCTTACCTGGTAGAGTAATTCCTGTTCTTTCAAATCATTTTCCTTTGATGGTGATATTTTCAATGATTAATGTTGCCCCTCCCCCCTTTCTGCATAGCTAATCAAGGGCAGGTTGTGACTATGAGCTTGGTAGGCAGAGGAAGAAGAGCCTGAGCACTGTGTTGGAACTCAGGCTCAGACAATGGGATGTTGCAGTTGACCATGGGGAACAGCTGCCACAAACAGCTTCTGCTGGCAGCCAGCAATTAGGAGAGAGGAATCTTGGAGTTCAGTTTGAGCAGAACCAATGGGCCATCTGGAGAGACAAAAGGCATGGCTGTGAATCGTGATGAGTATCCCAAGAAACACAGTGTGTGTGTGCATACAGGTGTGGGCACACATGTCATGTGTTTGGAATATTTTAGGTCAGAAATCATTTTATAAAAGGAGTGTTACAAGAAAGTCTATTATCCTTTTTTTTTTGGGGGGGGGCGGGGGGTACCAGGAATTGAACTCAGGGGCACTTGACCACTGAGCCACATCCCCAGCCTTATTTTTTGTATTTTATTTAGAATCAGGGTCTCACTGAGTTCCTTAGTGCTTTGCTTTTGCTGAGGCTGGCTTTGAACCTGCCATTCTCCTGCTTCAGCCTCAGGAGCCACTAGGATTACAAGAGTGTGCCACTGTACCCAACAAGGATCTATTATCTTAGCTTATATTTTCAAGTTTAGAAAGAACTGAATAATGTGTTTTAAATCAATATACTGCTTAAAGACAATCAGTAAAGATATATAAAGGGCCCCTGTCCACTATATCCCAATAGTCTAGACGTGATATAAGCAGATCTAAATATCTATCCATCCATATCCACACAATATTGGGACAATACAGATTAATAAAAACAGCTAGCAGGAACTCACTTATCTTAACTATAACTGTAGTAAAGAATAGTCATAGGCTCATGTGAAATTTGAAATTTTCTTCATATTAATATTTTTTAGGCTTTAAGCTTGGTGTGATTACTGATGATCTATGAATAAATTGAAGACATCAGTAGCTGTATTCTAGTACATAAAATGTTTTGTTCATCAGTGGAGTGCCTTAAATAAAAGTACTTCAAAAAGCATAGTTTCATACAAATGTAAGAACTGTAGCAACCATTTATTCAATCCATATATACAGAGATTCTACTTTATGTTAGGAATTATGTCACATTGATGAAAAAAAATAAACAAGTGAAATTACATTTTTTGGTTTATTCTCTTTGGAGGGGGTGAAGACAATTGGAAGATTCTTTTGAGTTTTTACTGCTTAAAGAGTATATTATTTCAAGGGCTGCTGTTGTGGCTCATAGGTAGAGCGCTCACCTAGCATGCGTGAGGCACTGGGTTTGATCCTCAGCACCACATAAAAATAAAATAAAGATATTATGTCCACCTATAACTAAAAACAAATATAAAAAAGAGTATAAGATTTCAGGTAGGTGTAAAATGAAAGGTAATACCTTTTGGGGAATATGTCACAGGATGGCTGTGAGAATCAAATGGATAATTGTTGTAAAATGTAAAAAATACTATTTAGCTCTGACCCTACTATGAAATACCAAGTGGGAAGAGAAAGAAATTGAAAGAAGATTGAATCATGGAAGCTTCTTTAAGGAGAGCAATAAATGAAAAAATAAAAAAAGATGGTATTGAAGATGGGCAGGGAGAGAGGTAATAGAAAAATGAGAAGTTACATGTGGGAAATGAAAACTAGTTTTATCAGAAGTATTTCAAATTTTACCCAGTTTAATATGTTAAACTCAAAGGCCATATTCTAGCAATATGTCCTGCAAAACAGTTTAAAAGTACATTTAAAAAGAAAAAAAACCCTCTTTAATTCTTATATTCAAATTTTAAATCTAAAATTTAATTTAATTCTATAGTTGATCTCTATCACAGAGAAAGACAGCTGGGCATGGTGTGCACAATAATCATCCTACTACTTGGGAGGCAGGGTGATAGAAAGTTCAAGGCCAGCAACTTAGAGAGACCTTGTCTCTGGGCAACTTTGAGAGAGCCTGTCTCAAAATAAAAAGTGCTGGAGATGCATGTCAGTGGTAGAGAGCTTGCCTAGTACTTATGTGGCCCTGGGTTCAATCCCCAGTACCAAAGGGGGGGAAAAAAGAACCAAAAGACAGGGCTGAATAAAATAGCTTGCATTTGCACTTCATCCTGAACTTGTCTTTTTAGTGAACTTGTCTTTTTAGCTGGGCACAATTCAGGAGCCACTTGTCAAAAGAAACGAACTTTATTTTTAGAACCACACAGGCCAAACAAAACAGCTCCTCAGGAAAAACCCTCAGAGCCCAACTGCCACCACCGGCTTCCCACAAGCCTCTCACACAAACACACAAGCCTCCCCCACTCCCACAATCCTCCTGCTCTTGAGGCCGATTGGCTGGGTCGCATGGGCGGAGCCAAAGAAGTCCCCCAATGAGCAGCTCCGTGGTCTGAAAGGGCAGGGAAACAGCCCAATGAGCATCACCGCAGAGGAGCCAATCAGCTAGATGTTGCTGGGGCCTCTGTGAGCCAATCATCAGCTGGCAGTCTGAAAGGGCAGGGGAACAGCCCAATGAGCATCTCCAATGAGCATCACCACAGAGGAGCCAATCAGCTAGATGTTGCTGGGGCCGCTGTGAGCCAATCATCAGCCGGCAGCTGGAAGTTTGCTGGGGCCCCTTCGGCTGTGGCTCTCAACAACTTTGGTCTTTGCTCTGGACCTGGAGAAAGGACCAGCCCTGCTGCAGAAGAGAGTCGATTTCTGGTTGTGCATGGAAGAACATGTTTGGGCTAAGCTTTGACATTCAAGCTTCACATTTCTAAAGAGCAACTCTTGCTAGTTGATGATATAATAATTATTTTGTTGAAGGAAGTTGCACAAAATTAAATGCTTTATTGATGCAAGAATAAAGGTAGGGTAGGGAATCTGACAAATGTTGAAGTGTATTTTCAAACCGACTATGAAACTTCTCCAGTTTTTGAGTTCTCTTAGACTTTTTCATTGAAAATTCTAATCTTATTCCAAGACTAAAAGGATACATTGCTTTTCTCTGGACAAACATATAAAATGTTTAAAGGCAAAATTATTTGATTATTATTTTACTCTGGCAGGTAGAGAAGCTGTCATTTTCATCAACAATATAAATAAGTTTGATATTGAATTTGGAGTCTTCATGAAAGCAGAAACTTGTTTGTGTGTCTTTTTGATGATATTTATCTGGTCATCTCTTCTTCGGTGTGCAGCACTTTGGCTGATCCTTTCTAGTCCTTTTCTTGATTTAAACTCTAATTATTTTTTTACTTGGATTCACTCATGAATCTAAAACATTTTTGCTGAAATAAAACCTTTAATATTTAGGGCATGTTTTAATGATTTATCTTCTTCTGGAATGACTAATTTTCAAGGAAAAAAATGCCAAGTCATATTCACACTTTCCAAGCATGTATCATTATATGATGGATTTTTCTCTGAGCATGAAGAATTTCTTAGGGCACAAACTTAGAGGAAGAGAGGCCCCAGGGCCAAAGAAACTGCAGGTGTGTTATCTGCAGGGGGAGCAGCTTATCTTAATATGCTGCAATCAAGAATAAAGGTAGATAAACCCTTCTTCCATGGTCACCTTAGGGAAGAAAAGGACAGATGAATGCTTATTGCTTTGTGTCTCTTCTTACATATCTCACCAGAAGATTTTCCCTGTCATTGCTAAATTTATCTCAGAGCAACTGCTGTTTAATCAAATCTTTGCAAGATTCTACTCAGGTATTTTAAAAAGAAACATTATTCAGGGTGAGAGGCTTTATTATTGTCTTTTGAATAATTCCAGGAATAGTTCATAAAATATTTGGGTCAGCAAGTGTTCCAGACTAAATCTCAGAGATTAGGTTGTCAAAAATTAAGACAGAGAGTTACAGAAACCAGGTCTGCTATGGTTTTACTGTTACTGTGTCAAGTTGAACAATCACTTCGTGTTATTTATTTCAGAGAAAGAAGCATGACATAACTTCCATTTTGCTAAGGCTCAACTTTCTCATTTTCAAGTAAGAGGATCATCTTTTATGGAAGAATTTAAAAAACAACTAATTCCTGATGAGGTGAAAAGTATAATTCTTTTTTCTGTTATATGCATACTAATCCTTTCTTTTTCTTTTTTAATCCTTTCTTGAGTGTATTTTGTCCTGTAACCATTTCTTGATTTTTTTTGTTCAATTTTCATCCTGATTTTTTAAACTGATAGAAAAAAGTTGCCCATTCCTTTCCAAAAATTTCAATATGAGAAAAATAATTGGCATAATTTTATCATACTGAGATAAACTGATTTATGGCATCTGCATCATTTGGGGATTTGGAAGAATAAAATAATATTTTAAAAATATTTGCTCATTGCTTCCTCTTTTTTCCTTATTATTTTGCATAATTTAACACTTATAATTTCAAAACTGAAACTCATCTCAGACATCAGTACCAAAAGTTGACTTTGTTAATGTCTCTGAGCCCTCACCAATTCAATTATTACTGTGTATTTTACAAATTCTTGTAGTTTCATTTAGAGGTCTCAATTTCTATGTATCATACCTGTAAGCAGGATAAATAGAAATCAGTTTTCAAACTAAAAAGAATAACAAACCCAACCACAAGTTTATTTATATTTATTTGTTTTCATTGTAAATTGACAAATTATAGTTGTATATATTTATGGGGTGAAAAGTGATGTGAAGATTTATGAACACAATGTGGAATAATTATATCAATCTAATGAATACAGTCACCACCTCAAATAGTTATAATTTTCGTGGTAAGAACATTGGAAAATTCTTAGTGATTTTGAAATGTAGAATAGCTGTTAACTATGTATACCATGCTGTGAACTAGCATGAAATTATATCAAAATGTTTGCAGTATGGTTGGAGACTTCTATCCATTTTTCTCTTAGTCTTAATTGACTCTGCAGACCCTTAATTACTTTGCTTTCTCCTTGTCATTCATTCACTTTCTGTCTTCATTTCCTAGCCTGCTTAGAATTTATGTTCTCTCTTTTGACAGTATAAAATCTTTCTTCCCCATGTAACTTCTTTCACATCTGCTTGGCAAAACCCCAAGCCTAGATGAATCCAACTGACAGTCTTCAACACCTGAGTTTTGCTCATTAGAAAATTTCTTCAAGTAGATTGGTGCCAACAAAGTTTTAATGGGTTCAACTGGCTTCTCAGTATAGTCATGAATCTCTTAAGGATGGAGATATATTTTGAGAGATGTGTCCTTTGGCAATGTTTTTTTTTTTCTTGTGAGTACATTAGGGAATGTATTTATGTAAACCTAGATGGCTATAGCCTCCTATGCACACAGGCTATATATGATCTATATGTATAATTTAGATAGTATAGCTAATTGATTCCAGAGCTGTAATGGACAAAAGAACACGAATTAAATCAAGCACAAGAGAAGGTGCAAACAAGAGATGCAGAAAACATGGGCTATAAGAGATTGCTGTTGGTATAATAGCATACTGTTTTGCAGTAAATTCTATAAGTAGGAGTACATTCAAATCTTCTAATTTTCCTTATTTAATACAAAATCTATCAGTGCTTTCCTTTGGGATAACTTTTATTATTTTTCAGTTTCAAAAGTTTCTCCTTATAAGAAGACAAATATCCTCATGTATTTTCTTCTACATTGTGATTTCCTTAAAAATATATTTACTTAATAAATGCAGGATTTATTTTCATAGGATATGTGTAGTAAAAATGTTCAAGTAATTTTTCCCCCTAATAATTTCTCAAGTATAAATGGCTAAGTCTTTTTTTTTTAACTTTCTACTAATTTGAGATGCCTCAGATAGCACACAGTAAGTGTTCACATATATTAACAGCTAGAGTCTTTCCCCTCCCTGTTGATATGCTTGGTGCCTGAGCTAAGCTTTGTAGTATGCTTTCTATAAAAGATGTGGCTTTATGGTATGTTTTCAAATCCAATTGTGCAAATTTCCATAAGTTTCTTCTTTTTGTCATTTTCTTTATCTCTCAACACCCAATTTCACTCTGAGATAAACTTTGGGGCCATTTTGATAAATGTATTCCCCCAAATTTAAATTTGCAAGCTACCAGTAACTTAGAAAGAACTAAAGGACCACGTTTTCAGTATTCTTACCCAGGAGCATGGAATGTATCTTCATTTATTTGAGACTCCTTTTATGCCTTGGAAAAAAAAAGATGAGGACTTCTTTATTGATAGGTCTGCTCATTTCTTCTTCAAGTTATGCTTTGGTAATGATAGTTCAAATTTGTGATGTTGAAATAAACATAGTAAATTTGGTCCCATTCTCCAGTCTGATGAGAACAGCTTGGACAGGGTAGCTGATACTCAAAAGTCTAGTGGGAGGTGGTATGAAGGAGGCTTGGAGGTCTTTCTGGTATATAGCAGGATCCCAGGCAGTAATTGAATAAAAGGGGTTTCTTTTTTTCTCCCCTAAGAATTTTATTTATTTATTCATTCATTCATTCATTCATTTGTTCTAATTAGTTTTATATGACAGCAAAATGCATTTTGATTCATTGTACACAAATAGAGTACAACTTTTCATTTCTCTGGTTATACAAGATATAGAATCACACCATTCGTGCAATCATACTTGTACCTAGGGTAATGATGTCCATCTCATTCCACCATGCCCCCTCTCCTCACTCCCCAAGTCCCACACCCCCTCCCCTCTCTTCATTCCCCTCTGCCCAATCCAAAGTTCCTCTATTCATGCACCCCCCCACCATTTTGAATCAGCATCTACTTATCAGAAAAAACATAAAAGGGGTTTCATAAAGGGATGAAAGAGTTGTTTGAGCCCCTGTTAAATGCATGGGTTTAGGGAGGAGCTTCAAGTCCAGTAAGGGAACAGGAAGTGTTGGTCAGAAGTTGTATTAGAAGGTTGAGCATGGTGTGCTCAGCAGTAAGGTAGGGTCAGCACCAGGGAAGGGTGCTCTGGTTTCCGAAGCTCACACAGCCTTTCTAAATGCTGAGTTTCCTACCATAGAACTGATTTGAGACCTTAGCAACTGCCTCTTCTGTTAGTGTTATTTTGGAGTATGGGTGGATACACAGATGTGTGAGGTCGACTGAATCCAGCGGTAACAGTGGTATGGTGTCATCAGAGAGGAGGCAAGAGAGGTAATTTGGGATGAGGCTGCAGAAGGCTTTCCCAAGGCCTTACCCGGTGGAGAGCCCTTGAAGAGAGTGAACTGCTTGTGGAATCCAATTAAATGAAAACCGAATAAATATAAAATGTTCATATTTATTTATCGTTAAATTTTTCCACAATATTGTTTCACTTATATGAAAGGAAAGGAGGTGAGTTTTAAAGAATTAACTCTTGGTTTAGTTGTGTATAGATTGTACTTTATGGAAATTTTAGAGTGGGTAGTTTCTTGGGTTATCTTGTGGCCTCCTGGCTGTCTATTCTGCATGCTAATCTTTTAGTTTCAGTATATTCAGGGAAAATAAACTAATTTTAGTATTAGCCTAATCAAAATACAGGAAGGCAGATCTGTTGTAATAACATAATATGGCATTATCCAAAGCTTAATATATTTGTATCCTGCTTTAGGCAAATTTAATATGTTAAAAGATAGTTACATAAAAAAATCAATTGGAGAATAGTTATTTGCTTTGGAACATTCTCATCATATGATTTCTGTTAAAAAAAAAAAACAACAACCACAAACCAATTTCCTCTAGGGCATTTAAAATCTGATTTGTTATATTAAATCAGATTTTATAAACACATTTATTCTAATTAATAATCAAGTGGGACTAGTTAATAGGGATGAATGTCCATGTTTTGAGTTTCAGCTTCAAAATGTCCATATTAGTATGAAAGTCAGAGCTCTGGCTTTGGCAGATCAAGAGGCCAGTTTAATTAACTGCAAGCCAAGTGTAAGGTGATGGGGGTGACATGGATATCAAAATATAGGAATGCTATTGAGCCTTACTAGAAGCCAAGGATCCAGAGAGAGAGTCAGCTACTCCACCCAGACCACATCTGGGCACTTCTAGCCCCACTCTCGTGAGAGACCTGACAAACTCCTGGCTGTGGAGGCAGGTGTTGGGGCAATTACTTGAGGATGAGTAGAGAATGTCTGGCTTAAAATTTAGGATGAGTAACCATTTGGAAGCAAAGTTGGATTATTTGTTTTTGCTTCAGGCTTATAATTCAAAGTGGGAACTACAGGGAGGCAGTTTCTCTTTTCTGGACATTTTAGGGGATCTTCTTGTAGGAGTAAGAGGTTAGACTAGAAGCTTCTATGGCTCCTTCCACTGACTTAGCCCATCAGGTAAGTAACTCAGCTATTGTTCTTGGTTATTTATACCTACATATCACTTATGTGTCTGGCATTTCTTCTGAACACGGTACACATATCAACTCATTTTACTCTTATTTGAACAACGCAATAAGTTAACAGTTTTCTGCATTTTATACTTGTGGTTACCTAGGCAGTAGAGCTGTGAAGTTACTTGCTGGATTAACACAGTAAGAGCTAGGATCCACACCTAGGCTGTCTGCTCTTTATTTTAAGAACTGTTATCTTGAGGATTATATTATGCTTGAATTATGTGTGTGGTTGCTCTATTCTTGGTATATTATTGAGCAATTATTCAGATTAGGGGGAATGAACAACAGCTCTTCCAAATCACTGTGGTTCAACATAAGAACCGAAAATAGTGAAGGAATAAAAAGTAATAAAATTACTTTTATCTTTATTGCTATTATGATTTAAAATGTTTCTTAACTGATTTACCTGGAAAAATATATATATATAAAATTGCTGGAAACAAATTAAAATCTTGTTTTTTATCCCTTGTGGCCTAAATCATTTCCCAATAGTAGTTTGAGTGATATAAACACTTTAATTTTATCAGCTCAATCTCCTTTCATACATAAATGATAATGAACTGTAAAAACTGCTTCCTTCACAATCTGTGTGATTCCTTCTCTATTTTAGGTTCCTATGTTGAACCACAGTGATTTGGAAGAGCTGTTTTTCTTTCCCCCTAATCTGAACTGTCAGGGGCAATCTCAGTCCTGGAGACAATATGGATTATTAGGTTCACAATGGTAGCTGCCATTCCTTTGGCTCATAACCTTGAAAGCCTCATCAGTCAGCTGACTGCTGGAACACCCCCAACAGCCTTCCCAGTGTTAATGTTGCTAGTTCCTGAGGCAGAAAATATGACAGGTTCTGTATCTTCCAATATAGTTTCCCCAAACAGTAGTTAATCCCCTGCTTTTCTAAAGCCAATAAAATTCATCTTTCTCCTGGTGGCAGAATATAGTTGTTGTTTTCTCAGTGTTATGTAGATGCTATTTACTGATACCATTGTTTGGCCAAGATGACTATGATTTGCCATATGGTATAAGGCAGACAAACATGTTTCCAGAATACAGACTAATTTTATGAAGAAAAATAAAATTATTAATTACCTACTCCAAGTTTTCATGTTTTTTTAGCAAAATAGTTAAATAATTTTAGATCTGAAGAAATACTATTTAATCCCATAGACAATTAAAAATATATTTATAATGTATTTACTTAAGTTAAAAGTTTTTTTTTTTAACCATTCTGGGGATGGAACTCAGAGCCTCACACATATGCAAGGCAAGCTCTCTACCACTCAGCTATACTCCTAGTCCCTTAAATGAACAGTTTGATGGCCTAAATAACAATAATGCAAAATGACACTAGGCAACACTCCTTGGAAACATGGTTCACAAATGGCACAGCCTTTATATTTTAGTCAGCGTTTTCACTGCTGTGACTAAAATATCTGATGAGATCGATTTTAGGGGAGGAAAAGCTTATTTGATGGCTCATGGTTTCAGAGGTCTCAGTCCATAGAAGGTGGGCTCCATTCCTTGGGGTTGGAGGTGTGGCTGAACCTCACGGTGGAAGAGAGTGGTGAAGGGAAGCAGCTCACATGATAATCTGGAAGGGGGGGGGAGAGAGAGAGAGAGAGAGAGAGAGAGAGAGACTTCACTTGCCAGATACAAATATGCCACGTCCCCAATGCCCCACCTTCTATAGTTACCACTCAGTGAATCCCATCAGGGGATTAATTCACTGAGTTAAGGCTTTCATCACCCAATCATTTCTTCTCTGAACCTTCTTGCATTATCTCACATGTGAGCTTTTGGGGGACACCTCACATCCAAACCATAAAACTTTACCAGTTCTGTTGCATAGACTCCTGGAACAAGAGTTCAATAGTGAGCAGGTAAGGGCAGAAGACTGACTGGGCAGGGGAGCTTTTGAGAACACTTGGAGACTTGAAAAACTGTATAGATAATAAAACAGGTAAGGTGGGGAGAAGAGGTCAACCGCCAATGGGAATATGAGCACCCCTATACCTGGGTGACACTGCAGAGAGGTCTTGTGACCTTTGTGTAGCATCAGTAACAGGTCCACTGGTCACCATGAATGTGTGTTCCTGGAAGGCACGAAATGAAGAGCCTGCAGCATGTGCTGCTGTCAGTGAGATCAGCTCTTGAGACCAAGGAGATGGAATGGGTTAGTGGTAGAAGGGAGGGCCCAGATTCTCACACAGAACACCCATGCATGCCAAGTCTCTAGGTGTAACTAGGAAAAGAAGCAAGCTGTCAGGAGCCAGGGGAGCATGTGTGCTGCAGACAGATGCCTTTTGGGAAGACTCAATAGCATTGTGGAGTCTATAAATGTATCATTGAAGAATGCTTTGAGTGGTATGTGTTAGAAAACCCAAATATGATATCTTAATTTTAAAGACATTTATTTTTCAAACAGGATGAAAAATCCACAGGTAGTTTGCTGCTGACACTGATTCAGGGACTCGGTAATGTTAAAACTTTGATGGTCATAGGAAGGCTCCTGCAGCCCAGTTCTCATTGCAGCAAGAAGAAAGAAGTTTTGTTTGGCTGAACTGTGTCACATGGCCATTCCAAACCAGAGGAGAAACTAGGGAAGAAGGTAGAAGCAGGGTCAGATCATCCAAGCAGCAATGTCTACCACATCAAACTTCTGGTAGCTAATCTTCATAATATAATCTTTTGAGAAGACTTCCCTTCCCCTGTATTTCAAAATATTGGAAAAAAGAGGGATGTGTGTGTGTGTGTGTGTGTGTGTGTGTGTGTGTGTGTGTGAAAATACCTATGATATTTTGTAAAATTATTTTCTATGCAATAATAAAATTAATAGATTATGTAGTCTTGTAATAATAAAAATGATGTTATATTAATAGTAATTAGCAGGTACAATTTTCTGTGTGTCCAGTTATGATTTAAAATGCTCTGTATATACATATTTGTGTATATAAATGTGTATGTGCATGTATTTATATATGTATTAGTCTGTTTTCTATTGCTATAGTGAAATACTTGAAGCTGGGTACTTATAAATAAAAGAGGGTCATTTAGCTCATAGCTCTGAAGGTACAAGGACATATTGTTGGCAACAGCCCAGTTCTAGTAAGGACTTCATGGAAGATGACATCACAATGGTAGAGTGTATGTGAGAAGAAAAGATCACATAGTGAAATAGGAAGTCAGAGAGGGAATGGGCCAGTAATGACCTCTCAATAGGCCCTAACTCTTAAAAGTCTTCCCATCTGTTAACATCACCACACAGGGGACGAAGCTTCTAATGCATGAAACTGCAGGGGACAAAGCACATCCAAGTGTAAATCATAACATTTTATTTTCGTTAGCTTTTTCATCACTGTGACCAAAGGTCCTGACAAGAACAATGGAGAGGAGAAATAGTTTATTTTGGCACATGGTTTCAGAGGTTCAGTCTCTAGTCAGCTGACTCCATACCTCTTGGCCTACGGTGAGGTAAAAACATCATGGCAGACAGGCTTGATGGCGGAAAGCAGCTCAGGACACAGCAGCCAGAAAGCAAAGAGAGAAAATTCCTCTCATCAGGAACAAAATATAACCTCCAAAGGTACACCTCCAGTGACCTACTTCCGTAGCCACACCCTACCTGCCTACAGTTACAGTCCAGTTAATCCATTAATGGATTAATCTGCTAATCAGGTTATACCTCTTGTAATCTAATCATTTCCTGTCTGAAAATTCTTCACATATGAGCTTTTGGGGGACATTTCATATCAAAACCAGAGCACATATTGATGACTTTAAAAATTCCCATCAATTTTATTGTGAGATAGCAATTATTAATCCTATTTATTTATTCCCATTTTGCACATTGGGTAACTGAGTCCTTTGAATGATTAAATGAACTATCTAAAGTTGCCCTCCTAGCAAGTGGGGAGGGGAGGTCTGTTGTCACACTTTGAAGTTTGACCCCAACCTCTTTACAACTGTTCTGCTCTAATGCTTTTTTTTTTCTTTAAAAAGTATCATACTTCTTTGTCATTAAGTTTTATTATAATTGTTGTTTTCCTGATGATTAATTCTATTGTCCTTCAAAGACTAAAAACAATGTGAATATGGGCATCTGCCCCATTTTTCAACAAATTATATCACCTACAAGAAAAGGATACCTGCACAGGTGAGATGGAAGGAGGAGACACTGCATCCAGATGTGAGGCTGGTAGGTGAGGGCTACATTAATCAGTTCCTTTGATTTTGAAAAGCCCAGCACAGATTAAGAAGCCATTAGAGAAAGCTGCGTGCCTGGTTCACGTTGGAGACATATGGCTATTTAAAAGGCAGGTAGTGAAATTATTCCAGCTTATATATCACTTTAGGTATAATTTATTTTGTCACCTGCCTGAGCCAAACAGAATTACTTCCTGCTGGTGTTTTTATTTTGTATTAATGGTTTTGAACATCCAGACTAAACAATTTATTTTTTATACTGAGGTAAGATTTCACAAAATGTCTGTACTTAAATCAACCAACTTCTCACCTTGAAGTTTTAATAAAAATCTGTGTGTGTGTGTGTGTGTTTGTGTGCGCACGCACAAGCATAAATCAAAAGGTTGAACTGGTTGGCAGCAAAAAAAAAAAAAAAAAAAATTGAACATTTTAAATTAAAATACAAAGAATAAAGAAATAATAAACACATGAATTTGCCTAACATGATGAGCTATAATTGGAGAAGAGTACAGTTTGCTGGAAAAAGAAGCTAGCTATGAGTGAGAAGCAGCAGGATCTTGTCCCATGTGACCTTTAATTCCAGGCACTATCATGCTCTTGTCAATTTACTATTGTATCTTGATAACACTGTAGTATTTGTCCTATGGTCTGGTTTAGAGCCTTCAAAAAGAGGGTTCCATGTTTTAGTTCTGTGGGGCACTTTTGAATCAGAAAATAGAATCTGGGTGGGAAATAATTTATCTCCAAGATCTTTTGCTCCAACACCTATCAGTAGAGCTGACCCCCGAAGGGCTGGGATGTAGCTCAGTGGTAGAATGCTTGCCTAGAATACACAAGGCCATGGGATTGAAATCCTATGCTGCCAAGCAAGAAATGACCCTTGAAATATTTGAATTTGTGTCTAAGTAGCCCTGTTGGTTAGGATCCTATTGCATTTAATGTAGTTGTGGTTCACATAGAATTGAAAATATTTTTACTTTGCACATTAGATCTTGGAAGCTGTGTTAATTCTTTCAAGTCTAGACATGCTCCATTTGCCTCTAAGGTCTTTTGCACCTGAATTTACTCAACTATCCAGGAGACCTGCTTCAGTAGAGGGGAACCCATCATTTCCTGCCTCCTACAATGCAGAACTATCTGAGGCTCTGTCCACATTGCACGATACCAGTTACTTCTTCCCCTTCCTTCTGTGCTTCCCTCCTACTGAAGCATCAGTGTTCCCTCTTTCACTTGGCTCACTCCTTTGCCTACTCGGAGGCTCAGCTCAGGTGTCATTCCCTCTAGAGTCCTCCTTGACTGCTGCAGGTTGAGTTAGGCAGCACTTCCTTGGGATCCATTAATGCTATGTAAGTCACATGGTATTTCAGTACTGGATTAGAGTTCTACCCTCTAATACTCCAGTACTGTATTTTCCATACTGTGTTAAAATGACATTTTAAGTCCCTTCCCACTGAGAATGTGAGCAACTTGATGGCATATGTCTTGGTCATATTCAAATTTCCAGGGCTTGCTACAGGACACATAGTTAATTCTCCATAAATATTTATGAATTTTATGAAAGCAGTAATAAAAGTTAAAACAAAACCTCACAAATATTCCTAACACAATGTATGGGGTCACTCTAGCCAGGAGTGGAATGGAATGAGTTTTGGGACTGTCTGTACCCTGATAGAGACAGTCCTACTCAGGAGGCCTCTTTTTTTTTTTTCTTTTTTCCTTTAATCTTCTTTTCTTTTATCAACATAGTTCTGGGATTGGCTACTAATGCATTTCAGCCAGTGGCATCTGTTGGTAACTAAGGGATTTTAATTTGATTAACTATCCTTAGCAGCCATGATATGTTTCAACTTACATTATTAGTTGATAACTGATACTATGTTACATTGCTTTCATTTTTGATATATATTTTCTGTAGTTATTACAATCTAGTATCTGTATAGTATGTCATTTGCCAACTCATGTCTTCAGCATATTGGAAGTTTTAATACCAGCAAAACTTAGAGGTTGTCAATATTTTACTAGGGTTTGATTCAGACTTACAGGTTTTATGAGTTATGTAGTTTGCTAGCAGAGTTCTATGTCAAAGCCAAACACCAACTGTTTGTTCAATCTATTACATGCAAAATCCCATGGCAGGTGCAAAGGCAGGTAAATGATGGACTAGTGGGAAAGACAAGGAGAAGTACAAAAACTTATAGGTGAAATAGAGTTAAATAATACAACAGGAACAGCCTGGACTTGGATAAACGTGTACATATGCTATAAAAGTAGAGGAGGCAAGACCAGTGAGCTGGGCAGATCTACACAGGCATTGGAGAGAAGAGGATTTATTGAGATTCTGAGAAATGGGGTGATGTCTTCAGGCAGGGAGGAGGGGAGAGAACTTTGCACATAGTGTGCATGGTGGGGTGGTGGAGAGCACAGACCTGGGAATGGAGTAGGGCCTGTGGTTTTCCAGGGAGGCATATTTGATGAAGGATGGATCTAAAGCCACACCGGAGAACCTTGAAAGGCGTTATTCTAATGCTAAGATTGGTAAAAACAGTTCCCTGGGTAGTACTTCTTTTTTTTTTTCTTTTTTCCTTTTTTTTAAAATTTTTTTATTGGTTGTTCAAAACATTACATAGTTCTTGATATATCATATTTCACACTTTGATTCAAGTGGGTTATGAACTCCCATTTTTACCCCGTATACAGATTGCAGAGTCACATCAGTTACACTTCCACTGATTTACATATTGACATACTCATGTCTGTTGTATTCTGCTGCCTTTCCTATCCTCTACTATCCCCCCTCCCCTCCCCCCCTTCTCTCTCTACCCCCTCTACTGTAATTCATTTCTCCCCCTTGTATTATTTTTCCCTTTCCCCTCACTTCCTCTTGTATATAATTTTGTATAACCCTGAGGGTCTCCTTCCATTTCCAAGCAATTTCCCTTCTCTCTCCCTGTCCCTCCCACCTCTCATCCCTGTTTAATGTTAGTCATCTTCTCATGCTCTTCTTCCCTACTCTGTTCTTAGTTACTCTCCTTACATCAAAGAGGACATTTGGCATTTGTTTTTTAGGGATTGGCTAGCTTCACTTAGCATAATCTGCTCTAATGCCATCCATTTCCCTCCAAATTCTATAATTTTGTCATTTTTTAATGCAGAGTAATAATCCATTGTGTATAAATGCCACATTTTTTTTATCCATTCGTCTATTGAAGGGCATCTAGGTTGCTTCCACAGTCTTGCTATTGTGAATTGTACTGCTATGAACATCGATGTAGCAGTGTCCCTGTAGCATGCTGTTTTTAGGTCTTTAGGGAATAGACCCAGAAGGGGAATAGCTGGATCAAATGGTGGTTCCATTCCCAGCTTTCCAAGAAATCTCCATACTGCTTTCCAAATTGGTTGCACCAATTTGCAGTCCCACCAACAATGTACAAGTGTACCCTTTTCCCCACATCCTCGCCAGCACTTGTTGTTGTTTGACTTCTTAATGGCTGCCAATCTTACTGGAGTGAGATGATATCTTAGGGTGGTTTTGATTTGCATTTCTCTGACTGCTAGCGATGGTGAGCATTTTTTCATGTACTTGTTGATTGATTGTATGTCCTCCTCTGAGAAGTGTCTGTTTAGGTCCTTGGCCCATTTGTTGATTGGGTTATTCGTTATCTTATTGTCTAATTTTTTGAGTTCTTTGTATACTCTGGATATTAGGGCTCTATCTGAAGTGTGAGGAGTAAAAATTTGTTCCCATGATGGGTAGTACTTCTTAAACTTGAATGGGGCTGGAAGTTACATTCCTGGTGGTCTAGTTAAAATGCAGATTCGGATTTATTTGGTTTGGATGGTGCTACAGATTGTGTATTTCTAAGTGCTTCTTGTGCCTGAATAGCCTAGTGAATAGCAAGAGATGGTGAAAAACCTTGAAAGTTTAATTGGAAAAATGGTTAATGGCATTCTTATTATATAACTGACTATTTTGAGGTTTTACATAGCACTTTGGAGTCGTGAAAGAATTATAGTTTCAAAGGTGCATAAATATTCAGCCAGGGAGTTGCATACACTTCTGAAGTCTACCTTCAGAAGGTAAGGATGTAGTACCATGGAGCTGTCCCTGCAAGATAGCATATCTTGATTGGGTTTGTTTGTTTGTTTGGTTGGTTCTGGGGATTGAACTCAGAGGTATTCAAACACTGAGACACACCCCCAGTCTTCTTCTTCTTCTTTTTTTTGTATTTTATTTAGTCACAGGGTCTCACTGAGTTGCTTAGTGCCTCCCTGTTGCTGAGGCTGGCTTTGAACTTGCCATCCTCCTGCCTCAACTTCTTGAGCCACTGGGATTACAGACATGCCACTGTGCCTGAGTGGGTTGGTTTTCATAAAAATTCATTATAAAATATATTTTATTGAATATTAGAAGATTTAAAAATCTAGAGGAATTACTTATTTGAAAGAGTTTGGGATAACTTCTTTAGTATTTGTGTCTATTCAGGCATTTTTGAGTAAGGAATTATTTTGTGCATGAGGAAGAGGGCTTAACACTACACATTCCTTAGGTTAGATCAGTGATTTATAACCCCTGAATGGTTTTTTTGAAAATGTTGGAGTTTAAAACATACACACACACACACACACACACACACACACGTACATATCTTCCCCAGGCCAATTAAGTCAGAATATGTCTGTGCCTGGTATCTGGGGATTAATAATTTTTAAAGGCTTTCAGGAGTTTCAAATGCGTATCCTGGATTGAGAGCTGCTGGGTTGATGGATCAGACTGTTTTTAATACCGAATTAAAGTTCTGGAACAGGGTTTTGACTAACAGATCCTGTGGGCTTGGCAGGAGAGAAACCAGTTTGGGCTGAGAGGCTGTCTGTGATCCAAGATGTGGAAACACTGGGATCCTCCTTCCAGAGATTCTAAGAGTGCACTGGGGGAAGCTGAAAATCAATGAGGGTGGCGTCAGAAGTGTCATAGATTGAAACTACTAGTAACTAGGGAAGCAGGCAAGGTAACCAGAGACAAGGATGTGGGAGCAGTTGCTAGGGAGAGGCAGCAGCATCCTGCCAGATGGTGCCTGACATCTCCACCACATGAAACTGTTTTTAACAGACTGAGCTCGTAGGGCAGCACGGGGTCTTAAAAACTGCCATTCTGGGTAGGTGGTTCAGAGCCAAAGGCTTTTGATGTAGATGGGCTTAGGTGGCATTTGAAGCAAGGGCATCAAACAGCGGGAAGTTAGCATGAAGATGAGGTCTGTGAATGGAGAACAAAGAGAAGTTTCAAGGCATTCAATAAAACATAAAAGGTACTAAAACCGAGAGGGGACACTAAGTACAAACTGCATATACTTACTAATCCTCCATAGTGAAGCTGTCACTGTATACCTGAGGCTGTGCCAGTATGGATATGGCCATTCGTAGAATACAGGTGCTAGTATCCAGATCCTTTCCATATGCTCTATCGAATGTGAGCTGATGGTGTAAGGTCTTTGCCAGAGATGTTTCTTAGGTTTTAATGAGCTTCCTGTTGGAATGCGCTAAGCTGAGTGACTTTGATATGGAAATAAATCTTTTGAAACAAAGTAAACTAAATTTAAGCTAGATTTTTATTAAAAATATTTTTTTTCTTATAAGAAAAACAAAGTTGTTCCTATTTTTTCGAGAATTTGTGGCGGTGTGAAAATATTCACATCTCCTGGCACCAACACCTGAATTCTAGCCTGGACCTGTATGGGCCGTAATGATGATTACTTGGGCTCTATTAAAACAAGAGAGAGACAGTTGCTAGGGAACAGGTTTAATGTGTTGGTTCCCCTCTGGGGTCCCAAAGTATAACAAACAAACAAGCAGAAAGATAAAGGAAAGCACTTTTCAGGCTGTGGAAGAGTCAGGCAAACATAAATTATTATCTGCTCTCAGTTTGAGACTGAAATAGGCACACAGGAGACCATTCTTATTCTTGGCAAAAGGCTCTGGTATGTATTGTGTTTTTCTCAGAGATTCATTTGAGCCCTCCGAAGGTGGGGCCGGAGAACTGACATCTTTTAAGGCAAGAGAAAAATATCTGAGTGGGAAGATAGTGGCCCGGAGCTGGGCTGCAGTTGCCTGTCCCCTTCCCTGCCTTCTCCCTGGAATGTGTGGGAGGACTCAGGAGGGATGGGCAGGATCAGGAGCTCAGGCTTCCGGGGCTGGGAGTGAAACAGGCTTCTATCAGAGAGGCCAGTTTTGATAGACAGCTTTACGTTTGGGAAGAAAAATGGATAAGGACTTGTCAAACCATTAGCCTTTAATTTTGCTATTAAATTAAAGGCTCACTATGAATTTAATATTTTCTTGGTTTTTTGAGGCCTTGACTATTGTTTTTTTTTTTTTTTTTAAGAAAGCCTCCCACAATTGGTAAGAACATAGCCATTTAAGACAATTATTTAGCAAAATGTTTCAAAGGTTAGAATCAATTGCTTTTTAAAGAAACTAGTTCTTCTACCATGTGGGCCTAGACAAAGCCAGACTGAGAGGACATCTGTTGTCACAACTCTCTCCTCTACTTTTATTAAAACACTCCTCATGCTCCTTATTACAAGGTGTTCCTACGGATGAGGTGTGGATGACTGACAGGAGAGTTTGAAGTGTTCTCTCTCTGGGGAAGATTTTTTTTTTTTTAACAGAAATCAAACCTTAGGCCATAGGTTAATTCCAAATCTGACTTTGGAGGGGCTCTTGCTAAAAGTTGGCTCCCTGTTCCTCTCAGTTGAAAAACTGGCAAAAGGGCAGGGGTGGGGGATCAATGCATGCTATTTGTCTAAGCTCCAGGGTCTTTGTGGGCAATTATGGCACCTCCTTTCCCCTCTTCTACCAAGAGTGACCTCCTTTTTTACTTCCCTTCCAGCTGAAGTCCTTGGAGAGGCTGGGACATTTCTTGTTCACGAGTCCAGCAATTCTTCTGTTCCTGAAGGGAGGGATGATATCCTGAGAATCCTTGAGGAGGGAGTCGCTTTGGGGCTTCTGGAAGCGTGTAAATTACTGAAATTGCGTGCTAGTGTTTTTGCATATTTTTCAAGGAAGAGGATTGATAGCTTCCATTAGATTCTCAAAGGCTCTGTAACTCCCTCTGCACTTTCTCTCTACCTCCCACCAAGATTCCAGATGCTCCACGATGGCATTTCAGGCAGCAGGTAGCAGGTGGAAGAAATTATCTGATGTCTCTGGGGCCTTCCTGGTGCACAGCTCAAGTGGGTCAACAGTCAGGTCCTGCCAGTACTCACCAATGCAGCCATCCCTTAATGTCCTCCCAGAGTTGGTTTCTGTCGAATGTAGACTCAGCATTAACACTGTGAGCCCTTTAATTGAGCCTCACAGCAGCTCTGGGAATCCCAAGATTGATAACTGAATTATTCAGCACTCTTGCAGTTGCAAATTAGTTTGAACAGAAGAGAATATTTATTGATGCGAGTAAATGGGATATTGTGGAGGAAGATGTGAATTTTGGGGGTGATTCAGCCAATGCTCTCAGGAATCACTTTCTCTCAAAGACAAAGATGGCTGCCAGGACTGCGGGCTTCTAGAATGCTACTTTAGTAGCCCAAGTACAAAGACTTTGTTTTTCTTCCTTCCTTCCTTCCTTCCTTCCTTCCTTCCTTCCTTCCTTCCTTCCTTCCTTCCTTCCTTCCTTCCTATCTGATAGCTCCACCAAATATCCAGAAGGCTGTAGTCAGCAATTGTGTCCTTCCATGGTCCCCCTAATTATAACCAGGCTAAGGAGTCACTATGCTTGGTCAGGCTTGGGTGACACAGTTGATCAGCTTTTCTGAAAACATATGGACCAAGAATTGGAAAGAGGTGGATTTACAAAGGGAAATCGTGGTGTTGTAACCAAAAGAAAAAGGCAGGGTTGCTGGGGAGGCAGAAGCAATGGATATCCACACCATATCCTTCTGATTCAGGGAATTCCACTATAGAAATGGAAGGAGTCTTGGAACACCTTCTAGTTAAGGGGACTTATGATTCCTTGAAATCCTGTGAGTAGATGTCTGGCAGATGCATAGCATATGCCTAGCTAGAGGCAGAGAATCCATAGCCTTCATCAGCTTCTCAGAGTGCTTTTGGCTTCAAATCAGCTAAGAATCACTGATTGGATCTCTTCATTTTTTCACATAGGGAAATTGAGAACTCAGAGAGCCTAGCTATCCTGCTCTGGGAGATGGGTCTCATCCAGCAGTCATCTACAACCCCAGGGTTTTCAAGAAGGACACTAGTCTTGATGCTGTGCTAAAACCAGACTTTTCTGATCAAATCTACTTGGGAAACAGTGCACAGTACTCACCCCTGGAGAGTCACAGTGCACTTGCATATTACAGGTTTGGACAAAATGATCCTAGAGAAATATGTTTAACCCAGAAACCCATTTGAATACTTGTTTCACAAACCTCTTGTGTCACACTTCAAGAAACTCTGTGTCACAGCACTTTGCCTCTCACCGAGGCTGTGCAGTGTCCCATGGGTCCAAATGGGGAATCCAGGACACCTATTTTACAGTGCGCTGTGCTCCCTGTTTGTCTGGTTCAGATTTTGAGATTCTGGGACAGTCACTTTCTAATTTATGGAGGCTTCTTCCAGCTGCACTCTCCGACATTTAATCATGCCTCATTGCCCACAGCAAAGCAGTTAGAAGAAGGCTTGTGGCTCAATGCTGGAGAGAAATGATTGCCAAAGTTCAGTGCTGGGCCCTCAGCGGGCCTTGGAAAGGGCCATGTACCTGCGACATTTGTGAAGTAGGAGAAGATGGTTTTGCTCTGCCTTCCTCTTTGGCCGACCATCTGCTTCCTCCCAGGCTCCTCCCTTTCATCATCCCTCCACTGAGCATCTCCACTTCCAATTTTCTAGACCTCTCTCCTGTCCCATTACTTGTGCATTTACTCAGTTGTCATTATTATTAATGATGATGATAATGATAATAACTGACACTACTTACTGGCAACCTATATCTTAGATGTATTAGCTCGTTTACTCTTCTTAGCTATGTGACAGTCTAGGTACTAGACTGTCCCCCATTTTATAGAGATAGAATCATATTCATTTTATGTCTGGGGATTTGCACAGCTCTGAGGATGTAGCAGGAAACAAAGCAAACTTAAGACTATGGTTGGACTAACTCCCTTGGGATAGTCACTTAAGGTGACACCAGTGAATATAATATCTCAGTGCTCATGAAAATATTAACAGGCCCTCAGGATACAGTGTCCTCTTCCCCAGGAAGTGTTTTCTCATCTGTTGTCTTGGGAAGATGGATGTCTTTACATAAGAATAACCTCACCATGAGAACTTTAAGCCCTGAGGAGGCTGACAGAAGATGGCTTTGGGCTGGGGATATTTTATCTTCCTTAGCAGAACGTGCATGTGGCTGTCTAATGTGGGGACTGCCTCTCATCTTTTTCTTTTTATCTATTGTGATTTCTAAACTGGGAGAAGCAAGCATGCTTACTGTGGAGAGAGACAGAGAGGGAGAGAGAGGGATTCCAGATCTATTTTTGCCAAGACCTTTAGCCTATAACAAAACAACTTCGGAACTTCTTTCAATTTCCTCATTTTTCACCAACGTGTCTCTGCACACACATGTGCTGACTGTCAGTGCTCTGTCTTTTTTTGTTCTTGTTCCACCCAGAAGCCCAATACCCTAAAATACTCTCACTTCTACAATTTATGCAGAGCAGTCAATGGTGGAATATATTTCTTTCCCCCAAAGTTCTTACATTTCAAATAAGGACGAGGGCTTCAGAGTAGAAATGTGAGGTGTTTTCCTTCAGATGAATTAGAATGTTCTTATCCCTGCCTTTGCCATTTTATATAGGGTTCTCCTATTTGGCAGAGAGTCTAGAGATTTGAACAGAGATGCTGCGTGGTTATGAGTCTTTAGGTTCAGGAGTCGGATTGAGAAGGGAGGGCAAGAGAAGAGAATGATGAGTACAGGTCTGGCCACGAGAGGTGGGGACTGGGGAAGATAGAGGCCAAGAGGAGCTGGAGAAAGAGAAGGTGAAGGTGGCCACCCACCGAGGGCCAGTGCCAGATGGGGTGGCAAGGAGGCTGAGGTTTCTCAGTTGTGCCCTTACCTAGGCATTACCTGGATAGATATATTGTTACCTAGAAACTGGTAAGGTAGAAATTGTATCCGAGCTGCCAGATAGCTCATTACGGAGGAAGGGGCTACTCTGATAAAAACTAAGGAGGAATGGGTTGAAATGTGTGCTCTCCCCCAACCAGGGGAGGAAAAATTTAAAAAGTATGTGTTGAAATCTTAACCCTGGTACTTCAGAATGTGCCCTTATTTGGAATTACGGTGGGTGGTCTTTAATCAGATTAAAATGAGGTTATTAGGGTAGACTCTATATGGCTGGTGTTCTTAGGAAAAAGAATGCTTTGGACGCAGAGATAGACAGGTGCAGAGGGGAGATGATGTGGAGAGTCAAAGGAAGCTGGCCCTGTGAAGGTGGCCGTAGAGACTGAGGTGCTGGGCTGAAGGCCAGCAAGGTCTGGGGCTTCCAGAAGCTGGGAGAGAGGCAGAGAAAGATCTTCTGCTGCAGGTTTCAGAGAGAACACAGCCAGCTAAAACTATGATTTTCAACTTCTGGCCTCCAGGAGACTGAGACAATAGATTTCGATTGTTCTAAGTCACTAGAGTGTGGTACTTTGTCACAGTAGCTTTAGCAATCTAATATAAGGAGAGAGGGTAACTCCGTTTGCCAGTCTTATGTGCGAGGTGCTGTGACAAGGGGACTTGTATTCAGTGCTTCCTTTTGTCCTTATGACAACCCTGGGCAGTAGCGTTGTTAGACACTGAGGCTGAGAGGTGTTGCTCTGGGCAAATAATTAGTGCACGGTGAACATGGTGTTTCAAAGCAGAAGCTGCAGCTCTCAATCCCTGGGCAGTGGTAATAGAACTGATGGTTAACCTGGGAAGGTTTCAATTTGGGGCCACCCTGGGAATGTGGTGTGATACCTGACTGCTTAATCATCACGGTGTCTACCAGCAGTTTTTTTGATAACTGGAAATTGTCATCCTCAGCTGGTTGGCTTCAGTTTGAAAATCTCCCTTCTGACTCATTATAGTTTTCCACATCTATATGCATCCATCTCTCTGAGTTTGGTATCTCCTGAATACATTCCTCACCTGGGGCAGACCACATGAATTTTAGGCATTGCTTAGGAAAATGAAATTTTTTATTTGGGTGTCTCTAGCAGCTTTGTCCTTCTTTATGCTACTATTGAAGCTTCTAAGTGTCCTGTTTCAGTTGTAGGAGAATCTAACCTGGGATGAAAGGGTTTATCCTGATCAGTCTCATTATCTAAATCAAAAGTGATTGTTTTATTGCTGGTTCTTTTCTGAGAATTGTGCACCTGACCCTCATTTGCATACACTTTCAATTATTTAATAACCTTAAAAATTCACAAATAATTTAAAATTGACTGAAGAAGGTAAGCATGCAACAAAGCAGTGAAATCTAAATGTTAAAAAGAGTAGAACCAAAAGGTAAAAACATATTTGCATAGACATCAGAGTAGGAAAGCAATATAAAATGTGGATATGCTAAGTGGCTCAGAGGACGGAGAGCCAGACCTTCTTTTTTCTTTTTTATTTTCTTTTTTTTATTGGTTGTTCACAACGTTACAAAGCTCTTGACATATCATATTTCATACATTAGATTGAAGTGGGTTACGAACCAGACCTTCTTGAAGAGGGTACAGCTGTGGCTCACTGGATGGCAGAAAAGTCCCTGTGATGCTGTCTTGGCAGAATTATCTAGAAATTAGTCCTGAGGAACTTGCTGGAAATCTGCCCTCTAGGGCACTGGAGAAATCTGTTCACAGCAAGGTGTCTCACGGAGGAATTCTGCTACAAATGTGCTCCAGGGGATGTTGTGGAAAACTGCTGGCTGCTGGGTGATACTGACCGCTGTGCATTGTGGGAGCTCAGCACCGGGAAGCCACCTGTGCTGGAGGAGGGCCCTGGAGAAGCTGTGAGCCCTGCAGGAGCCAGGAGGGCGAGTACCAGAACCAGGAAGCAATCCTCTCCTCCTGTGCTTCATCCCCAGAGCTCTCTACTGACAGGTTCACATGGTGCCAGCTGACAAAGGAAAAGCAGTTAAAGGGCCCATATCTATTTTCATAGAGCAGAGAGTGAATTTAAGGCTGAGAGGGAATATATTTACAACTGGCATTCTAAGCCATAAAGTTCTAAATAGTTTCAATTATACTTGTGTGTAACATAGATCCAAGTAGAGTTGGCTTGCATTTCCTGTTGGACAAAGCAAACCAAAAATCATGATCAGTGTTTCCCTGTCCTCAGGAAGAGCAAGACATTTTCTAGAACAAAAATTTAGTAAAATCTCTTGTGTGATACCAGCTTCCAGATGGTGCTGGACAATGGAGGGCACACAATTTCTATAACATCTTCATTAAAACTACAGAAAACTCACCTTTTGAAATTTTGTAGATTCTCTCAATGAAAGCTGAAAGGATATTGATTGAAATCTTGTTATTTATCAGACACTGTGATGATTAATTTGATGTGTCCATTTGACCTGTATAACAGATAGCTGGGATGCTCAGATTACTTCTGGGTGTGTCTGTGTTCTGTGTGGGTGTTTCTGGAAGAGATTAGCATTTGAATCAGTAGACTGAGTAAAGAAGATCTTGACCTCAACAATGTGGGAGGGCTTCATCTAATCCATTAAGTCTGGGATGGAGCAAAAAGGCAGAGGGAGGGTGAATTTGCTCTCTCTCCTCTTGAGCTGAGTTATCCATCTTGCCCAGGACTTACATCAGTGCCTCCCTCCCCAGCATACAAACTTTCTGACTCAGTGGCTTCCGTGGTTCTCAGGTCTTCAGACACAGACTGCATTATACCGCTAGCTTTCCTGCTGGTGATGCTCCAGCTTACAGATACCAGATTGGGGTGGGGTGGGGTGGGGAGGGTGGTGGCATTTCTCTCTCCATAATTGTATGAGCCAATTCCTATAATAAATTCCTTCTCATTTATCTGTATAGGCCTCATGGTTCTGTTTCTCTGGAGAACTTTAACTGATCCAGACAGCAGTATTCAGAAGCTTACCATCTTAGGTAGGAAACATGGAAGTAGGTTAAAAAAAACAAAGTCAGCCACATTTCTGGTGAGAAAAGAAAATGAACACCTACTGATAAATGAATGAAAATATCCTCCTTGGATGAAGAAACCATAATTGGGTGAAGAAAGCCTAATAGAATAAAAAAGATGAAAGCAAAAGGGGCTTCTTTCTACATCCACTAGAAAAATTTCACCTTTCCATAGAATTTCCTGTTAGAAACATTTAAATAAGAGCACAATTGGCCTTCTGTATCCACAGGTTCTGCATCTTCACATTCAACCAACATTGGATCATAAATATTTGAAAAAAAAATGTGCTGGTCCTGAACATGTACATAGTTTTTTTTTTTTTTTTTTTTTTTTTTTTTTTTTTTGGTAATTATCCCCTAAACAGTATAGTATATCTATTTACATAGAATTTATATTGTATTGGTTATTATAAATAATCTAGAGATAGTTAAAAGTATATAAAAGGGTGTGTGTACTTATATACAAATACTATGTCATTTTATATAAGGGGCCCAAGCATCTGTAAACTTTGGTATCCTTTGGGGGTCCTAAAAGTGACACCTCAGGGAAACTGAGTGGGTGGCTATATCTGATTTGTAGGATGTGAATCTGATTTATTTCACTTTTTAGTATTTTCTTAAAAATCGGAGCTTTGAAGTTTATTCTCAGACATGCCTTCAGATCCTATGGTTAGCATAATGTTAATTTAAAGAGAGGAAGGGAATTTAGGTTTCTTCACAGGAACTTTTAAATTCATGAGATATTTTTATGTGAATTTCTTTGCCACAAAGAGGCAGATATTTCTCCAACCTACTGTATGTGACCTGTCTCCCGTAAGGAGGAAGAACATTGTTAACCTAACTCCCCACAAGTAAAAGCAGAGATAGAAAGATCGATACATTTCCTTCTGTTGAATCACTTTCCATGTTAAAAGTTTTGTGAAGATTTGCCTTTAACATCTTTAGAATATACCCTTTCTAAAGCATGATTAACTGTGTAATGTGAAACAGAGATAGCTCAGTCCTGGCTGGTGATCTCTGGGGCCAGTCTTCCTTGGTTCAGATCCTGAAACTCCTTTGCTCCTTGTGTGGCCTCAGATGAGTTACACTGGATTCCATCTGTGAAGTGGGAATAATGGCATTTACTTGATGGAAGGTCATAAGGATTTTTAGCTCTCTGGATGTATCTAACACACAATCAGCACTCTTCAGATAAACATGGTAGAAATGCTCCTAGATTAACGAACAGTGCTGAGATGTCGTCTCTGTTTCTGCCAGTGTGCTTGCTGGGGGGAGAATTAACTGCTGACTTCTTCCTTACTGGCTCCCCAAAAGATGATGTCCTACTTAAAAAATGCACCAGTGTCAGCAGGTGGAGCAGGGCCATGCTAATGAGCAAGTGCATTGCTATTCAGAGCTGTGTTTAAGGATATAAGATTATGATAGCCAGAGAGGGTGGGAAATGGCCCTGAAGGGATGTGAAGTGAGCCACAATGACCAGGGCAAAAGCAGAGCTGAGTGTCAAGATGGAAAGCAGGGACTAGCCGGCATGGCTGTAGTGGGGTGGAGAATTTTCAAAGGTGATGGGAGAAATGCAAGAAAGGAAGATGGAGCCCCATTGTGTTGAACTTCCAAAGGTGGTTTAGGGAGTTTGCTATTTACTCTGGAGGCAATGGGATGCTTTGGATTCTACTAAGAATTTTTGAGTCTACAAAATTGACTTTTTAAAAATTTTCTTAGCAAAGACAGAACCTAGTTTCCAGATAGCTTTATCTGAAACATTGTTGTAGGGCAGCAGAGGTAGCAGAGCCTTCTGGTGGGCAGCAGTGACCCTGAGATGCATGTTCTGTTCTTTTTTGGCTGTCCAGTATCTGTGCATATCAAGCCCACAATTAGAAAACTTTCCAATATGGGACCAACCTGTACCCGGCAGCCCATGCAATTAGGACACAGGTCTATGACCTTGTCCCCACACACCAGACTCTGAACTGGAAACCAGTGATGCAAAGAAGTAGGGATGGTGTGAAATCCATTGGCTAATGCAGTAGTGATAGCATCTGTTTCTAGAGACCACTGTGGCAGAGGGTCTCGGGAAGCCCCATGTGGCCTTATTGGCAGTGTTGGGTGTGTGGACCCTGCAATCTGTAACCACTGAGCTAAATGAATGGCATTTGAGGCATCTTTCTGGTTGCTTAAGCCTCCAACCCTGCTGTGCACACCCTTCTCAAAATCCTGTGAACAGGGTGTTCTTTCATAATATGTATTTATTTTCTGTTTACACTACATACAATGGGTTTTTGTTGTTTGAAATTAAGAACATTTTCTCCTACAGGGATTACCTAAAAGTAAACTAACTGGGTAAGCTGTTCAGGAATCAAAAGAGAGTAGGCCTTTTGAGTATCTTATCCCCACTTTGGGAACAGCCATATTTTTGGCATACTTTGGGAGGAGGACAATGAGAGGAACCAACCTGCCAGTCAAGCAGCTGGGCCAGGAGAAGTTGGTAGCCCTGACTTTACTACCTACAGACAGAGGCAGGGCTCAGGTCATAAGAATGCATAGTAGCATGGAGGATCCCTACGTTTCTGATCCTAACATATATGTCCTCTAAATAAAATTAATTTCTTTTGTAATCAAATATGCATAAGATAAAATTTACGATTTTAACCCTTTTTAGAAATTCAATTCAGTGAGATTAAATATATATTCAGGTTGTTCTGCCACCATCACTACTGTCTAGAACCTTTTCTTTTTCCCAAACTGAATTTTTACCCATCAAACCCTAACTCCTCATTATTGCCTTCTTCCCAGTCTCTGGAATCCACCATTCTATTGTCTGTTTCTATAAATTTGAATATTCTGGGCACCTCATATTAAGTATTTGTCCTTTTGCGATTGGCTTATTTTGCTTAGCCTATGTCCTCAAAGTTCATCCATGTTGTAGCATGGGAGAGAATTTCCTTCCTTTTTAAGGCTGAATAACATTCCATTATGTACATATATCATATTTTGTTTCTTCATTTATCCACTGACAGATATTCAGGTTGTTTCTTGGCTATTTTGAATAATACTCGCATGTATTTGGGTGCACACAAATTTGTTTGGGTCCCTATTTTCCAGTCTGTTGTGTAAATGCTGGATTCTATGGTAATTCTATATTTATTTATTTATTTTTTGTGGTGGATAGAACCCAGGGCCTTGTGCATGCGAAGCAAGCACTCTACCAACTGAGCTATATCCCCAGCCCTCTATGTTTAATTTTTGAAGAAACATCATAGTGCTTCTACATAACATTTTTAAATAAGGATTTTTATTTTGGAAATTTAACAATACAATAAAATAGGATAATATAAGAAATTCTCATGTGTATAACATTGGGTTTCAATAGTTGTTTGGAAGCATCAGTTTATTAATTCAGCAAACATTTACTGAGAAGTTGAGTATCAAATGATAAATCAGACATGATTCCTGTCAGCTGTGGTGACTCTGGGAGGAGGTGATTAAAACGTGTAGCTCTGGTCTTTTGCTCTGGGAGCTTGGCTGGCTGATGGTCCCAGTCACTGCTGTTCTGGATTTACCACCGTGTTTATGCTGAGTGCACAATTGCAGTGGACTGTTACCAGTCAGTAACTGAGCATGGGGGTGGGTACTATTTCTTATCCATTCCTGTTAGATATCCAGGCCTCCTCCCATAGTGACCTTGGCTCAAGGACTTTCCTTCTGCACCATGGGATTGTTCTTAGAACTGCTCTGTCATCTGAGGCTCTTTCCACCTAACTTTCCTTCCCTTTTTCCTTTTATAGAAGTCAAACCTGCTTCATCCTCTAAAGTTTTTTCTAGCCTTCTGCAGTTTAATCCTAATTCCCTAAGCCCTCTTGGGTGTTTTGCCCACCTAAGTGTCTTGCACATGGAATCCTGTCTGTTTCCTGGAAGACTCAAGCTAACACACCTAGGCTTTGGGGCTTAAATAATAAAACCCCAAGCCTTTCTTAGCACATACACTTGGAGGCCCAGCATCATTACCAAGGTTTCTGGAGGTTGTCTATTTCATTGTGTTCCAAGTTGAAAGCCACTTAAACTCATTCTGTTCTGTCTCATTTTGCAAGGATTTTCTCTCTTCTCCTCCCTTCTTCATCTCTATACGTGGGACCCAGCCCCCTTTCCTTGATTTCTTTCCAAACCACATATCACAAACCCTATATGCATGTGTGAGGTTTTACTTAAGTTTTGGATCTTTTTTTTTTTTTTAACATTTTTAGAAATGCAAACAAACTTAAATTTGACACTCATTTCTAAGTGTCTTTCAGTCCCAACCACCAGGAATCTGGTGGCCAGTCTTTTTCTGGAAGCTAAAAAATTCCTTATGTTGGTTGACTGCCTTTCCCCACTGAGCCAACTTAACGTTCGTGGCTTACCTCAACCCCCAAGTGCATGTGTACCCCTCCTACAGAGGAGTTGTCTCTCTGTTTTTCTTTGTTTCTATGGTCAAAATATTTGGGCCTCATTATTCCTGCCAATATTTTCTACCAAGGTATTTCCTAACCAAAGGCCGTTTCCTACTTAAGAGAACTTCTGATATTAGCTATTAAAGTAGGTATTTTTCAGCCTCACTACACATAAATATAAATAAAGTCACAAGTATAATCGATGTTATGGTAGGAATGCCTATAGAGTAGTGTGAGGCACAATGAAGGTGATGTTCAGTTGGAACTGGAAGATATGCTATTTATTGTAATTGAATGTGGCAGGCAGTAATGACAGGGGAGGAGTGGAAGAACTAAAGTAGGCACCAATGTGGGGAAAAGCTCATTGTCATCAAAAGAGCTAATTCTTATGTAGTAATTTACTATATGCCACACTTTGATCCAAGTGCTTTCCATACAAATTATTGGAACTTCCCAATAGGACACGTTACTATCTCATTTTACCGATGAGCAGAGTGAAGCACAGAGAGGGTGATTAAGCAACTGGTCAAGCTTATACAGCCAGTAAATTGTAAATTTGGGATGTGGACTAAGGCTGGCTCCAGATTCAGTGTTCTTCCCCATTTCTTTCTCCTAAGCTCTAGGACCATGGGAAAGGCCTGGTAATTGGATATGGGCGTCAGAGAGAAGGAGTGGTTGGAGATCATGCTAGAAGCTGGCACACAAATTTTTTCCCTTCACCTCAAATGCATAAATAATAGTATCATTACCAACAAGTACTCTAATATAAAAGAAAACTTTCTGTATTTATAGCAAGATTATTCCATTTATTTAATCACATGCCGAGAATGACATGACTGTAATTTATTTGTTGCAATAGTATATACAGATAAATTATTTTTTAAAATTAACTGTCATGCATTTTCAATGTTCCCATGCTATACAGCTTAAAGCTCTCAACCTTTTTCTCTCTGAGTTGTAATAAAATGTCTTCACTCTAATGTGTCATCTTTACCTGCAATTAAAACAGAATAATATGAGTGAAAAAGCACATTTTTATACTTTTCTAGTTTCTATCTCTATGAGCTGTGGAATAAAATAGCAAAAAATGACAAGAGATGGTTGAAATATGAGTCTGTGAATTGATTTCTGTGTCCTCTTTTTAAAGCAAGCTAGAAAGTGTTCATATTAAGGTAGCTTTCCTTTCCAAAAATGGACAGCTTCTTAAAAAATTGGAAGCCACTGGCATCCAATTGCTTACAAGTGTGAAATTATTTTAAAAGTAAAAAAAAGGATTTGCAATTTATAAATTTCCTATGCTATCCCTTCAAAGCCTTATTTATTCTCCTTGAAAACACTCAGCAAACCAATGATTGCAATAAAAAATGAATGTCCTAAATGTAAGATGGAACGAGGGCAGCGGCTATTAGTCTGGGCGTGTGATTTATTGACTCAATGCATAGTGTAAGCTATTTACAGTCTTTACTCACAATCACTTAAGTCTAATTGCTGCAGAAACCAAAGGTAATTTTTGATTTATGGAGAAAATCTTCTGGGGGGAAAGTGAGCATTTTAAAAGATATTCACAAGTCTGAGTGCCTTCTGGGAGAGTCTTGTGCTGGTGTGCAGGCATCTCCAGGTATCTCCATAGTTCTTGTTATTTTCTGGCCTTGTTTCATTCTCAGGCCAACTATGGCTGTTACTGTTACTGTTTCAAGGCTCTGGACTATCACACTGACCTTGCTCCATGGGCTTGACCTTGGGAAGTGGAGCACACACCACAGGCAGGGAAGGCTGTCTCACCTAGTGAGCAGGCTCTCCGTGCTAGCTTCCCCCCAGTTGGCTCTGTGCACAGGATGTCATCAGGGAAACCAAGTAGTCATTGCACCTGCTTGGAAGGTTTTGTTGACTTCTTTCTCCAGCCTGTCAATTTGGCTCTGAGTTTGGTGACTCATGACTCAGAGATGGTTGGTCCCTGTGTGGGAAGCAGGTGATGCTCCGTTTGCTGACAGACTCTCTTCCCCGAAGTGGTTATCTCCTACAGTCTCTGAGCCTCTTCTGCTGCCTCAATCAGTGCTCTGGGAGTGAGGAGACAATGGTTTTTTACCTGTTACTACCAGAGAAAACCAGTTCACAGAGACCCTGATACTCCGGTCTCCTGAGTTCATTTCTGTAGCTTGTTGGTAAATTGGGTGCTTTTATGGGATAGTGCCTGCCTGGCTGCCACCTTCTTCTTCTTCACCATCATCATCATCATCATCACCATTTCATTGTAGAGATCAAACCTTCATGAAGCAGCTAATTTTGGGTGATTTTCTGTTTGATACTGAATCAAAAATTGAAGTCTCTTGATTCTCTCTAGGATTATAACCTAAGCAGGCACACTGATATGGATATAAAATTATAGGTATTACAAATACAGGAAACCAACTGGATTTAAAAGTGGACTCATATCCTTCTGAGATATCAGAAGTTGGGCTTTTAGAAAACTTGAGGGAAATGAGATAATTTACCTTTCTTTGGTTAATATTTCAGGGGGTCAGTGACAGTAGAGTCTACTTTTCCTGGGTCTTTGTGGTCAAGAAGAATGTGGGGTGGGAAGTAATACTGGGATTTCTGTGTGCCCAGTTTTAACAGGAGGAGGAAAGACTTGATGGAGTGAACTTTGATTAGCTGTATCAGAGATGGTAAAAGGAACAGCATGATGGGAAGAATCCAGGTTTGAGAGTCAGAACTGGAATTGAATCAGAGCCCTGTTACCAGCTGTCAAAATCTGGATGAAAGCATGCAGTTGGAAATTCTTAGCCTTCTTTTATTCAACTGCAAAGTGGGAAGAATAACATCATTGCCTGGTGTACTGGAGATTCCTTGTGTCAGTTTTCCATTGCTATAATGAATCAGTCAGTTTTCCATTGCTATAAGGAACTACCCAAGATAATCAACCTATAAGAGGAAGGTTTAGTTTAGTTCACTGTTTTCGAGCTTCCAGTTCATTATTGGTTGACTCTGATGCTCTGGGCTTGTGGTAAGGCAGCATATCATGGTAGGATCACACAGCAGAGCAAACTGCTCACCTCATGGCCAGGAAGAAAAAAAATGGGGAGGCAAGAGAATGAGGAAAGAGGAAGAGACTTGGGTCCCACTATCCCTATCAAGGGAACACCCCAAAGACCTTAAACACTTTCTATAAGACCTCACCTTTTAAGATTCTACCACCTCCTAGTAGCATAACCTGGGGACCCCTGCTTTGGGTTTCATTTAAGATCCAAACTATAGAACCTAACACATACCTCAAAACTTAATTATTGTTATCTTCCTACACTAGAGGGGATAAGGCAAAAAACAACGTCTGGAGAACCCCCATGAAAAACCTGGGAGGCCTGGAATTCTCTATGAATATGGGTTCTTGAAGATGGTGTGACAACAGGTTAAAATCTAGGTTTTGTGCTACAATTAGATCCATGGTCTAAAGAAGATAAAAATGTACACTTTTTGTTTTTAAACTGTCAAAACCCTGTATCAAATGAATAAATAAACGTGGACTAATCCTACCATCACAGAGAAATCCACTTTACTTCATGCTATTCTTTGAACAGTGACTGTGGGGGCGGCAGGATAGGGATCTTTGCAGATGTGGGCAATCTGAAAGCGCTCCCTGCTATCTCTCTGCACAGTGTCTGCTAACGCTGGGCCACAGCTTCCTTTTACAAGTTTCCACATGGTTCCACTGTAGCTGACAGGCAGCTCAGGCTGTGAGAGACACTATGGAGTCTAGAAGGCTTTCTTAGCACCTGAAGAGTGAGTCGAGTCTCATTACTGCCCCCAGCATTCAGCTGGCACACTGCAATGAGGACATGTCCTTGGAGCAGCTGACCATGTGCCCCATGAGGAATCTGAGCAGAACAGATTAAAGCTGCACAAAAACTGCTTCAGAGAACACGTAGGCCGGAGAGCCTCTGTACCTCCTCTCTCTCCTTATCTCTTGCATGAGGAGACAGGGAGGAGCAGAATGCTGGGAGTCATCAGGAGACCTGAATTCCAGCTGTGTTTCTGCCTGGTGTCGCACTGGGTCCCTACTACTCCTGACAGCACATGAAGAAGGTTGGCCAGAGGTCTTATAGGTTTACATGCCTGGACCTTAAACTCTAATGGCACATAGAATTTCACCCACTGGCCCCACAGGGTCCTACACACAAAGGCTGTTTAACTCCATGATGGCTCATGTGCCCAGTTCTCTGCTTCTACATTCCTCGGACGGCCCCCAGAGGTTTCCTGTTTGCCACCCAGCTTCTATTTGGAGCAGAGGGTGCTGAGAGCCCTCTGGCTCAGGAAGGAAGTGAGAGGAGTCAGAGTTTGTGGCAGGAACAGGAAGCTCTGAGTTGTTTTGGGAGGGTGGGGAGAAAGGGGCAGCAACAAGTTTGCATTCATTTCTATTTTACAGACAGAACCAGAGATTAGGTTGGTGGGAGCCAAAGACCACTCAGGAAGCATCATTCACAGGACAGGAGTTGAAGGCTCCACTTCCTGAAAATTTCCCCACTCTGCTCTAGGACTTTTGCAGGGAACCTTTCAACACAGAGTGCTCAGCTCTAAGTTTGGCGCAGAGCCTCAGTCACTGGACTTCCCGTTGGGCCAGCCATGCTGCCAAAAGTGGCTCATTGTGTCTTGGGACAGTGGGGTTTAGGGAAATCTATGATCTCATGGTTACTTTCCTCTTCAGGGTCCACCCTTGGACAACAAGTCTCATGTTCGAGGTGGGGCTGCAGAGGCTGAAACGAGCATGCAGGAAGCGAAGAGATGAATTAAGAGAGTTGCTCATACTCCATTAGTGTGGCACTTTCATTAGCTGGATATTCCAGATGAATGGCTTGATTTCTTGAATATAGATACCTCTAAGACAATAAGCTTTTGTGATCCATAGTATACTGTGACCAGGGCAGAGGGGCTCAATGGAGGAAAAAATGAAAAGTATGCTTGGTGATTTTTTTTTTATGGTTTCTTAGAAATGACAGCCATTCTTAGCACTCCGAGTGTGAGGCGGCAGATGGAGTTGCACATATTCCCTTGAGAGTAAGGACATGGCAGAGATTTCTTTCCTACTCCAGTGGCTCTCTCACTGACACAGAGGAAGGCTCATAGAATCTGATGCTTTTGCTCATCACTGCTGAAGACGAAGTTCAGTCCAAATCTCTCCTGCAAGAGAGGTGAACTTAGATCATTCCTTTAATGAGGCAGGAAGGGGAAATTCCAATTTTCTGCCTGAGCTCAATGCAGCCTGCCCCGAGGGCTGCAGATTCTGGACGCTCAGCAGGCCACTGACTTGGATTCAGCAGGAGCAATGTCAGCAGATCTGGAAGCTCAGCCCAGCTTGGAAACAGATGCCCTTGAAGCAGAACGAATCCACTCTAAAAAGGCCCTTGGCTGCCGCCGCAACTCCCATGGCCGCCATCTGCTGTAGTAATAACCCCCCATGACACACTCCCTGCTTCTTCTGGTAACCTTCCCATGTGAATAGTGTCGCCTGATTTGGAAGGCTGTAAGCTATAAATAATAGCTTTAGCATCCTAGCTCAAGCCAAGAGCAGAATCCTTCCTCTCTAGGATTGGTCCCAGCAATTTCCCTCATCTGCTCCCTCTCCCTCTCCTTCTCCCTCTTATCAGTTCTTTCCTCCTCATTCCCTTTCCCTCCCTGGGCCCTCTCTTCTCTCACAAGTTGTATCTGAGGAACAGCTCAGAGCCATGTGCTCCTACCTCCCAACTCAGTGGAAATTGAAGTTTGAAAGAAAGCCACAGAAAGAGAGCAGTTCTTATTCTGGAAGAATGGAGTTTTGAAAGGATGGCTTAGCAGGTGCTCCACATTGCTAGCTGCTCCTGGGTCAATGAGAAACTTTTAAATGAGGTGCCTGGCCTTCAGATCAGACCATCTAGGTCATTTGTTTCACATTCATGGAAAGGGTTGGCACTGACAAATTCATTTCTAATCCTGCCCTTAGAGTAGCAGCACCCAGGACTGTTGGCATTTAACAGGCTGTGCTGAGGACAATTTCTTCAGACGTTTTGGTATAGTTTCATTTTTCTCTATTTTTAGCATGGGTCTTAAACCTGGTTCCAACTATAGGGTGTTGGGCTGTCTTAGTCTGATCTGCTGTCACAAAATACGGTGGCTTAAACCATACACTTTTATTTCTCACAGTTCTAGAATCTAGAAGTCCAAGGTCAAGGGGCTGGGTGCTTTGTTTCCTGGGTCTGACTTTCCTTCTGGTTTGCAGATGGCTATTAACATGTTGTTGTGCTGTGTCCTCACAAGGGGCAGTGGGGCAGGGTAGGGGGAAGAGAGAGAGAGGAGAGAGAGAGAGAGAGAGAGAGAGAGAGAGAGAGAGAGAGAGAACCTTTGTTTTTTTCCTTACCAGGACACTAATCCGGTCATGAAGACTCTACTACCCTTATGATCTCTAATTACCTCCTAAAGACTTTACCTCCAGATACCTTCACATGGAGGATTGGTGATCCAACATAAATTTTGGAGAGATGTACGCATTCCATCTATAACATTAGGCAAATCACTCAGCTTCCCTAGACTTTGATTCTTCATCTATGAAATGCAGATGACGGCAGGACCTGCTCATGGGACTCCTTATGGGTTGGAGGAGTGGTACATATATACCAAGTGCCTGGAACTGGGTTAAGACTCGGCCCCTTGTAGCTCTTCTTCCACTTTCTTCTTAGCAATGTTTTTTTCCAGTATGGCAGTGTGTCAGCACATCAGCTTTAGTGTCTTAGAGTCATAAACATTCAGAGCTAAAAGGAATCCTAGAAATGACCACATTTGGATCTCTTTCTTTTTAGATAAGAAATTGAGGCTAGAAGTGTGAAAAAAATGTTTCCCAGCACAGCCTTGGCTGAAAAAGGTCAAAAACCTCAAGGGTTTTGAAGCCCAGTCTGTTCTTGTTTCAACAAGCTCATTGTGCTTCACATCCTAGTTGTTATTTTAGTTACAAAATCTACCACTTCAGACTTTCCTTTGGCAAGGAATTAGTGCTTATGAGGTCAGTTTAATAATAAGAAAGCTCAAGACCTTATCAGTATTATGAAGAATAAGAAGGAATAGGACATTCAGGCCAGGGTAGGGGAGTGTATGACAGGGGAGTGTGGGATGCAGGAAAATAGGACCCAGAGGCCAAAGTTGGCCTTGTCCCTTCAAACTGTCTCCTGGGAAGGTGGAGGCCACATCTTTCATGACCTGACACATTGACTCCTGGTGGCAGGGATATTCCTGTTGTGGAGATGCACGGGCTGAAAGTCACATAATTCTAATCCTACCAGCAGCAATGAATCCAGGCTTGCAAAGTGACCTGTGTTCAGCCTGTATTTGCATGTTGTTTTAATAATCAGAGATTGAGCTGACCTTAGGAGACATGCATGGGGATCTCTGGATACTTACATGGCTCACTGGTGGCTTTCTTGTTGATTCCTCAATCTCCTATGAGCTTCAGTACTCAAGAGATGAAATCACTTGTGGTTGTTGACAACATTGAACATTAGAACCTACAAAGGGGAGTATGTGGTTTTGCATGAGGATGAAAGCTCAAAAGTAAACTTTAGGAGGTGATGTGGCCTTAAGCCTGCAGCCCGCCTGGTGACCCTTCTGACTTGACTGCACCTTCTTTTAAAGTTCTTTAGATAGAATCAGGGCAATTATTTATATACAGAATAAATTAGCTACATTTCCTCCAGCTTAATTTCAACCTATTTTCTTATCTAGGCTCTTGTGCTGCCTTCCCCTCACAATTCCTGCTTTTCATTTCCAAGGCTGCTTGTCCTTGTTGAAACAATCTTGGGAAAGTGAAATGTGACTTATCACCTGTTAGCCTTACTCATCGTGTGACACCATCTTGTCTTGAATGAAATGAAGTGCTTTATAACAGTATTTTCTAAGAGATGAATCATTTGGGGGGTCTGTTTCCAAGAAGCAGTCAATCTAACAATAAGTACATTGTCTCTGTGTAACATATTGGCCTTTACATAACATAAAATGTAAATATTTCTTAATAATATTTTACTCTATGGCCATGCCATAAACAGGGAAAGAATGTGACAATAGTCAATACAGACATATATCACACTTCAAAATAACTAGGAGGGTGAATTTTGAATGTCTCATTGAAAAAATGGTAATCAGGTTGATGAATAGGTTAATTAGCTTGATTTAATCAAACCACATTATATACAAATATCACAACACCATATTGGATCCCATAAATGTTAACATTTATGATTTGTCAATAAAAATACTAACTTAAAAAATAAAATATGAAGTTTTATAATAATTCAAAAAAAAAAAAAAAAAAAGAACTTGACACAGGATCTCCCACCAGATGAGGGAAAGGGATAAAACACAAGAGTACTGATGATGATGAGGTGGCTTTTGTAACATTCGTGAAACCTTTCCATATGTCTGCCACTTCACTTCTACTATAGGTTTTGACCTGGGAAGGCTGTACTTCAGTCACACACGTGGAAGCTGGAGCACTCTTGGCTTTGAATGACTGTTTTGGTGGTTGCAGGGGGGCGGGTAGTGATGCCACTTAGGTACTCTAGGAGGCTTGGGGATTTTAGGCTACTGTCAATTTGGGATCTGGATTCTCTTACAGACACATCTGCTATATAGTTGCTGCTGTCTTCCACCCACATCTGTGGCTGGAATCACACTGCCTACCTCTCAGAGAGAAATTAGTTTCTTAATTACTTTTGTTGCAGGACTATTCTGTGCAGGTCACTGTTGTAAATTCTGGAAAAAAGATTTGTCAACATGATCCTTGCTTTGGAGGTCTCAGTATTAATATTAAAGGGAGGTGAAA
Organism: Spermophilus citellus; assembly: GCF_964194105.1. NCBI lineage: Eukaryota > Metazoa > Chordata > Mammalia > Rodentia > Sciuridae > Spermophilus > Spermophilus citellus. The sequence goes on along the minus strand of NC_138182.1, from coordinate 70,281,227 downwards.
CAACAATCAATATTCTAGACGTGGGCATACAAAAGAAAGATTAGACATAGCCTGTGTCATCAGGAAACTCAGTATCATGCTTGATGCTGTGCAATTAAAGGTAAGCCATACAGCTGAGTAATTAAAGGTGAGCCATACACAACGTTGTCAGGAAGGTTAAATACCAAAATAGATGTGAAGTGGCATGCCTCTATGGAATAATAGTGTGCCTGTACTTAAAAGGTCCATACAAGCAAGTAGATGCTACTAAACATAACTAATAGTGATAATAATACCTTCTATTTTTCAAATTTTATTTATTCTAATTTGTTATATATGACAGCAGAATGCATTACAATTCATAGTATACATATAGAGCACAAGTTTTCATGTCTCTGGTTGTACACGAAGTAGAGTCACACCATTCTTAGAGAAACGATGTCCATCTCATTCCACCATCTTTCCAACCCCCATGCCCCCTCTCTTCTCCTCCCCCCTCTTTGCCCTATCTAAAATTCGTCTACATCCCCATTATATATCAGCATCCTTATGTCAGAAAAAACATCTGGCATTTGTTTTTTGGGGACTGGCTTACCTCATTTAGCATTATATTCTCCAACTCCATCCAATTACCTGCAAATGCCATGATTTTATTCTCTTTTAATGGTGAGTAATATTTTATTGTGTTTATACCACAGTTTCTTTACAGATTCATCTACTGAAAGGAATAGTACCTTCTATTTATTGAGGATCTACTATATACCAGGCACTGTGCTAAGTTCTTTGATTCTACTCCTTAAAACATGATTCTTTACAACTCGACCCCAGTAATTAATTGAGATAATTAGATCTCAGTTATGAAGGAGCCTTAGGATCAGAGAAAGCAAGTTGATACTCACCACCTGGGCAGAATACTGTGGAACAGGGATTCAAACTCAGTTTGATTCCATGACTTGCCCTAATTCCTTTGTACAATATAGAAGACTGCTGTTTACTAAAGTCTTATCGCCAACAAGGAACAGGTTCTCTTACATCACCTGCAAAATTTCAGAGAACACAACTGCCCAGTGGAAGGCATTAGGGTAAGCAGGTGATCTCTGTGGGTGGGCACCTCAGAAAAAAGGCAAATATTAACTCAGGCAGATTTAATGCTGTGACAAACAAATTTGAGTAAAGAGTATATAGTGGCTTGAACACAACAGAAGTTTAGTTCTTGCTTATAAAATATGCCAAAGGCTATTTTTGCCTATTTGTTTTTGAAGTACTTGGGATTGAACCCAGGGTCTCACCCTGAACTACATCCCAGCCCCTAAAGGTAGTTTTATTTATTTATTTATTTTTTTAACTGAGACTGAGGACGGAACCCAAGGGTGCCAAATTACAGAGAGACATCTCCAGGCCTTTTTATTTTTCATTTTGCTGAGGTTGGCCTTGAATTTGGGATCCTCCTGCCTCAGCCTCCTAGTGGTTGGGATAATAGGTGTGCACCACCATGCCTGATTTGAAGGTAGTTTTAGATGGGAGGCTTCTAGTGATGATTGAGAGACTCAGCTCTGTCTATCTTGTGGCTCTGACATCTTTGCCACGTGGCTTCTGGGGTATCCTGTTTGTTGCAGCAGGGTGGTGCACAGGGAAGTGCAAATATTACTGTGCATTGAAGTTTCATGGGATGTAGCTGGTGAGATTTCAGTGTCATAGCCACAGCCAACATTGAGGGAGCTGGGAAGTGAGGTCTAGCTGTGTCCAGGGAGGGAGAGAAAGCGGCTTCAGGTCCCTGCCACAAGGAGGTCTTGCTATCCCTAAATACTGAGAAGTGTGATTAAGTTGGCATTACCAGGGCAGGGCATTCTGCAAAAGGGAACATGTAATCTCAGTAGTTGGGAGGCTGAGATAGGGGAGTTGTGAGTTCAAAGCCAGCCTCAGCAACTTAGGGAGGCTCTAAGAAATTCAGTGAGACTCTGTCTCTAAATAAAATATAAAAAAGGGCTGGAGATGTAACTCAGTGGTTAAGTGCCCCTGGATTCAATCCTCTGTACCAAAATACCACCACCACCACCTACAACAACAACAACAACAAAAACATCCCCAGATACAAAATCAAAAACATGTTATTCTGGTAATAGGATAAGTAGATTGGATTGGAAGTTTTGACTGGTGTATTTTGTGAAGAGAAGTAGGGAGGAAGTTTCTAAAGAAGAGAAAGATGTAAAAGGTAGGATAGGAGAGACAGATTCAGCACAATTCACATTTCTAGAGTTTTCTTTATGGATTCATAAGGATCTCAACTGGCTTTTGGTTGGTGATATCTCTGCATCTCACCTCCCAGTGGGAGATGGGGAAGCATCTTTTTTTAGTAGCTTTTCTGTAGACCTTGGAGAGTGGTGGAAGGTCACTGTGATCTAAGTTCTCATTTGTTACCCTAACATTTGCTTGGTCTGCAAGATCAGAGGCAGAAAACTTAGCAGATAGCAGGTTATAGAAGAGGGTGAAAGAGGGTGAGATTGACCACTGGAACATGAATAGAACACAATTTGGGATCTGGATTCTCTTACAGACACATCTGCTATATAGCTTTTTCTCCAAGATCTTTGTTCTTTCCCTCATTTCCTTTCACTAAACATATCTTTTGTTTTCTGAGAGAATATTTGGCAGATGTCTTATCTCTTGACCTCCTCTTTATTATCCAAGTTATGCAAAATGTCACTTATGCACATGTGGTATGGAGTTTCCATAGGGAGAGGAGTCACAAGGCCTGCATCCCAGGCACAACTACAAAAGAGGTGACATTATTTGGGTGCCTTTGTCTTGTTGTCTATCTTATGTCTTTCCAGACTGATGCCTTCCCTGGGCTTATTTCCAGCTGTCTTGGTTGGAAAAATACCTGATAAGAGAAACTTGATGCAATCTTAACTATTGTGTGGGAGTGGCACTGGGAATTAGATGGTATCAGGCAGCTCTTCACACATCTTCAGATCAGATCCCATTGACAGGTTTTCTGGTGCCATAGCAACTGCTGGGCACGACACCCTGAGCAGGGCTAACTGGGTGCCCTCCAGAAACTAGGGTTAGGGTTAGGGTTAGCTTCATGTTCTTAAAACCAGTCTTCTCAGGTGAAGTTGGGTGATAATTGTCTCAGCCCTGAGTGAGGTCCATTTTCCTATTACATGGAACAAACCCCTGGGTAATTTAAAACATGTCTCTGCTATCCCAGATAATTTCCTGTACCGGTCGACAGGTCCAAATCTCTCTTTACTACACATGGAGTTGAGTTCAGCAACTGATAAATAAACGTTGAAAGTATTATTTATTGGGCACGGTGCTGGGTTGGATTTTAAGTATTTGATCCATACTTGAAAATGAAAACAGAGATTTTTAACACATTTAGGTTCTGGTATTAGTGGATCTGACGGTACATTCAAAGAGATGGAGGGTGTCACAATGGCAGAAACAAGTAGCCAACAATCACAGTGCAGTTCCTACCATGCTGTAGTGAGGCTTGAGGGTCATAAAAGCTTTCGTCAGCACCTCACAACTCGATAGCTTGTTCCAGTGTTGTTCATCTTGAATATCCATTGATGGCCATGACTTTGTCAGAAGGGAAAGTTCTTTTGTGTTTTAGTGAACAGAACAGTTCTTTTTTTTTGGATCAAATGGATTATATTTCTTGCTTCTTACTCATGGTAAGTTGTCCTCTGCTCTATAAATCCAAAATAAAATGTGAACCACACCTACACAAGGCTACAGTATACTGTGAGTAGTCGCCCCTGCAGCCACCTTTCAATACCTGTTGATTTATTTGAATAACTCCCCTAGGGAGTAAGGACTTGAGGAAGTGTTTATGAAAATAGAGTGTGAAGGACTTCTAGGAAGGGTCGAACACATAGAGATGAACAATAGCAGCCAGGCAGGAGGTAGGTACTTTGTGTCATGGAGGATCTTGTGGGTTGGATTTTCCCAAACAGAAGTCTTAAATCATGGTGTCTATGCTTGTGACTGTATTTGGAAATAGGGCTTTTGCATCAAGTCAAGATGAGGTCTTCCTGGATTTGGTGGGCCCTGATTCAGTGCTTCTAATAGAGGCACATTTGGACACAGAAACACAGGGAGAAATGCCATTCAATGCTGGAGGTAGAGACTGGATCAGGGTAGCAGCTAGTCAAGGATGCCAAGGATTATCACAACCAGTAGGAGCTAGGAGACAGACATGGAACAGATTCCTTCTCAGCGCTTCCAGAAAGAACCAACTTTGCCAGAACCCTGAATTTGGACTTGTAGCTTCTGAATCTATGAAAGAAAAAAAAATTGCTGTTGTTCGAAGCCAACAATTTCTGGTGCCTTCTTATGATAGTCCTAGGAAACTACTCCAAAGAGTCACGTTGAGATCTGTCCTTTTCTCCATCAACTTAGCCAATGTTACACTTTTGCCTTGAATAGGCATCATGGAGACCTAGGAAATGTCTAGTGGTGGGGAAAATACTTCAGCGTAACATTGATCTCACTGGAAGCCAAGAGAACTGCTCTTTCTGTTTCCTTTTCTTCTTTCTTGATTTCTCTTTCACCTGGCATCTTAAAAGCTCACTTTCTGGTAAAAGCATCCCAATAATACCTACACTTTCTTTAAAAAGATGTGTTGACAGGGGACTATGCTTTTCATTTTCCTTTTCAAATACTGTAGTTTTCAGCAAGTCCTTTCTTGTCCATACTGTGGGACTTCAATTAATAGCACTTGAGGTCTTTTCAAAGACTTATACGATTGAAAAAGATTCCAGTATGTTAGAAAGAGGAATAATAGGTTTCACATTCCCTCTTCATTCCTGTAAGAGTTTTCTCTTGCCTTGCTATGAAAGAGAAGAAGACCTGTGCTCAGGGGGATGGACAGAGTGTGGTGGTACAGGGCAGCACCAAGCAGGGACAGAAACTGACATTCTGCGGATTATGCCGATTTACTGATTATCCCAGAACCATCTGTTGAATCCAAGGAGCCTGTTAAAACGACCCCAGAAGTCCCATAGCTGCCTTTGATATTTAGAATTGAGGAGGTTGAGGTAAGCTCAGTCCAATTAAGCATGTGGTACTTTAATCAAATAAGGATTAAGGGCAAGCAGAGACAAAAATAGTACCTTTACTGATTTCTGGGAGATAATTAAATCAGACTTACTGCACAGGGAGAGAAAGGATATTACCAGTGTATAAAAGAGGAGACCTTAAATTCTGCAACATTAAGTTAATGCTCCTTCATCAACAAAGCAAAGAAATGTCCTTATTGCTGGGTGATATGGGGGAATCAGGATAGTTATGTGCTATTAAAAAAAGATCACAAAGGATAAACAAAAAATATTTTAAGTCATAATAAGCTACATAAATATTAAATGTTCAATGAAATATTCTTTAAACTTGCTTCCTAAAATACAAAATTCCTCAACAGCAAGAGGCTACTCACTTATTTCCTATTGGTGTTCTTGCTGAACAGCCTTATTGCCAATTTAATATAAATATGTAACATATTATGTATTTGCTGTCATTCTCCCCATAAAGAAATCCTGAATTTTTTTCCTTTATAAAAATAAGCTATAATTGCTTCTTAAACTCAATAACCTCTGCTGTAGCCTGGGTCTTAGTCGGTTTTCCTGTGGAATTGTGAAACTTCCTTCTTTTTGACCTTTTTTTTTTTTTTTTTTTTTTACTCCCTTCTAACCCATGATATGTCCCAAACAAGTTTTCTCAGGTCTTCCTCTTCTCCTGGCAGGAGCTCATGACGACCTTCCATTCTGGATCCTCTTTACTTCTGATTGACAGAATGCATCTTCCTATATATGCTAATTGCCTTGAGTGCAAATAGTATATTTAATGTGTGTTCTTTCTAGGGGTTTATTTCATATGTGACTAATTGCAATTGTCAGGGTCTTCGGTTGCAGACAGCAGAAACTGATTTGGGGTAATTTAGGAAGAAGGGAATCTCCTGGAAATTTACCAGGAGCTCAGCAAATCCATTGGAAAGCTGAGAAGAGCTTGATAATGGTTATTACCTGAGGTTGCTCTGGAAGGTTGTAAATGTTACTAAACCAGGAACAATCATGCTTAGGTACCATAACTGAGAATGTGGGATTCCAACAATTTTTTTTTTAATCATGGCATAAAATCCTGGGGCAGCCAATTCCCAGAGTTCCTGGCTCTTTGGAGAAAGTGTAAGGAAAACTGGTTTATTTGATATTCTTAATGGGAAGCAGGCACCTAGATTTATTGCTCATAAAGACAATCCAACCAGAAAGAGGCAATTCTTTGTGTTCTATTAGACAGAAGAGTGGATGTTCAGCTGCTAAAATATTAAACATGTTCATATAACTATCTACTACAATAGTAAGTACTTGTGTATTTACATTTGACTTGTGTGTATACATAAATCAATTCAATTTTTCCATAGTATTTTGCAGAGATGGTGCTTCCTTAATACATCACGATCAAAATTTTACAGATTTTAAGTAGATTTTGAAGGTAATGCAACTCTTCTTTGAATAATTTCTTTTGGAAATAATTTTCCCTAACCTGAGTGATTTGTTCGTTAAGGTCTAGCATCAAGAAGTGAGGGTAATGCACTGGATCAGAAGCATATCTGTTGATTTATGGAGTGCTTCACTAGTGTATCAAAGATGAACAGATCATTAATTTGATAATTATTGAAAAGGTGGGTGGAAATGCACAGCTAGAAGTGGGCTGGAATTACAGCAGAATCACTAGCCTTTTGACATGTTCAGGGAGAGAATCTCAAAGAGGCATCCGGTTTATGAGACAAGGCAGGCAACTGGAAAGCAAAAAGGGAATTAATTTGTAATCATCCAGTCTAGGTCATATTTAAGACTTGCACATATAAACTAAAAATTATTCAATTGTACATCTCTGGTTGCTTATAGAGAAAAGAGTTATTAGATAACTAGCTATGGATGGATATCTTGATCAAATTCAATAGATACTGCATTTTTATTTAATTAAAAGTGGGGATATCCTATTGTTTTAAGTCTATATACAAGTACAGTTAAAAGGCTGAACACTTTTTTTAAATCAAAAAGTGATTGCCATTAAAGTATGTCCTAAGAACTTGAAAACACTGACGTCAAAAAGGTCTTATAAAAGATTCTAAGTTGTTACATTCTGAATCCTGACTTAGTAGCTTGATCTATAATTACTGATACATATCCTCTGCCAACTAAGCTTACTTTCAGTAAAAGAGGATGAGCATTTCAGAGCTACTAGGAGAGTTCATAGTTATTTAATGGGTTGGGCCAAAAGACATTTGTTTTCCTCTATGTAATTTTCTTTCAGATCCAATAAAATTGTGACTTTATTTTTTCAAAATTCTCCCCTGATGGTGTTCAGCTGAGGTTAGTCTCTTGCTTTCCTTAGCTGTCCAATGGAGAGAATTATTTTATTATCCCCAAGGATGTGGATGTAAGAATTACAGGATGGTCTATTCACAGCTGTTGCTTTACTGATATGGGACTTTATGATCTTGCCAACCATTGGAAAACAGGAAGTAAATGGTAATGTTGGTCTCTAAGGTAAAAAGTCAACAGACTCCACATTACTGTAATTTTCTTAAAAGATAAAATCATTAGCCTTGGCATTAGTACATTTTGTACAGTCTGGAAAGCAGTAGTGCATAACTAGAAATGTGGAATTTTCAAACAAAATCTTAATCAAAGGCTTTGATGTAGGTATAATAGCCTCTGAGGGTCGGGAGGAGGACTGGTGAAGAATCAGCTGGGCCATAGGAGATCACAGGAGAGAGCCTGTGCTAGAGAAAGATAAGCTGGGATGCTTACCCTGGATGGCTGTGGCTGGGCCTCTCTGTTTCCTGCTACCCTTCCACTCCTTTGCATTCCCTCCACCTCCTCTTAGAAGCCTTCATCTGTGGAGGTGGTTGCTATAACTGGGCTTAAAGCCTTTTCTTCCATTATTCTTACAAAATCTCCCTGGAGTAGGCTAATATTATCGCCATTTTACAGATGAAGGAACATATGTCGGTAGCCCACAATTACAAAGAAAATGGCAAAGCAGAGATTAGAAAATTGTTCTGTGCTTAGTTACTTAAAAAAGGTTCACGATATTCATGTGATTAATCCCAGAGTAAAGGTTCAGAAATATGCAGAAAAATCTCAGGAGGAAAAAAAAAGATTCTCCCCATAACCCAAAGAATTCTTCTTTTATTCTAAAAACATCTCGGTGAAAAGTCTCCCAATGCTCTAAGAAAAAGAAGTATTGTTCCCTCTACCCCTGCCAAACTTTTAAAAATAGATTTTCATATCTCAACCCAGAGAGTGGAATATTGGGTACTGTCCTGAGATCCAGTGTTTTGGAAGAAACAAGTATCTGGAGTTGAGTATGTGCACCAAGGAGCAGAAAGAAGGGTAGCCATTAGGAGATACCAAGAACCTTGCTCTATTCATACAGAATCAGCAGTATACATTGACCTTTCTCTCCATCACGAGTCACTGAGACCAACCTCAAGGTTGTTTGCCATAAAATGCCATAGTAGCTTGTTCTTCCTTCAGGTACACGTGAGCAATATTCGCAGCTTTCTTAGGATCTCCCCTGACCCCAGCCATTTCTTTTTTTTTTTTTTTTTTTTTGCCCATATTGTTTGTTAAAATCTAGGGCAGGTAAATTCAGAAATTACTTTCATACTTTTCAGATCTCAGAGAAGAGGAACTATAATATATACTGAGGCATGTGGTTTAATGAATCAATTATTGATTCATTTCCCATTATTACTCCATTTGACATTGATCTCATGTCTCCATGCCTCAGTGACCTCACCTGTAAAATGGAGCCCATCTTCCTAGACTTGGTAAAGTGTCTTGAAGAATAACTGAGTTTAGATGGGTGAAGGTGCTATGTATGGTAGAAGGTGGATCTATATTTAATATGTAGGTAGGTCTGACTTGGTATTTTGACCCAAGCCTTTCAGATGATGTCAGAATTCCACCTTTTGGAGTTACATGATAGAGCCATCTGCCTAAATAATAATGTCGAAATGTCCTAATGGTGCTGGGAATCCAGAACTGCATTTTCACATTTGGTCATTACTTCAGTCTCTTCAAGTCTCCATGATTGCCACAAACCACTCAGAAACAGAATCTCATGTTCTCTGCAAAAGCATCGCTTATCCACATGGGCCTTAATAAATTGAATGTTTTATTGCTTGAAAACGATCAGGTGTTAAGAGAAGCAGAAAATATACTAACATTTTCTGAAGGTTAACAAGCCTTTTCTATTTCTGTGTTTTTCTCTATAGCATCACTGAGCCTGCTTCTCTAGATGAAGCAGAGATTGAAATGTCATATCAGCATGATCAATTAGATGACGCAGAAAAGAAGGCATTTGTGACCTGACCTTAATCCACAGGGCAGGAATGACTGAATGGAGGAGAACTGAATACAGAGACTCCAAGGTAGAGGAAAGCAGGAGAGCATCGTTTAAATAGACACAGTGCAATGTAAATGTTAACTCATGCCCACAAAACATCCTCAGGTTGCGCGCTTATCATGGGATATACCGGTTCCTATATTTGTTCAATTCTGAGCATCTAACAGATGAAATAAACATCTGTAATAAAAAGAAATAGGGTAGACAAGGGAGCAGATGAGTTTTCTGAAAAGTCTAGATTTTTGTATCACTCAACTTGCTTAACAGAAGTGACAAGGAGAAAGACAGATGCAAAATATATTCAGACTGTAGGATGTCCTATGGAGCAGACAGTGGATGATAAGCGTGGAGCATGCTAGTTGTCTTCCTGTGTTTGAAGGCTTGTCACTGGAAGAAGGATGAGACATGTTCTAGTAGGAATGACAGGGAGAGGGTTTGGCTTAGTGTAAGGAATGGCTTCCCAGTATTTGAAACTTGACAAGGATTGTTGCAGTAACCATGACCAGCTCCCCAGTGCTGGATCCATGGATACATACTGCTGTAGATGGGTTTCCTGCATTAAATGAGAGAAACTCCATCAACCCATAAGAGATCTTCTCGGGAGCTTCAAGTCATCTTGGAGAAGTTGGAAATGTTTTTGTAGACTGTTCAGGCTCCAGACTGAGTGAACTTTGGAGCTTCTTAGGTTTTGACAGAATGAATGCTTCTCAGCAGCCTTTATGCACATTGTGGGCCTGGGAATGGTTGCTGGTATATTTAGATTATGGGCAGCTGGTGTTAGCTAAGGGATTTATCGGATTAGTCATCCCTAGTAACAAAGATATGAAGTGTTTCTCCTTGATTGTTCGTTGACATCTATTATGTTGACTCTTTCCGTTTTATATTTATTTTTCTTTTCCATTCAAATGCAGCTGAACCATAGGAAAATGGGTCCCCAAATAAAACACTGTTTTTGTAGAGTTCATTGGTTGTTTCTATTTGTGTACTTCAATTTTGAGACATCAATTTATCATAGCTGTGGAAAACTAGCAGAAGGCTCAGAGGAAAGCCATGGGAATCATGAGAAGACCAGGAAAAGGAATGAGAACCTACCCCTGGAGAGGCAAGGTCCGGGATTAGAATTATACTTCTTCTCCCTGCAACTTTTCTTAGTGCAACTATTCAAGTACATTCACAAATATGCTGATCAACTGATATTAACCAATTGTGGTCTTCTAATTGATGAAGAGAATGTTCTAGGAGACACTTGGTGTGAGCTTCAAGATGGCCACATGGTAGGTACTCTACAAATATTCCTTTTGATGAAATGGAATTCAATGTTGGATTCCCTGCAAGCATCAAGCTAATTGTGAAGATCATTAAACTTAAAATGTGTTCCCAAGGAACACCATGGTGTCTTCATTCAAGAGCATCTTTTAAATTGGATAGCTAATTATCTGTTTAGAATAAAGCAGAGGAGTAATTCTGAATACTTTACAAGGATGTATACAGTTTTGATTTCACTTGTGAGCTTTGCTTGTGGGTAAGCAAAATACCAAATCCATAACTCAGAGAGAAGAAACACATTTATAAAAGATGACTAGGTAGAAAGAACCTTCACTTTTGAAATTTCAGTTTTCCTCTAATCACAAAGTATAAGGTAGTCTTAATTCTGTACTATAAAATTTCCAGATAAAAAATTATCACATCCATTCCTGAGAGTGCCCAACATGTGCTGCAAACCTGTTACAGTTCCTGTGAGAAATGGATACTAGGGAAGAGGGGATAGAATAAATTTGCCTTTTCTTAAAAAAGCAACTACATGGAGGATATACTGTTCCAGAACAAATAGTGCCAATAGGAATTAATAGTTTCAAGTGGGAACATGACTGTAATTATATTTTTAGACAAGTTTTCCATTCCCATTTTTCTGGCTGATGAGTGCTATAGTAGACTACCACAGCATCCATTACCTCCTTCTTCTACCAGCTTGGGGGATTTACTTCTCCTTCATTCTCAGCTAAAAAGTTTAGGTGGTGTTGATGCTGCTTGTGCCTCCAGGCCTGAGTCTGTACTAATCAGGAGATCCCAGCCTCCCCTTTTCTTGTGGATGGTGTGGTAAGAAGATGCGAAAGCTGACCCTGCTGCAGCCATCTTGCAACTAGGAGGGAGAACCCGGCTACAGTGATGACAAAGCTGACAAATTCTGCCCTTTAGTTTCCTCTACTTTAAAATGAGAATGTTATAGTATTTCCTTCCATGAGTGTTGTGAAGTTAAATTGGTCAAGCTCTGTAAGATAATTAGCATAGTAATCTCTCATGAATAATAAAAGCTCCCCCCAACCCTTGTATGTCCAATATAACAAATCTTTGGACCTGAGATGCCTGATTAATAATTGTGTTTAATTCCTTGAATTAAAAAGTTTCCCTATTGGCTACATACACAAGTGATCTCTGCAAAATCTTCATTGACTTTTAGACTTTCCACAGAACTGGTTTTTCCAATAATTCATAGTCATGCTAGCACTTGAAAAAAAATAATCTTCAGGAGTCTGATTTCTGAAGAGCCATTTCTGGACTTTATGACCTCCAAAATACCCAGATTCTTCCTCTCAGAACCTCAGTTCTGTCTGTGAATAGTGTTTTAGGACCTTGAGGATGAGAAGGGTAAGTTGGGATATTGGCTCCCAAGGTGGAGTCCACAGAGTGTGTGCATTTTCAAATGTGATTAACCTGGGGGGCCTCTGTTGAGCTTCCTCAAAAGTCCCAGCAAACAGAGGTCTGCAGAAACCTGGGTGGGATATACAGTGGCTTTTGTATTGTTCTTGCCATTCTAGTGACATTTCATCCTTTAGTGCTTATTCACTTATTATATTAATGATAATAAGAATAATAGAGATAGGCAGTAATGGTTAGAATCAATTCCAGAAATATAAATAATGGATTCTCTTTTGAAAAGCAACCATTCAGTTTTAGTAAGAAATTCTAAATTCTGTCAAGTTTTACAATCAAACTTGATAGAAAAAAGGATATCTGATATTTATAGATAGTCTTATAGTGTCTTGTGAGAGGTAGGTTCAATGTGAAGATACCTACATTTAGAACACCAGGTACCTGGGGGTAGAGAAGTGGGTGAGAGAGGTTGAGAGGTGAATGAAAGCCTCTATTTTTTCTTTATGTACATCTTTATGGTTTGAATTTTATTTTGCAGTGAATCCATGTGTCACTTGTATTATCTTTTTATTAGATAGAGGGGAGTGAAGGGTGGGGACTGGGTATAGGGGTAGGAAGGACACATAATGAATCAGGCATTATTACCCTATATACATATATAACTGTACAACCAGTGGGATTCTATATTGTGTATAACCGGAAGAATGAGAAATTATACTCCATTATACATGATGTATCAAAATGCATTCTACTGTCATGTATAACTAATTAAAACAAATTAAAAAATTTAAAAAAATATATTTTTTAGCTATGCATGACAGTAGAATTCATTTTGATATAATTATACAAGCATGGGATATATCTTACTCTAATTAATACCCCATTCTTATGGATGTACTTGGTGGGAGTCACCATGGTGTATTCATGTACATAAGAAAATTATTTCAGATTCTTTCTAATGTCATTAAGAAATTAACTCTAAAATGTCAGTAATTTCATCCACATAAGGGTTCTACTGTTTAAGGCCAAGGTCAGATTATTGTAATTATTCCAGGTATGAGGTACTCATTCAGATGAATTCAGACTCCTTTAAACTTAAATGTTGGACATACAGCTAACTCCCTTTGTAGGTTGGGGGCTTTATGAAATTTAATATTTCTGAAAGGCTACCTTGCTTCCCTCTTTTTTGAGCCCCACTTTCATATTCAGACTGCAGATATTTGGGTTGTATTTACAACTGGAATGAATATTTTGAATGAGAGATTTGTTCTGATATAAAACAGCATGTTATCTCTCCTGGATATTTATGACTCTTGGCTTTCTTCCCTTCCTGTTGAATGAAAATCATTTGCCTTGTAAATGGAACTTTGCAGGAACTTCACATTCCTGGAAATTAGAAACTTTCTGCTTCAGTTGGCTCTTGGAGTTCATGAAAGTAGAAATTTCAAGCTGGAAGGGCCTTTGAGGTCATAGAGCCCCACCTTTCAGTTCATATATGGAGAGAAGAAGGCCCAGGGTGCTCAGGAATCTCCCGGGTTCCTGCCTTACTATTCTGGGTAGGATGGGGACCAGGAGCCAATTCTGGCTCCTTCTGCTTCCTGCAACAAGATGTGTAGCAGTCTTCCAGAAGCCAGCCTGCCTGCTAACTTTGCATTCTGGAAGCCAGAAACAAATTTGAACAACATGAGACTTGGGGAATGTGGAAGATAGGAAGTGAAGTTAGTGGAGTAGAATGTGGTGAAAGAGACAAGAAAATGCAGGTTTGAACTGAGGAATATCCAACATATGTATAGTAATTTGAAAAGATGACTTCAAACACATGCTCAATTTAGAAAATTCCTAAGAGTATCAAAAAAAATTTTAAAAAATGACTTTTAATTCTAATGTCAAGAAATGATAAAGATTGATATTTTGGAAAGCTGACAGTCCTCGGCAAGGTTTAGAGACAGGTGCCAGAAAGTCAATTCAAAGCCGCATGCTTATGAAAACCTAATAGTTTCTTACTTTGTTTTCTCATATTAAACAAACATTTGCTGTGCAAAACGGGATATAGGCCCCAGAATGGTCACTGCTATTTGACAAATAGGCTGCTATTTGATAAATCCCTTGGCTCCGGAGTGGAAATTACTCAGTTGCTTAATTGTACCTTTCAGAATTCAGGCATTGGTTCAGTCCACCTTGATCTCCTTCTACATGTGAGCTTTAGACCAAGTTGCTGCATATTACACTTTCACCAAAGCTAGTGCAATTAAAAAAGGAAGAGGGAGCATGACTCAGTCCATTCTGCTCCTTGTTAATCAGGGTTGTTGAAGAATGAAGTCAAGTATTTGAAGTTCATGCATGCCTAGTTGCTCCCAATAATCAGGAACTTGCAGAGTAGGAAGCATCAGCACCACCTCAAAATTGAAAGTCAAAGTCCTGTCAAGTCCTATTTATCCTCTGGGGTTGTGAGGCAGCTGGATGATCAGAAAGAGGTCCACTTCTGAAAAATGCTGAGAATGTGAGGCTGAGACAGAAATGAAACTGAGTCCCCACTAATGCTCTGGGCTCAGCTGTTTCCCTTCCCCATTTCCACACATTTCTAGTATACTGATTGTTAAAGACATGCAACAGACCTCTATTCTAAGGAATTAAACAGAATTCAGAGAGCACAGTTCTTCAGGTGGAGAGTGCTTATGTAATGATTCCAGGATACGATAGGTCCCTAAATCTGATAAATACTCACTAGATACTGACAGCAGTAATGATGCAAGACTCCTTTGCTTTTTCTTTGTTTTCACTGTGGGTTGGGTTGGTGAGTCTGTTGCCAACATGGTCTGGTTTTCTCCTGCGCAGAAATGCCAAATTTGCAGCTCATAGTGGGGGACGAGGTTGGAATGTGATTTCTTCCTTTCTCCAGTAATTTTCTGCCTGCTGCATGAAATGCTAATGAACATCTTACACATGACAGAGCAATGGAATGAAACCTTATGTTGCTATTTTTGGCAGATTCTTAAGTTACAAAGTCTGGGTCTTAATGTAACAGTGACAAGATGCTGCCAGGGGACCCTTCTTTCCCCTCCTCCAAATTTGTACTTTGTAAGCTGTTCTCCCTGTGCTGAGCTCATGTGTCACTAATTTGAGATAAGCTCTATGTTACAGTGACATCGTCTGCATCCCATCTTCTTCCACCATGCAGTTCTGTCCAGGACTATGGGAAAAACTTCTTTCTAAGCCATAAATGTCTTGAACTTCAATCTCAGACCAATTCAGGCATTTGTTATCAATTGTAAATGAGTAGCAGTAAAGCTGAATATTATTTCTTTTTATTATTTATTATTATTATGTTGCGGTGCTGTGAATGGAATTAAGGACCTCTAGCAGGCTGGCAGGTGCTCTACCACTGAGCTACACTCCTTGTTATTTTAACTAGTTGGAGGTGCAATAGGGCATGTGTAGGGGTTGAACATGCTTATGGGCTGCAGGTTAAATGCTTAAATGATTTTATAATTACACCATCAAATGAATTGACTTGTAGGAGGTCCAGAGTGAAAACAGAGCTTCTGGTATTCAAATTTTAATTGAGGAACTTGGCTGATTGATAGTGCCGGTAGGGGAATTTAATTTGGGGCATGGTGTCCTTTGTTTGTGGAATTGATCAGTGGTGTTCTCATACTCTGGCCACATCTGCAGGAGGGCTTACCTGCAGGTGCTGTGAAAGACAGAAAAGTGCATGAAGCAGGAGGACAGAAGCTTGCTAACTGCAAAGACAGAGATGCTGCTTTTGGGGAAGTCTTCTGTCAGCAGGGACAGATGAAGAGCCTACACATGTGGAGTTGGGGTTCACCCCACTTCCTGCTTGCAACATAAGGTTGCCTGTGGCAGTTGAACAGCTTATTTCAAGAGAAGAAGAGTAAGAGAGACAAGAGAGGAAAGGGATGGATTTTTAAGTGCTATAAAACAGAAAGAGCCTGGCCAGAGAGAAAGTTGGACCTGGGGAAGCAATCTTCACCATGAATCCAGCTTGTTCAGAGCCCCCCTGCTTCTGAGGTTTAATTCAGGGCTCCTGTCTCCTTATTTATGTTCCATCTTCACCTTCTGCTTTCCCTTTTCATCTTTTCAATGACTTCAGAAATTCTAGTGCTTGATATAAGTTACCATCTGAAAGTCCACGTTGTAAAATAAACATCCTTTGATCACTAATATACCTAGGAAAAGATGTATTTTCTTTTTTTCCCTGTCATATAGGAAGAAATCAAAAGATTCCAGAATTGGGTAAATAACTTGGGAATATACTTGGTCTGGTATAGATCTAAGAGTGACAAACTCAGAATAAGTGTAAGCACCAGGAAGCTGAGTGGGCTATGGAAAACAAGATGGAGGTTCCTCAAAGGCCGATAGAACTACTGCTTGATCCAGGGATCTCCCTGATGGGCATTTATCCAGAGGAAAGACCACTGTATCAAAGAGGTATCTGTACTCACATGTTTACTGCAGCACTATTCACAATAGCCAAGATACAGAATCAATCAAGCTTTCCATCAGTGGATAAATGTATAAAGAAAAAGTTGTATGTGTGCATGCACACAGAGAGGAATATTATTCAACATAAATAAGAATGAAATCCTGTCTCTTGTAGGCAAAAAGGATGAGTCTGGAGGACATTATGTTAAATGAAATATATTAGGCACAGAAAGACAAAGTGTACATGTTTCTCATGTATATGTGGAAGCTAAAAAGGTTGATATCAAAGAAACAGAGAGTGGAAAAGTGATTCCCAGAGGCAGGAACTAGTGGTGGGTAGGTGAGGCTGGAGGTAGAATGTTAATGGGTATAGGTGTGCAGCTGGGTAGATGGTGTGGCTCCCAACAATCTACAGCATAAAAGGTTAATTATGGCAGAAAAGACCTAATTGTATAATTCAAAGTAGCTGATAGAATTTTGAGTGTTCCCAGAATAAAGAAATGTTACTCTGACCTGATAATTATACCTCATTGCTGAGAGCCATAGCCAAGTAGGAATGACGCATGGCATTTTTGGTTGAAAGGTGACGCCAGCAAGCCATTGAGATGATATGATTATGTTAAGATCTGCATTCAATTGGATATTAGACCCCTGCTGACCGCCTCGGCCTGCTACTTTGGAGCTCTAGCAGGACTCCGGGAGAGTTCCCATTGGTTGGGGAAATGCGGTAGGAGGGATTTCCGGAGGAGGGACCTTTCTGTTGGTGTAGTGTGGCCCGGGAGAACACCACCTGTGTGGTTTGGCATATCTCCCAGGAGCGAGCGTGGCATTGGCGGGAGTTTCAGAAATAAAGTTTGTTCCTGCTTGAGTGGCTCATGATTTTGTGCCCAGCCAGACTGCGGCACCTCATATATATATGTATTGAAACTTTACACTGCATTCCATAAATACAAACAATTATTATGTGCCCATTAAAAATTAAAACAAAAGAAAGGCAAGTTGGAAAAGTACTTCATTTTTCTGAAAGAACTTTAATATTTGAAGAAAAAACCTAGGAAACCTAGGAAAAAACCCAGAATTGGGTAAATAACTTGGGAATATACTTGGTCTGGTATAGATCTAAGAGTGACAAACTCAGAATAAGTGTAAGCACCAGGAAAAAGCATTTGAGGCTGAAATTGCCAAGATTGAGAAAATTTTTATTGAAGATTATGAAAGTAAAGAATATGGAGCTGGGTGTGATGGCACATGCCTGTAATCCCAGCAGCTAGGGAGGCTGAGGCAGGAGGATCGAAAGTTCAAGGCCAGCCTTAGTAACTAAGCGAAACCCTGTCTCAAAATGAAAAAAAAAATAAAATAAAAAGGGCTAGAGATGTGGCTCAATGGTTAAGCACCCCTGGGTTCAATCCCTGATACCGAAACAACAACAACAACAACAACAACAACAGCAACAAAGAATATCAACTGGGTTGACCTGCACTGGCTTAATGCAGGAACATCAGAATAAAGGTAGCACTTAAAACTTGTGATTCTGTAGAATGTACTTTTCATAGAAGGGGAAGAATATGAAGTACAAACACACTAAAACTAAGTGTAGATAAATAACAATAATGAATTAAAAATGAAGTTTATTAGTGCCTGAACAATGTATTTTCATTTTTGTTTCTAATATTCTAAGTATTATTAATTGCTTAAAATATATTCTTTCATCAATAATTTGGAACACATATAAAGGAAAAAGAATATAGAAGTTAATCATAATCTCATTTTACAGACTTCACATGTTGATGTATTCACTTGCATTTTTCCTTTACTATTTAAAAATTATGTGACATGTTTTTGACTGTTTGCAATTTTGTATTCTGCTTTTATGCTTTTATTAAGCCCAAATATTTCTCCAAGTCTCTACAAACTAATTGAAACAAACTAATTGAAATATGATTTTATGATGCCACCAACATTACAACATTGATTATTTTATATACTGCTAGGAAAGAAAAAATATTTCCAATTAAACTATGACACAGAGCCTTAATGATGGCCTTGTGTGACACATTTGTTGGCCACACTGGCCTTTTTTTGATTTTGATATTTCTTCCATCTATTACAGGGGTTTGACAGCTTTGGTTGTATTCTTAGCATGTAGGAGTTTTTTTTTTTTGTTTGTTTGTCTATTCCTCAGAAAACAAAAAGTAACACAGTATGATCTATTTAGGCCATAAAACATGTGATTTGACATAGCTCTCCTTCCTCTCAGGATGAACATTTGCTTCACTAATGGACAGTTTACCTACTGCTTCTCTGTTTACCACCTTTTTGTGTGCACAGTAACTTTTCATCTCCATGTTGAACCACTGTGTTACTCTTAAAGGAATTTTATTTTGTTTCAAAATTTTAATCAAAGATTGAACATCTTCAAAGTGTATGATTTGCTAATTTGACATATGTATACATTGTGCAATGACTACCACAATCAAATGAACACATCTCTCACCACCCTGATGTGGGTTAGATCTCCAGGACCTGTTCATCTTATAGGTGAATGTTTGTCAACCTTGATCAGCATCTGTCCATTTCTCCCAGCTCCCAGTTCCTGGAAACCACCATTCTGTTCTTTATTTCTTTGAGTTCAGTTTCTTTAGATTCCCCATGTAGGTGAGATAGTATAGTACTTTTTACCTTACTTAGCATAATGACTTCCATGTTCACTTATGCTACTGCAAATAAAAGGATTTCCTTCTTTTTAAAGGCTAAATCATAGTGTGTGTGTGTGTGTGTGTGTGTGTGTGTGTGTGTGTGTGAATCAGAGTTAATGATCATACTGTTTATCCAGTCATCCTCTGATGGATACTTAAGTTGATTCCAAATCATGACTATTGTGATAATACTGCAAGAAATACAGAGGGGAAGATAATTTCCTTGGGATACTGATTTCATCTTCTTGGCTATATACCCAGGTATGGGATGGTGAGATCATATGTTAGTCCTATTTTAAAATTTTTAAGGAATTTCCATCCTGTTTTCCATAATGGCGGTGCTCTTTTACATTCCCACCAACGGTGTACCAAAGTTTCCTTTTCTTTACACCCTTTGCCAACACTGGCTATGTCTTGCTTCGTTTTGTTTTTTCCATAATGGCCACTCTGTCAGGGATGAGGTGATATCTAATTGTGGTTTTGATTTGCTTTTCCCTGATGATTTGTGATACTGAGTATGCCAATTGGTCATCTGTGATCATCTTTGGAAACATGTTCTATTCATGTCCTTTTATTTTTAATCAGTTTTTTCCTATTGTCTTATGTGAATTCCTTATGTGTTTTGGATATTAACCTCTTATATGATTTGCAAATATTTTTTCCCTTTCTGTAAGTTGTCTTTTGTGGTTTCCTTTGTTGTGCAAAAGCATTTTAGTTTGATATAGTCCTATTCACTTCTGCTTTCCTTGTCTTGATTTTTGGGGCCATGTTCAAAAAAGCATTACCAATTGTTGATTGGGTTATTTGTTATCTTATTGTTTAATTTTTTGAGTTCTTTGTATACTCTGGATATTAGGGCTCTATCTGAAGTGTGAGGAGTAAAAATTTGTTCCCAGGATGTAGGCTCCCTATTTACCTCTCTTATTGTTTCTCTTGCTGAGAAAAAACTTTTTAGTTTAAATAAGTCCCATTTGTTGATTCTTGTTATTAACTCTTGTGCTATGGGTGTCCTATTAAGGAATTTGTAGCCTGACCCCACAATATGTAGATCGGAGCCAACTTTTTCTTCTATCAGATGCAGAGTCTCTGATTTGATATCAAGCTCTTTGATCCATTTTGAGTTATTTTTTGTGCATGGCAAGAGAAAGGGATTCAGTTTCATTTTGTTGCATATGGATTTCCAGTTTTCCCAGCACCATTTGTTGAAGATGCTATCCTTCCTCCATTGCATGCTTTTAGCCCCTTTATCAAATATAAGAAAGTTGTAATTTTGTGGATTGGTCTCTGTGTCCTCTATTCTGAACCATTGATCCACCCGCCTGTTTTGGTACCAGTACTATGCTGTTTTTGTTACTATTGCTCTGTAGTATAGTTTGAAATCTGGTATCGCTATACCGCCTGATTCTCACTTCCTGCTTAGAATTGCTTTTGCTATTCTGGGTCTTTTATTTTTTCCAGATGAATTTCATGATTACTTTATCTATTTCTAGAAGAAATGCCGTTGGGATTTTGATTGGCATTGTATTAAACCTATAGAGAACTTTGGGTAATATTGCCATTTTGATGATGTTAGTTCTGCCTATCCATGAACAGGGTATATTTTTCCATCTTCTAAGATCTTCTTCTATTTCTTTTTTTAAATTTTGAGATAGAGTCTTGCTTAATTGCTGAGGGTCTTGCTAAATTGTTGAGGTTGGCCTAGAATTTGCAAATCCTCTTGCCTCAGTCCCCTGATTCACTGGGGATACAGGTGTGTTCCATCATACCTGGCCTTCATAGGCATATTTTAAATTTAAAAGAAATATTTATAAACCTGGCATAGTGGCACATGCCTATAGTCACAGGGACTCAGGAGGCTGAGGCAGGAGGATCATGAGTTCAAAGCCACCTTCAGTAACTTAGTGAGTCTGTAAGCAACTTAGGGAGACCCTGTCTCTAAATATAATATAGAAAAGGGCTGATGATATGGCTCAGTGGTTAAGCACCCCTGGGTTCAAACCTTGTAAAAGAAAATCTTATAAAATGACATAGAACATATCCCAGGTGCTTTCATCACTAAGACAAAATACCTGAGAAAACAACTTAAATGAGAAAAAATTGATTAAGCTCCTTACCTCATGGCTGAGAAAGAGAGAAAAAGAAAGGGGCCAAGAAAAAGATAAAGTCCCCAAGGGCTCTTGTTCCAATTAGGTTACCTGTGGTGGTAGTCCATTCAGCCGTGAATCCCATAAGATGGATTAATCCACTCTTAATGTCAGAGCTCTCATGATCCAATCCCTTCTCAGAAGCTCTACTTCTGGACATTGCTGCACTGAACAGATGAGGCTTTGGGGGACCTTCCAGATCCAAATTACAGCACCAATAAGTATATATTGTTTATTTATATTTAATTTATTTTTACTTAATTTGAATAGGTAATATGGCTTACGGAGATCAAAATTCAGGAGCTATACAGTGACATTGTGAGTCTATCCTAGTCATTGCATTCTCTGTTCCCTAGGGCTGGATCATATGGCTAGCCTTCATTTCCCCTCTTTCTTGTAAACCCACACCTACACATTCATTCATTCTGCAGAAATTATTAGGCATGTACTACATGCCAGGCACTGCAGTAAGCATTGGAAAGTGGTTGATAAGCCAGACATGAGCTCTGTCCACACATGGCCTATAAGACATTATGAAAATTCAAGTAGCAGCAGGGCTTTTTTTAAAGATGTGGAAAACGTGTGCTTGTTCAACATGCTGAAGCTGTAGAAGAAAACTTCCTGAGGAAACAGGATGGATTGGGATGCAGTCTAACCTTGGGTGAGGAGGTCACAAGGTGATGTAGTGGTAAAAGCAGAGGTCCTGACACTGGTACTCCATCAAGTCCCAGTTTTGCTTCTTTTCAGATGTAAGACCTTGGGCAAGCCACTGAAGCCCACCATGTCTCAATTTCCTCATATGCAAACTGTGAAAAATAAGAATTCCTATTTTGTGTTGTTTTACTCAAAAACTAAGGCATTGTATGTAATTCCTAAATATATATAAACCATGATGAAAGACCACAGAGTAACACGGTTAAGAGCACTTATTTTTGAGAGGGTGACTTGTAGGATGATCTTTGGAAATTTACTTAACCCTTTTGTGCCTCAGTGTACTCATCTATAAAATAGGAATGAGGACAGTGTGAGTCTCATAACGCTGTTCATTAGGAGGATATGAGTTATTATACTTAAAATGCATGTCGTGGTTTTATAAGCCACATGACCATGCCTGGAATATAGTGTCATGTCAATATTTGTTCCATAGGTATTTATCATTTCACCTGAAATACAGAAGGCATTAAAATATATTAGCTGTTACAATAGGAGGGGGGAAAAGTAAATGAGTGGTTTTGTGGAAGGAATATCCCCACTGATGGTTTCTACTCTCAGGCTACTTTTGAAAGCAAAGAAGATCAGAGATTTAAGGACAAAGGAGAAGATTTGAAATAATACTGTTGAGTTAGGAAAAAAGAGGAGGCTGAGCAGAGTCACCCAGTTGAGGTTAAATAATATGATGATTTATAGAGACACAAATCTACTGTTGGCTATTTTATAGACCATACTTGATGGACTGAATCTAGGGATGGAGAAAGATGGAGAAAGCAGATTATTGCAGGGCTGGGTCTTTACAGACAGGTATAACAGAAGAGCATCAGGGCAAAGAATTGGTAAGAGGTAATTAGAGAAAATTAGGTGTAGTGGCACACACCTGTAATCACAGCAACTCAGGAGGCTGAGGTAGGAGGATTGCACATTGAAGACCAGCCTCAGCAACTTAGTGAGATCCTGTCTCAAAATTAAAAAATAATAAGCAAAAAGGACTGGGGGAGGTGGCTCAGTGATAAAGTGCCCCTAGATTTAATCACCACCACTTGTACTACAATTAATAATTAAATAAATAAAATTTAAAAACCAGAGGAGTGGTTAGAGCAATGGGCCACAAAGTCTATGTTGAGATGTGAAGTAAGGAAGGAAATGAAGAGTAGGAAATAAAGTGAAGGGATGGAGTTTCTGATGAGGTGGAGGTGGAGAAGCAATTACAGGAGTAGCCTTTAAATAAGAGTGTCATATATACTTTAAATAAGATAGCTGGAGAGAAAGAAAATCCTATGGAAATGCCCATTAAATAAAGTAAAGCATTTCTCTGTAAGGAAAAATAAGCTTAACCTCTTGACTCTTGGCTTCTGTGGACTGGAGGCAGCTTTAAAGCAGAGTAGCCTTGGAGTAGCCTCAGGGCCGTCTCATCACCTGCACCTTCAGGGGCAGAGAGGGAGGACAGACCTCCAGAGAAATGGCTTGCCTAGGCTCAGACCTCTGACCATTTGACTTTTACAGTGAAAGTCCCCACTCTGGCAGAGTGGACCGCTGAGAAGACTGACTCTCAGGGTGTGTGTGTGAGTGTGTGTGTGTGTGTGTGTGTGTGTGTGTGTAAGAATTCTGAGTGGGAGAGTAGCTCCTTCAGGTCATCAGCATGTTTGAGGCAAATAAACAAGAACCCCAGAGAAAATGATGTGATCACAGTGCTATTGATTCAAGGAAACTTCTTACATGGAAAATCACCGTGAGACTCTTCCTGGATTCCACAGTGGAGGTCTCAAGTCTGCATTATATGTGGGTCAGTATCGTGTAGTATTACATCTCTCTCTCAGTCTGCATTATCTTATGTACTCAACAGAGACATTGAGAATAATCCACATATTTTAAAATGTGGAATATTTCCTCTTTTCACGAATTGATATGTCTGATCTGCATAGCCTTGGCCTTTTGCCTTGTGGATACTTTATGTGGGCAAGATTCAAGTATGTTTCATACTGAGCTTTTTGGAGAAAATAGGCAAGAGTCAAATATCTCTGAGTTATGGATAAAGGTCACAGTGGCATCTTGATTTAATTCAATTCAAGAAACACTTACTAAGTGTTAATTCAGCGGGTCTAGTGGTATAAATAGAGTGGTCACCAAAATGAATGGGCTTCCTGCCCTTGTGGAGCAGACAACCAAAGGGCAGGATAACTCATTCCTACTTTTCTGCCAAGTACCTTCATCTTCTGTCACAAAATGATAGGGTTATGAATTTTGAATTTCTTAGAATTCATTAATTGCTTCATTGGTTCACTTAACACTCTGAGTTCTACAGTGTTCCAGGCACTGTTGGTTGAAATTCTTCATTACCTCCCATGTTGCCCAGTTGAACAACCTGTCACCAACACAGTTTCCTAAGATTCTGAGAGTCAAACAGAATCTATCTTCTTTAATTTACCCTAAGTCCTAATGGTCTATATATCTTCCCAGAAATAAAAAAGTCCATTTCTACCTATATGCCATGTGCTAGTCAGGTTTTGGTCTCTGAACCAAAATACCTGATGAGGAAAAGCTTATTTGGGCTCATGGTTTCAGAGGTTCAACCATCATCAGCAGACTTCATTGCTCTAGGCCTGAGGGAAGGCAAAAAATCAAAAATCATCATGGTGGAAAGATGTGGTGAAGCTCATGGCGAGAGAGAGAGAGAGAGAGAGAGAGAGAGAGAGAGAGAGAGAGAGAGATATGCTAGGAACAAGATAGAGTCCAAGGGTATGCTCCTAGTGACCTACTTCCTTCAGCCACAACCTACTTGCCTAGAGTTACCACCCAATAATCCATTAAAGTTTATTAAGCCAACAAATGAATTACTCCACCAATTAGATCACAACCCTCATAATCTAATCATTTCACATCTGAATATTGCTGCATGCTAACAGAGGAGCTTTTTGGTTGACATTAAAGAGCCAGACCATAACAATATCATAAATGCCCTCAAAAGTCATGTTTTACCAGGTATGGTGGCACAAGTCTATAGTCCTAGAAACTGAAAGGCTGAGGCAGGAGGATTGCTAGTTCAAGGTCAGCCTCAGCAAATTACTAAAACCCTATCACAAAATAAAAAGTAAATGAATTAAGGGTGTAACTCAGTGGTAAAGCATCCCTGGGTTTAATTCCTAGTATCAATCAATCAATCAATCAAACATGTTTCAGAATAGTGGATAGTTATAGGAATAAGAATTAGGAATAAGAGAACTAGGTTTGAATTTGGTTCTTTCATGCCTTAGCTGCCTGAGATCTTGGAAAAATGACTCCACTTTTGTTGGTTATAATCTTTTAAACAACAACCTATACTAGAGGTATTATTATAGTCATTTTTACTCTTGAAAAAACTGAGGTTTAACAATGTTAGGTAATTTTTCCAAAAGCCCAGTTCCAATACATGGTGTCTGACTTTAGTGTTCATGTTTAAGTGTTTTACTACGTTAACTTTCAAGAGATAAACCCAGTATCCTGTACACAGAAAACTCTCAGTAAAATATATTACATATAAAATACATATTATCATGGCTACCATAACTCAGAACCAAGATATTTGAAACATTTCCAAAAAGCACAAACAAAACCTCAATGTTGGATCTATGCAAGAGTTATTTTGGAGGATATTGTTCTCATTCAACCTCTGACCCCAACCACATGTAAAACTAACCTTGATTGGAACAGTAAATGTCATTTGTAATTGAAGGATCTAATTTTTATAATTCTATTCTGCTGTAATGAAGAATTACACTTTTGACATTTTCAGTTAGTACTCCAGATAGCCCCTGGGTTGACATATATGGTTTAGGGCCCTTAAACCAAGAGCTAAAATAGGAAGATGAATTCTTAATCAGTGAGGTGCAGGTCCTGTTAAAAGGGTAAAGTTTAATAAAATATCTGCAATTAGTGGTATTTTTGAGGTCTTTAAAAATGTTTGTGTTCTACACACATTAAAAAATAGAACAAAATGTACACAGATTTTTATAAAGGTAACACATAAAATTCTTGGTTTATGATGCACTGTTATCTCTTTGGTTCAGTTTGAAGAACTGGTCTGATTTTCCTATCATTTCCTCCCTTATCTTATTAAAATTTCAAAGGTTAATCTTTTGTTAACATATCTTCTCAGGGTGCTCTTGTTTTTCACTCAGAGAGTGACACCACAGAGAGATATTATCCTCATTTGCTGCATTTAGGTTGGTGATAGGTGTTGTGCAAATGTCATGTTTATGAATGTTCTTCCCTTTCCATTCTTTTCAAGTTTTCTTTTGCATCTGAAATAACCTCTAAGTTCCTAGAGAGGATAAGAAAGCTCATTTTATGGCAGAGATTAGAATTTAAAAAATAGTGTAATTATTTTTTGTAATTTAAAATACAGAATTAAGTCTCATATTCTCTATAGAATTTTTACCCCAATCTTCATGTGTGTATAGACAAAACAGGGCAGTGGTCAGGTTATGAACATGCCCATTCTCTCAAGACTCTGGGCTTATAATAGAACTCGAAAAATGTGTGTTCTATTTGATTTTTAACTCAAACATAAAAATTCGAGTCAGATAATGTTCAATACACCCACTCGAAAACATTTTTCTTATCCTATATTAAGTAAAAATAAATTTATTCAGGGACTGCTAGCAACACTGAACTATGGCTTTTCAGATTTGCATCATGTTTTGATAAGGTTTGGAAGCAAGAAAAGATAATGAAAAAGGCAAATCTGAACTGGACTGTTTCTAGTTTTGAAGGAATAGAAGGATAAAACTTGCTATTTCACATGTGCATTCACACTTAAAAACATGCAAGAATAGCAGTTTGTGCCTTGAGAATTATGTGTCAGTTCTTTGAGGTGAGAAAATTCAGACTTCTGGCCTGGAACCCAGTTGGACTCATTGGTTATTCATAATTAAGTGTTTCTATTTTTCCAGAGTTCATTATTCTTCAAAGCTAAATAAAAAATAAAATTCTTAAAGCAGAGCTTTTCCTTTAAATTTATCCCACTGCAAACGAGACTCTATTACGGATTTTATCAAAAACAATTCAGATAGTATTTGAAAATTTGTTTTAGATACCCTGTTCACTTGCACTGTTACCAGTACATCCCTCATTTAAATGTTAAAAAAATTAATTCCGGGCAAATTAACAAATCTGAAGTAGTTTGGGAATTTGCTAAGATACTCCAAAGTTGTATTTATTGAAAACCACAAGAGCTGAGAGAGAGAGAGAGAGAGAGAGAGAGAGAGAGAGAGAGAGAGAGTTTACTTTAGAAACATAAGAATATATTATTGAGTCAGCTTGCTTTATTCCATAAAAGTGCCTGAAGACTACTGGAATTCATTTCTATCTCCCGTGTGATGCAGTTCATGATAGAGATAATTCATGGGATATAGAAATTACTCAGTCTCTTGAAAAGAAAAAAAAAAAGGTTACAAAGGCTTTTGTTTCTGTTCCTGAATCACTATCCCTTTCAAACCTCTCTCTCCAGTGGATTTATCCTTACAAGAGGGCTCTATCAAAAACCCCAATTATCTGAGTGGGTAGATAGCCATAAAAATACTATGGAGTTATTAATGATGGTGGAATGGAAGATTAACTTCTTTCTTAGAAACCGAAAGTCATCTCAGAACATGTCCTTTGATTTTACCCAGGTATGAGGGTCTGGAAAATGTTTTATTCAGACAAGTTTTTTGTGGGGCCTTTTAAATCTTTGTCTTTTACTGTAGTTTCCTCCATATGTTTATTGTCAACTAACAGCTTAGAACTGATGAGCTGGTAGAAATGTTCTGTGAAGCTGCAGTTTTTCCTTTCAGACTGCTGCTGCTTTTATTTAACTCAAGCTTCTAAGGGGAAGACAATTGTATATTTTTGTACTCAAAACA
Organism: Spermophilus citellus; assembly: GCF_964194105.1. NCBI lineage: Eukaryota > Metazoa > Chordata > Mammalia > Rodentia > Sciuridae > Spermophilus > Spermophilus citellus. The sequence goes on along the minus strand of NC_138182.1, from coordinate 70,253,300 downwards.
TGGCTGGTATGGATGCCTTTTATAGAATAGGAAAAAGAAATTGGTTTCTTTGAGTGTGATTAAGATGGGTGTGACATGAACATGCTTGTGTTTTGGGAAAATCACTCTGGCTTGCAGCGAGGGAGATAGGATGAGACTAGAGCCAGGGAGCCTAAGTTGAGTGCTACATCAATCCCTGGGAGAAATAATAGTGGCTCAGAATGAGGCAGATGGAGTGAGATGGGGAAGAGGGAACAGAGTTCAAGAATGTTCTAGGAAGTAGATGTTTTGAAAGGGTATGTCAAGGGAGAAAAGTGAATTTATTAGATATTATGACTTCAGAGTATCTTCCTTGGAGGATGGTGAATTTCATTACTCGAGGTAAGAAGTGCAGACAAAGATGCCTCAGAGACATGTACAGGGTTGGTGCAGGTAGGTGTGGAGGCCAAAGGAGGAATCTGCATTGGACATTAGGAATTGGCAGTCCTCCGTCTGTTTGACAGAGAAGAGGGTATAGTGAGAAGAGGAAAGAGGTGAAGAAAGAAAATAAGAAAACACAAAGAGAAGGATGGGTAGAGGAAAAGTGGTTGTGTAGAAGAGTTGGAAGGATACTTGATCCTCCACTCCTCCTGACAAGGGAAATGGTTGTGTGCATGAAGGATGCTTTGTTTTGTTTTAGGGAAGCAAATCCTTTCAGGAGTGGTATAGGGCACTTGGCAGTCTTTTCTAAGGGGCACAAGATTTAGTTTTGGTTTTGCTCCTGAGAGTGCTGAGCAACTTTGTGAAAGCTGATTCTGCTTTTGTTGATAGAGCCACTTTCTAAGAGTAGAAACACACACGGATGATGCAGCTACCTCAATGTGTCTTCACCTGCCTCCCTATTAAAGAGAGCTTATTGCCCATCACTTAAGAAGTACTTCCTGATTGGAAAGAGCTGGTGGGGTGCTTGCTGACTTCCAAGAGTCTTTGAAGCCTAAAAGCCTATGATTTTGTGAAAGTACTTGGAAAAAATTAAGCTCATCTTCAAGGGGACAGTAAAAACCAAGCTATAGTGACAGAGCACAGTGAGGAGATTGAGTTTTCCTTTCATGTTCTCTCTAAATTGTGACACCTCAGTCCCCCTCTCCCTGCATTGTGATATTCAGGCTTATAACATGAATTAAGCATTCTAGGGAAGGACTGGGCAACTTTGCTTGTACTGTTACCATATCCATATTTGAAAACGAGGAAACAAGTTTGTAACAGTTTGCAGTCAGATAGTCAAATTATAAATATTTTTCTAGCAAATAAATGACTTCTCATAATGCAGATTGGTTAATATGCTAATTCACAATTAGAACCTGAACACAGACTAGATAGGGTCACTCCTAAGGTGGCACTAAAATGCCATATCTGATGTACCAAAGAAGACTAGGACAGAGACATCCATTACTCATGGGGAATCTTTGAGAATAATTGTGCTGGTCACATTTGATTCTTTCACAGCTAGCCAAGTGTGTTAGGACCAGGAAGTCTATCGCTTTTTATAGGGGGGGGGGGGAACAACAACCCATTTCTGATGTGGGACATGGGGATTCAAATGTCAGGATTAGAACTAGGAGTAGACTTGACTGAAAGTTGGGTTGTTCACATAATTTCTTCTCCTTAATGTGGACTTTATTCTACCAAATTACAATTTGCATCATTCAAATGCAAATGAATTTTCAGATTTGTGTGTGAGTTTCACATAATTCTTTTGGGCAAGTGCTGCTCAGTGTTTCATTTATTTGAAAGAATTTAGTGGTGCAACTGATTCCAAAGGGGGAAATACTTGAATTTGAATGTGCTCTTCATTTTGGAAGGGACAGTATAATCAAATCAAACTCACATCTGGTTGTATTTTCCTGTTTCTCCACTTGGCTTCCCTCAAGTATATGTGACCTGTGGGATGCAATGCTCTTAACTTGGCTCTGCCTTGTTTCCCAGACTCTGATTCTTTCCAGAGTTATGGTCCCACTTAAATATTGACTATAAAAGCAGGAACACACAGGAACGTTTTGAAAAGCATAATAAGCTAATGATGTTATGGAAATGTGGAAATTCATTCACCAGTAACACTTCATCTTGGGTCTTTAGGAGCAAATCTTGCAGAAGACCAAAAAGCTCATAAGGCAGGGTCACTTCGTAAGTCACCAACCCCCGCTTGGCAAAATATTTTAATGGCGTTTGTTCTAGCAGGAAAGAAAATATTCGTACAGCTTTTAATACTCTCCAGCTGTTCATTGGTGAAGACTTCAACATGAGGCTTATGGAAAGAAATGTGCTGGGGTTTAAATTGTAAAAGGGACTCTACAAAAGGCCTGAAGCTCTCACCTCCACTCTGAGCACCTGTTTCTTCTCTCAGTGGCCCGATGCCACATGCACTGCTTCTCAGGACTCTTCAGGGTGATGCTTTGCTCACCATTTCAGGTTATTAGTGAATAGCTAGCAGGTGTCAGGCACTCTCTGGTTCTCTTTCTCATCAGGTATGTCCTGAGCAGATTGTGAAGGATGATCATGGCAAAATGAGTGCATGGGACTCCTTTCCCAATAAGTTTGGAAAATGAGTTTAAGAACTTAGAGATAGCCAAGGTACTGAGGTCTGAACGAGTCCCCCCAAATTCACACTGACATTTAATCACCAAGGTGGTGATCATAAACCTTTCCCACACTTCACTTGGGCTTAAAAACCAATTACGACCAGAGCCTTGTCACTAATCAGCCTTATTACTTTGTCTTTGTCCTAAAAGATGACTTGGCTCCAATTCCCTGGCAATATGTGCTAAAATTTCTCCACGGATTTCTTCTTTCCATAAGGGAACGAATTTATCTTCTTCCTCCCTAACCTTCTTAGGGCTTCTTTCTGGACATTGGCATCGCAGAATTTAGTTTTTCGTATTCAAGACAGAAAATAGGCCGGGCTCTAACAACCTTTGTGCATTATATTTCAAAGTCAATCTCATATTATTTATCAAATATTGCTTGTTTTGTTTTGTTGTTTGCTTTTGGTCCATGGAACAGCATTGTGAAAAAGTATCAGGTAACCTAATGGAGAATTCACATGACATATCCAGTCCTGTCCCTCTCAGTTCTTTCAAAGTAATAATATGAATCTGTCTTTCAGACTAGCATTTCTCATTTTATTTTCTTAGTAGGTATTCTCTTGAATATTGCTCCCCAAAGTCATATAGTCAAATGAGATAATAATGTTGTACTAAAAATGAGCAATATCATGGACCATGCCAGTTGCTTTTTGTATGTTATAATATTTGCTTTCCATTGGAAGACTATAAGGATGGTCTCATTATTTCCTTTGCATAAATGATACACAGAGAATCTACATCGTACAGGGAAGTAACTCGTTCCTGTTTCGTAGCTAATACTAAGCCTGGGATTTGAGTCCAAGTCTGTCATGTTCAAACCTGGTGCTCTTAAATGTTGTGCTCTGCTTCTGGGATAAGCAGAATTAATTAGGAATTCTTTATGCCAGAGTTTCTTAGACTTTTGTCTTTGTCTATTCCTGCTGCTACAATAAAAGACTTCAGATTGGGTAATTTATAACCAATAGAAATTTTATTTCTCACAGTTCTGGTGATTGAGAATCCCCAGATAGGTGGCATTTTCTTAAGGCATCTTTCCATGGCAGAAAAAGTGGAAGGTAAAAGAGACAGAAGGGCAGAAGGGGTGAAGGGCTCCCTGTGCCACTCTGAAAGGTCACTAATCCTAAGCCCAGGGCTCTGCCCTAGGTCTTCATCACCTCCTCAAGGCCCCACCTCTTAATCAATATTTGATAAATAATATGAAATTGACTTTGAAATATAATGCACAAAGGTTGTTAGAGCCCGGCTTATTTTCTGTCTTGAATACGAAAAACTAAATTCTGCGATGCCAATGTCCAGAAAGAAGCCCTAAGAAGGTTAGGGAGGAAGAAGATAAATTTGTTCCCTTATGGAAGGGGGAAATCCATGGAGAAATTTTAGCACATATTGCCAGGGAATTGGAGCCAAGTCATCTTTTAGGACAAAGACAAAGTAATAAGGCTGATTAGTGACAAGGCTCTGGTCGTAATTGGTTTTTAAACCCAAGTGAAGTGTGGGAAAGGTTTATGATCAACTCCAGTAACTGCTCTATCAGTTTTCTTCTCTCCCCTGAGGGACTCCTTGTCCTTTTCTGAATTCCTCCTCACCCTGGCTCAGATGAGATAAAACCTTATTGAAGCCTGCTTTTTAGTTGGCTGAATTTTTTAAAGGATCTGATAACTAATTCACATAAACATGTGAAGCTGGGTTGTTCAACCTCTACTCTATTGACATTTGGCCTGATAATTCTTTGTGGTGGGAACCTGTTCTGTGTGCATCAAAGGATATTTAAACCAATCTCTGACCTTGCCGCACTGGATGTCAATAGCATCCTTATGGACAGTCAACATCTCCAGACATTACCAGATGATCCCAGAAGGCCCTTCCCCACTGAGAACAACCTGAAGGTTTTACAACAGTTGAATCTGCATCATTCCCTGAGTATGAGTTAGTTTTTCCTTTTTATCATCTGTAGTTGCTTAATTACCAAAGACAGAACTCTTTACAAAAAAAAAAATAGTCATTTATAAAATATAGGTCAAGGAAGAATATTTTTGTGCTCAAGGTAATCATATCAGCCAGGAAGATAACTCCCTTATTTACCAAATAGATAGCTTCTGTTGGAGCAAATAAAATCTCCTTTGAGCGCCTGACTTGAGAAAAGCTTAAGGCTTCATCTACAGCCATATTAAAATTTTGAGGTCTATTTCCCACCTTTTACTCTGAATATTTTTAATGGGTGAGCTTTCAACGGCAAAAAGGGTCTCTGCTAGTCAGTGTTCACTGGTCATTAATAAAGCACAATACACTGACTGGTAGGTTTTTTTTTTGTTCTTTAGTAACTGAATTAGGTTTATTATTCAACAAACCCGATGGCGGAACAGCTCTTCCAACAGGCAAAAAATAAATTCTAGATTGGTGATATTTCATGGTGTCTCTAAATACACTTTTGGCATTGAATCCAAAAGAATAGCAGCTGAAGTCCAAAGACTGCTGTTTTTTCTTTAATTTGCATTTGGCTTTGTGAGTTAGATCCTTTTTGCATGTGCGTTTCCCTTTTTCCTCCTCCTTGGTTGCAGTTCTTCTCTGTGAACTTTTATTTAACAAAGAGGAACACGTACTGTGCAATGAAAACATTGGCTGTAAATCATTTTAGCTATAAAATGTAGCTGTTCGGAGCCCAGTAATTGGGCCTGCAGTTCTGAAAATAAGGACTGCCAGCATCTGAATGCTTTGTTTAATTGGCCCACAGGGAGAGACCCTGGGAGTGTCCAAGAGACCAGTTTTTGACCTTCTGATGTTCTAGTTTTTTCCATGGGACCTGCAATATCCCCTTGCTAACCATTTACCACAACTAACTGTTTATCTTGCATGGTAAAATACTACTGGTACCACAGAATTCATAGCACTGACAGAGAGGGTGTCTTTCAAAGGCTTGCATGCTTGGCAGGCAAAAATATGTGCACTTTGTAGATCCAAAGTAGCTAGAAACATTTCTTCATGGTCACAGTGTGGCTGGGGACACCAGCCACAATGTTATCTGTGAAAGCCATGTTGGTAAGCAATGCAAAATCCTTGCCCTGGTTACAGAGCAAATCATTAACTAACTTATTTTAGGCATTTGAAATGTGCTCAGAATTCTCACTGCTTTGTGAAATCCACCCTTGAAGAAGGAGGTATGGTATAGAACTGTGTAGATTCCAAGTAAAAAAGAGCCAAAGCAGTGAGAGATGCGGTATGTGGATGAATGCTTTGTTCTTTGAAAGTCCATGTTGAGATAGTTCATTCTCTGAAGTTAAGTGTGAATTCCCTGTGAAAAGAATAGGGTTGAGAGCTTCCTCCATTTTGCTAAACATGAGAGAATGCATTAATGTATGACTGTGTGCTTATTTTTTAAAGTTAATAACTGTGATACCTGAGACCAAGAAAAGGGGTCCCATAGATGTTGGGAATGTCCATTCCAGAAGCACAGGAGAATCTGGGTCACTGAGCTGAGGGTTGAATATTCACTTCTCCTTGAGAACCTGTGGAGAACTCTGTGCCCTATTGTCTCCTTTCCTGGGTATTGGAGTCTGGTATCTCTGGTGTCATCACACGGGGTTCTCAATAAAAGCTTACTTGAGTTAGTTCATGATGCTCATCACCTTCATAGAATTGCTTCTGTGACTGGCAGATTGGAAAAGCGCTCAGCAAAGTGGAGAATGACAGATTGACAGGCAGGTAGTGAGTCAGCCCATAGAAGTTTTTTTTTTTTTTTTTTTTGGTGTGTGTGTGTGTGTGTGTGTGTAAGTAATACAAATCCTATTTAAAATACTTAAACTGAAAGGGTAAATTTTATTCATCAAATATTGAGGGGGACCTTATTAAGTTTAAGGATAAGAATTGAGTCAGAACCAAGGAACTAGAGGGGACTCAACACCCACCAGAACTTTCTTTCTAGTCCTTGATTCTGCTTGTTTTTGTTTATTTGTATTTTTTTTTTCTCTATTTGAACATTACCCTTCTCTGTCTTTTTGACAATTTTTTTTTTTTTTTTTTGTACTGGGGATTGAACTCAGAGACATTCAACCACTGAGCCACATCCCCAGTCCTATTTTGTGTTTCATTTAGAGCAGGGTCTCACTGAGTTGCTTAGCACCTCACTGTTGCTGAGGATGGCTTTGAACCTGCGATCCTCCTGTCTCAGCCTCTCCAGCTGGGAGTATAGGCATGCACCACCATGCCTGGCCAATTTTTTTTTTTTTAACATGCCTCCTCATATCTCTGGGCTCTGAGTTTGAAATACCTGAGGGATGACATTGTTGGCCTCATTTGGATTAGAGAAGCACCCTGGTCAGTTGAATAGGATCAGTTTGTTGAGTATTGTGCTACGAAGGGTGGGCTCAGGCCCTTGGAACAGTGAGAGGTATGGCTCCTTGAAGGTGACACCAAGATAATGATACCTAAAATGTCCACTGATTTCAGTGTAACCCTAATTATGAAGGTATAAGGAGGAAGAAAAAACTTTTTTTAATCACAGGTAGGCTTAGTATTTTTAGAGATGTAAGGAAATATATCACTGGAGGTCACTGGAGGTCATTAGGGGCTATAATGTGCTGGTGAACTTAGAAATGGCTTATGCAGGAGGGAAAGACTTGAATCTGTCCTGAGGGGAATTGCTGGATCTGGAGAGAGACAGTTTCCCAGACAAGAGCTGTATGAAAAATAGGCCAGACAGGCGGATGAACTTCCCACCTGGTGGCAAGGGGATCTGGCCTGATTGCGTGGAGATCTGCTTTCAGGAGATGTGCAAGATAAATTTGGATATTTAGGGTGATTCCAGATCATAGAGGACTTTGAAAGGTGGGCAGAGGGTGTAGATTTGGTAAAAGGGAAACAGGTAACACTTTTGAAAAAAAAAAGTGATATGAGAAAATTGAAGTTTTAGAGGGTGGACATAGTCACAATGTGTAAGATGTACTAAATTACCAAGACATTGAGGCAGCACAGCTTGCTAGGATACTGCCCTGGAGTTCAGCATAAAATACAGATTCCCAGTCAGGCATAGTGGTGCACTCCTGTAATCCCAGAGACTAGGTAAGCTGAGGCAGGAGGATTGCAAATTTGAGGCCAGCCTCAGCAACTGAGCGAGCGAGGCCCTAAGCAACTTAGTGAGACCCTGTCACAAAATTAAAAAATAAAAAGGGCTGGGGATGTGGCTCAGTGATAAAGTGTCCCTGAGGTCAATTCTGATTACAAAAACAAAACAAAACAAAACAGATTACAAATTCCTGGATTTCACCCAAGTATTAAGACAGAATCTCCGAGGTGAAGACTGGGAGTGTCTATGGAAAATTCCGCAGGTAAAAAAGTGCAGAGGATATGCCTGACTTCTGATCTATTATTTTTCAGCTTGAGCAGTTCCAAACTAAAACTTATGAATAGAAAAACTATATTGTCCTTTTAAGTACAGTCAATTCTTCATTAATTAGAAAAATGAAAGAACAGAAGAGAATAATAAATAAACCTAAATCTTAACTAATTCAAAATTAAGGGCAACTCTTAATGATCTAGTTTCCCTCTGTTTTCCATTTATTTAATTAGTTATTTTATATAATGTTAAGGATCATCTTTGAATCCACCACTAAAAACCAAACCTGGGATCCTGACAGTTACTTAGCCCTACCTGTTCCTGGCCTCCATCCCTCACCTCATTGTCTGGGTGTTTAACTATTGTCATTCAGAACCATCATTCTGAATCCCATCTCCTTGTTCTCTTGCTTTTCTTTTGGTGTAGGTTATGTACCTATATAGTGTTTCCAAAAGGCATATGCTTTTTTTCTTTCTTGGTACTGAAGATCGAACCCAGAGGTGCTTTACCACCGAACCACATCCCCATCCTGTTTTATGTTTTATTTAGAGACAGGGTCTCACTGAGTTGCTTAGGGCCTGGCTATGTTGTTGAGGCAGGCTTTGAACTTGCAGTCCTCCTGCCTAGCTTCTCCAGCCACTGGGATAACAGGCATGCACCACCACACCTAACTCAGCATATGCATTTTTGATGAAGTTGTTTTTGATTTTGTGATAAGAGCAGTACGCTGTTGGTGGTGTTTTTGAACTTTTTTAACACCACATTGCTACTATATTGTTGGGTGCTACTATAGTTCAGTCCACCAAACTTTAGGAGTAACTGTGTTTTAGGGCACTGGGAGCTGACCTGAGCTCACCAATTACTCCAGCAAGCTCTAAGAGGGACTGACTGTCTCCAGCCACCTTTTCTTGCCAGGGCAGGAGGAGACAAGCCACATTAGGGTTTTATTTTCAAGAAAAGGGGAGGCCTAGTCAATGGATTTCCTGTTTCTCAATCACAGAAGCTCAGAGGGGACAATTACTTCTTGCCTTTCCATACTTGAATCAGCTATAATCTATGCCTGCCTATTATTAAAGAGAATGACCATGGAAGTGAGTATTAATTATGGGTTATGTGCAAATTGGTGAATTCACCTTGATGACAAGAGCCAACTTAACATTTAGGCCAATCTTCTCACATGATATGCAATTTCCATCTTTAATACCCTCATGTAATGTAGTACTTTATATGTTATATTGCTATATAACATTGCTATGGGATGCATTGTGTTCCCCCACAAATTCAAATATTTCAATCCTAAGCCCCAGTACCTCAGAAGGTCACTGTATTTGGAGACAAGATCTTTAAGAGGTAATTAGTTTAAAATGGAATAATTGATTTGGGCCCTTATTTAATATGGCTGGCCTATAAGAAGAGAAAATTTGGACACAGAAACAGAGGAAAGGTTGTGAGAACACATAGTGAGAAACTAGTCATCGACAAACCACGGAGAGAAGAAACCAACTCTGCTGTCACCTTGATCACTTCCACCACCCAGAGCTGTGGGAAAATGAATGTATGTTGTGTCAGCCACCCCATCTATGATGATTTGTTAGGGCAGCCCTAGCAAATGATATGCGTATAATTGTTTTTTATGACCAGAGCTGATGTGACAATTAAAGTAGTTTATGTGACTAAACTTCCCGGGTTCCAATTCTGTCCTCACCATTTGTGTGTTTATAAGACCTTGGATAGTTCTGGTTCCACCAAGAGAGTAGCCCATTGCTCGTAGGTCTTTCTCCTCACCACTAAAAAATCTCTGGCATAGAACAGCAAATAAGCACAGGAAGTCAGAAAAGTGAGAGAAGAATGGGCTGCCTAGGACTTGGGACTTGAGGAATGGCAGGTGGTGAATTCCCGGGTGGCCTCCTTGCTGTCTACATATATTGTAAAGATGCTGCAGAAACCTTCAAACCAGTCATCAATAGGTACAGACACGAAAAACTCTGAGAACAGACTGTTTTCTCTAGGCAAAGGCCCCAGAAATATTTTGGCAATACTTATCCTCCTCTAGTCAAATACCAAACGTAAAGGGAGAAAGGTATCCTTTCCTCTCTCCCCCACTTGCTGGGGGGAAGCGTGCAGAATGCTGCCATTGCCTCACGGGGATGTATCAGCAGGGTCATGCGGAAAGCTCATCCCTAACCTGAGAATGGCAGAAGCAGGCAGTGCTTCATTTCTCCCACTGGGTGGTGTTGACAGGACCAATTGGGCAGCTGATAGTCCCTGTTCTTCCCAGGCTGGGTATCAGTGGGATCCAGTGTTGACACGAGTCTATATCCTTACCCAGCAGCAAGGAGACTTCATGGGAGGTGCAGGCTGAGGCAGTCAGCACGGCACATCTCCTGGTGACAGCAGGACTCAGCAGGTACTAAGCCTCTGCTCCCATCCAGGAGCAACAGGACAGAATTAGGTGATGGAGGCAGGGCCACTTGGCTCTCTGCTTCTCTCTCTCCCCCTCCCTGCTGGAAGCAGAGCCCAGGAGGGAGGGAGTTGGTGTCCCACTTTCACTAGTGAGATGTCAATAGAACATGAGGGGAAATGGAATAAGGAGTCCACTGTCTGCAGTGAGGCAGGGTGAGCTGGTGCCTTACTTTTGCCAAGGTGGTATCTCCAGGGCCCAGTGGGACCTTGAAGATATATACCTGCCACCCCCCAGCCCTTGCACTGCATTTCACCACAGGGACTGCCAGAATCTCATAAAACAATACCTCCAATTCCCAGGATATGGTAGGAAGTCACTTATTATACAAAGATCCAGGAAAATCACAACATGAATGAGAAAGGACAATCAACAGATGCCAGCCCCAAGATGAATCAGATTTTGCAATGATCTGACAAGAATATTAAAATAGTCATTATGATAATGCTCCAGGAACCACTACACATATTTTTGAAACAAATGAAAACTTAAGAAATCTCAGCAAAGAAATAGAAGTTCGTTCTATCTGTCTGTCTATCTATCTATCTATCTATCTATCTATCTATCTATCTATCTATCTATCTTATAGAATTCATGTTGAAATTATAAAACCGAAACATTCAATTACCAAAATAAAACCTTGCTCAGTAAGAAAGATATGACGGTGTTATAGTTTGGATGCAAGATGTCCCCCAAAAGCTCATGTGTAAGAAAATGCAAGAAAGTTTAGAAGTGAAATGACTGAGTTATGATGGCCTTAACCTAATTAGCATATTAATTCACTGATAGGTATTAACTGTGAGGCAGGTAGGATGTGGCTGGAGGAGTGGGGCACTGGGTTGTGCCTTGGGGTATGTATTTTGTTCTTGGTGAGCACAGCTATCTCTCTCTCTCTTTCTCTCTCTCTCTTTCTCTCTCTCTCTCTTCTGCTGTGATGTCCTGCCTTACCTTGAGCCCTGAGGAATGGAGCTGGCCGTCGATGGACTGAAACCTCTGAAACTGCAAGCCCCAAAATAAAGTTTTTCTTCTCTAAAATTGTTCTTTTTAGATCTTCGGGTCAAAGAAAAACAGGTGGGTTTAGTAGGAAAGTGGAGATGGTATAGAATAGAATCAGTGAATTTGAAGATAGACGGATAGAATTTGCTTAACATGAAAAACAAAGATAAAACAGACTGCATTAAAGAGACCTTGGATAAGTTACTAAAACCTTATGTATTTGACCTTATTCATCTTTAAAATGAGGATCATGATTGTAGCTATACTCAAGGAATGTTGTGGCAATTAATTGAGATGTATAAAAGGGATTATTTGGCACAGTGCCAGACACATAGTTAATTTCTCAATACAAGTTAACTATTGTATTCACCTTGGGTAGATAGCCATGTGCTTGTACCTCTTGTACAGTTAATTCAATTTAATGTGATTCAATTCAATATGCCCTTACTAACTGTATACCAGTGAGAAATAGCATTTATCCTGCACAGTCTGGTGGAAAGGGCATACACTTTGAACTCACAAAGACCAGATTCATCTCCAGAATCTGCCACTTACCAATGGGGGGCCTTTGAGACTCCTAATGCTCATCTATAAAATGGAGACAAAACCATCCATCTAGAAGGATTAAGTAGATATCTGGTATTTAACAGAGGGAGAAAATACTAGTTTCAATGTTTTAACTTTTATTAAAGATTCTTAACAGTCTTGTAGTTGCTATACTAAGAATTGTATGTATTCAGTGTGTACAGTTTGATGAGTTTGGAGCATGCCAATAGCTGTCACGTCATTATCACAATCAAGGTTATAAAATACCCAACACTTCCAAAAGTGTCTTTATGAAATGCTCTTTCCCCCAACTTGTTATTAAAAAATTTAAGCATACAGAAAATTACCAAGAACAAGTAAAATAAATACTTAAAAAACTTCCCCCTAACCAAAGACTTTTTAAGCAACTGAGCATGGCATTATAGTGTTTTATGAGATGTGTTAAAGAAAGGCAAGACAGGCCTCCCCCCTTTTACAAACTTTTACTCTAAATGAGAAGATGATAGCACTGAATCATGGAATAGTAGAACTGGAAGAGACTTTGTAGCTACACAGATAGCACACAGCCAGAATATATGAGGCCAAAGGATAAGTGATGGTCTTAAGAGCTGAGAGAGATCACTGTGGGGGATGGCAGGTAGGGGTGATTTCTTGACAAAAGTGTTGTAAATCAGGGCTTGGGAGAAGTCAGGGGTCAGGATGGACAGACAGAGGTTGGCACCATCTTAAAGTGGGACGGGGAGTCTAGAATTTGAAAGAGACATGTTCAGAAGTTGATAAGGGACCTTACTAGAGTTCATTTCTTCTTTTCTGGCTAAGAGAATAGAAAGAACAGTAGAAGGACACACAAGGAAGCCAGGCCCAGGCTCTAGGGGACCATTTAGGAAATGACATTGGCATTGAAAGTGGCTCTGGTATAAGTGAATTCATAAGAAACAAGTAGTTATGCTAATTACCCCATAGATAGCTCAACTCTTTGTCTCCTTCTGAGCCACACAAATGCTCTACCCTCTGGGTTTATTTGAAGTATTCTACTGTCAGCAATGGCTCCTGCTTATGCTCACCTGTGCCCCACATGCACACTCAGAATCACACCTGCACTTATATACTTGTGCATTTTTACACATTTTCATATGCATACATACTCACATATGCACTCACACATATGCTATCATGCACACCACACAAATACACTACATTAGATGAATGGATAAAGAAAATGTGGTATATATACACAATGGAATATTACTCAGCATTAAAAGAGGATAAAATCATGGCATTTGCGGTAAATGGATGGAGTTGGAGAATATCATGCTAAGCAAAGTTAGCTAATCCTATAAAAACCAAATGCAGAATGTCTTCTCTGATATGAGGATTCTGATTCCTAATGGGGATTTGTGGGAATCATGGGAAGAATAGACGAACTTTAGATAGGCCAAAGGGGAGGGAGGAGAAGGGAGGAACACGGGGGTGGGAAATATGGTGGAATGAGATGGATATCATTACCCCATGTACATGTATGAAAACACAACTGGTGTGACTTTACTTTGTGTTCAGAGACATGAAAAATTGTGCTCTATTTGTGTAATATGAATTGAATTCTATTATCATATATTACAAATTAGAATAAATAAAATAGAAAAAATTAAAAAATACCAAAAATATTACATTCACATATACAATCATACATTTCACAGCCACCTCATGCCTGCATACCCTACCCCCCATAAGCAGTTACACACATACTCTCATATCCTTCAACTGTACAGATCTGCAGAAATATAGGCATGAACATCTTTTGAAATACCCTAACATATTTTCATGATGATATGACATACTATGAACATGCAGTCACTTCTATACATTAAAAGTCGTCATGTATTCTGCTGTTTATTTAATGATCTATACCAATGACAATAGAGAATGACCATTTTCCTTCAATACATTTCAGAAATTTTATTAAAAACAATAAAACACAGAAACATCAGATTCTCGTTTTAAAGTCAAATCAACAGCATCTTCTGGAATTTTCCTGATGTTGCACTATTCTTGCCATTATTAAGAAACAAAACCAAGTTCCAGATCCAAAATAACAACTGAAATGTGTGTGTGTGTGTGTGTGTGTGTGTGTGTATGATTTCAAGCTTTATTTTTGTGAGAAACAGCTTCAAGAGTTTATGACTACTTTTAATTGAAAACCATAGTGGGATGTCTTTTTATTTGCTTTGGGTTTTCATCAGCACTTTAATAATGGCATTAATGGCATAGCTACAAATCTTAAAATAAATGAGTGCAACTTTATTGAATATATTATTTCAATCTTCTCAGCATTTTCAATTTTATTCTATTTTCTGGAACAGCCATTTATTTTTCAATTGGCCTTGTAGGTTGTTTTTCCTAGAATCATCTTTCTGTGGTGGCTAAATTAATCTCCCAAGTCTTTGGATTTTTATTCTTGATGTTAAAATCTGTGATGTGTTTTCCTTACAATCGATTACTCTCATTTTATTTTCTTTCGTTTCTCTTTGTTTGTAGGAGACTGTCTTTATTTTAATATTGCCTTCCACACTGTTGTACATGGTCGTTTTTGCTGTGCCTGTGACTAGCCTGTATGAGTGGGTAGGAGACTAAAACACATGATAAAGAGTCCAACCTAATTTGTACAAGGTTCCAAATATACATTTGTCATGCTGCGCACCTAATGGTTGTATCTAACACTGAAGCAATAAAGGGGGCACATTAAGCAGATGCATTGGTGCTCGGTATGTCCGCTTCAAAGAGAATAAATAAATATTTCTCAAATACATAAGCACCACCTGAGTTTCCATCTTACCAAAGACAATTGGGAGTCATAACAATAACTGGGAATTGCTTCTTTATTGCTTTCTTGGTTTTTGGTTAGGTAAAGAAGGGTATGTAATTTAGATCAGGTCCATTGGCTCCATAATGAGAAAACAAGGATTAATAATGACAGTTAAACAAGTAATATACCTCATCTCTGACCCAGGATAATGAGGACGTTCTTATATAACTAGATATATTTAGCCTTTTAAAAAAATTGGGTCTGTTAACCCAGTTAGACAATTTTAGACCAGCCCAGTAGGAAATTGGGGTAAAGATGTAGTGACCCATAAGTCGACTTGGACTTTTCAGCAGATTAGGCGAGGCCCAGGGTCTGTACTGATTTGGGGTTTCCACCCATGTCTCTTTCCCCCCCAAGGGCCATGGTGCAGGATGCTGCCACATCCTAGGTGTCCAATGAGACCACTGCACTATTCTATTGAAAGAAACTAGCCTGTCCCTGTTATCCTTCTCACTCAATTTTTATTCTTCTCTTAGGTGATGGTGTCATTGATAGTTGTGGTAGAAATAATGGTAATTACTTTCTCTACACCATTCAGTGCATAAAGTTATCACATGAATCCTCTGACCCCAGTGACATATTGAATGACCCTTTCCACTTGATTAAGGAGAAAATGGTCACAGAAAATTTAGACGACTTGTTCAAAAACCTGCTCTTGCTCCTCATGGCAAAGATACTTATTGAACATCCATATTCTGTCCCACGTTTATCTGACCCTGTGGTCAGATGGAGCATGCATTAAGAGCCAGGGCTTGAATGTCCATTTGCTTACTTTCTTGGTGTCTATTGCCACAGTGACTTGGAAACAGTTTGAGATGCCAGTGCCACAAGATGCAAGTGGACCTATGAGAGCTTGCCCTGAAGAGTTGTCAGATGTGCAGATGATTTCGCCCAAGTGGGAAATAAATCTTTGATATATGGGGTCACTTAGATTTTATTTACTCATTACTACAGCATAATGAATAAATTCACTATAGTAAAATGATCCCTACTTTTATATAGGTATGTACAGCCTATAAATATGTTTGCATAAAATTGAAATTTTATTTCCATAAGAACTCTGAAAGTGAGATGTTATGTTTATTTCTACTTTATCAGTACTATAATACTGCCATTTTCAGATTATTTTAGGTTCTTTTACAACTATACACTTTTCATTAATAGCATTTATCACAACTGGGATTTATGTAATTCTTTGATTAATGTCTGTCTAAAGTTCAAGCTCTTTGAGGATAGTATATTTCTTAGCCTGAATTAGGTGGTTAGTGCCTATTTGTTGAACTCAGTTAATAAATGAGAGCTAGCATCAACAGATGAGTGCATTTCATCCCTATAGACAAGCCCAAAGATTCTACTTGGAACAAGAAGAATTAGTTATGTGATTTGAGTAATCCATGGCATTTGGCAAGTGGAACTTGATTAATTCATCTTAGTTATAGGGCTGCATCTACCCCTGAGACCAGATAGGGCATGTCCTTGGGCTAAGACATCCATTCTTCTAGATGTTTTGATGTGGGAAATACTGACTTTAAACTCTTTTCACATATTTTCATGTTAAAAATGATCGATACTGATGAACAACCTTAATGCCCAGTTTATTTGTATAATACGTTCTGATGGCACACCAAACTTTGTCACGATTACTCTAGGGGTAGAGCCAATTTAATTGCATTTTATGTTTTAAGACCACAGGGAAAAAAATCCACAAAAAGCTTTGATTGCTGTGATTTTGCTTGTGTGAACATTAGATTTTGAACTTTTGACACTGTATGTATTAATTATAGACATTAGGTATTAAGCAGATGCTGGTCTGGAGTTTACATAAACCCTGGATGAATAGTACTCTTAAGGAAACTCCTCTACATTCAGTGTATTGTTTCCACAAGAAAATGACCCATCTTTTAAGGGTGAGTGCCTGTGAATTATTTTATATCCTGGGAGAGCGTGAATTCATTCTGATTTAGCCACAATTTCTTTCTTTCTTCTTTTTTACATTCTCAAATATATTTTAATTGCTTGTTTTAGCACCAAAATAATCTATTTATGTGATTTACTAGAAGAGTAATATGTCAATCATCTATTGTAATGTAATGATGTTTTTTCTCTTTTTATGGCAATTAACTCAGTAAAACTAACAATGCAGGTACAATATGAGTCTCTTACCTGGAGCAGTATCTTTCAGGATAAAAACATTTAAAATGTCATATAAAAATATGCAAATTTTTCTTTTAAAATGTTATTGTAGAAATGAAGATAATGAAAGAGATATTTTTATTTGTTTGTTTGTTTGTTTGTTTATTTTCTGAAGTAGATGTTCTTGGTATGTGTTGTTTTGAGAAAATTGACCAGGACTAGTCCAGTCTGTGGTCATGGAACTGTATGACATTAACTGACAAATGAATAGATTAAAACCATGACTCTGACATTATTAAAATAATGTGCTTATCATATAAACTCCAGAGAACTGATTTCAAGGAGAAAGCTTAGAAGCAAGGAGAACTGGGGAAATAACATGCAAAAGTTGTATGTGTTTTCTCTGGATTTAACCAGGACCACAAATCTTGCTCAGTTGTATACTCCACCACGGGCTTAAGCACCCTCAGAATTGGATAACTTCATCATCGCTGCAATGAAGAAAATGCTTTGGGTTTATTTGGACACAACTCTCCTTATCCATGCCTGTGAACAGAATGCGTGACAATAAGATGTCAAAACAGTTGCTGCACTGTCAGCTGAAGGAGGGCAGCATGCTCAGGGCAGACAGAAGGAACAGTCAAGGCATGTGTGGGAGCCCCTGACGTCAGGGTGCTATGGCTCCAGTTGGATCAGCTGGCTTGTCATCTGAGATAAGGCCATCAACTAAGTGTATCTTACTTGTGAGGCAGAATCCTGGGGCCCTCAACAATAAGTAGCCCAATATATTTTCTGTCAAATACAGACCAGGCACTGGAAAGGAAAAGCAAGTCGAAACAAAAACCTCTCATTTAATCAAACTGCTAAGTGGAGGAGAGTCCCTGTTGGCTGGATATAGATCTCTTGACCCATGGGACAAGAACATTTGTCCTTGGGCTCACAGGAAGTAGACTGAATCATGACATCCAATCTAAGAAAAGCCCTGCACCTCTGGCTATGCAGCTCCTTTGCCATTTATCTGATTTCTTGCATAAATCTCTGAGTAACTATCCTTTCATTCAAAACTGAGGGATATGCTGCAGTGTTACGAGACACTTCAGGGAATTATTATGGATCATGCATTTAGGTATTTCTGAAGTTGTAGGAAGCAGCAAATGGTTCCTGCCTCTACATTTCAGAAATTATCTTATTGTCTGAAGTGAGAGAAGAGGTGAATGTGAACAATTGAAAATTCACATAGCTTGGGAAATAGATTCTGAATGAGGAAGATTAACAATAGTCCCCTGAAAATGTAGGAGGAAGCAAAGAAGTTTCCATCAAGTGTCTTGAAAATTGACAGTGGGTTGTACGATGAGATGGGATCACATTGCTTAGCTATTTCCCCTAAATCTCCATGGTAGGGGTTACATCAGCAAAGGATGCTTTTTTTATTGCACTGTTCTCTTTTCTTTTCCTTCTCTTAAATTTCTCTTAAGAGAAAACTAAGAAGCAGCATTCAAAGCTTCCAGAATAATGTAAACTTACCCTTGCATGCTGATAATGTAAAACAGATTTAACTGGTTTTTTTTTTTTTTTTTTTTGCATTTGAGTGGAGTACATTTTGTGGTAGTTTGTGTAACGTTTCTCAGGGTAGGCAGACTTAAACCAGCATGGTCATTTCTGAAAATGAGGCCCACGACAATTCTTTAAAAAATTTCTCTTTAAAGAGTCTTCCTGTGTTTAGTCTCATGGAAAGAAATATTAGTTGCACAGAGGGCTTTTAAGGAAGAAAAACGGTATATAAATAGCAAGTATTATTAAGTCAACCCAATTCTCCATTCTATGAGGCAGAAAACAAGCTTTTTTGAAAACTGGTGGTGGAAAATGTTGCTAGATCGAAAGGAGGTTGAGAATGGAGGAGGGGGAACCTGTTTCCTCATTCCATGCCAGGGCAGGGACCAGGGGATGTAATAATTGTGATAATAAGAGCAAACACATTTACATTGACCTTAAATTTTTCCAGAAACTTTCTAACCACCACTGTTTAAGGATAGTTCTGTGGCTCCTTCCTTATCCCACCAGGTAGGTAGATTTTTTTTTTCGTTTTTTGAAGATGGAAAACTGAAGTACAGAGAGATTGTAGGACTGACTAGAGATCACACAAGTAGTATGTGGCTTTGTTTATAGAAAAAGACAAGAGTGAGGGGGTGTGATTTGTATTTTTCAGGAGATCCCTTAAAAAATATATATTTTTCCCAAATGCCCTCTGAGTTCTTAGGGTCTGGAGTCCAACCAATAAAAACTTCATTTGAGTTAAGCAATATACTACATTCAAAGGAAAGCTTCAGTAGTAGTTCATTATTGTGTACAGAGCCTCTGGGTTGGGGAGAACAATGAGGGTGGGCAGTTTAGGGACAGTAACATACACTCCCACCAAGGGCATGTCAGAGTGAAGAGGGAGCAGAAAGAAGCCCAGGAAACAGGGTTTCCCATTAGGTAGTTGTAGGTTTGAAACCTCTTCTACCATTTCCCAAGCTGGTTTCTTCATTTCTGTAATCCTCACTTCTCACCTCTGTGGCTTCCTGGGGTAGTTCTAAACATTTTATGCAGCTATGGAGGAAAGGTATTTTAGCGTAGATATTAGCACATTATCGGAGAAGCAAAGTGAAGAGCCAACTCCAAACTACCTGTACAAGTCCCGGGCCTTTCTCATTAGCTGTGTGTCTTTGGATATGTTTTTCTAAAATTCTCTATAATTTGGGTCCCTTGTGGTACCAAATGCACAGTGTGGTCTGCAGGGGGTTGACTGAGCTAATATGCTCTCCTAGTTCATTTTTCACTGTTGTAGCAGAATAACTGAGACTGGTTAATTTATAATTTATAATAACAGGGATTTGTTTCTTAGGGCTCTGAAGGTTGGGAAATCCAAAGTGGAGGGCTGTGTCTGGCAAGGGTCTTCCTATTGCATAATCTCATGGTGGAAGGTGGAAGGCCAATAGAACATGTATGAGAGAGAAACAAAGGAAGGGGGCTCAATTCTTTTTATCAGGAACTCATTCCATGATAACTAAGTGCCTTATGTGGTAATGGCATTTATCTTCTCTGGCCTCATGACCTTAGCACCTGTTAAAGTTCCCACTTCCTGACACTGCTACACTGGGATTGTTTCTAACACAAGAACTCTGGGGGACACATTCAGACAAATAGCATTGGCATCCAGTGCTTAAAACAGACTCTAGTATACAGTATGTGCAGTATAATTGTTACTTTTTTTCTTCATACCAAACACTGAAAAAATAGAACTGATATTCGTGAGTAAAATAAATATTAACCTACTTAACCTTTTTTTCCCAGCATATCCAGGTCATACACTGGTAACTCCCAGCTTTTAAATAAGATTTTTGTTGTTGTTTTTGAGTTTTCTTATATCCACAGTAAACTGTCTAGCTATTTTTTGTTGTTGTTGTTGTTGTTGTTCAATTCTCTTGCCAAGCATGAGGTTGTGTAATGCAGTGTAATGCAGTTAAGTAATGAGGTAAGATTTTATTCTTTTAGACATAGAGAATCTGTTATTGTAGGCGAGAAGTCCATCTTTCTGTTTAGAGTGAGTGACACCCTAGCGGGGAATGTAAATTGTATGTGGCCTTGTTCTCCAGATTATCTGCAAATAGGCCAGTGGCTTCCCGTTTAGCTTCCTAAACTGTGTGTTGTGTTGTAAAGCTTTGGAACTGGGGCTGCTCCAGAGCTTTGTTCTGGTGATACAAAAGACCAGGACTCTAGCCACATGGTCTAGTACACTGCTGACATGCCCATTTTCCAATACATATTTTTTATTATTTTCTGGTAACCTGTTTAAATGCTGTCAGTGCTTCGTCTGGCCTCTGTCTCATGTGTTCTGAACATTATTTCAACCCAAGGACATTGTGAACAATTGTAAAATGCTGGCAATCATATTTTTCCAAGCAGTTACATTATATTTATCTATTCACCTCTTAGCCACCTAAAACTTACTCAATGAATAATATGTGCCAGAAATTATTCAGTCACTGGGGAAATTTGGCAGTGAATAAACCAGACACCAATCTCTGCCTTCGAGGGGTTTGCCAAGGCTCAGAACAAGAGGATGCCTACTGTGTGTAGGGCAGAGCAAGGAGACCTCAGTATCAGCTGGAGAGGAGGGAGTGTTGGAGAGAATAATGGGAAAGAGAGTCACTGAACAGGACAGAGAGAAATTATAGAGGTCCTTGTCGGCCAGGGTAGAAATTCTGCTTTATTCCTGGCAGAAGGGAAACTATTGTGCTGCCTCAGAGAGAGGAGAAGTACAATCTGACTTCCATTTTGCCAGGATCAGTCTGGCAGCTGAGTAGAAACTAGACTGAAGGAGAGGGGAAAGAACAAGAGATGAAGAAAAGACCCTTGTTCCATTGCTATCATGGTGATCCCAGGGAGGAGAACCAGCACTGGAAACAGGGTGCTGTCCTGGTGGTGACAAGTGGTAGGATTCTGGAAACATTCTGGAGTGTCCAACAGTATAGTCCCTCAGGACAGCAATAAGGCACTTTGTAAAAACATGCAAACGTATAAAACAAAACTGAACTAAACTTCCACCCACTGTACCATTCTACAACGTCACTCCCAGGCACTTACCTCAGAGGAATGAAAACTTTGCGTCATACAAAATCTTGTGTAGAATTATTCATCCCAGTGTTATTTGTGATAGTACTAAACTGAAACGAAACAAAACAAATCCCTTCCAATAACTTTTATGGGTCTCAAAGGTATTATGTTGAGTGGGGAAAAAAAGCCAATCTCAAAGTCACGTACTGTCTGTTTCCCTTTGTATATACATTGTGCCCTTCAATGACACGACTGAAATGGTGAAATTACAGAGATGGAAAACGGGTTGGCAGGGTTAGGGAGGCAGAGGAGGAAGGTCCGGCCCTAAGGGAGTGGCATGGTGCAAGGGAATGGTGGGGGAAGTTCTGTGTCTGGACTGCAGAGAAGGTTACCCCAATCCACATGTTGGTGACATGTAACTAACGGTCACTGGCACACCAGGGTCAGTTTCCTGGTTTTGACATTGTGCTATCTTTATGTGAGATATAACCACGAGAGGAATCTGGGTAAAGGATGTGGGACCCCTCTGTGCAACTTCCTGTGAATTTGTAATTCTTTCAAAATGAAAAGCACAACTAGCTGGGGTGGGGGGGGGTGGGGGCAGGAGCAGGAGGATGCAGGGGATGGGGAGGGTTCTGAGAGGCAGGCAGAGTCCTGGCTATTCTTGGGGTCTTTTGTGTTCTTTGGCATTTGTGATTGTATTTGTGTCTCCTTTTGAATTCTCATAGCTGTGTGAGTCTTACAGTTCTTTAATAATAACAGAAGATGCTGATGAGGGCAAAAACTACATGGAGCCAACCGAATTCGCTGACAGCGCTGATGTGGGAGAAAGATCTAAAGATGACTCCAAGAGTTTCAGCCTGAGCTTCTGAAAAAATGGAGTTGTAATTAACCACCAAAGGCGTGGTTGGGGAAATCTATCAGAGTTCAGTCTTAGCTGTGATAAACCCTGAAGCCTCTTTGACACCTTTGGAAGTCATTGGATGAAAATGGTATTCTGAGCTTTACACCTGGATGAAATTATCAGGGAGTGAGTAAAGATAGAGAAGAGAATCTGTGACTAAGATTGGGACACTCCAACATTTAGAGATTAGGGAGATAAAGGGAAAACCAGAAAAGAAAACAAGAAGAAATGTTCAGACTGATGGAAGGAAAACCAAGTGAGGGGGGCATGATGGGAAGATAGATAGGATCTGCCTGAAATGCTGAAATGTCAACAAGATGAAGATGGAGATCTGACCATGGCCGTGGCAGTATTGAAGGGCACTGGAGACCTGGGTAGAGTTTTGAAGGTGAAAAGTGACCGGAGTGGAATCTGAGATAAGAGATAACAGCAAGAATGAAACAGGAAACATACTCATGGTGGCTCTTGGCATTGCTTTATTATAAAGGAAAGGAGGAGGATTCCTGAAGAAACCTGGAGATGTTTGTTTTTGCTTTTTTAAGATGAAAGGGAAAGATCACATTTTGTTCTGATGGAAAGACTCCAGTATAGAAGGAAGATTTGGTGCTGCAGGAGAGAGGAGAGAATAAATGCAGCAGTGTCCTCTAGGGGGAAAGAAGGGCTGGGACCCAGGATATGGGTGAAGCACAGGTGTCTTTCAGAAGACGTGTAAGGGTGTGATGTGGGTGCGTGGGGCTGGGCGGGGAGGTGCAAGTTTGTGGAGCTCTGTATGAGCAGATTCTACCTTTCCAGTTCTGTCTGGCTGCATTCTGTCTCTCCAGTGGAATAGTAAGCAAGGTCTCAGTGGTTGAGGGTGAGAATGAGTAGGTGGGGCTGGGAGCTAGCTCCTGGAGAAAGGAGGACGTGGGGAAACACAGAGGAAAGAATGCACGAGGGGAGCTCAATATGGTCTGAGGGCAGTAGAAGGCGCCCAGTGGAGTGGGTGATGGGGAGAGCGGGATGTGTGGTTTTCCAGGGCACCTTCCTTCGTATGCAGTGTGTTGAAGCAATGGAACCTCTCTACCCTCAGATCGCCATAGCTGTCATTGCAAGAATTGTGCTTTCCTGTTGAGCCAATAGCTAGGCAATTCAGGCAACTGCTGTGACCTTGAGTCTCTTTTAACCTCCTGAATTGAGAGGTTATTTAGAAATTGTGAGTGTGGGGAGGAAAAAGGTGAGAGAAGGGACATCTAATGAGAAGAGGTGAGGAAATCAAAAGCAGAGCAGAAGCAGAACAGTCGTTTGTTTCATCATTTAAAGAACTTCAAAAGGGTTTCAAGTCATCAGCATGCAAATAATGAGTTTAAGTTAAATGGAATAGTTTGGATATTTGTGTTATATTCATTCAAACAGTATTTATTGAGAGTCTAGTACTGGGCTGGGCACCATATGTCAGGGATGAACTCTAGAAGGTGAAGGGGAGAAATGCAAGAAGTGTGGTAAGTGCCCACTCTAAAGGGAGGTGGGCGTGGCTCAGAAAGATGCTCAGATTGGACTTGAGACTTACAGGGCGAATGAGGGAAGAGCAGGTGATGTGCAGTTTTCAGGGAGAAAAATGGTGAGGGCAAAGGTGACAGGTAGAAGGGAAGAGAAGCTGGGTGAAGAAGGCTGAAGGTCGGGAGCACATCATTCTTGCAGTTTTACTGTAAGATTAAATACCTCATGCTGCCGACATCTTCCTTCCTGTCAGTTAACTCTCAAAAAATGTGAAGGGTTATTATGCATTGCAAGATGAAAATTTTGACTGTAAACCCAAACACAGTGACATTGCAAGAACCTTCACTTGGTTGGTATGGAAGGAGTTTGAAAACTGCATCTCCTCCCTCACCTTCCTCCCAGCTCCAGAGGGCACCTCCTTGATACTTTCTTGTCCCCTTGGCAGGTGGGTAACTCACCATGACATAAACATGCTACTTGGAAGCAATTATAAGGAGAACAGGTAGCCATTTGTGTCATAGACGGCCAATGTAATGAACTGCCTCTGTGTCATACCTGGAAGTATGCAAAGTGCTCTCAGGTTGTGATGATATTACCTTAACTTATATTGACCACCTACTGTGTGCCAAGTAGTATGCTATTTTATTGACCACCTACTATGTGCTAAGTACTAACTTTTCATGTTATTTCACTGCATACTTAACAACCACCTTTTGAGATTGGCCTCACTGTTATCTCTATAACACAGAACCCTGTGTTATAGCACTGGGGTGTTCTTGTTCCGCACACCTGAAGAATGAAGTACACAGAAAGAGAGGGTGAAAATTCAGTGTGAGATTTATTGGAAGCAAGCAAGGAAAACCCTACAGCATGGGAGGGGTCCCCGAGAGGGTACCTATCTTTGGAGGCTCTCTGTCTAGGGACCTTTATACAATTTTGATGAGGAACTAAACTTTCATTGGAGAATCTCTCTTGATTGTTCTCTTTTTTGGACTAAGTTTAAGGCACACAATTTTGATTTTTCATTCCAATAAAGGGATGATTTAATGCCCTTGTCAACCCGAGTTCATCCTGTACTTGTTCCTTAAAACAAAAGCTTGCATTCAAAATAAACTGGGTTTGACGAATGTTAGAGTAGTCAAGAAAACATCATTTCCCATGTGGCCTTGCCTTTCTGGGGGCAATAACAGAATGTATAGGTTCCCAAGCATGAGTGGGGCCTTCCAGTCAGGCAGCCAAAAATACACAAACAGAAACAAACGGTTTCAATCTGGGATGGTGGGATCCCATTCTCCAAGGTTCTCATTTTTATCTGCCTATAGATAATCCATCTCTTGCCTCATCTCTGTTTTACAGATGAGGAGACTGAGACACAAAATTTACTCAAACTGTTTAGGTCATGCTGTTTAGGGATATCCCAGGACTTGGACTCTGGCTCAGTGACCCACTACAAAGCAGGAATCAGATGTCCTGTTTGTGGTGAGGAAATTTCCTTTGTATTTTTTTTTTTCTACCATGTTATGAGCCTTTTCTGTAAATCATCATCCTCTCTTTGCAAAAGTCCTGCCAAAGAGGTCAATGGGTGAAAGAAATGACACATTTCCAAAGATCTGCTTTCCTCTTTCAAGTTCTTTCTGGCCACTTCTTTTTCCTGTTGTGCAATCAACCCAACTCTCGGTCTGATGAGACAAGTCTGAACCCTCTTTCTATGGCTCGTCTTTGTTGATGTTCTAGAGATGAAATTAGGCTGAGAGCCCACTGGGAAGCTTTGAGTTCTGCTTGGCACTTAGTGTACCCTGGATGCTGGGTAAATGCTAATTACCGGTGATGACAACAGGCAGATAAAACCAGCTGTTCATGTTTCATGCTGTTCAGCTTCCCTCTTAGGGGAGGGGCCAGAGCAGCTTGAAGCAGACCTGGTGGCCACTTCCCTGTTTAATGCAGGGCTCCTTGGGTGCTGTCTGTAGCTGTCCATTACAATTTGAATAATCCATTGTACTAAGAATAGAGGAACTAATTGAATTTCTACAGGGCTCCTAGGAGCTGCAGTAACTCACTTTAGGATGATACAGTTACCTGCAATTGTCTTGCTAGAAAATGAAGAACAATTTGGCAACTGTGACCCCCTGCCCTGAATCTGTTGTTCCTATTTTGTTTTTAACTCTTCTGAGTGAAATTCCTCTCCCTGGGCCTCCCCAGCTCTGGATAAAAGTGGTGCAGACTCTAGGGAAGTGAGTATCTTCTCTGCCCTTCCTCTTGTTTTGTTTCAGGTGTTCTCTGACTTTTGACTTAACTTGGGGTTGAAGGGACCCCATTTCACATGGTTTCTGAGCCTGGGATAAATCTTCTGACAATCTGGATTTTCTCACGGCTGTAATTTCTGTTATCAAAAGCAGCAGGAAAGGCTTTACTTCTGAAACTAAGGGTAAGCTTAGAGATGAAGTGAACACATTTCTTGGTAAGTGTAAATACACAATATTTAAAATGCTCAATTTTAAAATGAAATGATTCCAATCTAGGACTGTCTGGCTGATCTCTAAGTATTTCAGAGTATGCTCTTTGAATGTTTAAGAGGCACAGCCTAAAAATAAGTGAGAAGATAGAGTTTGTGATCCCATGCATCATTGAGTTCAACTCTCTTCCTCAGGGCCGGGCTGAGGTGAGAGGCTTCTGTTATAATCCAGGCAAGGGTGCAGATGAGGAGCACCCTACTTTCCATGTTCCTATGAGGAATTATGCTCTAGAGACAGAGGCCTGTCCCTGGGTTTAGGGGTAGCTAGGTGGTCTTTTGGGCATTGGCGTCCTCCACAGATATTTGGGTTGAGGCCATGGGAGGTGACAGGCATGGTGACCTAGAGAATGATAGATAACATGTGGAACATTCTAGATGAGGGGGTGGAGGTGAGGATCCAGGATTCTTGTAACCTGTGATTGGTAATTTTATGTTAATTTGGGTAGACTATGGGGCCCAGTAGTTTGGTCAAACATAAATTTAAATGTTATAGTGAAGGTATTTTTTAGATGAGATTGACATTTGTATTGGTTTTCTGTTACTATAACAAATACCTGAGATAAATCACCTTAAAAAGAGGAAAGTTTATTTTGGCTCACAGTTTTAGACATTTCAGTCTGTGATCCATCAGGCCTGTTACTTTTGGAGCCTGTGGTGAGGCAGCACATCATAGAAGGAGCACATTTTGGAGCAAAGCAAAGAATATAGGGAGGGGCTGGATTCCTCTGATCATCTTTGAGGGCAATAATCTAAGGCTTTCCACTAGCTTCCACCTTTTAAAGTTTCTACCACTTCCTAATAGTTACTGGATGGGGACCAAGCCTTTAATATATGGGCTTTTGAGGACATTCTAAATCTAAATTATAGCAACATTTACATCAGCAGAATTAGAGTAAAGCAGATTGTCCTCCGAAATATGGATGGGCCTCATCCAATTTGTTGAAGGCTGTCAGAGAAAAGACTCAGGTCCCCCCAAAGAGAAAATTATTCTGCCTTTAGACTGCCTTTAGACTACTTCAGACTTGTCAACCTCAAAAAAAAAAAAAAATCAGAGGGAGATTTTCTAAAAAATAATGGTATTTATTTGGGACTAGCAGAGTATTCCAATGGAATAGCAGAGCAATATATATATATATATATTTTTTTTTTTACATATATATATATATATATATATATATATATATATATATATATATCAGCCATAGTAAACTCTGGGAATATTCAAAGAGGTTGAGGAAAGAGGAAATATGAAAGACAAAAATGAGGAGATTTATATCTGCTATTTGGCAACAACTATCTTGGATCAAAATAATGAACAGCAAGAAAGTTCAAGGCTGAACAGACAACTGTCCTGTAGAAGGACTTTCTGTAAAAGGTCATAGTGGCCTCTGCACAAGGTTAAGCTTCTGGCAGAGTCTTTTGTGACAGCTACTCTCAGGCAGTCATGCATAAGACCCCTTCCTTTATAACCTCCTGGTTTAATTTATTTTTTGCTAGTGTCAACACAATGACTCCATTTTGATTCTGACAATTTTCACATTTTTTTTTTTCACAGACTCAAGATTGCAACATTGACTACTGCTACAATTTCCAACCTACCAGACTGTAAAATTTGGACCTGGAATCTCCCCCAATTACATGAGTTAATGACTTAAAAACAAAACAAAACAAAACTTCTGTCTATCTATACACATTCTATTGCCTTGGTCTCCTTGGGAAGGCCTAACTACAACAGGACTCTTCTGGACTCTGTTGGGACTTTAGCATGTGTTCTTGGGGTCACTGGAGGAAACTTTGCCTGGAACCATGGGCAGCTAGGTGGATTCTAAGTGTGGCTGCGTCTTTCAGGATGCACTCAACTCCCCAGTTTGCTCAGGTTGTCCTGTGGTTTGGACATACAGGTCAGTGGGTTGTGGTGGCTCATTCATCTTTGGATTCCAGTACTCACAGGTGACAGGTTGGCTGCTCATATTTACATTTAGATGCTAGACGGTTTAATGGTCCTTTGGTAAAACCATGTTGCCTTGAATTTTATTTGACCTACTCTGAACATAATGTCCTGGCATCTTTGCTTTCTGTCTCAAGGATCAGTGGCTCTCTCAGCACAACAAGAGTCTGTCTAGTAGGTATCAGGGAAGGTGTGGCAGGAAAAAATAGCACATATCATGATCCAAAGGCTTCCTTTTTGAGGGATGGGGTGCTATTGGAAATTGTAAGTTAAAAAGTTATCAGTTAAAAGAGAAGGTACAAGAAGAGGGATGAAAGTTGCAAGTCTCAAGGACTAAGCCAGAAAGGAGGCAAGAGAAGAGCTTCCATGAACCACACAGGAGTGTGATGTCAGGCACCACAGTTCACAGCCTCAGGCGTCCACCACTTACCCCATGGGTAAGTCTGAGCACAACAAGGGTCTGGAGTTTAGATACCTGAGACCAGATGCTTTTCATTTTCCTTTTACCAATTGTTTTTCTCTTTACTTTTTACAACTTTTTGTTGGGTCACCTTGTTTGCTTGTCTTTATGTTTTTGGCAGCAGTTTCGCCCGGCAACAAGTCTTCCTATATGTGAATGTAGCCGGATCATTTTGAGATTCTGGAGCATGTTTAAAAGCATTCCATGCTTTTAAAACCTCATAACCCTGAACTGAAAATGGAAACTCCCAGAGTCATGACAGATTTACATCAGGACATCCCGGGATATTTATGTCTGGCTTCAACTCAATTGCATGTCATTGCTACTGTACTCTATACAGAAATTGCAGTCTCGTGTTAAAGATTTGTTAGAATGATTCTTGTTTGTCCCTCCATCCTGGTTTATGATATGTAAATAAGAGGCACCAGGTCTTTCTTATATTTATACTTTAAATGTATCTAAACAAAGTTACGTGGATGATACCAAAGTGATCATCCGTGGCATAGAGAGGAAGAGATGTTGGGGCATCGAGGAAGTTATGGGGGTTAGAGAAGACACTAGAATAGATAAGTCTATCTTCTCAGATCTATTTGAAGAGATGCTGCTAGGGAGTGACATAGACTGGTGAGGGATCTTTGCCTGCTTGGGAGGTGCAGGGTGGGTGACGAATGAGAAACTGGTGATGGAAAGAGCTGTGGCTGCTGTCTTCTCCACTGCTTCAGGAAGGGAACAGAGGCAGACAGGTTGGGCACAGATGACAAGCCCATTTCTATCAGACAATATGTCATCCAATTTTTTTTGACCTTTTTGCCTGAATTGCACAATCTATATTACATTTTACAGAGTCTGAATTATAAATGTGACACACTGTACATCCTTGTGCCAGATAACAAATTAGAATGGTTCACTACCGGGGCTATCCTAGTTTTGATGTCTGAATCACAGGGCAGTTTGGCTAGTGGAAATGGACACCTAGTATCACCCCAAAGGGGCAGGCGTATAGAGGAGCGCCATTATGGAACACAAATCCAGTTTCAGGTTTGATCTAGAGACAAGTGGATGCTAGTACCTCCACAGATGGGAGCTACATATTACTCCTTTTTTTTATGCATCCTTTAGTCTCAGGCATTTTGTTATAGCAGTGGAAAATTAACTAATACAGAGGCCTTCTTAAGTTTTGTGCCCACCTTCTCTTGTGTCCTACCTTTGCCCTCATGCTAAAAGGTAACATTTAAGCCTGGAGTCTCTGGTCTTTAATTTTTAATCTCTTTGCTATGCCCATCCTATCCCCCTTCTACCTAACTAAGCAGTGGCTTTAACAATGGATTTATTTGGTAAAACAACACCCTTACTTTTATTTTTGGCTAGTAGGCTCATAAAGTTTGTTGGATTGGATATTGTCCTCATCTCCTGAGAAAGCTACTGCTTTACTGCCACTGTTAAATCCTTCTTCAGTTTAGGATACATATGTTTGCTTTTTCAACCCTGCCAAATTTCAGATTGTGATTTTGGTCAACTTGTAAGTGAGGCCACAAGCAGAGAGTGTTACCTTTAGCCAAGTGATGTTTCCTTCCATCTCTGCTTGCAGATTCATTAATGCTAACCTTGAATAATTTTGCTAAAGGTGGCAAGAAGGAGCTATCAAACACTACTTTTCCCTACACCGCAGCCCAGTCAGCAGGTCATCTGCCTTTTAAGATCAGAAGGTGTTTTACTTTGAACCAAATGTTTTGCTACTGCAAAATAAAAGCCACCCGTTTTTTCAGCCTTCAGTACTCATGCCCTCTGTGCTCACTGTTTGATCACATCTGTGAAGCCATTGCAATATTTTTAAATTGTCATGTAGCTCTCCAATTTTAGGTACTAAATTCTGTATCAGATAGTACTTACATCTGGCTGCCTGTGACAGAGGAACTAAATCTGTTTAAACAAACAGAATCTTTTCTCTCATTTAAAAAGTTAAAAAGGAGTTCTTAACCAGTTTTTGGCGAGTAGAGAGAATCCCCAAGTCCTCAGGGGCATGGGCCCCTTCATAGTTTCAGCTCCACAACTCCCAAAAATGTCTTTATTCTCATGATCCACAAAAACTGCCAGCCATCACTACTATGTTCTAGGCAGGAGGATGGAGGAAGAGGGAAGAAACATGCTTCTGCCCTCGAAGGACACTCATAGATGTTGCACATAACACCTGTGCTTACCCCTAACTGGTCAGAAACTTAAGTAGTTGAGCATGCTGAGTTGCAGGGGAGGGGGGAAATTAAGGTCCCGAGGCCCACAGCTCTGGGCTTAGCTGAACCCTAGTGCTCAGTGACTGAGACAGTAGGGGAGAATGGATATTTTAGACAGCCAGTGATTCTTTCCATCATGTGCTACTTGGTAGCATTAAATTCTCGCTCTCTCTCTCTCTATATATATATACACACACACACACACACACACACACACACGTACATGTACACACACATTCACATACACACACATATGTGTGTAGGGGTGTGTGTGTGTGTGTGTGTGTGTGTGTGTGTGTAAGAAATATTGACTGTCTGCTGTGTGTCAGGAGGGGCTCAGGCCCACAGGAGAATTACATATGACATGGCCAGAAGAATTATATAACGTCATAGAGATGAAGATGCCACAGTGGTGGGATCTAGTTATTTTATCAAGGAAGAAAGACACTGCCAGTTTTAATTGTAATAAATATTTTGTTTCAGATATGCTAACAATTTCAAAGATGTTTAAATGTTAAAAATTCTATATATATATATATATATATATATATATCTGAATTAATATAATTAAATATTTTGGAGCGCGGATTTTTGGGATGTCTTTTATCTCTCTTAGCCTTAGTGTTCCCATTTGCAAAAAGAGGATGCTAGTTCTCTTGTATCAGAGTGTGAAAGGATTAAATAAGCTAATTCACATGAAGCTTTAGCCCAAAATTATAAATGCAGTAAGTGCTCATTAAATGTTAAGTTCTCATGGTTTTAAGTAAGGGTTCCTGCCCTCGAAATAGCTTCCCCTCTAACAGGTGACACTGTTAACACAAAAGAGGCAACAAAATAGGGAGAGGAGTGGAAAAGTCCCTTTTAATACAGTTCTAGGAGAGCTAACATGTGTGATAAATATTATGTCCATTTAACTGGTCTGAAGCAAATCCCCCTGAGGATCAGAGGAGAATTATTAACCATTCAAACAATTCCAATGCATTCAGTCCATCCCAGTCCCCTTGCCTGCCGAAGGTGGACCCAGCCTGGAAGACTGGCTTCTCTGAGAACTCCTGTATCATTGCAAAGACCTGAGGGTGGCTGAAGGGAGCTAGAAGTTCCTCCTGGTAGACTTTCAGAATGTGTCCATCTGCAAAGTTCTCACATTTTCACCAAGGACTGGACAGATAAATTTCCTCATAGGATTGCCCGTCGGCAGCAAAAAACCCACCGAGGGAGGCAAACTCCTACTTATTTTTGAGGAAATGTTGACTATCGGAAAGGATGCAATCATCCTTCCCACCCCTAGAGAGAGCGAATTGTAAGAGGCTTTATGGCTCTTTGCAAAAGCACCCTTTCCCAGCACATTTTCTCCCTTTGCTGGATTTGATTTAGATCAGGCAGAGTCTATCTCAAGTGTGTTTATTCCTTTTGGTTAAGTGGTGCCTCTGACATTTATGGCCCAGGAGAGTAAAACACATCTATTATGTCTTGAAGAAATCAACCACATGAAGCTCAACAAATTCTCTCTCAAGAAATTTTTGGCTTTTTAAACTAGCTCATATGTTAAATAGTTTACATTTGAGGTTAAAAAAAAAATGTTGAGACCCCAGAGTTTTAGTCATCCTAAAATAGTTTTATATTCTATCCAGGAATTTTTTTTAAAATTTATTTTATATATTATTTTTATTCATTTATTTGTATGTGGTGCTGAGAATCAAATCCGGTGCCTCTTACATGCTAGGCAAGCACTAAAAATTTTTAAATGACGTTATCTTAGTTATTTTATTTTATTTTTTACTGTCATCATTATATTCTTGAGGGCTATACTGGGAATGTTGGCTGCTTGTTAATGGTATTCAAATAATTTTTTTTTTCGGTGCTGGGGATTAAACTCAGGGCCTCACACATGCTAGGCAAGCACTCTACCACTGAGCCACATCTCCAGTCCTTCATATTTTTGATACAAGCTCTCACTAAGTTGCCCAGGTTGGCCCTGATCTTGCAAACCTTCTGCCTCAGCCTCCTGAGGAGCTGAATTACTGGAGTGAGCCACTGTGTCCAGCCTCAACAACCTTCTCTGGTGAGGGGCAGGCCTGATTTGACATGATGGCCGCATTACTCAGAGAATCCTCCAGAAGACAGAAGATGTGAGGGGCCTACATACACAGTAGTCGTCATTGCCTAGGGAGCCACTGTCCCCATGCTCTGGCTGATACTGGTCCCCTGAGATGCCCTGGCCTGGAGTTCTGCCTTCTAATCTATGGTACTCGATTCTTTAATAAGTAGGAAAATGCCTCTCATTCAAGAACCCAGTTCTCTTGTTAGAGGGGATGTGATGGGGTGGGAGGTGTCTTATAAGACACACTCCCAAAATGTATGGCTATTTCAGTTATATTACCAGCTCTCCAGTGGCAAAGTGGCAAATTTCATATGGCAGAGTGACTTTCAGTCTTAGATTTAGAGCTTTGCACATTTAAAGATATTTTTGTGAATACTTCTCCCTTTCTTAAGGTTCATAGATAGTCCTGCCCAAACCATTTTTGAAGCCCAGGGAAAAATTCTAAATACTTGAGTGCATAAATCAAGTGAACGTACAATGTTATGTAGAACATTTTTTATTCTCCTTTGATAAATATTCACTCCTTACAACAAAATTTCTATTTTAAAAATTTTAGGCTTTTTACTTTTCTAAACTTCATTTTATATTTCCTATCATAATTTTAGTTTGTTCTCAATATCAACTTAAAGAATGAAAGACAAAAAGAGGTGGTTCTATTTGGAGTGTATAAAAGGTTGAATGAATCCTTAAATAGTATCAATTAAAATAAATGTAAACATTGAAAATTAGGATCTTTTTATGATTCCAAAATAGAAAGTCTTTTCATAATTTCAGTTGAAATTTCAATCTTCTGAAATTCAGAGAAAGTTCAAATTTTAATGAGGGAATAGCAAAAATTTCAATCACTTATTTAAGTAGAAAATGTAATTTTCTGAATCTAAATTAAATGATTTATATATAAAATGTTAAAATAAATCAACCCCTACAAAACTCCCAAGACAGAAATATTCAAGTTCAGTTCATCTTTGGCTAATCATTTGGCCTTGAGGCAGTCCTAGGTCCTCCTGACCACCCACATCTCCATCATTAGCCTGGGCAATAAGAATGGGCTGTGTGAGAAAGAGGTGCTGCTATCTTGTAGTTTTTGTAGTAGAGAGGTCATGACTTGGTTATCAGGAAATACGACTTAGGTCATGCATGTAATTGACTACCAATTTTTTTTTTTTTTGCATTAAGGAAAACAGAATTGGATAGATGGAACAGAAAGGATTCTTAAGGAAATAATATTACTTGATTTGATTCTATGTTGGTAGACACAAGTCACTATATATTTGTCTAAACCTGTACAACACCAAGAGTGAACTTGGGGATGACATATGTTTCCATCTCTCCATGCAGGTTCCTCAGTAGTAACCTGTGTGTGGCTCTCCTTATTAATATCTAAGTGTATATTTAATATCTAAGGATATTAATAAGGGGGGAGGTTGCACGTGTCTGGCAACAGGGCATATATGGGAAATCTCTGTACTTTCCGCTCAATTTTATTGCTCTTTAAAAATGAAGTCTAAAAAAAAAAGAAAAGAAAAGAAAAGAAAATAGAGCCTGAGATAAATGAGAAAAAAAAAAGTCTATTCAAAACATTTGACGTCCTAAAGAGGAGACAAATGAACTCTTCGTTGAATTTGAATAATGAAAACTCTTCTAACACGTTAATTGGCTTTCTCTGCTTGCTTCCTTTTGGGTCTACATGGTGTTCTTGAAAATTTCCAAAGATTCCCTTTCTCACACTATGAATGGTGCTGTTCCGAGACTGGAGTCCTCTCTCTCCACCTCTCCAGGATCCCTAATTGTTCATGAGCTTGCCCTACTATTTCATACTCCTGAGACTTTCCTTCCTCCTGTGAGCACCTTCAATGTTCTCTACATTGCTTCAGTTTAAACTTGTGTAGGAGCAAAAACTATGCCTTATACTTTAAAAATGCCATACCCCTTGCAGAGTTTGGTTATAGTTCTGGGCATATTGAGCACACAGTAGGTATAAATTGAATACATTCTGTTTGAAAAAAAAAATCTTCCTTTGACTTGATCAGAAAACAAGAAAAATTTGACAAGTCTTTTATTTTTTTGTACTGCTTTCAAAACATGTCTGGCATCTAGGTTTCTTATGTTTTAAAATGTTTCTGCTTTGTTTATTCTTGTGTTAATGAAGAGTGGTCTCAGAGTGCACATCAGATCTAATTTTACATACAGCAGGGATCTTTCCGTCCAACTGAAATCCATCTGGAAGCAGAAAGGTGGTAAAACACTAAACTCAAAAATAAACTCTCATAGAGATTGTGTTGATAGCACATGCACTGGATAACGGCCTCCAACTCTCAGGACTCCAAGCAAGGAGAACTCTGGCAACGAATCCCTTTCTATTTGCCTGTTTTTCTTGACTCAACAAAGAAAATAACATGTCAATGGAATGCAATGTAGTGGCCAAAGGAAAACCCCAAACCCAGAATGTCCCGAGTGTTAAATGACCTTTTAGATGGCTTCTCCTTTTTCTCTGCTTCTGTTTGTGATTCAGGAAAGACAGCTCTTTCTGTTGTCTCTGCTAAACCTGCACTCTCAACAGATGCTATCTCCTGGAAAACAAAACCAAACAGAACAGCATAAGCCCACAGATAACTCTCCCAGCTCAGAGCAGACGAGGCATGCTCTGAAATCAGGGAGAACAATTATTTTCTCTTTGTATTTCTGCATGTCCAATGATAAGATTTGACTGTCCATGTCTCTTTTCTTATTTTTAGAGTTACATAGACCATGTTCCTTTTGTTTTGCACATCTTCATCATATAATCTGGAGGTTTCTGATAAATACTGCATAAATCATCACATTGGCTACACAATAAAAGATACTGCTGAGTGGATTATTGAAAATGAAAGTCTATCATTATTTGCGATTCTCTCGGCAGAAGTAGTAGTTTGGCAGATAGGTTTGGTTGGTTCTGTTACTGATTTCAGCCTTCCTCTTTTCCTTTCTTCTCCCCTATTCCTCCTTCCCTTTTCTCAGTCTGCTCTCCATTCTAAAGTGTAATGACCCTCCAGTGTCTCGTATTTGGCCAGTCAATACAGGAAGCAGTGTCTGGCCGAGTCTTGCTGCTTTCCTTAATATCCACTTATCCAGCTGCATTTTCCCTATGGACACATCATCAGAATTTTTAAAACAGTTTGCTTCCCATTCTAGTTACACTCAGCGTGATTCTCTTTAATGTCTGGCTTAATTGTGTCACTTAGATTTTCCATGTATTTTAATATGTGTTTTTCTCCAGTCCTCCTTGAATTAATTTTCACTGCTCTCCAGTCTTTGCGGAAGATTCTTTTTCAAAAATGGCATGAGATGAAACAAAAAGCAAATCTGGAAAACAGTTTGACATTTTTAAAGTATGTTTTGATTTTGAAAGAAAATTTATATACTCCCCCCACCCCGCCCTTTCATTCCCCTGTCCAACTATTTGAGGAAAATCAGGAAGAGGAAACTAGATAGTGGATAGTATACACTGCAGTAAGTAAGGAGGAATAGTAAGCAGTCCCTCTGAAAGCCACTGGCATTTCCTACCATAAGAGACCATGATAAAGAATAATATGCCTTGGCATTGAATCAGTAATGGTAGCTGGAATATTAAACATCATTGGTTTTGAAACTAGCTTTGAAACTCAAATGTGAAAAGAGTAGCTTATCACTACCTGAGAGAATAAAGACCTTCCAAGGCATGTTCAACTGGGAGCCAGGGAAGCAGCCAGAGTGGTTGAACTTGCAGAGAGGAGAAAAAATGAGACATGAAAGAGGGAGCCAATCCTGTCCACGTTGTTGCTCAAGGCCTTCTAGAAAGAATCTAGCAGAAGCTGGATGACTGAACTTCCGGAATGTTGCGAGCAGAATGCTTCAGCTGGATGAGGGTGTGGAGCAGATGATAACCACATTCTGCCCACCATACAGTGCGACGAATCTGCCTTGCATACCTAACCAAGGTGCAGGACATCATTGGGGCTGATGATGGAAATCTGGCCTTCAGCTTTCCTGGTGGCTTTGACCTCGTTTTACCTGGCCGCACCCCTGCTTCCTGTTTGCTGTGTGTTGGGAGGTTGTGGTCCCTGCGGTTGTTAGGGAAGTCTGCAAGACTGCACGGGAAGAGTGGGGCCTCAGGGAGCTTGGAGGAGCACCCAGGCTGGGCTCAGCAACCAGGCCTATGCTGTTCTTCCACTAGGATCACAAGAGTTATCTTCTTGTTTATTTTAGAGAAGTTGGGAGTGTGCAAGGTGCAGTGTTACAGGATGTGCTATAAAAGCCACAGATCCTTGGGGAGGTCCTGAGTATAGGGTTAGTTGAATACAGAACATCAGTTGGGACCTTGCCTCTTATCCAGGGGCATAGCTGTGGTGGCAGTTTTAACTGCGTTTTTTAATGCAGATAGAGATGGTCTCTTCCTGTCCTGACTTTGGTGTATCAAGCTAATAGGAAGACAAGAAAAGGCAAGGGTGGGCCTGGGACAGAGAGACATGGTATGAGAAATACATGGATGTGTTGAGAGGAGAGAAATCATTGTAGGATGGGAATTCAAAACATGGAAATAGGAAAAGATATTCTTTGTGTGTGAACGGAGCAGAGAACTCAGACTAGAAAATGAAGATTGACTCATAGAAATAGAATTCCCTATTGACTAAATAAGAGGAGAAGCAATGGAAATAATTCTGTCTCATGGAAAATACAGCCTGTACCTCTTCTGGCTGTGTTATACCTTATCTGGCCTATCTCCAACCCCCAAGTTCTAGATGGGGGCCCTTCTGAAATCCCTTGTTTCAATCTAGGAGCTAGATGATTTAGTCACTATGATAGATACCCAGAGTAGACTGATTTTAAAAATCAGTTAAAGATAGCTTTGTGCCTAAAATTTCATATTGGTAGAAATTGGAAAGCTTAGGAAGTCCATGAGAAAGAATCGGGTTTTTGTTTGTTTGTTTGTTTCACTTAAGCAAAATTTGATTTGAAATACAACTACCTAGTTAGTAAAAACCTGCTGTGACAATAATCTTGTACCTGTGATGATATACTCAAACTGAGCTAAAGTCCAGCATAAGTCTGTTTCCTGGGGAAGGGGAAAGGTGCTATTTTATGGAAAATATGGACCATATTTTCAAAATTTAACTGACATATTAAGAACACAAAAATTGTACCTATTAATGGGAGAACGTGTGATATTTTGGTACGTATATACACTGTGTAATATTTAAATTAGGTTAAGCAAATCTTCTTCTCAAACCTTTGTCCTTTCCTCAGGGCAAAAACTTTTAAAATCTTTTCTTCCAGGTTTTGTAAAACACAGTACACTAGTGCTATCTGTAGTCACCCTACTGTGCAAAGGCACCCCAGAACTTCTTGCTTCAATCTAACTGTAACTTATGGGTCATAACTTTAAAAACTATGTTCTCCATTCATTGGTTATCCGGGGCTCATATTCATACATAATGTTTCTCCGGCTCACCTTGCAAGCCCATGAGATTTTTTTTTTTTTTCAGAAATTGCCACTTCTCACAACACAGCCTTGGCCCGGCTATGACCTGGACATTTCTCCTCTTGGTAAGATGAGAAGCAGGACTGGGGACTTCTAAGCCATAGTTCCTGCCATCCTGAACCTCACCTGCAGCTCTTGATGAGGACACTGTTAAACCCTGGGTAAGTCCTGTGGTCAGACTGGGGGGCAACTCCCTCGACCTGTTGACTAAAGCAACCCTGATTCATGTAATGAGTAGTGCTTGGGGGAGGAGAGTGGCATTGAATCTCCTTCCTGCAAGGTCCTGTCTTACGGTGGCTTCCCAGAAAAACTGAACCTGAGTCCCGGGTTTAAGCACAAGTGATTTCTTTTGAGTTGCAATCCCACGAAGCACCATGAGACAGTGGGGAGGGGAGACGGGGGGGAATGAGGATAACCAATGTGTCGTGTGGTAAGGAGTGGGCTGCTGGGGTGAGGACTCTGAGTTCCATCCTGGGAGGGACCTCTGAAAGACTGTGGAACACACCTCAGCGTCCTCCTACAGCGGTGTGTTTATTCACAGACTCTACCCCTCATTAACTGAGGGCTCTAACTGGGACCATTAGTCTCCCACGGCCAGAGGCTGCCTGCACAGCAGAGAGAGGCAGAAAGGGATTGAAACACAAATGGTCCATGGTTACCCCCTGGATGGATGGAGAGGATGTGGTGTGGCACCAACAGGCTTTGCCCAGCTCCCAACCCAGAGGCTCTGAATCTACCCACGTCTCTCACCCGGCCCACACTCCTACGCTGGCTCACAGAAGGGGAACAGAAGAGGGCTCCTACTTCTGCCTTCTAACCCTCATTCCCTCTGGGGAAGGCTCAGGAAGAGGACATCTTGCTTCTTTCTATCCCTCACTAAGGCTGCCCCAAGAGAAGGGAAGGAACAGTAGGATAGAGGCCCAGCTTGGTATCTCTACGGGAGGCTGGTCCACGGGGTAAGGCCTTTGTTTGGTTGCAAGACCCTTTCCCTGTCTGCCTCAATCACTGGTATGAGGACAGAAGAGAAGTTTTTTTTTTTAACTTCTCTTTTCCATTAAGGTCAGCACAGACGTGGGGCTGCGGTTGCAGTGACAGAAGTCAACAGCCATTTTTCTCTTCCTTTTGCCACTCCACCAGCATCTCGCTGTGAAGCTGGCCCATGATTGTCCACACAGCAGCTGGTCAAGGTCCTCAGCCTTTAGAGTGGACCTCAAAGCCTTGGTTCAGAGAGCAAAAGGAGGCCCCAGGAGTCTTCAGACTTAAATTTAGTTCTCCCACATTTTTCTTAGAGATTTCACACTGGCTCCCCTCCCAACCTGATAATAAGGGCAGGACCAATTCCAATTTAGATGTTGACTCTTTGTTCATTTTTAAAGAAGTAGTCCTCTTCTTACTCTCTAAAAGAGAAACAGGATATGGGCCTCAAACCCTACTCTGAATCTCTAAGAACATAAGTGGACTGAATTCAAATTACAATGCTGACACTTGTTAGTGTGCAAACTTTCTCCAATTAAATAACCTTGTAAAAACTTCAATTTTCTCTTTAAAATAGAAAAAACAAGCTTATCTCATCGTGTTTCAATGAAGATTAACTGAAGTGGTACAACTGAAATGAATACTACAGTAGTACAATTAATTGAAGAAGTACAACTGAATGTGCATAGCATATTGTATTGCACATAGTAGTTGCTCAGTAAAAGGTAGTTGCTGACAGTTAAATATCTGGAAGTAACTTCAGCTATTAATCTCAATTAATGTCCTCCCTAAACCTGAAAATCCTAGAAAGTATTTATTATTTACTATATGGCACTTAATACTTGAAGGAATATTTCTTGCTCATTAACAACAAATAATTGACTAGATTTATGACACAAACAAGGTTATCATTTTTCTCCCTAATATGTCTTTAGAGAATCCACCTCCAAAAGTCTTAGTCTGTGAGGTTTGAATGGGGTTGATTCCAACCCTCCAGAGTTTGGTCCAAGACCAACAGCTGGTTTGATAGACTTTTGCAAAAGGCATGTGACACATGCCGGGTGTTATGGGCTGAACTGTGTCCCTTCCGATTCATATATTGACATCTGAAGTACCAGTACTGTACAATATAATTGGGGATGAGATACTTAAAGAGGTAATTAAGTCAAAGTGAGGTCATTAGGGTGTATCATAATTCAATTTGAGGTCTTGATAGAAGGGAAAGTTTGAGAGAGGCGATGTTTATAAAGGGGAAAGGTTGAGAGACAAGGAAGACAAGGTACACAGGGAAAAGATGACCATCCACAAACTAAGGAGAGAGCTCTGGAGCCCATCCTTCCTTCAGAAGGAACCCACCCTGTACTCGGGGTATGGCAGCCCTGGAGAAGGAATGCACTGGACAATTAAAACCATTCTGTGGAACTGAAGGGTTGAGGCATGGTCCTTTCACTGGGATCACTAGTTAAAACATGTGCAGTAAGTGCCTGCCTCCCTCCCTTGGTCATACCTTCTCTTTGATCGTTATCTGCTCATGAGTTTTATCCCCTTCTCATTAGTGAGTAGCAGATGTCTCAATATGATGGTTTTGCTGCTGTAAGCGATTTTGCATTCACTCATTACCTTAAAAGGAGTTATTATTTTAAAGGAAGAAACCACGATTTAGTGTATGTGATAAATACCCAGCTCCACCTCTCTGTCATACCTGTCTTTGATCCTTATCTGATCATGGAATTTATCCCATTCCTGAAGCTTCTCCTCTCCTGACCTGCTTAGCCTTCTGCATCCCCTCTCCAGAGGTGGAGAAACTTTTAGAGATGACCTCTGTGTATTTTTTCTTCTGTTCAATTTGTTCCGTTCCTTCTTCAAGAACCATATGCTAAATTTGTCTTATTTACCTTCACTATCCATTACCTTTTCTTTTTTTACATACTGTTATTTTTCATTTTATTTCAATCTTCTCAGACTTATTTGTATTTTCCATTGTGCTTACTCTTTTCTTTTCATGTCTTCTAATATAGCTTTCATCTTGGAAATGTTTTTGTTTTTCTCTTCTATTTCTTTTCTGAGCTTTGCCCAATTTAATATAATATTCTTCTGTAGTCCAATAAGCTTTTTTTTTTCCCCTGAGAGGGGGGTCAGAAGTCCATTGAGGAGTTTTTTTGCCCTTAAATAAATTTGCCTTTCTTTTCTATGAGGCCAAAGAAAGCTATTGGCTTCTTATCTTTCCATCTGTTTGCTTTCCCATAGGGATTCCTCCTTTTTGGAAGGGGACTGGCCACTTGTTGTCAAATAATTTAGAGAGAGAGAGAGAGAGAGAGAGAGAGAGAGAGAGAGAGACAGACAGACAGAAATGGAGAAGGAGGAGGAGGAGGAGGAGGAGGAGGAGGAGGAGGAGGAGGAGGAGGAGGAGGAGGGATGCTAGAAGTGGTGGACATCCCTTGTTCACTGATGGCTTCTTATCTTGAGAACTTTCTGACCCCACAGATTTCTTCTTCTTTTGCTAGAGGTATAATTTCATTTTTCTCTTCAGAATTCGGAAGACAGCATAACTAAGAGCAAGTCATGTGGACCACAGATTTGCTGATCTCTGCCCTTCAGTTTTTTCTCCTCCAATTCTTCTACTCTTTCCCTTAGGTAAGAGGCTGGGTCATCTCACAGGAAAGACGAGGTGTCATGCTTTGTCCTGTAGCTCCCCTTGCTCTGTTCAGATGGGTTCAGGATATTCCATGCCTCTCACATGGTCTGCCCTATACTAAGAACTCAAGATTGCAGTTCCAAGGTTCTGGCCACACCTCCAACTTTTTGCAGGAGATGTCTTCATCCTGCCTGGATCTGAGGAGCCGTCCTCCAAGGCACATTACCGGGGACTCAGTCCAGATTTGCATAGCACCTGCCAGGCTGGCCTCAAGGTGTGGGGTTTGTAGTTGTGGAAATTTCCATCTTTCCCTGAAGTGGGAGATTTTCTGCTGAAGTTTTAGATTTTTTTAAAAAAATGTGTGGGTTTTTAGGATGGTGAGCTGAGCAAGAATGCTGTTATACTAGATTTGGTGACAGCATCTTATCAGGAACATTGTAGATGCACAGTAATTATGCATTAATTATGGATGTGAAGGTCTGGGGTGGAACTTTAAAGGAGGCTGAGAGGGAAAGGAAAGGTGGGGGATTCAGCAGGAGCACTGAGGCTGTCAAGGCTGTGACTTCCATAGGGTACCAGCTCTTGCATTTTCCAAACCTTGAAGCTGAAATCTTTAGGGACATCCATTAAAAAGAGAGGGAGACGTCTCTTAGCTTTTGATCTCCAACAGAGAACCTGGACTCTGGAGGGCCTTTACCAGTCTAGGGCTGGAGAGCCAACTATAGATAATCACAGGAGTTACTCTCACATTTTTCTTGCATTTCTATTTCTGGACATAGATTAGCTGTGGTGATTCACTAAGCAAATAAGTCATTTTCTAGTTTGTTTACAGCTGAAGCCACACTGGTGCTTGTCTGGGTCTCTCATAATCTCTGCCTCAGAACAGCTGGTCTCTTTTCTTAATAATAATAATTTTTTTTTTTGTTTAGCTAAATAGGTTACAAAGAATTTTGTTTATATATATATATTTTTAATCAAAAGATGGATGCAACGAATTAATGTCACCTCAAATGACATGAGTATTCAGGAAAAAGGCCTTTTCTAAAAGTTGATAATTTTGCTTTATTTGGTCCCATGTTGGAGTTTAAAATGGTTGTGAAGACTTGACTCAAAGGCATTTTCAAGTTTGATTGTGGCAATCCCTTTCCTGAGCCTTGTAAGAAAAGTTAATAAATGGGAATAAGTTTTGCATGGTTTGGAGTCAGAATGTGAATTTTTAGGCAATTTCTTGAAGTTAGCCCATCCAAGTTTTCTAATGGAAAACTACTATTTATAGAAAAAATGGGAAGGAAGAACCATTGTAAATAATTTCTTCTCATATATTTAGTGATCCTGAATCTAATCCTTCTTTAACAACTCATTTAACATACTGAATATGAAAATTCTTTTAGTTATAAAGCATATGATAATGATGTTCAGATGGTCTCAGAGAATTCTGTTACATCAATAAGTAATTTTTCCTTTAGGTTTGGGTATTCTGGAGAAAGCTGTTCTTAAGTCTTCATCTAGTCCCACAAAAGTTTAAGGGACAGGCAGCACTTTATCATGTGGCTTTGCTATATTTTTCATGGTGTGTGTTTGTAAAAACTGATTTAGTTTCACGGTGTACTATACCTTTCTAACTTAGTTAGAAATACCCAGAGTAACACCATCTTTGAGGTTTAC
Organism: Spermophilus citellus; assembly: GCF_964194105.1. Classification (NCBI taxonomy): domain Eukaryota; kingdom Metazoa; phylum Chordata; class Mammalia; order Rodentia; family Sciuridae; genus Spermophilus; species Spermophilus citellus. The sequence goes on along the minus strand of NC_138182.1, from coordinate 70,209,378 downwards.
TACTCATTTCTCCTTTCTGATATTACTGGAGTTGTTTTCTGTACTTTTACCAAAGTGAATAAAAAATTTAAACATGTGTCCCCATAGGGGAACGATTTTTTGTGTTTACGAGTGGTTCTCTCTCCCTTTCCTAGCTTTTTTTCCTCCCTCTCAATTCCCATATTTTACCTCTGTCTACCTTCTTCCTGAATCGATGATACTTCTTTCTGGAGAAGTCATATAGAATTGATTGCTTTGCAACCAATTGAATAAACCCTATTGCTAAATTGATATTACAATAGGCCAACATTTTTATATATTCCAGACATACCCTGAAACTGAGCATAGAAGTAAAAAAATGTTGGCAAAAAATTAAAAAATTTATACCAGGAAATTTTTTTTTTTTTTTTGCCTGTTCTAACCATGTTGTTTTTATTTTCTGTTGTCACGGTGTTGTCCAACTTTCTGTGGCTATGACAAAATGCCTGATAAGATCTACATGGTGTTGTCCAACTTTCTGTGGCTATGACAAAATGCCCGATAAGATCTACTTTAAGGAGGAAAGATTTGGTTTGTCTTATGGTGTCAGAGGGTTCAGACCATGGTTGGCCATTTCCATTGCTTTGGGCCTGAAGTGAGGCACAGCATCATGATGGAAGGGTATTTCAGAGGGAAGCTTCTCAGCTCTTGGCAGCTGGGAAGTAGGAGTGGGGAAGAGAGAGAGAGGTTTCAGGGACAAGGTATTCCCTTCAAGAGCACATTCCCAGTGATCTCTTTCCTCTAACTAGGTCCCACTTGCTGTAGTTTCTACCACCTTCCAATCTTACGTTGGGTTATGGAACCCACCAATGGATTAATTCACTGAGGAGGCCTGAGCCTCATTATCCAATCACTTTCCTGAAGCCCTGTTCTGAACACTGCTGCTCCAGAGACCATGCTTTCAACAATGAAACTTTGGAGAATATTCCCGATTTCAACCAGAACAGTCACTTTGCCTTTTTCTCTTTCTTTTCTCTACACATTGCTTTGATCATGTGTTTTTTTTTTCTTTTTAATGCTTTCTCTGTCTTTTAATTTCTTCTCAAATAGCACGAATGTTTAGCTCAGCCTAGGAGTTCCTCTCCTGTGAGCTTCTCTCATCAAACTCAATCTTTATTCCTCCTGAGAAGGATTATAAAAGGAGCAATTTATAATTCATTGTCTTGTCATGAATTAACATGACAAAGAAAGATGTTAATGTAAAGTTATGTTAAAAACATTAAAAAAAAAACCTTCATCATTTTTGCTCCTGTGGGATTTTCTCTATTAGAGTGGCTTTAGCAAATAGGGACGAAGAAGAAGGAGAAGGAGAAGGAGAAGGAGAAGGAGATCTATCTAAGTACTTTTACAAAAATGAAGAGCCAACACAGCATTTTTTCCCCCCTGGGGAACACAATAGCTTCTCCTCTCCTGACCTGCTTAGCCTTCTGCATCCCCTCTCCAGAGGTGGGGAAACTTTTAGAGATAACCTCTGTGTATTTTTTCTTCTGTTCAATTTGTTCCGTTCCTTCTTCAAGAACCATATGCTAAATTTGTCTTATTTACCTTCACTATCCATTACCTTTTCTTTTTTTACATACTGTTATTTTTCATTTTATTTCAATCTTCTCAGACTTATTTGTATTTTCCATTGTGCTTACTCTTTTCTTTTCATGTCTTCTAATATAGCTTTCATCTTGGAAATGTTTTTGTTTTTCTCTTCTATTTCTTTTCTGAGCTTTGCCCAATTTAATATAATATTCTTCTGTAGTCCAATAAGTTTGTGGGAAAGACTCCTGCTTTGTGTAGGATGTGCTCCTTTGGTTTTCAGTGCAGCCCCTCCTGTTCCGGTGAGTACCCACAGGCCCATGAGCACACAGAGCACAAAGCATACACACTGATTGGAATCTGGTTTATTTTAACTTCCTGATTGTTTTTGTTAATCAAGTTGCTCAGTTAAAATGAGTGAGGCTAATGTCAAGTCCCTTTTATTGTCCTCTTCCCCAGTCTTTTTTTTTTCCAGTGTAATAGGAACTTCTTCCCAAACAGTTCAGTTGCAACTGGAAGTTGCAGTTTAAGTTAGTAAGTTCTTCTTGTGGCTCTGGGTAAAAGACAACTGTCTGCTACACTGGCTTGTACAACCACAAGAAAATTGTTTTTTTTATCACCCTATTTTTTTTAAATAAACTCTGCTGTTCTCTCTCTAGCTTATTTTGAGTTTTCTCTTGAAAACTTTGCTGAAGGACAGAATAGCAGACCACTTATGGGTTGGGATTCAGGAGTGAGATCTGGCTTAAAACCTGACTCTACGGTTCACTGTAGAGGCATCACATATTTTTATCTTTCTAAGTCTGTTTTCTCATGTATCAACTAGTCATCTGTGAAGGCAAAATGAAATAATACATGGAAAAAAACAAACTTTGGTAAAGTATAATTCTTGCTCTCTTGATAATAGTAATCTGTATTTGCAAGCTAATTTATTACCTTTAAAATATTTAATCTTTTTTAGCCTATTTCTTATTTTAATTTTTTTTTTTTTTGCAGGGGATACTAGTGATTGAACTAAGGGGCATTTGAACACTGAGCCACATCCCCAGCCCTATTTTGTATTTTATTCTGTACAGGGTCTTACTGAGTTGCTTAGTGCCTTGCTTTTGCTGAGGCTGGCTTTGAACTTGCAATCCTCCTGCCTCAGCCTCCTGAGCCACTGGGATTACAGGCGCTCAGCTTAATTTATTTTTATTATCATTAGATTTCTACCTCTGGAGGACTCTCACCAGCGATTGCCATTAAATTCAGCAATCACAATTTTTTTTAATGTTGTAAATGGAACAACATAGGATTGGGCTCTTCCTGTGTTAGCAAAAACTACTGGAAGCACCCATCTATTCCCTAAATGTGCTAAATGTCTGCCCCAGCTAAATATGAAGGTGTGGGATTCAGTAAGGGAGGAAGACTTTTGGGGGAGAGGAGCACATTTTTAGAATTCCAAGAAGCATTCTTGGTTCTTCCTCATCACATAAAATGGACCACGAATCCCATCTCTAACACTAATTATATATCCTACCATTTAACCTTCTGGAATATAGATCTCCTTATTGAAGGATAATTTTCCCAGAGAAGTGCTTTAATAACATTTGTTTATTGCTTAAAATCTCTCCTTTGCTCACCAAATTAATGTCCAAACTAAATGCATGGTATTCACAGTGCTCCAGAGAGGTACAGTAAACAGGATCTATATCTGTATCTACTGTATCTATGTTTGTATATAGAGAGAGACATATGAGAGGGATTGATTAGAGAAATTGGCTCACACTATTATGGAGGCTAAGAAGTCCCATAATGGTGCCGCAGTCTTGGCTGGGCACAGAATCACGAGCCACCACACAGCTTTGTAGATTCAAACAGCAAATCTTTATTCCCGAACTCACACCGGCCTCCACACACGTTCTGGGGCAATCCCAGTTCTACTGCCACCCAAATCACCTACTCCACGAGGCTCCCTCTCCCAAAATGCTCTCTGTGTCTCACGAGAGCTCAATGGGAGCTCAGGCAGCAGGAACGCCCTAATCCCGGCAGCAATAATCTTCAACCTCCAACTTCCCTAAAACCCTTGTCTTAAACCGGGAACGCCCTAAACCCAAGGACCGGGATACTTCCTCAAACCTGGATCAGCTCTAAACCGGGATCCGCCTAGGTCTTGAGCAAGGTCACCTTACATGCAATGTCAACAGCGAAATCATTAACATGGGGTACGCTAGCAAGGAAATTTTGATGCGTCATTTCTACTTGGTAATGGCTCTCAGCATAATGGGTCATCTGAAAGGCTTGTGTAGTGTGGCTCAGTCCAAGTTCAAAAGCCTCAGAACCAGGGACGGTGATGATGTACCTTTCAGTTTAAGGCTGATGGCACAAGAAGCGGAGGAGCTACTGGTGCAAGCCCTGGGATACAAAAGCTGGAGAACCTGCGGTTCTGATGTCTAAGGGCCGGGGAAGAATGATGTCTGGGTCCCAGGAGAACCAAGCAAGAATTTGCCCCTTCTCCACCCTTTTGTTCCCTTGGGGCTCCCAGATGGATGGTGCTGCTCACATGGAGACACACCCACAAATAACGCTGGACTGCTCTAGGCATTCAAGTTGACACAGGAAATTAACCATCCCGAGTGCTCAGCCTGCTTTCCCAGCCTCATCCACCATGCTGCTGCTGCATGTTACCTCAAACTCTGGCAGAGTGGTGTTCTTGTTCCCCAAGGGGCTCCCATGCTCTTCTGTCTCTGCCTGGCCCAAACGCCCTCCTCTGTCTCTGCCATGTACCTACAGTGAACAGCACTGCTCCCCACCCAACTGCCACACACAGCGGTCTTGTTTCCCTTTCACGTTCCCTCAGAGTCCCTCATTTATCACCCAGGTCTACTCATTTTTGCAGGTCAAAATCTTTTAAAACACTCGGAGTTCTCTTGGAATTTCCCTCTTTTGGTGTGGCTTTTTCAGATCTTGCCTAGATTACTGCACTTGTGATGGTTAACTTTGTGTCAGCTTGGCTGCACATGATGCTCGTTAAACATCATTTCTGGGTGTGTCTGTCATGATGTTTCCAAAAGAAATTAACATTTGAATAGATAGAGTAGGTAAAGCAGAGGCCCTCTCCAGTACAGGTGGGCATCATCTAACCCACTGAGGTCTGAATAGAACATAAAAGCAGAAGGGTGAATTCTCTCTCTCTACCTGATGACCTAAACTGAGAAATTCAAATTTTCCACATCCTTGGACTTCAATTTCTCAGCTGGAATATAGAAGATCATGAGGCTCATCAGTCTCTATAACCACATGAACTAATTAATTATGATAAATCTCATGTCTGTCTTTATCTTATCTATCTATATATCTATCTAGGTATCTATCTTCTACTGGTCCTTGGTTCTGTTTCTTGGAGAACACTGACTAATATAACTCCTAATGCTTTGGGCTTCATTTTCTCCCTTTCTTTAAAAAAAAAATATTTACTTATTTATTTTTATGTGGTGCTGAGGATGGAACCCAGGGCCTTGCACGTGCGAGGTGAGCGCTCTACTGCTGAGCCACAACCCCAACCCCCATTGGCTCCCTTTCAATCTGTCCTCCATCCTCCCATTACGGTGATCTTTCTGAAATGCAGTTACAATCTCATCATTTTCTTACATACAATCCTTCAATGCTTTTCCATTAGTTTATGGCCAACAACCCAAATCCTTTCACAGCCCTCTTTGTATAATAGTTTACGTGCTCTTATTTTGTCTTTTCTCTTTGAATAAAGGCGACTAAAGAGCAGGGAGTATGTGTTTCTTAGTTTTGTATTTCTCAAAACATGCAGCAGAGTGGCTTGCATACTAAAATGTTCACTAAATGCCTATGATGAGATTCTATGAAATGGAACCAATATCATGTACTTTGTCTCAAGGTGAATATGATGACCAAGTAATACATAGAAAAGTGTTGACAAGGTTAGATGGGTCCATCCTTAGCAATGCTATTTTATTTGAAAGCCTGGGTGATTTATATGTTCATAAATACATCTGAAAATATAATTTTCTTAACAAACAATTCAATAAAAACTCGTGTTCACGTGGTTAATGTTGGAGAAATGATAAATTATTGCAAGCCTCAAAAACTGTGATATGACTTCATAATCTAAGAAAGATGGAGGTAGGATGGAGACTATAGAACTTCCAGCAACAAATAGGACAGCATTGCTTGATGAGTCTTAAGACTCTCTACAGAGAGCCAACGAGCATTTAATGAGCATCCCAGAGGGGTGTAATGTTCCATACTGTTACTCAAGAACCTTCTTTTTCTTGGCCAAAATTACTTGGTTAAATCTACAAAGCCAAGTGGCCTGTTGCCAGAGTTCAAATAGTCTTTCTCTCTTGTCAATTCCTCTCTCCCTCTCATTGTTGCAAGGCAGGGAAAAGAGGAAATGAGACGGGACTTCGTGCTCATCCTGGCCTGATTCAAGCACTATTGCGCTATAAAAATGGAACTCTCCACTGCTCCTCTTAAAAGAGATGAAAACTTTCTGCTTAGAATTCAGTGACTCATTCCACTTGGACACAACCACATTCTTTCTAGGGCGGAAACCATGAATCCAAGTGTAGCTGGCCAAGTTGGGGAAAGAACTTCAAGCCAGTTCTGGGAAAGAACTTTAAGTCTTCCCACTGATTATGAGAAGAAGTTTTTCTCTTTTGCAGAGAGTTAGAAGCAAAAATATGTTTTGCAAATAATAACCTTGAACTTGGCTAAAGAAAGTTTACTTTGATTGCCATTAAAAAGTATTTTTTAAGTTTAAGCTTTTAAGTACCCATATTTTTTTTTATATTAAAATTTTGCCCAAGGATCAAAGGAAGTAAAAGTACAGAGCAGAATGAAAATAAAGGTAGATTACCAGATTCTTATACAAAGAAAAAGTACTTTTTTTTTGAAAACTCTATTATAGCTAAAGCTAGCATTTTCAATGCTATATGTAGTTGTGGATAGCTGTAATACTTGAGTGCTTATTATTATATGTCAGGAACTAAGCTAAGTACTTAACCTGCAAAATTTCATTCATTTCTTTCATAGGTCCCATATGATGGATGGACTATAGCTGCTACATTGGATCTACATTTTCATAAGAGACCAAAGGGCACTTATTTACCACTATTTAGGGACTGTGACAAAGGAGAAAAGGTACAGCTCTTAGGGGAATCTTGTATGTACTAGAAGCCCAGGAGAGAAGGGATATTGAAAGAATGTTAAGACAGATGCCCAACTCCCTGGGCATCTCTTTGTAGCTTTTATAAATACAAAATGTGTTTTGATTTAAGGTTTTTTTTTTTTTTTTTTTTTGGTCTGCATGCTTCTAAGGTCTTTAGAGTCTTTTAGAATCACTTAGCACTTATACTCTCACCCAGGTTAAAGGGAACTCGGGAAGAAAGTCATTAGCCTAATTTTCTAAACTAAACCCTTGTGAAGTGGGTCTAGAGCTTGCCATGGTTTAAGGCCCCAGGAGGCTGCAATTTAGTAGCTAACCAAGGCATTCTTTTGTGTCTACCTTGCCCAAATCCCTTAAGAACATCTATACATCTTGGCGATTTTCAGGACAAATCCTTTTCAAGTGAAAAATAAACAAGGATTTTAAAATCTTTCCTTCTGTTCCAGACAGAATTCCAGCTGTCTGCTTCTTGCTTCCCTCCAAGGGAAAGAAGACCAGCTTTTGCGTCCGTTTACAGTCTGCAGAGTTTAATCTTTGTGGTATCTTACAGGATGTGTTCCTGTTGCTGTATTTCCTATTTTGCAAGCTCTTCCATCTTCTGCGTGATCTCGGTGTGCTCAGAGCTTCTTCATCTGCACTGCAACTCTGTCAGCACCAGTCTTTGTGAGTTTTCCTATTATCGTTGCTTAATAATTTAGGGGCTCATTTTCAGTCCTACCCATTTCCTGTTGATCCACCCCACTACCGCTGTGACCTTTATAGAACACATCACAAGTGTCATCTGCCTTAAACCTGTTTGAAACTGGTGTCTTAAGGCCTATAGGATAACATACCAACTCCTTGGTATTGGGTTTTAAAGTAGAGCTTAATTATTCACGCTTCTTCCTTTCTTGATTCAGAATTGAATATGAATTAGACATATAAGTCAGATGGGAATGAAAACTCAGTACACCGTTCAGTGCTGACAAGGCTGAATTTGGGGCTTGGGGCAGAGGCAGGCTAACTATGCTACTGCAATCCACAACTTTAGAAAGAGTTGCTGGGGAACTGTACCCCATTTCCTTTTGGTGCAGGTTTGGTGTTCTGGGAATTGCTTGAGAGTGGAATCATCAATCACAACACTGTCAGCTAGATTTGAGTTGTCTCTAGAAATAACACATCTTTAAATCTCAAAGGGAGCCAAACCCATTCGATTCTGGAAATCCAGTGGGCTAGTCATTCAGGCCAGTGATCACCCCATAATGTGGTCCTGGAGTTCTACTTGGATTTAGATTTCCTTTCTCTTGCTAGTGACTCTACGTGCTTGCCTCTTGGCTTCTGCACATGAAATAGTGGGCTGGGATGAGGAAGTGAGTTCTATGTATCCTTAGGGATGCCTCTTTAAAACGGGGAACTTATTGATTTTTAAGATGGGAAGGAAGTAGCCAGAAGTTTTTACTAAGGACCTAGGATATTAAGTTTTCCTCAATGCTCCTGCTTTTTCTGCATCCTGATGTTAAATCTTTTCAAAACAGAAAGTTCAAGCTGGGCACGGTGGTACATGCCTAGAATCCCAGCAGCTTGGGAGGCTGAGGCAGGAATGTGAATTCAAAGTCAGCCTCAGCAAAAGCAAGGTTCTAAGGAACTCAGTGAGACCCTGTCTCTAAACAAAATACAAAATAGGGCTGGGGATGAGGCTCAGTGGTTGAGTGCCCCTGAGTTCAATTGCCGGTACCAAAATAAATAAATAAATAAATAAATAAGTTCAGAGTTAAATCTTCCTAAGAACTGCTGGACAAAGAACTAATCTCTGTGGTGAGGCTACGTGGGCCCTGTTTTTTTGGTTTTCAGAAGGACAGCTTGGTCTAAAGCTTCGAGGATGATAAGGAAGACTGGGGAATTGTGGTCAATTCATTTGAGCTTTGTCACCAGGGTTCCCCAGAAGTGAACACAATAAGGAACGATCTGCCTAGCTGTTACCATTTAGACAAGCACCTGACCTTCCTCGCAAGGGAAGGCAGTAATGGCTGACCAGCACCCTATCTATTTTCAGTCAAATCCACATTTTAAAATCTGTTTAGTCCCAGTACCTCACTTCTAGGGTACTGATCTCTGCATTAGCAGGGTTATTTTGTTTGAAAGCAAGAGAAATTCAGCTCAACATAGATTATGGTTAGTACTTGGAAATCTAAGTGATGCCTGGGAATCTAACAACAGCTGCCCCTTGGCCATAGGCTTGCCTGTACCCAAGGGTGTACATTGCCTGATGAAGACATTCTCCATATTGTGACTCTTTCCTCTGGTGATCTTCAGCTTCATACAGGCTATACTTTTATAAGTGCTACTGGAACTAGAGAAAGAAGGATCTTTCTTTGCCCAGAGATCTTATATCAAGTATGGTGGAAAATGTCTGATTGGTTTATCTTGGGGCCCCCATCAATATCCCTTGACAAATTGCTGGGACCAGAAGGATGGATTGCTGTGAGCAGCCAGGTCTGGGTCATTTGTTGGGTGTCCACCCTGAGCACACAGGGGTAAACGGAGAGAAAAGATCCTTTATGAGCCACCTTGGAAGGAGGCTGAGGTTTCCCAAAGGAAGAGGGCAGAACGAACAAGAAACCTTTGTCCACTACACAGACGTCATTGTGAAGTGCTGTAATCATGTGTTTGTGTGTCAACTTTTAGCATTTCCTATGATGAGGTGGAATCTATGTCCTTAGTGTGGAATCTGGGCTGCACTGTGATTTGCTTTGGCCTATAAAATGTGTCAGATTTGGCCTCCACATCAGACTCAGAGCTGCAGCGTGGTGAAGAAGATCACAGTTTGCCACTCTCACAAAGTCAGAAGGAGATGGTTAAGTCCAGATTTCACTCCCTTAAAAATGGAAGAAAAGAGGTGCTGCAGCCTCGTGGCCATGTGGCTTTTGCTGTGACCACCACGTGGGGCCAGCTGGGTCAACACCCTTTCCACCATGCTGAGCCAGGATGCTGGCACAGCCCTTGCCCTGTTCATCCTGGCACCTCCCCTGCTGCAGGCTGAGGCTCAGCGTGCTGTTGCCTTGGAGGTCTGCAGAGATGTGGCCTCGGCCAAACCACCTGCTCAGCCTTTCAGTGTCTCACAGACTGCCAAGTTTTCCCAGCCCACAGGGGTGTCTCAATCTGGGAGAGAGGATTAGCCATGATGTAGTGAAATACCCAGTCAAGGTGCTGCCGCCAAAAGAGTCTATATCCCAAGTTTGTTCTCTCTCTCTCTCTCTTTTGGCTTGTCTTTTAAAAAAATAAACTTCTTATTTTGAATTAATTTTAACTTCCGAGAAAAGTCACAAAAACTATACACATTTCCCACATATCCTTCTCTCAGCATCTCTTCATCTTGATGTCTTACCTAAAACTATGATGACTGTGTCAAACTTGGGAATTAATATTTTTTTTTATTGGTTGTTCACAACATTACAAAACTCTTTGACATGTCATATTTCATACATTAGATTCAAGTGGGTTATGAACTCCCAATTTTACCCCAAATGCAGATTGCAGAATCACATCAGTTACACATCCACAATTTTACATAATGCCCTATTAGTAATTGTTGTATTCTGCTACCTTTCCTATCCCCTACTATCCCCCCTCCCCTTCCCTCACATCTTCTCTCTCTACCCCATCTACTGTAATTCATTTCTCTCTTTGTTTATTTTCCCATTCCCCTCACAACCTCTTATATGTAATTTTGTACAGCAATGAGGGTCTCCCTTCATTTTTATGCAATTTCCCTTTTCTCTCTCTCTCCCTCCCATCTCATGTCTCTGTTTAAAGTTAATCCTTTCTTCCTGCTCTTCCTCCCTACTCTGTTCATAGTTGCTCTCATTATATCAAAGAAGATATTTGGTATTTGTTTTTTAGGGATTGGCTAGCTTCACTAAGCATAATCTGCTCTAGTGCCATCCATTTCCCTGCAAATTCCATGATTTTGTCATTTTTTAGTGCTGCGTAATATTCCATGGTGTATAAATGCCACATTTTTTTTATCCATTCATCTATTGAAGGGCATCTGGGTTGGTTCCACAGCCTAGCTATTGTGAATTGTGCTGCTATGAACATTGATGTGGCAGTATCCCTGTAGCATGCTCTTTTAAGGTCTTCAGGGAATAGTCAGAGAAGGGCAATAGCAGGGTCAAATGGTGGTTCCATTCCCAGCTTTCCCAGGAATCTCCAAACTGCTTTCCAAATTGGCCACACCAATTTGCAGTCCCACCAGCAATGTACAAGTGTACCCTTTTCTCCACATCCTCGCCAGCACTTGTTGTTTGACTTCATAATGTCTGCCAATCTTACTGGAGTGAGATGGTATCTTAGGGTGGTTTTGATTTGCATTTCTCTGACTGCTAGAGATGGTGAACATTTTTTCATGAACTTGTTGATTGATTGTATATCCTCCTCTGAGAAGTGTCTGTTCAGGTCCTTGGCCCATTTGTTGATTGGGTTATTTGTTATCTTATTGTCTAATTTTTTGAGTTCTTTGTATACTCTGGATATTAGGGCTCTATCTGAAGTGTGAGGAGTAAAAATTTGTTCCCATGATGTAGGCTCCCTATTTACCTCTCTTATTGTTTCTCTTGCTGAGAAAAAACTTTTTATTTTAAGTAAGTCCCATTTGTTGATTCTTGTTATTAACTCTTGTGCTATGGGTGTCCTATTAAGGAATTTGGAGCCCGACCCCACAATATGTAGATTGGAGCCAACTTTTTCTTCTATCAGATGCAGAGTCTCTGATTTGATATCAAGCTCCTTGATCCATTTTGAGTTAACTTTTGTGCATGGCGAGAGAAAGGGATTCAGTTTCATTTTGTTGCATATGGATTTCCAGTTTTCCCAACACCATTTGTTGAAGATGCTATCCTTCCTCCATTGCATGCTTTTAGCCCCTTTATCAAATATAAGATAGTTGTAACTTTGTGGATTAGTCTCTGTGTCCTCTATTCTGTACCATTGGTCCACCTGCCTGTTTTGGTACCAGTACCATGCTGTTTTTGTCACTATTGCTCTGTAATATAGTTAATATAGTTAATCAAAAGGGATAAGGAAGGACATTATATACTGTTAAAAGGAACCATTCACCAACAAGACATAACAATTATCAATATTTATGCACCAAATAATGGTGCTGCGACATTCATAAAACAAATTCTCCTCAAGTTCAAGAATCAAATAGACCACAACACAATAATTATGGGTGACTTCAACATACCTCTCTCACCATTGGACAGATCCTCCAAACAAAAGTTGAATAAAGAAACTATAGAACTCAATATCACAATCAATAACCTAGACTTAACTGACATATAGGGAATTAATATTACTATTTATTTAACTGCAGACTTTATTCAGATGTCAGCAATTTTCTGCTATTATTGTTTTTTTCCTCTTGGGATACCACATTGCCTTTAACCAAGTTCTTTTGCTTTATTCACAGAACTAATTCTCTGGTCCCTGTGGTAGATTGATTGTCCTAGTGGTTTGGATTTATCAGCCTTGTAAACATGCCCCATACAATGTGAAATTTTAGTGTTTCCTGTGATGAGGTGAAATCTGTGTCCTTTGTGTGGAATCTGGGCTGCCCTGTGATTTTCTTTGGCCTATAAAATGCAGCAGATAGGAAGAACCTGGGTCCCAAGAAGCCTAGTTCATTCTCTCGGATCCCAGCCTCCTTGACAAGGTCAAGGCTGAGGTAGGCTGCTGACCCACGTGCTATATAAATCAGACAGGAAATATTCTAGCTGAACACAGAGGCCAAACTAGAGCCAGCTCCTTGCTGAACTTCCAGGTGACTGTAGATATGCTAAGTCTGTCCCAGAGCAGCACATCTACCAGGTAGACTGTCAACTTGTGGGCAAAATACATATTTACTATTGCTACGCACGGTGGTTTAGTGATTGTGTTCTTGTGACAGTACCGAATGGATACTGATAAGGCTGGGCCAGGGTAGATTCTGGTCCTGGCCATCTGGTGGCTCAGGATGCACTGTTGCCAACAAGTTCACTTAAATTTGTTGAAGATTGTGGGTCATTTGGGGACTGGTCTTAGACTTTTGTAACCAAAGTTAAGTGACTAGTTCCTTTAGGAGCCATATCTCTTTATCTGAGTGGATTTGAGTGGAAAACCCATGCCATGGAAAATTATTTTTCCTACCAGGCAGTCCTGAGTACTTTTCTAACCCTTGGTGTGACTGGTTTGTGCACAGTGGGTTGGATGGCAGCAGTGGGTTGCCACCGTGTGCCCCCAGGTGTCTTTCTCTCTAATTCTAAGGACAAGAAATTTACATTTTTTGCTCTTGGACTTTGCTGTTGTGGGTATTTTCCAAATAGGCTGTCTGTACTGGCAGGGTTTTGTGCTGACTATGGAGGGTACAAGTCTGGAATTTAAATTTGATGTCTTCAACCATCTTAGAGCTAAAAAGAAGGAAAAAAAATGAAAAAAAAAGTTGTTTTTTTTCCTTTCCCAGGGTAACCAATGTTGTTTTTATAGAAGTGTTCTCAAAACTGTGGAATGCTGAATTGGGGGCAAAATCAGTTGTAAGGGGGGAAATTATACAACTATATGACTTATTGTTTATTTATTTTTTATTTTGTGATGAGATCTTGCCAAGTTGCTGAGGCTGGCCTCAAACTTGCGAACCTCTTGCCTCAGTGTCCCAGATTGCTGGGATTATAGGCATAAACCTCTGCACCCAGCTCAATGTTTTCATTTTTAATGAAAAATTTGATGGAATCAGTATTTATTAAGAGCAAAACTTAAGGAAGTATGTTGCTGAGACCTCAAATGTCAGTTGATTTGATAACTTCATCAAAGATTTGTGACTTGACCCTAGCATGCGACTGGGAGGAACATAGACAATGCTCCAGCATTTTGCCCAGTATAGGACCAATGCTTTTGATAGATTTCTGTCCATCTGCCAGTCCTTTGCATCCCTTGTCTTTTGCATGTCTGCTATCTACGCATTCAACTGGTATAATCCCAGTCCTTTTAATTCTAAAAATCAGAGATGGCTTGAATTATAATTCTTGAGAAGTTTAAACACAGGGGACATCATTAAATTTGGAAAATTTCTGTTCTACTTGTTATCACATCTTCCCTGATACCTATTTATCTCAAAAGAACAAAGGTCATGATATCCCCGAGGCTGCTTTATCCGCAGGACAAGGGATGGTACACGTCTAAGATCCTTTCATCATCCTCGGTCTTTTCCAGGTGAACATTGGGATGGCTCTCCTTTCAGCTACAGCTCTTGGCACCTGTGCCCCGCCTCCACCAGATGCAGATTAACACATTAATTAAATTAAGCATTTATTTCCTGTGTGTGTGTGTGTGTGTGTGTGTGTGTGTGTGTGTGTTTCTTTAGATTCCTTGGAATTAATTCTTAACACCTTGCCTCTTTGCATGCAAGAGTTCTGGCACTTGTTTCTGGAATCTGCAGGTTTTTTGTGTGGCTCTTTCTATGTTAGATCTTCACTAAATGCTGCCACTTCTGCCTTTCAGCATCTGAAAGAGATGAGGGAGCTAGGGTTGTCCCTAAACCCTGTCATCCTATGTGTTTAAGCAGATCAGACTATTTTTTCTGGATTTATTATTCCATTTCTTGCCCCCCCCCATAGTTGCTTCTTGTTTTTAAAAATTCAGAAGACATTTAATCATTATAAAAACTCAAACATATTAGAAGCATATAAAATCTATACCAGAAATAGTTCATTTTTCCAGAGGAAATATTCTGTATAGTTGAATGTCTAGTCTCCAAACATTCTTTCTTTAAAATTTTTACATATTGTGGTTTTAATAGTATGTGTATGCAGATTCAAAGGTCAGAAGATTCAGCAAGACTTTGGACAAAAAAAGAGGCTCCCTTTGCTGCACTCCTCCCCACCCCTAAGTTCCAGTTCTCAGAGGTCATTTCTTTATCTGTTTGTGGGTTTTTGTCTCTGATGTTCAAGTAGGAGTCTTGAACTATCGGTGCATCTTATTTTGGCTGTATTTAATTAAAAGCATCTAAAGATGATTGGAAGGCTTGTGTTCATGGATGGGGGAAAGGGTATATAGACCATAGAGAGAAATTCGGTGGGGCTCAGATGCTGGGTTGGGTCTCTCCAAAAGTCTTTGTGTACGGGTCTTTTCTCTGGAGCTCTTTAGCTTGTTCAAGGAAGAATCCTTTAAGTTCCTGCCAGATCATTGGGTAGAAAGGAAGATAATATAAGTACTGACATTATTCTGGGGCCAAAGGGACAGGGAGCGTCTGTTTCGTAGTAGACTTTAAGTGTTATTACTTATGGAACCACCATTTGACCCAGCTATTCCCCTTCTTGGTCTATTCCCTAAAGACCTAAAAAGAGCATGCTACAGGGACACTGCTACATCGATGTTCATAGCAGCACAATTCACAATAGCAAGACTGTGGAACCAACCTAGATGCCCTTCAATAGACGAATGGATAAAAATAATGTGGCATTTATACACAATGGAGTATTACTCTGCATTAAAAAATGACAAAATCATAGAATTTGCAGGGAAATGGATGGCATTAGAGCAGATTATGCTAAGTGAAGCTAGCCAATCCCTAAAAAACAAATGCCAAATGTCTTCTTTGATATAAGGAGAGTAACTAAGAACAGAGTTGGGAGGAAGAGCATGAGAAGAAGATTAACATTAAACAGGGATGAGAGGTGGGAGGGAAAGCGAGAGGGAAGGGAAATTGCATGGAAATGGAAGGAGACCCTCATGGTTATACAAAATTACATACAAGAGGAAGTGAGGGGAAAGGGGAAAAAACAAGGGGGAGAAATGAATTACAGTAGATGGGGTAGAGAGAGAAGAGGGGAGGGGAGGGGATGGGGGATAGTAGAGGATAGGAAAGGCAGAAGAATACAACAGACACTAGTACAGCAATATGTAAAACAGTGGATGTGTAACTGATGTGATGCTGCAATCTGTATACGGGGTAAAAATGGGAGTTCATAACCCACTTGAATCAAAGTGTGAAATATGATATGTCAAGAACTATGTAATGTTTTGAACGACCAACAATAAAAATTTAAAAAAAGTGTTATTCCTTTCCCTTTGTCTTCATTACTCCCAGCCATCTGCCTCTGCCTCTCATCCCCTCCTCTTCCATCCAGTCCTCCTCTGTGCCTGGGTCAGTGTCTTGAGCAGCCTTTTTAAAACAGAGTTTTATGAGACCATCAGATCTGTAGAAAATGATTCAAATTCCTAATTTCTCAGTTCTCCCCAAAATGGCACACAACTAGTACTGTTTTAGAAGTCTGTGGGAGAAGTTGAATTACGTTTCAACCTATGCCTTACAGCATCGGGGCTTGATTTTCTCCTGACCATTTGTTGAGAAGGGCTTTTCTGGAATCCTTCTGATGGAGTTTCTTCATAGAATGAATGTCTAGTCTCTGGCTGGGGCAGGGAAAGGGTAGTTGCCTGGATGTGCCAGTTGGGGAAGAGGATCTAGAGGTCTCTCTCCCTAATACAGGTTTTCAGACACCCTTGTTTGCAGGCCCTGTCCAGCTTGCTGAGGTAGCTGGTGCATGAGTCTTTCTGGGTGTTAGGAGAAGGAGTGACTGTCTTCACATTCGCTTCCTTGTTCTCACACTTGGTGTGCAGCTTGATTAATTTCTTCCCACTCTTGTATCAATGTGTTGACATTTCTTCCTCCCCATCCTGTCTACTTAACATTCCATTGGGTCTTGTAGATTTATGTCTTAATTTTATTTCTTTTTTTTTCCAATTTAGTGGGTTTTGTAAAACAGGAACATTCATGTTTCATCTGCTACAAGGTCTGAGCTCTTCAGATGTTCTAGGTTTTTATGAATATATATATATATATATATATATATATATATACACACACACACACACATACGCACACACACAAATATATACATATATCAAATCAAGGGTAGGATGTGATATTCACATCACATGTAAGTGCCCACATGCAAATATTTATATATACATATATATACACATATATGTGTGTACATATATAGTATATATTATATTTACATGTGATGTGAATATCACATACTACCCTTGATATCATATCACATCCAGGATCAAGTTCACAGAAGGTAAACAACATACAAACAACACACACACCCACGTGTGTGTGTGTGTGTGTGTATGTGTGTCTGTGAGACTATATCTCAATAATTCTATTCTTTGGGAATCTCATCTTGCTTTAAAAAATTACCTCATTATTTTAATAGAAAGAGAGGTTGAGCTAGAGAGTTTAGATTTTTAAAGAAAAATTTTTTCTTTCTCCATAGGGATCTCAATAGCTCTTATAGGTTTAAGAACAGTAGTAAAACCTACACATCACTGGGAGGAATCTAATGTTTGATTTTATGTGGTGTTTGTTAAGAGAATGGGTTTTATTTTCTTATCACTATCAGCACAGAGCTTAATACAGCTTGGCTCATCTTCATGTCATTGTGATCACTCACTCCCTTTCCCCATAAGTATGATAAGCAAAACAGGAAGTCATACAGATGGAGCAGCTGTGGGCTGCCTTTCTCTTCTGTGAACTTGATCCTGGATGTGATATCGAATCAAAGGTAGGATGTGATATTCACATCACATGTAAGCGCCCACATACAAATATTATTTTTTAAAAAGATAAAGTATTTTATAGCTTGTTCTTTTCTCTTTACATATTATGAGCCTTTTTCATGTCAATACATATAGCACTAACTCATTCCTTTACTTTTTCCTTAAGCATCGTTTCCAAATTGCTCTTCATTTTTTTTTTTTTGACTATTCAAAGCAGTGTTGTAGTAGACATGACTTGAAGGACACTTTTGATCTATATTTCTATAAGATTTTTCTTCCTGGAAGTAGAATTCTAGGTCAAAGAGTCTGTTCTCTTCAGGTTTTGATAGATAAGGTCAAATTGCTTTTCAAAACGCTTCCACCAACTGATGCTTTCCCACCAGTTCAGTGTCAGAATGCCCGTGTTTTCCTTCCCTCTTCAACACTGGCTTTATTTTCTCCTTTCCATCTTTGCTTAGCTGATAGGAGAAAATGGTCATGGTTTGCATTCTGCTGATTGCCACTGAGGCAGCATCAATCTCTCTATGTCCTGTTGTCCCGCACAGACAATGGCACTATCCTCCCAGTTCTGATACACTGTGGAAGAGTGACTTGTTCAGCCCTGGAGTTTTTAGCTAGTCCAGATGCATGTTCGTTAGAGGTCGGATGTCCTTGATAACATCAATGACCTGAATAGCTTATCTAACTTTTCTATATCCTGGTTCTGTCACTCTTTGTAGCATCCCAGAAATATGCCAGGTCAGGGCTCAAAGGTTCTATCCCTGGTGCCTCTTCCACAGGGTTCAATGAAAAGAGTTTGCTTTTCAGTAATAATTGTCTCAAGCTATAGGGAAAATAGTCTCTTCAGCTGCCTTTCTTGGTGCTTTTGTTCAGCCATTGGGAGGTGTGTGTGTGTGTGTTCCTTAGAGTAGTCATTAGAGATGTAAACTGGCTGAAGGTGTCTGTGACTTCAGATGAGAATAAGGAAGTGAATTGGACACCTATTATGAATTTCTTTAAGTTCTTTGGACTTCACTTCCTGCTCCAGCCACTGCTCCAGCAATTGATTCCTTGCAGGCTTCAGCAAATTTGGGGAGGTGAAAATTGATTGTACCTTAGCTTGAATACCTTCCCCTCCCCCCCCCCCACCCCGTTCTGGGGCTTTACTGATGCTGCAGTTATAGGATGCCATAGGACTCCACATGGCCCAAATGCAAATGATTCCTGGACTGATGGGGCTGGTGCTCTCAGATACTTTCTATCCCTTTCTTCCTCTAGTGAGTATTCTGAGATGGGACTTGTAAAGCTGTTTGTATGTTCTGCAGGTATGAATTGCCTATAGCAGGAGCCACTGCATCTGTGGTAGGCTGGATGATGAATCCACAAGGGTGAGCATGTCCTAATCCTGAAATCTATAAATGTGTTGTCTACATGACAAGAGGGACTTTTCAAGTGTGAGTAATCTAAGGATTTTGAGATGGGAGAGACAAGAAGTGGAGCGATGTGAGACAGGAATCAGGAGCTAGAAACTACTGGTTTCTAGAATCTGGAAAAAGGTAGGGCAAGGATCCAGTAGAAAGTAGCTATGTCAACATCTTGATTTTAGCCCTTAAGACCAAATTGGACTTCTGACTTTCAGAAGTATATGATAATAAATTTGTGCTGTTTTAAGCTTGCCATTGGTAATATGCTGCAGCAGTAGTAGGAAACTAACAGCAACCACATTTAATTTCCTTGCCCCTTAGTCTTGTACCTTGAGATCACATTCCCAAACTGGGTGCTCATGCAAAAGCTTTTGACACAGAATCAACTTTCAGGGATCCTCAGACTAAGACAGGAAATAAGAAGGCTTTTACTACCGGCTTTTAGTTTGCATTTATCCTGTGCACTAAATCTCAGACATGTGACTTTCGTTCATTTTAGATTCCATCTAAGATGGACATTGGCAGGGAAAACTCAAAGATGCTCAAGTGTCCCTAAGTCCAGGGATATAGGGAGAAGCTATAAACTGTAAGTTGTAAGCCAGAGTATTCTCCTAAGCCATTGAAGGTGAGGTTCTCACCAGTAATTGAAGGCAATGCGTGTATGGGAGGTACATCAGTAAAGTTCTAATGAAAAAAGCAGAAACATCTTCCTAAATTGTAATGGAAGAAGTTTACTGCAGGGAATTGTCACCTGCATAAAAGGTGCCAGGGGATGAGAACCAACAAGATGTGGAGAGGTAACCCAGAGCTTGTCAAGAGCAGGAAGCCACTATATCTTTAGTCTGGAAGGAAAAAGTAAGAGGGTAGGCTTCTGGAGCCTGTGGATTGGATCACTGGAAAGACGCTGGGATCCGAGTGGACTTTTCAGTCAGAACTGAGCTTCTGAGGGAGCACCATTGTTCCTGGAGAGGGCACCTGAGCCAAAATGAGATGGGAGAAGTGCCTTGGCTTCTCTCTTCCCTCTCACCTTCCATTCCATCCAGTCATCAATTGGCCAAACCCAGAAGAAGCCATGTCTGTTGTAATACAGAAAGTGGTAAAGAGGAAGGGATGTATCTCAGAGAGAACAGATGTAGGGCTGGCAGAGAGCGTACTGCCAGAGCCTATAAAGAAACACCCACGAGAGACTGAATCCATTTAATCACCTGCCAATCTGTGGAAGCCATTCCAAATTGCCAGCAGTTGAGCAAAGCCTTCTCCCCTTTAACTGCTCTTCCTTTCCATTTTCCAAGGTGAGCAGGGTCAGAAGCTGCAGCCAGTGAGCAGAGCATTTTCTTGGAGATGCTGACAGAATAAAGAAGGGCTAATCTTCCTTTTCTATGCTTTTCTACTGCTGGCTTCCCACCCACATGGGCTTGAGCTAGGGCAGGCAGAAGTTTCAACTGAGTGAAATGAGTGTTTTTGGTTATTACATTGGAGCATGTATGAATTACCCAAAAACAGCCTGTTTAGGCACTAACAGAACTGGAGGACATCCTATTATCTGAGAAAAGTCAGATAAACTGTGAAGACTGCCCGAGAAGTTATCTAAAGTAATGGAAATAAATATATTATGCAAATCAATTTTTGAGAGAACACAAATTAGTTGAGCCATTTTAATCCCATCTGTGCGCAGAAGCTTTGTGACTAGTCTTATTGAAGTTTTTCTCAATTGACTAGAGGTGACAAGAAAAATTTCACATCCTGCCCTTTATATCTGCTAGTGAGTTAGGGACCAAGGGTCATAAGATTTTTTTAAAAAACGACTTCCATTGTAGGAACTGAAATGTGGAATTTGGGGCATTTGGCATTTATTATTTTGAGGTTTCCATCACAACTCAGATGGAAGCAATCTATTTTAGCTTCCTTTAATACTGGCACATGGAGTGATTATGTTTTTGCCATGAATAAAAAAAAAGTGTAAAAGATATGTTGAGTTATGAAGATGTAAACAAAGCTCCCCCTTTGCACATCCATCTTTTATGGTTGCTAACAATCCTGCCCCTTACACATACACATTTGTCTAGAATTTTGAAGAATACTTGTATAAGGTACAAATAGAACTGGAATGAGGCACTTTGAAATCAGATTTGGGGCCCTCTGAGAAAAATTATGTGCAGCAAAGGTGATTTTCAGAAACCCTTCTGACAGAGAATGTCATAAGCCTGTGGCTGAAAGCTCATCATAGAGAGGGATGAACATGGCAAGATGGTGGCTTCAAAATACAATCCATCGACAAATATATGAGAAAATGTTCAATATATCCAGCAATGAGAAAAGTGCAGATCAAAACTACTCTACAATTCCATCTCATTCCAGTCAGAATGGCAATTATCAGAATACAAGCAACAATAAGTGTTGGTAAGGATGTCAGGGAAAAGGTACACTCATACATTGCTGGTGGGACTGCAAATTGGTGAAATCACTCTAGAAAACAGTATGGAGATTCCTCAAAAAACTTGAAATAGAACCACCATTTGACCTGGTTATCCTACTCCTCGGCATGGAGTTAAAATCAGCACTATACTATAGTGATGTGGTCACATCAATGTTTATAGCAGCTCAATTCACAATAATTGAGCTATGGAACCAATCTAGGTGCCCTTCAACAGAAGAATGGATAAAGAAAATGTGGTACATATACACAATGGAATGTTACTCAGCCATAAAGAAGAAAGAAATTATGGCATTTGTGGGTAAATGGTTAGAGCTGGAGAATATCATGCTAAGTGAAATAAGCCGGTCCCCAAAAGCCAAAGACCAAATGTTTTCTTTGCTATGCAGATGCTAATTCACAATAGGGTGGTGAGAATAGAGTTATTTTGAATTCAGTCAAGGGGAGTGAAGGGAAGGAAGGATAGTAGAATGAATCAGACACTATCATCGTATGTACACA
The DNA here is from genome assembly GCF_964194105.1 of Spermophilus citellus. NCBI lineage: Eukaryota > Metazoa > Chordata > Mammalia > Rodentia > Sciuridae > Spermophilus > Spermophilus citellus. Next base: position 70,187,738 of record NC_138182.1, on the reverse strand, counting down.
TGAGACTATACAACAAATGCGATTCTGTATCATATACAACCAGAGAAATAAGAAATTAGACTCCATTTATGTATGAGGTGTCAAAGTGCATTCTGCCACCATGTATAACTCACTGGAAAAACAACAACAATAAAAAGATCCCAGCTTCAGACACAAAGGTATTGGTGTCGAGAGTAGTGAATCTTTTCCTGAATGGAAGGAGGACTGGAGCCTAGGAGGGAGTCTTTGCTTTGAAGGCAGGGATTGGACTACATAACTGGGCAAGGACAATATCCTTTTAAAGTTAGGATTTGGTACATTAAAGCAGATTTGGGAGATCTGCATAGAGCAGAGAGGGGCCAGAAAGCCAAGTCATATACCACCCTGCAAACTAGGAGACCACACTGCAGAGGCTCAGTGACTGGGAAGAAGAAGGAATGGCAGGAGGCTGTCTTACTCTCTTGAGCAGGGACCACCTGAAGCATTTCCACTCTCCAAGGAAGTCATGCTCTCATTTGAGGCTGAGCCATCGGGGTTGGGTGGTCATGGGTGAGGTTAGTGATGCTGGGGAAAGGGACAGCGTTCTGAGAACAACAGAGGATTCTCTCCTGGACAGCTGAGAGCACTTCACTGGGAATTTAGGACCAACCTCCACACTCTTGAGTCACCTAATATTCTGAAGAAACATTCCAGATGTTGACTTTGATCCCACCTTCTGGGAAGAGCAGTTGTACGAGGCACACTAAGACTTTAGTAAATGTCATTTGAGGGATGCAAAGCTTTATTGGGGATGATGTGAAGCAGAGCCTCACATGCATTCCCCCTACCCCCACCTCCCAACTACCCCAACTATGGGAAGAAAAGAGATAAAGAGCCTTGGAAGACAAGATTAGGATGTCAGCATTATGGGGAGGTACTGCAGGGGTATGCATGAATTGTGACATGTGAGGAAATCTGTGGGTCACATGATAAGGGGATCAGCCTTGGAGGGCCCATGGAGAAGAGCAGCAGAGCCTTGAGCATCTGCCTGGCTTCTGTCATGTTGACGTTATCTGGGGGAATGGAGACCTGGTCAATGCCTGCCCACCCTCACCACATGACCTGCAACTTATACAGGGAAGCCTCAGCAGCTGTCCTAGTGGATATCTGTCTGAATTCCTAGTGTGTCTCACTTTCAAGGACCCAGACACTTACAGCTCCAATATCACTCCAAATCCCACCTATAGAATACAGATAAACACAGAAATTTAGAACCCTTGACAGTCAGGTGGCTATGGGGCCTGGGAGAGCCAGTCCCTATCTTTTACTTGGTGTGCTCAAAGAGGAAACAACTCGAGATGTTCGTCAGCCTTCAGACACGTGGAAACACAAATATGTGTATTGTCTGTTATATGAGCCTCAAATGTTATTTTCTGAAGTCATCACCATATTCCATAACTCCCATTGCCACTTTCAAATGAAGCCCAATTCTGCTTCAACTTTGATTTCTAGACAGGACCCAAATTATGGAGGTCACCACGACTTTTGTCATTTGCATTTCTCTTTGACATCATGGTCTATGTTACCTCTATAATCTCAGCATTAGTGAATGTTATCTACTGGTTTATAGGTGCTGCTGGCACACTTCACAATAGCTAAGAAAGGGAAGCAATCTAAGTGTCCATTAATGGATAATGGGAAAAAGAAAATGTGGTACCTATACATAATGGAATACTATTCACTCTGTCATTTATAACTATGTGGATGGAACGAGAGATCCCTATGTTAAGGGAAATAAGTTAGGCACGGAAAAGACAAACACTACATGATTTCACTCATGTGGAATCAAAAAAACAATTGCTCTTATAGAAGTTGAGAGTAGATGATGGTAAGCAGAGGTCAGGGACAGTGACAGGAAGGGATGGGAAGAAGCACATTTACAAATACTAAGTTACAGTTAGGTAAGAGAGAGAAGTTCTTTTGCACCGTATAGTGATGATAGGTAACAATTATGTACTATACATTTTTTAAAAACTAGAAGGAAAAGAAAGGATTTTAAAAGTTTCACCACAAAGGAATGATACGTATCAGAGGAGATAAATACGTTTAACCTGATTTAAACATTACTCAGTGTATACAAGTATACAACATTGGTTGTATACTTGGTATTGTATACATTGTTGTGCATGGTACTCCATTAATATGTATGATTTTGAGGTTTTTGTGTACCAGTTGAAACTAAAAAGAAATAGAAATACATTAATAAATATAAGTGTGGCTGTAAGCATATACTTTCCTACACTCAGCTTGAAGTACCGTTGGTGAGTAGTCTGAAAGATCAGACCAGCTACTTCTTCACAGAACTTGTCGAATTTGAATGATCAAGAAAAACAGGCAGAAAAATTCAAAGGTTATTATGTTAATATTAGCAATTTATGAATATTTAACATAATATCTCATTGGACATAGACTTACTTTGCTGTTTTGAAAGTACTTTTATCTGTAAATGCAGAAATGTGGCCTAGCTGTGGAAAGTCTATACTGAGGACAGAGCAGATAGCTTTGCAGTTGCTAGTATGTAATTTCCACCTTGGGCAGGAAAGGGAGAAGGCCCAGGCCTCCAGGCATGATCCAATATGGACAGGCAAGTAGGGCCTTTTACAAGTGAGACCACAGAGGATGCTTTCCTTGTGTGTATTTGAATGTCCTGTGGTAACCTCTTAGGCTGGTAGTAAAGACACCAGGGAAATGCTGAGCTTGGAAAATGCTCCAAATTCTCTGTATCTACTTGTTTTTGTTGTTTAAGTAGATAAAGCAATTAGACTGCTGTTGGGGTAACTGGCTTGTCAGTTTCGATTTTTCAAAATTGAACTCTTTGGAATTATATGGACACACACAAACACAAATCTGCCAAAGCTATTTTTGAACTAATTTAAAAGTTAACTAATTTTTAACTAAAAGTCTCCCCAAAATGAATGTAAGCTTTCAAATTAGGTCTTATAGAGAGAAAATTCTCGGTGAGGTATCAAAACACAAGAGATAGTTTCTTAATACCAAATTCATCTGACCTTATAAGCATTTGAAAAAAATAATTTCCTTTTTTGGAAATTTCCGTTTGGGACACTATTATCCTCATATTGTATCTTGCTTTATTTTTAGACATGATATAGCAAATTTGGTGACATTTAAAAGGAACTTAATGTTTTAAAAATTTTGCATGTAAGATTTTTTTTTGGGGGGGTGAAGAGAAGGGGAGAGGACTTTTACTTTTAAGACTATATTCTGATTTTCTTCAAAATGAGAAATGAATGTGACTGGAAAATCAGAAGTGAAACCTTGTTAAGTTGGTGGTAGACTTCCCTCTGTTACCATGTTAGGGCTTATTGGCTGCTACCAAGAGAGACCAGTTCTTTCTAGTCTAAGCATATGAGGACTTAACTGAAGTGTATGAGGACTTTGAAGGAGGGAGTCTGGATAGCTAACAGATTCAAAGGAATTGCTGAGCTACCATGCTTCTGGACAGTGTCTCCCCTGGGCAGTGCCTTTGAAAACGCAATAGTTTCCATATGTCTTTCATCCTGCTAGAGGGATGGATGCCATCTCCCAAGAACAATTGGTCTGGTGTGGGTCACATGTGTGTCCTTCAGAGCCTTTGACACTCATGGAACCAGAGGAACAGAAAAGGGGTAGGTCCTCCAAAGGAAGAGCTGAGACTGTTACCAGGAGACAGGGAAAGGGAACCAAGCAGAACCATCAGAGTTTTCTTCCTGATGCACCTTGAGCCATCACCAAACACAAAATCATATGAATGCAGTTAGAAAGATAAGATTCAGATTACGAATCTACTTCATTGACATATTTTTAAAAATTGTACGGATTCTAATTGGAATGTTCTGGAAGAAAAGGCATTGAGCTGGCAGAGAGGTATAAATTAAGGAAAGTTTGATCTATGGACAAAGCATACTGACAGCCATGGTATTCCTTCTTACTCAGACACATTCTCTCATTGTCAGAAGGATTAAACAACCAAATGAACCCAATTTTCACTTTGTCTATTTTCTCCCATAATTATAATAATAGTAATGTGTTCTCTAATTCATGCAGACTTTTGGCAAATTTTTATAAGAGTAACTAGAAACAAGTGCAATCAGTATTCTATATATATTTACCTCAACACTGGGAATTACCATGTATTTGAATGTAATGATATAAATTGCTCCTATCTGATTATAGTAACATAATGAGATGGTTTCTATATCAGACCTGCACTTAATTAAAAGAGTGTGTCAATGATGGGCACATAGGAAATGATTTGGATAATAAATGATAAACTTTGACTTCATAAACAATTTTATTTTTATACATTCCCATCACCTCTCCCACTTTCTGAGTGTTCTGAGGTTCTTACCTTATGCAATGAATAATCTTGCACAATATTTAGGAAAAGTCCCCACAATTTGACTGACTGATAGAGGTGGATTTATTTTGAAATGGATGGAGCTGTAATTTAAGCACCCCTCACTCTTCCCAACCCCTGTAGCTAACTTCATATATTTTTGTGGAATTTTTCTTAAAGATAACCCATCAATTTCTGTCATCATTAGGCCCTACAAAATCTGGATCTGTCCTGCTTACAGGTTTTGTATATGTAACTCACCAATGTCAGCTGTTCCCCCATCCACACACTGACTCTCAGCCTACACCAACCCAGATTGAGAACATTTTACATTCAACGGTTTTGTCAAGAAATCCAAAGAGCAGGGAGGAGGTGTGTGCATGTGTGTGTGTGTGTGCATGTGTGTAGTGTGTATACAGGTGTTTTGGTAGCATTTTAGGAAGAAATGGTGGAGCATGGGATGGGAATTATGTAGGAGTGGAGTCATACATTAAGAGAAATATAGTACATATTTGTGTTCACTGGACTTCTTTCTTGACCTTGACTCTTACCAAGATGATTCCCTTTCTCCTCTCCTTTCCCTGCACCTCTTTTTTTTCCTCCTCTCCTCCTCCTGTCTCCTCCTCATACTCCCCATCTCCCATTCTTCTTCTGTTTTTCTTTTTCTTCTTCTTCCTTGCCCTTCCTTCTCTGGATCCTCTTTCTTCCTTTGAATTCCCCCAGAGGTCTTCTGACTCCTTTGCCCTCTGCAGTGTGATACAGCTCTCTCACGACTCCTGCCCCAGTGTGTTTGCTCAGCTCACATAAGACCTACAAAGACACAGGCACCATTTAACTGGTCTCTGCTCTTCAGAAAACACTAATGAAGCTTGTTTTCAAATCCTGGAGCTTGTTTTCAAACCTGGGAAATGTTTCAGATCTCGCTAATGTGACTCTTCAAAGTATTTTGTCTTCCGAAACTGTGCAATACCTACACCAAAAGGAATTTTGGGAACTGAAATATTCTCTAACTCTATCCTCTTGCATGTGTATTTTCAAACTTGAACTGTACTTGGTTACAAACATGTGGGGACTACATGGTTTTCTGCCATGTCGTTATTGTGTCACTTTTCCTCCTAGCCTGCTCCTAGCCTGTTAGTAGTGGTATGTGGAAGAGGCTCAATAAATGGATTTTGAATGTTATGGAAAGAAATTACCATTTCTAAAAGAGGTGCATATTGGTGTCCACATTTTAAATATGGCTTGATGCGAGAAGCTGTAGGAAGCAGTTACACTGACTGGGCTTTGCCCAGAGGGTTACAGAGACTATAGATTAGAAGAAAAGAGAAAGGAAAAACCAAATGAATTTTATCTATTTACAGTTTTCTTTTCTTGGTACTGGGAATTGAACCCAGGGGTGCTTTACCACTCAGCTACATCCCTAGTCCCTTTTATTTTTTACTTTATGAAAGGGTCTCACTAAATTGCCCATTCTGGTCTCAAACTTGAGATCCTCCTGCCTCAACCTCTCTAGTTGCAGGAATTACAATGTGTGATATTTATGATTAAAAACTTATGATGTAGATATTATGAACTAATTAATTCCTACTATTGACATATATGTGCCTTCAGCACATTTTATAATCAATACTGCACAGGCTTTCCAATTTTCACAAGAAGATTCTATAGAAAAATAATATCACTTTTCAGAGGCCTTTTAAAATCTCACACAAGAAAATACAGAGATGGAATATGTAAAATAACAAAGAATAGATTTTATGATAGAGGAAAGAGCTAACAAGCCTTTCTGTTTCTGTCAAAATATTCTGAATCCAACTGAATATTATCCTACAGGGAACAGCAATTTTCAAAATAGCAACTGAAGAAACAAAGTATTTTTAGGCCCCTGAAATGGCCTCTACTTTCTAGAGCTTCTTAGATGTACCAAATTGTAACTTGTATTTTTTTCTTTATTTAGCACCAATTCTCTTCTCAGATGCAAATTTTCCGATTGTACCAAAGCAATCCCATGGAATCCTCTGTGGTGCTTCTATCATCTTAGTTCACTGGGACCAAGTCTCTGACTCAGGTGAGAAAGAAGACACCAGTCAGGGCAAAGCTTCCTTCCAGCTGATGTGCTCTGGGATTTTTTTCAGGCATTTCTTAGATTAGAATTTGTCACACAGCCCCTGCATTGGGATAAAGGGAATGCAAGCCATGAAGGTGATATTCACATGCTGTGGATGGCAGGGAGGGTCTCATTGTTCCGTGAAAGGCTGGGCCATGGGTCCATTCAGTATTTTAGTGGAGATTTTCTATCAATTGTTCCCTTAAATAAGCTTACAAGACAAATTAAATCTACCCTGAGAGCTCAATATCTTTATTTCTAAGAGGCAACCTTAAACATTAGAATTTTCCTTAGTAAGTCATGACTTGGGAACGATTTGGGCTCAGCATATTTTAGAAGTCAAGAGATTTAACAGAATAAAGTAGAGATTAAATGGAAAAAAAAAACACCATTTTTTTTCTTTTACAGGTTCCCATGACACTATTTATTGTAACTTCATCTCCCATTCCGCCTTGAGAAATTTAGTCATCATTCTTTTTCTTAGCACTAGACAAGAGCTGAAAATCTGAAACTAAAATATTTTTAGGGACAGATTGACAGGAACTGGATTTAGTATTAGGAGACATTGTTAGTTTGGGACAAGATGTTCTTTTAAAAAGTACACTTGGGCCAGGATTTCTGTAGGAATTCATTTTGCAAATTTAAGTAAATAAAGGAAACATCAGAAAAATTTCCATCTAGCTTCCACCCACCTTGTTATTAGAGTTTTTTTTTTTTTTTTAATGACAACCGCCTCCATTTATTGCTTAACCTATTGATGTACTCATAGCGGTATCATTGATTTCCAATCTTCAGACAATCTTTCCTCACTGCTGGAAGCCCAAGTCTATTCATTTATTATTGTGTGTGCTCAGGGGAGGAAGATGAACCCATTGATCCAGCAGCGCACCAGCTGGTAAATATTTAATATTTATTCCCATCACTGAAATTATTTCACATTTGGATATTGACAGTCATCGACATACACAGGTTGGTGTGAAGTTTACAACGTACTCCTTAGCAGGCTATAGTTCATTTTATCTTTGCAGATGAGCTTACTTGTGGGTAGAAGATTCCCAGTGTCATTTTCCAATGACTATTCTACAGTCTAGATTTGAATTCCAGTTGATCTTGATGCCTTTTGTTGGAAGGAGAAAGGTGCTCGCTTCCTACTCTTGCCCAACAATTGAACATTAGTGGAGCTAAAATCCTTGAATGTACTTAAGAATTGTCATCTTTTATAATTACAATAACATCTGTGTTATCTCATGTTGTTTATGACTCAATATCTTTTGCTGCACCAAGATTCGGCTTTCAGATTTTCACCACGGCAACAAATGCTTTACAATATGCCACGATAGTTGTTCACATTTCAGTGTTTAAATCTTGGTTTTTATTTTGAGATCACTAGCAGTCTGCCTGCCTGTCTTTGGAAACCATTGTCATCTTCTCAGCTATCAAACAGCTGCTGGCCCCTACAGAGGATTGGGAATACCCAGAAGAATTTGAGACATCTCTTTTGGGAGCCCGTATCCAGCTGGGCTGGTTCTGATCAGCTAGGATTTTGACTTCAATCCTTGTGTCGATTCCTGCCAATACTCTTGAATTTGACACACAGCTTCTGTCCCTGGAGCCTCTGAATTTCATTTTTCCCCAGTGGTTTTTTAAAAAATATTTATTTTTTAGGCGTAGATGGAAACACAATGCCATTTATGTTTATGTGGTGCTGAGGATCGAACCTGGGTCCCACCCATGCTAGGGGAGCACTCTACCGCTGAGCCACAATCCCAGCCCTCCCCAGTGGTTTTTGGTTTGCCTGTTCTGACTTTGCAATCCGGTCCTGATCCCATCAGGTACTTTGCTCAGCACCTCAGCTGAGTGGGGCCAGCACCTCTTTCAAGGGAAAAAATTCATATATGGCTTGATCTTTTCTATGTCCTTTACAACAAAACTGGTAAAAGATTCCTGTTTTTTGGTGAGGATCTGCAGACAGAAGGTGTATGACAGCAGTGTTCATGCTTCCATTTTAAGATTTTGAAATAATATCAACCATAGATAATTCATTAAAAATTACACGTTGTGCTGGCTTCTTTGCAAAATAGTCCTATTACTTGATTTTTCAGGGAAGCTCAAGAAAGCTTGAGAGAAGTAGGGTCTCTAAACAAATTTTAGGTTAGTCATAGTAATGAAAAGACAGAAGATTAAAAAGCAGTATAATATTTTACTCATATGTTTAATTCAGCAAGTATATTTTTAAAGAAAGGTTTTTTTTGTATACTTCTAATAAGGGATTATTTAAATATGCTGGAAGATTATGTTTTGCTAAAAAAAAAACAAAACAAATTACAGGCCCTGGAGGAGCAGATGAGGAGGCCCTTATCAGAATGTATGCTCACTAGTACCCTCATCTCAGACTCCCAGTTTCCAGAACTGGGAGAAAGAAATTTTTGCATTTATAAGCCACCAAATTCATGGTACTTTGTTACAGTGACCCTGACTGACTGAGACACAATTCCATCTTCAGCTTTCTCTTCAGCAAGGATACTTTCATCTTCTTACTTCCCTTTGGTCTGAGTCACAAGGCCATGACTGAACCAGTCAGCAACATGGGAAGAGAGATTCCCTTTGGACTCACCAGCTGCACCTCTGGATCTGAAAGTGGGGGTCCCTTTCCAAGAGGAGAGGTGTATTTTCTAAGATCATATAAGTGACTTCAAAAATGTAAGAACTTCTTCAGGGTCTGGTTTTAACAGTAAAAAAGAGTTGTCTGAGAGTTGTATCTTATTGACATCGCTCAGGAGAAAATACCAAGGAATAACTCTTCCTTGCTAACCTGTTAGGGTGATTTTTTTAAAAATCCTAAATTTCTTTAGTATAAAGAAGTTTAATTTGGAATTTTTGGCACTTGTAACACTTATTTTATTATTTTATTTATTTTTAAACTCATACACAAAATGCTTTTCAAATTTAAAGTAGGAGAGCTAATAAAATATTGGTTCATTATCCTTAATCTTTAAATTAATAAGTAAAAATACTTAATTTGTCTGAGAACCTTACATTTTTTTTTTGACTTGGGCAGGGCAAATATAAATGCCTTAACTTCACAGATATGACCAGAGGTAGAAAGGCAAAGCCATCATACTCAATGTCCTCAGACAGGAACCCCGGGCCTTCTCACGATATTATGCATTCTGTGTCTATTGTTTACCTTGGTGTTCTGTCAACTAAAAGTTATGCTTTATAAGGTGAGGGACATATCGTCTATGTATCCTAGGCTTTAGTATTTTGGGATTCAGAAAATGTTTGCTGATTATAAGTGATCTGCTGAACTTTCAAAAGCTGAAAAATCTTGAGTTTAAATCTTTCCCTGGCAGTGATAGACTTCTGGACAAAGCAATTAATCTCCTGCCTGGATCAGTCTGAGAGGGCATTTATTTATATGCAAGCGAACACCCTCTCCTGGTTCCTAAATTCTTCTCTTTGCATTTTTCTGGCTATTTCATAGAATTTCTCAGAAGTTAGACTATCTTTTAAAGACACAAAGCCATTAATATACCAGAAAAGCTGAAGTTTGTAAAATAAGTTAAAGGTCGATGTAAACAAAGACAAAATGAAACCCAATAAAAACCAACAAAAAAAAGAGAAACCGAAACTTTTTTACAGAAGCAAACAGACTTACATACCCGCTTCCAAAAAATTCTAGGGCTTGAGAAGAGAAGAGCACTGTTGATTGGAAGTGGATTAAGCTAATACATGCAGTTCAGAATTAAATAAATATCAACAAAATCCACCATAATTAAGTAGTTTAGGATATGAGAGAACTGACCCTTCCTAGCATAAGCAAATTCTATTAATTTATGTTATTTTAATTTAAGACAATTTTCTTAATTTTTGAGATTTAAGAGTGCTGAGTGTTCTTATGGCCTCTGTTATTGGATAATTGTCTCCAAAGTTCCATATGTAAAGGCTTAGTTCCTAAGGTGGCAATATTGGTAGGTGCTATAGACCTTTAAGAGCTGGGGCCTAGCGGGAGATCTTTCAGTGATTGAAGGCTGCCCTTAAAAGGGATTGTGGGATTGAGGTCTCATCCTTTATTTCTGTTTTCTGTCTCAGTGTATGACCATTCTCACCATTGTCTTCATCATAGTCATCAGATGCTTGGAGCCATGGGGCCGCCCAATATTGGACTTGTGTTTACAAAACTGTGAACTGAATAAACCTTCTTTTATTCATAAATGACCTTTCTCAAGTATTTTGTTGTAGTAATGCAAAACTGACTATCCTGGCTTTTTTGTTTGTTTGTTGAACTCCCTTGATTCTATTGGAAATAGTTACATGGGTGATTTTCCATTCTTGGGCTTAGGTGGGAGAATTCCTCCATGAATAGCTCAGGAAAATGAGTGAAAGGCTAGAATTTAAATCCATATAGACAAAGAGGTAGAATTGTACCAATGTTTAGCTGAGATATTTGAAAAATCGGATAATTATTTTTTTTCTATTTTTCACCTTGATGAACTCGTGTGTGTGTGTGTGTGTGTGTGTGTGTGGTGCTGGGGATTGAACCCAGGGCCTTGTACATGTGAGGCAAGCACTCTGCCACCTGAGCTATATCCCCAGCCCTTGATAAACTCTTTATTTGCAAAATTGCTGTGTTTTTATTTTATCAGTGCTTTAAAGATAGTCATCTGAATGAACAATTGCTGTAAAGGCTTTTGTAATTGATAAATATATTTTGTGGCATATAGTCTACACAAATCCATAGGAAGAAAAATACTGACATAAAAATGCATATATGCATTTAATCAGAATATGACACTTTGCAATAATGTGTGAATAAACAAATAAAATAATAAAAAATGTTGCTTCCAACTACTAACTGAAATAGGTCATTATTTACAGTAGTACAATATATATTTTTTATGAGTGTTATTTATACACAAAAAAACCCAAACTAATTCTTTCATATTTGATGAATGAAAGAGAAAAGTTTGGAAGCTAAGCAAGGTGTACTGTTTCTGATGTAGTACTGCTAACTCTGAGAGTTAAGAAATAAGCTATTTCTTTTATGGTAAATATTACATTACTCAGTAGGTGTGCATGGAGATCATGGATTATCTTTTTTTATTTTATTTTCTGTTCTTTTTAAAACCTGCCTACATTTTAATCATTTTATCTGAGAAAATATATATATATAGAGAGAGAGAGATTAAAAAAGAATGAACTAACTGTGATGGCAAAATTAAATAATATTGTTTGAAATACATTTTAGGCACTCATCCTGGTTTTTTCCTCCTCATTATTTAAGGCCCCCTCTGAACCTAAGAGTCACTGAGTTCTAATGATGTGTTGAATCGCTTGTTAACTTTGTAGCTGTTTTGGTTTAGTAAAGCATGGCAGACCTTTTTTAATTGACAGTGACTCTACCCCAATTAGCTATAAATGACTCTTGACAACTTATTTTTCAGCCAGCACACTGCCATAAAATATTTCTTCACTCTCGGAGAAGACAATTTTGAAATCATAAAAGGGAAAGTTCTTTTTTTTATTTATTTAAAAGCCTTGGTATAATTGCTACTTCCTTGTTGGAAACATATTAGCCAAATTATTAGAATCTTTCTTAGGAAAATGGATTAATTCATTAAATCTGGCAAATTCTATTGATTTTAGATGGCACGTATAGCTTAAACACGAGGGCATTTGTCAGCAAATATTGCCCCCAAACCGACAGCTGGGGGATATTGCTAATGGAGGCAGGGGGTTCTTCTTATATGAGACTGGGTGTGAAAAAAATTTGTTTTCTCATAATAATTTGAATAAGTCCAGGTTGCAGTCTGGGGAATGGGCTAAACGACTTCACTGATTTCTGCAAGACTAAAGACTCAGAGCTTTTGTTGGTAAATAACTCTAATTTACTTCATTCAATATTAGCAATTTCAATCTCCATATTTAGACCCACACATGCTCTTTCATATGTAACATAGATTTGCTATGAAGTCTTTCAGGGTCCTGATATCTAACAATTGTTTTCTAAGACCTTTATCAAGTCTATGGCTTTTAGAGTCCAAAGCTTGACCCATGATTTAGATTAATTTTATGAAGCTTTTATTCACAGAGTTCTCTACTTCTTGTCCCCCACTTTTCTCTCTCCCTTTCTTGTTTATCCCATATCAATGAGAGAATTCAAAATTATTTCCCTGCTATTTCCAAAGTGGGGCTGAAATGTTCTCCCTCTTCCCAGTTTGCATACCTAAACTCATAGAATTGCTCAGAAAAATAAAAAAGGCTTTATCTCCTTAAATAGCAGTGATATGAAGCAGAAAAACACATAAGTGTAGAGAAGATAGGGGAGAATGAATGGCCATTGGGTTACGAATGTTTCTGTTTGTATATTTTTAAAATAACAAAATTATTTAGGTGATGACAGCTGGTCAAATGTTTTTCTGGTCTAATTCAGAGAAGATGAACATCTAGAATGATCGATCACTTTGAACCCACAGCAATCTGTTAAATATTTCATATTTGACCGTTTTGGCTCTTCTTTCTCATACATAACTGCAATGTAACTGCTTTCTCTTTTCTTCTATAGCCTTTTTCCCATGAAAATTATCTTAAATACCCCCCAAAGTGCAAGAAATAAAACCAAGAATCTATAAGTGAGAAGCCATCAAACTAAAAAGCTTCTGCACAGCAAAGGAAACAGTTAAAAGCATGAAAAGAGAGCCTATAGAATGGGAGAAAATCTTGGCCAGCTACTCCTCTGACAGTAATTCTGATTAATAGTCAGAATTACCAAAGAACTAAAAAATCTTAATAACAAAATCGAATAACCCAATCAATAAATGGACAAAAGAATTAAACAAAAACTTCTCAAAAGAAGAAACACAAATGGCCAACAAATATATTTAAAAATGTTCAACATCTCTAGCAATCAGGGAAATCCAAATTGAAACTATACTAATATTTCATTTTACTCTAGTCAGAATGGCAATGATCAAGAATTCAAACAATAATAAATGCTGGAGAGGCTGTGGGGGAAAAAGGTACACTTGCACATTGTTGGTAGTACTGCAGACTAGTACAACCACTCTGGAAAGCAGTATGGAGAATCCTCAAAAAACTAGGTATTGAACTACCACATGACCCAGCTATCCCACTCCTTGGTATTTCCCCCAAAGATCTAAAATCAGAATAGTACAGTGATACAGCCAACTCACTGTTTATTGTAGCACAATTCACAATAGCTAAATTATAGAATCAATCCAAGTGCCCGTCAACAGATGAGTGGATTAAGACATCTTTATATATATGATGGAGTTCTACTTGGTCATAAAAATTAATGCAATTTTGGCATTTCTGGTAAATGGATGAAATTGGAGAATATCATGCTAAGTAATAAACCAAACTCAGAAACTGAAAAGTCAATTTTTTTTTCTCCTATGCAGAAAGTAGAATAAAATAAAGGAAAGGTACAGGGAAGGACAAAGGGCAGGGATGCCCAATACTTCTTTAAAAAGTCATGTTATATGCATATATAAATATATCACAGGGAATGTCATCTTTATACATAGGTAGAAAGAGCCAATCAAATAGTTGAATAGATGGAGAATGGGAGAGGGAAGGGGAAAGAAAGGAAAAGAGGGAGGGATTAGGGGAGAGATCATTAACTGAAATCAGTTTCCATGCCTGTATGAGTTTGTTGGGATGAACCCAACTGCTATGTATAACTATAAAGCACTAATTAAAAAAAAATCTTAAAAACTCCACTCCATGGCACAACCCATGTGGAAGCCTGTTTATCAGTAGCAGTCACCTTTGGGTGTAATCTCTGTCACTTCTCCATTTCCATTAGAATGTAGTCTGGGAAAGTGGGACAAAGGTGAAATTCCAACACAGTGCCATCCCATTGACATTACTTCAGCCTGGTTGAAGGGATAAAGATTCCGCTTTAGCTAACAGATAGTTTTTTTGAGACAAGATAGAGAAACAGGTATCCAGAATGAAGATGCCCATTTCCCCACTGTACTTAATAATCAAATCCTTCTTAAGCCTATGGGACCACCTGGTACCGTTTCTCTGGGTGATAAATTCAGTTCAGATAATGCATCCAGCTGGAGATACTTAAGAAAATTAAAATGAATGTGTTTTTTTAAAAAAGTTTTTAATAAAAAATAGGTTTTAATACTCAAATGAAGAATTGCACACGATTTCAATTTAATTGGATGCTGGCCTAAATTAGAATAAACCATCCTTGAATATTTTCTTAAAACTGGAGAAATGCTATTGAATGTCTTTTGATTGTTTTCCTAGGCACAGCTGAGTGTAGCAAGTTTTTTTTTCTGAACATATTTGAGAGTTTGCAAAACTTTGTTTACAATAGAGACTTAAGCAATTACATGTTTGAATTTAGTTAGTAGGACTCTTAAGTAATTATATATTTCAATTTACAGAATGAGGCTCTGGTATTTGTTTAATCGCATGCTTCAGCAATATGACAAATCTATAATTTTATCTCTCTTTGTATTAAGCTTGCATTTACTTGTATAAAACATTCTTTTTTTCCTTGAAAGGTATCTGTTTTTATTGTATCCAGAGATGGGTTTCATCTTCTTTTAATATTTTTTTCATTTAATCCAAGGATTAACTTTATTATCTCTCCTCTCCTTTTTCTTCTCTAAGAGCTGCAGCATTTCCGTGATGTTCTAAATCTTCCAGCACTGAATAGAATATAAATGGAATTCCAAACAAGCAAATGAATAATCCATCACCTCTTTCTGGGGCGGCCAGATATCAAAGGAAGTTTATTCTTTGCTTTCAGGGTTTTTACATACGCATATTATTTTCACTGAGCTATTTAAAATACTTTATCAAGTTTTAGCGTTTTCTGAGGATCTTCTATTTTTATATAAACTGATATGTTGAGTAAGCAGAATATTTCTCTCTTCTTACAGATCTGCTGTTGGTCTCTTCCAAAGAAATACGTTACTTTCTCAAGCAAAGCCATATAAGTGTGCTTGATTTGGTGCTCCAGGATGAGCAGTGAATTATTCTACACTAGAATTTCAAATATAGGACTAATTCCTGTAATTCCTTCCTCTAACAGAGTGACACTCACGGAATAAAAGTGACACCTAAGTTAAAAATAGATCTCACTGTTCTTTTAGGTATAGTGTTGGCTCGGTTCTAGGAATCTTTCTACATTTATTGAGCACCTGCTGCATGCTATGACTAGGTAGGGAATGAAACATTTCTCCTTAATCTTTATGATTTTGCAGACTTTGGAGTATAGATAAAGAGCACATCCATAGTTATTGATTAAATCAATTTTAAGAAATATTGGACTTAGGAAAATGAAACAAATGCTCATACTAATTCACCTAAACGAGGGACCCAAACATGAAAAATAATAAGATTTGTTATACCAGGAGTAATGATTCCAGATAATTTGATACATTTTTTTTTTCATACACATTTGCAGAAAGAAGTTACAATATAAAAATCAAAGATCATAAGCATTTGTGTTAGAAATGCCAAGGTTCAAATCTCACCTCTATTATCTGCTTGGTTGTTACTCTTGGCCAAGTTACTTGGAACTTGGAAGAATCAACACAGAAATAGAAATATGTAATATTTAGCATGTGCTCTGATTTGGACACATTCAGGCTGCTATGCGAGTGTGGAGAAGGCTGGGAGACACTGGAGAAGTCGTCCCTTAATGTTAATATTCAGACCTGTGATATAATCTAAGGGGTGCAGAAAAAGTCTCTTGTTTCAAAACTTTGTTCCTCTCAGTAAATACTGCTACCATGACTAAGCTTGCTATTGTTATAATAACTTCTTCAGGAAAGACTTCTCTAGAAGGCCTCAGTAAAATACAAATATGTTCAGAGGGCACATGCTTGTTCTGTCTTCTCTCTCTTGTTGCCTGATTGACAGAACAGGGATTTGGTGAAATGAACAGAAGAAAGAAAGTTATACATATAATAGAATATTATCCACCCTTAACAAAGAAGGAAATCCTGTCGTATTTGACAACATGGATAAGCTGTAAAGACATTAGGCTAGATGAAATACTTGCATGAAGTATCTAAAATTGCCAAATACATAGAAACAGTGGAGTGATAGTTGCCAAGGGTTGAGGTGAAGGAAATGAGAAACTGCAGTTCAATGGGCAGAGTGTCAGTTATGCAAGATAATTATGTTCTAGAATTGTGCCTATAGTAGGAATTACTGAATTGTACGTTTAAGAGTTTGTTAAGAACGATGTGATGGTTAATCTGAATTGTCAACTTGATTATTGCCTAAGACTAAAAGGCTTCTGTGTGTCTCAATGAAGGGGTTTCTAGGAGTGACTGGCATGTGGGACAGCATACTGAACAGGAGAGCCACCCTCAGTGTGGGTAGCACCATCCAATAGGTTGGAGGCTTGGATGGAACAAAAGTAAGAAGAATTGGGAAGCAGCAGAAGCAAGTTCAATTCTTCCTGAACCGGTTCTTGACAGCTGCTGCAATTGCATGAAGACATCAGACTCCAGCTCCTTCACTCTTCCAAAGTGGACTCTGCCCAGTGATTCTCCAGGGAGTTTCTAGGCCTTTGGTCATAGACTGGGGTGGCATCACTGATCCCTCTTGTTCTGAGGCTCCAGCTTCTAGGACTGAGCAGTTACTGGTTCCTCCAACTCTCCAGCATGCAGACAGCCATTGTGGGACTATACAGCTTCCGGTTGTATAAGCCAACTTAATAAATCCTTTTTAATAATCATATGTATATATATCTGTGTGTGTGTGTGTGTGTTGTGTATGATGAATATATATACCTCCTGTTGGTTCTGTCCCTCTAGAGAAGCCTGACTAATACAAGGGGAAATCTCAAGTTACAAGTTTTTATTACAAGGGAAAGAAAAGTTGCAAGGAGTCTGGAAGAGGTTTGGTGAGAAGGCCAAGCCCAGATGTCTAGAAGGGCGCTGCTCTGGGAAAGGGAGGTTGAAGGTGAATGTTAAGGAAAAACTTCAAATACACATGGGTTTCCAGATATTTAAATCTTACATGACAACAATAGAAAGTAGATGATATAATTTAAAATTTTGTGGAATTGCTTAAGGTATTAGAACTCACAAAGTAAAACAAAATAAACTTTGGGAATTATTTAAATTTTATTTATTTTCTTATGGCTTAAATCTTTCAAGAAAAATCTTTTTAGGGAATTTCACCATTGTGAGTAATAATTAAAAGCAGAACATGAACTCTGCCAACTCAAGATTTTAAAAGGAGGAACATCTTCAAAATTATGTACAACATCTATGAACCTCATCTCTGATCCAGATATAATGAAGACTATCAAGAATATGAACAAGAAATTAGTAGATATTGTTAGGCTGGATAGCTATGATGATGATCAAACATTCATAGGAAAAATTGGTAGACTGCAAGTTTATGAATTTCTGAAGTGATGTTGAAGTATGCCTCTGGCCCTTTGGCCTTCTGCAGGCTAGGGCTGAGACTGAAGCTGACTATCAGATTTTGGGGATTTCTGTGGCTGCAATCGAACTTCTGTGCATCTCTACACTGGGCAGGAATAAAGGCTGCCTAAGATAGCCCTATATCCCCAGAATTAATAAGGGTAAATGTTGTACGAATAGGACACGCCTGACACTCAGTGTGGCCTTGAACAATTCTGAAGCTTGGAAACCACGAGTGGACGTTATGTCCAGTGTAAGCATGTCAACTAAAGTAATATCTAGTCTTATCAAGACCAGCCACACAGAGGCAGGTGGTCTACGCTTATATTGGTGGAAAGGGAGGGGGCAGGGAGGTTAGCAAGGATGGTGGGATGTGATGGACATCATTATCCAAAGTACATGTGTGAAGACACAAATTGGTGTCAACATACTTTATATACAACCAGAGATATGAAAAATTGTGCTCTATATGTATAATAAGAATTGTAATGCATTCCACTGTCATTTATTTTTTTAAAAAATCAATTAAAAAAAGAAGGAATTACCTATCCTTCCACGATGTCATTTGCCTTATTCATCACATAAATATTTTCTACTTTTGCCAATTCTAATGGCTAGATGTGGGTGATCAAAATTTACCCAGATGCTTGTGGCAGAGAGAAAGGAAGGGCTGAAAGAGTTCTCTCTTAGGAGGATGAGTGATCCATGACAATCTCTTTGAGCCTGAAAGAAATGAGATTCCGTATCCTGTTTACCTGCTTTCATTCATTTCTTCTGTTTGATTAAGAAGGAAATGATCCCGAATCTCAATTGATAGGAAATCAGATGTTTCAAAATCTAAGTATGTTGCAATCACATAATATTAAGCATCATCAAATAGCAAGTATACTGGAAATCTTGCTTCTATGATATTATCAGATCAGTAGTATAAACTGCTAAGATATAGTCTAAACTTGAGATTTCCTGCTCCATGGAAAGTTTTAATTCGAGTCAATATGATGGGTAATGCACAAAAGGACATAGTGTTAGTGATTGTAATATCCAGGCTATTTTCTGTAATACTAGTGGTAAAGAAAATGAATAGATGAAACCAATTATCGATGTTGATGGTTTATTTTTTTTTTAGGTTAAGACTGATGCAATAAGCCCAGCTACACATCTATAGTCCTTCTATCAGAGGTCTTACCTGCATGCATATAATGGCATTTAGCACCACTTGGTTCCTTATAAAATAGGCCAAGAGCATTTGTGTGAGGTATAACATCATTTGAGCATAACCAACTCAAGGGGCCGCTGCCGTGACTTTTGTCAAATCTTTGTTGAAAATGTTGGAGATCATGAATTTTCAAATGCATTATTGTTCTTTCTTGAAGTGCCTGATGGGACTTTTAGAGGAATGGTGTTTTGTTGCTAGCCAGGGGTTGGAGCAATGGCTGGGAAGCTTAGTATGACCTGCCATAAATAGGAGGTCTGCATTCCCAGTCCTATTTATGACAGGTCTTAAGATCATAGTTCATAGAGCTAAGCCTGAACCTGAAGATAACAGGAGCTGACCAACAACAAGATGGTCCAGTGGCATTTCCATTCAAAGTCAGTATTCAAAGAGGAAGTCACAGAAAAAAGATAAGGTAAAAAGCGTTTGACTTATTCAACAAATGTTTATTGTATCCTTCTGTGCTAGATACATCAGGCACCTGTATTTTAATCAGAGTTTTTGCTGCAGTGACTAACAAGACTTGACAAGAACAATTAAAAGAGGAAAAGTTTATTTGGGGCACATGGTTTCAGAGATTTCAGTCCATAGAGCTAGCTCCATTCCTTGGGGCTAGAGATGAGGCAGAAGAGTGTGGTGGAGAGAACTGGCTCAGGACATGGCCAAGATGCAGAGAGCCACATTCCCAGTCCTATTTTGTTTGTTCAATTTCACTCACAGTTAAAGAGATTCAAATTTAAATTCCAATTATATATAAGTACACATATGCATACACACATATACCTTTTATTCGGAAGTCCATGCTTTATTCATTTTTTTTTCTCAGTTTTTACATAATGCCCCCTTTCTGTCCTAAGAACCCTTCCAGGATGATAAATCACGTTTAGTAGCCATGTAGCCTTAGGCTAGTCTTGGCTATGATCATTTCTCTGCCTTCCTTGTTTCTGATATCCTTGAAAGTTATGAGGAGTACTTTTTAGGGACTTTGTAAAATATTCCTCAACTGGGATCTGTCTGATGTTTTTATTGTGACTAGACTGAGGTTATGTGTTTCAGAGAGGCATACCACGGAGGCAAACAGCTATTTTCAACATGGTTTATCCCTGTTGATATTAGTCTTGATCGTGGCTGATATGACTCAGTGTTGGAGGTCACAGTGTTGGTGGGGCTTCTCCACTGTGAAGTTCCTCTTTGTCTCCAGTTTTATGCTGTACTCTTTGTAAGGAAGTCATAATGTGCAGGAAACACTTACAGGGGATTATACCCCACATCCTCAAGGGCTGTGTGTCTGCATAAATCTGGAATCCTTCTGTACAGAAATTTGTCTCTTCCTCACCTTAAATAGTGATGAGAAATCAGACTTTCTTAGACAAACCAAAAGGAAATCATCATTGTCAGAGTTGCCCTGCAAGGAGTGTTTTAATAAGTTCTTCAAGGCAAAATAGAAGGGACAGAGGTGAAAGATGGAACTATACTAAGAAAGGAGGAGCAGTCTGGGCAATCTAGGATGATGAGTCACACGATTGAGGCCAGCCTGGGCAACTTATTGAGACCCTGTCTCAAAATAAAATAAAATAAGATAAAAAGGGCTGGGAATGTAGCTCAGAGGTAGAATACTCCTGGGTTCAATCCCTAGTACTACACCGCTCCAAAAAAAACCCCACTATTATTTCAACAACATGGTAATATATGTTGGGTGATCATAGCATAGTGAAATAAATAACAGCAATATTACAAGAGATAAAAAGAGGAATTAGGAATACTTTGTCTTAAGCCACCTGCAGTATTTGTGATATGTTGTAGGCTTATTACATCCTTTTGAAGGATAATTTGGCTGTATTAGGAATTCTAGGTTGGTGAGGGTTTTGCAAAGCTTTATGTATTTCATCCTATTCTCTTCCTATTTTCTTGGTTTCTGGCAAGAAGTTCACTGAAATTCTCATTATAGCTAAGGTGCCCCCCTCCCATCCCTCATTCAGTCTTTTAAGAATCTGTCTTTTGTTTTCTGCAGTTTGAATGTGATCAGCCTAGGTGTAGGTTTTTCTGCTTTTTTTTTTCTTTTGCCATGTATCTTGTTTGGTATTCCCAGAGCTTTCTGAATCTGTGGTTTGATGTCTGGCACTAATTTTGGAAAGTTCTTGGCCATTATGACCTCAAATATCGTCTCTGCTCTATGCTTTCTTTTTTTGTTCATCTGGCACCCGGTTACATGTACTTACAGCTTTTCACATTGTCTCAGTACTTGTATGTTCTATGCTCTATTTTTAAAATTCTTTTTCAAAAAAATAATTCAGTTTGCAAAATTTCTACTGATGTCAGTCTACTAAAGCCTGTCAAAAAGGCTTTATTCATTTCTGTTAGTGTTTTTTGACTTACAGTCTTTCCTTCTGATTCTTTCTTTTTTTTATTTTGAGGTGGAGGTGGATACTGGGGATTGAACTCAGGGACACTTGACCATGGAGCCACATTCCCAGCCCTATTTTGTATTTAGAGACAGGGTCTCACTGAGTTGCTTAGCACCTCAATTTTGCTGAGGCTGGCTTTGAACTCATGATCCTCCTGCTTCAGCCTCCCGAACTCCTAGGATTACAGGTATGCACCACAGTGCCCAGCTCCTTCTGATTCTTTCTTAAAAGTTTCCTGTTCTCTGCTTACTTTATCCGCCTGTTCTTAGCTATTACTCACTTTTCTTTTTTACATTAGAGCCCTTGATGAATTATTCCCAGTTATCTTAAGTTTTGTAATATTTTCAACATCTGAATCATATTTGTGTTGCCTTGTTGATTATTGCTTTGTCTGGCAGAAAGTAGGTGGTACTCAGTTCTTAGTAGAAATAAGACATGAATGGAAACTACAATGAATAAGGATGACAGAGAGCTTTATCACTGAGATTCAAAGGTATAGAGGTTTTGAAAAAACACACATATGTGTGCTTGGTAAAACAAGTTAAAAACTGGAAAGCATGGTAACACACTGTGATAGGTTGACTAATAGCTCCTAAGATGTTCATTTCTGGAACTGTATAACTTGAAGAACGTTACATTATATGGTAAAAGAGAGACTCTTTAGATGTAACTCAGTTAAGGATATTTGGGGGTGGGTGGGTATTACCCTGAATTATCGGGGAGGTCCTTAAATGCAATTACACTTGTCTTTATAAGAAGGAAACAAAAGGAGTTTTGATACAATGAACTCCTGAACACTGAAGCAGATTCTATGTTGTTAGCTTCATGGATAAAAAAAAAAATGGGTCCAGAATGTTAAAAAAAAAAGCAGTTCTAGAATCAGGAAAATGTACAGAAATGAATTTTCCTGCAGACCAGGACCCTGTTTCACCTTAGATTTTGGCCTCCTGAAACCGTTTTAGCCTCCCATTGTCCAGAATTGTGGGAGAATAAATATCTGGTGCTATAAGCTGCTGCATTTGTAGTAATGTGGGGCAACCTAAAATTGATATTTAAAAAAAACTAATAAATATTCTGAAATTCTTAAGAGAGGTTTGAGTTGCTCTGGTGTCCTATGGAACTGAAAATCTCCATCTGAGTGGAGCCTCTTCCTGTGGTGGAAACCAAAGTGCTATGGTTTAGACACAAGATGTGCCCCCCCAAAACTCATGTGAGACAATACAAGGAAGTTCAGAGGTGAAATAATTGGATCATGAGAGCCTTAACTTAATCAGTGCATTATTCCCTTGATAACTGAGTGGTAGCCAGAGGTAGGTAGCATATGTCTGGAGGTGATGGGTCACTGGTGGGGAGCTTTTGGGGTATATATTTTGTCCCTGGTGAATGGAGTTCTCTCTCTCTCTCTCTCTCTCTCTCACCCCTCCTTGCTGTCCTGTCTTGAGCTGATTTCCTTCATCACACCCTTCTGCCATGTTTTCCTGCCTCCCATGGAGAGCAATGGAGTTGGTCGTCTGTGGACCAAGACCTTTGAAACTGTGAGTGCCAAATAAATGTCTTCTCCTCTAAAAGTTATTTTGTCAGGTGTTTTGGTCATAGTGGCAAGTAATCTGACTAAAACACTGAATGAATGGAGATACCGGAGGAGAATCCTTTTGATGCCTCTTCTTCCTAATCTTTGGTCCATTGTCTAGCAGCTTGAACTCCTTATCAGAGAATCTATTTCAAGTTCAGTTTACTTGTCAATGAATTAGAGATTATTAGACAAAAAAAGAGTGATTTCATGTCTCTTTGGCTGTCTAGCTCCAGTCTCCAAGATTGGGCCTTTTGACCCAGCCACAGAACTAAACACTCAACAAACATTTAAAATAAAAGAAAAGTTGTCTTAGATAAATTGTTTCCTCCCAAGCCCCCCACCCCAAAAAAAATCCTAAATATGAGCAATTTAAAGAGAAACAATGCTTTTGAAAGGAGCAAAAATAACAAAGAGGCCCAATATTTGCTGGCACTTATGGAATGCTATTAAATTGTTGAATTTTTTTTAGAAATTAAAGAAATTGGAATTAACAGTCGACCAGGAATAACCCTCCCTCCATATTTGAGTCACAGGAGAATTTTCAAAAATACTCTACTCAGTGGTGTGGTACTAAATGTTTAACAACTGGCTCAGTGAGGGTAAGGCTTGGTTTGTAGCAATTGCTTATTATTCATACTAATAATGAGGTTTCTCATAATGGACAATTTCAAGCTACCAGTGTGCTATTGTGAAATTAACTGGCTGATGAAATTCCTGAAAATCTTAAAATTGGCTCTTTTGAGCCACACTGAGATGCCTCCAATACCAGCCCATTCCACTGGAAATTCATCAGAACATCTAGAAATCAGTCCAGGGTAAATTTGTCTCACTCAGACCCCTTTTAAGGCAACGTGTGGCCCCTGAGATCGTAACCTGTCTCCATCTCTTAATGTCTATGTAACCTTGTGAAACTAGGCCTCAGTCTTCTCCAGCTATAATGTGGTGATATTAATCATCCCTACCTCACAGGGCAATTATGAAGATTAAATGAGTTTACGTAAAGCCCCTAAATCCATGTCCAGCCTGTTAGCTATTATTAGTTCCTTAGAGCTCAGTTTTTTTCATAGCTGGGTGACTTGGAGAAGACCATCAGAAGTGGAATGTTAATTTTTGTGTGAACTGGATTATCAAAAGAAGCTCAAGGGTCTGTGTTTTAAAGAATTAAAGATGAGCCTAGGTTAAGAATTTAGATTGAGGACAACTAAGAATTTCAATTAAAAAGACAAGTCAGATTTACAGGACACTGCACTTCATTCCCTGCCCCAGGCTGGGATGAGAGGTTAGGGAACATTTGATCACCTTTAACCTTCTCCTCTGGACCTACCCCAATATGGTGAACCTGGTTTAAAAATGCACGCAGCATTGGTAATGCACATCACACAAAGGCACGTTTTGTAAAAGAACTCGTCTCCACAGAGGAAGAACAGGCTTGGGCTTTGATGAATACTGAAAGCATAAATCAGTCCCTTGAAATGAATTTCTGAAGAAGAGCTTAAGGGCTCAGAGTGACTTCTCATATCATTAAAAAGCTTGCTCTCTTTAAGGAAACCCCAGTTCACTTTAAATCATAGAAATTGAGAGCCAGAGGGCACCTGAGAGATCATTCCTTATTCACCTACAAGGGAAGAACTTGTTGTTAACCAGGTCTGAGGTTTAGTAAGCAAGTTCTGAACAAGCCCCTGGCATTTTCTCAAGTGTTCAGAGGCCTTTGGTTTTTCCTTCCTTGAACTGAACCTTCTGAATGGTTAAATTTTAAAATTGGCTGAAAGTTCCTGTTAACTACAATTTGCCAGGCACGTTAAACAAAAAGAAAACTACTAAGCAAGAAAGTGAAAGAACAACGAGAGGGGATGATTCTTAATGAATGGCATCAGATGAGCTTGGAGATAAGTCCTTTGCAGTAACACAACATTTGCTATTATACATAGGATTCCACTCCGAAGCAAGCTGTGGTCAGTGCTAAGTGATAATGAAAGGTTCATCCTGGTAAATAATCCACATTCCCACAGCCCTTTGCATATGGAAAACTGTTTACAGTGGAAGAAGTAGGAAACCAGTAAGAGAATAGTGAGACCTATTCCAACATGGCGGCAGGCGCGGAGAGATCAAGTCTCTGACCTCTTCAGCTGTGCGGGCATAGGGAGTCGTAAACAATCTAAATTCTGTTTGCTCAGGATCACTAGGCAATGCTGAACTGACGTGGATCTGGGGCGAACTGTCTGGGCCTCTCAGAACACACACTGATCGGATCGGCTGAATTCAAGCTCCCGTTCGCCTGCTTCCTGCACTAATCCATCCTGCTGAAACAACTGGTCAGCCCTTCTGATCCTACAGAGGTAAATGCCAACCGAGCCTTCATAGGTAGTGGCCACAGGTTTGAAATGGGGCTTGGGAGAGACAGTAAGGACCCACCCATTGCATTGGTCACCCGGCAAAGGGAAACGAACTGTTGCCATTTGCAAGAGATACCACCATGGCAGAGAATTGAAGTCACCAGACTGTGGCGGAGGAGATAACTTCATTGAAACCTGCGGCTTCAGGTGTGTAATTCCCTAGCCTTCCCTCTCCACACATTGGGGAAACCTTAAGGGCCCCTCCCAGCTCTCCTGTAAGGGCCCCCCCCAGCTCTCCCGTGAGCACGATAGCCAGACCAAAGGAATCAGACGTGGCACGGGACCCGCGGCGCGGAACTCCCAGCTACCGCTCCCACCAGTGCTGACAACTGAGGTCTATTGCACCAGCTACCGGGGGAGTAGCTACTGGAGGGCAAGTAAAATTCGCTGAGGATTCTCAGCCCCAAGCTCTACAAACTTAGGGTCTGAGGGAATGGCAAACTGGGAGAGTGTGCCCAGTCGTTCATGAAAACAGGGCTCCCGGGAGCAGCAGACCTGGCGTGTAGCCAGTATTGTGGTGAGTGGCACCCGTGAAGGGGCCTGGCTAGAGGAAAAGTGGGGAAGTGACTAGACACAAGAGGAGGCCCTAGGCACTCAGGATTGGAGACTCGCCCAGTTTGGGAGGAGGAGCTGCTGCACAGTGATTGGTTCCCGCGTATTGACAGGAGAAACTTGGCCTGGTGGGCACAGCGCCACCTACTGGAAGAGAAGTTAATCAAAATCTAAGACTGCATTTATTAGTTTTATTTTTCTCTTTTTTTTTTTTTTGATTTGGGTTTTTTCTTTCATTTTCATTTTTCTTTCTTGTTGTTTTTAAATTCTTTTACAATTTTTAAAAAATTTTTTTCTTCTAATTTTAATTTTAATTTTTTTATTATTATTTTTAAAAAAATTTTTCTTTTTTTATTTCCTATTTTTTTTCTTCTTTTGTCTTTTCAATTTTCTTATTCCCCCTTCCTTGAATTCTACCTGCTTACTCTCATTCTCTTTAGTGACTTCTTCCCTTCCCTTCTAATACCTTTCCTCCCAAGCATCAAATAAATTTATAGGAGTAAACAGTAACTCAGCAGTCAAACAGAACAAGAAGTAACATGAGCAATTTGAAAAAGCAAGGAAGAAAAGGAGTACAAACAATGCAGGACAGCCTAAATATTCAGGAGGACATAGAGTCATCAGAAAAATGGTCATATAAAGAACTCAAGGAACACCTTAGACAGATGGAATGGAACCTTAAAGAGGATACGAGACAGCAAATTCAAGCAGCGAAAGAACGCATTGAGAATGAATTACGTAAACAGATAAAAGAAGAAGTTAAGCATCTTTATCAGGAGATAGAGATTATAAAAAGTAATCAAACAATAATTCTAGAAATGAAGGAAACGATAAACCAAATTAAAAACTCAATTGAGAGTATCACTAACAGAGTGGAGCAAGTAGAACCCAGATAATGAAGACAAAATATATCATCTTGAAAAGAGTCTACCTAACTCAGAAAGGCTGGTAAAAAATCATGAGAAAAACATCCAAGAGTAATGGGATAACATAAAAAAACCAAACTTACGAGTCATCAGGATAGAAGAAGGTACAGAGATTCAAACCAAGGGAATGAGTAACCTGCTGAATGAAATAATTACAGAAAACTTTCCAGAAATAAAAAAGGAAACAGATATACAAATTGAAGATGCATACAGGACACCTAGCACACAAAATCACAGTAGACCAATGCCAAGACACATTGTTATGAAGATATCCAATATACAGAACAAAGAGAAAATATTAAAAGCTACAAGAGAAAGGAGACAGATTACATTCAGGGGTAAACCAATAAGGTTAACAACGGATTTTTCATCACAGACACTGAAAGTAAAAAGGTCATGGAACAATGTATTTCAAACACTGAAAGACAATGGATGCCAACCAAGAATTCTGTATCCAGCAAAATTAAGCTTCAGGTATGACAACGAAATAAAAATCTTTCACGATAAACAAAAGTTAAAAGAATTTGCAGCCAGAAAACCAGCATTGCAAAGCATTTTGAGCAAAACACTACATGAGGAAGAAATGAAAAACAATAACCAAAACCATCAGTGGGAAGTGCCTCGGTAAAGACAGAGGGCGAGGGGAAAGATATTCATGGAGAAACAAACTAAATTTTCTTAAAAAAGGATAAATAATCAAACATGGATGGAAGTACAAACCATATATCAATAGTAACTCTGAATGTTAATGGCTTAAACTCTCCAATAAAGCGACATAGGCTGGTATCATGGATTAAAAAAACAAATCCAACAATATGCTGCCTCCAGGAGACACATCTGATTGGAAAAGACATACACAGGCTGAAGGTGAAAGGATGGGAAAAAATATACCACGCACATGGTCCTCGTAAGCATGCAGGAGTGGCCATCCTCATATCAAATAAAATCAACTTCAAGACTAAGTTAATCAAATGGGATAAGGAAGGACATTATATACTGTTAAAATGAACCATTCACCAACAAGACATAACAATTATCAATATTTATGCACCAAATAATGGTGCTACGACATTCATAAAACAAATTCTCCTCAAGTTCAAGAATCAAATAGACCACAACACAATAATTATGGGTGACTTCAACACACCTCTCTCACCATTGGACAGATCCTCCAAACAAAAGTTGAATAAAGAAACTATAGAACTCAATACCACAATCAATAACCTAGACTTAACTGACATATATAGAATATATCAACCATCATCAAGTGGATATACTTTTTTCTCAGCAGCACATGGATCCTTCTCAAAAATAGACCATATATTATGCCATAGGGCAACCCTCAGTAAATATAAAGGGGTAGAGATAATACCATGCACTTTATCAGATCATAATGGAATGAAACTGGAAATCAATGATAAAAGAAGGAAGGAAAAATCCTACATCACATGGACAATGAACAATACGTTACTGAATGATCAATGGGTTACAGAAGACATAAAGGAAGAAATAAAAAAATTCTTAGAGATAAATGAAAATACAGACACAACATATTGGAATCTATGGGACACAATGAAAGCAGTTTTAAGAGGGGAATTCATCGCTTGGTGTTCATTCCTCAAAAAAAGAAAAAAACAACAAATAAATGAGCTCACACTTCATCTCAAAGCCCTAGAAAAGGAAGAGCAAAACAACAGCAGCAAATGTAGCAGAAGGGAAGAAATAATTAAAATCAGAGCAGAAATCAATGAAATTGAAACAAAAGAAACTATTGAAAAAATTAACAAAACTAAAAGTTGGTTCTTCGAAAAAATAAATAAGATTGACAGACCTTTATCCATGCTAACGAAGAAAAGAAGAGAGAGAACTCAAATTACTAACATACGGGATGAAAAAGGCAATATCAAAACAGATGCTACAGAAATACAGAAGACAATTAGAAATTATTTTGAAAACCTATATTCCAATAAAATAGAAGATAGTGAAGACATTGATAAATTTCTTAAGTCTTATGATTTGCCCAGACTGAGTCAGGAGGATATACACAATTTGAACAGACCAATATCAATGGATGAAATTGAAGAAGCAATCAAAAGACTACCAACCAAGAAAAGCCCAGGATGGGATGGGTATACAGCAGAGTTTTACAAAACCTTTAAAGAAGAATTAATACCAATATTTTTCAAGTTATTTCAGGAAATAGAAAAAGAGGGAGCTCTACCAAATTCATTCTATGAGGCCAACATCACCCTGATTCCGAAACCAAAGACACCTCAAAGAAAGAAAACTACAGACCAATATTTCTAATGAACCTAGATGCAAAAATCCTCAATAAAATTCTGGTGAATCGAATACAAAGGCACATCAAAAAAATTGTGCACCATGATCAAGTAGGATTCATCCCTGGGATGCAAGGATGGTTCAATATACGGAAATCAACAAATGTTATTCACCACATCAATAGACTTAAAGATAAGAACCATATGATCATCTCAATAGACGCAGAGAAAGCATTTGACAAAGTACAGCATCCCTTTATGTTCAAAACATTAGAAAAACTAGGGATAACAGGAACTTACCTTGACATTCTAAAAGCTATCTATGCTAAGACTCAGGCTAGCATCATTCTGAATGGACAAAAGTTGAAGGCATTCCCTCTAAAATCTGGAACAAGACAGGGATGCCCTCTCTCACCACTTCTATTTAATTTAGTCCTTGAAATACTAGCCAGAGCAATTAGACAGACAAAAGAATTTAAAGACATAAAAATAGGAAAAGAAGAACTTAAATTATCACTTTTTGCAGATGACATGATTCTATACCTAGAAGACCCAAAAGGATCTACAAAGAAACTATTAGAACTAATAAATGAATTCAGCAAAGTGGCAGGATATAAAATCAACATGCATAAATCAAAGGCATTCCTGTATATCAGCAACAAAACTTCTGAAATGGAAATGAGGAAATACACTCCATTCACAATATCCTCAAAAAAAAATTAAATACTTGGGAATCAACCTAACAAAAGAGGTGAAAGATTTATACAATGAAAACTACAGAACCCTAAAGAGAGAAGTAGAAGAAGATCTTAGAAGATGGAAAAATATACCCTGTTCATGGATAGACAGAACTAACATTATCAAAGTGGCGATATTACCAAAAGTTCTCTATAGGTTTAATGCAATGCCAATCAAAATCCCAACGGCATTTCTTGTAGAAATAGATAAAGCAATCATGAAATTCATATGCAAAAATAAAAGACCCATAATAGCAAAAGCAATTCTAAGCAGGAAGTGTGATCAGGCGGTATAGTGATACCAGATTTCAAACTATATTACAGAGCAATAGTGACAAAAACTGCATGGTACTGGTACCAAAACAGGTGGGTGGAACAATGGTACAGAATAGAGGACACAGAGACTAATCCACAAAGTTACAACTATCTTATATTTGATAAAGGGTCTAAAAGCATGCAATTGAGGAAGGATAGCATCTTCAACAAATTGTGCTGGGAAAACTGGAAATCCATATGCAACAAAATGAAACTGAATCCCTTTCTCTCGCCATGCACAAAAATTAACTCAAAATGGATCAAGGAGCTTGATATCAAATCAGAGACTCTGCATCTGATAGAAGAAAAAGTTGGCTCCGATCTACATATTGTGGGGTCAGGCTCCAAATTCCTTAATAGGACACCCATAGCACAAGAGTTAATAACAAGAATCAACAAATGGGACTTACTTAAACTAAAAAGTTTTTTCTCAGCAAATGAAACAATAAGAGAGGTAAATTGGGAGCCTACATCCTGGGAACAAATTTTTACTCCTCAGACTTCAGATAGAGCCCTAATATCCAGAGTATACAAAGAACTCAAAAAATTAGACAATAAGATAACAAATAACCCAATCAACAAATGGGCCAAGGACCTGAACAGACACTTCTCAGAGGAGGATATACAATCAATCAACAAGTACATGAAAAAATGCTCACCATCTCTAGCAGTCAGAGAAATGCAAATCAAAACCACCCTAAGATACCATCTCACTCCAGTAAGATTGGCAGCCACTATGAAGTCAAACAACATCAAGTGCTGGCAAGGATGTGGAGAAAAGGGGACTCTTGTACATTGCTGGTGGGACTGCAAATTGGTGCGGCCAATTTGGAAAGCAGTTTGGAGATTCCTGGGAAAGCTGGGAATGGAACCACCATTTGACCCTGCTATTGCCCTTCTCGGACTATTCCCTGAAGACCTTAAAAGAGCCTGCTGCAGGGTTACTGCTACATCGATGTTCATAGCAGCACAATTCACAATAGCTAGACTGTGGAACCAACCCAGATTCCCTTCAATAGATGAATGGATAAAAAAATGTGGCATTTATACACCATGGAATATTACGCAGCACTAAAAAATGACAAAATCATGGAATTTGCAGGGAAATGGATGGCATTAGAGCAGATTATGCTTAGTGAAGCTAGCCAATCCCTAAAAAACAAATACCAAATGTCTTCTTTGATATAATGAGAGCAACTATGAACAGAGTAGGGAGGAAGAGCAAGAAGAAAAGATTAACTTTAAACAGAGACATGAGATGGGAGGGAAAGAAAGAGAAAAGGGAAATTGCATGGAAATGAAGGGAGACTCTCATTGCTATACAAAATTACATATAAGAGGTTGTGAGGGGAATAGGAACATAAACAAGGAGAGAAATGAATTACAGTAGATAGGGTAGAGAGAGAAGATGTGAGGGAAGGGGAGGGGGGATAGTAAGGGATAGGAAAGGTAGCAGAATACAACAATTACTAATAGGGCATTATGTAAAATTGTGGATGTGTAACCGACGTGATTCTGCAATCTGCATTTGGGGTAAAATTGGGAGTTCATAACCCACGTCAATCTAATGTATGAAGTATGATATGTCAAGAGCTTTGTAATGTTGTGAACAACCAATAAAAAAATTAAAAAAAAACGATATCAGTAAAATAAAATTACTGTGTGGTATGCCCACCAGAGTAGCAATTATATTTGGGCTTTGGACATTTTCCTATGTGGCTCAGAAACTGGAATTTCATCTTCTTAAAAAGAGTTCCAGAATTCCACATGTGACTTGGAGGAAACAGAGCCAGTAGCTTTTCAAGTTCCTATTCCATATAAGCCATAGAAAATAGTGGTTCCCATAAATTCTCCAATGAAGCTTCATTATAAATGTGGAAGTTAGGTTTTTGAAAGTGTTACGACCAAGCATGAAATACTTGGTGAAGCTTTTTCCCACAGCTGGTTCTGTTTCAAATCTCTTGGTCAATATTATTAGACCCATGCTGCTTCTAGAAGCAAGGTATGAATACAGTATTGCTAACAGGGCATGTCTACTTAGGCATATGCTTTGCATATTCTTGTATAACCTCCACTGAGAGTAGAAACAATGTCTTATTCATCTATATATTGGAATGTAAGGAAATTCTCTTAGTCTGTATTAATTACAAAGATTCCAACATTAATATGTGATTTTATAATTGTTGAGTCAATCAGATTTTAATGATGGGATTTTCAAATGTCTTGTCAATAAGATAATAAGTAAGACTTACTCCATTATTTGGGCACCTAGTAGTTGTCAAATAAATACTAATGTTATTTTCCCCCTTTATGTAGTCTTGGAAGTGGGACAAGAATGTATGTGAAGAAGAGGTGTGTAAATGCAGGTTTTCTATAATGGATATAGTACAATCAGTGTCTGACTGAATGCCTTAGGAATCAAATGTGCTTATGAGTATTGGTACCCATAATTTAATTTATATTGTTATGTTCATGAGGAAATTCACTAAATTCCAACTAATTTTCAAGAAACTTTTTTTGAAAATATTTTTTAATTGTCAATGGGTCCTTATTTTCATTTATTTATATGTGGTGCTGAGGATCAAACCCAGAGCCTTACACATGCCAGGAAAGCATTCTACCACTAAGCCACAACTCCAACCCCATTTTTAAGAAATTTTTTGACCAACATTAGTCATTAATTTTTATGAATTGTACAGGACTCATGTAAGAATTTTCAGATTTTAAATGTTGAAAGTATTCAAGAGGTTGAGGCTTTCTGAGGAAATCCTGAATTATCTCATCCTTTTAATGTTTCAGTGTTTAACATTCATGAGGTATTATGTTTATGGCACAAGTTTAACTCAAGAAATTATTGTCATATTGAACAATTATTAAATAAGGCTTCAGCTGGGAAGTAAATTCCAAGGTAACAAACGGGTTGGATGTTGTTTGAAAATCCTACATATTCTTTGAGTCCCCAAATCTGGAAAACTTGCCTTTAAATAATACCTGATTTTAAATCCTTGCTTAAAAAACACATAGATAGTCTAATCCCAAATGTGTTTACATTTTCAAGAAAAATAGTGGGTAACCAAATGGGAGCCTGAAAGGAATAAGGAAGATCTAGCTTCTCCCACAGTAAGAACCCAGGTTGTGGGGCTGGAGTTGGGGCTCAGCGGAGGAGTGCTTGCCTAGCATTTGTGGGGCCCTGGGTTCAATCCTCAGCACCACATATAAATGGGTAAGATGAAGGTGTTGTGTTCACCTACAACTAGGAAAAAATAAATAAAAAAGAACCCAGGTTGTGTGTTCCAGAATTCAGTCTGAAATGGGAAGCCACAGAAGGAGCTCTTGTCCCAGAGTTCCAGTCAGGGAGAGTCCAGATTCACAGAAAAGCACAAAAATCCACCCAGGAAAGGTTCTCATCAACAACCCTTTGAAGCTGGAGGGATTTCTTCAAATTATGAAGCCTGAAACCTCCTTCCTTCAAGTTCCTGGTGGGTTGCTGCGACTGATTGCACACAGATGGGCCAGAGCCCTGCCTCTTTCCTGCCCTTGGCTCTTCCAGACAGGATCTGAGCGCTCTGCGTGTGTGGGTGGAAGTGGCTGAATGTGGCTTCTGGATGATGAGAAAACTATAGTTTTCCTTGCGAGTGACCAAGATGTGGGAAGAAGCTATTGGAGGCATTCAAAACAAAATAAAATATAAACAAGACAAACTCCAACAAAAACTCCAAATCAGGGGAAAAGAAACGCAATCAACTGGCTGGCCTTGGGATCTCCATGAAAGCCTGCCCACTCAGACTTGGTAGTCTATTGGAAATCTTGTTTCTGCCCTGTCTTGATAGACTTGCCCTTTTCTTTCCTTCCTTCTTTCTTTCTACTTTTTTTTTTCCATCTCTTTCATCTCTATTTTGGTAGGTTTCACATCCCCGAGTTTGCGATCTCGTATGCTGCTATCTTATTTTTTGCTAATGTCCGTTATTGTGTGGGGGTGTGTCGGAGGAGGTGCTATGGGATTCTGTAAAAGCAGTGATTCATTCTGGTTCCAAATTCTAACACGAATTCTGGCAACCAGTTGGAGATGAGAGCAAGGGAGCACAGTCTATGAGGACTGGAGAAACTCTGAGGTGGGGTAACTGGGGAGAAGTACAGCAAAGAACTTGGAGAAAAGATTATGTATATATCTCTCAAAGCACCTCTAAGTAACATGAACTGCCTGGCCTATGGGAGGGGCAGAAGTAGTTTCGATTTTTGAAGGGAACCTAAACACCTGGGGATGTTCAAAGATGGAACCTAATTCAAGAATAGACTTTGTCTTCAATGGCCAAAGACAGCCACAGCCAAACCATCTGGTAAGCAACTGGTCTCCCTCTGTGTGTTATCCTCCCTCTGGGATTTAATTTCTCACCTATATATGATTCAGATATTTTACTTCATATATTCATTTTAGGAGCAACTGAAAAGTTTCCATCATATGATAATGCCTCTATTACACAGCACTAACCACCTCTACCACGTGGTAACTGGACAATCTCTCTGCTATGCTGGATTGTGTGCTCCTAGGGCACAGGGCTATGTCCCATTTTTCTGTGATGTTCCAGCACCTGCAGCATACTGGGCACTAAAATAGTTGTTGAAATAAAATGTTGCATTGGTGTGAGTGCGTTGTTGAAGTTGAGCTGTAACCACTGAAAGCAAAACAGATAACTTGGGTAAAGATATGTGCTTTGATATTTTACATCCTTTCTCCAAAATATAACATAATTTCATTCCTCCTCCTTTAGAAACGTTGAACCTTCTTCTCAGACCACAATTAAATATTCTTTTGTTCAAATAGGCACAATTGGAAATAAAAGCACTAAAAATGGAAATGTAGTTGGGAAAAGCTGACAAGGACTATAAAGGAAGGTCCCCAAGTATTTATTCAGCAATTTATCAGACATGAATACCACTGGTTTAGAGTCAGGTGGGGCCTGAAGCCAATGTAGTCAATGAATTACAAACCTGGGGTGGGGAAAATAGATCTATGGGTGACAGAGAAGCAAAAGGAAGATAAGAACTAATAGGATTTCCAGGGGGAATTGAATTAAGTTAAAAATGCTGGTTATATACAAGTTGGACAATTTCAAGATTTCTTTATTGTTGAAAAACACTTGGGCATGTTATGGAATAGAAATATTATATACTTTTTTGCCATAATTACCTAATGATGGAGTTGATTGGGTCATTGCAATGATTTCTCTAGCTCTTATGGTAAAAGCATGAATTTTTCATTGTCATAGTTTAAGAATATAATACAAGCATTTCCTTTTCTCAGAAAAATATAATAGTAATTAAAAATTCATACTTAATATTGGCAAAAGAATGTTCATTTTATGTATTAAATGTTTATTATAATGCATATTAAAAGTTAATTTTATAGCTTCTTTTTTTAAAAAAATATTTTTTAGTTGTAGATGGGCACAATATATTTATTTTTATGTGATAATTAGGATGGAACCCAGTGCCTCACATGTGCTAGGGAGGCACTGTACCACTGAACTACAGCCCCAGCCTCTCATGGCTTCTTTTAATAGCAACTTTACCTTGTGTTTTAAAAGTAGCATTTCTTTCGTAAAACTTTTAGAACGATCTTAAAATGCTTGCAGAAACTAAAAAAAAAAATTGTTGATTTTTTTAAGGGGGTTGATATCAGGGAGGTAGAATTATAAAGAGAAAGTCACTTGGTAGCTGTGATATCTTGTGCATCTTATTTAATTGTTCTGCTTTGATCTAATATGTAAAGGGAGGATGCCAAGAGACAGATTTCTAAGATAGTTTCCAGTTTTTTGCCATCCAGGTCTATAATTCTGCTACATCATGACAAATTGTTTTCCTAAATAACAAAATTTTCTCTACGATGTTGTGCAAATAAATTTCTATGCACTAGAAGAAGAGCCAGAGAGCAAGAGAAGCTCATCTGCCAGAGGCTGATGCATTCTCCCCTTTCCTGATTTCCTGTCTCTGAGGCAGTCATGCTCTGTGGTGAGGTAACAGATGTCTTCCAGGTTCTTTTGTCCCCACAGAGCCATTGCAAGTAGCAGTCATGTATCACTACCTCTTTTCACCCCAATTTAAGCATCTTCGCTTCTCCTTAAAGGAAAATAACCAACCAACTTTGAAGAAAAACTACCCCAAATAAGTCATGAACATAAACAAGTAGAAGAAAATATTTTATAATCAATCAACCAAACTGAAGAATAAAAAGTGTATGTTCTGATTTATGTTCATTATTTGCACATGAGTCTTGGAGGCCAGGGACTGGATTTCTCTAGTAGAATGAATAAAACTGAATATACCAATAATTTAGAAAAGAATAAGGTAGCACTATATAATGTTTTTGTTTCTAGCTTGAATTTGAATTCGAACATCATTCTTTTTATTGTCCATTTTTACTAACTAGGTAATATCTTTACTTTTCTTTGCTTCCCCGAAGAGGACATTCATCTTAAGCACAGTTTTAGGACTAGTAGGCAGTGTTGTGGTTAGGATCTAGCAATGTCCTCAGTAAAACTCGTGTTTTGAAAGCATGATCTTTATTTTATTTTTTTTATTGGTTGTTCAAAACATTGCAAAGCTCTTGACATATCATATTCCATACATTAGATTCAAGTGGTTATGAACTCCCATTTTTACCCCAAATACAGATTGCAGAATCACATCAGTTACACATCCACATTTTTTACATAATGCCATATTAGTAACTGTTGTATTCTGCTACCTTTCCTATCCTCTACTATCCCCCCCCTCCCCTCCCATCTTCTCTCTCTACCCCATCTACTGTAATTCATTTCTCTCCTTGTTTTTTTCCCATTCCCCTAACAACCTCTTATATGCAATTTTGTATAACAATGAGGGTCTCCTTCCATTTCCATGCAATTTCCCTTTTCTCTCTCTTTCCCTCCCACCTCATGTCTCTGTTTAATGTTAATCTTTTCCTCCTGCTCTTCCTCCCTGCTCTGATCTTAGTTACTCTCATTATATCAAAGAAGACATTTGGCATTTGTTTTTTAGGGATTGGCTAGCTTCACTTAGCATAATCTGCTCTAGTGCAATCCATTTCCCTGCAAATTCCATGATTTTGTCATTTTTTAGTGCTGTGTAATACTTCATTGTGAATAAATGCCACATTTTTTTATCCATTCATCTACTGAAGGGCATCTGGGTTGGTTCCACAGTCTAGCTATTGTGAATTGTGCTGCTATGAACATCGATGTGGCAGTATCCCTGTAGTATGCTCTTTTAAGGTCTTCAGGGAATAGTCCGAGAAGGGCAATAGCAGGGTCAAATGGTGGTTCCATTCCCAGCTTTCCCAGAAATCTCCATACTGCTTTCCAAATTGGCTGCACCAATTTGCAGTCCCACCAGCAATGTACAAGAGTCCCCTTTTCCCCACATCCTCGCCAGCACTTGTTGTTGTTTGACTTCCTAATGGCTGCAATCTTATTGGAGTGAGATGGTATCTTAGGGTGGTTTTGATTTGCATTTCTCTGTCTGCTAGAGATGGTGAGCATTTTTTCATGTACTTGTTGATTGATTGTATATCCTCCTCTGAGAAGTGTCTGTTCAGGTCCTTGGCCCATTTGTTGATTGGGTTATTTGTTATCTTATTGTCTAATTTTTTGAGTTCTTTGTATACTTGGATATTAGGGCTCTATCTGAAGTGTGAGGAGTAAAAATTTGTTCCCATGATGTAGGCTCCCTATTTACCTCTCTTATTGTTTCTCTTGATCAAGTAGGATTCATCCCTGGGATGCAAGGATGGTTCAATATATGGAAATCAATAAATGTTATTCACCACATCAATAGACTTAAAGATAAGAACCATATGATCATCTCGATAGACGCAGAAAAAGCATTCGACAAAGTACAGCATCCCTTTATGTTCAAAACATTAGAAAAACTAGGGATAACAAGAACTTACCTCAACATTGTAAAAGCTATCTATGCTAAGCCTCAGGCTAGCATCATTCTGAATGGAGAAAAATTGAAGGCATTCCCTCTAAAATCTTGAACAAGACAGGGATGCCCTCTATCATCACTTCTATTCAATATAGTTCTCGAAACACTGGCCAGAGCAATTAGACAGACGAAAGAAATTAAAGGCATAAAAATAGGAAAAGAAGAACTTAAATTATCACTATTTGTGGATGATATGATTCTATACCTAGAAGACTGAAAGGGTCTACAAAGAAACTATTAGAACTAATAAATGAACTCAGCAAAGTGGCAGGATATAAAATCAACACGCATAAATCAAAGGCATTCCTGTATATCAGCGACAAATCCTCTGAAATGGAAATGAGGACAACCACTCCATTCACAATATCCTCAAAAAAAAAAAAATACTTGGGAATCAACCTAACAAAAGAGGTGAAAGATTTATACAATGAAAACTACAGAACCCTAAAGAGAGAAATAGAAGAAGATCTTAGAAGATGGAAAAATATACCCTGTTCATGGATAGGCAGAACTAACATCATCAAAATGGCAATATTACCCAAAGTTCTCTACAGGTTTAATGCAATGCCAATCAAAATCCCAATGGCATTTCTTGTAGAAATAGATAAAGCAATCATGAAATTCATATGCAAAAATAAAAGACCCAGAATAGCAAAAGCAACTCTAAGCAGGAAGTGTGAATCAGGCGGTATAGCGATACCAGATTTCAAACTGTATTACAGAGCAATAGTAACAAAAACAGCATGGTACTGATACCAAAACAGACGGGTGGACCAATGGTACAGAATAGAGGATACAGAGACTAATCCACGAAGTTACAACTATCTTATATTTGATAAAGGGTCTAAAAGCATGCAATTGAGGAAGGATAGCATCTTCAACAAATGGTGTTGGGAAAACTGGAAATCCATATGCAACAAAATGAAACTGAATCCCCTCCTCTTGCCATGCACAAAAGCTAAATCTAAATGGATCAAGGAGCTTGATATCAAATCAGAGACTCTGCATCTGATAGAAGAAAAAGTTGGCTCCGATCTACATATTGTGGGGTCGGGCTCCAAATTCCTTAATAGGACACCCATAGCACAAGAGTTAATAATAAGAATCAACAAATGGGACTTACTTAAACTAGAAAGCATGATCTTTAATATAGGAATGTTCACAGTGAAATGATTAGATTATGAGAGCTGTAACCTCACCAGTGGATTAATGCATTTGATGGTTTAATAATTTGAATGGACTACTCTGTACTGTCTATAGGCAGGTGGGTGTGGCTAGAGAAAGTCAATCACTGGAGGCATGCCCTTGGGGGTGATATCTGTCCTGAGCTCTTCTCTCTGTCTGCTTCCTGGATGCCATGAGCTGAGCAGCTTTCCTCTATCATGCCCTTCTGCCATGATGCTCTGCCTTATCAGACCCAGAGCAATGGAGTTAGCCAAACATGGATAGAAACCTCTGAAACTAAGTTATTCTGTTAAGTATTTTGGTCACAGCAGTGAAAAGCTGACGAACACAGGCAGTCATCTACAATTTATGAAGTTTATCGAAAAACTTAATATTTCTGGGAAAAAAGAAAGAATGAATGGCAACATACAACTACCGTTTACAGCGTCGGAAATGCCAACCCTCTGTTAATCTGGCAAAGTGATTTCTCTTTCTCCAGAACTCTGCTCCAAAGCTTTAGCCCCATGTGACTTGTCATTTATTCATATTCAAAATATACTTTTGCATATTTATCTCTAGGGATTCTGTGTGTATTATATTATAAAGATTATCATCCAATTTAAATTTTTTTTATTTGTAATTGTAATTTATTGCAATTTCCAGTGTATACATTCTTAAAGCAAAGATAGTTAACATTTACTTTGTGATAAGATCAACATTCCATTAATCATTTGCTTCTTCAACGTCTTGAAAGCTAGCAATTTTTATGTTTCCTATGCTTTACATTCTACCATTTTTCACTTATGTTACCTCTACATGAAAGAAAGATTTAAGTGTAAAAAAATGTCAAAAATAGGTTACCAAAATCATTATTTTTTTTTCTTTTTTTTTATTGTTGGTCGTTCAAAACATTACATAGTTCTTAATATATCATATTTCACAGTTTGATTCAAGTGGGTTATGAACTCCCATTTTTACCCCGTATACAGATTGCTGTATCACATCAGTTACACTTCCATTGATTTACATATTGCCATTCTAGTGTCTGATGTATTCTGCTGTCTATCCTATTCTCTACTATCCCCCTTCCCCTCCCCTCCCCTCCCATTTTCTCTCTCTACCCCCTCTACTGTAAATCATTTCTTCCACTTGTATTATTCTTCTCTTATCCCTCCTTTCCTCTTATATGTAATTTTGTATAACCCTGAGGATCACCTTCCATTTCCATGCGATTTCCCTTCTCACTCCCTTTCCCTCCCACCTCTCATCCCTGTTTAATGTTAATCTTCTTCTCAAGCTCTTCGTCCCTACCCTGTCCTTGGTTACTCCCCTTATATCAAAGAAGTCATTTGGCATTTGTTTTTTAAGGATTGGCTAGCTTCACTTAGCACAATCTGCTCTAATGCCATCCATTTCCCTTCAAATTCTATGATTTTGTCATTTTTTAGTGCTGTGTAATACTTCATTGTGAATAAATGCCACATTTTTTTATCCATTCATCAATTGAAGGGCATCTAGGTTGGTTCCACAATCTTGCTATCGTGAATTGTGCTGCTGTGAACATCGATGTAGCAGTGTCCCTGTAGCATGCTTTTATTAGGTCTTTAGGGAATAGAGCGAGAAGGGGAATAGCTGGGTCAAATGGTGGTTCCATTCCCAGCTTTCCCAGGAATCTCCAAACTGCTTTCCAAATTGGCCTCACCAATTTGCAGTCCCACCAGCAATGTACAAGTGTACCCTTTTCTCCACATCCTTGCCAGCACTTGATGTTGTTTGACTTCATAGTGGCTGCCAATCTTACTGGAGTGAGATGGTATCTTAGGGTGGTTTTGATTTGCATTTCTCTGACTGCTAGAGATGGTGAGCATTTTTTCATGTACTTGTTGATTGATTGTATATCCTCCTCTGAGAAGTGTCTGTTCAGGTCCTTGGCCCATTTGTTGATTGGGTTATTTGTTATCTTATTGTCTAATTTTTTGTATACTCTGGATATTAGGGCTCTATCTGAAGTGTGAGGAGTAAAGATTTGTTCCCAGGATGTAGGCTCCCTATTTACCTATCTTATTGTTTCTCTTGCTGAGAAAAAACTTTTTA
Organism: Spermophilus citellus; assembly: GCF_964194105.1. Classification (NCBI taxonomy): domain Eukaryota; kingdom Metazoa; phylum Chordata; class Mammalia; order Rodentia; family Sciuridae; genus Spermophilus; species Spermophilus citellus. The sequence goes on along the minus strand of NC_138182.1, from coordinate 70,146,205 downwards.
GTTTAAGTAAGTCCCATTTCTTGATTCTTGTTATTAACTCTTGTGCTATGGGTGTCCTATTAAGGAATTTGGAGCCCGACCCCACAATATGTAGATCGGAGCCAACTTTTTCTTCTATCAGATGCAGAGTCTCTGATTTGATATCAAGCTCCTTGATCCATTTTGAGTTAACTTTTGTGCATGGCAAGAGAAAGGGATTCAGTTTCATTTTGTTGCATATGGATTTCCAGTTTTCCCAACACCATTTGTTGAAGATGCTATCCTTCCTCAATTGCATGCTTTTAGACCCTTTATCAAATATAAGATAGTTGTAACTTCGTGGATTAGTCTCTGTGTCCTCTATTCTGTACCATTGGTCCACCCGCCTGTTTTGGTACCAGTACCATGCAGTTTTTGTCACTATTGCTCTGTAATATAGTTTGAAATCTGGTATCGCTATACCGCCTGATGCACACTTCCTGCTTAGCATTGTTTTTGCTATTCTGGATCTTTTATTATTCCATATGAATTTCATGATTGTTTTATCTATTTGTATAAGAAATGCTGTTGGGATTTTGATTGGCATTGCATTGAACTTATAGAGAACTTTTGGTAATATCGCCATTTTGATGATGTTAGTTCTGCCTATCCATGAACAGGGTATATTTTTCCATCTTCTGAGGTCTTCTTCTATATCTCTCTTTAGGGTTCTGTAGTTTTCATTGTATAAGTCTTTCACCTCATTTGTTAGGTTGATTCCCAAGTATTTTATTTTTTGGGGGGATATTGTGAATGGAGTAGTGGTCCTCATTTCCGTTTCAGAGGATTTGTCGCTGATATACAGGAATGCATTTGATTTATGCGTGTTGATTTTATATCCTGCCACTTTGCTGAATTCATTTATTAGCTCTAATAGTTTCTTTGTAGACCCTTTTGGGTCTGCTAGGTATAGAATCATGTCATCTGCAAATAGTGATAATTTAAGTTCTTCTTTTCCTATTTTTATGCCTTTAATTTCTTTCGTCTGTCTAATTGCTCTGGCCAGTGTTTCGAGGACTATGTTGAACAGAAGTGGTGAGAGAGGGCATCCCTGTCTTATACCAGATCTTAGAGGGAATGCCTTCAATTTTTCTCCATTCAGAATGTTGCTGGCCTGTGGCTTATCATAGATTGCTTTTACAATGTTGAGGTATGATCCTGTTATCCCTAATTTTTCTAGAGTTTTGAACATAAAGGGATGCTGTACTTTGTCGAATGCTTTTTCTGCATCTATCGAGATGATCATATGGTTCTTATTTTTAAGTCTATTGATGTGGTGAATAACATTTATTGATTTCCGTATATTGAACCAGCCTTGCATCCCAGGGATGAATCCTACTTGATCATGGTGTTAATTTTTTTGATATGTTTTTGAATCCGATTTGCCAGAATTTTATTGAGGATTTTTGCATCTAGGTTCATAAGAGATATTGGTCTGTAGTTTTCTTTCTTTGAAGTGTCTCTGTCTGGTTTAGGCATCAGGGTGATGTTGGCCTCGTAGAATGTCTTTGGAAGTTCTCCCTCTTTTTCTATTTCCTGAAATAGCTTGAAAAGTATTGGTGTTAGTTCCTCTTTAAAGGTTTTGTAAAACTCTGCTGTATACCCATCCGGTCCTGGGCTTTTCTTAGTTGGTAGTCTTTTGGTGGTTTCTTCTATTTCCTCTATTGTTATTGGTCTGATAAGTTGTCTATATCCTCCTGACTCAATCTTGGCAGATCATATGACTTAAGAAATTTATCTATGCCTTCACTATCTTCTATTTTATTGGAGTATAAGGATTCAAAATAATTTCTGATTATCTTCTGTATTTCTGAAGTGTCTGTTGTGATATTGCCTTTTTCATCCCGTATGCTAGTAATTTGGGTTCTCTCTTTTCTTCTCTTCGTTAGCATGGCTAAGGGTGTGTCGATTTTATTTATTTTTTCAAAGAACCAACTTTTAGTTTTGTCAATTTTTTCAATTGTTTCTTTTGTTTCAATTTCATTAATTTCAGCTCTGATTTTAATTATTTCTTGCCTTCTACTTCTTTTGCTGTTGTTTTGCTCTTCTTTTTCTAGGATTTTGAGATGAAGTATGAGATCATTTATTTGTTGGTTTTTTCTTTTTTTAAGGAATGAGCTCCAAGCAATGAATTTTCCTCTTAGAACTGCTTTCAATGTGTCCCATAGATTCCGATATGTTGTGTCTGTGTTTTCATTTAACTCTAAGAAGTTTTTAATTTCCTCCTTGATGTCTTCTAAAACCCATTGATCATTCAGTAACCTATTGTTCATTCTCCAAGTGATGCATGATTTTTCCTTCCTTCTTTTATCGTTGATTTTCAGTTTCATTCCATTATGATCAGATAAGATGCATGGTATTATCTCTACTCCTTTATATTGTCTAAGAGTTGCCCTGTGACATAATATATGATCTATTTTTGAGAAAGATCCATGTGCTGCTGAGAAAAAAGTGTAACTACTTGATGTTGGGTGGTATATTCTATATATGTCAATTAAGTCTAGGTTGTTAATTGTGTTATTGAGTTCTATAGTTTCCTTATTTAACTTTTGTTTGGAAGATCTGTCCAGTGGTGAGAGAGGTATGTTGAAGTCTCCCATGATTATTGTATGGTGGTCTATTAGACTCTTGAACTTGAGAAGAGTTTGCTTGATGAACATAGCTGCACCATTGTTTGGGGCATATATATTTATGATTGTTATGTCTTGTTGGTGTATGGTTCCCTTGAGCAGTATGTAGTGTCCCTCTTTATCCCTTTTGATTAACTTTGGCTTGAAATCTATTTTATTAGATATGAGTATGGACACTCCTGCTTGTTTCCGCAGTCCATATGAGTGGTGTGATTTTTCCCAACCTTTCACCTTCAGTCTATGTATATCTTTTCCTATCAAATGCGTCTCCTGTAGGCAACATATTGTTGGGTCTTGTTTTGTGATCCATTCAACTAGCCTGTGTCTCTTAATTGGTGAGTTTAAGCCATTAACATTTAGGATTATTATTGAGATATGGTTTGTTCTTCCAGCCATATTTGTTTATTAATGTTACTAAACCAGGTTTGTTTTCCTCTTTGATTACTTTCCCCCCTTTACTGTCCTACCTCCCACTGTTGGTTTTCAATGTTATTTTCCATTTCCTCTTCCTGTAATGTTTTGCCAAGGATTTTTTGAAGAGATGGTTTTCTAGCTGCGAATTCTTTTAACTTTTGTTTATCGTGGAAGGTTTTAATTTCATCTTCCATCCTGAAGCTTAATTTCGCCGGATACACGATTCTTGGTTGGAACCCATTTTCTTTCAGTGTTTGAAATATATTATTCCAGGATCTTCTAGCTTTCAGAGTCTGTGTTGAGAGATCAGCTGTTATCCTGATTGGTTTACCCCTAAATGTAATCTGCTTCCTTTCTCTTGTAGCTTTTAAAATTCTCTCCTTATTCTGTATGTTGGGCATCTTCATTATAATGTGTCTAGGTGTGGATCTCTTATGATTTTGCACATTCGGCGTCCTGTAGGCTTCTAGGATTTGGGATTCTGTTTCATTCTTCAGGTCTGGGAAGTTTTCTCGTATTATTTCATTGAATAGATTGTTTATTCCTTTGGTTTGGAGCTCTGTGCCTTCCTGTATCCCAATGACTCTTAAGTTTGGTCTTTTAATGTTATCCCATATTTCTTGGATGTTCTGCTCATGGTTTCTTAGCAGACTTGCTGAGCTGTCTATGTTCTTTTCAAGTTGAAATACTTTGTCTTCATTGTCTGATGTTCTATCTTCTAAGTGATCTACTCTGCTGGTAGTATTCTCAATTGAGGTTTTAAGTTGGTTTATTGCTTCCTGCATTTCTAGGATTTCTATTTGTTTGTTTTTTATTACCTCTATCTCCCTGTGAAATTGAACTTTTACTTCCTGGATTTGTTTATGTAGTTCCTTGTCAAAGTGATCTTTCATTGTCTGATTTTGCTGTCTCATGTCTTCCTTGAGACTCCAGATCATCTGAAGCATGTATATCCTGAACTCTTTATCTGAAATTCCATCTGTTGCAGCTATTACCTCTTCTAAAGTTGAGTTGACCTGCATTGCTTGTGGTCCTTTCTTTCCTTGTCTTTTTATACTGCTCGCGTTTCTTTCTGCTTGGTGAAACTGTTGTGTTTTTGAAATTTTCCCCCTATTTATTTATATTGCTCTTGTATATTTGGGAAATCTCCCTTGCAGGGCGGGTAGTGGCTGTGCTCCTCCTCTAATTAGGGTGATCTGTCTACCACGCTGGTTGGTCGCAGGTCTGTCCACCCTGCGGGCGCGGGTGGCAGCTCTGCTCTGCCCCCACTCCAATTGTGGTGACGTAACTACCACGCCCTCGGGTCGTTGGTCCTGATCCGGATGTGGGCGGCGGCTCTGCTCGGCCCCTACTCCAATTGGTGTGACGTGTCTACCACGCTGGGAGGCCTCTAGGCCTGTTCCGCCGGTGGGTCGCAGTTCTGCCTACCTTGCGGGCTCGGGCGGCAGTTCTGCTCAGCCCCCACTCCCAGTGGGGGTACCTGACTGCCTCTCCAACGGGTCACTGGGCCTTTTCCGGACACAGGCGGCGGCCCTGCTCCACCCCCACTCCAACCAGTGTGACGTGACTGCCTCGGTGCTACTTGTCTACCATGCTGGCAGGCTACCGGGCCTGTCCTGCCAGTGGGTCACAGGTCTGCCTACCTTGCAGGCTCAGACGGCGGCTCTGCACAGCCCCTACTCCAAATGGCATGACTTGCCTACCGCGCCGTCGTCGGGTCGCTGGTCCTGTTCTAGGCGTGGGCGGCTACTCTCTTCGGCCCCAGCTGCAGTTGGGGTGTCATGATACCACGCCGGCGGGTCACTTGGCCTGCTCTGGGCGCAGGCGGCAGCTCCACTCTGCCCCCCTGGCCCCCACAGCACCCAGCAGGACCCGGACTGAGAAGCAGTCCCCGCAGGTTCCCCAGCCCTGGGCCAAAGCAGCTTCGGGAGCCAGAACCCGGCCTCTCTGATCCTGGCCACGCTCCGCTAGGAGCAGGCTCCACGGAGTGACCCCTGCGGGTTCCCCAGCCCCAGGCCAAAGCAGCCCTTGGAGCCAGAGCCCGGTGCACGCTCCGCTGGGAGCAGGCTCAAAGACGCAGTCCCCATGGGCTCCCCAGCCCCGGGCCAAAACTGTTCCGGGAGTCAGAGCCCAGCAGCCCCAAGCTCACTTGGAGCTGGCCTCAACACGCAGTCTCCGCAGGTTCCCCAGCCCTGGGCCAAAGCAGCCCGGGAAACCAGAATACGGCCGCTCAAAGCCCGGTGCACGCCTTGCCAGGAGCGAGCCCCAAGGAGTATTCTCCACAGGTTCTCCAGCCCCGAGCCTGAGCGATCTGTCTGCTAGACACAGGCAAGTACCAGCCTGAAATCACCTGTTCCGTAGCTGAATGAGCTGAGATCAGTAGAAAACAGGGATGGTTACATCAGCTCTCCAAGATGGCGGCTGCTGTCCTCCTCCGTGGTCCGACTGGTGTCGAGAGTCGAACTGGACCGCTTCTCTCCTCTGTCTCAAAGCCGGAGCTCAGCACTGAGCACGGCCATTGCACCACTGGCAGGAGCCCCCAGAATCCGTATCGCTGCACTCCCGCTCCAGCACTTCGCCGCTTCCCAGTGCGCGCCGCAGACTCCAGCTGCGGGGCGGTCCGCCAATCAGGCACTGCGACGCTCCATGCGGAGAAATCGCCTGCGACCGAGCCCCCGCAGCTGAACCTTGCACGATGGAAATCCGTCCACTAGATTCTGGAGTACCTCAATTTCACTGGAAATTCCCAACAAGATAGCCTTCAGCTGTTTCACCTCGTCTTTCTCCCGCACAGTGACGCGGCGCACTGGGGTGATGCACTCCCTTCGCCGCCATCTTCCCCTCCCCACCAATTTAAATTTTTTTACTTCCATGTCTGTCTCCTATACTTCTCTGAATCTGTAGAGGAATTCAGTGCCACAAGTAACCGAGTAAGAGACCATGGGAATGCCAGAGAGAAAGAATTAGGAGAGAAGGTTTATTTCCAGGATGAGAGAGGAAAATGTGCTGATAATGAGAGAGTGGGTTGGGGGAGCAGGTTAGAAAAAGGGCAAAAACACCAAACCAAACAAACTAAACCAAAACAAAACCTCTAAGAAGAGTTATAGAGAAACTGGGGAAGAGTTTATATTAGAATGTGTGGAGTCAATAGAGTCAAACATTCATTTTCATTTTCAGTCAACAAATATTCCTGAAAAAATTCCTTTACTAAAAGTCTGTAATTACAACATGTATGCTTATTGTAATTACTCAAACAATGCAAAGGCACATTGGGAAGGTAATTTTTCCTATTTCCTTCTATTCCCAGTTGTTCTAAATGAATATTACATGCATGCTAAATCTTAAACTTCTGTGATTTTCTTAGTGTTCATGAAAACATATACACATATATAGGATCTTGTGGCACATCCACCTGCAAGTTAGCAATGCAACTTATTCCCTGAAGGTGAATAAATACGGATTCATTTTTTTTCCTTTCTTATCTTTTACTTCATTTTCTTTCCTCTCCTCTCCTCCTCTCCCATCCCTTTCTTTTTTCTTTTTTTTTTTCAAGAGCTACACCTGTAAAATGGATATTCCACAATCTATTTTAACCATTTCTGGATCAATGACATTCATTTCCTGGGTATTTTTCTTTTTCATTGTCTTCCCGAAAATTATGTCAACAATCATCCTTACATTTATCCATATGATTTTGTCCCTTTAGGGTAGCTTCTCCCAAGTGAAATTGCTTGGTCAAAGGCTCACATATTTTGAGTGTTAGTTGCAATTTTTTTCCCAATCATTTTTAGTTTGTTCTAATTAGTTATACATGACAGTAGAATGCACTTTGACACATTATACATAAATGGAGTATAACTTCTCATTCTTCTGGTTGTACATGCTATAGAACCACATTGGTCGTGTAGTCATATATGTACATAGGGTAGTAATGCCCAGTTCATTCTACTGCCCTTCCTACCTTCATATCCCCTCACTTCCTTTCACTCCCCTCTGCCTAATTCAAAGTAACTCTTAATGTAAGCTTACTATAAGAATCTTGAGCAACTCATCACATCACCTCAGCAATGAAATAAAAGAGTGCTCAATTTTCAATGTCTTCATTAGTTCCTAATGTAGTAAATATTTTAATTTTTGCTGATATGGGTGAAAAATACAACTTTGGTTCCTATTTCTCCAGGCAGTTTTGGGCCTGGGCATCTTTTCCTGTTTATCGGCCAATTGTATTTCATGTTCTGGTGAATAGTTTTTTTTTTTTTTTTTTAAGGCTTTGTCTATTTTTTCCTGCGTGTTTCTATATTAGAAGCAATCTTTTAGACTATTAAATGTAGAAGCCCTGTGTCATATACAAATGTTTTCCTTGTTAGTCTTTTTTTGTTTTTACTTTCTTTATAGTGGGCTTATTGTATACATTTTAGTTTTATGAAGTCAAAATATATTTCTTTTAAAATTTAAGGCTTCAGATAATTATGTTTTATATAAGGAATTTTCCTCTGCCTTGTGGTTATGACAGTATCTTATTTTTCTAATTTTTAAAAACTTCAAAAATATTTTTGCATTTGTTTTATCCATCTGGATTTTGTTTTGGCATATGGTGAGAGGTAGATGATCTAGCTTGTTTTCTTCCAGACAGATAGCCAACCATGCCAGGATCATTTATTAACAAACCAATTATTTCCCACTGAACTAAAATACTGCTTTTGTGGATTTATTTCTGGACTCTATTTTGTTTATAAATCCATTTGTCTATTTCTGTGTCAATGCCAAAGCATTTTGATTACAGTAGCTTTATGGTTAATTTAAATAATTAATAAGATATATATGCCCTTACCATTCTCTTTTTTGTTCATAATTTTATAATTTTCTTTTCTGTAGTAGATACTTTTACAAATCTCATAAGCCTAAAACAGTTTTTTTTCCATTCTCCCTCAAAAACAAGAACAGAATCATCAAGATAATGTGGTATTATAGGTTTATATTGGTTGAGTTGAATTTTTAAAATAATTTTAAAATTTGTTTTAATTGGTTATACATGACAGTAGAATGCATTTATGCACTTTGATATATCAGATATAATTGGGGTATAATTTCTTATTTTTCTTATTATCCATGTTGTAGAATCACATTGGTCATGCAATCATATATGTTCATAAGATAATGTCTGTTTCATTCTATTATCTTTCCTATCTTCATATCTTTTCTTCACTCTCCTAATCTAAAGTAACTCTATTCTTCCCATCATCCCCCCCAACACCCCCACATTGTGAATTAGCATCTGCATATCAGAGAAAACATTGGCCTTTGGGTTTTTGAGATTGACTTATTTCATCATGATGAGTTGAATTTTTGACAAAAGCTTGCACATTTTGTAAATAGTATTTGGATATTTGAGCCTTCATGAGAATATTTCTGCTTCCTTTTTTTTTTTTTTTGATACAGGGAATTGACCCCAAGGATGCTCAACCACTGAGCCATATTCTTGGCCCTTTTTATTTTAAGACAGTATCTCACTAAGTTGCTTAGGGCCTTGTTAAATTGCTGAGACTGTCTGTGAACTTGCCATCCTCCTGCCTCAGCCTCCTGAGCTGCAGGGATTACATAGTGGTGTGCACCACTATGCCCAGCTCCTGCTTGCTTTCTTAAGTTACTTTCTAATATTGGTTTCTCCCCTTGATTATTTATTATTAAATTTAGTTTGATTTTTAATTATGAAGGACACTATATATTCAAGTCATAAATATACAGGTTAGTGAATTATCATGATGATATTGTCAGTCAATTTAATTTTTGTAATTCTGGTGGGTTTACAGTGATACCAATTTGTGATCTTAGCTTGGCATTTCCTTGATGTACTATTGAAGTTGAACAATTTTCATAATTTTATTGGCCATTTGGTCATCTTTTTTGGTAAAATGAATGTTGAAGTCTGTAGGATTGTCCTTTTAATATTGTTTTGCAGTAGCTCTTTAGTCTGTACATGCATTTTTTATTGATATAAGTGTTGCAAATATTTTCTCCAATTCTGTAATTTATTTACTTTTTTAAAAATTGAGGAGTTTTAATAGAGGTTCTTAGTTTTACTGTAACTTAATTGATCACTCTTTTAAAAAATATTTTTAGTTATAGATGGACATAATACCTTTATCTTATTTGTTTATTATTATTTTTTAATGTGGTGCTGAGGATTGAACCTAGTGCCTCACATATGCTAGGCAAGTGTTCTACCACTGAGTTACAACCCCAGCCCAACTTATCAATCTTTTTTTTAAAGAAAGATAAAGAGAGAGAGAATTTTTTAATATTTATTTTTTAGTTTTTGGCGGACACAACATCTTTGATTGTATGTGGTGCTGAGGATCGAACCCCGTGTGGCGCGCATGCCAGGAGCGCGCTACCGCTTGAGCCACATCCCCAGCCCTAATCAATCTTTTCCATTAAAATTTTTAGTATTCTGTTGAAACTTATTCAAACTTATCCTGAAGATATATGCACACATTTTCATCTAGGAACTTTGGAATTTCACATTTAAATCTTTAGATTCTTCTAAAGTTTATTTTTTAAATATTAAATGATGTGTAAGGATCTAGTTTCATTTTTTTCCTCACTTGAATATTCAGTTAGCCTAAAACCATTTATTGATACTTTCTTTTCCTGTAGTGCTCTGCAAGGTCTCCTTTATCTTAAATGATTTTATATATCTAGCCTTCTTCTCCTGCTTTTTATTTGGTGTTTTGGTCTAGGTCTCTATCCTTGAGGCAACAGCAAACCCCCTTAGATGCTATAGTTGTCTGTCTAATTAAGTAAGTACTCCTACTTTGTTCTTCATCTGGTTATTCTTGGTCTTTGCATTTTAATATGGTATTTATATAGCCAGTTTCTGATGGGGTTGGGGTGTGGAAATTTTAATCCACAGGCAAATTTTGAAGAATGGATATCTCTATGATATTGAGTTGCAAATTCTTATTAAAGTAATTATACACCTTGATTCTTTTTTTGGTCTTATTTAATTTCTCTTAATAAGTTTTAGAACCAATTTGTTCCTAGGCATTTGATACTTTGATGTTATAAATGCTATTTTAGGAAAAAATGTATTTTGTAATTACATATCTATTATTTACAAACAAAATTTATTTTTATAGATTTATGTTTTAATCCAGAAATCTTGATAATGTTCCATTAATTCCAATAATTTATCTGTTTGTTTGCACGTTTTCTATGTATACAAGTCATATCATTGTAAATGGGATATGTTTGATTACTTTAGATAAGGGAGCCAGGGAAGACTTCTTTGCGGAGGGAACACTTAGAAGAAAACTTGCTCCAACCTTCTCAGTCTCTTCCCAGAAGAGAAATCAGAATGTCCTGTGAAATAGGAATCAGAACCTGTTAAGTACCTACCTACACATTCTTTGACATTGTTGGCTTTTCTTTTTAGCCAATTATCAGTATGGGAGTTCTATTATACTTTGAAGTTTTGGAACATGTAACAACCCATGTAATTAATACCACAATGAAGATATAGAACACCCTCATCATCCCTGAAAGTTTGCTTGAGCTCCTGACCCTTGGCCCTAGGCAACCACTAATTTGAATTCTGTCACTATGGATCAGTTTTGCATATTATAAAGTTTTATATTAATACAACCCTTCAGTATGTCTTCTTTGGTTCTGATGTATTTGCTTAGTGTAATGATTTTGGGATTTGGCTGTCTTGCTGTATGTCTCAGCAGGCCATTCTTTTCCTTGTAGAGAAGTGTCCCCTTGTATGAATATACCACAGTTCGCTTTTCCTTTCATTTTTTTTTTATTGGTGAACATTTCTCTTGTCTATTATGCATAAGGCTTTTAGGAATATTTATGGCAAGACTTTGTAAAAATACGTTTTCTTTTTTCTTTATAATTCCCTAAGTGTAACTTCAGGGTCAAGCAATCCTCCGATGTGGACTGAAACACTACCATGAGTAATGTATGAACATTCTAGTGCCTCCACAGTCACACTGACAGTTGCTGCTGTCAGTCTTTTAAATGTTAACTGTTATAGTGGTCTTGAAGTAGTATAGTCATTTTTGTTTTAATTAGCATTTCCTGGTGACTAATAATACTGAGCACCTTTCCACGTACTCATAAGCCATACACTTGTCTTCTTTTTTATTAATTTTAAAAAATTTATTTTAATTAGGTTTATATGACAGCAAAATGCATTTTTATTCATCATACACAATTGCAGCACAACTTTTCATTTCTCTGGCTGTACACGATATAGTGTCACACCCTCTGTGCAGTCTTACATGTATCTAGGGTAATGAATTCTATCTCATTTCACCATCTTTCCTGCCCCCACGCCTCCTCCCTACCCTCTCTCCCCTTTGCCCAATCAAAGTTCCTCCATTTTCCCCATGTCTCCCCACAAGTCTTTTTTTGTGATGTATTTGTTGTAATCCTTTGCCCACATTATTTTTTAAATTTGGTTATCTTCTTATTGAATGGTAAGAGTTCTTTATGTATTCTCAATGGAAATATATATATATATATATATCTATATCTCAAGAAAACTTTCCTAGTCTTTGGTTTGGATTTTTCACTTTATAGTGGTGTTTCTGAGGACAAAACTTACATTTTTCTAAAATCTGAATAATCACTGGCTTAAAAATGATTCTTTTTTTGGGTGTCATGTTTAAGAACTCTTTACATGCCTCAGGGTTACCGAGGATTACATTTTCTTTTAGAAGTTCTATATTTTTAAGGTTTATATTCAGGTCATGTTCTATTTGGAGGTGACTTTTTTTTTCTTTTTTTTTTTATTGGTTGTTCACAACTTTACACAGCTCTTGACATATCATACTTCATACATTAGATTGAAGTGGGTTATGAACCCCCAATTTTACCCCAAATGCAGATTGCAGAATCATGTCGGTTACACATCCACAATTTGGAGGTGACTTTTATATGTGAAGTGAACTAAAAGTCAAAATTATTTTTTTCCACATAGATATTCAGTTGTTCAGTACCATTTGTTGAAAAATGCCCCCCTCCATTGAATTCCCTCAGTGCCTTGGTCAACAAATAAATGAATAAAACAAGCAAACCAATAACCACCCCTCCCCCAATCTCAGTACATATATGCAGTTTTATATTTTGATTCTCTATTTTTATGTCCACTTATATGCAACATCCATGTTGTCTTGACATCTGCAAATTTATATATAACTCTTGAAATCAGGTTTTGTAGGTTGTGACAATAAAATTAAAATGCATAGAGATAGATCATGGCAGTACTGAAGTAGTTTTGTTGGCTTTTGGGGAACATATGTAGTTTACCCCAACATCAGTGTAGCCATGGACATTATTATTACTAGAACTTGTACCTGGGCTTTTTCTACTGGGGGCATTTAGTGCCCAGTTTCATTCCTTTTATTGCAACCACAATCCCACAGGATTTTTTAAATTTGGGAAGTAGAATTCATATCTTAAAATGTTTCTCAATATTTAATGAATTAAAATTATTATTGTGCCCAATGCATTGAGAGCACCCTCTTGAAGGATGATGATATTAGGCATGATTTTGCCTGTGAGTCTTGCATAAATACACAAGTTTTCAAAATGAAAGATAATCTCACTGCAAATTCCTTTGCACACAATTTCTCTGGTTTACACAAAATAGAATACAAAAATTGGATTTTAAGGGCTAATTTTTTCTGTTTGTAGAACACTTATCAAAATCACTTCTGGTACATGGGCTCTTGCCTAAGTTTTCTCAAATCGATATGGTTGCCCATTTGTATTTTCATTTATTTCCCCTTCTGCTTCTTGACATTCATGGTTTTATTCCAGAATGTCTAAGACCTGACCTGAAAGAGATGAGGCATCTATATATAACTCTTATACCATGTCAATTTCCCCTATGAGCCAATAAAAAGAAAATGGGGGAAAATGATTATCATATATTAACTATTTGCTTACTTATTTTTGCCTGTCATCATTAGCCTGGCTTCTTAATTTTCATTAGGCTCATCCTGATTTCATTAAGATTCTGATTATTTGCTTACTGAGTTGCCTTATAATTCGTATGAAGACGTTCTTCTGTGAATCTGTAGTTCATTAGCATGGTCTATCTGCTTTAAGTGGATTGCCCACCCACTGTTCTGAGCACCATCTGTGGAGTCAGGAGGTCTGGGTTTTTGTCCCTGTTGTGTTTCTAACTAGTTATGTGACCTTGCATATCACACTTATCCTTTCTGGGGTTCAATTCCTCATTTGTCATATGAGGGGATTGACTTGGATGATCCTTGAGATCCTTCATAGCTACAATATATCAGGATTAAAAATTGATTAAAGTTGTTCATTGAAAATTCCACTTTTCAGATGGATTTTTGTAATAGAAGATTATGTGTGGTTCTCTTGTTTCTATAGCAATTTTTTTTTCTGTGTGGCTGTATCCTACAAATGATGTCAAATAGGTTGCTTCAAAGAGTATGAGGTCGGTTCATTTATAACAAACAGCTTGATAAAAGACAAATGATGCATACATATTCTGTGTCAGTAAAGGAGAAAGATATTCATATAGTTATAGTAAATCACTGCCACTGTATAAAACTAAAGAACTATTTTTGTCATATTACCTTTTCTTTAGATGAGAATGTTTTGCAATGTGTTTTTTACAACTAAAGAAGAAGAAAGTATTTTTATGATTTCTAATAACTTTCATAGTCTTCTGGTTCAAGAAATCATTCCCAAGCCAGGCATGGGGGCATTCACCTATAATTTCAGCTAGTAGTTACTCAGGAGGAAGAAGCAGAAGAATCAGGAGTTTAAGGCCAGCCTGGCTACATAGTGAAACCCTGTCTTTCCAAAAAATTTTTTAAAAAAGGAAAGAAAGAAATCATTTCCTTGGAACCAAAACTCTTACCTCTCCTGTTCCTAGAAATCTTAATCTTGTATTTTAGAACTCTTTGGGCATAAATTTTATGTAGGCTGAGTTACTAAGTTATTGTTGTAGCAATAACTTAGCTACAATAAGGTTAACAATCAGAATTATTTCTGATAGTGACGAAAGTATCTAGTTTCCCAGATTCTCATTTTTAGATAAGAAACCATCAAATGAAATATTTACATGAGTCTTCTTGGAATTTGGATTCTTTATTTTTTATTAGTTCATTATATTTATTCATAATATCATGTTTCGTTTTGACATAATCATACAAGCATGGAATAGAATTTGTTCCACTTTAGTCCCCAGTATTTCCCCTTTCCCTCCTTCTTTCCCTTCCCACCCAGCTCTTCCTCCTCCACTTCCTTCTTTTTATTTATAGTTATTGTTTAAAATGAGTGCTTTATAGATACACATAAGGTGAAATTCACCAAGGTGTATTCACACACATACTCAGCATAGTTTAGTCAGTTTCATTCCACCATTCCTCTCTCTTTCCACCTCTTCTCCCTCCCCAATTCCTTTCCTTTGTTTCACCGATCTTTCTTCCATTTTCATGGGATCCCTTCCTTTTTTCCTTATTTTCTAGCTTCTGTTTATTAGGGGAAATATTCAATCCTTGACTTTCTGAGTCGTTTATTTCACGTAGCATGATGTTCTCCAGTTCTGTCCATTTATTGGTAAATGCCATAAAGCCATTCTTCTTTAAGGCTGAATAAAACTCCATTGGATATATATGCTGTATTTCCTTTATTCATTCATCTGTTGATGAGTTCCATAACTTGACTATATTGTGAGTTGTGCTGCTAGAACCATTGACGTGGTTGTATCATAGTATGCTAATACAATATCAGAACCAAGAATAGCTCACACTCCACTTTCTTTGGTAAGGCAACACATATTTTCAACCTGATCACATGACCCCTTGGCATTTTCTGCATTCTATATTAAATACTGAGCACTTTAGCAGTCAGGGTGCACTTTCTGATAATAGTTGTCATCTGTTTATGCCTCCCAACTTCCAAGTATTACATTATGACTCAACAATAACCAACATCATTAAATCCTTACCACAATGATGAGATATTGGCCTCTGTGGACAAGAATGACCTCTGCAAGGTTAAGTAGTTTCTTGGAGGCTACAGAGTGCTGAAGTGCTGTGCCCACAAAGCCATTGCTGACTGGCTGAGTCTTGGGTGTGGTATACAACAGGCCCGAAAGGGAACAGTGACTAACAAAATGTGTCCAGTCTAATTATGGAACTTATCCATTATGCTATGGCATCAGGTTGGTTATAGATTAAGCAAGGAGACAATGGCTTCATCTCTTAAATTAAAAAATTTCCCTTTTCCTAGCCATTTGCATTTTTTCCACTAATATTATTTTCTATTAGATTTATTTATATTCTGCTTTTACTTCCTTCCATCGGATCCACCACAAATAAGACCGCGTTACTCTTAACCAATGTCACTGATATGCAGGATATGACTTTTAAATGAGCTTATTTTTATTCTTATCTGTGGATGCTTTTATTAAAATATGCTTTTTATCCTTAGTCAGAAGTACAGAATCATAAAATAGGAAGAAACTTTTGATATTATATGAGAGTAAACTTGAACTTCAAAGAAGAGTAACATAAGGCCCCAAGTGGTTGAATATTGCCCACACTTATGCAGTTGGAAAAGTGTTTCAGTTGCTTAAATTGCTGAAAGAAAAGCAGACTTTCATTGTTAAGATTAGGTCTACCCAATTCAGAACAATACTGTATATAATAAAATTAAGTAGTAATTAAGGGTTTTTAGAGGGTAAAATGAATGTGGTTGAAGTACAATGTATGAAAAAATGTTGTAGCTTAGTATAAAAAAGGAGTAAACACTTGTGTCACGTTCACTACGCTATGTCCGTATGTTGAGCCAAGAGTATGCTCTCAGATTCTTCATAACTGAGTGGAAAGAGGTTAAGAGGTGTGTATAGATATCATTTGACTGAGACTTTCAGTTCCAGTAATGGCAATAAGGTAATTCAGTGCAGCTCTACCACTGAGAGTAATTAGAAAAGTTAGGAAAACATTAAAATATCTGCTTGATAGCATTAGTGAACTAATAGGGTAGTAAAGAATTATGGGATTCTGGAAAAGGACTAGAGGGATGAGCTCAGCTCCTGAACCAGTTTTCCTTCTAAAGCTTATGGGTTGATTATGAAAGAAGTAGCAGAGAGGCTGAGAAGCATGAAAGCATTTTTCACAGCTTCATGGGACCAAGGGACAAAGCTGGAATCAAAGGTAAATGTGAACAAGAAGTATACTGAATCTGATCTGCATTTATAGCTAGAATATATAAAGAACAATATATAAAGAACTCCTTCAATTGAGAAGCTCAAGACAGACCATGAAATAGAAAGCAAAAGAGTTGAATAGTTACTTTGCAAAATAAGATATCCAAACATAGTAGCATCACAGAGCTACCAGAAAGTTTATAATCAAGAAGACTGAGAATAGCAGATTTGATGAGGATATAGAAGGAATGAAACTTCCACCATGTGGTGGGAACTGTAAAGGGTTACAGTAAACCCTGAAATACAATTTGGCATTATCTTTTAAAGTCAAAGTTCTACAACTCCAACAGATATGCATGTGCCTGTGAACCAAGAGACAAGCCCAAGAATGTTTATGATTGTATTATTTGTCACTTCAATGATTTCTGTTATGTTCATTACTTTCTTATTTTTCCAGAATTCCAGTTATGTATATGTCATACCTTTTCATATTGCCTTATAGCTCCTGGATAATCTGTTCTTGTGGTGGTTTTTAAATTCTACTGACAGATCTCGAAGTTCACTGATTCTTTTATTGCCATTTCCAGTGATTTATGAGACCGTGAAGTCATCCTTCACTTCTATTACAGTGTGTTGGACTTTATTTCCTTTTGATTCTTTGAGTTTCCATACCTCTGCTTATAAGACCCATTTGTTCTTGCTTATATGATGTTTACTTTTTCTATTAGAGCCCTTAACCTGTAGTTATTTTAAATTCCCCCTCTGATAATTTCAATAGCTCTGTCTTAGCTTCATCTAGTTTTGATGATTACTTTGTCTCTTCAGATTGTGTTTTTTCTTGATTTCAGCCTATACTGAGAGCCCAGCTGAGTGCCCCAGACTTTTGACTATGGCATAATAAAGGTGTTGTATTGAATGACTAAGGTTGTGGGCAATTTTTAAATACAGCAAAAGAAAACTAATAGAGAAAAGTATTGAGTGCTGCAAGGTACTCTCTAGAGTTCATGTTAAGAATTCAGAGGTATTCTTAAATGGCATTTGGATTCTCTACCCTGCAAGAGTTATGACACAATCAGAGTTTGGGGACAGACTATGACTGACAGTGGAAACAGATTCTGGCAGCTGCTGAGAGCTAAGGGATAATTCAGGAATTTGCTGTGCTGTTAATGGGCACCTGAAGCCACCCTTGAGCCTTGCTCAGGGCTCCTGCCTGATAGTACCAGAATAAACATATTGACAGCAGCTGTCACTGGAAGCAATGGATATAGGTTGAAGAGACCTTTTTAATTGGAAATTTCTAGGCTTTCATATCACTATTTCTAGAAATACAGGATTGCCACTGATTAGGTTAAGTGTGGCTCCTGACAGGCAAGCTGGAGTTTAGGGTAAAATTCAGGACTCTGCATGGGGATGCAAGTGCCAGCTAGGGCAAGAGAAGAAGCCCCCCAGAACTAGGTACACACAGTAGAGTTAAACATAAGCCTACAGCTTGGAGCCAAAGAGATACTCAAGGTTCTACTTGGATAAACTGGATAACATCCACAGTGCATACAGACGAGGGTGGGGCTAAAGGTCTTATGCATGGCAGGGCTTGCTTATTACCTGCAGGACTGGCTAGGCATAAGCACACAGCTTGGAAAATTTCCAGACTTTTCCTTGAGTAGAGTGTGGTTGTGTGCAAGCTAGTGTGTTATGCCTTAGAGACTCAGAAATCCTGGATGAAATTTCCTATTAGTGCAGAACCTTGAACTGAGTCTGATATTCAATTCATATTCTCAGCTTTTCAGGGGGGATTATTTGGGCCTGGAAAAAGATATTCTATTTCCTTAAATCCTGCATCTAATATCTAAATCAGTATTTTCCCCTGAACGTTATGTATTTTTGTCAGTTACCTAGTAAGAAGAATATAGTTTAACTGCTTAAATAGAAAGTGAAGGTTTTATACTCTATTGTGAAATTGAAGTTTTCTTTTTATTTATACTCTTTAAAATTACGTGGCTTTAACTCATTTATGATATGATGGAAATAACCCTTTAAGAGCAGATGGAGCTCAGCTTCTATAATTCTCCTTTCCCTTTGGCTGGAGTCACTGGTTCCCTCAGCATGAGTCTGGGCAGAGACTGATCATGGCCAGATTAAGTTTAAGGGCTGCTGGCTGACCACCAGGTCACTGTTGTTTCTCAGCTGGGCCATCCGTAGCTCTCAGAATCTGCTGCTACCCCACACTGTAGGTGGGTTGAAGCCTCAAGTCTGACCCGTCCAGCTGCCATCATTCAGGCTTCCCTTCCAGAAGTCTTCTCCAGATAGGCCCTGGTGACTGATCCTTCCTCTGAACTTCCTTAGTACTTAATATCTGTAGATATTCGACACCTAGCATGAGTTATCTGAGTTAGATACTTATGTTGTTATCTAAAGCCACCGACGTTTGAGAACTCTAAAAGCTCTAAGCAGTCATCTAATCCAGTCTTTTCATTTTTAGAATATGAACCTGGTCTGAAGAGATTAAATATTGTGCTAAAATCACATTGAGGAAAACCCTAGATTAGAATTATAGCAAATCCAACTCCTGGTCTTCAGTTATCGCTGTTGTTCAGTATTGTCATATTTATTTTGTATTCTTACTAGCGTGTGAGTTCTCCAAAGGTCAAGGACCTATCTTTGTTTCCTCTAAGGATACGTGTCCCAACAGTAGATAACATGCATTAATATAATTGATGAGAAATCTCTCTGATGGGCATCTTAATTATGAGAGATCATAATAATTATGGCCACCACCCTTTATACATGAATATTGACATCAGTTATGCAAGGTATCATTACTTTTACTGCCTTTTAAATATTGTTGGAAGTTTCAGATACTCTATAAGTAAAAGAGGACCCAATCCTATAGTAAAGTTCTATATAGATAATAAGTTTGACAGAAGAACAACATTAGCCAAAATACATTCTTTACAAATGACAGGGATACCTAAAATAGTACATATCAATTTTATTGTCTGCATTTTTTTGAGAACAGAGGCATGCTTGAACTATAAAGGCTAATTAATATAAACACTGGAGATATGATAATGGGATAGAATTTTTATATATTGACTTAGAAGGCATTTAGACTCTGTATTTACTGATGATTAATGTACACATGCATATAAAAAGATTTATTAACACATCAATAATGAAAAACATATTATTCTTTTCTATAGTCTCAGTAAGTTTAGTCAGAAATCTAGATTTGTCACACTTTAGATTGTTGGTGTTCATTGATTAGCAAGGTTATTTCCTGGTTACCATTGTTCAAGATAAAAAAGTAATAAGATTAACATGCATACTTATTTAAAGGAATTTGTGTTACCTGGGCAGGAGTTGAATTATTTTCTGGTAAGTCATTAGCATCTGTTCTGCATCAAAGAACCGAATTTCAAACTACAGCCCCCTTGTTCCTCTGACCTTTATAAAATGACCACTATTGTACCACAGCTCACTGTTGGAAACATATTAAATAGTTGTTCAATATATTTGACAGAATTTGACAACATTCACTCAAGTGTTAAAGTATTTGTGAGATTTCTACTGACTCATCAGTTGGGTCATAAAAGGAAAAGCAGAAAAGAAAATTGCAATAAGCAATAATCAAAAAGTAACAGCATGGGCCTACCCTGGTATTTGATGAAGAGTAGGATATAATTTATGAAGTGTCCTTCCAGGCCCTTGCTGAACATGACTTAACATACAGTTAAGTCAAAGACGATGCAGAAAACTGCTCCACCCCTTCCTCCTTCCCGAAACCATAAACCTCATCACTTGGCAAGTTTGGCAGTGATGCTGGGCAGGAGATTTCTTTGTACCTCTGTTCAATTCAATCTAAAGCAATGTTATTTAAAAAATTCCTGGAGTTGGCTTAATCAGCTATGTCATTTAAAAAAAAAATGGTGGGCCTTTATATAACAGAGGAAGAAAGTGAGGCAGTGTTTTCTATTGTGCTTACATTTGATGTGAAAGTTTTTATTTTAACAAGTATATGATTCATTGGAGGAAGAATAACTGTTGAAATTCACCCATCCTCAACAACTTTGTCCCAATATTCCTTTTTTCTCCTCTCTCATAGCTCTCCAAGTTTGGGCACAGGATATGGACAGAGAGATTCTGGGACTTGATAGAGCTCTCTCCTGTCAACCATGTTATTTTAAAGTTAACTTATCAGTAGAATTAGACGTCCTGCAGTGAGCTTCCACAATCTCTTAGAAGGTAGATTCCCTTTCAGGTCTCTGGCCAGTATCCACAGCCAAGGTCAGGTCTGTTCCCTGGACAAGGTTATCAGGCAGAACCTACAGTGACCTCTGGCCAGGGTTGCTGGGGGTTCAGCATTTCCTTGGGGCTTGGTATTACATTCAGCATCAAGCCAGAGAAACAATCCTGAAGCATAAACATTTTTGGAAAATAGTCTGTAATGTGCACAAAGAACCATAAAGAAGCATGAATTTCTTTCTAAGGAGGACAAACGTCTTAAAGTTTCCTTTTTTTTAGTCCAGTAATTAGGTTGCCTGTATGAGAAATTTCTCATTTAATTTATAAATTTAGCTGAGTTGTAAAAAGATATAAAATGTCAAGTTATAAATTAAATTCTGCTGGAAATCTATGGAGTGAAAGTGGTCTATCTAAAGCATGTCATATGTGAGAGCTAGTTCCTCGGGATCCTCCCAGGCTCCTGGTTTTGCTCTCCCTTGGCAGCAATTGCTGGGATTTTTCTCTCCTGTTGTTTTCCTACTACAGGAAGCCATCCTTCTCATCCTAGATTCCTTTCTGGTAAGGTGACTGTTCACTTCTGCTCCTCACGGTTGACCTCCTTCTTTTTCCACTCTGATTGCATTTATGGACGGTTTCCCACTGCTTAGTACTTTGCTGATATCTAATTATTCCATGTTTATTAGTTTTGCCTCCCGAGTTAAACTCTTGTCCTTGAAAACAGGAGTTTGAATCACACATAGTTTTTTTTTTATTTATTTCTCTTACAACATATCCATTTACTACTTAATTTATTTAAGTCCTTAAAATCATACACGAATATTTAGAAATCCTCAAATGTTCTTTACAAGAGGAGCACATGGAGGCAATGGGGCTCTGACAGCATCATGGTGGAACATGGCATAGATTAACTAACTGGTAAACCCCAACTTATAGCTCCTAACATGCTGAGGGGGCAAGTGCTGGAATGAGATGGTTGATTGGTAACTTGCTTGTGAAAATACTGTTTCACTTTGCAAATGTAACTCATTGTAACTCATGAATTGGCTGGCAAAAAAAAAATCTTTTGATGTTATCTTAGTTCCTCTTTAAAATTTTTTTAAAAAAGAAACAAAATAAAGAAAAGGAGACAAAAATAATCTAGACAAACCTTACATGAAAGGCTTTATGGAGCTGGCCAAAGTATTCTGTGATGCTAAATAAAATAATGGATAACAGGTGGCTAGCTAAGCTCCACCAGCTGTAATCATAAAGACAAAGAGAACTTTTATGGTCAAGGATAGGGTCTTGACCATATTTTTGATGTGAATGGAAGCTTTGTAAGGCCTTGGAACAAGAATACAATGGAATACTATATCAGCAGAATGATACCAAATGCTGGG
This sequence comes from Spermophilus citellus, assembly GCF_964194105.1. Lineage (NCBI taxonomy): Eukaryota > Metazoa > Chordata > Mammalia > Rodentia > Sciuridae > Spermophilus > Spermophilus citellus. The sequence continues at coordinate 70,124,321 of NC_138182.1, read as the reverse complement.
AAAACTGAAAACCATAGTAATTTTTTTTTTTTAGTTAAAAAAGTACCTAACTTTTCTTATAATCAATCTTTACTTTTTTCCCAATTTTTATTCATAGTTGGAAGGATTTACATAATTAAAGGAAAAAAACCATTTTCTTCCGTAATTATGGAATGACTGATGGCAAAATTATTTAGGAAAGCATAATTTGTTTTGACTTAAAGTAATGGCGTGTGTTGTTTCAATTATTCTGTAACGTTCCTTCAGAAAGAATAAATTACTTTATAAATTCAACACAACATTACTTCTTAAAACCATATTAGACAATGAGGTTAAGGATTAAAGTTGGGTGATACTTGATTACCAAGTTGCATAATCACATGGTTGGAAGAAATATAAAAACACACCTTCAGCACTAAAGATAGGTGTTGTTTCTTGTTTTAAAATAAAGTAAATATATTAGCCTAGAGAGAAGAATAGAACCAATAGAATGTATATGGAATTATAAGAGGGGATTATTATATTGGCTTTCATGATTAGAAGTGTCCAAGCAAGAAGAACAAATGATGCATCTGAGGCTGAAGGACTGACTACAAGCTGGTGTGAGTCCATTTTCAAAGGCTGAATAATCTGGAGTCTGGTGTCCCAGGGAGATGCAACAGAAAATAAACACACCCACTCAGGAAGGAAGGAACTTGTGAACACCTGCAAAGTGGACTGTTTGCCACTTTGGGTTCCATCCAAGCCCCCAACCTTTTCAACTGTGCTGCCCCAATTCAGGGTACTCTTCCTCTTCAGTTCACAGATCCACAAGCCAGTTGTCTCTGGAAATACCCTCAGACACACCCGGAAGTCTACTGCACTGATTTTCTAGATGTCTCTCAATTCTGACAAGTGGACTAAGTTGGTGCATAATGACTTTTGGTGAAGTTTTCCACCATAGAAGTGTGGTTTCCATATTACTTGCTTCCATGTTATTTGTAACTATCCATATATATGAATACACACACACATACACCATGGTGATCCACTTGACAGAATTGAGAGATACCTACACCAATACTAATGTTAGGAGAAATATATATTTATATATACACATAAATATATGGATAAAGGAAGAAAGATTAAATGAGGTTGACTGAAGCATAGGAGAAACATATACATATATCAGTAAATATATCATATCATATAAATATGTATATTTATATTTATATGTTTACATTTCTCCTACCCTTGGTATTGGTGTAGGGGAAAATCAAAAGTGCCTTCACTAATCTTTCTAGTGAGCATAGTACCCTCTTGCTCCCCCTCAATTTTTGCCACTCTTTTTCAAAGATTTATATATTATACTATATATGTGTTGCTCTCTGTTTCCTTGAAATAATATCAGAGCAGCAAACGTTTGCCTACAGCTTGTGATCAGGAAGTGGTCTCAGCACATTGAATATGTTGACTCACATGATCCTCTAAAGTAGGCATTATCTCCATTTTATAGATGGGGCCTGAGACAGGAAAAGTAAATAATCTGCCCATGGTGACCCAGTTAGCAAGGATGTGCCACTTCGCAAACCCAGGCAGTCCTGCTGCACAGTAAAGCACACTGCCTCCCACTCAAGGTTTCCTTGATCTCTTAATTACCACATTTAATGATTTTACCCCAGTTCTATCTCTTAGCATCTTGATAGTCCTCCTCCCTTGTTTCTTCCTTGATTTCTATTACTGTGAAGTCTCCTGGTCCTCCTACTTGCATGCTTCCTTTCTCTTATTGTGGATTTTGTTATAATACTTACATGTTCTTGTGCCTATTCTCAGATATTTACCAAGCCTTTGTTCCCATTGTTCTTGTTTATTGTGTTTTCTCTTACTATAATTCCTTTAAAAATGTCTTTATCTAGCACTGCATTATCTAACGGTTCTCATTTATCTATCACCGTCCCTTACCTCTGTCTTGCTTATCTGCTACTCTCTTTTCTGAAATGTTTCATAGGCACTTTAAAGACAATAGACCTCCAAATAATTTCTATTGTCTTTAAAATTCATTACCCTGTTGTGCCATGGTCCCCTCCCAAATCTGACCCTCCTCTGTGTCTGTATCTCAATTCACTTCACGGCACCTGAACTGCCCTCAAGAGTTCTTCTCACCTTACTTCTTGGATATAGTCAGTCATAAGCAATTCTGGACAGAAAGAAAGTTTGAGTAAAGGATGGGGATACAAGTGTTCTTGGCATGTTAGGGAATGCTGAGTATCCTAGAGGGGAAAGAAAGAAAGATTAAACGAGGATGACTGAATAAGGCAAGTGTTCTGTGATGCTCAAGTGTGTCATCGACTCCCTGGTTCTTCATTTTTTTTTTTTAACTTTAATTCAACTGTTTATTTTTTTTATTATTTTTTTTTATTGGTTGTTCACAACGTTACAAAGCACTTGACATATCATACTTCATACATTAGACTGAAGTGGGTTATGAACCCCCAATTTTACCCCAAATGCAGATTGCAGAGTCACATCGGTTACACATCCACAATTTTACATAATGCCCTATTAGTAATTGTTGTACTCTGCTCCCTTTCCTATCCCCCACTATCCCCCCTCCCCTCCCCTCCCTTTTACTCTCTCTACCCCATCTACTGTAATCCATCTCCCTCCTTATTTATTTTCCCATTCCCCACCCAGCCTCTTATATGTAATTTTGTATAGCAATGAGGGTCTCCCTTCATTTCCATGCAATTTTCCTCATCTCTCCCTTTCCCTCCCATCTCATGTCACTGATTAATGTTACTCTTTTCTTCCTACTCTTCCTCCCTGCTCTGTTCATAGTTGCTCTCATTATATCAAAGAAGACATTTGGCACTTGTTTTTTAGGGATTGGCTAGCTTCACTAAGCATAATCTGCTCTAGTGCTGTCCATTTCCCTGCAAATTCTATGATTTTGTCATTTTTTATTGCTGCATAGTACTCCATTGTGTATAGATGCCACATTTTTTTTATCCATTCATCTACTGAGGGGCATTTGGGTTGGTTCCACAGTCTAGCAATTGTGAATTGTGCTGCTATGAACATCGATGTGGCAGTATCCCTGTAGCATGCTCTTTTAAGGTCTTCAGGGAATAGTCCAAGAAGGGCAATAGCAGGGTCAAATGGTGGTTCCATTCCCAGCTTTCCCAGGAATCTCCAAACTGCTTTCCAAATTGGCCGCACCAATTTGCAGTCCCACCAGCAATGTACTAGTGTACCCTTTTCTCCACATCCTCGCCAGCACTTGTTGTTGTTTGACTTCATAGTGGCTGCCAATCTTACTGGAGTGAAATGGTATCTTAGGGTGGTTTTGATTTGCATTTCTCTGACTGCTAGAGATGGTGAGCATTTTTTCATGTACTTATTGATTGATTGTATATCCTCCTCTGAGAGGTGCCCTGGTTCTTCATTAATAGGCTTCTCATCTTGCAGGCAGTCTGACCTTAATAAAAGTATGGACAGGAGTTACAATCTCCTACCTTCACTCATACAGCCCCTGGACTTTAGCCAGTACTTTTGGAGACCAAGAAACTCTCAGCGATGGTTTAACACAAATCAAAATATCAGCTAGTCATGTAAACAACACACAGGGTTTAAGGCTGAGCGAGAAGGGCATATCTTTGCAGGGTTTTCTGCCTCCTGTTTGGGACATTTCCCTAGCACCAAGCCACCTGGAAAACCAGTCCAGTCATGAGAGTACCTTTTGAGCTTGGAGAAATACTAAGGGCTGAAAAGCAGCCTGGAAGTGAGGAGCAGCTCACCCACCCCCCCAGCTGAAGAATCATCCCCTCTCCCATCGAAGTGTAGGGGACACACCTGCCAAAGACATGCTTTTGTGACTTCTGCTCCATGTCTTCATTCTGGCCATCTCCTGTCATGCACACATCCTTAGGTAAGTTAGTATCACCAATAAACTAGAGGTGAGAAGGCAGTTCCTTAGGATGTGGAAAACTTTCATCTCATTTTATTGTAAGATCAAGTATTTCCTTTATTTAAGGAAGTGAGATTTAGACAAATAAATGAAATTTTATTGAGTCAGAATAAGAGGATCTTTATCCTAAACAGAGAATCTGTGTTCCTCAACTGAGCGAATGCCCTGGCCTTGGCAGGGGCCTCCAGCTGAGGACACTGGGTGGGCTTTTCAGGGGTCAAACCTAACAGAGGGCAGGCTGGAGACAGCTGTGTCTGGGAAGCCGGAGGAGGGAAGGAGCTCAGTCGATGTGATGCTTTCAGTTTCCTTTTTGTTATTAAACAAGAGGACAAAAAGTATAAGCTAACCATGAAGCTAAAATTTTTCTTTCCCCCCTACTTGACTGAAATGAAGGAGAGGGGCATGACCCAGGGGGATGCCTCTGTGAAATTCTGCTCAGATACTTAGATGCTGGGCAGAGCCTCCAGGGGGCATTCTACTTTAAGATGGTATTATTTCATTTTCATAAAACCAGAGTTAGAAAATGTGTTTTCTAAATATGCTCCATAACCTGTCAGTTCCTTTGCGATGTTTTTAGGAGTCTGACTTGTTTGGAAATTGAACAAGTCTCTCCTGCAGCCTCTCACCAGACAGATATTAAACAAAACATTGCATCTTGGTCACCTCTGAGTGGATCTGACTCCCCTTGGGTGTTTTAGAGGATGAGGTCATGAACAGTGGAAGCAGATCATACCTCTGGGCAGAAAACATTTTGATATGTCATTTCTCTTTGCTTTATTTTCTCTTTGTTTTGGGTTCCTCACTATGGTGACTTTACACTTAGTCTGTTTTATAAATTAAGTCTTGGCAATTTGTCAGTGAAATAAACCCCTAAACTGCTCAAGAAAGGGAGAGGGGAGGAAATAGAATTAATAAGACATTGAAATCTGAACATATGGTGAGGATACTTCCTAAGTGAAAAATCAGCACAGAGTCTGACCCATGGGTGTCTCTCCGGGGACGATGACACTAAACATTTTACAGTAGTAGTCTGACCACTTGGCTCAGATAGATTCTAGTCCCATACAGTTGGTGGGATAAGGGGGTCTACTTAGGCACCTCCATTGCCAGTTGCAGAGGGCATCACTGGATCATTGAGAGGATTAAATTCTTCAGCTCTGCTCTCAGGGGATATGAGCAGAGAAGGGGTATTTGTCCTCCCGTTTCCTGTGATAACATCAGCAGGCTTTGAAGAGCAAAATCTCAACCAGAGTTCAGAATGTTTGGAAGGACTGGGTTTTCTCATGTAAAAACTTCAGGAAAGCATCGAAAAGGTCACCAAAGACTCAAAACTGCATGTCCTATTTCACGTTAACTTTACTATGCATTGATTCTCACTGCATCACTGCGCTCTTTCTACCGGGAGGGATTCATGAAAACCTCTGTACTTGCAAACAGGCCCATGGGCTGAGCGTAGAGGATTTTCAGGGCAGTGAAAGTTCTCTATGGTTTCAAACTCTGTTGATACTATAACAGTGGAGACACACTTTTATACACTTGTCCAAACCAAGAGTTAATCCTAGTGTGAACCATGGGCTCTGGATAATAATGACGTGTTAGTGTAGGTTCAACATTTGTGACAAATGGATCACTCTGGTGCGGGAGGCAGCGAATGTGTGGGGGTGAGGACGAGATGGGAAAGCTTTGTTCCTTTCTTTAGATATTTCTGTGAATCTAAAACTTCTCTTAAAAGCTTAGTCTTTATGATAAAAAAAGGGAAAGAAATGTGTGTTTTTGCACAAACAGATTTCTTTTTAACTATAGATTCTCAGATCCTTTCATGATTTTTTAAATTGTCTGTGTACCTTTTGTGTTCTAGTGGTTTAGAACATTTTTGTGACAATAAAAAGCATTTCCATAAAGAGTAACCCTTTGTAAAAATGTTTATCTTCTATTTAAATTTGAGTGATAACTTACCCTGTCCACGTTGGAAAAGGCTGGAGTGTTACTAAATGATTCAAAGTTGTGTTTTAGACTTTTTTTTCTCTCTCTCTCTGGATTCTGTGTGCTCATATTTTTCCTCTTTTTATTTGAAGCCGTTACAAGCTGTTCAACACATAAATACATAGAACATCATGGAGATGTTCTTTGGTATGTCTTCTTTTAAACTGTCATCTGAAGTTCATTCCTGGGGACTATTTTGGTTTGGCGTTTTAAGAGGTCTATAAGTCATTCTGGAGGGGCAAATTTCCTTGCTCATTTTTCTGACTCTGTGCCCTCCTCACAGTCAGAACATTGGGTGAAAATGAAAAGACAGCATTGGTCCAGTAGGAGAAAAGTTCCTCTTGCTCTTTCATTCCTGTCGTCATTCCCCAATCTTCCTCAACCAGGGGACCTGAAATCCTACCTCTGTCAATTCAAGCCATTAAAAGGCAAAGAGGAATATTAGCAATAAGACTTTTAAGTTATCTCACACTACAGCCAGAAAGTACGGATCTCCATGGTGAGGAATTCATTTTACTTTTAACTGAAGCAAGCTCCTGAAAATTAAAATAATAAGGAGAAAAGGATTTAATTCCAAAACCATAAAATGTTCCCCAGATGCCCCTATGTTTAGCCAAGAAATTTTGCATGCTTCCTGGTTCTCTGCCCCACTACCCAAGTCCCCAAATTCCTGCATCATGGAAATTCCGACCCAGAGGTGGTCTCCCAACTTCTAATCTAATCTTGAGTTGTGCTTCTTGCCAGAAAGTAGATTGGTAGCTTGTAGTCTTCCTGATCCATCCATTACCAAGACAATGGTAAGTAGCAGTGTTTTGTTAAGGAGCAATGTCTGGCCTTGTCTCAGAAAAGCACTCTTTAGTACACTCCAAGAGCTGCGCTCCAAAGCAAGCAATTGTTCCTTCCTTATAAAGAGCTTCCAGAATGCTTCACCCAAGTGTCAGCACGTATTGTACTCTCTTCAGACATCCTACATAAAAGTATTAGGACACAGAAGCCCTTAGGCTCATTTGTACTTTACTGTCCTTTATGTTGCACCCTTGGGAAGCCCCATGTGAAGACCCAGAGGGTCGACCTATATAAAGAACTTTGGAGAATCTTGGCTAGATGTCATGCTAAGAAGTTCAAACCAGAGATTAACTCAGAACCTGAGGAGCCTGTGTGGGACAGGGGCTGAGAAGGGGCTGCCTGAGTGTGAATCTGGGCATGGCCGCCCACGTTCCCCATTGCATCTTGGGGAAATATTTAATATCTCTTTGTTTCAAATTCCTTAGAAAGACACTTTTCCCCTGACCTTGTGTTTGCTTTTGTAACAGGGAATAAGGACTTCATTCAAAGGGGCAGGCTCTAAGATAGGTTATATATCCACTGGTGATTAATGCCAGAATATTTCTGACATCCTGCAAGTATAATTAGAAGGTTGTGATTAACTCTACCTGATCAATGGTCTAATAATTAGCTTCCTGCCAGGTGCAGTGGTGCACAACTGTAATCCCAGCAGCTCGGAGGCTGAGGCAGGAGGATCAAGAGTCCAAGGCCAGCCTCAGCAAAAGCAAGGCTCTAAGCAACTCAGTGAGACCCTGTTTTTATATAAAATACAAAATAGGGCTGGGGATGTGGCTCAGTGGTTGAGTGCCTCTGAGTTCAATCCTCGGTACCAAAATAAATAAATAAATAAATACTCAGCTTCCTTACCCACTTAAAAATTTTCAGCATCATCTGAATAAAAACTGTTATCTGAGCACCTTCCTTGGCAAGGCAGGTATTGCTATTCTCCTTTCACAGGTAAGAGAACCAAAGGTCAGAGAAATTAAGCAACTTACCAAAGCACATGGGTGGTAACTATTTGAGATTGAGGCTGGATTGTGACCCAGGCTCATCAGCCTCTGAAAGCAGAGCTATAATCACTGAACTCAGCACTGTAGAAATAGGATGGAAAGCTGTCTGTTTTGTGCCATTAACTCTCCTAGTGCTAGCAGAAACAGTGTCTGCCTCTTCCTATGATCACTCTAACTCTAGCACTCAGTTTGCACATAGCAGGGTCCCACCACATGTCTGTGGCAGGAATGAATGAGTGCATGGATGCATACCATACCTCAACTCTACCTTTCTCAAGGAATGAATTGTGACCAATGACTCCTGGCTGGATGTATTGGTTGTCATAATGGCTTCAGAAGTCTTAGGGGGAGTAAACCATCCTATCCAGTATTCACAAACCATCTTAGTAATGGTTAATAATGGGGGAAAAGCTGTATCTGACTCACATCCATTTGCTCTGTATGTAGACAGACCTGCCTGCAATCCCAAACAATATCTAACGATTACATGATTAATTTGACCAATAAGAACAGTAGTTATTCTACCCACCTCAGGACTTAAATGGTATCACATAGGTGGTCCCTATTATTTTTATTATTCTTCAGGGATTTGGTTCAGAGGGCAGTAAAATACAGAACACCAAATTAACTGATCTCTGTCAGATCCTCAGTGCTCTTTGTGCTTTGTTTGCCCAACCATAGATGGTGTAGCCAACCTATTTTAGTTTACTGTGTTCTGAGTGCAGTCCTACTGGCATCAGCTCCAGGATGGTGGGTGGAAATGTACTTCTCATTGTGCAGTAAGGCTATTGCAAGCTGCACCGTGAAACCCTGTAACTGCTGTGCTGAAAGCGGGTCTCGTGGTGTCCTATGTTTTATTGCCCCATGAAACAAATTATTGAGGAATAATGAAAATAACAATAACCAGAAGTATAGGTCCCATGTAACTACAAATCCCTGCTCCAAAGGTTAGCTTTCCATTTTTAAACAAAAGGGGCGGTGCATAACTAAGAACTTCTCTTTTGATATTTTGGAATTTCTATTTTTAAGTCAAAAACATACTATAATGTCGATAATGTTATGATATGGTACATAGCTGAGATAGTTGAAGGAGAGTGCTGCTCTATCTCTCTTGACTTCAAAACAACCATGAAACCCCATGGACTAAAACTCCAGGGTAAAGAACAAAGATTTTATATCCTGGCATAACTTTTAAAAGGAAAGCACTTATTTGGAATTCAAATAAATTGCAAAAGCAAGACAGTAAGCTAATGTTTTTTTTTAAAAATCTATTTAGAATTCAAAAATAGTTTTGTCGCTCTGTGTTAAAATTGCACAAGGAGAAACTGATAATATGCAATTGCTCGGGGACATGCAGAAACACCCAACCAAATTAAAAATCATTAATTACATTGTTAAGAATTTGTATGGTATTTGGTTTCTTAGTCTCCCCCCACCTCCAACCCCAGGAACTTGGTTGTATTCCCAGTGAAATAGTTTTAAAGCTTTCTTAGTAAGTTAGTCTGATGCATATACATATAACAAGTTAAAATTACTCAAAAACGGTGATTAAAGTCACATAGACCTCCAATAAGTCAGTAAAGGTTGACACACTTAAACTGTACTTTCTTTTGCTGAGAGATTGGGAGAAAAAATTGCCAGAACTTATTTTTTACTCCTCATAGTAAAGAAAAAAAATGCTTACTTTACCAGTCTCTGCTTTTGTGCTCTGCTGATTGTGCTGATACACAGATTACTTTCCATATATTGATTTTCTGTTGGAATGAGAATCTGCAAGGTGCTCCAAAATTGATGGGCAGGGTCTTGATGTCTATAAAGTTGTGACTGGTACTGATCCAGTTCTCAAGCTGCAAGTGCAACATGGGAGAAAGTGGGTCTGCACTGCACACTGGTGTTGTTGGTGCTCAATCGAGGTGTTTGTGAGTATCCTGGGCAGTGGCTGCTAACCTGGGCATCCCCAAGGTAAGGGATCACTCACTATCCAGGGGCTATGCATTCTCATCAATGTGACCACTCAGGCCTTCTAGAAGCTAAGTTTGGTTCATCTGTAATACATAGTTGCAAAGCCTCCACCAGTCAAGGAACATCATGTTCATCAGCAAACTCAAACCTAAGACCTTTTGAGTTAAGTCCTGGAAAACTTATCTCCAAAAGCAGGAGCCAGCATCAAGTGCCCTAATTTTTCTCTTTTATATTAGAGTCCTTTCAATTTAATTTGTTACCATTAGGGATGCATTAAACTCCTTTAAACAGCCTGATTTTCTCATGGAACAGTAGGGATATACTAGAGCTTTCAAAAAGTAATTTTTAAGTACTAAGGGTAAAGACAGGTATCACACACTTAAGTTATAGGCAGAAAGTTACAAGATGCATGTAGAGGATTAGGGTTTTCCTGTTACACTAACGGAACTTCACTCCTAAAAGAATATTTCAGACAGTTTCTCATTTCCCAGTTTTCCAATTGCACTTCAGTTCTTGTTTGCCAAAACAAAACAAAACACAACAAATAAACTGTAGGGTTTGGCTGCCTGCTTCCCGGTCTTGGGGCCCGCACATGTGGCTGGGAGGGCTCTTGGCGATCATCCAGGAGGAGGTGCTGTGGGCGGTGACAGAGGAGGCGGACCACCTCCAGGACAGGTCCAGGACTCTTCCACCCTCAAGAACAGCTTGTGCCTTCCCTTACAGACTATGGGATGGGTGTACACATGAACTGCTCCACCCCTCATACCTTTATCCTGATTGGCTCCTGTGCAGTATATAAGCTGTGTTACTTCCTCATTAAGCGAGATCCTGCTTAGACTATTCTCCCTGGTGTGTCTGATTGTCCTCTGGCAAGGAGGGCTGGGTGTGGGTGGCCAGTCGAACTTTACCTCTCTTGGCTGGACCTGGTCAGGAAGTGCTTTCCCCACTTCTCCCGCTGGTCAGGAGGAGACGGTGGGGCTAAAAACCCCGACAACAAACAAACAAAAACTTTATTCAATTGGTGCTTTTGCTGCCAAATGAAGAAAGACCTCTCCTTGTGAGGTCTTTCAATTGTTTATGGTTTTTAATCTGAGGGACATGATTTTACCCCAGAATAGCAGAACTGAACACATATTCAGGTGACATTTGGCTCTCTTTATAGGAAGCAGCTTGGTCCCCAGGGCCACAAAATATAATACTCCCTTAATCCAGCATCATGGCCATAGGTAGTGATAAAGTTGCTATTAGGTTTCTGATTTAACTGGCTAAAATATTGAGGAATCATATAGGGTCTTATAGATTAGGCTTCAGGACTGGTTAGGCCCAATGATGTCTTAAAGGGTCTCAGTTCTTTTAAACTCTCTGCTATTCACAGTGTAAACTTCCAGCTAAAGCTGGATTCTAATATAAAGCTTCTTGCTCTCTCCTTCATTTAGCAGAAGAGAGAGAAAGCATGCTTTTCTCTTACTGCTGAGGAAGCTCTGAAAATTTTCACTGATGTCTCATTGATTTGATTTGAATCACATGCGTATACCTGAATGCATAGATGGTTGTTTCCTGAGAAATTCCATGAGCCATTGGCCTACACTTGCCTCCTCCATGCTTATGTGGGTGAAGAGATTGTTGTTAGTATCTATCCTGGAATGCCGTCAATCTCCTTTGATGATACACAGTGAAGAGTAGTAGCATCAACCCAGTCAATCAAATGTATATCGTCTCATAAAAAAGAGAAATTAGTTATCCACTAAGACTATTGTACCTTTGCAAATACAATACTCTTGACTTCTTTCTAATGGCCTCAATAAGTATTATAAATAATCGCTAAGATGGTGCACTGACGTCTTTAGTCTACTGGTTATTTGGAACTCTGGAATCTTCAAGAATATTTGCAGGGGAATGGGAATTCTATGTTTTATCTCATTCATTTTACATACATATTTACTATATGGGAGCTCCCAGTTACAGATATGGGGGCTTTCTGTTGCACCCCCTACTACTTTGCCAGGTATCTAGCTTCCCATGCCTCTACAGCTCTGGAGTTTATAGGTTTTTTTTTGGATCAAGGGGATTTGATTTTATCTAGAAATGAGGCTGGCTACAATGTGTGTCACTCATGCTAGCTATCAGTTGCCACAGATCTATGTTCGCTACTCTTAAGGGAAAGCCTCACTGAATACTAGTGGCAAGAGCAGCCAGTATTGCTCCTTGGTGTGAGTATCTCTCAAATGAGTGGAGACTGGGTGGTTTGTGAGATCTAACTGCACCCGCAGTTCCCCTAGTGTTAACAATGGACTGCTGGGGACCACATCTGCATCTTGACTGGTTTCAGTCTGCAGTCTCTGCACAATAGGACCTCTTGTCCCAAGCTCCACAAATCTCCACATTTATTTTTACCTCCTGAACACAACCCAGCTGATTTTTTTTAAGACTCCTGCTCACCACATGTTCCTCCAAATCAAGTGTTTATTCCTTAAGCTGTTTCTTTCCTTAAGAGTTTTGTACCTTAAGCACAAAGGTGAGACTACTACTTCCAACTTTTTATTTTTACGTGTATTTTGACTGAACTACTTATTTCACCCTCTTTCATAAAATCTAGTAATTTACTGTGCCTTTAATTTAAAATTAATCTCACTATTCTTTTTGAAAATTACACACCCTCAGAGCCTTGAGGACTGCAATACATTTTTAAAGATGAAATAGTAAATCAATATGGTACCATGGGTCATTTATTTTACATTAATGGCTTTGAGCCAACTAGATGGTAGATTCTCAGAGAATCTTTTTAACTTTCCTGAGAATAAATATTGTTATTATACATCTAAAATACTGCTTTATTAATTTATAGTGTATCAATAATGTTTTAGAAATAAGAATAATGATATAAGAAATAGACTAATCATATCAGGCCACCTCTTTAAATTAGGCACAGAATGTTTTCATTTCTAAAGAACATCTAAAATTAAAAGCAGTTTAGTTATAAACAAAAATGAACTGTTTTTCTGTGCTTTTCTTATTTTTATCTCAATTTCCTTTAATTTATATTTTAAATTTAAAATTTGATTTTAATGGTGGGTGTAATTATTATGTCTATCTTACAGAAAGTTTAAGCAAAAAAACTGAGGCTCATACCATGTGGTAGAGTTACTGCTGACAAAGGTAATCTAACTCCCAAACCCATACTCTTTCCAAGACTGATATTTACCATTGGGAAAGCCCCTGTACTAAAATCTAAAATTTCCCTTACGCTCCAAGAATATCTGCCATTTTTGCCTTGGAAAAAAATCTATAGACATTAAGAAAACATTTAAATATATTGGAAAAATAATTTTTCAAACTCCATGCCAAGGAAGAATGCTAAAATGAATTTTTTTGAAAGGATACCTACTGTTACATAATCTATAGCTTGTCGACTCAGGGAGAGATCTATCTTATTTTTGTTGAAGGGTAACATTACTCTCTTAAAATTATAGGCTAATTAGTTTCTTAGACACTCCATCTGAAAGGTAACTCAATGCCAATTACCTAATTGATATATTGTAAACTTCATTTTCCCAGACCTATATTTTATGAGAGGAGAAAGAGAGGTTTAAATTGAGAAAGAGAAAAGGAGCCCCTAACAGGCCGGTGGGAGCTGCCTTGGCACCATCAGCTAGGTGTTGCTTGGAGCGTGTATAAACTTCACTGTCAGACTTTCGTATCTTTCTGTAGAAGAACCCATAGGGCACCAGCAGCAGGAAGGTTACTATGTGTCCATGATGACATGAAACACAAAGGAGCACTTTGTAATCTTGTCTACACACAGACATAAAATGAGGTCATCTGGCCAACCAAAAAATACCCACATTCCCCTAACTTGGCTAATAGGACAACTGCCACTTTATTAATAATAGCTTTGATTTTATTCTATACTTCTCTCTTTCAATGTAAGACACAATTCTAGCATTGTAGAACCACTCCAGCTTCCTGACAGCATCCAGTCCAGACCAGTTTTGCTTCCTGAAATTCCCCTTACATTACCCATTCGAGCCTGCTGACTGCAGTCAGTTCTTCCTAACATCCTCTTACTGAGACGGCCTTTGTTTTCCATAGCATGTTCTCCCTATTGCAAGAACAATAAATCTAGCCTGTCTATCCACAGATTTGTTTGGGGTTGATTTCGGTTTGAAGAGACGGACAAAGTTTAGTCGTTTAACTAAGAGAAGAAATGATTTCAGTACAGTTTATTCCACTATTCACACATCTTAGCTATACTTTACTACCTAGAAAAAAAATCTTTCAGGAATAATAATACAAGGTTATTTGTTGATATGGCTTAACTGTATGATCTCTAAAGAGACCACCCATACCCAGTTACTGATGCTTATTTAGAACTTGTACATTAAGGTCAACAGTAAAGATTCTGAATGACCTTCTGTCTGTTTTCAGTGAGTAAACTAGAGCTATTCCTTGGATCTTGTTTTAAAGTCCAGAGTTTAAATCCCAAACCTCTTGTTCCTAGTTTGAGAGTGTTGGGAAAGATGATTACTTATGAAATGGAAATAATAATAGTTTTTAATTTATAGGGAGGTTAGGAGGATTGAATGAGATGATACATAATCGTAAGTGTTCAATATAGTCCATCATAATAATTTTTAGTGTTGTTATGACCTATGAATGGCCTTATCTTTTACTCATGGAAAGGTTACTTCTTACCTCTTTCAAAACTCAAATAATCATTATTGATGAGCAGTTCCCAATATTGACAGGCTTATGATTAATCATTTATCATTTGATATAGTAAGTTCTGTAGGATATATAAGAAATTTACATGGTTCAAGATGATATTTTCTATTTTTTTTTTTTCCTGGAGATTTTCATGACTATGCCTCTTTTTTCATTGGTGCCTCTTCCAACCTCTCTGTATTGAGGCAGAGTGGATTTCTATTAGAACCAAAGCCCTTATCAGACTTGCCTAAGAAAACAGCAATTCCACCCCCGGCTGGGCTGACTCAGCAAGCAAATGAAATTCCCCTTACATTACCCATTCAAGCCTGATTTAACTAGATTTAACAGATTTAACTAGAACTATGGAATACTACTCTCTAGGTACTTATTGGGGGGTGTTATCTCATAGTCTCTGCCAAGTCTTATGGATTAAAGTCTCAGCTTAGAGCACTAATTCTTACATACTAGAAGTCCACTTTCCTTACATTTTCTAAAAAATCCTCTTTAGATTCAAGGCAGAACAGAAGATAGCTGAATTTCTGGGTTGTATTATTTCAGTTCATGCAGCGTTGCTTTCTAAGTTGTGTTTTGTAATTGTGCCTTTAGCCTGCACTGAAGATGTTTCAAACGAAAGTCTTCAAACACTTATTGCTAAACCCAATGATTGAAAGAGTGTCAAGAACAATACTAAGGACTCAGTAAGATTTTGTTAAGTGGATGAATACATGAATGGATAGACAAACGTACAAATGATTCCCTGAACTCACTGTTGGGATGTTGTTCATATCCTTTGCTGCTCATTACTCTCCATTATAATCATCTGGATGATGGGACAAACTTTTCACAGGATTCAGTGCTAAGCTTAGAGCCATTTCACATATTTTTAATATTTTATTTTTAAAATTGACAGAGTATTTTGGTATACCGTTAGTAGACTGTGCAGTATAATAGAATTTTAACACATGTCTACACTCAAGTAACTACCTCCACAATCAGGATACAGAGTCTGTCACCCCCACTTCTCCTCGTGACCCACCTTGTATGTCATAGTCTCCTCCCCCTGTTCCCCAATCAGAGATCTGTTCTGTCTTTATGGTTTTGTCTTTTTAAGAATGTCATAGAAATAGAATCAGACAGTATGTAACCTTTGGAGAGTAGTTTCCTCAATTGAGCATAATGTCTTTGAAATGAATGAAATTGTTGTATCATTACTTTATTCCTGTTTATTTCTCATGTTCCATTTTATGGGTATAGGTGTTTATCTCATTCATGGAAGGACATCTCAGTTGTTTCCAGTTTTTAGCTATTGTGAATAACGCTTCTATAAACATTCACATATTGCTTCTTGTGTGAACCTAAACTTTTGTTTCTCAAAGGTAAATTGCTAGGAGTCAGAATGTGGGACCATATGATGAGTATATGTTTAACTTTGTATGAAATTGCCAAACTGCTTTCCAGAGTGACTATTATGGTTTAGATGTGGTGTCCCACAAAAGTTCACATGTAAGACAATGCAAGAAGGTTCCGAGGGATCTCCAATTGAGTGGTAATTGGAGGCAGGTGGGGTGTGGCTGGAGGAAGTGATTCACTAGGGGTGTGGCTATGGGGTATATATTTGTATCTGGTGAGTGGAGTCTCTCTCTGCTTCTTGATCACCGTGGGAATGGCTTCCCTCTGCCACACTCTTCTGCCATGATGTCCTCTCTTACCGTGAGACCCAAGGCATGGAGCTGGCTTTCTATGGACTAAGACTTCTGAAACCACGAGCCCTTAAATAAAATTGTTCTGGTCAGATCCTTTAGCCACAGAAGTGAAAAAGCTGACTAAAACAGTGACCATACTATTTTATATCCCTGAAAGTTTCAGTGCTCTGTGTGCTTGTCAATCCTAACTGTTGTCAGCGATTTTTATTTTAGACATTCTAATAGGTGCTTTACTGTATCTCATCACAGCTTTAATTTGCATTTCCCTAATAGCTAATGATGTTGAATATTTTTTTCAGGTGTTTAATTGCCCTTTTTATGTCCTTCTTTATGAAATCTTTTTTTGTTGTTTGTTCAAAAAAATGGGCTTAAATACTTACTGTTGAGTTTGGAGAACTCTATTTTGGATGAAAGATGTTTGTTAGATATGTGATTTGGAAGTATGCTATCCTACTCTGTAGTTTGTCTTTCCTTTTCTTCACAGTATCTTTCACAGAGCACACATTCTGAATTTTGCTTTAGACCAGTTTATTAATTATTTTTCTATCCAATCTAAGAAATTGTGTCTGTTTCATCTTTGCAACAGAAAATTTTATAGATTGTTTCCTGTTTTTGTCTGAAAGTTTTACAGTCTTACAATTTATATTTAGGTCTAGGATCAATTTTGAGTTAATTTTTGCATGAGGGTTAGAATTTAGTTCAAGATTCATTTTTCAGCCTATAGATGACCAATTGTTTTATTAGCCTTTGTTATATGATTACTGTTGCTCTATTGAATAGCTTGGCAGCTTTGTAAAAAATAAATTGGTGTATTTGTTGAGACTATTTCTGCTCTCTATTCTGTTTTATTGATTTATGGGCCTATCTTTTTTTTAATATTACATATCTTCAAATAGTTTTACTATAAGACTTAAAATTGGAGGGTGTGATGACTCCATCTTTTTTCTTATGTTTCAAAATTGTATGGATTATTCTAATTTCTTTGCCTTTTTGTATAAACTTTAGACTGTGTCTACCAGAAATTCCTCAAAGATTTTGGTTAAAATTGCATTAAATTGGTTTAGGAGTCAATTGGCATCTTAAAAATATTGTCTGCAAATCCATAAACACTGTGATGTCTCTCCATTTATTAAGGACTTCTTGATAAATTTTATCAGCGTTTTGTAATTTTCAGCACAAAAATTCTGTGTTTGGTCATATTATAATTAAATAGAACTAATAATTCTTAGAAAAATAACTAATTAAATATAACTAATATTAACTAATTTGTTCATTTTGGGGGAGGTTATTGTAATTTTTTTAAGATTCAGCTTTTAATTGTTCACTATAAATGTAAATATGTTTTTTTTTTTTGTGCATGTGCAGACTTTGTGTACTAAATCCTTGCCAATGCAACTTTTTGTTGTAGATTTATTGGAAATTCCTGAAGATTTTGTATGCAGGCAATGGTGCCATCCGTGAAGAGAGTTTTATTTCTTCTCTTCCAATTGGTATGTTATTTTTAGTTCTTGCTCTTGCCTTATTGTTCTAGCTGAGAAATCCAGTGCAATTTCAAATAGGAGTGGTAACATGGACAATTGTATTACTCCTCATCTGCAGGCCAAAGTATGCAGTTTTTCATTATGTGTGAGAGTAGTTGTGTCTTCTCTGGTTGAAGAGGCACCCTTCAGTCCTTAGGTTGCTTAGAATTTTCATCTTTGAAAAAAAAAAGAATTTTCATTTTTGGATACTGAATATTGTCAAGTGTGTTTTCTTCATTCCTTGTTATGATCATCTGGATTTCTTTTTCAGAATGTTAATATGGTAGATACCCTGACTGATTTTCAGATCTTGAACCAGCTTTGCACTCATTGTGCTATGTCATCCTTTCTATGGACTGCTGATAGTGTGTTAAGGGGGGTTGTACCTACATTTGATATGTAGTCGTCTTTCTGGTTCAGTCCTTGGTTTTTATAATGCTAGTTTGATAGGTTTGATAAAATGACTTAGATATGGCACCTCCTCTTCTATTATCTGTAAAAGACTATGTAAAATTAATGTTATTTCTTTTTTTTTAAATTTATATAGGCATTGAACACAGGGTACTTTAATCACTGAGCTACACCCTCAGTCCATTTTATTTGTTATTTTAAGACCTCTGAGGGCCTCTAAGTTGCCGAGGCTGGCCTTAGACATGTGATCCTCCTGCTTCAGCCTCTCAAGTCACTGGGATTATAGGCATGTGCAAATGTTTGGCAAAATTCACCACTGCAATCAAATTTGTTGGCATCTTGATCTTAGACTTCCCAGCCTCCACTACTGTAAGAAATAACTTTTTTATTATTTGTTTATCAGTTATGTGGTTTATGTTTTGTGGTGTTGCTACAGCACTACAAAATAACTAAGATAAGGACTATTTAAGTTATGTCATTCATGCTGGGTAAGCTTTGGTAGTTTATTGTTTTGGAAAACAGTCTATTTTATCTAAATTTTCCAATTAATGCATTTATGCATAACAACAGCAAAATGCACATAATTTTCTTGTGCCCACAGATATATCAAGAGAAATCATATGTTGAGCATGGAAACTTCCTCAACAATGGTTTTTAAATTGACATAATAACTGTCCAGATTGTTTTACCACAACAGAATCAAACTAGAATCTTACCCAGCATGAACAACATAACTAGGAAACTATGTTTTTAGTTTTATTCCCATTATCTTTTTCAAAGTGAGGAGGGTACTGGGCATCCAACCCAGACCTACCACTGAGCTACATCCCCAGTCCTTTTTATTTTATTTCATTTTGAGACAGGGTCTCACTGATTTGTTTAGGGCCTCGCTAAGTTGCTGGGGATGGCTTTGAACTCATGATTCTCCTGCCTCAGCCTCCTGAGCCACTGAGATTACAGGTAGGCACCACCACGCCCAACCCATTCTCTGTTTAATGTCTTAAGAGTCTGTAATAATTTTTTCTTTCATTCATATTGTTTTTTTCATTTCATATTGTTAACTTATGTCTTCTTTGCTATTGTTTTGTTCCTTTTGATCAGATGTGCTAGACATTTAATCAATTTCATAGATGTTTTTGGTGAGTTTTGGTGTCATTTAATTTCTTTCTTGTTTCACTGTTTCCATTTCATTCATGTATGGCCTTCTCTTATTTTCTTCTTCCTGGGTTTTACATTTCTTTTCCTTATTTTTAAGAGTACATTAGTTAATTCATTTGAGAACTTTCTCTCTTCTTAATAAAAACATCTCACATGATAAGTTTCCCTCTGGGTGCTGCTTCCTCTGCATTGCACAGATTTTTATGTGTTTCATTTTCATCCAACCTAAAGTGTATTTTAAATTTTCCATACTTCCTTTAGATTCTATCAGTCATTTACAAATGTATGTCGTGCTCTTGAAGTATTTGTATATTTTACTATGGTCATTTTGTTGGAAACAAGGTTAGTATGTTTGATTTCTAGTTTGATTCTATTGTGGTAAAACAATCTGGACAGTTATTATTTCAATTTAAAAACCATTGTTGAGGAAGTTTCCATGATTCAACATACGATTTCTCTTGATAGATCTGTGAGCATAAGAAAATGATGTGCATTTTGCTATTGTTGGATGGAGAGAATTCTACTGATGTTGATTAGATCTTGTTGGCTGATGATCTGTTGAGTTCCTCTATCCTTGCTAATTTTCTGTTTAGTTGTTCGATTAATTGTTGAGCAAGTGATTGAAATCTTCAGCTTTGAAGCTCTGGTATTAGAGCTAATTCTTTTAGGATTATCATGTCTTGCTGGTGAGTAGGTCCTTTCATCAATGTCCATCTTCAACTCAACCAGGGTTAGGTCCTTTTTAATCTGGAGTCTACTTTGTTTGATATTAGCCATGATTGCTGTGGGACATATCTTTCCATTCTTTTATTTTTAATCGACCTGTATCATTAGAGTCAAAGTGAGTTTTCTATAGCTAGCATCTTTAAATAAATAAATAAATCTGTACTTTCTCGCCTTTCTCCCTGTGCTTTCTAGAACTCTGCCCACCACTCTTAACCCCCAACCCACAAGATTGCCTGTCCCAGTCCTAGAAAGCACTAATAGCAAGTTGCCATTCTTGCTGCCTGCTGCTGCTTCCACTCAGAAAAGATAAAAAGATGGCACTTTTGTCTTTTCATGTGCTTTGAATGACAAGTGCAGTCAGTCCCTCAGCATCCAGAGTCCTAGAGCTGTCCATAAAAACTCACAGAACCATCCAACTGGAATAGAGGTTACCCAGTTCAATCAATTTAGAGACGAGGCATCAAAATCCAGATAGTTAGACTTACTCAGCCCAGTCCTCCAGCTGATTAGCAGTAGGTTCAAGCCTGGGGAATCTGAGGGAAAATAGACTACATAGTAAAATGCAAGAGATCCCTAAATTATAGCAGATCAGAAGTAGAAAAGATATGGGAGTTTCTTCTGTCTCCAATTCTTAGCCTTCTCTGCTCTGAAATGTGTAATTTCTGTCAGACTACTTGTCCACAGTTCATATTTTAAAAAATAGTTGCAGATAATTGGCTTTTGAATAGAATCTGTTAATACACCGGCAAGAGCTGAGCACAGTGGTGCATGTCTGTAATCCCAGCTACTCAGGAGGCTGAGGCAGGAGGATCTGGAGTTCAAAGCCAGACTCATCAACGGTGAGGCACTAAGAAAGTCAGTGAGACCCTGTCTCTAAATAAAAAATAAAATAGGATTGGAGATGTGGCTCAGTGGACACGTGCCCCTGAGTTCTATCTCTAATTACTCCCCACCTCCCCCCGACCAAAGAAACAGAAAGAAAAACACTATTAGGCTGCTGGGTTTTATGGGGATCTCAAGGAAATTGACAAATCACTCAAGCCCCTAAACCTGTGAAGTCTTTTGGAATAGTCACATACAAGAGTTTAATTGAACAAAGTAATGCAGAATATCAGTCATGCAAGAGAAAAGTATAAATGAGTGTTCTATGAAGGTCTTTCATGGTACATTGTTCTTAGTTCTCAGCCTTCCTATTGCAGATACAGGAGGAGAGCTAAAAAGACAGTGAGAGTGGGAGAAAAGAGACCCAAAACTAGTCTTTTCTTGATATCTGTTATTCAATGTTACCTCATTTATTATTTCTATCAAGCCCCTCTGAAGAAGGAAAGGGAATGAGGCCCTAGGAGGATATGTTTCTCAAAATCACAGAGGACCTTGGCTTGAATGCAAACCTAACTCTAAAATGTGTCTCCTGGAGGTAGGTTGATTTCTTCTCTTGCCTTGTGTGTGCATCTCCAGAGCAAGTGTGACAAAGTGTGTGGTGAGATGGGCACGACTATGTATACCAGAGTGCCTGGCTTTTTTTTGCACATTTACTGATGGTTTCATTGCTTGCTTGACAGCTATTTTTGAAGTTCTGTGAGATGAAAAGATGAATCTGACACAGTCCCCATCCTTAAGGACCTTAGAATCTTGTAAGAGGAAGCAAACATAAATAAAAAAAAAATTCTGTAGTAAAGTATTGCGAGTCCTCAAATAGATATACACAGAGCAGTGGCAGATCTAACTTTTCTAAATATAAGGGAGAATTTTATGTTGTCAGTTGGCTCCAAACACCCATTTCTTTTTTTTTTTAATTGGTTGTTCACAACATTACAAAGCTCTTGACATATCATATTCCATACATTAGATTAAAGTGGGTTATGAACCCCCAATTTTACCCCATATGCAGATTGCAGAATCACGTCGGTTACACATCCACAATTTTACATAATGCCCTATTAGTAATTGTTGTATTCTGCTACCTTTCCTATCCCCTACTATCCCCCCTCCCCTCCCCTCCCCTCCCTTCTTCTCTCTCTACCCCATCTACTGTAATTCATTTCTCTCCTTGTTTATTTTCCCATTCCCCTCACAACCTCTTATATGTAATTTTGTATAGCAATGAGGGTCTCCCTTCCTTTCCATGCAATTTCCCTTTTCTCTCCCTTTCCCTCCCATCTCATGTCTCTGTTTAATGTTAATCTTTTCTTCCTACTCTTCCTCCCTGCTCTGTTCATATTTGCTCTCATTATATCAAAGAAGACATTTGGTATTTGTTTTTTAGGGATTGGCTAGCTTCACTAAGCATAATCTGCTCTAGTGCCATCCATTTCCCTGCAAATTCTATGATTTTGTCATTTTTTATTGCTGCATAGTACTCCATTGTGTATAGATGCCACATTTTTTTTATCCATTCATCTATTGAGGGGCATCTGGGTTGGTTCCACAGTCTAGCAATTGTGAATTGTGCTGCTATGAACATCGATGTGGCAGTATCCCTGTAGCATGCTCTTTTAAGGTCTTCAGGGAATAGTCTGAGAAGGGCAATAGCTGGGTCAAATGGTGGTTCCATTCCCAGCTTTCCCAGGAATCTCCAAACTGCTTTCCAAATTGGCCGCACCAATTTGCAGTCCCACCAGCAATGTACAAGTGTACCCTTTTCTCCACATCCTCGCCAGCACTTGTTGTTGTCTGACTTCATAATGGCTGCCAATCTTACTGGAGTGAGATGGTATCTTAGGGTGGTTTTGATTTGCATTTCTCTGACTGCTAGAGATGGAGAGCATTTTTTTCATATACTTGTTGATTGATTGTATATCCTCCTCTGAGAAGTGTCTGTTCAGGTCCTTGGCCCATTTGTTGATTGGGTTATTTGTTTTCTTATTGTCTAATTTTTTGAGTTCTTTGTATACTCTGGATATTAGGGCTCTATCTGAAGTGTGAGGAGTAAAAATTTGTTCCCAGGATGTAGGCTCCCTATTTACCTCTCTTATTGTTTCTCTTGCTGAGAAAAAACTTTTAAGTTTAATTAAGTCCCATTTGTTGATTCTTGTTGTTAACTCTTGTGCTATGGGTGTCCTATTAAGGAATTTGGAGCCCGCCCCCACAATCTGTAGATCGGAGCCAACTTTTTCTTCTATCAGACGCAGAGTCTCTGGTTTGATATCAAGCTCCTTGATCCATTTTGAGTTAACTTTTGTGCATGGCGAGAGAAAGGGATTCAGTTTCATTTTGTTGCACATGGATTTCCAGTTTTCCCAACACCATTTGTTGAAGATGCTATCCTTCCTCCATTGCATGCTTTTAGACCCTTTATCAAATATAAGATAGTTGTAACTTTGTGGATTAGTCTCTGTGTCCTCTATTCTAAACCATTGGTCCAGCCGTCTGTTTTGGTACCAGTACCATGCTGTTTTTGTCAAACACCGATTTCTAACCTTCTTCTATGTCCTGTCTTGTGTCTTTTTCTATTCTGGCTTGTGCTGCAAAAAGAAAAAAAAATAGGGGGATAATCTGGTTTTTCTGACTCTCTTGCAGTTAATGTGTTCAGTATAAAATATGCTGCACCAAATAGATGCATTTACATGAAATATACTTGTATGAGACTTGGAAAGCAGAAGAGAGGCAGAAGCCATGTTTCTGTGGCTCCAACTAGAAACAGGATCAGAGCTGTGCATGTAGAAAAGCAGTTACAACAGCCAAAATCTACCTGTCACCTGCATGGTCAAATCCCAAAACAGTTGTGTGACTGAAACAGACGAGTTGATGGCAGAGTACTCATGGTTTTTATAGAAGAGTGTTCTTGAATTGAATAGCTGCCTAGACAACAGCCCTTCCTACAGTTTTATAAGCATTTAGTTTTTGTAATCAACCCCTTCCTTATTTATATATGTATAGACTAGCATGCTTTCCCTGCCCATATGCCTGATAGGTATAAAGGGGTTTAGGGAAAGGATTTGATTGGAAGGAGGTGGGGTAAGGAATCTATCTTGAGAAATATTTTGCATGCTAAGTATCTAGTGTCTCTTAATCTGTTTATTAATTTTTTTGGCTTAGGGTGGAGAGACAGTGTCACCCAATCAATTCCTTACCTTGCCTTGTTAATTTTTATTGTTTAGGGAGAATGAGAAAATGAGAAAGTATTGATAAGGGGGTGACTGGTCTATAAGGATATGGAGATAGGGGATATAGGTTAGAGAACACTCCATGGAAGAAGTTGAGTCTTGTGAAATGATGGCCCTTTACTTGGTACATATGGGGAAGGCCAGGGTATTCCAGGGAGAGGAGCATAAGCATTTGAGGTCTGAAGGTAAAAGAGGGTACTGGGAACTTGCAGGACTGAGTTGATCAGTGTTGATAGAACAGATGGTTGGCATAGGAAAGCCTAAGAAAATCTTTTCTCATCCAGGCCTGCAGGGTCAGACCCACCTCACCATGAAATGTACAGTTCATTCTTTAGGTAACGGGGGAGTTTTTCTAGGTTTTAAGATAGGAAGAGACATGATTGGATTGAGTTTTCAGGAGAACAGTCTGGCTGCAGCATTAGGCTGGAGAATGAGACCAGAGGCAGAAGGACACTTGGGAAATTGAGAGTTGAGTTGAGATGTTTGGGAGCCTGCTTTTCATGCATCGAGAAGTGAAAAGTGGGAGTATTTTCCCAGGTGTAGGAGCTTAAATGGGAAACAAATCAGAATGAATTGGCAGTAACTAAGGAGAGCTGAAGATCAAGGAAGCTTCCTACCTATCTTTATCTATCTATCTACCCATCCATTCACATGTGAGACTTCTACAAGCTTAACATTAAATAAAAGAAACAAAGAAAGGAACTAGGAATATGAAGAATAGATGATGCAAATTTATTGATCTTTTATGATTAATAAAAGATGTTTAAGGAGGTTTTATGATGTTTAAGTCAATTAAATACCATATTGAAAGTAAATCCAGATTTTTTATAATTATAAAAATTAAAAATCACAAAATAATAGAAGAATATGTGGACATAGATGTTGAAAATCTTCTGGTTGAGAAATATGGTAGGCAGAATAATGGCCCTTCAAAGATGTCTGCATCCTACTTGCCCTTAGCATAACATAGCCAAGGGACTTTGAAGATAGGATTAAGATTGAGGGTGCTGAGGTGGGGAGATTGTGAATTATCTGGGTGAGTACAATATGATCACAAGAATCTTTATAATGGGGAAGCAGAAGCACAAATTCAGAGAGGGAAAGATGTGACAATGGAAGCAAAATTAGAAAAGGGGACAGAGACAGAGAGGAGAGAGAATGAGGACTCTTCACTTCTGGATTCAAGGAGAGAGTAAAGGTCCATGAGCCAAAGGATGCAAGTGGCCTCTGGAAGTAGAAGGATCAAGGAAAGGGATTGCCCCCTGGAGCCCCCAGAGAGCATGCAGTCCTGTCATTGCCTCTGAGATTTCTGACTTTTCAAACTATAAGATTAAAAATTTGTGTTGCTTAAAGTCCCAAATTTATAGTAAAATTTTCAGCATCATCAAAGATGAATGCAAAAAATATATGTCATGGAAACCAGAAAACCTAAAAGGAAAAATTGATATATTTTATTACATAGAAATTTTATTGTTTCAGTATGATTTCCAAATCACAAACCTGCTGAAAGACAAGTAAAAACTATGACAGGGCATGTGAAAGACAGTATATGTAAAGACAACAAAGGGTTAACACTGATGCTATATAAAGGGCATTAATGTCAATATAAAATGAATCCAATAGAAAACGAGCAAAAAATTGGCAGTGTCAGAAGAAATCCAAATAAACACACATAAATTTGTCTTGCCAAGAAATACAAATTAAAATATTGAAACAATCTTTTTTTCATGTAGTCAGGGAGCATTGATTTATTAGTCACCCAGTGCTGACCAGGGTATGGGGATCAAGCAATGCCATGAAGTCTATGTGGAGTTATAATTTGGTAAAAGCTTTCTGAAAAGCAGTTTGACAGTTATTGCTTAAATTGCAACTGTACTTACCCTTTGATTTAGCAATTCCATTTCTAGAGTTGCATTCTTTAGAAAAACTGACTCCAGTGCACAGAGGTATACCTGTAAGAGCATTCATAGTAGTATTGTCTGTATAGAAAAAAAAAAGAAAATACTCAAAAAGAATTAACAGGAGGCTGTTTGAATAGTATTTGCAATAGCCAAATAATGGCTAATATAATGGCTTTTAAAATGTTGAGGTAGATAAGAACAAATGTTTTTAATACATTAGTAAGCAACCAAAGCAAGTTGCAGAATAATATGTATGTTTTGATTCTATTATTAAAATGTGTCTTATGTGCATACATATGTTTGGAATTATATGCATGTATAGTTTGTATTAGAATATGCATAGGAAAAATATGGTAGAATTTTCAGTCACACTGTTCATAGAAGAAAAGTGGGACTGCAGGAAGCTTTTATATTCTGCTTTACTCATTTCTTTCGTACTTGGATTTTTTTTTACAATATATGATTTTAAATTCAGGAATAAAAGAGTCTATAAATTGTGAAAATGTACTTCTGGTAGATGCTTAATTACACATAAGTGACTCTTGGTTGAGCATAGTAGAGAATATTCTTCCTTTGGTAACAGATTACCAACCCTGTGGAAGATTTTAGCAAGTTATTATTTTTTGTAAAAGAGACAACAATTAACTATTTGTTAGGTTAATAAAGGGGGAAATGATTATGAATTGATGTGCTTTCATAGTTTTGAAAAAGAAGGGTTCTATCAATCTCCTATAAGCTCTTACCATCATTCCTTTGACTCCATCTGAGGAAAGCATTGCTCAAACACCTCCATCCATTTCTTTTCCCCTTTGAGTAGTTCCTCAAAGTATCCTCAGTGCTCTGACATTGATGTGGATTCTTTAAAGAATCCGAGCTGTAAACATGACCTATGAGGGAACTCAAGTGATGTTTCATATTGATTAGGAATGAATTATTTCAAGAAGAAATTTTCAGAGGAAATTGTCTCTGGAGTCCAATATTCTTAATTATGGCAAACAAGTAGCAGCAGCTAAATCAAGTGAGCTCTTGAAAGGCACTTAAAGACCTATCATGTTAAATGCAATTATGCTTAAGTGTACTGAACTCCTCAAGCAAATAATATCTACCTTGACAGTATTAAAAAATATTTTTGCCATGAACAATATAATAAATATGATTAATGAGCTTGAACGTTTATGTTACCCATTTCAAGTGGACAGATGGAGCCCAGAAGTTTGCTTTATATCTGAAGAGAGTACAAGTTTAGGGCTTACACTTGATGCTTTGGAACTGTTCTCTCCTCACATGCTCTGAGGGGCTTTTATTTTTTTCCTACAGCTGTTTGCACAAGGCATAGATGTTGTATCTGTTCTGTTTTAATGTTTTTGGAAATTGGAAATTGGAATTAGACTCAGGGGTGTTCAGTTGCTTTTAACACATGAATGGTAGTGGGTCCATATATCTGTTTGTGGATGGACAGTCAAGAAAGCCTATGAGGCAGTAAGGGAGAAGGAGAAGGAGAAGAAGAAGTGGGTTGGAGAGATAGAAGGGAGGAAAATAAGGATAGGAAACAGAGACAAAACCAGACATGAAGGAAGGAGCAGGGACCAAAATAGAGTTAGTAGGAGAACACTGCCCAGTTCCTAAGGAATTCACAGTTCCTGTTCTTCCCTGGGACAAGATTATGTGTGTTTGTATAACCATTCTTCCCTTTCTTCATGCTACCTGGATGTGATTTCTACTACTTGTGAGGTAAGAGTCCTAACTAGCTCTAGAGAGAAGCAGAAGTGTCTCTCTACAGTTCTGTTTCTAACAAGTGTGGAATGAACCCTGTCTAGGGGGCCAGCGCCCACCTGAGACTATTGTGATCTTAGCCTCATTTCTGGACTCTGGAGTTGAATGACAGTGGATTCTGTGGCCCCAGCCTCAGAACATTTCAATTATTTCATTCTAACCCCTGGACTTGCACTGGAAGCAGGGGACAGCAGCTGCACTGGGGAATGGCACATGGCACAGGTATTCTGCCCCTTCCTTCCTTTCCTCCAGACAACAAACACACACATCACAGAGGATGGGAGGTAGAAGGGACCTTGGAAATCATCTAGCACAGCCCCCTCACTTTACAGTTAAGAAAGCAGGTCCTAAAGGATAAAGAGGCTTATTCAAAGTTATATAATAAATTAGTAGCAAACCCGGGACCAGATCCTTCCAACATTAGGTTCTTCCCTGTGTACTGCCAGCCAAAGTGAACATCTGTGTTGGGCCTCGGCCAAGAAAAAAATAAATCGGTGCTATGGGGAAAATGGTAAACTTCATGAAAAACAGCAATTTTTATCAACTTCCATCTACTTGGGAGGTGGCCTTGAGTTCTTACTCCTTCTTGTGGAGGGTTCAGCCCTGCCTCCACAGCAAGAATAGCATTCAGCCTCCCAGCCTTCATGTCCAGAGCCAGTAGAGTAAATAAGATGAAAGCCCCGAGCTTAATTGGAACTTCTTTTGTAAAACAGAATGGAAGGGTCACTGAAATGTCAAAACATTTTCCAGAGATCTGGGCAACTTACCTTTCCCTAAAGCAATTGCCAAATTTTTCAGCATGACATTTGCATTGCAGAAGGGCTTGCAAGAATTAGAAATTGGACCAAACCAGGTTTTCACCTTCTGCAATAATGAAAATAGGGAATTGTCATGGAGGTTTTGCACATATTTTGTTTTCATTTCTTTTAATTATTTTTATTTTTATTTTTTGCTTTAAACATGGCTTCCAAGCTATTTCATGAACTATCCTTTTCCTACATCAATCTTGCTGTCATTAAATCACCTAGAATCAAAATTTTGACACACTACCGAGACAAATTTATTAGTTTCAGAGAAAATTGAATATTCATTCTCTATAAAATTTGATAATGAAACTCACAGCAAAGTCATATTCGTGGAAATATCTTAATGGGTGATAATTTTTATAAACTATTCATTCTGTCATTTTCAATTAATGGCAAGTAGTAGGTACTTCTAATTAATCATTTCTTATGTAGTGAAAGCACAATGAATTAGTTAACTTTATTATTTTGATAAATCAAGGCTGTGTTATTTTGAGACTTAAAATTTAGTTAGCTTCACAGATTTTTAAAAATGATTAATTAATTGATTTTAATTAGGTCTATATGACAGCAGAATGCATTTGGATTCCTTGTACACAATTGCAGCACAACTTTTCATTTCTCTGGTGCTACACGCTATAGCAGATTTTTGATGATTAAAGTGTATTTATAATATTTACAAGGTGTCAGGACAAACAGTTATGATGCCAACTTAACATTAATTGCATGTGCTGGCTCTTTTACATGTATTCTTATGGCTTTGTCAGAGCGATCTTATAAGGTGGCATTTTGCCCCCTGAGTATCCTCCTTTACAGTTGATTCCCCAGAGTCTCAGAGAGGTTGACAAACTTAAGGTCACACAGCTACTGCCTGCCTGAGCTGGAAAATAAACCCAAGTGTTTCTAACTGGATAGCTTGTGCTTTTTTTTTCCCTGCCAAGAGACATCCAGCAACCATTCAGCAGCAGTTTATTTATTCATTAATTAACTTATTCATCAAACATTTATCAAATCCCCACTATGATGTGCCAAACCGGCTCTGGCCATACAAACATACATAAGACCCAGACCCTACACTGGGGTGGGAGGTGGAAATAGATGATTACCAAACAAGGCAGCCATAGCTGTCACAAAGCTATGTACACAAAGCCAACCATTATAAAAAAACAAAACAAAACAAAAAACGCTTTACTTTCTGGTAATAATTTTTACTAATTTCCCCTTTAAAGCCATTTTGCTGGCATTCTTTGAGTTGCTTTGTACACTCATAGTTAATAGGAGAATTAACTATTTCTTTAATAGCATTCAGTACTTCCGATGATAATAATTCAGGCTGGTGATCTGCCTAAATTACTAGTTGGGCTTTATCCTGTTGATTGTTGGGCTGGGGACAATTTAAAAGATAGAGCATCCCTTTGAGGGACGATTTAGGGCTGGAGCATGAGTGAAGAGATCTATTGTCTCTTCCAGGAAGCCAAGGAAAACAGCGCCTTTGCTAAATTAGTGTCTACTGTATGTATTATTCTCACAAACATCCTTCTTTGAAGACCCCTAAATAAGATATAACTTTGAAAGTGAACATTTTGTTCAGGTTCGTATTTTTTTTTCCAGAAACATCTATTGATCTGCTTTAAGATATTCAACAAGGTTCTCCTGGTCTAGCTTTCAGGTACTGTTAGAAGGATTGGTATAAACAAAAGATGAGCTACTTAGAGGAAGCCTGGTTCATCTCATTCATTTTACCATTTATAAATTGGAGATAAGAGATGCTCTGCATACTTCACAGAGCTGTAAATAGGAGCAAATGAGATCATATCTGCAAAATATTTTGTGAACTCTATCAGATAAATATTCCAGTCCTCATAAAATTATACGTGTGTGTTCCAAAGTGTATAGTTCACAAATTGCAAAGTATATGCTTTGGGTTTTGGTGGACTGAAGTATATCATTTCTGAACCAAATTCTAGCTACTAGATATCTTCATGATGTGAA